>NC_133410.1:147810000-149060000 GCF_049350105.2 Macaca mulatta | reverse complement strand
CTCTGGGTCTGCTGTGCTTGAAACCCAAAATAAAATAGGGAAGAAGGCAAGTAGTGGTTTCAGAATGCCTACTGTGCCTGGCATTGCTACAGATATAATCTTCTTGAGTCCCCACCACAGCCTTGGTATAAAAGAAGCTATTTTATAGAGGTGAAACCTGAAGCACAGAAGGATGTGTAACTTGCTTGTGGTCACCTGGCAGCTCAGTGGTCAAGCTGGATGCTGAATACTCACCCATTCTCTTTGGCCTGCTGGCCATCCTGTTTCCATCCTACCCATGTGGCCTAGGCCAGGGTTTCATACTCTGTAATAGAGATGCAAAAATACATGTAGAATAAATCTGTCGATGTTTCTGGAATAAACTCTGATGATTTGCCATCCTATTACCTATTCTGTGGCTACAGCTGCAAAGATAAAACATGTATCAACATAAGCAAGTGTTTTCAAAACACCTTTTCCTCCTCTGTTCTGTCTCTCCTCATAGAGATTGAGACTGTGCCAAAGTTAAGGCAGGGAGCGGGCATGACTCACTAACAGCCTGCTCGGCAGGCTGGACTGTGAAACTCTCCACATACCCACCGATGACACAGACACGGAGGCGAGGAAAGGAGACCAGGTGAGGCGTGAAGGCGGATGCCCACACCGATGTGCCTGGCTTGACTCCTGCAAAAATGCTTCTGTGCTTTTGTGTAGACGCATTGCCTGAACTCCACTCAGAAAGACAGCTCAGTGAAGGGTTAGTGTCTTCTCATATCTGGCAAGAAAACAATCAGATTTTTTTTTTTTTTTTAACCTCACAGGAAAGTTACAGTTTTTAGTCTTCTTTTTTCCTCAAAGATCTCTCTAGGGTTAGTCAGCCAGTCATTATTGAGCCTACATAGAATATAAACTTAACAACAGGTTCTTATCCTCAAGAACTTTAGGGTCTAATCACAGAACTTAGCAATCAAATCCTCCAGTTGGACTGAAGGGTCCTGCTCTCCCTGTTGCTCTGCCTCACCTGGAACTCAGACCCAAGGGTGACTGCCTTAAGTTGCCCCAGGAGAGAGCACTGCCCGTTCTGCTGTCTTTTCGGTGATACTCCAGTAAGCATCTAGCTTCGAGGCATTCCTCAACCCCGGAGGCAAGGGAAGTGATGTTGGCTAGGGACTCTCCATCCAGATCACCTGTGAAGACCCTCCCTCTTGATAGAATGAGATGGATTGTCTGTAAGGGAGTAATTGTCCTATCACCACTATTGATTAAACGCTGAGAAACATGCTTAGGTTGCATTTGCTGTCAGCCGAACTAGTGATGGTTCCGTGTCTTCCTATAAATTCTTCTTTTCCAGCTGGGCTTTTTTGTGGTTTAGTATTAAAATGGACGCTTCCTAATTAGACAGATCTCTGTCGTGAGGATCAATCTGAGAACTTCTGTGGTGTTTTCATATTAGATATCTCTTCACAAATCAGCCCTGTGCTCTCCAGCTTTTCTAAATCATAACTCACTGAATAGCTTCTTAAGCAGGCAACAGCCACATAACTAGTAATTAGAGTCCTGTCAGCTGATATCAGCAGCATTAGTTTTCAGCGGCTGACATCAGCAAGTCCATCATATATTTAAAGCTATAGCTACTCATAATTGTGATAAATGCATCAGGAATATCCAATTAATAAGAAAATTGTTTTTTAAAAACAAGTAAAACCATGTTTGGGTGAAAATATAGAAAACAAGTTAAAATCAGAATTACAAGCCAAGTTTCAGCACAAAAATGATCTGTAAGAGCCCATAGTCCTAGACAGTCTTCCAGGGTCTGGCACAGACATCTATCATAAATCCACAAACAAGTCTGCTCTTTCTGATTAGAGAATGGAGCTGTTTGGTCAAGGTTATAGAGAACATCTGTTTTAATGACAGAAGTCAGGAGAAGAGCAGCACTTTGAGCATCTCCATTCTTTATTCACAGATTGTTCATAAAAGAGCTAGTGATTATTTTCTTTCAAATATGTTCAGATTTAAAATAAAGCGTTGACTCTTATTTGGAAGAAAACACACCGTAGAAAGCTTGTGTTTATTTAAAAATTCCAAAACTGAAATTTCAGAATAACACTGTTTGAACAATAGCTACATATTTTTCTCAAAATAATTATGAATTGATATGACTATAATACAGAAGAGGAAAAATAGAATAATTTCAAATTAATTAAATATAAATATTATGAAAGCTATTTTATACTTAGAAAATAATCAGAGAAATAATAGTTTTCTTTAAGGAATGTATTTCATCTATTATTTAACTGCTACTCCCCAAAAATGCTATCAAAGTGATATCTATTTTTAGACTTTGTTCAAGGCTTTGCACCAAATGGATGATGCCTACACCTGCAAAGGCTTACCTATCAAATTGAGTTAGCATGAACTAGACCGCAGTTGCAACTAAACCTATCAACCTCCAGGAAACTCCGTCTGCTGCCACCAAAATACAAGAGCTAAAATTTAATAAAGGAATTCTAAACAGGTAACATTTTTCTTTCTCCACAATTTGAGACAGCGTTTGTTCATCATATAGAAATGGCAAATGTGCATGTTGGAAATTCAGAAAACAAATATGTCAGGAAGCATTTTATGCATCATTTAAAATTATATTTAAACAGTTCCCTGGCTGTAAATTAAAGAAAGGAAAAATTATGTGCCTAAGCTTTCATAAATGCCATATACCAAATTCATAGAAATTAATAAATACAAATCAAGTACAATTTATCTTTTTTTCATTAAATAAAGCAGTAATTCACCAAGGCCAAATGAGAGTTATAGACACTAACGCATTATTAAAGGGAACAACGATACTGTATTACCAGAAATGTTCGTAACACATTAGATATGTTGCCTCAAATGGACAGGAATAAATTAGAAATAGTATGTATATTTTATGACATATTGATAGTTTTTCTTCCTTGTTTAATCCACCCTCTTTTCTCATAGTTTACCCCTTCCCCTGGGGCAACAAATGCTATCAGTTCATGTCACAAACCAGTTCAGGACGATGCAATGGCTAATAAACCAAGGGCAATGCATAATAAGGAATATTTATATACTTGAGCCAGATTGGAGAATAAAGTGCTGATCCTTCACAAGCTCTTCTTGTTTGTTGACCCACACAGACATCTAACCCTGCTTACATTTTTGAGGATAGTCTGGACAAGTGGGCAATTTATAATGGTGGTTTGTAATTACCTGCAGTGCACTATAACCCGGGGATCTCTATGTGCTCTGTGACCTGGTGCCAATTGGACTAGAGAGGGAGACAAGAAAGGCACAAGGATGAAGGCTGTTTTCTTTATTTAAAAATAGCTTTTTCAAGCCAGGCACAGTGGCTCATGCCTGTAAACCCAGCACTTTGGGAGGCTAAGGTGGGTGGATCACTTGAGATCAGGAGTTCAAGACCAGCCTGGCCAACATGGCGTAACCCCGTCTTTACTAAAAATACAAAAAAATTAGCCAGGTATGGTGGTGCACATCTGTAATCCCAGCTACTTGGGAGGCTGAGGCAGGAGAATCGCTTGAACCAGGGAGATGGAGGTTGCAGTGAGCTGAGATTGTGCCACTGCACTCCAGCCTGGGGAACAGAGGGAGACTCTGTCTCAAAAAAAAAAAAAATATATATATATATGTATATGTATATATTTTTATATATAGAAAGAGAGCTTTTTCAGATGATAAAATTTATGTTTGTTATATAATTTGGAAAATACAGAAAGATTAAAAAGTAAAAATCATCAATCCCTTAACCTCTCAAAGATAATTATTGTTAAATTTTTGTGTGTTTCCTCCTGGTATTTTAATATATATGTAAAAGAAACAATTTGACGTATATCTTATATCCTGTTTCATTTGTGGGCATATTTCCATCTTATTAGGTATTCCTCAAATGTATGGGACGTTTTGTTTGGTTTTTTTTTGGCTGCATAGTATTTTATTGCATATACTGTCATTTATTGACATCCCCCAATGTTGGGCATCTAGGTTGTTTCCAGTCCTTTTGTGCTCCCAATAATTTTGCAGCAGAAAGATGCTCGCATCTTTTTTGCAAGAATACGTACATTCTTATGTGCATCTTGATTACTTCCTTGGAGTGAATTTCCTATTATGGTAAATGTGCTCTTGTTACATCTTGCCAGATTCCTTTTTAGAAAATATGATATAGATTCATGTGGTTAACATCCATGATCAAGGGTAAAACCTAACCACAAAGTTACCAGCACTCATTATTTTACAGTCATATATCACTTAATAACAAGGATACGTTCTGAAAAATGTGTCATTAGGTGATTCCATTGTTGTGGGACTATCACAGCATATAGTTACACATTCTTAGATGGTATAGCCTACTACACACCTAGGCTATAGGGAATAGCCTATTGCACCCAAGCTGCAAACCTGTACAGCATGTACTGCACCGAATACAGTAGGCAATTGTAACACAGTGGCCTTTGTCTATCTAAACATACCTCACCATAGAAAAGAAACAGTAAAAATACCATAGAAAAGTTGTAAAATGGTACATCTGTATGAAACAATTACTATGAATGAAACTTGCGGGACTGGAAGTCGCTCTGGGTGAGTCAGTGAGTGGTGAGTGAATGGGAAGGCCTAGGACATTACTGTACAATACTGTAGACTTTAAACCCTGTACGTTTAGCCTACACTAAATTTCTCTAAAAATTTTTCTTTCTTCAATAATAAATTAACCTTAGCTTACTGTAACTTTTTCCCTTTATAATTTTTTTTTTTTTTTCTGGAGACAGAGTCTTGCTCTGTTTCCCAGGCTGGAGTGCAATGGTGCATCTCAATTCATGCAACCTCCATTTGCCAGGTTCAAGCGATTCTCCTGCCTCAGCCTCCTAAGTATCTGGGACCACAGGCACGTGCCACCACGCCCGGTTAATTTTTGTATTTTTAGGAGAGATGAGGTTTCACCAGAAACTTTTAAACTTTTTTTTAACTTTTTGACTCTTTTGTAAGAACACAGCTTAAAACACAAACACATTGTGCAGCTGTACAAAAGTGCTTTCTTTTTTTGTATTTTTATCCTATAAGCTTTCTCTGCTTTTAAATTTAAATTTTTTTTTTAACTTTTTAAACTTTTTTTTAGAAACCAAGACAGAAACACACAAACACACACCTTAACCCAGGCCTACACAGGGTCAGAATCATCAATATCCCTGTCTTCCACCACCACATCCTGTCCCACTGGAAGGTCTTCAGAGGCAATAACACACAGGGAGCTGTCATCTCCTATGAGAGCAATGCCTTCTTCTGAGTACCTCCTGAAGGGCCTGCCTCAGGCTGTTTTGCAGTTAACACTTTTTCATGAGTAGAAGGAATATATTCCAAAATAACAATTAAAAGTATAGTATAGTAAATACATAAATCAGTAACAGAGTCATTTATTTATTATCACTATCAAGTATTATGTACTATACAAAATTGCACGTGCTCTACTTTTAGGTAACTGACAGTAGGTTTGTTTACACCAGCATCATCACAAACACGTGAGTTGTGTTGCACTGCATATGATATTATGACAGCTATGATGTCACTAGGCAGTAAGAATTTTTTAGCTCTGTGATAATCTATGGGAGCACTGTTATATATGTAGCCTATTATTGACCAAAACATTGTTATATGTTACACGACTGTAAATTCTTTTAAGTGAAAATGTAAATAAGTAAAAATTGTTTTTTAATTTTAATTGACATTTCTAATTGTGAATATCTATTTCAATAGTTCTTGTTATTTGTATAAAAATACACATGATCATTAAAAAATATAGAAAAATTGCAGAGAACATCTATTGTTATAACTAGAGGTAACCATTAAATTTTTTTATTTATCCCTTCTGATACATATGTATATTATATAGATATGAGATTATACTGTGCATATTTTATAACCTTTTCTGTTCAACAAAATATTGATACATCTTTGTATAATATGATTTATATAATATAATTTATATAATATGATATATAAATTTGAAGCATCATTTTTAATATTTGCTATGTGCTAACATTTTCTTAGCCTGATTCCTATTGCTTAGCATTTAGGTGATTTTGAGGAAACAACATTTTGATGATTTTTCTTTGTCTTGATTTTAAAAATATATTTTTAAATTTAAATGTTTTAAGGCCGGGCGCGGTGGCTCAAGCCTGTAATCCCAGCACTTTGGGAGGCCAAGACGGGCGGATCACAAGGTCAGGAGATGGAGACCATCCTGGCTAACATGGTGAAACCCCGTGTCTACTAAAAATACAAAAAAACTAGCCGGGCGAGGTGGCGGGCGCCTGTAGTCCCAGCTACTTGGGAGGCTGAGGCAGGAGAATGGCGTAAACCCGGGAGGCGGAGCTTGCAGTGAGCCGAGATCCGGCCACTGCACTCCAGCCTGGGCGACAGAGCGAGACTCCGTCTCAAAAAAAAAAAATAAATAAAAATAAATAAATTTAAATGTTTTAAATAAAATATTTCAAATCCATACAAGGGTGTAAAGAATAATGTAATGAAATTTCTGTGCCTATCTCTGAGTTTCAACAAATTCCAACATTTTGCCATAGTTAGCTAAAATCTTTTTAAAGAAATAAAACAGTATAAATATGGTTAAAGCCTCTTAGGTATATCCTTTCCAATCACATTCTCTTTATTCTATCCCCCAAAATAAATTGTTGGGTTGCATTCCTATGGCTGGTTTTATTGTAAATTATAACTACAACTACATAGTATATCCATAAACAACATGTTTTTTGTTCTTAAGCTTTTAATATTGTTATGCTCCATATATTCTCCAACTTATTTTTTCCCTCAGCATTATATTGCTTTTAAAATTTATCCCTACTGAAACATGTAGCTTTAGGTCCTTCATTTTCATGGCTGCACAGTATTTTGGTATATGACTGTATTTGACAATTTACATAGTCATTCTTCTACAGGCATACCTTGAAGATATTGTGTGTTCAGTTCCAGACCACTGCAATAAAGTGAATATCACAATAAAGTGAGTCACACAATTTTTATGGTTTCCCAGTTCATATAAAAGGTATGTTTACACTACATTGTAGTCTAGTGTATGAAATAGCATTATGTCTATAAAAACAATGTAATACCTTAATTTAAAATACTTAATTGCTAAAATATGCTAACAATCACCTGAGCCTTCAGCAAGTCATAATCTTTTTGCTGGTGGAGGGTCTTGCCTCCTTGTTGATGGCTGCTGACTGATCAGGATGGTAGTTGCTGGAGGCTGGAGTGGCTGTGGCAATTTCTTACAATAAGACAACAACAATGAATTTTGTCGCGTCAATTTCTTTCTTTCTTTCTTTCTTTCTTTCTTTCTTTTTTTTTTTTTTTTTTTTGAGAAAAAAATCTCACTCTGTCACCCAGTGGCACGATCTCAGCTCACTGCAACCTCTGCCTCCCAGGTTCAAGCGATTGTCCTGCCGCAGCTTCCTGAGTAGCTGGGACTAGGTGTGCGCCACTACGCTAATTTTTGTATTTTTAGTAGAGACAGGATTTCGCTGTGTTGGCAAGGCTACTCTCGAACTCCTGACCTCAGGTGATCCACCTGCCTCGGC
This sequence comes from Macaca mulatta, assembly GCF_049350105.2. Taxonomy (NCBI): domain Eukaryota; kingdom Metazoa; phylum Chordata; class Mammalia; order Primates; family Cercopithecidae; genus Macaca; species Macaca mulatta. The sequence goes on along the minus strand of NC_133410.1, from coordinate 149,052,396 downwards.
ATCCCAAAGTGCTGGGTGCTGCCTCAATTTCAAGAAAGATTTCTCTGTAGCATGTGATGCTACTTGATAACATTTTACCCATTTCTGTCAATATTAGAGTCAGTCCTCTCAACCTCTGCTGCTGTTTCGCCAAGTAAGTTGATATAATACTCTAAATAATTTCTTGTCATTTCAACTATATTTAAAGCATCTTCACCAGGAGTAGATTCCATCTCAAGAAGTCACTTTCTTTACTCATCCATAAGAAGCAGCTCCTCATTCACTCAAGTTATATAACAAGATTGTAGCAATTCAGTAACGTATTCAGGCTCCACTTCTATTTCTAATTCTCTTGCTATTTTCACCACATCTGAAATTACAATAGTAACATCAAAGATCACTGATCACAGATAAAACAGGTATAATAATAATTAAAAAGTTTTAAATATTGTGAGAATTATCAAAATGTGATGCAGAGACATGAAGTGAGCACAGGCTCTTGGAAAAAGTGGCCCCAATAGACCTGTTTGATGCAGCATTGCCACAAATCTTCAATTTGTAAAAAAGACAAACAAACAACAACAATTAAAAAAACCAAAAAAATAGTATCTGTAAAGAGCAATAAAATGAAGTGCAATAAAACAAGGTATATATTGAAAGTGATTTCTGATATTTTGCTACTACAAATAATGCAGTAATTAATATTCTGGTACATTATTCCTGTGTAAGAGTTTCTCTCAACTAGAGAATATTTTCTAGAAATTGAATTACTGGATGGTTAAGTACAAGCATCTCAACTTTCTATTCAATTTGCTCTCCAAAGCTGTTCTACTAATTTGGACTCCCAACAGTAATAGCACATGAGCCCCTGTTAGAGTCAAACTTTTAATTCTACCAATATGATAGATGTGAAAGGGTATATCATTTTTATTTGCACATCCCTGATTGTTAGTAAGGTTGACCATCTTAACATATGCTTATTAACCATTCAGTTTTCTTCTATAAATTGCCTGTTTGTGCCTTTTGCCCATTTATCTATTATTTGTCTTACTAATTCTTTGTGAGTTAAATACATAGCAAATGATTTCTCTTAGTCTATAGCTTGTCTCTTTACGTATTTTGGCTTTTGTTGTTGTGTGGTTGTTCTTTATCTGATGTTAAAGTTTTAAATTATAATGTTATCACGTGTCCATTTTTTATGGCTTGTGCGCTTATGTCTTATCTAACAAATTTTTCCCTACACTGATTTATTAGAATAAAAGTCCCAAATCTTGCCTTAAAAATTTTGCTTTTCAAATTTAATGCTCTAATCCATCAGGAATTTTTTGCATAGGACTCTTATTTCTTCTCCATACAAATTGTTTTAGTACCATTTATCAAATATTGATATTAAATTGTGATGCAACTGCTCTCCTATACCAACTTTTCCATAGGCCAATTTCTGAACTTTTACATTTTGTCTCATTGATTTGTCTCTTCTTGCCCTAAAATCACACTATCTTAAATATTCTTAGCTGATATTGGTTTGAGATTGTGACACTTGTTCCGCTTCAGAATTTTCTTGGCTAGTTTTTGTTCCTTACTATTCCAAATGAATTTTAGGATTAGCTTGTCAAATTCTATGAAAAACTCTACTGTAGTTTTGGTTGGATTTGTACTTACTTTTTACAATAATTGAAGGAAATTGACTCTTAGTATATTAAGTGTTTTAATCCAAGAACATAGTATTTCGTTCCGTTTTCTTCAAATCTTCTGTCATATTCTTCAACAATTTTTTTTGTGATTTTTTCCAAAAACTTCTTACACATCTTTGTTGGACTTACTCATAAATAGTTATCATTTTTATTACTCTTGTAAATTATCCTTTGCTTATTATATTTTCAAATTCATCATTACTGATGTATAAGAATGCTATAGATCTGTACTTTGATCTTGTATTGAAATATTTGAAATAGGTCAGATTCTCTTATTAGCTCTAACAGGTTGTTCAAACACTTTTTTTCGCACTCATTTCATAGACAATCATATGGTCTACATATAAAAATAATGCCTCTCAATTTCCACTTCTTATTCCTCAAATCATTGCTTTCATCTTACTGCATTGTTGAACAGCAGAGTAATACCAGATATTCTTGTATCTTTCCTTACTTTAAAGTTCTAAAATTGTTCTATTAAGAAAAGGAGTTGCAGCTGGGTGTGGTGGCACACACTTGTGGCCCTAGCTACTCAAGAGGCTGAGGTGGAAGGCCCCAGGAGTTCGAAGCTGCAGTGAGCTATGGTTGTGCTACTGCACTCCAGCCTGAAAACAGAGTGACAGCCAGAAAGAAAGAAAGAAAGAAAGAAAGAAAGAAAGAAAGAAAGAAAGAAAGAAAGAAAGAAAGAAAGAAAGAAAGAAAGAAAGAAGAAAAAGAAAGAATAGGGTTTCTATTTTTAAAATATTTCATACCCACTATCAGATTTATTCTGCCTTTAATTCCACACATTCTTATTCAGAGCTTACTCTTTGCCAGGCACTTTTATAAATGCTGCATATAGAATGGTCAATGTGACAAAGTCCTTCATGGAACTTGCAAGATAGTAAACAAAAAAAATACATTCTATATTATATTTATATGTAATATATACTGTAACATATATTAGAATATATAATATTATATATATTATATATACACACACACACACTTTCGGGTATGGATACATGATATGAAGAGAAATAAAGAGTGACAGATAATGCATTGTAGATAGAGTGTTTTGAGACAATCTCTCTGAGAAATAAAAGTGTGAGCCGAGAACTGAGTAACTTGGTTGGGGTGTATTTTGCAGGCTCTGAGACAGAATTCAGTATGCAGGTCATCCAGGAAGTGCCCTTGGGACCAACACCTGTGGAAGCAAATGGAAGATAAGAAGAATGGGTAGAAGGAGAAATTGAATGCATGGCAGGTCCAACCACAGCCTTGCACAGTTCTGATAGGGAGTGTAGAGCTAGAATGATCCCATTTAGGAGTTAGAATAGGTAGGAGCAAGGGTACTGGCTTTTATAGCCTTGCAATGATCAGATGTTGAGCATGAGCCATCCAGAAAGTAGTAAGACCGTGGGCAAGGTTGCTTTCTTCAATTAAGACAATCCCCTGAAGAGGCCATCCACTGAGGGCTGTCCATTGAGATTCTAGCAGGTCAGATAAGAAGACCTTCTGAAAAGGATCTGGCTGGTGCATCATAGGCCATGTGATAATCTCTATGCAAGGGGCAATGAAAGAAATGACTGAGTTAGGCATGAGCCTGGTATGTCCAAGAAGCTGAATGAAGGGCAGCGTGACTAGAAGGGAGCAAGCATGGAGACTAGCAGGAGATGAGTCACTAAGGTAGACCAGGGTCGGGCCACACAGATGCTAGCAAGAACTTCAGACTTCCTTGGGAGGGAAGACTTTAGGGAATTATGAAAAGGAAAATTATATAAACTGAATTATGGGCCAGGCACAGTGGTTCACGCCTGTAATCCCAGCACTTTGGGAGGCCGAGGCAGGCGGATCACAAGGTCAGGAGATCGAGACCATACTGGCTAACACGGTGAAATCCCGTTCTACTAAAAATACAAACAATTAGCTGGGCATAGTGGCATGCACCTGTAATCCCAGCTACTCGGGAGACTGAGGCAGGAGAATCACTTGAACCCAGGAGGCAGATGTTGCAGTGAGCCAAGATCTTACCATTGCACTCCAGCCTGGGCGACAGGACAGAGCAAGACTTTGTCTCAAAAATAAAATAAAATAAACTGAATTATGTTTTAAGAAGTTCTCTTTGGCTGTTGTTGGTGGAATTAACAGTAGGGGAACACGAGTGGAAGCTAACAAACCAGTTGGGAAGCGACTGCATTCGTGTAAGAGATTATGCTGGCTTGGACCATGTTGGTAGCTATGAAGGTAGCATGAAAGGGATGGATTAAGGATATATGTGAAGATAAAACCCACAGGATTTAATGGTGGATTGAATGTAAGGTTGGGGAAAACAGAGCAGTAAAGGATGAACCTACATTTCTGGGCTTAGCAATTGGTAAAATGGAGTTGCCTTTACAGAGTTAGAAAGGACTTAGGGAGGAAAGGGCTGAGGAAAGGGTAGATGTTAACTACAAGGTTGGAGCTGGATATGGTTTGGATGTCATCAGTGTACACATGGTATTTGAAGTCACAGGAATGAATGCAATCACAAGGATGGCTGATATAAAGAGAGGAGCTCTTTATGTCATATATAAGATCATATGTAAGAAAATATAGGGCTGAACGCCAGGGAACTTTGGTATTTAAATATCAGGAAAATGTTGTGGCCCCAGAGAATAAGAATGAGAATGGATGACTATTCATATAGGAGGAAAAACTAAGGGCATGGAGAGTCACAAAACCCCAGGGAACAAAGTATTACAGAAAGAAGGAGAGATTTTCCATGTCAAATGCTGCTAAGAGACTAAAATAATAATTGCCCAATAAATTTGGCAGTGAAACGGTGATGATTTTACCCTGATTTAGTTGGGTTGAGGTAAAAATACTAGATAGTGAGTCTAGAAATAAGATTAAGGAAATTCCCTTCTATTCATAATTTACTAAGACTTTAAAAAAATCTAAACTATTTAATTTTATCCTAATGTATTTGTGTGTGTGTCTATTGAGAATTGTTTTTCTCTTTCACTCTGATAATATTGGATTACATTTGTGTGTTTTATGATCTTGAAACATCCTTGCATCATAGGAACGCCCTATTTAATAGTGATATAGCATATAGATATGCAATACATATGTTCTTATCAATTTGTTCTTATTTTGCTTAAGATATTCATAAATGAGATATGACTGTTTTATGATTATCTTTTCTTGTACTATCCCCTTCTACTCTTCCTTTCAAAGTTATACTAGCTCCATAAAATGAAATTGGTAGATTTTCTGCTTTTCTAGTTATCTAGTTATTATACAAAATAATTTGTATAACACTAGGATTATCCGTTTAATTTTATAGAACTGTCTGGCCCCAGGGGCTTTGGGGCAGGGGATTAGGAAGGTTACAGAAGATATTTACCTGTAGATTCCATTGCTTTAATGTTACAGGTTTACTGTTGTTGGGTTTTTTGTTTTTTTTTTCTCCTTGATTTAATTTTGAAACTTGTTTCCTATTTGCTCTCAGGTGATTTCTCTGTCTTCCTGCTGCAAATTCGATTTAGATTTCTAAGACTCCCTATCCAATCAGTTAGTTTTGATCAATGGTAGGCACTACTAGAAGACTAGTGGGGTGGTAGAAAGAGAGAAACCAAGCTCTTTCCCCTGCCCTCTCTTCTGCCTCCAGCGTTGTCTGTCTCTTCCACGGTTCCAGATCCCCACTAGATCATTTTTCCCTGTCGTCCCAGTTCCCTTTCAGCCTCTGCCATAAGTCCGGTTCCCACCAGTGACCCTGGGTCTTACACTCTAGTAATGCCAACTCCCCTCTTGGTCCCTCCAGTCCTAAGGCTGTTAACAACTTCCTGACATTATTAATCTCAGGGTTGCCTCATAACTCTCTGTTTCACTTTGAGGTTCTCCCTTTGTAGTGATTCTTCTGTATTAAATTCCTTTTACCGGACTACCTGGAGAGGCTGTAAATCTATAAATCTCAATGTATAAATCTAACAAAATGTGTACAGAATCAGTATGGTAAAAATTACAAGGATCCAATGAAAACTAAACATGATCTGAATAAATGGAGAGACATCAGGGGCTCACGGATTAGAAGGCTCAACATAATAAAGATGTGAATTCTTCCAAATTGATAGACAGGCTTAGTGCAATTCCTATGAAAATATCAGTAAGATTTTTTGTAGATATAGTTAAGATTATTCCAAAAAAATGTATGAAAAGGCAAAGGAACTTGAGTAGCTAAACATTTTGAAAAAGAATAAATTGGGAGGAAACAGTCTACCTGATTTCAAGACTTAGATAGCTTCAGTAATCAAGACTGTGGAGTATTAGTGGAGGAATAGATGCACTAATCAATGGAACAGAATAGAGAACCCAGAAATGGATCCACACAAAAATACTCAACTAATTTTTGACAAAGGTGCAAAAACAATTCAGCAAAGGAAGGATAGCTTTTCCAAAAAAAAAAAAAAAAAAGGCCGAAACAATTTAATATCCATAGGCCAATAAATAAATAAATAAAGCCTCAACCTAAAGTTCATTCATCTTATACAAAAATTAACACAAAATGTATCACAGGCTTAAATGTAAAATGTAAAACTTTGAGAATATCATTGGAATTCAGAGCTAAGCAAAGTTTCTTTTTTTTTTTTTTTTTCTTTTTTGAGATGGAGTCTTGCTGTGTTGCCAGGCTGGAGTGCAGTGGTGCAATCTCAGCTCACTGCAACCTCGGCCTCCTGGGTTCAAGTGATTCTCCTGCCTCAGCCTCCAGAGTAGCTGGGTCTACAGGCATGCGCCACCACCTCCAGTTAACTTTTTCGTATTTTTAGTAGAGACGGGGTTTCACCATGTGGGCCGGGATGGTCTTGATCTCTTTGCCTCATGATCCGTCTGCCTCGGCCTCCCAAAGTGCTGGGATTACAGGCGTGAGCCACCGCGCCCGGCTGGCAAAGTTCTTAAAATCTTTTTTGGGTTTTTTTTTGTCTTTTTTTGTGGAGATAGGGTCTCATTTGTTGCCCAGACTGGTGTTGAACTGACTTCAAGCCCTCTTCCCACCTCAGCCTCTCAAAGTACTAGGATTACAGGTGTGAGCCACCATACCCTACCGAAGTTCTTAAACTTGATGCCAAAAGTGCATTCCATAAAATGAAAAACAAATGGATTCGACTTCATCAACATTAAAAACCTTTGCTCTGGGAAAAATTCTCTTACGAGGATGAAAAGACAAATTATAAATTGGGAGAAGATATTTGCAAAACACATATCTGACAAATGACATGTACCTAAAATACATAAAGAATTCTCAAAGCACAACAGTAAATTTACAAACAATCAGATAAGAAAGTGAGCAAAAGACATGAACAGATACTTCATCAAAGAGGACAGACAAATGAGAAATAAGCACATAAAAAATGTGCAATCTCATTAGCCATTGCTACACATCCATTAGAATGACTAATTATTTTTTTCTTTTTCAGAAATAGGATCTCTCTCTGTCACTCAGGCTGGAGTACAGTGGTGCAACCATAGCTTACTGCAATCTCCAACTCTTGGTCTCAAGAGCTCCTTTGGCCTCAGCCTCCCAAGTAGCTGGCTCTACAGACACATGCCATCATGCCTGGACAATTTAAACAAATTTTTTGTAGAGATGGGGCTCTCACTATGTTGCCCAGTCTGCTTTTTTTTTTTTTTTCTCCCCGTATGTCCTTGTTCTCAGGAATGTTCACTTTCAGTTGATTTGTATAAATAAGTACTCAATTGTGTAAATATATATTTCTATATTGAGGTAAAGAAAATTTAGGACTTCGACTAAATTTTTGAGAGAGTAATGCTTTAAACTCATTCTATTTTACGTAGTTACAATATTCAGAAATTGAGTGCCTATTTTCTGTAAAAATCACTCCATCGTGGTGATGAGGATTCTTAAAATATCTCATCTTGTTTAGCTCCCTGTTTCATTACGCTCAGGGAATCAACTATGTGCACCAAACATATTCAGACTGTTCTCGCATCCCACGGAATATCAAAATGAAAGGTTGCAGCCATGCAAAAATATAGTAACTTATTTTACTTATTCCTTATTTCTTCTCAGGCAGTGCAATGGGCCCGTATTAATTCTCATGGCTCATAGAGAACAGTAACTGGGAGCCTCCTGGAATCAGAATACTACTGGTCTTGCCACAGTTCTGACAACCTGTCTCCATCTTCCCTTTAGAAAGCACCTCAGACTCATTCTTCTGTGCAAGGGAGCCGAAGTTGCAGGGGTAGAAAAAATGTTAGGATGTATTTTCCTTATCAAAAGGACGATGACACTAAAGCACTTACTCAATGGTCCCTTTCAGTCTGAAAAAATATAGCCAGTTGTCCTGGATTAATTCTGTTTCATCAGGAGGTTCAGACTCAAAGTATCCCTTTTATCTCAAAGAATCCCAAGTCCTCAGAAAGTTATGTGCCAGATGACAAGTCCTCATCTGAAGACGAGCCTCCTCTGAAGTGTTGGTCTGGACTGAATCTCAAATCTGATATTGATTTTAACTGCCATGAGGTTGGTGAAAGTCACTGAACAACAGCAAGGAAGGCCTCAGTTTTCATCTTGTTGTAAATGGTATTAGATATAGTAGCATCTGCATTTTCAATAGGTATTGAATACCGAAAGTTGTTCAAATATTTTTTAAGGAGATGAGTGTATCACATATCCTTATACCTTTGTTTTTTTTTAAAGGATGTATGTATGTTATTACTTTAACCCTTGTTACTATCTCGTTGTAGAGGCCTGTAGCAGTGTTTCCAACTGGAAACGTGAGAGTCCCTTTGCTTATCTCTTCCTTGACAGGTCCCTGTATCCCCAAATTCAATTTAATACACCAAGTGGAATAACTTTCTTGTTGATTAGCTTTATTTATGAGGAATAACAGAATTCTGGAGCTGGAAAATGATATAGATATTAACCTTCTGATATAGATAGTTAAGATAACAAAGCACCAGTAAAAGTCAAGATAAAACAATTAATTAGTATCAGGCCTAGGATTTTAGAATGTATGTCTCCTAACTCCTGCCCTAATGTTCATGAAAGCAGAAGGGCCTATAAATAAACAGGAATACAAAGTCCATTCAGAAACCACCTGAGATATCCCTGTATTTTATAATGAGTCTATTAGGAGTATAAAAATTGTTACCTCTGACGTGTTATAAACAAAATCAACAATCTCATGGACCCATTACGAGGCACTTAAAAACTATGTTTTGAGGGTTTGAAAGGCAGAGAAAGATAGCCAAAGGAGCTGTCTGCAAATAGGCAGCTTTCCCAGATAGCTCCAGAAGGAAGAATCAACAAATTAATGAATCAGACTTCTTTTAATAGTTCTATTATAATATCTAATCGTGAGTATAAGACCCTATGACTTCATCACAAGGTTTAGCATGCTGGCTGAAAATGTTGACTAAACTTGCATTTTTAAAAAAAAAAACACTAAAATTTGAATAAGCTCTTGACATTTGGAGGAAAAGAAACCTACAAAGCACTAAGTTCACCATATGTAGAAAACCACACTCAGTATCACAAAGATTTTATAAGCCTGACCTCCTTCTCACAGGTAGTTTATTTCTGAATTCTTACTATCTGTTCATGTATCAGACAAGCTCACATAATCCTCCAAATAAACCGGTGTGGTAGATCTTATAATCAATATCGCCTCCATGTTATAAACAAAGAAACTGAGGTTTACGGCAGTTATATAACTTACCTGAGGTCAGGCAGCTAGTATCAAGAGGGCTGGGGATTTGAACCCTAGTTACTGACCACAGAGTCTAGATCCAAATCACTATGATATATAAGCCCCATTTCATTACAGGTGGAGAGAAGGAAATGTCAATATCCCCAATGTCCAAAACTGTGCCTGACACCTGTGGGTACATAGAATTTGTTGGATACCTAAATAAATAAATTCACAAAGGTAAAAAGGACTGTCTGCATCTTCAAATGGGCTTATAAAGCTCCTACCATATTTATAACGTATGCATGACCTAAGAAGGCACTTGCTGTTACCTTGTTGGTCTCAACTAAATTGCTTCGAAGGTCAAAATGTGAACTGTGCAAGAGTCCACCAAGCTTTCCACTGCCTGTTTACTCTCTGCTGCACTGTTTAGTTATAACGCTGGTAGAGATACTTGATAGTGGGAAACATTTTTATCCCTGAAAAGTAAATTTAGGGAATAAGTCTTTTCAATTCTTGTACTTCTTTAGTGTCTCTTAATAAATATGTGAGAAATGCATTCTAATTGGGAGACCTAGCAGTTATGCATGGTACCTGGAGTCAGCCTGAGCTGGAAGCTAGGCTCCAACTCTTGTCATCTGTGGGACATTAGTAAAATTATCTCTGCCTCAGTTTCCTCATTCAGAAAATGTTGTGTGCCCCCTAGGTTGTTGTGGGAACCAAACGAGGTAAGTTAAGTACGAGGTGGGCATTATGCCCAGTAAATAGGACATGATCAGTCAATGTTAACTATTATTACATCAAAAGGATTTTGCTTCCTTCAGTGTATAAAGAAAATCTTAATTTATTCATCAGCAAGCAGATATGAAGTGCCCCTACCCAGCCCCCAGCCCTTACACCAGCCTCTGCTCTGCATGTAGGAAATTCAGAAACAAGGCAATTGTGTACTTTAACGGGTTCAGGTTCTAGAAAGAGAGTTGGAAGATAAATAAAATAAGATGCACTTATGACTGGTAGTGAAAAGGGGCTCAAAGAAGGGTAAGGGGGATGTAGGAGACGGTGACCAGGAAGGTCTCTGAGGGCCACATCTGAAGGAAATGAGGCATAGGCCCTGCAGACATCTGGGAACAGATTATTTCAACGGGAGTTCTGGGCATATTTAAAATTTTTTTAGGCCGGGCACGGTGGCTCAGGCCTGTAATCCCTGCACTTTGGGAGGCCGAGGTGGGCAGATCACCTGAGGTCAGGAGTTCAAGACCAGCCTGACCAACATGGAGAAACCCTGTCTCTACTAAAAATACAAAAAAAAAAAAAAAAAAAAAAAAAAATTGGCTGGGAGTGGTGGCACATGACTGTAATCCCAGCTACTTGGGAGGCTGAGGCAGGAGAATCGCGTGAACCCGGGAGGCAGAGGTTGCAGTGAACCGAGATAGCTCCTTTGCACTCCAGCTTGGGCAACAAGAGCGAAACTCCATCTCAAAAAACAAACAAGCAAAACAACAACAACAACAACAACAAAACATTTTAAAGGCCCTTGCCTTTTAAAGAAGAGTGAAGGAGGAATTATAGGGGATGGAGCGAGGGAGGGAGAAGGGACAGCCAGATCCTGAAGGAACTTGTACACCATAGTAAGGACTTTGGATTTTACCCTGAATGAGATGGGAACCATTAGTAGGCTTTGAGCAGAGGGCGGACATGATCTGACGTGTATGAGAAGAGTCACTGAGGCTGCTGTACTGAAAATTGACTGTATAGGGGCAGGGGTAGTATTAGGCAGACCAGTCAGGACACATTGCATTGGTCCACGTGAGAAATGGTGTAAGTTTAGGCCATGACGGTAGCAGAAGACAAGATAAGTGGTGGTCAGATTTTGGAAACATTTTAAAGGTAAAGCTGACACAATGTGTTTTTGATTGGATCTTACATGTGAGAGAAGGAAGAGTAAAGGTGACCCCAGGGTTTCTGTACCAAGGCATTGTAGACTAGTGTTGTCACTGGAGAAAAAGGATGTGTTAGTCAGAAAAATAGAACAAATCACATAAAGAGAGAGAGAGAGAGAGAGAGAGAGAATTTGTAATAAGGACTTGGCTAGGTGATTATGGAGTCTGTAAATCCCAAGATCTGCAGGGTGAGTTGGCAAGCTGGAGACCCAGGAGAGCCAATGGTGTAGTCTCAGTCCTAAGGCTGGCAGCCTCAAGACCCAGGAAGAGCCAATGTTTCAGCTCAAGCCCGGGGTAAGAAAAGAAACTGGTGTCCCAGTTTAAAGGCAGTCAGGCAGGAGGAATTCCCTCTTACTCAGGAGAAGGTCAGCCTTTTTGTTCTTATCACGCTGTCAACTGATTGGATGAGGCTCACTCATACTAGGGAGGGCAACCTGCTTTACTCATTCTGTGAATTAAAATGTTCATCTCACAGAAACACCCATAATAATGTTTGACCAAATATCTGGGCCCTCCGTGGCCCAGTCACATTGACACATAAAATTAACCATCACAGAAAAGAAGAATTTTGGAGAGGAAATTGAGAGTTTTGCTTTGGTCATGTTAAATTGGTTCTATTTACTAGACCTCAAAGGAGACTTGTGGCTAAGCAATTGGGTGTAGAGATCAGTGTCCTGGAGATACGGTATTTTTCTTTTCCCTTGGACATCCCATATCTAATCCTGATGTGAAATTCCTTGTGTTAACATTGACTTTAACTGACTGACTTAGTCCTTAAGATTAAATTGCTAATTTAGTGACACTTATTTAACTATATCACATAACTTATTTCTTAAGACATTATGACTTCTCACTTTTCTGAATCTTCACTTTTGTTATTTCCTCTTTCTGGATGCCCTCTTCTCATCTGTGCCCCCTGCAAAATACCTATTTAATATTCATGAGATGGCATCATCCCCTCCTTGAATCTTTTCCTAAATAATTTAGGCAAATTTCAGACTACAGACATGGCCATTCTTTCCTCTCTGTAAAATCTCCCTTCTTTCCTTTCTTCCTTTCTCTCTTTTTCTTTCTTTGTAAAAAGCAGAAAACTGGCCTGGCATGGTGGCTCACACCTGTAATCCTGCACTTTGGGAGGCCGTGGCAGGTGGATCATGAGGTCAGGAGTTCAAGCCCAGCCTGGCCAAGATGGTGAAATGCCATCACTACTAAAAATACAAAAAATTAGCCGGGCATGGTGGCAGGCACCTGTAATCCCAGCTACTTAGGAGGTTGAGGCAGAGAATTGCTTAAGCCCTAGAGGCAGAGGTTGCAGTGAGCTGAGATTGTGCCACTGCACTCCAGCCTGGGCGACAGAGGGAGACTCCGTCAAAAAAAAAAAAAAAAAAAAAAAGAAAAGCAGAAAATTTTCAATTTCTCTCTTTATTACATACACATATACAATTAAAGCAATACAGAAGAGAATAAGACAGTAAAATCCCAGAGTGGTGAAGTTTAACTAGCTTTCTGAGGTTTATTAGATTCATACACACAAAGTTACATGATTTCATAAAATGAGAGTATTTTTGTAACTTGTTTTCGAACTGCTTTTAATTTTTTATTTAAAAAATTATTTATTTATTTTTAAATTGATAAAAATTGAATGTATTTATGGTACAGGTTGTTTATGGCAACCTGATGCCTGAATATATGTATACATTACAGAATGATTCAATCAAGCTAATTAACATATGCAATGCTATTTTTTTTTGTGGTGAGAACACTTTTAAAATCTACTCTTGTAGCAATTTTCAAGTATCAATACATTGTTATTAACTGTAATCACTGTGTTGTCCAAGAGAACTTTTGAGTTCATTTCTTCTAACTGAAATTTTGTATCCTTTGACCAATATTCTCTATTGTCCCACCCCACCAGGCCCTGTTAATTACATTTTTCTGTCTGTTTCAGTGAGTTCGATTCTTGAGATTCCACATATCAGTGAGATCATGTGGTATTTGTCTTTCCATACCTGGCTTATTTCACTTAACATGATGTCTTCCAGGTTGATGAATGATATTCCATTGTGTATATACTGTATATGATATTTTCTTCATTCGTCTGTTCATGGACACAAGTTGCTTCCATATCTTGGCTAATATGAGTAATGCTGCAGTGAACATGGAAATGCAAATATTTCTTTGACAAGCTGATTTCATTTCCTTTGCTTATATACCTAGTGGTGGGATTGCTGGATCATACGGTAATTCTATTTTTATTTTTTTGAGGAACCACCACATTGTTTTCCAGAATGATGTACTAATTTACATTCTTACCAACAGTGTATAACTTGCTTTTTAATATTAACGATATAAAATGGAGATCTTTTGATGTCAATCAATATAACCGAATATGTCTTAACAATTGCTTATTTAAATGTTTATATACAATATATTTTATTTATCCAGGCTTCCAATAATGACATTCAGTTGCTTTCACTAGTTTTACTATGATAGGTAATACAATGATTCGTATGCAGCCTTATGTGTGTCTTTTAAATTGTTGCATATATTTCATTATTTGGATACAATACAATTTATTTAGCCAATCTCTAATATATTATATTATTTGGATATAATACAATTTATTTAGCTAATCCCTAACTTTCATTATTTGGATACAATACAATTTTTTTTAACCAATACCTAATATATTTCATTATTTGGATATAATACATTTATTTAAACAATCCCTAAATGATGGTTATCTCAATCACACTGTGCGTGTGCACATGCACACACACACACTAAAAGAATATAAGGAAGGGCCAGGAGCGGTGGCTCATGCCTGTAATCCGAGCACTTTGGGAGGATGAGGTGGGTGGATCATGAGGTCAGGAGTTTGAGACTATCCTGGCTAACATGGTGAAACCCCATCTCTACTAAAAATACAAAAATTAGCCAGACGTAGTGGCAGCGCCTGTAATCCCAGCTACTCGGGAGGCTGAGGCAGGAAAATAGCTTGAATCCCGGAGGCAGAGATTGCAGTGAGCTGAGATTGCGCCACTTTACTCTAGCCTGGGTGACCTAGCAAGACTCTGTCCCAAAAAAAAAAAAAAAAAAAAATGGAAGGAAGGAAATAAGGAAAATGTAGAAAAGTGAAGAATTATTGGTTTATATAAGGAAACTTCTATGGCACCTGGCTTTAGGCTCAGCTGGATCCAGGGCAGAAACCATGCCAAGAGGACTATCTCCATTTCTTAGTTCTGTTTTCTAGTGGGTTGGCTTTATTTTCAAGCAGACTTTGTTCATATTATATCAAAGCTGGTAACTTTAAGCTTCTGTGATCCTTAACTTCTGGATTCCTAGAGGAAGAAACTCTGCCCTCTTTTTTTTTTTTTTTTTTTGGTAATTCCAACAAAATTCCCAGAGGGAGCTTTAATTGGACCAACCTGAGTCACTGCCTTTGAATCAATCACTATGGTAAAGACAGACATGGCCTGGGTGAGCAATGTGCCCCTGGGGCCAGGGAATGTTCAGCTTCCCTAGCCTTCTGCAAATTTCATGGGCTGAGAAGGTAAGTAGGATGGTTTTGAAAACATATAAATGTGTTCTGTTACCAGAAGATATAGGCATGCTTATTGTGAAGACAAAACCATCAATACTGAGGATGGATTAACGTAGTTTTTTTTGTTGTTGTTTGTTTGTTTGTTTTTGAAAAACACTAGTTATTCTGTGGGGAAGTTTTTAGTGATTACAAATCTATAACATCTACCTGTAAGAAGCTGTTCATGATTTGGAACCTCATTTTAGCCAACATATGTTACACTGCTTCTCCATTAAGTTGGGGAAGATTCCTGCCCCTTGCCAATCAGACTTATCTTCTTGCCTTTTTGCATCTGTTTGTCACTTATCCATGGATGGCGAACAGAGTTGGTTCAATGAACTTTCACTGTCCTGGGCAGCTATTACTTCATCCCTGGACCAGGTCTGTTCCTTAATGGTAGCTGAGGTATGATAGATTTTTATTTCTTCTATGCTGAAGATTTATTGTTTTGTTTGTTTTGTTTTTTGTTTTTTTTTTTTTTTTTTGAGATGGAGTCTTGTTCTGTCGCCCAGGCTGGAGTACAGTGGCACCACCTCGGCTGACTACAACCTCCGCCTCCCGGGTTCAAGTGATTCTTCTGCCTCAGCCTCCCAAGTAGCTGGGACAGGTGTGTGCCACCACACCCGGCTAATTTTTTGTGTTTTTAGTAGAGACAGGCTTTCACCGTGTTAGCCAGGATAGTCTCGATCCTCGATCTCCTGACCTCGTGATCCACCCGCCTTGGCCTCCCAAAGTGCTGGGATTACAGGCGTGAACCACTGTGCCTGGCTGTTTCTTTTCTCTCTCTCTCTCTTTTTTTTTTGGTCAAAGACAGAAGTTCACTCTGTTATCCAGGCTGAAGTACACTGGAACAAGATCATAGCTTGCTGAAACCTTGAACTCCTGGGCTCAAGCTATCCTCCCACCTCAGCCTCCCACGTAGCTGGGACTACAGTCGTGAGCTGCCACGCCAGGCCTGAAGATTTTCTTTAAAAGATAATTAATAGGAAAGGATGCAGAAGAAATGAAGACCATTCAGCCCAAAGCTGAGACCTTTGTTTTGAATCTCATGAGAGCTAATAATACTCTAATTCTAAAATTGTTATATTTCACATTAGATTATTTTCTGGCATCAAAAGCCAATGAGTAATCAGAAACCTGATGGGACCAAAATATGTGGATGTCCTGGATAGGTTAACCATTTGGTGAACCTGACACCATTTTGGCATTAATACAATGGAGAAACTAAGTATAGTGGAAGAGCCTATCTCACTGGTGGCTCTCTCTTCTCCCTAGCCTTAAACTTGCATATCCCACTCAGCAAGACGAAAACCCTTTGCATGGTTCTAGGACCTCTCAAACCCTACCCCACCACTGCACCAGACAGATCATCCTAGTGTTTCTTCTGAACAGGGCCAGCCCTCTCCTGTATCATCCCGCCTTGATCCACCCTCTGCAGTTGCAGTAAATTGTTTTTTCCATCTCCTCACACGGGTAGTTGGGCCATCCTTAAACCTTTCCAGCTCAGAGGAATGACAAATTTGAGGGCCCTGACACTGCACAAGTGGATAAGTAAGCTTTGGAGCCAAAGTTAACCAATTTGGAGCCAATGTGAGCCACAGTTTGGTGACATTGAGAGGAGAAGTGGAAGAAGCAATCGTATGTGTGTGATAGAGAGTGGGGGCTGGGCCAGGGAGGGAGAGAGAGTTTGCCAGCAAAAACAAGATGACTCACAGAACTATTTTCAAACTCTTTTGAGCTGTGGAACCCTTTATTCAGAGCATATCTTGCTCCAATTTGAAAAAGAAGGCAGCTGAGTTGAAGAGGAGCCAAGACCCAGCCCATTTAGTTGAAGAGGAGCCAAGACCCAGCCCATTTCCCCCCTTCCCATACAACAGCCCCTGAAACCCCTCGGAGGGAATTCTTAGGGCTCAACACGGCTTAAAAACTGCTGACCTAGACTGTCTACTGGAGTAAAAGTGAAGAATGCAGTTTGTTCAGAGACAAACTGATGTTGCCTAGGCTTTGTTCCAATGTTAGAAAGGGAGGGCACAGCTAAGGAACAGACAATATAAACCATTAAACAGATAGATACCTCAGGGCGATTTTTTATCAGACAATGAAAGTGATGCTCTGTGTTCTTCAACATTGTATCTCATTTTTATGTTTAAATAACATGTATAGGATGGGAAACCTTAGTGTTAATATCGAGGGTAATTCTCACTAAGCTTAGGTTAATTTTTTGTTTTCAAATTCTGTGTTTTCTAGTTTTGTTTTAACTGTGACAAACCTTTTCCTAGCCTCCCTTAAACTCTGCTCAACAAGAGCTGACTATACTTCCCTCTTGTTAGCCTATTGTATTTTATACATTTCCTTCTCACCCAGATTGTTAAGCTTCCTTAAGAAGGAAAATGTTTGTTTTCATGTATGTATCCCTTGCATCTACACAGGACTTGTCAATAGTTTATAAATATTTGCTAAATAAATGGCACTAGCAGAGAAAGAATGGCTACGAGGCACCTACAACAACAACCACCCCACAAATGGGAATTCAGACAGTGTGGTGGTAGGTAAGAAAGAGGCTTTGGACCTGATTTGAATACAAGCTATGTAAATTCTTTAAGCCTTTGTTTTCTCATCAATAAAATGGGAGTAATAACGTGGTGGAGTTACATCTTTCTCAGGCCTATAGTTGTAATTACCTTAAAATCCCTATGCCTCAACTTGAACTGCTATAACAAAAATACCATAGACTCTTAGCTGGGTGTGGTGGTGCGCACCTGTGGTCCAAGCTACTCAGGAGGCTGAGGTGGGAGGATTGCTTGTGCCCAGGAGGTCACAGCTGCGGTGAGCTCTGATTGTGCCACTGCACTCCAGCCTGGGCAACAAAGTGAGGCCCTGTATCAGAATCAACCAACCAAACACCATAGACTAGATGGCTTAAACAACAGAAATTTATCCCATACAGTTCTGAAGGCTGGGAAGTCTAGTATCAAGGTGTTAGGCTGATTTGGTTCCTGGTGAGGGTTCTTTCTGGTTTGCAAGTGGACAGCTTCTTGCTGTGCCCTCACATGGCAGAAGGTAGGGGGTGGAGGGGGGTGGAAGCCACCTCTTTCCTGTCTTTTGTTATAAGGGCGCAAATCTCATTATGAGGGCTCCACCCTCATGACCAAATCACCTCTCCCAAGTCCCACATCTAAATACTATCATGCTAGGGATTAGGGTTTCAGTGTATAAATTTTGGCAGGGGACACAAACTTAGTCCATAGTACTTTCTATCAACCATGAGGTAAAGTAAATCTGGTATGCAGTTTGGCACATTCCTCTATAGACTCTTAGCAACCCCAAAATATATAGCCCTCATCCCATTATTTATTTATTTATTTATTTATTTATTTATTTATTTATCTATTTATTTATTTACTTGAGACAGGGTCTCACTCTTGTCACCCAGGCTGGAGTGAAATGGCATGATCACAGCTCACTGCAGCCTCAACCTCCCTGGCTCAAGCAATCCTCCCACCTTGGCCCCACACATAGCTGGGACCACAGGCCTGCCACCACGCCTGGCTAATTTAAAAATAGTTCTAGAGATGGGGTCTCACTATATTGTCCCGTCTGGTCTCAAACTTGTGGGCTCAAGTGATCCTCCCACCTTGGCCTCCCAAAGTGCTGGGATTACAGTCACCACCTCCAGCCTCTTCATTGTTTATCTGAGTATGGATGAAGTAGATGGACCCATTGAATTAAAAATAAACGTATGTTTATTGCACCACTATTTACAACAGCAAAGACTTGGAACCAACCCAAATGCCCATCAATGATAGACTGGATAAAGAAGATGTGGCACATATACACCATGGAATACTATGCAGCCACAAAAGAAGAATGAGTTCATGTCCTTTGCAGGGACATGGATGAAGCTGAAAACCATCATTCTCAGCAAACTAACACAGGAACAGAAAACCAAACATCATACATTCTCACTCATAAGTGGGAGTTGAACAATGAGAACACATGGACACAAGGAGGGGAACATCACACACCATGGCCTGTCGGTGGGTGGGAGGTAAGGGAGGGAGAACATTAAGACAAATACCTAATACATGTGGGGCTTAAAACCTAGATGATGGGTTGATAGGTGCAGCAAACCACCATGGCACATGTATAACAAACCTGCATGTTCTGCACATGTATCCCAGAACTTAAAGTAAAAGAAAAAAAAAAAAAAAGAGAAAACACACATACAGTAAAATAAAATCATTTTAAGGCTTTATATATATATAAAGTATATATATATACATATGTTTGTTTCTTTTTCTTTTTTATTTAACAACCAGAAGGCATAGTTTAATTTATGTGTGTTAAAAGCATATTTGGGCCAACTCTGGCTTCCATACATCCTAGGGTTGTTGGGAGTATTACACTGGTTAATATATGGAAAGTATGCTGGCCAGTAGCCGACACCTGACTGTGATGTCTAACAAACGTGAGCCCCTTCCCCACCTGACAGACAGCAGAGTGCAGCTGGGGTGAGGGGACCTAAGAGGCTGGCTCTACTCTGCCTCTCTTAAACCTCTGCACCTCTCCAAGTCAATTTATAGAATACCCCAAACCCAGAGACACAGCATTTTGAAATATAAATCATATCATACCATGATTTTCTTATATTGCATCCAAACAGTTTCTATAGGAGGGCAGTGCAGTGCTGCTCTCCTCGGGGGCTATTGCCTGGCACTGGCCACACACAAGTCCCTTTCTGCTTCTGTAACTTTGGTAAATTGTGTACTACTATTCCCTCTTTCATTTACTTGTCCCCCACATACAGTTACAGAGCTCTGTCATGGACAGCCCTGTATTGGGTCCCAAGACCAATAAAACACAAGTGTGACACAGAGAGGTAAATAAACCGTTACAATAGAGTGTGATAATATACGTGCCAAGACAGAAAAATGCCCACGATTCTCAGAGCACTGAGAGGGTGGCTAGCTCAGAATGGGGGCTGAGGGAAGCATGGCCAGAGACAGCTTTCTACAAAAATGACTCCTCAGCTATAAGCCTTCTACAGCAACAAACTTCTGTTAAAATGAAATCTGGGTAAAACACAGTAATTTTATTTTATTTTATTTTTTTGAGACGGAGTCTCATTCTGTCACCCAGGTTGGAGTGCAGTGGCGCCATCTCGGCTCACTGCAACCTCCACCTCCCAGGCTCAAGCGATTCTCCTGCCTCAGCCTCCCGAGTAGCTGGGATTACAGGCGTGCATCACCATGACTGGCTAATTTTTATATTTTTAGTAGAGACGGGGTTGCACCATGTTGGCCAGGCTGGTCTGGAACTCCTGACCTCAAGTGATCCGCCTACCTCAGCCTCCCAAGGTGCTGAGATTACAGGCGTGAGCCATCGCCCCCAGCCAAAACACAGTACTTTTAGTTTTGCAAAAAGGTAGAATCTTAAAATGAGAAGGAACCTTAGGAACTTGGTTACATATTTCTTCCATAGCTGGGTTCCAATTTGGGCTCTGCCATTTTTAAGCTGTGTGGTTTGGGGAAAGTTTCTTACGTTTTCTGTGCCTCAGTTTCTACATCAGTAAAATAGAGGTTAACAGTAGAACCTAGAATAGAGAAAGTTTTCAATGACTGTTGGCCATCAGAATTAATTCTTTCTAAGGTTAACAGTTTAGCTGATTATGGGCCTTCAATAAATTTAAAAACTCATAAATATTTTCTTTCAGAAGCCTTCAACATCGTATATGAAAGCCAGACATTGTTCAAGTCAGATGCCTTATTATATTAAATTATTTAACCTTGAGAGTAGAAATATATATGAAACAGAATGAAAGACTTTTAAAAAATTTCTCTGCCATGGACTTTAGATAACCTTTCCCCTAATAACCATGAAACCATTATATACATACTAAAATACACGAATAAGAAAATAAACCCTATTAATTCATACTCCTCTCAAAATTTATGAAATGGTCTAGGACTTAGTAAACCCCTTCTTAATAAAAAATGAGAATTAACAATGTACACAGAATCTTGCGAGAGGTAAAATACTTAAGGAAGCAAACTTTTGAAACACCCGTAGTTCATGAGGCATGTCACCTATATACAATTGGTTCACTAGGTAAAAGGAGATCATTAAAATAGCTCTAAGAGGCCAGTTTTGTTAGGCTAGACAGAGTGCATGCTTCAAATGTAATGAAAATCTATAGCTTTAAAAATATTACATAATCAAGATTTTCAGTTAAATAAGGCCGACCTTTTCTCCTAATAAGGAGGTTTTATTACATAGGGATAGATATTAATATAACATACTCAAAGCGCTAATGCTGAAAAAGGCTAGTCAAATTCACCCTTTTGGGATTTTGCCTTTGTGTTGCTACTTCTTCAATATTTAAAGGTCAGAATTCACACACCCAGCTGAGGTTAGGAAGGCCCAGGAGATCTGGACTAGTGATTCTGGTAGAGCAGATGGCAAGGGCCGTGTGGTCGTTGACTCAGGCTACGTGCCCAGGCAATTGTTGTAAGTTTAAGTAGATTTAGAACTGCCTTCAGTTTTCACTCTCTCCTATACCACAGAGCTTTCTAGAGTGTGTTCTATTCTGTGGGACGTAACGGGATTTTGGCAATGTTAGATTAAACAAAGTTAAACATGCTTTGCTTCAAGATTTCTTGTGACCTTCAATGTGGTAATAACTCTTTGGAGAGATGCAGTACAGAACATCTCCTAAAGTTACTTAGCTCAGAAGCCTTTCTGATAAAGCATCTTATGGAACAAAGTTTTTCAGACACACTTCTGAAAACGCTGTAACAATACATCCATTACATTGCCAAAGTAAACAGCGTAAATCAGCTTAAATCCTTTTAATGGCAGCCACTGTCCCAAGGATATAGTCTAAACTGGATGGCCTTGAACAATCCAGGTCCTGCTTGTCTCCCAGCCTCCATTTCATTTCTCATCACACCCTTTCACACTCACAATCCTATGAGAAGGAACTACTGGTGGATTTTTTTGGAGATGGATTCTTAACTCCTCCAAGCATGCACTCTTTTGCTTGTTCCTACATCCACTCCGTATTAGATCCATTATGGCACATACTGCCCTGATTCTAGCTGGCCGTCATTGAGGTTGGGACTGTGTTCTATACACTGTTATTATGCTGTTCACCCGGTGCCTACCACAGTGTGTGGCACACAGAAGGCCATAAATATATTCATGGAATTATTGAAATGATACCTACTGCTAGACAGCTGAGGGCACAGTAATTTAGGCTGCTGGTAATTTAGGAGTGCCTGGGCCCCACTTTGGAAAGATGTAAAGGTTTGGTTTCTCCTATGTGGGCAGCAGAGGGTTCCTATTCTTCCTTAGCCACAAGATACTCTTTGATGAAAGCAGATCTATTGATCCATAGTGAGAGGGAAGCAGAGATGGCATATAGACTGGAATTTCCACACAAAGTTCTCTTTCTTGTCACTGGGACACTAGGCTCTATCAGGTGAATATAGGAAGATGACACAGACTTGGCGTAAAGGAAATGGAACCTGGTTGAACTCCTCAGAACTGCCAACTTTGGCTCAGAGCCAGGACCGCAGGTTAACCTGGTGTAGGTACTTATTCATCAAGCCCATCTTTCCTTGGCATCCAGAGAGATATCATCACAGTTGGGGATGCAGTCATAGTAATTTCTTTCTCACCATTGCGATGGCATCTCAATTTTTTTTTTTTTGTCATTCAAGAACAATAGCATTGATGCTGTGTCTACCACTTTCATCCTGAAGTTTTGCCTTGTAGCAGGCTCACAGAAAAGACAAAGATGGTCACGCTATCAGTGTTCCACAGTGAGAAGGGACTAAAATTGCTTCTCCAGAACTTGGATTTCTCTATGACTTTCAAAGGGTTCTTTAGGATGGTGACCAACAAAGCTGGCAACCTTGCAGGACCATATCATGAGATCCAGAAACAGCCAGCATCAAGGTCTCTGTTGCTTCTAAGGTCACTGGAGTAGATTAACATCTCTAATTCAAGGTGACTGGCATATGTTGCTCAAGATGCAAGCCTTGTTTGCTTCTTGCTTCTTTCTTCTAATCTTCCTGCACAATGAGAATGGGGTTTCTGATCTCTGGTATATCACAGTAGAGTCCTGCACAGGTTGGTTTCTCAAAGATTCTTCCCCTCTGGCCATCAAACAGTTTCCCAGTTCTTTCTTTCCTCACATCTGGGGCTTGGAGCTTGTGGCTGCCACTCCCATCTTGGAGAGATAAAAGACGGGTGCCCGTGTGTGCGCTTATTTCTGTGTACACATGTAACAGTTTTTCTTTTGGTTATAGCCCATTCATGCACTGAAATCAGGCAGCAAAGTATACTATGGTTGTGCAAGAAGGGCTCCATTTGTCATTGGGGAACTCTGCGGTAAAACCACAAGTGTGCTGTCCCATCTGCTGGTTCCCCAAAGGGAAGGATGCAAATTCTTGTGTCTTTTTGGTTTCCCTTCATGGTAGGAGAGGTAAACAGCTTGATGGGAATACATGATGCTGCTATTGTTGTCATTTTTTCCCCAGAATGAGAAACTCTCAATGAATAATTAAATTCTGAGTCACAGGAAAAAGCTAAAATGAGAACCCAACTCTCAAACACTAAAGACCCAGTGCTTAAGACCCTCAAATTTGTTGCCTCTGTACATAAAGCTGCAGTCTTGTATGGGTGATGGAGGCAAGTGGAGTAGGAGAAGGGATAACAATTAAACTACAGTGTGGCCAGGCGTGGTGGCTCACTCCTGTAATCCCAGCACTTTGGGAGGCCAAGGCAGGCGGATCATCTGAGGTCCGGAGTTCGAGACCAGCCTGGCCAACATGGTGAAACCCCGTCTCTATGAAAACTACAAAAATTAGTTAGGTGTGGTGGCGTGCACCTGTAATCCCAGCTACTCAGGAGGCTGAGCCAGGAGAATCACTGGAACCCAGGAGGTAGATGCTGCAGTGAGCCAAGATGGCACCACTGCACTTCAGCCTAGGCAACAGAGCAACAAGACACCGTCTAAAAAAAAAAAAAAAAGAATTAAACTACAGTGAAGAGGGAGCAAAGCGAATGCAGAGTCATAGCTTCCCCTCTGTGGCGAAGCCATGTGTTTCCTGAGTTATAGAGATATTATTTAGTGAATATGTGAAAAAGACAAAGGCCACTTTGCTACCTCTTTTTTTAATTTCTTGTAATTCTCTACATATTTTCAGAATCTGAATGGACTCATTTGCTACAGACTTAGTCCAGTTAAATTTTCTGAGACTTGAAGAGGGGCGGTTTGATACAGAAATTTGTATATTAACTAAACAGCCTTCAGAAAAAGTATGACAACGTCAATGAAATATACACTCTCTTAAGTTGGTTTTACTACTTGGAGGTAGCCTCACACCATATTAAATATTTCGCTGCCCATTTTACCATATCCAGTGAATATTAAAAATATTGTTCACTATATAGACCTGATTAATTGAAGAAAAATATAGCCTCTTATCGTTGACATTATGAGGTTAGAAATAGCATCCTATGCTAATCTGCAATGCCAAGAAATGAAGATGGTTTAAATCAGATCTCATGACTAATGCATAAGATCCAAAGTTCTTTATTCCTGGCTATTTTAGACAACTGGGGTGTATTTTTACCCTAAAAACTAATTCTTAAGATTTATTGAAATAATACAAAATGACTTATAATTAACATCTCACAATCAAGATTTATAGTTTACTGATTATTCCAGAAATGATAATTTCCCCATCTTAATTTTGAAAAATATGTATATGCAATGGTTTAAGTCCATATTCAAGAATATTTGATCCTTAGTTGTTGTTATTTTTGTTTTTAGATAATATCAGGAAAGATAATGTGCTTTAATAAAATGGAAAGTTTAGATTGATTTCTGCATTTGCTAGTCCATTTTAATTGTACTTATTGTGAATTCATTGAAATGGAAAGAAATATATCCAGCAATAAAGTAGGCCTGTTATTTTTGCTTGTTTTTGTTTTGGTCATGACAAACTGTGAAATGCTGTGTTTTTTCTATAGTTCTAGTCCATGAAATCTGCAATCTTTCCACTTGATTTACGAAGGACCCTTAATTACTGCTGTCATTAGCACCTAGTGTTCAAAACAGTCTGTTTAAATGTACTGTTAGTCTCACCTCCAAGTCCCTGCTTGCTTTATTTTTTTCCAAGGGTAAGTAAAACAATAATTGACTTAGTAACAACAATCATTATGTACAGTGAATTAAATAATATTACACATTTTTAAGCCTATTTCCATTTATTTAGAATTTGGTACTTGTGTGTTCAGACTGGCCTAGACTTAGAACAAGTGTCCATAAGTAGCGCTGTTACTAGCGCAGACTTATTACTTCGGTTTTAAAACCAAGTCACTCATTTGCCTTTTTCTTTCCACATGGATAGGGATGACAGACAACTGCTGTAAAGCTTCAATGTTTCTGCCTGGTCATGCACATTTCTGCAATATAATGCATAAATGTATAACAACAACTTGGGATCGCTTGATAACCTCCCTTGGAATAAGGAAACCCAACCAGGCGCGTCCCCGCGCACGCGCGCGCGCGTACACAGACACACACACTCACACACGCTCTCACGCACACACACAGGTCAAAAGTTGATTTATTTCTGAGATCCCCCAGAATCTTTCTTCTCCCCGTTGCTGGCGACTCTGGGCTTCTCGGCAGGGCGGTAGTGTGGTTGGGGGCGTGGGAGGGGCGCGGGGCGCCGAGGCGACGGAGGCGGGAGCCGGGTGCTGGAGCGTGCCGCGCCCGCTCCTGCCGGGTGAGAGTCCGGGCCGGGTTTTGCGCCGTGTCCGCGGGCTTGTCTCACGGCCTCCAGCCGCCGCCGCTGCCGTGTTTACTGAGCTCGCGCGTCCTGATATCACTCCGCTGGCATGGAGGAGGAGGAGGAGGTGGAGGAGCGAGAGGAGGAGGAGGAGGCGGCGGCGGCGGCGGCGGCGGCGGCGGCGGCGAGCAGTTGATCATTGTGATGGTGGCAGGAGCAGCGGCGGCAGCGGCAGCCCAGCCGAGCGTTAGGTGCTGCTCTCCGCGCGGCGTTTTGCAAAGGACTTCACCGATCTACTTTTGCAGTCGCCTCGGACTGTCCATGTGTTTACTTCCCCCAGCCCGAGGATTCGATATCTAGGTTCCTGTGAAATGCAACTGAACAGCCAAAGTACTTTGAGAACACGGGGCGGCATAAACACCAAAACTTTTTTGTGGAAGGAAAATGCAATAAGCAAGCTTGCCGTTTTCCGATGCGGTGTGGAGTGAGTGTGTGTCGCGCGTGTCCGCACTGGAGGCATATGCTTGTGTGTGTACATGGGGTGTGTTTTTCGGTACGTAGGGAGAAAATGCTTGCCAACCACCGGAAATCTCCTGGAATTTATTAGAAAATAATGGATTATAAAAAGAAGGCAGGCGAGGAGCGGATCTCCCCTTGAGTTGCAACCCGATTTGCTGCTGGCTCAGTTTGTTGTGATTCTTTTTGTTGATAGGTGTCTGATGGTATTCCGATAACGTTCCCCCCTTTTCTTCCCCTCGAGCTTTTACAGTTTAAAAAAAGGAAACAAAAAACCACCCCAAAATCTCCCCCCCCTTTTTTTTTTCGCCCCGTCGGGATCGCCGTTTCCATCCATGTGCTTGCGTCTCCCCCGCGTTCCACTTAAACTATTTTAATCCTTGGACCCAAGGAGGAGGCTGATAGGGGGGTGGATAAAAAAAGTTCTTCCAAAATAGTGTGCCCGGGGAGCAGGATGGGGGATTTCGCAGCCCCCGCTGCTGCCGCGAATGGCAGTAGTATTTGCATCAACAGTAGCCTGAACAGCAGCCTCGGCGGGGCCGGGATCGGTGTGAATAATACTCCCAATAGTACTCCCGCTGCTCCGAGTAGCAATCACCCGGCTGCCGGTGGCTGCGGCGGCTCCGGGGGCCCCGGCGGCGGCTCGGCGGCCGTTCCCAAGCACAGCACCGTGGTGGAGCGGCTCCGCCAGCGCATCGAGGGCTGCCGGCGGCACCACGTCAACTGCGAGAACAGGTACCAGCAGGCTCAGGTGGAGCAGCTGGAGCTGGAGCGCCGGGACACCGTGAGCCTCTACCAGCGGACCCTGGAGCAGAGGGCCAAGAAATCGAGCGCCGGCACCGGCAAACAGCAGCACCCGAGCAAACCCCAGCAAGATGCGGAGGCTGCCTCGGCGGAGCAGAGGAACCACACGCTGATCATGGTGAGGGCGCACGGGCAGCGGGCTTGCGGCGCGCGTTGGGGGTTGTGGTGGTGCTGGTAGTGGGGGGCGCGTGGAGCTTCTTACATAGGGGTACAAGGGTCTGATTTGCACGGTGGGTGAGGTGGGCTGAAGCCGAAGGGTTAACGTCAACTTTTCTTAGGGAAAAAGCTGCCGTCGCCGCTACCTGTTAATCTGTCAAGGTTGTCAGATTTGGGGAGGAGGGGGCGAGAGGGGAGAAGCCAGTCACGACTGCGAGGGGCGGAGGGAGCCGAGAGGAGCGTCGAAGTGAGGTGCTGGAAAAGTTTACCCCCTTCCCTTTCTTGGATACCGATTTGAAAGAGTGAACCCCTGAGTTGAAACCTTGCTCCTCCTCTTCGCCGCTTCCCACCCCACCTCTAGCCGCGCCGCCTCTCCTCCCCAGACCCGTCCCCCTACGCCCACCCCTCTGCACATCCGCTGGGTGCGTGGAGATGTTGATGCTGTCGCAGATTCTGGGCGGGCACCAGGCCCTCAACCCCTAGGGGGAAGCGGGGAAGGAGAGCCTCTCGCCTCCTCTCCCCAGCTCACCCACTTTGGGCTGAGAAAGTCTGAGAGTTTTGTGAATGAACTTTGAAGTGGGTGAGAAACAAGCGAGGGTGGTTGCGCGCGGGGGTGCTCGCGGGAGCGCGCGCGGATGCGGGGCGCGGGTGCGCTCCGCTGGTTGCTGGAGACTCGGGGCCAGCCCGGCAGGTGGAGCGGCTGGGAGGGTTAAGAGGGGAGCGGCCTGGAGGGGGCGGGAGGGGAAAGCAACACCCAAGGTTTGCGCCAAGAGGCCCCGCCATACAACTTCGCTTGGGATTCTTTCCTTTTTTCCTTTTAAACTTGCTTGCACGGAGTCCTCCGCTTGGCTCCCCCCGCCCCACTGCCCGCCAACTTTGGGGGCCTGCCTAATAAGCCCAGAGCAGTGGAAGGTAGCAGGGAGGTAAAAGAGGCTTAAATGGCTGGGTGGGCGGGTTCGAGGTAGGATGAGCAGCCAATGGCTTAACTTCTCCAGGAGGAAGGGGCAGTTCCCACCCCCCAAGCCGGAGGCTAGAATCCTTTCTCTTATCTCCCTTCTCCGGTTCTTTTGCTTTCCTTTCTGGGTGAGGGGAGGCCGGAAGCTTGGGAAAGGTGTCTGCGCCCCCTCCCCCACCGCGCCGCCCGGGTGCTGGGTGGGCCGGGCGACGGGAATCCTGGAGCGTGCCGGGGCCGCGCACCTTCGCCCGTTTCCCGTGCAGACCGCCCCGCGATCGGCGGCGCAGAGCCCGGCAGGGGCGGCCCTCCCGTCGTGCGGTTTAGAAATCGCACAAGTTCCCGGTCTGTGAGTCCCCGGCGCCGGGGGTGATGCCAGTGCTGCCACGGGCTTTCGCCGGGCGCTCGGGCCGGCGCTCGGTGACAAAGAGTCGGCTAGGGGGAGGGGAGGCGACGCCGCAGCGCTCGCTCCCCACCTCCCCTCACCCCGCACGTGAAGAGGAACAATTTGTTTATCTTGGGCCTCAAGAATCCTTCCCTCCTCCCAGTTCTCCGAGGGCGCCCAACCCCTCCTCCCTCCCCTCCCAGGTCGGCGCGATCCTGCCCAGTCCCGCCGGCAGCACCTTCCCTCCTCCTCTTCCTCCTCCCCCTCCCCTTCCTCCTCCTCCAGCCCCTCTTGCCCGCCTTCTCCCTCCCTTTTGGAACGTGGCCGTGGGGGAGGGAGCGGGAGGCGCTTTGTCCGCCTCGCGGCCCAGCTCAGCCCCCGGGGCCGCCGGGCTGGGAGGGGTGCTGCGCCCCGTGGCCCTGCCCCCTCCATCGCGGCTGTCCCCGCCCCGCCGCGCCCCCCATGCCCCCGCTCCCCTCCTCTTTCTTCCCCTGCGGCTGAGGCTGCCCGGAGCGCGAAGAAGGGGCCGTCTCGGTTGGTTTTGAGGAAGAACGACAGTCCCGGAGTCGGGGGAGGTTCTCGCTTTACAAACAGGAAGCCGAAAACCACTGACATACTGTAGCTTTTCTGATTGTAGCCGGAGGCGGGGCCGGTCCTGCATCACGACTGTAGCTCCGGTCCCTTCTCCAACCTATTTCTCTCCCAGCCCCAGCCCCCCTCGCGCCCGTCCACGGAGGAGGAGATTCATTTTGTGAACCTGAGTCTGAGAATTTAAGAGGAACTGAAGGTTTCATTCCTGCCCACCCCGCGTCCTCTTTTCGTGTGTTTGTACACCCCACGCGCATAGGTTGCGCAGAAGTGGGCTCCTTTCGGGAGGCTCCAAAATTCCCGTGCCACAGAATCTCTCACAATCTTTGGGGATCAAGGACTGCTGTGACGTTTACCTCGCCAGCTGGGCGACCCTGGAACAAAAGCCAGTGCCGTTTCCAGTGCCGAGTCTCTGGACACGGCAAGATGAGTAGCGTTTGCGACCAGAAAGTTTTGGTGTTTGGGTTCTGTTCTCTGGTTTCCGCCCTGGTAGATGGGTGGAGGGAGGGCTCGGGTGCGCGCGCCTGGGTTGTGATACACTCGCAGGTGGAAGCAAGCCCAGCCTCCTGACCTTACTGGGAAGAAGACAGCAAACGCAAGCCGCAGCTTACTTTTGAAAATAAAAAGATAATGCTTGAATAGAGACATCAGCTGTAGATTTCATAGTGAATCCCAGTTTAGCAAATTAGCAACAGATAGACTTGAAAGAAGACTGCCTGAAAACAAAATTTTCTATCAGTTTTATGACAATGATTTAGCCTGTTGATTAGACTTATGCATTAATAAATGCCAGGGCTATGTACGGAATAGGAGTGTATTTTAGCTTCAGCTGTTACATGTGCATCTCTCACTGGTATGTGTGATGAGTGTAATGAATGTAATGTAAGCCTTAACTCTTAAGCAGAGTTGCAAGTAAATTCTGTGTACCAAAAAAAAAGAAAAAAAAAACCCCGCATGCTCTACAAGTTATATTTCCTTTTAAAATAATTAGTTTAAAAAGTAACCTTGGCCTCTGAAATGAGAGTATTTTAGCAGTCTGTATATGAGGTAAAATCTCAGAAATAGAGATTGTAAAGAAAACGTTGCTCTTCATTTTCTTGAATTGACTGCTGGATTATAGTTGTACTCCAGTGAGGCACAGAACAATTAAATATGGTTCTCAGATTGGGCGCTCTATTTGGAAAGCCCTAAAGAAAAACAATGATCACACACAGCAAAATAATAATAAGGTGATATAAAAATAAAGATGAATAGGATTCTTTACTGTTTTATTGGTATTGTTTACCTTCTAAGGACCAGTATGTCCAAAGTACTAAATAGCGATTATCTTTCTGCCTTGCTTGGGTTAAGAAGGCAGTCTGATGAGGGCTTTGCCTCTTTTGATTTGTTTTCCTGTCTTACACATTTACAAGAGTGGGCATGAAAAACAAAAAGCAAACAAAAAGCAGAGTGGGTGAGGGGTAAAAATTTTTCCTTGGCTACAGGCTGCTGCAGAAGGGGCTGGGTTCTCACCTCACCAACCCTGTTGATAGAGTAGGTGGTGCAGGCCTGGGTTTGAAGCTGCACTACCTCAGGTATTAGGTCTGTTCTGAACATTAGTCAAATGATCCCACCCCAACCACCACCACTTTATTGACATAGAAGTTTTTTTCTTCCTCTCAAAAGACTTGGTGAAAACTATTGACTTCACCTGTCAGAGAGCCTCATTTCAAAATATATCTTTTAATTATTTGTGGTAACAAAAGGGGGCATTGTTTATTTGCTGTATTTGGAACTGAGGTCCTGGTTAAAATTTTAAGGTGAATTTCAATTGACAAGTTCATTTTCAAGCTGAGCAGGCACATCAAAAAGCATGACAGCGCACAGTTTTCAAAATTTCAAAATGCTGATAGTCTTACTTGACCTAGATAAGACCCATATTGTTTTCATGACCTCTTCACTGTATTAGCACCATCGTAACTTTCAGAGTGTGCTTAATTTATATACAGCTTACAGACTGTATAAGTCTATGTGACCCCTGTTCTGAAGAGCTTATCACATAAAATTCGTAACATGCATTTGATAATAAATGCATTATTACTGAGTATTGGAGACAGCTACAGCCCGTCCAAAATGTTCCATCCATTCCTGGAATAGATTCAGGAAATGTCAACATATTAGTCCACTGCTAAATCTCCTTATACATGAATCTGGCTTCCCATTTCTTACCCTGTTGAAGGTAAATTACTGGCTCTGTATCCATTTTTTTGGCAAGCTCGTATTACCAGGCTATTTCTACATCTTCCCTATGATAACCTTTTCTTCAGCTCATCCTGTTCTGCTGCTAGCATGGGTAACGGGACAGACTTTCGGAAAGCTTTCCATTACCCAACACAGTGTGCCTTAAGTTTGTGGAAAACTTTTTGAAATTTCATTTTTCCTGTCCTTCACATGTATTTTTTTTCTTTTAATTCTCAAGAAGCATTTTTTTAAGCTCCAATACATATTTAATTCTGTTATGTTCTTTGGTTGTGGTACATTTTTTTATTTAGTACTGGGTAGCCAGTGGTCAGAAAAGTAGAAGCAGAGTTAGTTAACCATTAATCATAATCTACAAAATGCTCTTCAAGCTGGGTTCCTTCCCGAGGAAAGCCAAGTTTTCAGGAAGCTAGTATGCTTGATACTTTCTATCCTGTCTCATTAGAATTATAAGGGCAAGCTTTAGAATCTTTTTCAGGTTTTCTGCCACCTGATAGGAGAAAAATGGTCAGTCCTGGTACATAGTTTACTGACATCTCTGGAAGAAGAAGGATGAGGAATTTAAACATTAAAATAGAGTTTTATAGAGTTATTTTCTGAATATTGCTGTGAGACTAATAGCCAACTGTTGGTAAAGAGGTTTTCCTGCCCATTTGGTTGAGATAGGAATAAGGTATTTCTCTCTCTCATGCATGCACGTGCACGTGTGCACGCGCACACACACACACTCACACGTTCACTCATTCACTTACCCTGGTGAGGGTGCCAGTCAAGGGATCTAGTGTAAGAACCTGTTTTGCATGTTACATAGTAATTCTTGGATACATTTGAAGTACTTGTGTGATTACTGTTCCCTGTTTGTTAAGTAACAGTCCTGTCTTACACTCTTGAGCTCAAAAGGCGAAATTCTGTTGTCTTTTTCCACATTACCCATCTTGGAGAACTGTGAAATCAATCAATCAGACATCAGACTCTTATAAAGAGGAACATATTTAAAACTCACTGTCAAGATTTTCATAGTGTCTACCTTTTAAGTCTCCCAAATAGCTTTACATTTTTCACTCTATTATTCAAAGGCTGATTATTGAGTTTTCAGATCCTCTGGCTGCTTGCTTTGTTTTTCCTTCCCCCACCTGCTGCCAACCTTTTGGTCTTTTCAGTGATCTTTAACACCTTTATCAAAGAGTGGGAAGAAGCAATAAGAAGAGAAAAAATTTAATTTTGGTGCTCCTGACTCTCAGAACTAATGAAACAATCGGATACAATACCATTTTGGATTTAATATGGATTTGCCTTTATTCTTCCTTAGCACAAATAATAAAGACTGAGTTTCTAATTTCATTCATTCATTCAGCAGCATTGGTACATTGTCTGTAGTGCTTCATGGAAGTTAAAATGCTAAATCACGCTCTTGCATCCAAGACTTTGACAATGTATATTCTCTGTAGATTTTCAGTATTATGCTAGCCAGATTCAAGGGGATAACAATTTTTTTTTTTTTTTTTTGAGATGGAGTCTTGCTCTGTCGTCAGGCTGGAGTGAAGTGGTGCAATCTCGGCTCACTGCAAACTCCGCCTCCTGTGTTCAGTTGATTCCCCTGCCTCAGCCTCCCCCGAGCAGATGGAACTACAGGCATGTACCACCATGCCCTGCTAATTTTTTGTATTTTAGTAGAGACGGTGTTTCACTATGTTGGCCAAGATGGTGTCGATCTCCTGACCTCGTGATCCACCCGCCTCAGCCTCCCAAAGTGCTGGGATTACAGGCATGAGCCACCACACCCGGCCAAATTTTTAAAAATCAATATAGTCATTAGTGCTAATGACAGCAGTTTCAGGCTTCAGGATGTTATATCACCTTTCCATGATTTTTAAGGAAAACTTAATATGCTTTACTTTCCTGTTGTTTCAAACCAATTTGACATTGTATCTGCAAAATAAGTTAATTTGCAGATGACTGCTCCAAAATTACAGGTTCCCCCACAAATTAAATTTTTATTACAAATACAGTCTGCTTTCCAGATTCCAAAAATTCACTATTCAGTTTTGTGAGTTGCAAATGTAGCTTCTGAAAAATCAGCTGTCACCAATAACTGATTAATTTAGTTTAATTTTTTTGTTATTGTTTAAATCTAAGAAATTTTAAAGAACAAAAGAAATAGGGTTAGATAAAATTACTCAGAAAATGGAGTTGAGGGCCTGCTGTATAATAAGTACTTAACGATCATGGGGTTCCATTCAGTGGATCAGAGAAGGAGCACACTTTTTTAAAAGTCTACTTGGCAATTCCATCTGTTAAACAGTGGAGGGGTTTTTGAGTTCCTTTCTCCATTTGGGACAGAAGAACAGCATTCAGCATTCTTTGAGGGTCACATGCACACATGGATAGGAGCAGGAAATTACTACTATGGCAAGCTGTGCATACTATTCTTGGAGGAATTTAATAAAAAAATCTCAAAAGGTGACTGGGCATGGTGGCTCATGCCTGTAATCCCAGCACTATGGGAGACTGAGATGGGTGAATCAATTGAGGTCAGGAGTTCAAGACCAGCCTGACCAACATGGTGAAACCCCATCTCTACTAAAATACAAAAATTAGTCTGGCGTGATGGCACACGCCTGTAATCCCAGCTACTTGAGAGGTGAGAGGCTGAGGCAGGAGAATTGCTTGAACATGGGAGGTGGAGGTTTCAGTGAGCCGAGATTGTGCCATTGCACTCCAGCCTGGGCAACAAGAGTGAAACTCCTCAAAAAAAAAAAAAAAAAAAAAAAAAAAAAAAGCTGGGCGCAGTGGCTCACGCCTGTAATCCCAGCACTTTGGGAGGCCGAGAGGGCGGATCACCAGGTCGGGAGTTCGAGGCGAGCCTGACCAACAGGGTGAAACCCCATCTCTACTAAAAGTACAAAAATTAGCCGGGTGTGGTGGCGCATGTCTATAATCCCAGCTACTTGGGAGGCTGAGGCAGGAGAATTGCTTGAACCAGGGTGGTGGAGTTTGCAGTGAGCTGAGATCATGTCACTGAACTCCAGCCTGGTGACAGAGCGAGATCCTGTCTCAAAAACACAAAACAAAACAAAACAAATCTCAAAGGGCTGGCAGTACTTCCTCTGACATAAAGAAAGTGACTCCGCACGAATAATTTAGGCACCTTTTGATTATATTGGACTTCCCGTTGGTTGGAAATAACCTTTATGCTGAAGTAGAACCTTTTAAAATGCTAATAACTAATATTCATCCCCCTTTCGCAATGGCTTAACAACTGTAGCAAACTTAAGTGAAATATTTAGTTTTTAACTAGGAACTTTCAGAATTTTCCTAACTCCTTTTATCTCCATCCTGTTGAGTAGAATCTGGTTGTGTATCATTTCATGTTTATGGACCCTCCACCCCTCAACTGTTAACAGCGTTTACTTCCATGGGTAAAGGAGGTTATTAGGTTACATTGCTGTGTATCTCTTCTTCCCTTTCCCAACATCTTTCTCCACCTCCAGAGTACGTCTGGACAGGGGCTTCTATCCCTTCAAAGGAAAAGGCCGAAGTGCTCTAAGTCTGTTTGTGTAGATTCAACCTGGGTTGCAACTGTGACTCAAAAGGATTGCACAGCTCTGAAAGACATGCTCTGCTTGTGCCCTTTATTCTCACTCTGGTTGGTTATTTTTCTTTCTTTATTTGTTAGATGCTGAAAGTAGCTCAGTGATTGAGCGTGAATCTAAAAGGCTGGGTACCCAGTAAAGGGCTTGAACTAGTGGTAAGGTAGGAGAGGCAAAAAGGGATGAGCATTTTGGAGGCATCACCTAGAATGGATATCAGGGTAGAGAGACATGTGAGAGCATGTGTGGATAAACAGACTATATGCTGGTGCTTTGGGAGTTTACAGAAGTAAAGCATGCTTTTAGTAACCTATTCTGAACTTGGAGAACTTACTGAAACTCGAATATATATTTTTAAGAGCTAATGGCTATATTGTTTGTACCTGGAAAACAAATCACGTTCCTGAAATATTTCCATGCTCTCTTAAATTATTACTACTGCCATGTGAATGGATTTACTATAGGATTCCTTATAAAAAATTATTTCCTTTTTGGTTTTGCTTTTTTTTTCGGAGACAGGGTCTCACTCTGTCACCCAGGCTGTAGTGCAGTGGCATGATCTACCTCCCATGTTCAGGCAATTCCCCTGCCTCAGCCTCCCGAGTAGCTGGGACTACAGGTGCTCACCACCACTCCCAGCAAATTTTTTGTATTTTTGGTAGAGATGGGTTTTTGCTGTGTTTCCCAGGCTGGTCCCGAACTCCTGAGCTCAGGCAATCCGCCTGTCTTGGCCTTCCAAAGTGTTGGGATTACAGGCATGAGCCACTGAGCCTGGCTTTAATTCATTGATTATTAACTGGTAGAGGTTTGGCCCTACCCCAGGAATATTTGGCAATGCAGGGAGACATTTTTGGTTGTCATAGCTGGAGGGCTGCTGCAGGTGTCTAGAAGGCAGGGGTAGAGGTGGGTAGAAGGAAGGGATTCTACTAATATCCTACAAGAGATTACACCCATAACAGAGAGTTACCTGATCCAAAATAATGCTGCTGATGAGGGGCCCTGCTTTAAACAAAGAGCTCTCTTGGAGTTTTGAAAATATGAAAGAAGATGGGTTTACACATGTGGCATTACTCTCAGCTTTTTAAAAACACTCATTACTTGAAGAGTGGAGAGAGGCAGAGGTGCAGCGATGAGGTAAAGGATGCCTGGGAAGAAGTTAGAGGAC
Organism: Macaca mulatta; assembly: GCF_049350105.2. Lineage (NCBI taxonomy): Eukaryota > Metazoa > Chordata > Mammalia > Primates > Cercopithecidae > Macaca > Macaca mulatta. The sequence continues at coordinate 149,016,328 of NC_133410.1, read as the reverse complement.
TGCTGTGTTGCATGGCAGCGCCATCCTAGCTGGCCATGTGGTATGATGTTCTGGCTGTTTACTTCATGATTGTTATCTCTTCTTGCCTGTCAGAAAGGTGAATGGTTGTCTTCTTTTGAGACGGAGTCTTGCTCTGTCACCCAGGCTAGAATGCAGTGGCGTGATCTCACCTCACTGCAACCTCCACCTCCCGGGTTGAAGCGATTCTCCTCCCTCAGCCTCCTGAGTAGCTGGGATTATAGGCATGCGCTACCACGCCTGGCTAATATTTGTATTTTTAGTAGAGATGGAGTTTCGCCATGTTGGTCAGGCTGGTTTTGAACTCCTCACCTCATGATCTGCCTGCCTTGGCCTTCCAAAGTGCTGGGATTACAGGTGTGAGCCACCACGCCTGGTCAGTTGTCATTCTTTTTACCTCACAGAGTCATTGGTCAAACGAGTTAGTATATGTGAAAGTCCTGAACACCTTATGGTGCTGCACAAATGCTAGGCATATTTTAATGAATTACTTTCATTTCACTTAGTTGTTGCCTCTGCCCAAATGCGGACTTAAAGTTGAGTGATTTGAGGCTGATTTCACTCGTGCACAAGCCAACGTCTCCTGAACATGTGCTGAACAACTGCTGCACATTGGCCACTGTTTTAGCCACTGGGGATGCAGTGGTGAACAGATGTCCTTGTTCTCAACGGGACTGCAGCAGGACATAGTTTCACATTTCAAATTAGTTTTATGAAATGGTATTTGTTGTCTTATTAGACATGTAAATGGAAACACTTAAAAAAACTAACATTTAGGAAAATCCTAAGGGCATTAGATGCTTTGTATCTTCTTGCAAGCATTGCTTTCTGTAACAAAATTCATTTCAAATAAAACTGTGCAGAGGAGAGGATTAGTTGGTGTGATGGAGAATAAAATTAAGGTATGGTAGAGTTATTAAAAATGAGGCAGATTGTCTTTCTTTCCCCCCTTGTTTTTGGGACTAGGTGACACTTGTAGCACCATGATCATGGCTTGACATTGAGCTTTCAGAGGAAACTAGACAAAGAGGAGAACATTTAGAAAGAAGCATGCAGGAAGGTGCAAAGTCTTGAAACGATGTCACAGGAAGAACAGTTGAAAGACCTGGAGGTGTTTAGTCTGATTTAGGGGGTGCTAGGATTGCTTTTTTTAAAATATTTGAAGGACTGTCACCTGAAGAAGGGATTAGATGTGCTCTGTATGGCCTCAAGGGGATAAATTTAAGATCTTTGGTTGACAGTTATTAGGATCCAGGTTGTGGTTTAATAGATATATTTAAAAAGCCAATCTTATGAAAATTTAAGCTGTTCAAAGACGAAATAGGCTGCTTTGCTGAGTAGAACTGTCCCAGCAAAAGTTGTTCATTTGGCTGGAACATTGGAGAGGGACCGGGACTTTGTCTATTCATTATTATATTCCTGTGACTTGAAAAGACCTACCTGTACATAGGAGGAACTCTAAATTTAATTTGTTGAATAAATTACTAAATAAAAGTAAATAGGTTAAGAAGTGACTTAATTTCTCCCCTCAATGTTATTTCCTTTCTCAGAAGTAACTACAGTCTGGAATCTTTCTCCAGACCCTCTTCTGTTCACTTACGTATATATTATATATTGTACATATTGTACATAATCACATATTCATTTTTTCCTACATAAATGGAATCATATTATGTATACTTGTCTGAAATACACTTTTTTCTCTTTCATATATTTTAGAGAGCCATCCAAGTTGGTACATATAGATCCTCAACTCATTCTTTTTAACTGCTATATAGCATTCCATATTATGACCGTTTCATAATTTATTGAATGATTCTCTATTGATAGATACTTTAGTGGTTTCTTATTTTTTGCCAATTAAATGTTTCTGTAATGAACATCCTTATCCATATATCCTTATACATATGTGAGCATTTCTGTAGCACAGATTTAGGGTTCTTTCTATAGATATAATATGTATAAAGAGAAAAAAGTTGGCGGAAAAATCTCTTAATCTAATACGGTTTAATATAGCACCTGAATCTTATTACAGCCCATTTTAGGGCAAATGATAATTATGTCTCCTTAACAATATGGCTTAAAGCAGTATCAACTCTAGTAACTGGTGTTTTTCTTTGCACAGAACACTACTAGTTTTTAAAGGCTGTGTATTTGGCAAATAACACATCTTATAGGAGTGACGTTCCTTTTTCTCAGCTGGCCCTTAAAGAGGTTTTACTGAAGGAGGAACCTGCTCAACCAGGTCCTGCTCATTCTGTGAAAGTGGGAAATTCACTTCCTTGAACAAGTTTGTGGTTCTTTTTTACCTTTCCTGAGCTTTGTGTTTCATAGGCGTGATTATATGGCTTTATTTGCAAAATGTATTTCAGTGGGTGATACAGTACCTGGGGTGTTCATGGGTGCAGATTGGAGTGGTCATAAAAATCTCAGGTCTGTGAGTTGCCACTTCCTACAGGTTAAATTACCCTGACTAATCCAGTCATCTGTGTAACACGGTAATAACAACCTGCTGACCTGGCCAACTGTAGAAAATGCATCAAAATGACTTGCTTCGACAGGCACCTTATAGCATTTGTTTAGACAGTGAGAAGTCCTATCAGTTTTCATTATAAACAGGTGCTGCAGTGGTCTGACGACTGCCCTTCATCAGAGTTCTTAGTTGTTTTGCTTTCCCTTTGGCATAGCAGCTCCCCTACACTGAGATAATAATAATTATCATCTATATTTTTACAATAGCCAGAGCAACCTGGCTCCAGAATCTGTGCTCTTGGTTACTACATTTTTCTGCCTTCACCTGACTGCAGTGTTTCTTCTTGGAAAGGTTGTCTAAGCAACTGCATTTTCTAAATAGCCATGTTTTCCCAAAGAGCAGTTCTCATCTATTTGACTTTCCTTTATCGGTCTGAACAGGAGCCACAATTCAGGGACATGGTAGTGCTGGTTCTTGCCAGGCCCTGCTGTTTTATGATGAGGTCCCCAACTTTGCTGTCTCCTGGCCTCACGTACCTCTGGCCTTGAGTGTTTCTCCTCTCCCCATCTCCTTTCCCACCACGTCATGTTCTACCTTTGTGACAGTGACAATAGGACCCGGAACCTTGTACAAGGTGCATGTGGCAATGATTTGACCCAGAGAGATAAACCAAGGGTGGGAATGTACATGATCCGGGGCCTAAACTTTATATGTCATTCTCTACCAAATGATTCCAGTAAACTAAGTATTATGCTTCAATTTATAATATAGATTTGGTTTAGGCATTTTTTTTTGCCATTTAGCTGGGCCCATAGCATCTTATTGCTTCCTTCTTTATTCTGAACCTTTGGCTAGCTAAGTTAATGCAGCTATGTGCTCACTGTAAGCTTTAGGGAAGGGGGCTTCCTCATTCCAAAGATAGCTAGGTGCCTTCTGTTTCAGTGGCTTAAATAGCAAAAGTTGGTTATGTACATACAATAAAAAACTTCTCTCTTAATCTTGCACCTAGGCCATCCAATATGATAAATTAAGAGATTCTATTTTTTAATTCTTTTAATTTTTTTTATTTTTTGAGATGGAGTCTCACCTTGTCGCCCAGGCTAGAGTGCAGTGGCGCGATCTTCGCTCACTACAACCTCTGCCTCCTGGGTTCAAGCAATTCTCCTGCCTCAGCCTTCTGAGTAGCTGGGACTACAGGTGCGTGCCACCATGCCCAGCTAATTTTTTTGTATTTTTAGTGGAGACGGGGTTTCACCATACTGGCCAGGCTGGTCTCGAACTCGTGACCTCGTGATCCACCCGCCTTGGCCTCCCAAAGTGCTGGGATTACAGGCATGAGCCACCGTGCCCGGCCCCAAATAAAGAGATTCTTAAAGGTGCTACTCTGGTCATGCAATAAAATTTCAACCTGTAACTTTTCCTTAATTATTTAGTTTAGCTACTCTACTGTCCCTCTGAGGAGTGCCATCTTATTTTTTGTGTTTGCTTCTAATATTTCATGGTTCTATTTCTTTTATTTCTAGCACTAGAATGTTTTCTTTCAAGGATGACTTTCACCTATATGCAAGGTAGACAACTATCGTGCATTTTGCATGAAGTACAACACTTCTCTTTTTATTGATTATAGATAAATGGTTATCTAAATGTTTTGAATGTTAGTTATTTCATAGCTATCTGACTATAACAACTATTAGATAAAAACTCTTTTCCAAAGACTATTGAGATTACAGCTGTTGCAATAAACATCTAATTTCTAATTCCTTTGGAAAACATTTTATTTTTATTTGAAAGAGTCCAGAGATGATTTGTAATAGTTAATAAATGACTAAAATCAAATCTTAACCTTATTATGCATTTTGTTGTTGTTGTTAAGAGATAGGGTCTCACTTTGTTGCCCAGGCTGGTCTCGAACCCCTGCTTTAAACTGTCCACCTGCCTTAGATGCCCAAAGTGCTGGGATGATAGGCATGAGCTACTGTGCCCCGCTGGATTTTTGTTTTTAATATAACTCAAAAAGTGAGTGTTTCAGACCGTTTCTTTAAAGAAAAATATGGCAGTTTCAAGGCTATTCTAGCTTGGGCAACAGAGTAAGACTCTGACTCAAAAAAAACAAAACAAAACACAGGGGCTTGCTCTGTCACTCAGGCTAGAGTGCAGTGGCACCATCTTAGCTCACTGCAGCCTCCAACTCCTGGGCTCAAGGGATTCTCCTGCCTCAGCCTCCTGAGTAGCTGGGACTACTGGTGTGTGCCACCATGCCTGGCTAATTTTTAAAATTTTTTGTAGAGATGGTTTCTCACTATGTTGCCCAGGCTGGTCTCAAACACCTGACCTCAAGTGATCCTCCTGCCTTGGCCTCTCAAAGTGTTAGAATTACAGGCATGGGCCACAGTGCCTGGCCTAAAGGCTAATTTTGACAGAATAGCCAAATAGCCATATGAATTTATAAATAGGAATATCTTGTTAACATATACACAAAGAAATTTGACATATGTCAGAATTCAACAAATTTTGTGGATACCAAGTCAAAGAAGATAGGAAATTTTCATTGTTTAGTCTTGAATTTGGGCTTCAGGATGCCTTAGTGGTAATACTGCCGGAGTCTCCAACTGGGGCAAACCATAACGTTCCCTTCCTATGCTGCCATCTTCTGTTCCTGGCTCCTTTTGTCCCCAGTTCTAATCCACTGTGGGATTTCAGTCCATCCTTTCCCCTCTCTCACCGGGGACAGTGTGTGGCGACAGCAGTGGACTCCTTGGCCAAGCATGCAGGTGGCATTTGTCTTTAATCACTGAACGTATTTCCTCACGGTGGTGTGTGCAGATCAGCACCCCATGGGTTGTAACATCCTCTTACTATTCCCATCCTGCAGTAGCCCTCTGCCCGGAGATTCTCTGATGTTTGGTAAACAGAGGTGGTTTATATAAAGAAGCAGCTCTCTCCGTTTAGAAGTTGTTATGGCTAAATGGTTGAAAATGTATTTTGCAGTTTAACTAGGAATTCTTAAATGGTTTGCAGCTGCTATTGGATTTTTCACGTTCATTTTCTTCAATGAAGCATGGAGACAATGATTTTAGATTTGGATTTCACGCTGCTTAATTCTTAGAACCTATTGAAGGAATGTTTGAAAAAGTTGTTAGTGAAAACCGTAAATAACCACACTCAAAAATACTTCTGGCAAGTTGTATTTGTTAGAGTGGAATATGTCTGGAGCCCACAGTGAACTAGGAACATGGAATGGTGACTTGGAGGGTGACAAGATGTGACAATCAGGGATGTCTGGCATTCAGGCTATTGAAATTTAAATGGGCTATTGCTTTTTTAGTGTTTGCTCCTGTTCTTAGATTTAAAGGATTTATATGAATCATTCAGGGGCTTTTTATTAACTTTCAGTTTGTGGTTGAGATTGGAATTGGAAGGCTCAGAAAGATGTAACAGTAGTTTCAAGTAAAGGAGTTTAATGATAGTGTGTGCCTGTGAGAATCATGCCTTCGTCCCCTCCGCGGAGGCTCAGGTTGTTTGTGTTACTGGTTTGGTAGGGTTTGTGTTTATCTGTGGTCTGGAATGTCAAAGGATTGCAAACTAGAGAACTTTGCTTTCCTCTTTATTCTGAAGTAATGGTGTAGGAGTTTCTGGTATTGACTTCTGGGGGTGGAGACCACCATATATGGAAGAAGAAAGGAGGATTGGCTGGCTTTGATATTCTCATCCACTTTTTCTAATGCCATTTTCATTACTCTATTAACAAAGATAGTGCATACTTTGAATATTTATGTCTATCTTTTCCTTCAAAGTGTAATACACACTTGTTTTCTTCAACTTTTTGTAATGTATGTGTTTACGATACACTAAAGAGCAATGAATTTGAGGAGCGAGATAATTTGCTTTGACAGACTTACAGAAATGAGACTGTAAGGAAGAAGCAGGAGGATTGCTTAGAAAAATATTTGATTACTGGGCTTGAGAAAAATTATCTAGAAGGACAATTTTCAATGTTAAAACCCACAGCCATATGGGTAGCACAGGTTGTAGGAAGAAGTCACTACTTTTGTGACTTTTTGAAAAAATTTAAACTTTGTTTATAGTTTAAAAAGTCTCCTTTAAAATTTTCAAAATAGAATTTTTAAATGGAGAAATTCAAAACACTGAACAATAAAATGGGAGGAAGAAAAGCAACCCAGCCACTGGTGCTAAATTTCCTAAGGTTGTTCACATAGCCCTTTAACTTCAACCACTTTCTTAGCATCATTGTTTATCATTTTTTGAAGAACGTTTGTTTAATAGCTAGCTTACCTTAAGAAATAGTTTTCCTGGCCGGGCGCGGTGGCTCACGCCTGTAATCCCAGCACTTTGGGAGGCCGAGTCGGGCGGATCACGAGGTCAGGAGATCGAGACCATCCTGGCTAACATGGTGAAACCCCGTCTCTACTGAAAATACAAAAAATTAGCCGGGCGTGTGGTGGGTGCCTGTAATCCCAGCTGCTCGGGAGGCGGAGGCGGGAGATGGCGTGAACTCAGGAGGCGGAGCTTGCAGTGAGCTGAGATTGTGACACTGCACTCCAGCCTGGGCAACAGAACGAGACTCTGTCTCAAAAAAAAAAAAAAAAAAGAGTTTTCCTTTCACTTTGGTGGCTCATACATTTGGGGAAGTGACCTTAAAGAAATGTGACTCATTTTGCACCAACTTGACTTAGTCATCCATCCAGCCTCTCCCAATTTGGGGATCCTTTGCAAAGGGAATGATTAAACACTGCCAGTGTCTATAAAGAGGGAGATTAACCATGGGTTAGGTTAAATTATTCCTACTATTGTATATTATTTTGTATTTTCTGGACTAATAAGAAAACTTGACAAAGTGTAAGAGGTTGATTATGGCACAAAGTGGGGAGGGTAAGATTCATGTCATCTGAGATTAAACAAGGCTCCAGTATCGCTATTATTTCTGTGGCCCTTTCTCCCTGGGTTAAATTATGCCCTCATCCACAATGGAGGTCATGATCATACGCAGTGGGGGGAAAGGGATATATCTAGAACATTCTGGGATATACTGGGCTTATTGCTTATGAGAGAGGCAGCAGGAGGCTTTTTAGGGGAATTTCACTGAAAAACAAAATGTGCAGACACTTCACAATCAAGGCTATGGGATGAATTACATTTGGCTCCTGCCACCTCTTAGCATCAAGGTCTCTACGCATCAACTAGGGAATTGCTTAAAGGAAGCCCCTCCCAGGAATGAGTGGGGAGAGCCAAAAACCAAAAGGATTTCCCTATAAATTGAACCCAGTGTCACCAGAGATCAATGTGAGGAGCTCTGTTGTAATGTCCAGCTTTTCTTCTGTCCACACCCAGGAGTTGCTCCTGTTCCCGCCACCCCATTCTTAGGTCTTTTGTTCCATGAATAAATATTATGTGGTTTGGTGCTCATTACTCTTTGATATGAAAAAAGGCAATTCATTAGGTTGAAGGAGAAGGGGGAGGGAGATACCATTTTTCACCAGCGCATCAAGCGTGGTTACACTGATTTGAATTCCCAGAAAAGTAATAAAACAGTGAAAATAATGATAAAACAGCTCCTGGGCTGACAGCTGTGCAGCACATGGGGACACTGAAGACAGGCCCCACTGTTGCAGCAGGACAATATTGTGGAGCATATGGTGCCGTGGCAAGCCAGTTGTTGAACTCCGTGGCTGGCTTTTGTTTGGGGAACTCTCTCAGCATTGGGTGTATGGTGGCTCTTCAGAGACTTCTAGTCTCATTGGCAAGAGGGCCCTTGGCCCCATGCCAGCCTTGCTGTACGGTGGCTGACCCAGGCCATGTGGAAAAGCTCATGCTTGGAAAACATTCACTCCTCCTTACTTTGGTCACTAATCAAATCATTTGTTTAACAAATATAAATTGGAATCTTTTTTTCACAGCAGCCCAGTGGCTACATTACAGAGGGACAATTTCCTCCAAGAATGCCAATTAATTATTAGATGCATTAATTCATTGGTGCTCAGTACTTCTTGTAGGAGTGAAAGTTGTTTTGTTTTTAATGCTTTTCAGAGCACTTTGCACATGACGTCTTTATTCTTAAGGCTTAAATAGCTAAAATCAGCAAGTGTCTAGAGCCAGGGTTGCTGCTAGAAAGGAGATAGAGTATCCGTCTATGTGGTTTTTACAAGACAGTGTTAAAATAGGCCCTTTGCTGAGCATGGGTCTATTTTTTAAATGTGTGAAGCCGGCATGTGTATATGCATAAAAAGGCTAATTAACTCCACTTTCCTCCAGAGAGGTCTCCTTGGCTGCCCTGTGAGTGTGTTCCACTGTGGCCAGAGTTGCACCATCCTCCTGAGCCCTTTATGACTTCAACACCTCTGTAGTTATGGACACCCATTCTGGTTTCTTTTCTTTTGATTCCAAAGTGCAAAGGATGATCCAGCAGGGCTACTCGGTCCTGGGAGAGGTTCCTTCAAACGCAGCAGAAGGCGAGGCTCAGAGAGAATCACACTCCATGAGGAGGGGCTGTAGCCTGTGCCATTGTGCTTCGTGCCTGAGAATATTTTTATTGCAAGAGCTAAAAGGAGAAAACGGGTGATATTCACACTCTGATCGAAGAGCACCAAATGTCACCATATTCTTGGTCTCTATGGGACCTTTTTTTGCAGAACACCCATGAAGGTTGGTGGGGTTATGGTGCTGGGATGAGTGAATTTCTTTTTCTCATGAACAAATGTCATTAAAAGGCCAAAATCTACTGGAAAAAAATACACATGTATGTATATGTATATTTATTTCTGTGGTGTTTTTCTAATCACTCATCGGAGTTTATATTTTAACACTGGGCTCTGCAAGGGGAACTGATATTTTTTCAGGTTTTAGTGTTTACATTTTTAATCACTGGTCTTGAAAAAATGTTTTTAAGTGGAGAATAGATCTGTTTACAAATCTGCTGTAAGTGGATACGCACTTGCTGTAGCATTCAGGGTTTGGGGCCATCTATGCCTGTGCCCTGGAGGTGATTCAGAGCATCTGGAGAAATGATTGGGGTTCTGTTTTCCTCCTGACTTGCTTCTCTTGACTTGGTTGTACAAGTTCCTTGAGTGTGGGAACATCCTTTCAATCTTTCCTTTCCTTAATGTGTTGATACAAGTCAAAGTTAGGGGAAGTATTTCTGGTTTTACTTCCCCTGTATTTCCAAAGTTAGGGGACCAATCTACATATTCTCCCTTTAAGAAATGGAAGCAAGAAGATAATGAGCAACAAAAGGTCTGCAGTTGACTCTTCTTGCCCTGAGCACTGTAGAGCCAGTCATAGATAGCCAGTCCTGGAGGTTTTAGTACAACAGTCACAACCTCCCTGGAGGGAGAGATGGGAGAGATGGCAGAAGGGATGAGTGTGGAATAAGAAAGTTGGAGAAAGAGGAAAATGGTTAGGGTAAAACTGATCAGACATTCTTGGGTGTAAAGAATGGGTAAAAAATCAAATAGATGAAGTATCCTTGTTCCCGTTTAATGAAATTTGTAAATATCCATGTACATATAGCCATTTTATATTTACAGAATGAGACAACATTCTGATTATGCAGCATGTTTATAGGATGAGTGGAGCGACATGAGACCTAACTCACTAGGTCACCAAATAAGTAGGTGGCAAAGTAAAAGAAGAAACAGGTTTTTGACTGTTCTACCTTTGTTACAGGTTTTCCAGTTGGATGAAGAAATAGGAATCTGAAAATGTAGCTACATTGTTTTACAGACTATTAGGAAATATAATCTTTGGCGGTTATGGGGACAGTTCAATTAAAAAAAAAGTACCCCTCCATGTGATTTGTATTATAATTATTTAATACCTGAAGGACTCTTATAATTGAATTTTAGGGTGCTTCATTTACGTTCTAGCTGGTGAGAGTTGCAATACTATCACTTTGTGGTCCTCTAATTGCTGTCCCAAACATTCAAAAAATGCCCTGTGATTCAATTATAAGTATCTTTTGGGGACTGTGTAATTATATACTATGTAGTTATCATTATAAAGCACCAGGGGACATTAAGCCAATCAGATAGCTTTAGTGGCTGAATGTTCATAACCCTGTAAATGATACCACAAGGTGCTTTGGGTAATGCTACAAATTTTGTAAGGCAGGACCACTGTAGTTTTAGGTTCAGGAAAGAGTTACATACTAATTTTTAAGTTACACAAAGAGGACTTTTAAAGTAAACTCTCTTTTTTTCTTTTTGTTGGTTTTATTTAAACCTAATCAAACACTGTAAATATTTACCATGTATATGGCATGTAACAGCGCATTGTGGCTCCTTTTGATAGAAATCCATCTCTGTTCTCCCCTCCTTTTAAAATAAATACAGGTATCAAAATAATCTTCAGCGTATTTTTGATAGTACTTATAGTCAGCACTCACATTTTGAAATAAACTCTTATCAACACACTAATATTAAATAGTGGACTGACCGATTTGTTCAGAATAAATGAAATAGGAAATTTCAAGAAGTAGACCATAAACCTCTACAGCTCTCATTGAAAGGAAGGCGGAGGGTACAGTTGCGTATGCAAAGCTATGTCTTTGTAAAACTAAAATTAAAGCAAGAACAATACAAGAAAATATGCTGCATATAGGAAATAATTACTAGATATGTGTACCTAGTAATCTTTGAATTACAGAACAGTGAACAAATGTTTTCGGGGATGTTCGTGCAAAATGTTTTCGGGGATGTTCGTGCAAATGTTTTCGGGGATGTTCGTCTTCAGCCTACTCTTCCCAGGGCACCATGAAGGCATTTGCTTGCAGACATTGCCTTCTTCGGAGCTCTTTTAAAGCGGTCGCCAACTCTCAACAGCAATTGCTTCTGAGTAGTGTTCAAACAGCCCTGACATGGGTCCCTTGGTATATCATTATCTAGTCTCATATTTAACCTTTTTCTAATAGCCTCCCTAAAGTCCAGAGTTTCCAGTTAGTGCCAGAGGAAGTTAGAAAGGGTGTTCTTTTCCTTGTCTTGACTGCACAGCTGTGAGAAGCACAGGTATCTGAGAGTCGTCTTTGTTTTTCCTTTCTTTGTCTATGAGGGACCAGTTATATGGGAAAGTAAAGTGACTTGTTGAGATAGGCCAAGCTTTGCAATGAGTGTCAACACACTAATAAGAACTTCCCTTTTTCCAGTTTTTTACTGAGCTCCTTGTGGATTCACTCTATTCTTACAGGAGAGAAGGGCAAGGGAGCATGAGCATTTGTGAACCCTGCCTCTCCTCCTTTTCTGTATTCTTCAGCTTGCCATTGCAGGAACATGTGTACCAGTAAGAGATTCATACAAGCTGCAGAGTGTGGGCCGGGCCTGAGGACAGTGATTGCATGGGTGTAGGCTCCATCCTGGCATCTCTGTGTGGTGAACAAGACCTGTTTACCCAATTGCCGCACATACACACTCATGACTGCAGTACCTTTACATGGATGTTACTTTATTAAGAGAAGCATATGGAAATGATGACATCTCTGATGTCTCAAATAGAGATTGGAGACAGCATTCCTGAATGTATGTGGGTGGGGAACACCCTGGTGTCTCATTATGAATGGAGGCCAGGGGCAGATGACCCAAAGAGCCTTCTCCTTCACCCTTCACAGCCCCTAGCTTGGTGCTGGGACAGCAGTAGGCTGATTGCTGATGTCTGGGCACCACTGCCAACATCACATACCACTGCTGCCCCTGAACTTGGAAACTAGAGATGGCAGAGGTGGATGAGATGGGCCGTGGAGGGGAGAGCTAGATGGAAGAGGGAGGAAAAAAAAGGAAATAATAAGAGTAAGGAATGGTAGGTGACATTGGATGTTGACTATTACCCAGAATTCGTTTTTGAAATGGTGAGAGGGAAAGTTTCTCCACTTTTCTTAGAGATAGCTTGTAGAAATTCCATTCTACTTTTCCTTCCTGGCTTGTTACCTTCTAAAGCATCTTTGTGGTTCTGTACAAATTCCAAGATATCTTTGCCTCTGCACTAAGTTCTACAGCAGAAGTAGCACGGGGGTCTGTAGGAGAAGTGGGCCCACCTCTTGTGCGGAGCTCTTCCCTCTACTCCCTTCCCTAGGAGACCGCTCCTTGCTCTGATGGTGGCTCTGCCTTGTGCTCTGTGGGTGCTCTATGCGACTGTGCGCTCCAGCCTTTGGTCTCAGTGGAGGTCTGCTGCTTTGTAGGTTTTCCCTGTTTCTCTCCTGGCTTGCTCTATAGGTTTCTCAGGCTAAATCAACACCGAGTCAGTAACTGCCTCTGGATGGCTGTGTTATCTGTTTCACAGACAGAATTTCTGATTATCAGATGTAACACTCGCTCCCACTGTCACTTCTGTCTCTGGCTCTCACCTCCACATTTGAGGGGCAGGTTGGTCTACCTGGAAGAACATTATGTGGGGAGCCAGGAAATCAGGTTTAGTTCAGGCACTGCTACAATGAACTTTGTGACCTTGAGCAAGTCACTTCATCTTTTAGGACCACACAACTCAAGGTTTGATTCACTTGACTTTTAAGGGCATGTTGCAGTGGAAGGAAACAGATTTAGGAAATACCAATGTTTAGTAACTTTGCGTAGCCATATTGGTACTACCTTAAATCCTAGGAATATCTACATCCTTCTTCCTGGCTACCTAGAGGCCTCCACCACTACAGAAGCAAAAGAGGGCTTGACCTTCACTGAAATGACTGGAGGGTTTTGGCCAGCAGGAAATAGTTTATTAATTGAATGTGTATGTGCATGCGCCCTGCTTGGAAGTAAGGTGACTAGAATTAGGGCTAGTCAGCAAGATGTGAAGGGATGGTTCCTAATTCTGCAGGTCGTCTCTGTTTAGAACCTGGGTCTTCCCTTTCCGACGCTCTCCGAGCACCTTATACATGACATGGTGGTTGTCCTGTGTTGCTTATGGGTGAGTGGCCAGCGCTGGGTGGTGAGCAACTTGAAAGCAAGGTTTGGATCTGACTCATAGGAGGAACTCAATAAAAGTTTCTTGATGAACCTGCATAATATTGACTATTTCATCATATCCTTATTAATTACAGCGTTAGTCCTGAATTTCAGGGGTAGCGTCTTGTAATATGGCTTGTAAGCTAGGCCTGTAAGCTTTTCTTCTGGTAAGTTGGGGCCACCTTTCTTGTCTTTCAGTTACACTTATCCATCTGCTACCCAATGGTGAAACCAAGGCATACTTTTAAAAATGCAATTTCTAAATGATTTTTAAGTAAAACTCTTCTTTCAGCAAGGTCAAATAATATCCAAAAGTTTTTAATCAGTTTTCAAAAAATCATTGTATAAACTGAGGTTTTCAGGCCTTTGTCGCAGATAGGTGACCCTGAGAACAATTTTTTAGACTCTTAATTTCTTCCTAGTATACTATCTCATGCAACATAATACTGTACCACTTTTAGTTGAACTTATTTTAGAAATATGCGTTTGGGCAGATAAAATTATGGGGGCAAGAAAATGGGCCAACCTATGGGACTCCTGATGTATTCAAACAATAGTCTGTAAACATAGACATTGTCCCTTCAGTTCTAAGGGTTTGTGTCTGTTTTTGGCCTGGGGATTACATAGTGATTCTGCTGAGGTGCACGGATAAACTGCTTGCCCTATGCCACAATTAAAAAACAGAAAGAGTGCCTATTTGGTTTAAGTTTGGAAACAGAAGGCTTTTTTCCAAGTTAACTTTCTTATCTGTCGATTATGTCTGTGCCTCTGCTAACACTTAGATTTATTATTGCTGCCTTTTCCACCATTGCAGATTCATTAGAACAGTAACAAATATTAGGTTGTTTTGTTTTGATTCTTTTTTTTTTTTGAGACGGAGTTTCACCGTCGCCCAGGCTGGAGTGCTGTGGTGCAGTCTTGGCTCACTGAAACCTCTGCCTCCCGGGTTCAGGTGATTCTCCTGCCTCAGCCTCCCGAGTAGCTGGGACTATAGGCACACACCACCACGCCTGGCTAATTTTTGTAGTTTTAGTAGAGACGGGGTTTCACCATGTTGACCAGGCTGGTCTCGATTTCTTGACCTCGTGATCCACCTGCCTCAGCCTCCCAAATTGCTGAGATTACAGGCGTGAGCCACCGCGCCCAGCCGTTTTGTTTTAATTCTTAATCACCAGTTAGACTTTGGGTCTTTTCGTTGCTGTATGGATTGGGCATCAGCTTGAAAACTTCTGTTTTTCCTTTCTATATGTTTGGTCTCTCTGGCAGACTGAGACTCAGCCTGTCTTTTCAGAGAACCAGGGGAAATTATCAAACAGGCAAAACCTACCTGCTCTTCTGCTTTACCTTTTAAAACTGTGCTGCAGCTGAAATCAGTTTTGATTTAATTTGATCAAAAATAAGTGTCTCGTTCAAAGAAGGTATGCATAAGAATTGGGGGTGGGGGGATTTAGAGTCACCTTCTTTGTAGAATTTTGGTTTGACCTTCAAATGGGATGACTTGTGTTCTAAGTTATTCCTGTATATAGCATCTATGTGGGGTCCAGAATTTGTCATGGCCTAGAAGGCGGCTTCCATGATCCCACTGATGGACAAAAGTGATAATACCGACAGCTCACATTTTCTGAGTGCCAGACGCTTTTGAATGCTTTGCATGTTATCACCTCTTTCAGTTTTCACAACGACCTTCTGAAGCTCTTCTAATTATTGTTTCCACTTAAAAGATGAGGCTACTGAGTCGCCCAGAGTTTTGATGATTTGCCACAGCTAATGAATGGTAGAACAGGGATTCAAACCTGGATATTATTGCTCCTGAGGCTGTGTGACTATGACTCTGATGACATCTCAATGTCGGTCCTAGGAAGAGACCAATGGATTTAGTTAGGTCTTCGGAAGACTGCCTGTGCTGGTGGAGCATGATGGAAGGGAAATCTTGAAGGTTCACACCTAGTTGTTACTTGTTCCATTTACTCCCTGCCTGGGTCTCTCCACTCTGACCTGACCTTAAGGACGGGGAGATGCTTCTGTCTTGCCGGGGTGTTAGTTCTTTCCCTTGCCCTGCATGTGGCCCACTAGCAATGATTGTTGTGAAGATGTACTTTCTGCTTTATCAGTTTATTCCCCTCCCAAATTGCCACAGTCAAAATCTTCTCTGGGCTTGAGCACATATCTAGAGGACCAGAGCAGCTGCCTTTGTGTGGGGAGAGCCTGCGTGGGTGCACCCTTTTTTGATACACACAGTGCTTTCCAAGAGCTCCAAGTCCTTGGTGTTAGAAGGATACTCCTGCTGCACAGATCCCATTGCCCACGGGAGCTCTGAGCTGACATTCCCTAACAGAACCCAAGTGGTGGTCAGAGCTTGGCACTCCTTAAAGGCAGGGGTGCTACTGGGTCTGAAATAGTACTTTGGATATTGCAGGTGCCCCATACGTGTCCATGGATTTAGTTGATTTTTAGCCCTGCAGGTTGTTCCTCTGCACATGGTTCTTCTCTGAGCTCCATACCGCCCTCATCTTCTCTCATCTGTGACTCTATCTAAACTCTTCTGGAATTTATGAGTATTTTTGGCTTCTGCACCTCCTGAGGTGTGATGAGTTCTGTGTTTTTATGAAGAAGAGATCTTACCTCGTATTGTTCTAAAGCACCCGTCTTAATTGAAGGTGGGAGGAGGAGTTTGGAGCAAACCAGAGAGGAATATGGACACATGAGGGGCAAAAGACAGCCAGGGCACAGCAGAAGAGGCCTCACCAGGGAGAAGAGGAGCTGCCTGTTCTGTCATTTAGGTCTCCATGATGTGCTGGGATGCTGTCTGTGAGGCACCGGACGAAGGCAATTTAGTGAAGTCACATTAAAGTGGCTCCAAGGTTTGATGTCACAGTAGGTCACTTTGACCTTGTATTTATGATCAGCTCTCGATGTACGCATACAATTTTGGGAAGTAAGTAAAATATATATGGAGGTTTGGCTTGTGTTCTGGTGAATAAGGTCTAGGAGGTTAAATCTCTGTGCTTTTAGTGCAGTTACTTGATATCTGGGCCTCATTTCCCCACCTGTAAAGCAGGGGTAACAGTAGTTACTTCCTCATAGTGTTGATGTGAGGACTGAGAGATGTAACTCTTGTAGAATTTTCAGTAAAGTTCTGGATCCACAGTGAGCCTTCTATAAATATCCACTGTTATTATTAGCAAACCACTAAGATGCCCACTATTGTGCCTCATGATGGCAGGCTCAGTGGGAAGCCAACATGTTTTCTCCAAAAAAGTAGAGCATGACTCTAGGTTTGTGGTGCCTGTTAGATGGAAGAGTCGAGCTTTTGCTGGCTCTCTGTACTTCTTATGTGGAAAGTGCTTAGCATGTTTACGCTCCATTGCAATGATTATCAATGTGAGTCCAAATTCTCTCCACATTTTCTGTCACTCCTTTGGACATACCATATACTGTCTCCCATCATTTATCACTGACTGGTCACATGGCACCTCTTATGAGCCAGATGCTGGCATTGAAGTGACAACCATCTGGGCTACTGCCCCTCCCCTGCAAGAACCTGAGGGCTCCATGGATGGAGGATGAAGGTACAAAACACCGGGCATGAGCAGGGAATCATGAGTGTTTTGGTGTTGTCGAAACAGAAAGCTCAGGATGTCAAGTGGTGGGGGAAGAGGCTGGTGAGAGAGGCAAGGCATTAGGACGCAGAGGGCCTTATCTGCCACGCTCAGAAGCATAAGCCCCATGACATAGGAGAAAAGAAACCATCAAACGATTATAAACGAGGGTGTGATGTCATCATGACCATATGAAAGACAGGTTTGAGACCAAGAGGGAGGTCGGTGAAGATGTTACAGAATACTCAGCAGAAGATGTTGAAGGGCTTCAAGTATGTGAGTGGTGGGTAGAGATGGAGATAGGAGACCATTTTGAAAATATATTAAGGAGTCCATTGAGTAGACAGGGGGAACTGAGAGAAATCAGGGATGACTTCCAGTTTTCTGGCTTGGAAAATGGTGTCATTAGCCAATTTAGGAAGAGTCCTAGGTTTTGGAGGGAAGATGTTTGGTTTTGGACATGCGATGTTTTTTGGGTGTATTTACAGTCCATTCTGAAGGGATGTCCGCTAGTCATTTGGATGTATAGGACTAGAGTTTAGCCAGAGGTCTGGGTTGCGGGTATAGACATTGCAGACGGCTGAAATTTGAGAGTGGATGAAACTGGCAAAGCACATATAGCATGAAAAGAGAAGAACAACGGCAGGAACTTTGGGAAACACAACATTCAGTGTATTTCTGAAGGAAGAGATCCTTCAAAGGAGATGAAGAAGGAACAGTCCAGTTGGCGAGGAACACCAGGAGAGTGGTGTAGTGAACACTAAGGAGAATGTAGTCAGCATAATCACATGCAGCAAGATAAGGACCAGTCTCCTGGGATTTGGCAACTGGAAGCTCCTGGCTTTTTGTTAGAGGGTTTACAATAGGATGGTATAAGTAGAGGCAGTGGATGAAACGTATGGAAGAGGAGGAGCTGACTTGACTGAGGAAGAAACAGCATGCCTATGAGGGAAGAGAGGGGCCCCTTTCAAGTAGTTGGTAAACCTTTTGGGAGTTGGAATGCCTTGAATATGTGTGACTTCCTTGTATTTTGTTTTTAAACAATGCTTATTACAGTCCTTTATTATTATTATTCTTTTAAAAGAGGGTCCATTAAACGGAATAATGGTATTGCCTCTTTAAAACCTGTACCTTGGCCAGGCACGGTGGCTCACGCCTGTAATCCCAGCACTTTGGGAAGCCGAGGCAGGTGGATCACGAGGTCAGGAGTTTGAGACCAGCCTGACCAACATGGTGAAACCCTGTCTCTACTAAAAATACAAAAATTAGCTGGGTGTGGTGACGGGCGCCTGTAATCCCAGCTACTCAGGAGGTTGAGGCAGGAGAATTGCTTGAACCTGGGAGGCGGAGGTTGCAGTGAGCCAAGATCGAACCACTGTACTCCAGCCTAGGTGACAGAGCAAGACTCTGTCTCAAAACAGCAACAACAACAACAACAAAAACAACAGCAACAACAAAAACAACTGTACCTTATGGCTGGACACTGTGGCTCATGCCTATGATTCCAGCACTTTGGGAGGCCAAGGCTGGAGGATCACTTGAGGTCAGGAGTTTGAGACCAGCCTGGGTTACATAGAGAGACCCTGTCTCTCTATAAAACAAAGAGACAAACGAAAAACCTGTACCTTCTCTTCATAGGAGTGATGTGGTCAGTCAGTTTGCCTTGTGCATGAGTATGTATATATGTGTAATATAATTTAGATTCTTGCAAAGGACAAATAAGAATAAACTATGTGATTACCAACACATTTTTAAACATCTTTGTTTTTTTGAAATTACTTTTTTAAAGTTTTTAAATTAAAACTCATTTAAAAAAAAATTACAGACAGTGTCTTGCTGTGTTGCCAGGCTGGCCTCAAACTTCTGGGCTCAAGCAATCCTCCTGCCTCAGCCTCCCAAGTAGCTGGGACTACAGGCATGTGCCACTGCACCTGGCTCCAATAAATTACTTTTTGTGGTGAATTATTCATTGTTTCACATTATACACATTTGAGTAGCTTTTATTTTCTTTAAAATAGGGTGTATCGTTTATATGTGTTAATATTAATTTATATTCTGATATGAGTTGACATGTCTTTTAATAGAACATATATGAATTGAATGTCTAAACTTCAGAATATAGAAAAATAAGCTAAAGTTGGGCTTAATTAAAAAACCAAAGTCGATGCTCAAACTCTTTAATTATAATTAGAGAACGTTAGAAAACAATTAATTTGTATGAATCATTTCTGTTGGAAGAATTTGCTGCTTCTGCGCTATAGTGTCTGACTCTTGGCATTGGCTATAGGGCCTCTGTCGTCTGGGCATTTGCCTGTGAGGCTTGCTTCTGTGTGAGTTTCAGATACTGGAATTGCTCTCCTCATGCCCCTAATCATGGCATTCAGGATGCTCATGGCTCTGCCACCTGCACCATGGCTTTTCTCTATTCCTAACAAGGTGTAATCCATGTTTTCTAGCAGTTTACCGGCTAAAGGACTGCAAAGGAGGGCCAACTTAAGACCAATTAGTATTGCAAATAGGCCTGGTAAGCCCTGAATATCCAAATGCTAAATCCACTTCTAGCTGTTCCTGCTTTTTAAAGAGGTGCTTAGGCCTCTATTTTGTGATAGCTTTTGATTTCTTCTATTCTTTCACCTGATTTTATTGTGCTTTTGGGGGTAACTTGTGCAAGGTCTCCAGGCACTTAAGAGAGCACTTCCTAATGGTTATATTAGCCCAAATTACGAGAAAATTTGGAGATGTCTGAGCGTTTTTCCCTCCTAGAAATGCTCCTGACCATACCTAGTTAGTGCTGTTTAAGAGGGGTTTTCACTGCATTAGGCACCAGCTAAGAGCTACAAAATAAGTCAGTATGGCTCTGTCTTGGGCATATTGAGGAGCTAATCAAGAAGATCATATCTTGGGCATTGTTTCAGAGTAGCCATCGTTTTCAGCTTTCTATGCACGGATTTCAAGGCGCTAACATAGACATGACAGTGCGCATAGTGTGGTGGATTGAGACTAGGTGTTCAAGAAGCCTCAAGGAAACCGGAGAGGAAGGGCAGAACGTGTGATTGTTAAAAACCTCAGAGAAAAGAGCAAAGTTAGTTAAGGCATTTTAACTACTCAAGATGGAAGTCTGAGCAGAGAGAAAGCTAGTGAGTGATTACTAACGCATGTTTGGAAATTCTAGGGGAGAACTCTGAATTTTTCCTAAAAACTGGAATAAAACAGGGATTTTCATTTAAAGCCTTAGTCGCTTTGGGGTTCATTGTAAAATATGATGCAAAGACAGTGTTGGTTGTCTTGAAACTGTCTAAGAAAAGGTCTCACCTTACACCACCCCAGAAACCTTACAAAGGTGTAGGGTTTTTCCCTGTCCCTTTATCCTTTTTATTATGAATGAGTTCTTTCTTACCTCCCCAACTTCATTTTATTATTCAGAGTCTATGCAGCACTTGCCTACACAAAAAGAAATCAACCATCTTTTAAAGATGTTGCCCCCCCTCACAATAGAATTTAAAAATTTTTGCTCCTTAAATGTTTCATCTTATTCACATCTAAGTGGTGGGGAGCAATAATGGACTTCAGACGTGAGTCTTCTGATCTGATGGAGTAGCTTGTACTTTTTTTCTGTGGCTCCAAATGACATCCCTCTGGACGGATCAGACTTAGGAACCAGAAAACAGAAGACCTAATGAAAGTTACATTTGAGAGAGAGAAAGAGAAAATAGGAAAGTATATTCAGGAAGTTCACCCACCTTGACATCTTAGAATAATCAATTTCTCACCTACTTGTAAAAGTACGTCTTTTTAAAAAAAGTACTCACAATTACACTATTCAGTAGTGACATGTACTATGAAGTTGGGGTTTAACTTTTTAGACCTTTTTAAATTATGTGAATATAAACATAAACGTACGTTTTTCCTTTTTCCAAAATTGCCAATCCCTTATAAATAATTTTATGGTTTATTTTGTATGCATTTTTGTAAGCTGTCTTAACAAACCTTGTTTGGGACAAGATAGGACTAAATAAATATGGAGTCACATTGTAGGAGAAAAGGAGCTGTGGTCTGAAATGTGCCAGTCCTTTGTTGATTGTAGCTGTCTCTTTAAAAAGCTGCAGAGCAAAAAAAAAAAAAAAAAAAAAAGCCGCAGAGCTTTACCTAGAAGAAGTTTGAAATGCTCAGAATTTCTATTTTTGTCTGATTTTGAGTATCGTGACCATACTGGTGTAGTAGAGAATAGGAGATTGGAGTAGAGAGTAGAGAGTAGGATGAGATAGTAAGAAAAGTATTTCAGGAAAGCTCAGACCTTACCAGCAGGTTAAAAACTCTTTAAGTATTTGAAGTCCTTAAAGATATTTACTTCAAGTTAGCTATTGGTGTGATTTATTTTAAGAAATGATGGCACTTTTAGATTTTCGAAATGGTTTTATAAAATGGAGTCATTTGGGAGGCCAAGGCAGGCGGATCACTTGAGGTCAGGAGTTCGAGACCAGCCTGGCCAACGTGGTGAAACCCTATCTCTATTAAAGGTATAAAAAAATTAGCCAGGCCGGGCGCGGTGGCTCAAGCCTGTAATCCCAGCACTTTGGGAGGCCGAGGCGGGCGGATCACAAGGTCAGGAGATCGAGACCACAGTGAAACCCCGTCTCTACTAAAAATACAAAAAATTGGCCGGGCGCGGTGGCGGGCGCCTGTAGTCCCAGCTACTCAGGAGGCTGAGGCAGGAGAATGGCGGGAACCCGGGAGGCGGAGCTTGCAGTGAGCCGAGATCGCGCCACTGCACTCCAGCCTGGGCAACAGCATGAGACTCAGTCTCAAAAAAAAAAAAAAAAAAAAAAAAAAAAAAAAAAATTAGCCAGATATGGTGGTTCAGGTCTGCAATCACAGCTACTCGGGAGGTTGAGGTAGGAGAATTTCTTGAACCGGGAAGCGGAAGTTGCAATGAGCCAAGATTGTGCCATTGCACTCCAGCCTAGGGGACAAGAGGGAAACTCTTTAAAAAAAAAAAAAAGACTCGTTTGATTATTCCTGTCAGAAGAATCAATTTCTCACCTACTTTTAAAAATAAGTATTAAAAATAATTACTCATAATTGCCCTGTATTAGCCTGTTACCATGCTGCTAATAAAGACATATCCAAGACTGGGTAATTTATAAAGGAAAGAGATTTAATTGACTCACAGTTCCGAATGGCTGGGGAGGCCTCAGGAAACTTACAATCATGGCGGAAGGAGAAGCAAACACAGCCTTCTTCACATGGTGGCAGCAAGGAGAAGTACAGAGTGAAGTGGGGGAAAAGCCCCTTCTAAAACCATCAGATCTTGTGAGAGCTCACTATCACAAGAACAGCACGGAGGTAACTGCCCCATGATTCCGTTACCTCCCATTGGGTCCCTCCCATGACATGTGGGGATCATGGGAACTACAGTTCGAGATGAAATTTGGGTTGGGACACAGCCAAACCATATCATGCACTATTGAGCAGTAACATGTGCTGTGAAATTGGGGTTTAACTTTTTTCTTTAGATAAATAGTTCCCCTCAGTACCTTTTAAGTATAAATACCTCTAGTATATTTAAATTTTGTTTTGGTCTTTAAAATTTGACTTAGATATCACTTTGAGGGTATTAAAGCCAGTTAACACAGTAGGTCTGTAAAACTCTAGTTTTTGCTTTGCCTTATTGAGTATCAGCATAAGCTAAATCAATGTTTGGTATATAACAATGAAGGCTTTCTCTCTACTTTGAGTCTACACAGCCCAACACCTCTTTTTCCCTTTCAAAGTGGTGGTTTAGTCATGATTGCCAGCCAAAGAACATTTCTGATTGATTGTAGAAATTGATTGTAGAGGAACCTTGGAACTTGTTTACTATTAGAATCAAGGGAAGGACGTGCTATGTTGTAAAGCTGCTGGGATAGTCTTCTAAGGCTTCTAAGAGTGCGTTATTTATTGGAAAATAAGTAGTATTTAACATTTTAAATTTCACCTTGACCATGGTTAGTGCCAGTGAAATATTAATATTTGTACCTATTTGGCACAATTAGGAATAGCTAAATGTCTCTGCCTCGGATACCACTGTGCAAGATTAAAACAACCCCAAAGCTTTAAGAAGCCAAGAAATTGAACCTGAGTTCATCATAGTTTTATGTGTCCGAATGAAAGTGACTTTGCCTTTTGCTATTTCTCACTGCAGCATATCCACCGGCAGAATTTCCAGTGAAACAACTCTTCTGTAAACTTAGAAAAGTGCAGGCTATATTAGAAGCTTAAAGTTAAGTCTGTCCCTCAGTCTGGATTCGGTGTTTAGCCCAAAAGATTTTTGTTGATAGTCGAAGTACATTTTCTGTAAAATCACTGTGTGTGTTTTTAATAATGGTTAAAGATTGCCACATGTAACCCATTCCCAAGGATGCTGTTGAGTTGTGAACTGAATGTTACTGCAGCGCTTTAGCTCTGGGAACAAGCAGTGAAGGACACCTTTTCCCTATCTGTTCGTAATTTCAAAATGAAAAGAGAGTAAAAAGACCAGTTAATAACATAATCCATATGTTTCTGTATGAGGAAAAAAAAAGATTAAGGAGAAACTATTCGATCTTAGCTGTGACCAGTCTTTATATGGGAAAAGATTAATTCTGATGGACGAACTATATCTAAAATTAGAACTGTGGGAAAAGGATTATTTGCAACAAAATGCAAAAGATTAATGTGGAGGCATGATGCCTAAGGATTGGATACCCTTAAAATATTAATCTACACCAGGCACATTTGCAGTTTCATGTACCAGTAAGGAAATAGAGAAACAAATGATATCATATCAAGAAGGATATGATGCCTTTTAACCTAAGGTTTTGTTAATTTGTCTTTGGTTAATAACTACTTTTATAAGACATCATCTAGCTTGTATGTGCAGCTTTTTGTAATATGGTATCGGTAGTAACCTGTAATTTAATACTGCTCATTATCATTAGGGGAGGCACTCAGATTCACATTGTCGGTGTCACACTTTGGTTAGCTTTTAACCTCAGGAGACAAACTTGATTGTGATTGGAACTCTCTTTTCAAGCCCACAATAATTACTAATTTTCCTCTTTAAAATAGCTCTAATGGTAGTTGACTAAATAGAGGGATTGAGAGATGTTTGACCACATAAGAGATCCTGTCTTAAATGCATAAATATTGTGGATCTTGTTTGCGCCTGTGGTCCCAGCTACCAGGAAGGATAAGGTGGGAGGATTCCTTGAGCCCAGCATTTGGAGGCTGCAGTGAGCTATGATTGTGCCACTGTGCTGTATAGCCTGGGTGAAAGAGCAAGACCTCATCTAACAAAAAAAAAAAGGAAGGAAGGAAAGAAGGAAGGAAGGAAAGAAGAAAGGAAGGAAAGAAGGAAGGAAGGAAGGGGCAGGGAAGGGAAGGAAAGAAAGGAAGAAAGGAAGGAAGGAAGGGGAAAAAATTGTGTATCCCAAAGTATCTCAGGAAGGAAGGAAGAAAAACAAATTGTGTATCCCAAAATGTCTCTCCAGAGGATACTGTAGAAGAAGTCTGTAATGACTGTTTTTAGGTACACTAACCCAGCAGTGCATATCTGCAAATCAGTCATGAGATGTGAGAAAGAAAGGTAAGAAAAGTATATCTAGGAAGGTACCAGGTTAGTTAAATTAAGTTGATTTCTGTCTAATGTAAGACTTTAATGGCTGAATCTAGGTTCCTTTCATGCCTCCTGAAGTGAGTGGGCAAATGGTTACAATGCCATTTCAAGCACACCTATTAAAAATTGTGGACTACAGTAACATCTTTTAAAGTGGTCTCTAGGAAGGGTTATGTAGTGGAAACTGAATAGGTTTTTCTATTGTGTGAGATTGGAGGTGAGAATAAGATCTTGAGGTTGACCTTATCGGGGTGAATTCTGAAAACACCTGTATACCACACCTGACTTTTGCCTTGAATTCTCTGGGGAATGCCACCATACCCCTTGCCTTGTTAACATATGTATTGAAGTTAGCTTTGACTGAAGCTGCTGCTTACTACCGTTCCCCTGGCTAACAAGCCTACATTAATTTCCCAAATCCTTTGTCAAAAAAATAATTAGGTTGGTTTGAATGATTACACTTAGAATGTAGGATGCTGCATCCATCCTGTGTGTGCCATCAGAGGCCTTGTGTGGGGGAGGTGAACAGAATCTAATCAACTCGGGTTACTTGATCAGAAGTGGCTCTTATGCATGTTATTTTTGCAATTAGAGAGAATGTTAGGCTCTCTTCCCCTGCTATAGCATGATTGTTTCCAATGGGCCATAATACTGTATAAATATTGACCAGAGGAATGAATTGAGGCTTTCCAAAATATATTTTTTATTTTTTTAAAATTTGAGATAGGATCTCACCATGTTGCCCAGGCAACATGGTCTTGAACTCCTAGGCTCAAGCAGTCCTTCTGCCTTCGCCTCCCAAAGTGCTGGGATTACAGGTGTGAGCCACCACACCTGGCCCCAAAATATTTTCAGTGTTATATACTCTTGGTATCTGTATTATCACCCTGGAATAGAGGTTCCACAAAGAGTCAAGGTTATGATTTTTCTACCTGATCCTCATTTTCATTGTTTATTATTATTATTAGCTAATTCTTATATGCTTCTTATTGTGCATTACACTGTACTAAACATTTTATGCTTATTAGCTCATTTAATCTTCAACCTAATGAGATAGGTGTATGTATATACAGATGAAGAAACAGAGGCGCAGAGAGGCTAAGTGACTGGATGAAAGTCATACAGCTAGTACATAGTAGGGCTGTGGTTTGGACCCAGGCATTCTGGTTCCAGAAGACTGCACTCAGGACTATTACTTTTTAAAAAATTGAACATGGTAGGGAAAAAAGAAAACAAACCCACAAGTATTTTGACCTGTGGGTTGGTCGTAGCTGATATCAGAGAGAACATTTTTTGTGGTGGTTGTCTAGCTGTAAGCTCTGAAGAAATGCCGGCTGTGGGTGTCATGATTCTCATTTTAGAAAATTTTGAAAAAATAAATGTAGTGTGTTCTTTTAAGATTTTATTTCTTTTGTGTATTTGTATATGTTACCATGCGTGGTTATCTATGAAAATCCTTAAAAACATGTATACACAAATTACCCTTAGAATTACTAGATAAATCTTTCCTTCTTAATCTGAACTATTGACTTCTGATATTGTCTGATGTGCTTAGAGAAACTCTTGAGCTCCTTTGATAATCTCATGTTTTTGTAATTTTATTAAGGATATACCTATAATTTAGAAACATTTTGTTTGTATTTTTAGGGTACTTGGAAGGTGGCATCAGATTAGATCAATTTTTCTTTTCTCTATTAATAATTTTGAGATTATATATATACACACATATATGTGTATATATACACCTATATGCACATACACACATATATATATTTATATGTTATTTTAGATAGGGTCTTGCTCTGTCACCCAGGCTGAAATGCAGTGGTGCAAACATGGCTCACTGCAGTATTTTGCAAATTTAAAAAACTGATTTGGAATCCCTTGCTTTGTCTCTGATGAAGCATTTGTATATTTTCTTAAGGAAATAAATATTCTGAAAGTCATACTTTTAAAGTTTTATAGTTAGAGTATGCTTAAAAACATAAAACCACATTCAAGTTTAACTTATTTTTGGGAGTTAGATTTTAATGTGGTCAGCAGCACCAAGTAAAAGTGTAAATTTACTAACAGCTTTAAAAAATCTTACTTGAAAGAGAATAGTAAGTGTGTAAGAAAGTACGAGGGAGATATTTGGATCAGTATAATTAGCAACCCCAAACATTTACTTTGGGTTATAGTAAATAAGATGCCAGATAATGGCCTTCCCTGTAATTAGGATTTTACTTATAGTAAGACCCTAAAAATCACCCCAGATCACACTAAGGATAAAAGGAGAGACTAGAGAAAACCCCATTTTGAGAACTTTAAAATTTTTCTAAAGAAGAGGAAATAAAGCTTTTAAAATTCTGCTGTGGAAGAGGAAAGACAGTCCAAGTCTGGAATTCATGTTCTGCAAGCTAGAGATCCTAACGTGAGTGGAGGTCCTGGGTTAATAGTGAGGACACTCTCAGTGCTTGTATTGCAGAAGGTGATCTCCGTAGCTATACTCAGTGTCTGTATGTAAAGTGCCCTATACTTTAAAAAAAATCTCATCTGTGAAGGGAGATGTTAACCCAAGTGCTGATCTTTTGTCATCAATAACAATCCCTAGCCACATGTTTACAAGATAAGTGTTACCATTCAGTTGGGTTGACTGTGGTTAGCTTCCTAAAAACCTGCTGCCATTTCAGTTGAGTAAAGCATGATTCACTTCCTGCCCTGTAGGGTATACACCAGCCTTAATGGTTTCGTCTGGAAGTGGCCGGAGCTCTGGAGGATGGAGGGAATGGCAACTTTTGAAGCAGTGGGGTTAGAGGTTAGAGTGGCAGTCTCTAACGTGACTTTCTGAAGGAATTGAATCCAGGCAGTTGGCTCCACGTGACTTGTGTTCTCTTTTATATTTCTTTGTCAGCCTCCCTGTCCTTTTATTGAAGTAGAATAGACACTGTCTTGGTTTCTGGCGACTGGCAATATAGCCCTGAACATGCAAGAGGAATGTTCTCTGTGTAGGTGTCATTTTCAGGAGACCTCATGAGCAACACTGGAGGGCCAGTTTTGAGTAAGGAGCTTCCTGAATAGGAGCTGATTCCCTGGGGGCCCCGGATGTAATAGAGTTGTTTTGAACACATGGAAAAAGGTAAAGAATTCAGAAATTTAAGAACACAGTATAACTTGATTAATTTGAGCCCAGATGTTAATAATTTGTGGTATTGTCATAAGGCTTTTTACCTTACATGAAGGAGTGCTTATAAACTAACAGTAAATAAAGCAGGCATGGGAAGGACATTTAACCTATTCAGTAAGATAAACTGCTTTTATTTAGAATAATCTTTTTTAAAAAAGGGAAACAATGAAATAATTGCAAATAAAATGACCAAATAAAGGATCTTCAAGGACATTTATTTGGCAAATATACGTACTCTATATATTTGTATATACTTAAAAGTAATTCCAATTTTCTATTATTCCATGTCACCTTCAATTAGTGTGAATTAGTAAATATTTTCTATATTTAAATAGACATTTTCATTTTCAGTTTCTTTATATTTGGTGGGAAAACTTTATATTCAAACCTAATTGAAAAAGAATGATTTTTACATTATAAAAAAGTCTTAATTTCACAAAATTTTGACCTTAATATTCATCTAATGGCAAGATTTCGCCCTACAAATGTTTTGCAGAAACATTTCAATTGGATAAACTGAGTACACTTGCTTTTTGCTCTTTATGTACCCATTTCAAATTCCAGATCAAGGAATGTTTTGTGTGTGTCCAGAATCACCAAAAAATGAACTTTTGTACCTGCTCTTAAGTCTCTCACTTGCTTCTGAATATCTGTAGTCCTGGGGTCTGCTGAAGGCACTGATCCCCTCCCAGATTAATCTTGGTGTTAGTCTCTTGCACTCATTAATATGTGTTATTTTGGATGAAAATATTTACTCTTATGCATTAGTTTGCATGACCACATAAAAATTATAAGGGATATTTGTGGCTTTGCATATTTCATTTGTTTATGAATTCCTCGTTGAGAGCAGTTTCTTTCTAGCCATAGTTTTATTTTAGAAGTGAAAATTGAGAGTGAAAGCATTTGTGTTAATTGAGAGTGAGCACTTGAGTTTCAGGAGGAAGAGAAAGAAGTACTTTAAGACTTAAAAATAAAATGTATTGTTATGAGCTATGAATAACTCAAAAGTAGCGCTAACTCATGTGGAAGTTTTTATGGGATAAAATCTTTGAGTAGAAAGGTAATGAGCTGAAAACAAATTATTTTACATATCTCCATAGGACAAATGTTTAATAAAACTTCAGCAGCATAATTAGTACATTGTATTAAAATGAGACTTCATGTGTCTTGTCCTGAGGAATGTTATGGTTCTATAGGATATGAATTCAGAGCTTTTATTTAAATAGGGCAATTTGTTTATGAGCTGAATGAAGTTATAGTGTTCTTTTACTGTTGAAGATCTTAGTGCAAAAGAATTGGGGCAACTGTAAATTTTAACACTCAATATTTGATGATATTAGGGATTATGATTAAATATGTTTTAGATGTGATAATGGTATTATGGCTATATTGTTGAAAATAGGCCATAACTTTTAAAGGTACACTCCACAGTATTCACAGATACAAAGTCTGGCATGTGCTTTGTACAATATGGGCAGGGAATGTGGGTTTGGGGTATGGATGAAACAAGACAGGCCATGAGTTGAAACTGGTCGCTGGCAATTTATTAGATTCTGGCAACATTTGTATGTTTGAAGTTTTCAACAATCCAAAGTTTCTTAAAAGACACATGCATGTATACACCCAGCTTACTGAGGAGAAATACACTGATACTTAGTCAAAGATAAGGAGAGTTTCAAGAGAAAGAGTTGCCTAAAAATATCAGAGGTTTGATTGCACTGCAATTATATGCAGCTATATACAGCTATGTAATTTAAAAACCTAATAATATTGTAGTTTTATTTTAATTAAGATAAGCTTCTACTTAAGTGAAAGGAAAAAGAACACTTGCCTTTTGGCTACAGTCTTTAATTCAGCAAACATTTTTTCAAGCCCCTCTGTGCCAAGTACTATTGAGATTGCGGGAAATTCAAGGAACAGCACAGATACAGGTAAAGTAGCTGGTGAGATTTCTCCATGTCATTCCACAGCGCCATGTGAAAAAAAGCTATAACAGACTTACACAAAAGTATGATGGGCACACAGAAGTTGGAATGATTTTATTCTACTTTTGTAGGGCAGAGGGAGCAGGGAAGGGGCATATTAAGGAAGACTGCACAGGGAGTTGGCATCTGATCTGCCTTGAGGAATTAGCAGGGTTTTTCTACCCAGAGAAGATGGGAAAGCCTTTACGGGCATAGGAAACAGCATGATCGGTAGCATGAAGGTGGGAAAATGAATTCAGTGAATGGTGACTGGGTTCACTGAGTGTGAAGCACGGGATGGAGTAAAACGGGGTGGGAACAGATACTGAGAACATGAAAGTAAGACTCAGTATGTGAGTTTCTCCCTGCCTGGAGAGCAGCATTACTTACACCTGTCAGCCTGAGTGTCTAGGTCCTGTTCCAAACTGCGCCTGTGACTTTGGATGGACTTTGATGAGAGCAGTTCTAGTTATCCTAGTTGCAGGGCCAGTTCACTTGGGTAGACAAACAGGCATTTGTGCACAGGTGAAGTTAGCTAACAAACACCCAACAAGACTCTACTCTTCTAGGGCTAAACAGGTTGCTTCCAAGCTTTTGTGGGAGTTCTGGTTGCTTTCCTGTTTTATGTTGAAAGGCATTGGTGGAGTTTGAAGGCCACCGAGTAGGAAGGTAGTTGGTACTGTCTACTGGAATAGAACCTGGAAGAGCTGATTCTCCCAGAACAGTGAAACGGCTGACTGGCATCGTTAAAGAAATAGTCTACTACAGTGCTGGACCTTGTGCTCCATGACGAGAAGCTGGAACTACTTCTGGGCAGAGGAGGACTTTTTCCATGAGACTAATGAAACTTGACCTCAAGTTCCTTCCCTTGCACAGCCCTTTACAAGGTTCAGCAAGGGGCCCTAGAAATTTCATATAGTCGTGCTTTACTTTTTTTTAATTAGTAATTTTATTTTATTTTATTTTGAGACGGAGTCTCGCTCTGTCGCCGAGGCTGGAGTTCAGTGGCGTGATCTCGACTCACTGCAAGCTCCGCCTCCCGGCTTCACGCCATTCTCCTGCCTCAGCTTCCTGAGTAGCTGGGACTACAGGCGCCCGCCACCGCGCCCAGCTAATTTTTTGGATTTTTTAGTAGAGATGGGGTTTCACGGTGTTAACCAGGATGGTCTCGATTTCCTGACCCTGTGATCCACCCGCCTTGGCCTCCCAAAGTGCTGGGATTACAGGCATGAGCCGCTGCGCCCGGTCAGTAATTTTGTTCTTAAAGGATAAAATATTATAGACTTCAGGCCCTACAAAACTCGAAACTCCCCTTGCTTCTGAGCATCACAGGCAAGTTTCTTTATGCTTTATTTTTTCTTTCTGAAAAGAACAAATAGCAATATTTTCTCTCTCATAGACGAGTCACAGATTACTATGCAATTATATATGTAAAATGGAACCAGATGCAATTTTCTGAACAAGTGGAATATGATAAATAATTTGGTCCTGGCACAAGAAGGGAAGGAACCCACACCTCCTGGGCAAGCTCTACTGGTTCTGAAAAGAGTCTTTGCTACATTTGGCCCTGCGGGCAGACTGGCTGGTGTGCTGGCCCTTGTTGCCACCGTCTTACATTATTGCTTTGGAACTCTGATCTCTGTGTTCTCACTTTTCTCCTCCCTGACCTTCAGCTGCCCATGGCTTTCATAGCCCAGCTGTGTGTGGCCAGAAGCAAAGCCAGTTTCAGTGTGACTGCGAGTGAGCACATGGAAAAAGCTGCACTCGCTGGCTACTTTCTGTAGATTGACCAGTGATGTTTCCATTCAGCATTGAACAGATTGTTGCTTATTTTTATATTGGAAACCACCAAGTCAACATGTTACCTTTAAAACTATGGAAGATAACTTGGAGAAATGGCTACGTTCTTGGGCTGGGGCAGGGAAAGTACAACATGGGCCTGAATATCTAGTTGAGCCAGAAAGTAGGGGGAATTGTCAAAGAATCAAAAGGACACAGGGGCCAGTTTGATGGGCTTCCACTGGACAGATTGGGAGAATTTGACAATCAAAATAAATATGGTAATGAATTATAACCAATTAAATGAAATACGAATTTATAAATCCAGACTGATACAGAAATTGATGAAATAAACAAATGAGGGGAGAGGTGAAAGCTCTTGCGTAGAGAGTCAGCTAGTAAGTGTAAAAAGCATTATGGGCTGGGTGTAGTGGCTCATGCCTGTAATCCCAGCACTTTGGGAGGCTGAGGTGGGCATGTCGCTTGAGCCCAGGAGTTCAAGACCAGCCTGGGCAATATAGGAAGATCCTGTCTCTACAAAAAAATAGAAACATTAGCTAGTATGGTGGCACATGCCTGTAGTTCAAGCTACTCAGGAGGCTGAGGCAGGAGGATTGCTTGAGCCTGGGGAGGTCGAGACTGCAGTGAACTGTGATTGCACCACTGCACTCCCCCTGGGTGACAGAGTGAGACCCTATCTCAAGAGAAAAAAAAATGATGAAGTTACAGAATCATCAACATGTGCTAAGACTGGTGGGTGAACGTTTGATAAGAACAGGATATTTATGTAGTCTCAAGGTATCTCCCCACAAATTGCTTATTAATTAATTACAAAAGCAAATGTAATAACTTTATAGCAGAAAAATCTGGAAGATATCACTTAACCCAAATAATCCAAGTTAATATCACTCATATAGAGACAAACAAACATTGTGTGCCTCTTGATATTATGCACTGAAAAGGACATAGCATTATTTCTGTGTTAATGTGAGAAGTTACTGGAGTCTAATGATGACGAAACATCAGATGAACCAGAACCAAGGGTCAGTCTATAAAGGAATGAGCCTGTAATCTTCAAAAATGTCAAGATCAAGAAGACAAAGAACTACTGAGGAGGGCAAGGGTGAGGGTTGGGGCCACTGACATGGCAAGCTGGAAGAGGAGAACAAATACTTCCACTCTTTCTATTGATTGTGGAAGCTTTGGCTTCTTTAAGAGGAGGTTTCTGAGCTAGTTTTCAAAGTTTGCTCTTTGAGGTGGTATAGGAGAAATAATCCTTTTAAAATGAAGATTACAGAAGACAAGTTACAAGTTGGGTATTCTCCCACAGTGGGAGTGAGTAACAGGAAATTCCTTTACCAATGACAACTTGAGTTTTCCAGCTCTATTCTATGAAATCATTTTTATTTATCTAGCCCTTGTTATCTAAATGATGTTTGTCAAATTCCACTATAAGGGGAGGGGGACAAAGCTAGGATGACTAAGTGAAATCCACACAGGATTATTTGAAAATGCTTCACTGAAGTGTTATAAATTGGCAGGATTGATTGGAATGTCTGGGTTGGCCATGTTAACCAAAGATTACTGAACATCCATGTGTTTGCATGCATCTCTATCTGTGATATCCTGTAGAAAATGATGCAAACTATTGAATTTTTCCATTAGTAGGCTAATCCTCAGTTGCATCTCATACCGTCTTTTTCCAGCCTCCTCTGAGGACTGCTAATGAACAGGGTCGTGGCCCAAGGTGATCAAGAAAAAGATAAAAAGGCCTGTCCAGCAGCCACCAAATAATTAACGTGGCTATGTTACAGAGGCTAATCAGGCTTTCCTTGTTTGTTGTATAATGTACAGTAGTGTTGTTTAATTATTGTGCTATGCCATGTTTAATACATAACATGGGTAGTGTCAGTTCATGCCTATAATGTGCTGACAGCTGGTTAAATGTTTTATGGCTGTGGTTTTTAGGATTTAGCCACAAATAAAACATTTCAGGCCCATTCTGACAGGTGCGCAAATACTAATCTAAGAATTCATTATTTATACTTTCTAAAAAATTACATCAGTCTTGTCCTTTCATGGGTTGGTATTTATTCCATCATATGAAATTGCTTATTTTTTCTTACTAGGATATTTTATGCTAACCACAAAGCTAGGTACCACTTCGTGTAACTTTATTGGTAGTTAGGGAATGGATAATGGGCATGATTTTGTTCCGGTGGATATGACTGACATTCAAGAAGGGTGGAGCAGTCTTACTAAGATTTGAGCTGCCTGCACCGGGAGGGTTATCTTTCTCTGTGCCCTTTTGTCCATTTTTTGCTCTTTGTAGTTTGCTTTTCAAGTCCATGTGACTTTGAATGTTGCCTTTAAATTTAATTACTCTTTCCTGTAAGTACTTTTCTCCACAAGGCTTTTTTCCACAGAAAGTGTTTGCTGGTCAAAGTTCACTTTTTAATACTGCATGAATGAGACATTGCTCAAAGATGGGATTGTACCCAGCACCAGGAATATGCAGTACTGAATGCAAATGCCGGACAGTCAGGTATCCATCTTATTATTAGAGCGTGAAGGAAAGGTGTGAAGAATGCTGGAAAAACGATGATAGGAAAAGTGTTCGTGTGGAAGGCATCTGCCGTTTCCCCCTTTCCACTCGCCTGAACTGTTGCGCTGTGCAGTGTCACTGTGCCCGCTGCATGCGGTCATTGCCCCTATGCAAGTGTTTTGTTGGTAGTAATGAAATGCCTTTAGAATAGGCCAAAAACTAGGACATTGTACTGTCTAATTTCCTTACTCAAATTTTAAAAAATCTTGAGATGATCATTGGTGAACTAGAGTTGTTCATGTATCCTTCTTGCTGGCTGGTGCGTTCCTTGGCTGCAAAGGGACAGTTCATGCACAGGCGGCTCCATTTATACCAGTCACAGCCTCCTCTTTCTCCCACCCACCCCCTTTTCCACTTAAGATTTCTTTTAGTTTTTGCAAAGCAGCCATGTGAGAGGAATAAAATAATTTTGAAGAGCATTATATGGTGGGAATTTTGACAATGAGTGGAAGATGGTAATTACTCTCTTCCATTAGACTCAGTGGCTTTGGACAGATAAGCTGTATTGAAACGTGTGACCAGGGCATGGGATCATGGATTGTCTTTCACTGTTGTCATGGCGACAGTGATGCAGGTGGCCTATAACTGCCGGGCTGTCAGATCTTATACATCAAACTGGTGCTAAGTGAAAATATGTTAGAGGCATTGGGGAAAAAATTGCCAGCAGTGTTTATAGGATCAGCTGGAGAAAAGCGAGCCTAGTTGAAGGAAAGCTTTCCGTTATAAGCTCTAGGAGATTCTGAAGAAGTAGGAGTTACTTTTTATTAATAAGATGGAAGTGGACTATTAAAAGAAGAAATGGTTTCTGGGTGTCGCATGGCTGTCTGCGTACATATTGTTAACACGATACCTTTCTGCTTCCCCCTTGATCTAATGTGATAATGCAGTAGCTTCCGAGGAGGCAAGGAAACACCGTGTGGTCTAGAAGCTTTGCTTGGGGGCTAGGGAACTAGTTCTGCACTCTGAAAGAGGTTTCAGTCCTCCTTTTTCCAGAGAGCACCACTGAATTTTTGCTAGTGAGAACTGTAAGAAATCATTACCATAAAATTCCAGTAGAGCACTGTAACTACTGCATAGAGTATAGAGTTGTACTCTGTTATGCATACTGGACTACGTCTACTTGAATGTAGGAGGATACCTTCAACTGTGGAGGGGTTTCTTTTCGTCAAGCATAGTTGTCATACGCCCCTCTTTCCTCTTTTTTTCTTCTCTCTTCTCTTTTCTCAGTCTCCTCCCTCTTAAACATTGATAAATGCCTTCAACTGAAACCTTCAAATGTTGAGACAGTAAGTGTAACTTGTATGTGTGACTGTGTGGTGCTTTGTCTCAACAAGTTGAAACTAGCTTTATAGTTCTCATTTAGCCATACAGTCTTTTTTTTTTTTTTTTTTTTTTTTGAGACGGAGTCTCGCTCTGTAGCCCAGGCTAGAGTGCAGTGGCCGGATCTCAGCTCACTGCAAGCTCCGCCTCCCGGGTTCACGCCATTCTCCGGCCTCAGCCTCCCGAGTAGCTGGGACTACAGGCGCTGCCACCTCGCCCGGCTATTTTTATGTATTTCTTAGTAGAGACGGAGTTTCACCGTGTTAGCCAGGATGGTCTCGATCTCCTGACCTCGTGATCCGCCCATCTCGGCCTCCCAAAGTGCTGGGATTACAGGCTTGAGCCACCGCGCCCGGCCATAGCCATGCAGTCTTATAAATAAGAAGAAAAATATGTTTCCATATCTATGTTATATTTGAGAAAAAAGAGGGACCAGGAAGTTTAAAAAGAAGTATTCCTGGGCTGGGCAGTGTGTTCCTTCCAGAGCCAAGCACAGCAGATGAGGCAGTGGTTGTTTCCTGGTAGGGCCCCTGAGTCAGGCAGTGTGACCCCAGCTTCTGACATTTCACTCGAGTTATCTTCTTTAGCATATTCTTCAGTATTCAAATTTAGCTTAACAAGAGTAGGTGAAAAGATTACTCTTACATCCCATGGGATATAACCGATCAGAGTATGAGAGATTCAGTTTAATCCAACACACATGGATTGAACATACACTAAATGGGGGGAATTTTGCTTGGTCTTGGTAATCAGAAGGAAGTAGAATCTAACATTTGTTGAGCACCTAGTATGTGCTAGCTAGGTCATTAAATCTTTTAATCTCCACAATGATCTTGAAAAGTAGATATACCATGATCATTTCGTAGATAAGAACCTTGACAAAACCAAGGTCCAAATGTGGTATGCCTGACTTCAGACTGTGTAGTTTTTCTTTGATCTCGTGGTTTCAAGGAATGTACAGACCAGCCTTGCCATCAGGGAGCTCACAGTTTTGTTGGAGACTCAGGGAAGCATTTAATGACTACAGGACAGCTTAAATGCCATAATAGACATATGAACTGAGGAGCACAAAGCAGGGGACAGCCTGCTCCCAAGAGTAGCCCATGGTAGAGCAGGTTATTAAAGGATAATTTGAAGGTAGATGAAGAGGAAAGGGCATTTCAGGCTGAGGGGCAGCATGAGTAGAGACATAGAACAGTGAGACTGTGGCCCACATGTGTGTGTATGCACATGTGCATACCTCTTGGGTTGGGAGGGATAGGGGATGGGGAAAGGTATATAAAGTGATCTTCTAGAGTTTGCAAGACAAGCCCAGTATGTCTTTTGTCATATATGTGATTGGGGATTCAAAGATTATGGTTGTGGTTATTTCCTTTTAAGTCTTTACAGGCTAGAGGCTGTTAACTTGCATGGTAGTTCCCTCTCAATTTTTTTCCCCCATTTCTTTTTTTTTTTCTCTCAGTGCCTTTTCTGAGAATATGTTTTTGCTCACCCCATCATCATCTTTTTTTTTTTTTTTTTTTTTTTTGAGACGGAGTCTCGCTCTGTCGCCCAGCCCAGGCTGGAGTGCAGTGGCGCGATCTCGGCTCACTGCAAGCTCCGCCTCCCGGGTTCACGCCATTCTCCTGCCTCAGCCTCCCGAGTAGCTGGGACTACAGGCGCCCACAACCGCGCCCGGCTAATTTTTTGTATTTTTAGTAGAGACGGGGTTTCACCGTGGTCTCGATCTCCTGACCTTGTGATCCGCCCGCCTCGACCTCCCAAAGTGCTGGGATTACAGGCGTGAGCCACCGCGCCC
Organism: Macaca mulatta; assembly: GCF_049350105.2. Classification (NCBI taxonomy): domain Eukaryota; kingdom Metazoa; phylum Chordata; class Mammalia; order Primates; family Cercopithecidae; genus Macaca; species Macaca mulatta. The sequence goes on along the minus strand of NC_133410.1, from coordinate 148,979,033 downwards.
GGCCTTTTTTTTTTTTTTTTTTTTTTAAAATCACTCTGGCTGAGGGTTCTTTTCACTTAAAGAAGCATTTTTTTTGGCCGGGTACGGCAGCTCATGTCAGTAATCCCAGCACTTTGGGAGGGCGAGGCTGGCAGGTCATCTGAGGTCAGGAGTTCAAGATCAGCCTGGCCAACATGGAGAAACCCGGTCTCTACTAAAAACACAAAAATTAGCCATGTGTGGTGGCGGGCGCCTGTAATCCCAGCTACTTGGGAGGGTGAGGCAGGAGAATCACTTGAACTTAAGAGGCAGAGGTTGCAGTGAGATGAGATCGTACCACTGCACTCCAGCCTGGGTAACAGAGTAAGAGTCTGTCTCAAAAAAAAAAAAAAAAAAAAAAAAGGCATTTTTTCATCCATAGTCTGTGAGACCCTAAATAAGAGGATGTATCAGACAGAACAGGTGAAGAGACTGGTAACCCATCAGTGCTAGACAAATAATCCAAATCATTAAAATGAGGAAGGTTTGTACATTCAAAGGACTCAATGGTGATGGTTCTTCAGCTGTAAGACCCAAGTAACTGATTGAAAACTAGACTTAAATTTAATCTCTGCGTTAACCGCTGACCAATATGTTTTCATTGTGTAGTTTATATATATTAAGGAGATTGGTCCTCCATTCAGTAATGTTTATAAATTCTCTGCATTTTAATTTTCTTGTTTCTATAAAAACACCACTCTTTGGCTGGGTGCAGTGGCTCACGCCTGTAATCCCAGCACTTTGGGAGGCCAAGGTGGGCAGATCACCTGAGGTCAGCAGTTTGAGACCAGCCTGACTAACATGGTGAAACCCTGTCTCTACTGAAAATACAGAAATTAGCCAGGTGTGGTAGCAGGTGCCTGTAATCCCAGCTACTCAGGAGGCTGAGACTGGAGAATCGCTTGAACCCAGGAAGCAGAGGTTGCAGTGAGCTGAGATCATGCCATTGCACTCCAGCCTGGGCGACGAGCGAAACTCCGTCTCAAAAAACAAACAAACAAAAACCCCCACTCTTCTTAAACCTAACTTGTTTATTAACAAGTTTTACTTCAGAATTAATCTCAGGATTTTGCTAAGTCTTCATATTTTAGACTAGAAAAGAAAAACAGTGAATTGCTTTCAAGCTGTGATTGGTTGCCAGTGCTTTACAAATAGTCCAGGTGGTTGCAACACCAATGATTAAGAAAAAGGGTAAACATTAAAGCCATTAAAGGTGATAAAATTGAGTATTGGTGTGCAGCAGTCTCCACGCTGCAATAAATTCACATACAATTTTAAGTCCTAGTACTTTAGAGGTATTTGGAAATACTGATTTTTTTTTTTTTTTAAGTAAGAAAGCAGAGTTAAGGTCACAGTTGCATAAGGAAGATTCTTCATGACTTTTATGGTCACTTCTCTGTGGGTGTGCACACACATGCCCACACACAAATGCATACTTCTGTTGGATTGGTGCTTCTAACACTAGCAGCATATAGCAATTTACCATGTGTATCATGTAAGGAAATTTACTTGGGAGAGTTATAAATCCATTGACCAGAATGGGGGCTTATGAAAGTTGAGAGCTATTAGAAGGAAAAGAGTATTTCTGTGACAACCAGGGCTAATTAGAAGGATTAGTCAATCTACCTTTGCTTCCAAGCAGGGAATGTCTAATCAAAGAGAAAGTTTTTTGGAAAAACAGGAAATGGAAAATTAATTTGAGCCTTCTCTCCCCACATCTTTTTAGATGCCTCAGGAGGGGCTCCTTTTTTTTTTTTTTTTTTTTTTTCCTTGAAGTCAGTTTTACCAAGAAATTTCCTGAAATAAAGATGATGAGTGATTCCTTCATTTTGGGATGACTGCCCCTAGTGTATAGCATAATGCAGAGTGATGGAATTATTAGTGAGGAGTCCTAAACCTGGGATTAGGAGCCACTGAGGTAGAAAAACCAGGCTGGCTCATTTCAAATCTCTTTTGAATTTGGAAAGCTATGGCCAACTGATATTCAGCTATAATTTTTTAAAGAATAGAAATGTTTTCTCCTAGTTATTTCATCGGGTGATTGCACACCAGGATCCCAGGATTCCAGCATCCTTATCCTGGGCCGGGCCAGTGTCTCCATCACTTGATTGATGTGTGATGGGTATATTGACCAGACTGGGGAAGAGGATTTTGTTTTTTTCCTCCATGTCCCCCACAGGCAGCTTCCCAGAGTTACATGCTCACTTATTAATTTGTCAGTGAAACTATTTAAACAGGCAGCTGTTTATTATACTTTATCAATACAAGGCTTTGTAAACAAGAAAAATGAGTGCGATCTAACTTGAAAATGCCCTGTAGGGAATAATCCTGTTTTGTCAGACAGAGCATGGGCTGACCCTTTGGGTTTTTTCATGTTTAATTCCGACTATTTATTCCATAAGGTACTAAGAGGGTCTGTGGGGGTCCTTGATACTTACCTGGGTTTAGTTTAGCTCTGAAAAAGTAGAGCAAGAGCAGGAGACTTGATGAGAACTTAAAATGAAGTGTCTGACTAAGACCAGGATAGTCGAGTTGCTCATGAAACTTCTGGATTCACCGCTGGGTAAATCTGGTATCATGATTGTTTTGATCACCATTTAAAAATGTCTTTTCTGCAGTTACAAATAAGATGTTTCATCCAAGAATGTGCACTAGCATAAAAGGACTTTATTTTGCACATCTTTTCTTTGATAGGACACAATTTTCTCAGGCCTGAGTTACGTGATGGGGGTGGTGACTTTGAGGAACGTGGAGGGTCTTTTTGTGGCAGCTAAGTCAGGGAGTTTCAGGATAAGGATGCTGGGACATATTTCTGCTAAGCAGGGGATTCTGGTGGAAATATCAGGACTTTTCTTTTACTCCTTACATAAACACTCTGGATCTTCTGTGCCCAGTCAGAAAGTTTAGGGAGAAAAGCTGAAAAGGCCTTGAATTAATGAAGGACAGTGCCACTCATAATCTATTAAAATACACATTAAAAATATGTAATTTTAAATCCCTTTGGTTTGGTTTAAAAAAAATAAGAAAGTTTTATAATGATGCCTTTATTATTTTATTTAAGGTACTTAAAAAATGTATATATTATGGCCAGATGCAGTGGCTCATGTCTGTAATCCCAGCACTTTGGAAGGCCGAGGCAGGTGGATCGCTTGAGTTCAGGAGTTTGAGAGCAGCCTGGGCAGTATGGCGAAACCTCATCTCCACAGAAAGACACAAAACTGAACTGGGCATGATGTTGTGTGCCTGTAATACCAGCTGCTCATCAGGCTGAGGTAAAAGGATCTCTTGAGCCCAGGAGATGGAGGTTGAACCCAGGAGGTGAAGGTTGCAGTGAGCTGAGATTGGGCCACTATACTCCAGCCTGAGTCACAGAGCAAGACCCTGTCTCAAAAAAAAAAAATTATATATATGTATACACACACACACACAAACATTTATATATATGTATATATACATTCATGTATATACATATGTTATATATATATATAAAATTGATTTTTTTTTTTTTTTTTGAGACAGGGCTCACTGCAGCCTCGACCTCCTGAGCTTAGGCAATCCTCCTGCCTCAGCCTCCTGAATAGCTGGGACCACAGTCATGTGCCACCATGCCTGGCTAATTTTTTAAATTTTTTGTAGACATTGGATTTCTCTTTGTTGCCCAGGCTGATCTTGAACTCCTGGGCTCAAGTGATCTCCCGCCTTGGCCTCCCAAAGTGCTGGATTACAAGCATGAGCCACCACACTCAGCCTTATTATTTATTTTTAATACCAGATGATCATCTCTATTTAAAAACAGAAGTGAGTGATATGATGTGTACAACAGTGCACATACTGTATCTTTACTGAGAGAATAGTGGAGAAATACCCTTGTTTGAGCCATTTCCTGAACAATAGGATGGGCTGGTTTGTAAACCAAAATTTGGTCTCTGCTTTGGTGAAGCTGAGAATGCATTTTTGATCTTAATGTGGTAGTAGCCAACACAAATGAAGGTGATGCAGCATTTTTACCTCATTAGCAATGCCTTAGGCTTAGCTGGTCAGGCTTCACCAGCTTGCAGTCCCCAGGAAGCTGACGTAATAAGCGGCAGGTCATGGGCAACATGGATGTCATCTTGGTCCAAGATATATCCTTCCTGCTGTGTCTCATATTTGTTGTAGAATGATTCACATAGAAAAACCATTTTGATTTTTCCTGTCTTTTAAAAACAATACCTCAGTTTGTCTTAGTGCTTTCTATAAAGTTTTATCTCCAATATGCCAGTTTAATTTTGTATGAAACTGGAATTTTAGATGAAAGGCTTTCTAATGCACAAAAGAACCTCAGCCCTCTCTCAGAAGCACAACACACACACACATAAACAACAACAATAAAAGAGTTCCAATTAGGATTTTCAGAACACAAATACCCATTTAAATGTACCTAACATTTCTCTGCTAGAAGCCACTTTAAATTATTGTTCTTTTTAAAAGGAAAATCCAATATCGTTGAAAGCTTGTGCTTTGTAAATATGAGATGCTTCCCTGCATTATCTGAAAGAGGGAGAAAAACCATGTCTTGCTTTTTGGGATCTAACCTGTTTTAGCTGATCACAAAATCTTTATTAATTGCATTTATTAGCTATATAGCACTCCAAGGCCTTTGAAACTTTTTGGTTGCAAAAATATGATGAAAAAATTAAATTGTATATTATCTTGTAATTTTGCAAAAAGCATGTGATTGAGTTGTGCCCTGCCAGTGACTTCTAATAGGAGAGCAAGCAGTGGTTCTTCCTCACCGTTGAGAGTGGAGTCGGGGTGTTTCCTGCAGTTACAACAAAGCCCGCATCATGGGGACGGCGAGAGGAGTCTTGGCCATAGAATAGGTTTGGGTGTCAGCTGCACTTCCTGCCTTGCTAAGGGTCAGTTTTTCTGGATTTTACATTTGTCTTCCTATAGCTTCAGCTTCCCTTCTTTCCTTTACTTCCTACTGTGGCCTTCATTCTCTTCACTTGGTGGTGATGAGTAATGATGACCACACAAGGCCATTTTCTACAGACACAGACTGAGGCAGTGATGGGATGGTGAAGCACCACGTATAGTAATCAGGGAGACCATAGGCAATGGCAGGGAGCCAGGGTGTGTACCCTGGCTCTGACTGACTGGCTTGGTGATTTGGAGAGTTCTTAGGGACTGACTCATGTGCCTGCAAAATTCGTAGGTTGAAACCCTAATCCTCAATGTGACTGTATTTGGAGGGCGCAGGCCTTGAAGGAGATAATTAAGGTTAAATGAGGTCATAAGGGTGGGGCCCTAATCCAGTATAACTGGTGTCATTTTAAGAGGAAGAGCCATCAGGCATAAGCATGCACAGAGAAAAGGCCACGTGTGAGGACACAGATAGGAGGCGGCCATCTGCAAGCCAAGGATAGAGGCCTCAGGAGAAACCAGCCTTGCTGGCACCTTGATGTTGGACTTCCAGCCTCCAGAACTGTGAGAAAATAAATTTCTGTTGTTCAAGCCACCCTGTGTTGTTTTCTTATGTCAGCAATAGCAATTGCTAAATGCAAATACAGGAGAATAATGAAGTCTCTCTAGGCTTCCCTTTCCCATCTTGAAGATGCGGCTAGAAAATGTTTCTACAATAGAGAGTTGGATGAGAATAAACGACATAATGTAATCAATATAGTGCCTCAATTCATGCCTTCTCATAGATGGAGAATTTATGCCCACAAGCAAGCACAGGCTAGTGTCCATTTTCTAATAACTCAGCTTCTTGCTGAGTACTTAGCATTAAAACAAAACAACACAAATCATTTATACATGTTAAGTTTCAAGTTTCCCACTGCATTTGTCTGGCTGATGGCTCATAGAAGACACAAACTTGTGGCCCAGATGACTTCTTCTGGTTCCAACTTGTGTTATTTCTTTTTCAAAAGTTAGTTAAACTCTCCATATATTTTAGTGTTGTTCTATGGACTAGAAACACAAAACAAGGGGAATCTGGCAAATGTAAAAAAAAAAAAAAAAAAAAAATGCTCAGCTGACCCAGCACATGGAATTGCATTTACTAATTTAGGGTATTTTATATAGTAGAACAACATATTTGCAAAATAATGATGGTAACTTGAGTTTAGCTAGCATTTTTTTGGCCAAGGAACTGAAGGTGTTTTCAATACATAACCTCATTTCATTTCTAATTTACACTGATCTAAGAGGTATCACATATGCTTCTCTTCATGTGATAGCTAGGCAAATGAAGACACAAACATTTCTTTCTCATATACACAAGAGATGTGGATGGTAAGAGACTGGAATGGAGGGTCTCCTGGCTTCCTGAGTAGTATTCTACCAAATTGTTTCTGAAGTTATTAACCATATTTGCCCCAATATCTATTGACAGAACAGCTGTGGGTGAACTGAACTTATCTTAAAGAAATGTGTATTACGCATTATACATGTGCATTACAACTGCAACTGTCCAAGAGCCTGGTGGGTTTCTCATCCCCTCAACTAGACCATCAGTGACTTGGGAGCTCTATTCTACACAAGGCCACTTTCCTCCCTTTGGAGGAAACGTATTCTATTAGGTAGGGTGGGATGCTGAGCCAAAAGGGATTAAGATTGTGTTCCAGTTACCTACTGCTAACTAGCAAACCACACCAAAACTTGATGGCTTAAAACAACCATTATTTGATTATATCTGTGATTTTGTTTGAGCAGGGCTAGCTGGGTGATTCTTCTAGTCCATGTAGCATCCGTACATGTAGGTCCCTCGCTGTTAGTCAGTCAGTGGCTGCTCTGGTCTGGAGGATCCAATATGGCTTCACTCGCCTTCCTGGCACCTTGGCAAGGATGTCTGGAAGACTGAGCTCCCCGCTAGGCCCGTCTGCCTCTCCATGGAGCCTCGGAGCCTCTCCATGTCATTTCTCTATTAGGGTAATCATATTTCTTATAAGGAAGCCCAGGGTTCCAAGAGGCCAAGGCTAAAGCTGTTAATCATATTAAGCGCTAGGTTTGGAAATGGCATAGTATCACTCCCATATTCAAACTCACTCCCATACTTGATTGGTCCCAGCAGTTATGGGCAACTCACCTTTAAAAGTGGGAAAGTGGGGGGCGTGGAATAGACACATCTGTCCATGGAAGAAGGATCAAATAATTTGTGGTCATTTTTAATCTACCACATATGGTGTATACCTCTGTGGTTTGCTGAGGTTTTTGAAAAATTTTTTTTTAATACACCTAAGACTTCAGTTTAAGTGCATCTTAGTTTTGCCAGAATTTGAAGTACTTTGGGAATGGCTTGCTCCATTTTTATATCATACAAACATACACACACATATATATGTTTTTCCACTAAGAAATGCCTCTATTCACATTGTTTAGTTTCTTCTATCCTCATTCTGTCCTTTCAGTTCAATCAATTGTGTATTTGGTTTTATTTTCTTCTTGCAAGGAACGATAAAACTTGAGGACTGTTTGTAAAAATGAATATAATTTGGTCTCTGTCATGGAGGAACTGAGTCTAGGGAGGTGGACCCTCATAGATATGGATAACTGGAAAACAAAAGCTTAAATAATAAACTTGAGAAAGGCATAGACATATGAGTGGAGGCTTGAGTCAGCAGAGGAAATCCGGAAACATTGCAGAGAGGAAGTGGCACTGCGGCTAGGCCTTGAAGGAGACAGCGATCTCTACAGATGGGAGCTGGTGGAGTGGGGCTGGCATCCTGGAGGAGGGGCAGTGAGAGTCCACGCACCAGAGCAGATGGCCTGCTCCACTCCCAAATGACTGGGTGCCTGGAACGTGGGGGCCGCGGTCGCTCAAGGGGCAGGGGTGGGGTAGTCGTGAGGGAGGTGAGGCTGAACAGATGGGTTGGGGACATGCGGACTTCACTCTGAATGCAGATTTGTTCTGAATGTTATCGCCATAGGACGATTTGTGGCAGGGAGTGCCATGATCAAATTTCTGATTTTTGAATGCTGTTTCTAATAGCAGGTTTGGTATGGTTTGAAGGAGTAGTAGACAAAAGGCTGAAAAACCTGTTGGAGGGCAGTAGTCCAGGAAAGCTGAAACTGAATGCTAGAATGGAAAAGAAAGGTTTTGAGAGGTGTGTTGGGGAAGGGAGGTTGGAGAAATAACTTTCTGGTTGCCAAATGTGTTCAGATATTCTGCTTATCCTTTATGTAATTTTTGCCAAAATCCATTTTTCATATGCAGTAACTGAGGCTTTGAGATGTTTAAAAACCAACCTAGCCTGAATAGGATTGAGATTCAGAGCCAAGCATGTTTGGCTACAAACTGTCTATGATTTCTGATGAAACCTTGCCTTACCCACTGAAAATAACTCCAGGTGGGAGGATTGCTGGAACCCAGGAGTTCGAGACTACAGTGAGCTATGATGGTGCCACTGTATTCCAGCCTGGGTGGCAGAGTGAGTCCCTGTCTCTAAAAACAAAGACAGAAAGAAAGGAAAAAAAGAAAATAGCTACAGATTTCTTACTTGTGAGACTGGGTGAATGCTTGTGCCAGTAACAAAATTAAGAACTCAGTATTTTGCTTGAGGCTTTTGAAAATGTTTTGCTTCTGAGTTGTTTGCGTGTGTGTGTGTGTGTGTGTGTCTGTGTCTGTGTGTGTGTGATATACTTCCAATGTGATATACTTCCACTTAAGGTTTTTAGCTAGTGTCTATCAATTCTATCAACAGGAATGTAACAGATCAAAAAGTACTGTAAAAACATACAATTCATGTCAATTTTACTGTCCTTATTTTTTTGTGCATAAATTATTCTTGGCCTCATAACTGATTTTATTGCACATTAGAATCTTGTAAACAAAGAGCCTATTGTACCACATATGGAACAGACCAAGACATCAAGGGAGGGCTGGGAAGGAATGGGGAGGAAAAGTAAAAATGAGTCAGAGAAACAATGTAGCAGTTCATGTGGGAACTTCCTCTGAATAGAGCTGCATCCCTCACCGACCTCTAAATAAGTCACCTCATTGTAAGAGCAAAAAGGCAAGAGAGACAGCAATCTATGTCTCTTAAATTCTATTTCTGTCTAAACCCTGGAGGCCAGGGTGTGGGTGGCTCCAAGGCTCTGCTTTCGGGTCCCCAGGTGAATAGCCTGATGCAGACCAGTAGCCACATGGCCTTTGTGCCCAGGACTCATGGGCAGCATGAATCTCACTTGAAAATTCAATCCTTGATGCAGATCGCCATGAGATATTGAAATTAATGGTGTTTGGCATTGGTGCGGCATCCACTTGGTTTCATTTTCACAGGTTTTCAGAGCCCTTGAGAAGTCCTGGTGATGATATGGGAAGGATAAGAAAGGGGGAATCTGGCTTCTCCTTTTGGTTGCTGAAGCTCTGTGTTTACAACAGAGCCTGGCATATATGAGGTGCTCAGTAAATATTTACTAAATGCATGATTGCTTGAATGCCATGTGCCAGCTTCTGTTAAGTGCTTGCCAGCTGATATTTCACTTAATCTTCATAAAAAATGATGAAACCTAGTTCCCCATTACACAGATGAAGAAAACAAGGTCTAGAGAAATAATTTGCCCAAGGACATGCAATTTGTATGTAATAGAGCTGGGATTCAAAAAACCTTTGCCCTTTTGAGCGTACTGCAAATATTTTGGGTGAACTACAAATGTTCAGTATCACAATATTGTTTGGGTATAAATAAACACATTTCACATATGCAAAATAGAAGTTCTCCCAGTTTTTGATAATGTGAGAACTCTTAAGAACTCCCTGGACTGAGCACATAATTAATAGGTGTTCAGTAAATATTGAATAAATGAATGATAGCTTATTCTCTCTATTCTAATACTTCATAGTGGAGAAAAACATGTGGAGGACTTGAAGACTTTTAGCTTTAAATAAAAATGCTATTTTCAAGACAAGTTTCTTAATACAGGCAGGTTGACAAAAATGTCAAGCCAGTCAGTGATAGCTGGTTCATGCCCTCTGTCCTATGCCAGTTTGGAAATATTTGGTGGAAACGTAGTATTGGAAATATTGTGGTAACTTTTCCCATCTGGTTAAAAGTCTTCACTTCCCTCTTGTCGCCAGGAAGGAACGTAAGCTTGAAGACGAGGTTGTGAAATTTCCAGTTTTGCAGGTATGGTCAGATTAAGTGGCCAAACTTTAGCTTCTTTCCCATTATTCTCTCCACTCAACTCTTTGGTATTATTTATAAAATAAACCTTTTTTTTTTTTTTTTTTTTTTTCTGGCCACTCTTCACCCTCTGTCTTCCTTCAGTACATTCCTTCTTCAATATCTGGTTTCGGGAAGATTTTCCCTTTAATACTTCCCAACTTTTAAAAATCCCATTTCCAAGTCCCATCTTTTGTGAAAAATAACCAAGTATCTCTCATCCTTCCCTTCTTTGGATTTACTTAGGTTGTACTTGCTTACCTACTAAGGAAATGACCATGGGACTGTAACAAAGCGAACAAAACCTCGGCTTCGTCTTCTCCTTCGTTTAAGCAGCTCCTATACATTGAAGGAGCTGAGATGAGGCAGCGAAAGATGGAGGGAGAGAGGAAAGGAGAGAGAGACTGAGGAGAGTGGGTTATCAAGACCAAAAGAAGATGATCGTTTCCCAAGTGGAACCTGCCTTGCAATAGATTCATCTCTTGTGCTCTTGCCCTAAATTGAAATCTTCGTCCATTTGTGTTTTGCATGGATGGGGAGGTGTGGGACATGCTATATTTGGTAGTTTTCTGGCAGATACAATTTCCTGTCTCACTGTGTTTTAAAATAAAACTAAATATACAAATGTTTTCTCCAGGGTATTGGGCTGTTTTAGGCTGTGCACTCTTGGTGGGCAAGGCCTGTGCCGCGGTTAGCTAACAGTTCCCTGCTGGATGAAGTTAAGCAATGGCTCATTTGTCAGGTGTCTCAGCAGTAAAATTTCCAGATAAACGCAATCTACTCCAGTAAATGCTAAAACTCCTTTAAAAAAAAAAGTCACCTTGATAGAAATCATCTTAAAATATTCTCTCAACTTCCTTTTCTCTGCAGGTAGAAAATATTGCACAGAATATAACTCTCTCTTGCTGTCTCGCTCATTATCATGAGGGTAAATAATGTACCTTTATTGTGTGATGGTGTCATTAGGGTTTGTTAATATGTGTGGAACTTGTCCCTAAACATGAGCCGTCCCAACACTGCTGTGTACTTTGTGTTCTTTTAAAGTTTGTCAGGGTTCTCTTTTGCACTGCTCCTACTGCGTCAGTCCCCAGGAGCCTCTTGCCGCCTCGCCTCTTCTCCTATTTTACGTCAAATAACTTGCTGTGACTGAGGAATGAGATCGCGCAGATTATCATGGTGAACGTTAAGCAAGAACAAATAGGCCCTGAATGCAGACCAGGTGACGCCTTCCACAAGTTACCTCTTTAACTTGTGTGTGGATGAGCGTGTGGACTTTCTGATATGTATTTTGGCTTCTCAGAAGTGTGTCTGACTGAGGGTCCATGCTGTATTCTGGTTAGTTAAAGTTTCAAGATAAATGAGCTGTCATTCTGTGACTCATCGAGAACTGTTTTAAGCAGCTACACAGCCCTGGAGAATAAGGGATGTCTAATCATCTCGTTTCCTGTCCTGGTTGACGTCATTGTCGCCGTCATCATCTTCAACTCCACTGCATTATTAAGTACCCCAAAGTGCGTAAGTTGTAGACAAAATATGTTCCATAGACACAACCCTTGGTATCTAGGAGTCTGCCTTCTTTAAATAGGTAGCACCAGAATGGGTCTAAGGCAGACTAAGGTATTGATTGCTCTGTGGTAGGTAATAGAGAGCATCAGCTAATAATTTGAAAGTACAAATGCAATATCCCAATTGCTGAGAGCCTGCTGTGTGTAACAGGAGCCCACAGTGTGTCACTGGGCGCTGAGACTACACAGGGAAATATTACCCAGTCCCTGTCCTTCAGGAGCTTGATCCAATGACAGAAATGTGTATGAAGCACTTAGCCCAGTCTGGAGGTCGGGAGTCCCTGCACAAAGTCAGAGTTATTAGCTGGGTGAAGGGGAGGAGGGGCCTTTCAGTGGAGAGGGTGGAGCCTGAGCAGAAAGCAGGAAGCTTCCTGCAGGGGTAGGAACAGTGCAGGTCACTGCCTCATGAAGTGCGTGGGTGACAGTGGAGAGGAACATGGGTTCTCAGATGTTATTGGGGAGCTTGGAGGGTAGGGCAGAGGGACACAGGACAATGGAGTTAGACTTCTGTGTTAGGTGCCCCCTGGAAAGAAGAGGGGGCAAGAAGGGCAGTGAGGAGGATGGATTTGGGCTTGAACTAGGGCTGTGGTCTTATCTCTAGATTCTGGGGGCTGGATTTGAGAAATGTGTGTGAAATAAAAATTAGAAAGCTTGCAGAGGATGTAGGAGATGAGAAGAGGGGACAGTTAAACCTGACCCTCAGCCTGGAGCGCAGGGTGGTGTTGCCAATTGGGGGTCCAGTGGGAAAGGTAGATGAAATATTCAGGTTTGGATATGCAGATTTAATCTGTCTATGGAGATGCTCCAGAAGCAGTGGGGGGTCCAGACGAGGCTCAGTGTGATCTCCAACATGGGCAGTGGTGGGCCTACCGATTTGCTCTGTGAAAGTTGGGGAGAGCAGCCGGGATTTCTGGGAATAGATTAGGCAGGAAGAAGGAGAGGTTCTTCCTATTCAGGCAAATTGAATCTGAAAAAAGAGAGCAAAGAAAGATGTATGGCACCCCAAGGGCAGGTACTTTGTGACGTCCTTTGAGAAGGAGGCGGGGCTCCTGCCTGAGGCAGGGTCAGGGCAGCCCGGAGGCTGTGGGTGGCTGCAGCCTGGCTGCGGAGAGGCACCTCTGCTGCAGTCGGGGGCTTGGATCCGCCCTGCTGATTGGCCTGGGTTTTGCTCTTGGCACTCAGTGGCAAGCGTCCAGACCTCCACTGGGCTGCCAAGCACAGCGAGAAGGGCGGGAGAAGAGGAACTGGTCTTTCCATACAGTGTCTTCTGGCTTTGAGACAAAAGAAAAAGAACAACTTATTGCACACTTCATGACACAGAGAGGCAGCTATTGATCAGCTGAGAAACGATACAGACAGACGGACAGAGGAAAGGAGGAAGGAAGCAGGAAGATGATCAAATAGTTTGTTCAGCTTGAAGCCGCATTTTTACAAACACAAAGAGCCCAGAAGAAGGGAAAGTTACTTTTGTGTGGGTCCTTAATTAGGAAGTTCACGCTGGCCACCGGCTATCTTAGGAACTACTCTCCGTCGTTTGAAGTGCTCTCTCTTCATCAGATGGGTCAGGGTGATGACTTAAAAAGAGCGAGAAAGGAGTAAATTGGTTCCAGGTTTAAGGTTTTCTTAATTAGAAGGCTTGAGAGAAGATGAGTGAGGACAAATCTGAGTTTCCCTGCGTGTGGCTGGCCGTGGTTGGCGGTCGCAGCATCACAGCATTGGCTGGCTGCTGCTTAGCTTTATTTTACTTGTGATTTTTCTTTGTTATGCACCGAACAGATTCCCCTCTCTGGTATTCAGTGGGGAGCATATAGCCGGAGGATAGCAATTAGCTATAGCTAGGCCAGCTCCTCTTTGCACAGCTCTAGATGACGTGTACAATTACTTTGGCACTTCACCAGCTCTTTCAGACCTTTTCCATGCACGATAGGAAGACAGGTCCATTCTCTGAGAGTCCCTCACTCCCTCCCCCTCCCAAATTCCCCCTTACCTGGATGAAATCCTGATGTAAATGGACCTTGCCTGCAAATAGAACTGAAGGGACCTGTTACGTCATCAGGCCTGGCAGAGCTCATTGGCAGAGAAGAGTTTTATTTTCGACCCAGAGACTGGGCTGTGCAGATCCAGCTAGAACAGGTCTCTTCCGGCTCAGCCTCAGCTGCTGGCCCTCCTCCTGTGGTTACTGGGGCTCCAGAAGATGGAATGTCAGGGGGATCATGGTGCTTACTGCACAGTGAGCAGGACAACCTGATGGCTAGACCAAATGCACTCCAAAGGAAGTCTCAGGCTAGGGTAATACAGCCAAGGTGCTGCCTTAACAATCGGGAGGTTTCAGCCTTCTGAGAGAAAAGCCCTGATGCAGTGCATGATGGTATAGATTTGATCCAGGAAGGAAGAGTAAACAAACTATTTAAAAACATGAGTCTTGGCTGGGTGCGGTGGCTCAAGCCTGTAATCCCAGCACTTTGGGAGGCCGAGACGGGTGGATCACAAGGTCAGGAGATTGAGACCATCCTGGCGAACACGGTGAAACCTCGTCTCTACTAAAAATACAAAAAAAAAAAAAAAAAAAAAAGCCAGGCATGGTGGCGGGTGCCTGTAGTCCCAGCTACTCGGGAGGCTGAGGCAGGAGAATGGCATGAACCCGGGAGGTGGAACTTGCAGTGAGCCGAGATCGCGCCACTGCACTCCAGCCTGGGCGATAGAGCCAGACTCCGTCTCAAAAAATAACCAACCAACCAAAAAAAACAAAACATGAGTCTTAGCTTTTGTGGTTAGGATCCACTGAGCAACCAGAAAGGATATCTTTGCAGAACTGAAAAATCTGGACACGTGGTCTGGCAAGCTTTTTTCTGATTTAGTTATAAAAAGTCACACCTGGTTGAGCCTTTAAGGAATTTTTTTAAAAACAAAATTTTGTTACCAAGTATAGAATGTATCACCAGTCTATAATATGACAATAGAATGCAAATATAATTTTTAGATATTTCAACTCAGGACCGCCTAAGAAAATTCATATGTTCCTCACACTTTGGGGCCAAGTTATAGATGGGTGAACAACATCGTGCCTGGAAATCTGCTCGCATAGAAGAGCAGTGAGACCTCTAAGATTTTCCTGTCTTCACATTTGTAGACTAGCCCTGGGTGGATTTCACAATAATAAGGTGCAGGAATCCTTGCCACTTCCTCTACTTGTCTCTTGTCTGTTGTCATGCTAAGCAGCTAAAATTTGTGTAGCTTTAACATCACCATCATTATTATTGACTTGGTACTTAGGGCTCAAATTTTTTCTTCTTGGTTGCCTCGGTGTACAGCCAGGCACAGCACAAAACTGGAGTATGGGCAGGTCGTTTTGGGTCCCTTGTGGAGCTGTTTTGGGAGCCTCTGTGATAGGAGAATACCTTGGAAGCTCCCACAGAGCAGCAGGGAATGAGGTGTGGGCTCCACCCGCCTCTGGAAGGCTCTCCTCCCGGTGTTTTCTGTTCTGCTGTCGACTGGGCCTGGCCCCTGATGGCACACATTGAAACGCAAATGACAGCAGTAATTGGCTGAGAGATAAACCACGATGAGTGAGTGAGCAGTGCGGCGGGGAGTTAAGTGGCTAAGTGACAATTACTGCTCTGCAGCCTCCGGGATCAGGAGTGCCGTTTGTTCTCGGTTTTAAAGGAGCAATAGCACATTAATTGGAGGAGGGCTTCTCGGTTAACATGCCTCACCCGGCTTCTCATCTGATGCTGCTTTGAGGAGGAGGAGTAGGTGGCCTGGAGAAGGATTGCCTTGTTGATTATCTTCCCCCCACCACACTCCCCCTTTTGGATTAGAATTTTGGAAATACGTGTCCTTGATTCTGGTAGAATGATAGTTGGCTTACCTTGAAGATTTTCTGAAAGTTTCCTTGCAGGAGGAAGACACCTGTTGATGCTCAGTCACAAGGTTTTGGTGTCTGCATCGGGGAAAAGCAAGGACTTAAATTAAGTCTGAGTCCCCATCTTTCCCTCCAGACAGTTCATTAACCCTCTGAGATAGATATATATATATAAAGTTTTATCTCAAAAATGATCTATAAGCTAGATAGAGCAACGGACAACAGAGATGATACCCCACTGCTTTTTGGAGCGTATAGTCTGGTTTGAAGATGATAGGCCTATGGCCGACTGTTTTACCTGCTCAGAGTGGGGATCTTCAGTAAGGAGAATCCTGGGATCCTTAGAGAGAGGAAGGTTGCAGTCCTTGGAGAGAGGAAGGTTGCCCGCCTGCGTCTGCCCTGCTTTCTTTGAAAGGCCATTTGAACCCTGTTCTGGGCATAAACAGCCATTAAGATGATTAGTTTGGGCTTGATAAGTAGACTAAACAAACCCTTGAACTAGTTGGGAGCCCTTTCTCTCCTGTAATCTGCCTTTCTACTGCATTCAAACTAATTTCTCAGGGTCTGAATACCTTACAAGTACTGTCTAATGGGTGCATTGTTTTTGTTTGTGTGGTTTCCTTCAGCCTCAGCAGCTTGGTCCTTGGTCCTGTTTTTTTTGTTTGTTTGTTTGTTTTGTTTTGTTTTAAACTAATCATCCTCTCTAGTTGAAAGGGTTCTAACAAGCCTCTTGCCTTGTGCAAGGAGTTAGTCATTTCAGGAACAGGAACTTGCCTGCTTTGGGATAGATTTCTACCCAAAGGCTTAAACCTACATAAAATAGTGAAAATGACTGAAAGAAAAAGTAGACCCTAACTGGTGGCTGGTAGGAGAAGCTCAGCCCCTCTCTTGCCTTATTTTGGAAGGCCTTAGGAAAAAAATCTTACCTGTCAGCTAAAGCCAGCTTTGCTGTGAGCAAAGAGAAAGGAATAGGAAAAAGCAGTTGTACCTGATTGTGTAAAATAGTGTATGTAGGGCTTTTTGCTATGCAGACTTCATGAAATCACCAGGCAGAGAGGGAGATGCTGGCTTGTCCTAATTAGAAAAAGCTCTCTGTCCAATTTCTTTCTCTCTCTCTCTCTTTTTTTTTTTTTTGTTTTGTTATTGTTGTTGTTTTTGGTTTTGGTTTTGAGACAGAATCTCTCTCTGTTGCCCAGGCTGGAGTGCAGTGGCACAACCTTGGCTCACTGCAACCTCCGCCTCCTGGATTCAAGCGATTCTCCTGCCTCAGCCTTCCAAGCAGCTGGAATTACAGGCGCTTGCCACCATGCCCGACTAATTTTTGTGTTTCAGTAGAGATGAGGTTTCACCATGTTTGCCAGAGTGGTCTCGAACTCGCAACCTTAAGTTATCTGCCAGCGTCAGCCTCCCAAAGTGCTGGGATTATAGGAGTGAGCCACTGCTTCTGGCCTGTCCAATTTCTGAAGAAAGCCTAGATAAGAATTTGTGGAAGCATGTAGTAGTAGCCACGGACTCTCCAGGAAGATGAATAAATTGTTCTTTAAATGAAGCTTTTTTAAATGAAGTAGCTGGAAAACAGAGCTACTCAGAAGCATTCTGTAGAATGTCCATTGAAAGATTAACAACACCAGGACTGTAAAACACACCGCAAATTATTTGGGTGCAAACCTGGTTCATCAGCCTTAAGACGGTGATAAGTCCAGAAGGTTGGTGTTAATTTCTTCGGGGATGTTGTCCAGTTATTATGTCATCAAAGATGCATTGGATTTGGAGAAATAAATTTCCTAATACCTTAAATAATTTTAATTCACATACAGTAAAATGTACTCTTTTTGGTGTACCTTTCTGTGAATTTTGGTAAATGCCTGGATTATCCACTGCCGCATAGGGTAGGGTGTGGTGGCTCATGTCTGGAATCCCAGCGCTTTGGGAGGCCAAGGCAGGAGGATGACTTGAGGCCAGGAGTTCAAGACCACTGCCACAATCAAGATGTGGAACAGTTCTGTTACCCCACCTTCAAAGAACATTTCCTCATGCTACCCCTTTGTAGTCAAACAGTCCCCTGTACCTCCAATCCCCAGCAACCATTCATCTGCTCTCCATCCGTATGGTTCTGTTTTTTTCTGGAATGTCATGTGAATATCATCATAGAATAGGTAGCCTTTCGAATCTGGCATTGTGCATTTGAGATTCATTCATGCTGTTACATATATCAGTAAAAAGCTTATTTTAAATACTCATAAATCATTGAATTCTGGAGCTAGATGAAATCTGAAAGATCAGAGTCAAACATTCTCATTTCCCAGGTGAAGAAACAGAGACATCCGAGGGTGAAGTGACTTGCCCAAGGTCATGAAACTAATGAAAGAAAGAACATGAACTTGGAATTCCAACTATGAGTTGAGAGAGTGTCTGTTACATCATGCTGGGATTAAGGAGAATGTGTAAATGATTGTCAAGGGGGGATTTCCATTCTTTTTCTCATTATTATTGGTCAAAATATGATCAAGCAAACTAAGCCTTGCCTTACTTATAATAACATTTTTGGAAGGATTAGATTTTTAGGACGTGCAATTTCTTTAGGAAGTATATGGATTAGTATCTTGGTAACACATATCTTCCTGAGGCACATCCATATCTTTGCTGTTGTCAGTCTTAGGTATGATATAATAGAGCTTCACCTGAAGGCCTGTCATTTATTTTGTTTACAATAATTTCTTTTCAAAAACAAATTCATGAGAGTATTTTGAGTATTACTATCTTCCTCGTCATTGATGTTTTAAATACCAATATGTTTCTAGGTGGCTTATTCTAGAGCACTCAACCAGTGGATTCAATAAAGAGCAATTGGTTCCATAGTTCATTTGTTCAATGATGATTTGTAGAAATTCCACACTGAAAGCACTAAACTGTGGGAGATACAATTAAGACACTGATTTTACTCAGCTTACATCTGATGACTGGGTATTATGAAATAGTACGCAGAAAACGCTAAATTAGTTCTTTTGAGTACTCTTAGAGTCTTGCTAAGCACTATGATAAGGCACACTCACGTTCCTCAAGAAGCTTTTAAATACCAAAGGAGGTACCAGTGAAGAGCTCCTGGCAATGCGTTTTCTTGGTGAGAGCCAGCTGGGACATGGTTTGTTGGTGCATAAAGCACCTCAGAATTTTGTACACTGCAGAGACAAGGTCAGAGCTGTACTATAGGAAGTTCCTCTGATAGTACCACGTAGAATAGGACAAAGACTAGAAGCTGGAACGCGAGTTTGCTAGTCTGGGCAGAAGCAAGGAAGGTGCAAACCATGGAGCAGTGGGAATGGAAAGGAAGAGGAGTTTTGGACAGAGATAAATGTTGAGATAAGAAAGAGAACCATTCAAAGGATAAGACTACACCTTGATGACTTTTTGGACAGTGCTGTGATGTTGGAGAAATTGGGGTTTGTCTGAAAGAAGTGGATAGGGAGGGGAGGAGGGAAAGGGCTCTCCCTCTTAGACCAGGTCAATTTTCCTTACTCCCTTCCTTTCTTCCTTATTTTTCTTTCTTTCCCTCCCTCCCATCCTCCCTCTTTTCCTTCCTCCCATCACACTTTTTTGCCCAGGCTGGAGTGCAGTGGTGAGATCGTAGCTCTCTGTAACCTGGAACTCCTGGGTTCAAACAATCCTCCCTGTGTAGCTGGGACTATAGGTGTGTACCGCCATGCCCGGCTAATTTTAAAAGTTTTTTCTGGAGTCGAGGTCTCGCTATGTCGCCCAAAGCTGGTCTCGAGCTCCTGGTCTCAAATGATCCTCCTGCCTCAGCTTGGCCAGTTTTGTTTTCATGTGCTTATGTTTGAACCTGTTAACAAGTATTTACGCTTGATTGTTACTCATTTTCAGAAGGCTAAATATAATCTCATTTTCCTAAAGTAGAGAATTCTGTGTTTCATTGTAAAGAGTTGGTTGTATAGTTATGATTAAACAATTATTTTTGGCCCCTTCCTCCACCTATGGCATGATTCAGTGCTTAAAAAGAGGCAGTGTGAGTGGTGAAGGACAGGTTTGCCCAGGATGAAATATAGACGATAAGTTATCACCCTGAAAAGTACACACCCTCATTAGGAGCTGAAAGAACATATATTAAGACAACTTTAAAGTGAAGTTATGTGCCTAAGACACTTTAAAAAAATAAATACGAGTTTTAAACCCAGCGTTGATCAAAATGTGGAAAAACATTTTCACTTACACTTTGGTGATGTTTCTGTAAATGGGAACAATATATCCAGGGAAGAATCTCACAATAATTAAAAAGAGGTAAAACTTTATTGTTTGTAGCCTAGAAACCACAGGAAATTCCAAATCATTGTGAAGAATAAAATTTCTCATGGTAACGCTATTTCCAGTGAAATCAACACAGTACAAATTCCCAAATAACAGAATGTCAAGGCAAATATTGCTTAATAATACATTTATTTGTCTTTAGAATGGGATGCTATGACACGGATGAGTATATGAAGTCATATTCATTGAGGGGATATATAAGATAGCATGGACCCTCTGATTACAACTAGAGAACATCACTAGTAAAAGAGTCACACAAAAAATAGAAAATTTCAATAATGAGCAAGGATTGGTAGGAGGGTATTTTGTATTTCCTTTTTTGAGACGGAGTCTCACTTTGTTGCCCAGGCTGGAGTGCAGTGGTGCGATCTCAGCTCACTGCAACCTCCACCTCCCAGGTTCAAGCAATCCTTCTGCCACAGACCCCCTAGTAGCTGGGGTTACAGGCACGCACCACTATGCCCGGCTAATTTTTGTAATTTTAGTAGAGACGGGGTTTCACCATGTTGGCCAGGCTGGTCTCGAACTCCTGATCTCAGGTGATCCACCCGCCTCGCCTTCCCAAAGTGCTGGGATTACAGGTGTGAGCCACCGTGCCTGGCCTATTTTCATTCTTTTTTCTAAGTGAGCAATAGGGACATAGCTTAAAAGGAAGACAGTTTCTTTTTAAAATCTCTCTTTGTTTTCTCTACTCCTATGACAGATTAGAAAGAAAGAAAATTTCTGGTGAAATGGTTTAATGTTCATGGTCCCCTTCCCCTCCCTCTTCTCTCTCCTTCTCCCCACCCCACCTTTAA
Source organism: Macaca mulatta (assembly GCF_049350105.2). NCBI lineage: Eukaryota > Metazoa > Chordata > Mammalia > Primates > Cercopithecidae > Macaca > Macaca mulatta. Next base: position 148,958,323 of record NC_133410.1, on the reverse strand, counting down.
GTGGTTCAGGTTACATTTACGTTTACTCTATATTATGAGAGAGAGTAGGAGGATGAATTCACCATATTTGTGAGGGTCTGAACACTGGTACTTTAGTTCTGATTCTGCCATACCTGTAAGATCTTGAGCCAATTGCAAAATAATTGATATTTTAAATGCCTTTTTTCCCCCTTGAAGAATGATTGAAATTTCTTCATCCTCTCTGTTCTCACATTGATACTGAGAAGATAGTTGGAATAAAGCATGTAAAACCACTTGAAGCATTTGAACAACCAGACAGTGTATTGTTTAACTCTATTGTGGGACAAAAGAAAATGAAAGAAATGGATACTGGAGATGACCTGTTTGAGTCCAAGCGTGTGTGCTTCTCAAAGTGGGATTCAAGGAAGAGAAGTTGCAGGGGACGCCCATGGGGCCGGGTCTTACTCAGACACATTTGTGAGGTAGTGCCCTTGTGTGGATGGTGGAGAGTCGGATTAGCTCTTCCCGCCTTAGAGCAACTTTGGACACATCACTGAAGCTTTTAATGTTTTATGTATATGTACAGAGAGATGCTCTTAAATTGGAAAACAAACATTCGAGGAGGGCCTGTAAGAGCCGTTTCTTAGATTAGAAAGACTTGTGCTGAATCCAAGAAAAGAAAACATCACGGTAAAATGGAAAGTTTACATGAGTTTTAGTTAGAGCCAAAATTTTCTTCACTAAAGTAAATTTAGACCAGTAGTAGTTAAAGGGGAAGGCATAAATTTTCCACTGGCAAAAATGATAAGAGGCCAAGAAGAAGTCTGTAGGACAAATGGCCATAGATATAAAATAATTAAAAATGATGGTTTTCAGTGCATCTGCAGCTACGGTCTCTGAGAAAATGTGACTAACGAAGGCAGCAGCTACACCAAATAGGTAGGATTTTGGGTGTCTTATTCTTTATTTTGAAAACTGTATTTATTATACATGAACACTGAAAGGTACCCGTGGGTTAAGCATGCTCTTGTGTGAGAGACAAGAAAAGCAATCGGAAGTATTTTCGGAATTCTTTTCATGCCTTGTGTTCGCCCGTTTTGGCCAAGCGGCTCTGGAAACAGCTGCTCTGACCCTTCTGAGTGGTTTGCGTAAGGGCGCAGAGAGTGGAGTTCATAGCGAGTGGGAGGAACCAGTGCAGTTATCTATCATTTGTTTTCCTTTTCCTGAGTCAAATGGGGCAAAGTAGAGAACCTTTTAGCTTCTGTACATGTGCACAGTGTGATTCAGGTAACCAGGGGAAGGGAATGGGGTAATTCCCTCCTCAGGTTTTATGAGGGTGCCCTGGGGCCTGGGCTCTGTCCCCTGGGAAACATCCAAACTAGGGTGTCCTTTGAAGTTACTGGCTGCTCCACTTGGACCAGCTCTGTGACTGCAAAGCAAGATGAGTAACTGGTCCCAAATGTTTAACTACCCATTACCTGTTTGTTAAGAGCCTGGGAAGAAATACGCAAGGAAAACACAAAAACAGGTTAGACAACAGCCATTTAGACCTTTTTTATTTCTTCGTGCTGTGGCTGGTATGTAAACAAGCCCTTGATTTTGTGAACTCTGTTCACATCCTGCTAACAGCTTCCCTGTGGTCTGGGGGCGGATACTGCGATGCCAGAAGCATCAGAGGGGACATTCGAGGGACCATTTCCAAATTATCACCAAATGATAGCAACAGCAGCCACAACAAGGACTATAACCCAGTGTAAACCGTATAGCTATCCTTCCCCGCCGCCCCCCACGTTTTTAAGGTAACATTGGACTAGGGTGATGCATTGTAGGGGGACAAAAGTTAGTATTTTAAATATTAGACCTTTGTATGTTTCCCATCGTTTGATAAAACCTTGAGCAAAATGTGTTCAAGTCATTTGTTAGTCCTCAAAGTAGGTTAAAGGATTCTCTTTCTTTGGAAAGGTAAGTTTTGTTTCTGGGGCCCAAAAATAGTTGCTAAATTTTTTTTCCATGTTGTTTGTTTTGTTTATGAGTCTTTTCATTTTGGAGGTCAGGAAATAAATGCTGGCGTTAGGTCATGCTTCATAGTAATGAGGTGAAAAGTGGAATATTAGGAATAAAGTGGTGGGAAAGGAGGTAATGGGGGAAATCTGAGACATAAATACTCAGATACAGGAAGCTGAAGAATTTAGGAATAAATAAACCTTCAAATGGCTGACTAGTAGTGAAAATGTATTAAGAAATACACAGCATTACTATTGTCTTTGAGGAGCCTGCCTGATATTTAGGGTGGCAGTGTGCCAGGCTACATACTTTCATTCCCTGTGTATATATGCACATTAGATTGTGCACGTGGCAACAAATCATCAAAAATAGTTGAGAAGAGTTTTGTAAACAAATAAAACATTTAAGTGATTGTAACAAGACAAGTAGGCCTGGCTGTAAAGTTGTGTTTGCCACTAAAGTGTAAATCCCTGAGTAGTCATCGGCCCTTTGCTTGTCTAGTAATTTAGATTTTCAGTAAGCATTTGATAAAGTTTCTCTCAAGCGCATATTATCAGATAATAGTAATCATTCATTCATGCATTCATCCAGTAAATACTTACTGAGTGTTGAGTGATGGTGACATATTATAGATTTCAAATTTCTAGAAATAACCAGAACTGGGAGATGGGTTTGGCCATTCTCTGCTGACAGGAGGGTGAGTCTCATTATCAGTAGGTTTCTGTGTGTGTGTGTGTGTGTGTCTTTCAATCTAGGGTGTTTCTTTTGCTGTTGGGCTTTTCTGTGGCCTACAGGAGTCAGTGTGTTGCGGCGAACTTAAGGCCTGGAGTAGGAGTGGAGTGGGCCAAATGCTTGTTAATTGCCTGGGAGAGAGGTAGAGAATGGCAAGTGGATTTAAAACAAAATAAAAAACCCAGACCCTGCCGTTGGCAAAACATCAGTTGGCCTAGTTAAAACAGGGGAAAGTTAGGGGAACCTTCTGGTTAAACTGAGAGATAAAACTAAAGAATAACTGGAGTTGCCAGAAAAGTAGATGGTAGCGTGGTGGCATAACTTTGACAGGCAGACCTGCATGTTAGGAAAAGCACAGTTCAGGGAAGGCTCAAGCGTCAGGTCTGAGAAGCCCAAATGGCATTTATGTGCAAACAAGGAACATGCCCATCTGTATTCCTTCCTGTTTTTCTGACTACTTAAGATTCCATATTAGATGCTCCTGACCTCCCTAAATCTGGCCCAGGGCAAGAAGGGTGACCGTGCCTTGGAATGGCATGCATGGGAGTGCTCATTTATTCAGAAATCATTTGCAGAGCAGCAACCATGCATTAGTTATGTGTGTAAAAGTAGTGGGCATTTTCTTCCGGCACCTAAGAGGAGAGGGCAGTATGGGGAAAGATAGGGGAAGTGTTTTACAGATGCCACAAAGATGACGCTTCTTTCGGAAGGTGAGCTGTGATATAGTGGAAGGAGACAGACAAGACCTGAGCTTTATTTGCAGTTCTTTACTTACTAGCTAGGTTCTGACCCTTAGATTCTTTTCCATAAAATGGAGATAATAATTTCTATACTTTTCCCTCCTACATTTGTTGTGAACATGAAACTATTCATAGAAAGAATACAGAGTAAACTGTTAAGCACTATATACATGTTTGTATAATCAGATGATTGTTTTCAAAAGTAATAATAGCATGCCTTGAGCGGTTAGAGTTGCTGATTAACTTTGCCTGTTTTCAGGGATTACCTCCTTGGTGGAGCCTCATGAGTCCAGTTCACTTGTAAATAGAACCTTTCCTGGTTCTTTTTGACTTTAGGGCTATTGGTACGAGCTCAGCCTTGGTGGGACCCAGGAGTTTCACACTCGTCTCCAACTTCAGGATTTTTGACAAGTTCCTAATGCAGTTTCTTAAAGGAAAAAAAAAAAAAATCCCAGAGTGGTTGAGTTGCCTTCTGGGAAAAGCCTGGTGAGGGTGCGTTGGTGCCTTGGGATGAGCAGGACTTTGTGCCTGCCCCATTTGAACTTTTACTTCCTGACAGCAATAGAGATGGACTTGCCTGTGAGGTTGGGAGCTGTATGCTGGGGACTGCAAAGGCCATGCCTTGGTACGGGCTCATGGCCATAGTAATACTCTGGTGTGGGCAGAGCTCCATGTTAGGCCCAACAGGCAACAGGCAGGGAGGAAGGACGCTGGGAAGCAAATACAGGCAAACAGCATCTTCAGATTAGAGGTGGTCCCAGCCAGTACTGCAGGCCCACCTTTCTCTCAGAGGCAGTCGCTGCCATGGCCAGTGTGTCTGTGTGTCTCTGTGTGGCTTGTTTTAAATTAGACCAGGCCTGAAAAATGAAAGGAAAACAAGAGAAGAGTTTCACCGAGAACATACGGAGATGACCAGATTCGTCCCACTTGAGCCCCCGGGCAGAATAAACTTGCACTGCTAGTGGTGAACAGCAGTGTGCAATAAAACATTCTTCCCTTGAACCCTTTGACTGTGAAAGAGGCACAAGGGGAGAACGCAGCAGGAATTCTTTCTTTTCAGCTGCTTCCTACTCTGTTGCTTACATTCACTCTGCAGATCTTATTGGTCTGCTACTGTGTGTGAGAGGGAGAAAAGACTGAGTGTGTGTTTTATGGAAGAGACTGATTAGCTTTGGCCCTGTTTTTGTGTCATTGGTGGTGCTATGGATCCTATTTTATGTTTACTGCCCCTTGACATTTCTTAAAAGGAGTCTTCAAAGCAGAAGGTCCTATTCTGAAGATAGGTTTCTGGGCAGTAAAGTTGACAGGGTTTAACATCAGGAAAGTAAACCTAATAGAAAAAGAAAGAAGCATAAACAACTCCAGCTACATTCCATAGTGGCCTTTGATGAGAAGAGGCCTTGTTTATGGAGATGTAGGGGCAGCCTAGACAGTTCACATCCTCTGGTGTTGTGCAGTGTGAGGTCTGTTTCCTACCTTCCCCATTAGATTACCCCAGCATTTGTAGCAGCGGCTACATATTAAAGCCATTAGATAAAATCATGCCAATAAGACTTCAATATTTACTCACAGAATTTCTCAATTTGGGTCACTCTTGATTTATTCCTCCCTCATCTGTTTCTCCCTCAGCTCAGCCAATCCCAGTGCTGTCTCTTCTTCCTCCAACCAATGCCTGCATATTTAGTGAATTTTGCATTTATGTTATTGAACTTGAAGCCAACTTGCTTAATATAACCAAGGCAGTACCTAAAAAGCTTTATTTCAGTAAACATGATATTGGTAAATAAGGAGACCATTGTCTTATGGTCCTTGGATATACTATTTTTCTACTCAGTGATTAGACAGTGAGTTAATGAAGATTTTGCTGGTGGGACTTCAGGTGTAGGTTGTAGATGTGTGTTTACATTTGTGTTCATATACAAATGTGTATGTATATTTGTTTTTTTTAAAATGTGTTTAATCTCCTGACAAAGACATAGTTATTTTCTTTTTTATACCTATACCTCTTACAAACAGAATTCCAGGGGGAAAAATCTAGGCCGAGGAAGCCTAAGATATTTTTAGTAGATAAAAAGTGATGTTGCTATAACCACAGATATTCAAACAGAAAGTAAAGTAGATGTGAGAGAATGCAATGTGGTTTATGCATTGTAACATATTCCTTTATAGTAAGGCGTGGTAGGGCTAGGAGGAAGAACCCACCTAACAGCTCATATATTTTGTGTTTAATGATGTGTAAATATTCGGCTATATTTAATGATTAAAACTATGAATTCCATTTTTCTATATAGAAGGCTGCTCAATTCAGAATTTCTTTTTATATACAAACAAACAAAAAGATTGAGCGGGGTTTTGCCTTATGTGGAATAGCACAACAGTATAAGGCCAGGTGTTGGTTTTAGTGGAATCAGTGTTTCAAGCGAAAATAGCCATCATTGCTGGCTTTTTTCATCAGTTACTATACTAACCAGGCAGGCTTCTGCGTTGAGAAAACATAAGTTGGAGTAGAAACCAAACAACGGGAAGTTTTCATATATTTTCTTACCTCCATGTTGAGTGCTTACCAACTGCAATTTTAGAGGGTAGGTTTTTTTAGAGGTACTCTGCAAACTGCCTATGGTGAAAGACCAGTTTCTTCTCCTTCTATTTCCAATCCATTTCTCACTGTTTCATTTAGAAAATACAATACAAATGTACTACTAGAAAAATGATCATGTGCTCGAATTTTCCTTTATTACAAATTGCCGTAGGCCTCTCATCGTGCACTTTTAAATTTCTGTGCTTATCCTGTGAGCGTGGAACATTACCGTTTAAGGATGAGCACCAAGTCCAGACACCATGCTTTGAGTAACACTGTCTTTGGGCACATTCGGACCCATGAGTAGAGCTCCTGTCTGTGATGATTAAATGAGTGAAAAAGCCTAAAGAAGAGACATTTCAGCTGTCTGCGTTTTCTGCAGGCATTTCTGTGCTAGCTCCTTCAAGCTCCCTCTTTAGTCTTTGCCTCCCATTCTTTCTATTTGTGTACCTTTGGGTTAATTACACATCTTAACTTCCCGTTTCCTGCAGATTAACCTTCACTTCCAAAATGTAAGTGATTACATGCACTTCTTTTTCCCAGAATTAACTGCCATACACTCTGGTATTCATTGTTCAAGGGAGTATTGTATTTTTTATTAATACATTTGAAATAAATCCAAACACCTGTCTTGCATTTTGTAAACATTTTCTCAACTCCATGTTGAGTGCTTACCAACTGCAATTTTAGAGGGTAGGTTTGTATCTTAGAGTGAATTACACCTTCTGTGAGTCCATACATTTTACAGGTCGGTCTGAGACATTTACATAACAATTAAGAAAATTAATATATTGCTGACTTCCTCTCTTTGGCTTTGAATGCCTATAAATGGCACTAAATAAGAAGGTCATGGTATTTGTAATGCAGAATTCAGTCTTTGGTCTGGGGTCATTTGGGAAATATTAACTACTTTCTCATATACGGCTAGACCTTGACTAAACGCTTTTTAGTATTCTTAGGATATTTTGGGGGATGGGAGTTGTTTACTCTTTAGTTTCCCAGTGCAAGGAGGAAAAATATAAATCTGCAGAACTGTGGCCAGGTACGGTGGCTCACGCCTGTAATCCCAGCACTTTGGGAGGCTGAGGCGGGCAGATCACTTGAGGTCAGGAGTTTGAGACCATCCTGGCCAACACGGTGAAACTCCATCTCTACTAAAAATACAAAAATTAGCAGAGTGTGGTGGCGGGTGCCTGTAATCCCAGCTACTCTCGAGGTTGAGGCAGGAGAATCTCTTGAACCCAGGAGGCGGAGGTTGCAGTGAGCCGAGATTGCACCACTGCACTCTAAGCCTGGGCAACTGAGCGAGACTCCATCTAAAAAAAAAGAATTAATTAATCAATAAAACTATAATTTGCTTCATGTGTTTCCTCCTTTCAGAAGGATGTTCATTCACAAATCTAATTTTCCCCAATTTCTTCCTTTTTTTAAAAGACAGTTGACTATCATGGCTGAAGAGGTTATCTTCCTTTCTGGAAACTGAGTCAGAGGTCTCCTTAACAGTGGTGGGCACTGTATTAAAGAAGGCACTGAGCTCTTGATTCCTGGTTTTGCCTGCCTTCTTATCAACTCTAGCATGGGATTCAGAAGGTGGACTTCCCATATCTGGATCAGCAGAGACCTGCGAAGTTTTTCGTATATCACTGTAGACATAATTATAATTTAACACCCACCCAGACTTTCTCTGTCTGTCTCCTGCCTCTTTTTCCTCCTGTGACAATGGTCTCTAGGGCCTGGTGGTTGGAAATCACCCCTCTGTTTCCTTTCCTTTCCAGACCTCACTGTGGGCCCTGAGAGTCTGTGCTGAGGTGGGAGGGTTCCTTTTCTTGCAGCCTAGCATGGAGAAGTTCCTTTCATCCTGGCAATGGGGAACTGAAGACAAAGCTTAATTTCTTTGACTCTCTAGCTTTCTTTTCACTTTTATGCCTTCCTTGTCAGTTCTTGCTCTAGTCCCTCTTTTCCAGGCATCTTTAGCTTTCCATCATTTTACTGTTGTTCTGAAGACACGAATTGCTCATCAAGCCTTCAGGGAGTTCTGGGTCTTCTACCCAGGCTTCCTCCTCTAGCCCCACCCTCCCCCATCCTGTGGCAAGTGAGATCCCTGAAAGCAGAGAAGCTTGGAGTGGCCTTCTCTGATGACCACAACATCGCTGGTGTCACATGAACAGCCCTGAGCTCTTGTAGCTTTCCTCAAAGCTCTGTGTGGGAGGCATAAAGTGTCATGCAAATAGTAATGATTAAAAGAGTCCTATTTTTCTCTAGGGTTCTCCCATTTCTAAAGGAAAGCAAGGGTCCTATGGCTCCTGTTTAGTAGCTTGATAAAGTTGGAAATTATTAGTGTGGGAGAGGGTGATATTTTTTCTTAAAACCAAAACATCTGATGCCTTTTCCTTGGTGCTAGAGCTATGGTGCCTTCTTGTCCTTTGCCTGTACTTTTTGTCCCTGTTGTTTTCAGGCCCTGAAAACAGGGCCTGAAGAAGGGAGGGACTTAACTTCTAGGAAAGATTGTTGCAACTGATTCATTTCCAGAAGTGTCTGGGAACAGAAAAACCTGTCTTTATTTATTTATGTATTTATTTGAGACGGAGTCTCACTCTGTCTCCAGGCTGGAGTGCAGTGGCACAATCTCGGCTCACTGCAACCTCCGCCTCCCGGGTTCAAGCGATTCTCCTGCCTCAGCCTCCCGAGTTGCTGGGACTACAGGCGCCCACCACCACACCCGGCTAATTTGTGTAGTTTTAGTAGAGACGGGGTTTCACCATGTTGGCTGGGATGGTCTTGAAATCCTGACCTCATGATCTGCCCACCTCGGCCTTCCAAAGTACTGGGATTACAGGCGTGAGCCACCATACCCGGCCCCTGTCTTTATTTTTAACCCTGCTTTGCTCAGAAAGGGATAGTGGCTACCTTGGTAAATAATACTAGCCTACTTCTGTGTTCTCTGTGTGAAGATTTGATATACATTCTGCCTCTTAAACCCCACCGCAACTGTCAGACAGTTACTATCATCAGCCCAACTTTGAGGATAAGTGAACTGAGGCTTGGAGTGGTTTAGTGGTCACAGAGCTTTATGATAGTTGAAATTTGAATTCTAATCTGTTTGGCTCCAAAATTCAATGTTGCATTGAGAAGGGGGCAATATGATGGAAGGAAGCATTGGCCTTCCCAGTGGAGTGATGCTTCAGGGCTGCCTTTGATGTGGGCCTGCAAGATTTTGTTGGGTGAGGAGGGAACAACCCTCTGCTTCCTTTTGTGGCAGTACTGGCGGGGAAGTTTTGTATGAATCAGGAACATTGATTTTGTAAGTTACATTGAGAAGATTCCTGCTTAGACATGGAGAGATCAAGAATGATTCTCCATGGCATTTCAAGTTAAAGAACTTGAAAATGTTATTAGAGATAGGATTCCTGCTGGGTGCGGTGGCTCATGCCTGTAATCCCAGCACTTTGGGAGGCCAAGGTGGGTGGATCACCTGAGGTCAGGAGTTCAAGATCAGCCTGGCCAACATGGCGAAACCTCTCCAAAATACAAAAATTAGCCAGGCATGGTGGTGGGTGCCTATAATCCCATCTACATGGGAGGCTGAGGCAAAGTGAATTGCTTGAACCTTGGAGGCGGAGGTTGCAGTGAGCCAAGATTGTGCCACTGCACTCCAACCTCGGCAACAGAGTGAGCCTCTGTCTCAAACAAACAAACAAACAAACAAAACGAGATAAGATTCCTTCCCTGTGTCTGCCTGCGAGCTCTCTGGAGCCATGCGCCAGTCAGGAAATGGCAACTTGTGGCAGCCCGCCTTGGGGAAGAACAAACTGAATGAATGGTTAGAAGGGACAGGAAAGATGCAGACAGGTTTTAGGGAAAGGTGGTGTCCACACAAAGGCCCATGGGTAAAGGAGGCCAAATACTAGCTCAGAATAAGCAGCTAAGAAAAGGCACTTTCTGGAAGCCTCAACAAAGTCAGGCAAACCAAATGGCAGCAAGAGAAGTAGGCACAGATGAAGCAGGACTTCCAGGGGCCTGGAGCCTAAGACCTGGAGGAGACAGGAGAAAACTGCAAAGTCGGTACAGGATGGAGGCGAGTTTTCTCATTTCAACTACAAAAGTCTCATTTGTCTCATTTTTGTGCTCACACCTTATCCTGAGATCTCCACCAGCCAGGAAGTTTGCCTGAGCTTTATTGCTCTTAATTGTTTTACAAAAACAATATATTTTCACTTTGAAGGTACAAAATTAAAATGGTAACTTAAAAATATATTACAGAAAATATCTAAGGCAGCATCCTTAGTCACCATAATATCTTATTTGATCTTCACAGACCTTGGTTGGGGGATAGAGAGGGAATAGTCCTAGAAATAATAAATAATAACTTTTATATTACATAAAATATATATAATGGGCCAGGTGTGGTCGCTCATGCCTTTAATACCAGGGCTTTGGGAGGGCAAGGCAGGAGGATCTCTTGAGACCAGGAGTTTAAGACCAGCCTGGGCAACATAGGGAGGCTGGATGTGGTGGCTCATGCCTGTAATCCCAGCACTTTGGGAGGCCAAGGCGGGTGGATCCCTTGAGGCCAGGAGTTCGAGGCTAGCCTGGCCAACATGGTACAACCTCATCTCTACTAAAAATATAAAAAATCAGCTGGGTGATGTGGTGCATGCCTGTAGTCCCAGCTACTCTCGAGGCTGAGGTGGAAGAATCGCTTGAATCCGGGAGGCAGAGGTTGCAGTGAGCCAAGATCATGCCACTGCACTCCAACCTGGGTGAAAGAGAGACCCTGTCCCCCCCCCCCCCCAAAAAAAAAAGACTAGCCTGGGCAACATAGGGAGATGTTGTCTCTACAAAAAAATTTGGCCAGTCATGGTGATGTGCGCCCATGGTCCCAGCTACTTAGGAGGCTGAGGTGGGAGGATTGCTTGAGCCCAGGAGTTACAGGCTGCAGTGAGTTATGATAGCACCATTGCACTCCTGCCTGGGTGGCAGAGTGACATCCTATCTCTAAAAATAAATAATATATATCTATGTTTAACTTTCACATTGTGCTTTAAAATATATAAAGTGCACATACATATATGTTCTTCATAGCGCTCTATGAGGAAAATTGGTTCGTGAGCTCATTAATTGCTAAACATCTAGATTTGATGTTAAGAGCACAAGAGACTTACATTTTGTTAACTTGTTTTTTTCTACATATCTATATTTTACTTTTTTCTTAATTCTTTAATGCAGTTAATTTTGGAAAATCTCAGGCAGGTGAAAAGTGCCTTGACACTGGAAGGAGACATAACCTGGAACCAATTCCTGTCTCTGCCACTTGCTAGCAATGTGACCTTGGTCAAATAGCTTAAACTCCCCAAACTTCAGCCTTCTTATGGATAAACTGGCACTAATACCTGCCTCACAGAAATGTTATGAGCATTAAATGAGATCATAGATCTAAAGCACTTAACCTAGCTAAGTCTATCATACGCATTCAGTAAAGTAAACTACAGGTTGAATATCTCTGATCCAAAATGCTTGGGACCAGAAGTGTTTTAGATTTTGGATACTTCTGGATTTGGGAATATTCGCATATATATAATGAGATATCTTAGGGCTGGGACCCAATTCTAAACACGAAATTCAGTTATGCTTCATATGCACCTTATACATATAGCCTGGTAATTTTATACCATATTCTTAATAACTGTGTGCATGAAACAAAGTTTGTGTACATTGAACAATCAGAAAGCAAAGGAGTCACTGTCTCAGCCATCCATGTGGGCCTTCTGTGATTGGTTGGCATCACCATCATTGCTGACTCTGCATTTATATGGCCCCTAGAAGCAATCATTTTCTTACACTTACACACGTAAGTACTTAACAGTAAAATATGACATACTGTGAATACAGTGAAAAACGAATTTGCTCAGGGTAACTAAGCAGCCCAGTAGCATCACCAGAAGAGCTGGGGATGCGGAATAGACTGCATATTGTGTGCCTGCGTTTTAACTGTGACCTGTCATGAGGTCAGGTGTGGAATTTTCCACTTGGGGCATCATGTTGGCGCTCACAGAATTGCAGATTTTGGAGCATTTCAGATTTTAGATTTTTAAATTAGAGATGTTCAACCTATATGACTGTTGTTGTTAACTGACCCTTCCGAGGTCATTTGTGGTGGCAGCTGAGGATTCTGCCTTATATGTTTTCAAAAGACCAGGGGTTGCTGGTAGGTACAAGAAAGGCAGAAGCTGGGGAACAGCTGGGGATGAATAATGACCCTCTCCTTCATAGTACCCCTCCCCTCCCCTCCTCTCCACAAAGTCTCACTCTGTCACCAGGCTGGAGTGCAGTAGCACAATCTCAGCTCACAGCAACCTCTGCCTCCCACGTTTAAGCTATTCTCCTGCCTCAGCCTCCCGAGTAGATGGGACTACAGCGCACTCTACCATGCCCAGTTAATTTTTGTATTTTTAGTAGAGGCAGGGTTTCACCATGTTGGCCAGGATGGTCTTGATCTCTTGACCTCATGATCTGCCTGCCTAGGCCTCCCAAAGTGCTGGGATTACAGGTGTGAGCCACCCCACCCAGCCACATGTTCTCTTTCTGATTACTTTGCTCCCTGCTCCAAACCAGGCCTCCTGTTTGATTTTGGTGACCCCAGTTTCTCACTAATATCATCCTCAGAACTCTCCAATCAAGGCACTGAAGTGAGTTGCCAAAAGCAACATATGGATTATTTTGAAGACTACTTTTTCTAGCTTTAGAAGCTGTGAATGTTGCTTGACTCACATACACCCCCTGCCCCCAAAACAGCAGGCGGGGTATCCCCATATCTCATGTCTCTTGTATACTGTGGGCACCTGGCACAATACCTCACAGCCAGTAAGTAGGTGCTCACTGCAGGGTGGGGAGAAAGATCAAAACACCAGGGAATTCATCTGTAGTACCAGAGTCCCTCTGATGGAAGTCCATAAGAAATTTTGTTGAAAAAGTGAAGGGTTGGGCGATGTGGTTCGCGCCTGTAATCCCAGCACTTTGGGAGGCCTAGGTGGTTGGATCACTTGAGGCCAGGAGTTTCAGAAGAGCCTGGCCGACATGGTGAAACCCCATCTCTACTAAAAATACAAAAATTAGCTGGGCGTGTTGGCAGGCGCCTGTAATCCCAGCTACTTGGGAGGTTGAGGCATGAGAATTGCTTGAACCCAGGAGGTGGAGATTGCAGTGAGCCGAGATCACGCCACTGCGCTCCAGCCTGGGCGACAGAGAGAGACTGTATCTCAAAAAAAAGAAAACGTGGAGGTAAATTGGTACGGAAAGCCAGATGGTTGCAGATTTGTTGATTTCCAGTTCTCCCATAGATTTGGTAGTGCTTATGACTGGCCTTCCTCCTCCCTCCCCAGACACACACGCTTTCTGTTGGTCAGGTTGAGAGGTGACTTAAATTTAGAGAAATTTCACCCAGGAAATGCTCATATTGGGATGAACATATAGGACCCCCTGTTTATTTTTACATCTTCTGTGTTAGCCCAGAAGAAGTGACAAAGAAGTGGCAACTTCATCCAGTGTATCCTCTTCTGCCTCCCTTTATTTTTTTCCACTTGTGAGGTACAGCTGTCCCTTGGTGTCCATGGGGGATGGCTACAGGACCCGCCCCCCCCACCACAGACACCCAAATCCAGGGATGCTAAAGTCCCTGATATACAATGGTGTTGTATTTGCATATAACTTATGCACATCCTCCTGTATACTTTTTTTTTTTTTGAGACGGAGTTTCGCTCTTGTTGCCTAGGCTAGAGTGCAATGGCACAATATTGGCTCACTGCAAATCTCTGCCTCCCGGGTTCAAGCGATTCTCCTGCCTCAGCCTCCTGAGTAGCTGGGATTACAGGCATGCGCCACCACGTCTGGCTAATTTTGAATTTTTAGTAGAGACGAGGTTTCTCTATGTTGGTCAGGGTGGTCTCGAACTCCTGACCTCAGGTGATCCACCCTTCTCAGCCTTCCAAAGTGCTGGGATGACAGGTGTGAGCCACCGCGCCTGGCCTCTCCTGTATACTTTAAGTTATCCCTTGATTTCTTATAATACCTAACACAATGTAAGTGCTATGTGAATGGTTGTTACATTGTATTGTTGAGAGAATAATGACAAGAAAAAAGTCTGTATGTGTTCAGTACAGTCACATGTTTTTTCCTTCAAATATTTGGAAAATATTTGGAATATCTGTTGGTTGAATCCACAGATGCAGAACCCATGAATACGGAGGGCTGACTGCACTTGTGTCTAGAGAAGGAAGGATTATGGCAGCTACTGAGACCTATCAATGGTTTGCTTCACTTTTGATACTGTCGAGGGAGTGGGTGGAATGAAAGCCGGAAGTGTCTGGGTGACAAACCAATGTTGAGGTACTTGTGGTTGCTTTTTGGATCACAACAGGCTGTCTGTTCTCCCCCTTCCTCCCCCACGTCCACCACATGGGTTCATATCTCAGACATGAACACATTCTTCAAGTATGACATTCTAGGACATTCTTGCACCCCACACCAGCCTGCCCAAGGGACTTTCTGATCATGAATGAGAGCTTTCTTAACTAATGATATTCTTGACCATCTGTCCAGCTGGTCACTGAGAACATAAAGCAGATGCGCGCATTCTCTCTCTCTCTCTCTCTCTCTCTCTCTCTCTCTCTCTCTAATCCTGGTCTCTGTAAAATTATAAGTGTAAAGATTTTCTGTGTATTGGATCTGAAAGAGAATGTCCGCTGATACGTTTCATTGTGGTTTTTTTTTTTTTTTAACTGTGATGTCTATGTGGCTGTGGGTCTAAGAAACAAAGGGATTTGTTTTTAAGTCTTGGGCTATTATGTGTGTGTTTATGTTTATTATAATATGCCACTTTGGATTTCTTGATATTAAAAAAGTAAATGTCTTGAGTTCTCTGTTTTTAACATTTGAAACTAACAAGGGTAATGGGAATATCCACGATAGCAGGGCTGGGGACGGGGGTGTCACCTCCGTGTAAAAGCTGTAAAATTTAAAAAGCTGGTCGAGTGTCTGTGCCTGGATGGTTTCATGGAGCCGCAGGAATGTGTCTCCTGGGGATCCATTTCCTTCCTAAAGAAGGAAAAGGCTGGTGGAGTCAGCTGGATGGGACAAGGTCTGGGCAGTCATGCAGCTCTCTCAGATGGTGTTTCTGAGGGGAAGAGAGGGAGAGACAGAGAGAGTGTGAGCGGAGCCTGTGCACACATGGGTCCTCTGCAGCAGCTCTTTCACACAGCTTGTGAGAAACGCCAGTTGTTTTTGTCCTCCCCACAATGACAAGGTACATAGTATGCATTCGATAGACAAAGGAGGCTTTGGAAGATGAGACCTAGGCGAGTGATCCTGGAAGCTGGAGTTCAGGGCAGAAAAATGCCGCCATCCTCCTTAGGTGGCACATTATTATCTGCTGTGGGAAGTTTGGCAGTGCCCACGAAGAGCCCAGGGCTGTATTGCAAGGCGGCTGCAAGGCCAGACCTAGCTGTGTGGTTATTAGCACAGAGCAGGTTCCCCCTCTGGAGAGGGAAGGGGGGTTTCTACTTCCTAATGATGTTTAACGGATGACCGTCTTAACCAAAGGGAGAGGGGAAAAGTCATTTGTGTGTGTGAAAGGCTCAATCAAGTTCGCACAAAGATAACAAGCTAAAGTATGAAGAAGTTGCCTTAGGTAGGAGTCCTACCTTCTGGAGTGGTTCATCTGAAGGCATTTGTCCACTGAGTGTTGAGGCTGTAAAACTGTTCTTTGTCACATAGGTGCCATTTGTAGTATTTCGAGGAGTTTTTATGATTCTGACTTGGACTTTGCTGAGGAAAGCCAGTTTCATTTTGGTTCTTGGGTGTCAGTTGCAAAGATGCTACAAGGCAGTTTGTTTGCTTTTGTGTGTGTGTGTGGGTTCTGCTTTCAGTTTTGAAGCTTGTCTCTTTTTGTCCTTCTAGAGTGTGTTCTACTTTATTCTGAATATCTTCATCAGTGATCTGAAAAAGTAAGCTTACCTTCAAAGAGAAACATTTTAATGATTGCAAAACAGGTTTACTATAGATTAAAATGAGATTGTCTCTAGGCCTCAAAGCCAAAGTACTTGGGCTAAAATATGAAGAGATTTTTTTCCCAACTATTTATTTTAACATGAATGTATGCTACTCGTTCAACAAATATTTCTGAAGCACTTGCTAAGTGGGAAATATTGAAGCTGGAATCAGAAATGCAATGGTAACCAAGACAGTGTTCTTGTCCTCACAAAACTTAGAGTCTGGCACTGTTTTAGATTTTTCTTTTTTTTTTTTTTTGAGATGGAGTCTCTGTCTCCCAGGCTGGAGTACAGTGGCGTGATCCTGGCTCTCTGTGACCTCTGCCTCCCAGGTTCAAGCGATTCTCCTGCCTCAGCCTCCTGAGTAGCTGGGATTACAGGTGTGCACCACCACACCCAGCTAATTTTTGTATTTTTAGTAGAGATGGGGTTTCACCATGTTGGTCAGGCTGGTCTTAAACTCCTGACCTCACGTGATCTGCCATCCTCTGCCTCCCAAAGTGCTGGGATTACAGGCGTGAGCCACCACGCGCAGTTTAGATTTTTTTTTTTAAGGACTCCAATTCGGCGATCTTTCTCCATGGTATGATTTTACTATGTATCCTATTCTGTAGTCCTTCTGCTACTAAATGCATCCCTACTCCTCCTCCTCCTTCTCCTCCTCCTCTTCCTCCTCCTCCTCCTTCTCCTCCTCCTCCTTCTCCTCCTCCTCCTTCTCCTCTTCCTCCTCCTCCTCCTTCTCCTCCTCCTCCTTCTCCTCCTCCTCCTCTTCCTTCTCCTCCTCCTTCTTCTCCTCCTCCTCTTCCTTCTCCTCCTCCTCCTTCTTCTCCTCCTCCTCCTCCTTCTCCTCCTCCTTCTCCTCCTCCTTCTCCTCCTCCTTCTCCTCCTCCTCCTTCTCCTCCTCCTTCTCCTCCTCCTCCTCCTCCTCCTCCTTCTCCTCCTCCTTCTCCTCCTCCTCCTCCTTCTCCTCCTCCTCCTCCTCCTCCTTCTCCTCCTCCTTCTCCTCCTCCTTCTCCTCCTTCTCCTCTTCTCCTCCTCCTCCTCCTTCTCCTCTTCTCCTCCTTCTCCTCTTCTCCTCCTCCTCCTTCTCCTTCTCCTCCTTCTTCTTCTCCTTCTCCTTCTTCTTCTCCTTCTTCTTCTCCTTCTTCTTCTCCTTCTCCTTCTCCTCCTTCTCCTTCTCCTTCTCCTTCTTCTTCTATCTTGCTGTGTCGCCCTTGCTGGAGAGCAGTGGCACAATCTTGGCTACTAGAGAAAGAGCCAGCCCCTGCATAGTGGAACCTAGTCAAAAGACTCCACATTTCCCCTTCTCCTGTGGGACAGAAACGCAAGGCTAAGTCAGAAAAGGCCTTTCTGTTCACAAAAAGCAGATTAAGAAAGTTAAGATTGCCAAGTGTGGTGGCTCATGCCTATGATCCCAACACTTTGGGAGGCCGAGGCAGGTGGATCACCTGAGGTCAGGAGTTCAAGACCAGTCTAGGCAACATGGTGAAACCTCATCTCTATGAAAAGTACAAAATTAGGTGGGCACGGTGGCGTATGCCTATAATCCCAGCTACTTGGGAAGCTGAGGCAGGAGAAGTTCTGGAACCCGGAGGGCAGAGGTTGCAGTGAGCAGAGATCGTGCTATTGTGCTCTAGCCCGGGCAACAAGAGAGGAGTTCCATCTCAAAAAAAAAAAAAAAAAAAAAAAAAAAAAGGTTAAGATTGACATTTATGTATTAGCTGAAGTATACATTTTAAATGTTTGAAAGCTTTAAATGCCGGAAAAAATTCAGCCTTATGCTATATTCATTATCACAAATAAAATTAACTGCCTAATCATGGCCATTGAGTATGCTTTTTAAATATTGAGACAATACAGAAAATGCTGCTGTTTTAGGAACTTAATTCTATCAATCATACCCCTCTCCTCCTTAATTATGTTTATATCCTAGGACATGGCAATTTAATTACATGTAGACATTATTATAAGTTTTATTGTAAATAGCACTTATGCTGTCTCCCTCCCTAACTTTGTGGCTATTCCAGGCACTTCTTTAGAATCTGTGTGACAGATTTGCAAACTCTTGGCCATTTTGATAACTGGGCTTAAGTCATATCCCTGAGCAGTAGAGGAAATTAAATCCTTTCTGAGAGTATGAGACGTTTTTCTATGTCTCTTCTTTCTTATTCTCTTTCTCTCTCTCTCTCACACACACACACATGCACACACACACATACACACCTCTAAAATTTGTTCTTAATGGCACACGAGGGCTGAATCATTTAGTGACTTCATTGATTACTATCCTGAGTTGTTCTTCCTGCTTCCAGACTAGTGAAAATATTCCAGAAAGCTTTAACATTGGAAAAAAGGCATGCCAAAATGTATTATTCAGGGATTCATAGATGAACATTATTGTTGAGGCTGCTCATATAAGTGACGCTGGCCCTAACCCATTTACATAAAAGACTGGAAACCTTTGAGATTAGAAGTAGTCTGTGTGGTATAAAATCCCTTTCATTCTGTATCTGAAATTGGCACTAAAAGATTTGCAGTTCATCTCTCAACCCTGATCTGCAGATATTAGGTTCAAAGTGATACTAATTGAGACTTAAATTGGATGGGTTCTCCCAGAAAGGAAGCAGCAGTTGGTGGGATGGATGGATCTGGGGCAGTCCTGGCACTGCCTGCCAAGTGTTTGGCTATTCTAGGCCAGGTCCACACAGGCCTCCCATGTTGTGTATATTCCCTGCCTCTGGTGACCTTGCAGGAAATAGAGTCATTTTTCAGCAATATGATTTTTTTTCCTGCTCCTATTTTTGTGGATATCCTTGTATTCTGAACTAAGTTGGAACTCCTTGCTCTGAGATTAATTCCTAGGGCACATCTTTCCACATACATGTCAAATTGGGCAAGCTGGCCTGTGTGGCCTGAGAAGTCTATACTTCTTGAGAGAGCGCTCTGGGTTTTAAGTGTCAGAATGGTGCTTTCTAAAACCTCTGTCAAGAACAGCAAGTAGAGCGATGCCGATGTTATCCAGGGAACCTGTTGCACATATCAGCCTTTATTCCATGTCTTCTATGCAATAAGGCACTATGTTAGCTACTTAATGATGTATTTACTCCTGACAGCAACTTCAAAGGCATTATCCCCACTCCCACTGTTAGAAAGCCAAGGCTCAGAGTGGTTATCAGTCCTGTTTGTTAACAAAGTTGTGATTCATACTTAGGTGTGTTTGCTGCTCAAACTCATTCACGTCTCAGATTCCAGTTATCACACACCAGTTTTGAAAAGCGAACATCTATCTGGGATGTTTCATATATCTGATTCACTTATTTTCACACATCTTTTGTGTCTGGTTAGTGAACACATGGAGGTGTTTCTGAAAATTGTGTGTAGCTCAGTCATCAGTAACAGTGTGCACACCAGTTGCACATACCAGAAGTCTGTGTAAGCTCTTACAAATGAGGAAAACCTTGAGTAAATCTTTTTGTAAAGTTAGGATGTCATTTATTCATGGAGCAGATATTTATTGAGCAGCTTCATGCCGGGCGTGGTGCTGTGGTATGTTTCCTCATGGACCTTCCTGTTTGATGGAGGTGCTGGGAATTGTGGTAGTGAGGTGGACTGGGCAGAGGAAAACCCTTTTTATGATGAGGATAATCTCACATGGATTCAACTGGTCTATAGCTTTTGATATTCTTGGGTTAGGTTACTTTTTAAAGAGGGAATACAACTTGGAACTTTTGATAGCCTAGGAGAGACATAAGGCAAGGCTGTTCCAGAGTGGGTTCAAAAATCTTAATATGGATGAGTCAGGCTCCAAATTCTCACAACAAACTCTGCTAGCCTTGCTAGTCTGACAAGTGGCGAAGGTCAGCAGGTACTGTCTGCATCGAGTTTAATCCAGAAGGTCTTGAAGATGGGAAAGCCAAGAAGCATTGATTTTGAAAAGTTACAGCTCTGTGGGTGAAAGGCTGCTCCTGGTTTCCAAAAGCAGAAAGAATGGGCTGTGTTTTATAGGAGAGACAGCACCATCAGTAGAGCCGGCTGATATGTACAATAATTACTTCTTTTCCTTCCGCTTCTATAAAATTAATACTAGAGACATGGGCTTCTACCTTGATGGAATTTTTCTTGGGGGAAAAAGAAGCAAACCATAAGTCCAAATACAACTGAGTGTTCAATGTTAATTTAATGTATACTTTCACATCTCTCACTATCTATAACTTCACACAGTGGCTTTTGGGTTTTACTCTGTAGAAAAGCAAGTTTGTACTTCTGTTTTGCTACTAGGTCTTGGCATTTAATGGTAGAGACAACTTCATGGATACGACTTTTACCCCACAAGTGGCTTTACATGTCCGTGAAAAGGCAGACATGACCTCAATCCAGACTGACAGGTGGTGATTAGAAAAATGTCATCTCTGTTTTTGAGTTAAACAGTGATTTGGTAATTTGGGTGAAAGAATCTTCATTTTCAGGAGATGGAAAGTTTGGAATCTTTGGAGACTTCCATCAGTTTGAAAAGGGCCTTGAGAAGACCTTTTAGTCATTAGAAGAGAGCTTTAAGAAACGAAACTTAAAAGCCTCCCTTCAGTTTCAGGGCACAGTTGTTGTTCTGTTGTTTTCGGTAAGGCGAGGAGGGATGAAGGTCAGGAGAGAGAAGAAGTGGTGATTTTCTGATAGGTGGACAGAGAAGGAAAGTGTGTTCTCCTTGAGGGACAGACTGAGCTGATGAATACATTCTACTGTTAAATATTGTTTTCCAAAGAGGACCAGGCCACAGCAGAGTCAAAAGGGACTCAAGTTTTGTTCCTTATTGATCTGCTGGGAGCTAGAAGCCCAAGTTGGATGGTTACCTTTTACCTTTCATGGAGGAATCAGCCCAAAAAACTAGTTCTGGAAGTGTGGAAAAGCAGAAAGCCACCCTCTAACCCAACTACGTAAACAATAGAAACATTTACAAATTAGTAAAGCACTTTTATATGCCACCAATTGAGAAGGCTGTGGATACTTGTATTCCCTTTACATTTCATCTTATCAAGACACAAAAGGCTTCAAGTGTCCTGCGTACATTTCCCCGGCATGAGTGTTATGTCAGAATGCTACGATACCTCGCTTATGAAATAATTGGATTTACCTCTCAATTCAGTCATTGCTATAGGTACTTTATAGAATACATTTTTTTTCCTGAAATACCTCCCCAGTGACCATAGATTCTTCAAAGAACCAAATCAAAGGGGATTGTTTGAAATTTAGAAAGCAGAGGCCCATTTATGTGATTAAATATGGATTAGAATGAAATTATTAAAATACAAAGTTTGCTTCTGATTTTCCCTAGTGAGAAATGGGGATGATGTAAGAAATGGAGTTTTCCCAGCAGTGCTAAGGAGGAGAAGGGGCCTAAGAAGATACAGGGTCCGTCTTGATGCTTGATGAGCACATTCTTAAATAACCTCTTTCAGCATGCCTAGTGTGACTTATTTTATATCCACCTGTAGCATCTGTTTGTATATTCAGTGTTCTAGAGAGCACCACACAATGCCTCATAGTGCTACTGTATATTTAGCAAAATCTTGAGCTAAAAGAAAGCAACTTGAAATCTTTCCTTTTACTTTTTTTAAAAAGCAAGCAAGCAAACAAATAAACAAAGTAAGAAGTAAAGAAGACATTTATAGTGTTCCAGATGGTCAGTTACTGTCAGTTACAGTATTTCAGTCTTCTGCTGGAAGATTCTAACTTCATGATGTCTGCAAATAAGAAGATGATGTATGTTTTAAACAAGCTTAAATAATAACTGCAAAGAGCCCAAAGCAAACTATAAAAGGGAATATAGGCCCCTGTGGGAAGTAGATTGGGAAATCCTTTAAGGCTACCCATAATGGGGACCAGGTAGGAAGCGGAGATAGTGCTGATAGGGGTCCACAGTGAGTGTGTGAGAGGAGGACAGGGGACCTCTCTTACCAGGGACACTGGCAGGCTTTGGCTTTCCAGACAGAATGGCATGACTTGAGTCACTTGTCTTCCTGATTTTTCCTAGGAAGGATCTATCTATGCCTCTTTAAATACTGATCACTTATTACAGCCCTATCCTCCTCTTGAGATTCGTTTTCTCTCTCTGTGGCTTTCACTCCCCCTCTCTCTGTGTCTCTGTTTCTCTCTCTCTCTTCTAAGTTTTGAGTTCAGGCCTCACTGCCTCTTTCCTGCATGGTCAAGAGATATTAATAAAAATAAGTAAAATTGTTTGGCTTTGAAATCCAGCAAACTTGAGTTCTGGCCATGCTTCTAAATAGCCCTATGATCTTAAGCGGGTTACTCAATAGCAAATTACCTCTGTTTTCTCATCTAGAATGGGGCTAATAATACTCGCATCATGTTGTGAGGAGCTAAGTAAATAATGTATATAAAATGTTTAGCACGGTGCCTGGCACATAGCAAATATTTAATGAGTGGTAATACTTTATATTAAAAATGTTAAGATAAATGTTGCAGTTACTCACTTGTAAACTACAGAAACATGTTTATCGACCAGAATTCAGTATCCAACAACCTCTTCTGATGAGTAAACTCAAGGAAGTACTGTGCAGTTGAGGAAATAGGTGGAAAAGACTTCTACATAACCAAAATAGATACTCAAAATCTATGTCCTAGAACTATGCACTTTCCTCATAGCAGCGCTTTTCCCATTCCTAAGCAGTTCTTTACTCGTTTCATCCTACCTATTTGTATTGTATACGTGATTTTAACAACTGATTTCTAAGCTTATAGCAGATTAGATACAGCAAATCAGAAGAGAGAAGGACTGACAAAGCCAGCTACATGGTGGGCGGAAATTAGTAATAATAGCGAATAGATGGAAAACCCATTGAAAGCAAACAGAAAACTCTCAGAGCACAGCAATGTAGAGTCATTTAGTAGATGACACTGGTTCTTTAGCCTCCTTCACAATCATCTCGTGAGCTTGCTTAAACATAGATAGCTTGGCGCTGCCTCAAGGATATCTGATTTAATAGGTCTGGGGAGGGGTCTGAGTACACTATTTGCAGTTCTGTCAAGGGGATGCCAGTGCTGCTGGTCCTGGAACCGTGATGGTGTGGGAGACAGTTCACCACTGCCTGTTAAATTTTCTGATTTTCATGATCCAGAGATCCAGAAAAAAGTTTAATTTTGTCCATGTTCTCAGCTTAAGAAGGCAAACAGGTCTGAAGGTATGTTATTAAAAACAAGTTTTAAAAAAACCTTTTTCAGTGTGTGAGGAGGGAAACTTTGAACTATCCAGAAGAGAGATTGCTGTCCACAGTGATGTGTCATCTGAGGCTCCCGGGTAACCAAGTCTGCTGTGTGTTGTTATGATGGGGGCGCGAGGTATCTGTTCCCACTTGGCAACGCTGTTTATGGTTTTTTTGGAGGTATTTGTGTTGGGGGTTGCAGTGCTTTCTCCTCCTTTCTTAGTGACTTTCTAGACAAAAAGACTTCAGAAACAGATGTTTTTTTCTGCCACACCAACTGTCTGATTCAATGTAGCTCTCATAAATAGTTGAGTTTGTTTCAGTAACAATGTCAAAACACTGGGCTCTGTGGCAGTTGCATATACAGGCACCATATTGTCATTCTCTTCTCGGTTCCTCTTGCCAGTTAGTGGTAATTTCTGCCAACACCAAATGAAGTCTAAGTAACAAGCTTTGGACTAAGGTGACCGCTTCTGAGAGAAGCAACAGCCTTCCTCATGAAGACCATTTCCATTCTGAACATCATATTTTCTTATTTTTCATTAAATGGGTGAAAGCTATATCTAGGTTGACACAAATTTTTACTGGCCAAGGTTGTATTTTAGTAATTGCATGTAAACTTGGTCTTGTTACTTGCCTTGAGTTGACGTACTGGAACTCTTGCATCATGGTGAACTTTGATCATTGTTTTGATTATAGAAATCCTTCAGAATTCTTTCATACCAGACCTTCTAAGAACAGCATTTTGTTTCCTGCCAGTCTTAGAGGTGCTAGATTGCTGTCTTCTTCCTGTAACAGAGGCAGTATGGTTTTTGACTAGAGAGTGAATGCAGTCTCCCATATCGTAGGTAGGGGGTTACTTTCATTAGGCAGATATCTCTCTATGATAAATCTCCTTGGTGCACTGAACTGTTTAACTTACTTAAGGACTGTGTTTTCTTTTGAGTCCAATTCCGGTAAAAAGCAGTGACTGTTCCCAGGGTGTTCACTGAAAAATGAAATATGGCTCTAGGATTTGCTGCTGGTGGCTGAGGGAACAGGAAACATAGAAGATGAGTAGAGACTTGACAATCCAATTCTGCTTGTGGGGACCATGTAGAAGTCCACATCAAACGTGCGTGCCTTTTTGTCACTCCTGACCATATAAAACCTGAGCCATCATATTTCTTTGTGGTTACTTGGAATGAAAACAAAGATTTCTGGGGCCCCAGTTGCTGCTTCTCCCTTCCTATTTAACTGAACAGATGATGCTCTGCTGAATTTCAGCTAGAACCTGGGCCCTGTGACTGAGAGCCAATGGCGTATGTATGTAGATTTCCACTTATATGTGGTCACGCTGATTATTGCATTAATACTGTAATTAGGAATAGGTCAAACATTTTACTTTTATATGAATAACAAAATATTCAATACGTGTATTTAAATGAATTCTAGAATATTTGAGGGCATCAGAATATCATTTATAATAGTGACATTTTACTTAGGCAATGGTTATTCAAACACTGTTTTATAACATTAATAAAGGGTCTGACACTCTTTGTAGGAGAAATCCGTAAAATAAGCAAGACTGTTAAGTTTCCTTTTAATTTAGTGTCTGTCTTTGAAATGGCATTCTATGCATTTACTGTGACTGGCCATGCCCTGTTCAAAGAGCTAATGCCCTGTTCAAAGAAATTCTTACAATGTTTTTCAGATCTGTGTTACTGAGCTGTATCAGGGGAAGCGTACTGGGGGTTAAATTAAGAGAAGTTAGCTCATTTTGGTTCACAGGCCTGACTTTGATTTCAGGCTTGTGACTTTTTTTTTCTTTTCTTTTCTTTTCTTTTTTTTTTTTTTTTTGAGACAAAGTCTTACTCTGTCGCCCAGGCTGGAGTGCAATGGCATGATCTCAGCACACTGCAACCTCCGCCTCCTGGGTTCAAGCAATTCTCCTGCCTCAGCCTCCCAAGTAGCTGGGATTACAGGCGCCCGCCACCACACTCGGCTAATTTTTGTATTTTTAGTAGAGATGGGGTTTCACCATGTTGGCCAGGCTGGTCCCGAACTCCTGACCTCAGGTGATCCACCCGCCTCGGCCTCCCAAAGTGCTGGGATTACAGGCGTGAGCCACTGCGCCCAGCCTAGGCTTGTAACTTCTAATGGCTCTATTGCTCCTTTGTTTTGATGTCCTTGCAAACCCCAGCTAAACTTTTCTAGATCTTTATTAATAGAAATAAAAAATTGATATTCTATCATATATATCACATCATATCAAAAATTTGGGGTCTTTTGACTTTCATATATAATAATTATTTTGTTGGTGGAAAACATTTTTGCCAATGCTTTAGATGCCTTTTGCTTTTCTTTTTGAAAAAGATGCATATTTGATTTTGCCATTATAATGCTATAGAAACTCTGACAATTTCTGCAAAACTAACAAATCCTTTAATTTTTTCCTATATCTTATCTTGGTCTTTAGCTCTTGTAGACACACTTAAAATTATATAGGTCAGTTTTCACCCCAGCCTCCTTTCAGTGAGGAATATGCTAATACAAATTTATGAAATTTGACCTATATCAGACTATCTGCTGGCCTAGATGTGGTAATTCCTTTCTTGAACATTCAGCCATTTCTTTATGCATTTCTTTTATGAGTTTTTTAAATAATAAGTATTTTTAAAATCTCCTTAATAATCAGATAATGAGGATGTCAGAGCATTTCTTTTCACCTTTGACCTAAATCATCGTCAGTCAGCAGCTGTTCCTGAGCACATTCCTAAGGAACTGGGTGTTATCAGATGTTTGAAACTTTTCCATCCATAAGTCTGTGTACAGTAAAAAGAAGTGATTTCCTTCTGGGAAAGGAACACCCTCCCTGCCAGCAGGCATTCCTCTCAGAAGTGTTCACTGAATCCCCACTTTGCCTTGTGACTGTGTTGATTTTGCCTGGTATGCTCCTGTGACTCTGCTAGGGATATTACAATGAGTAAGAACAGGGTTTTCTTTTCTTCCTCAAGCTTAAAGTTGCCCTAAAGCTTTTGGTGATATAAAGGTACCTGTTTCTTTGCTTCTTTTAGACAGATTTTTTAAAAGGAAAGTAACGCTCCAGTAGAAATAATGAGAGTTGTTCTAGAAAGCACTGCATTCTGATTCTGCTCTGCATTTAAATAATCTAGGCAATAAGTGAAATTACATCGAAAAAAACAATCTTCACCTGAATCACAGTGTTGTTCAGCGTATGCAGAAGAACAGATGCAATTACCAGCGTTTTATATAGAAGATGCCATCTTCTCAGGAGAAAACATAGTCCCAGACTCTTCTTTCATTTGTCTCCTATTGATTCTCTTTTTCTTTTTCTTCCTTTATTCTCTGTTCTGTGTTTGGATTTCTTATTGGGCCAATAACATGAAAGTCCTTGTTTCGACCGAAAGGATTAATTCAGAAGAATAGGAAAAAAATTATAAAACAAACTAAATGCTCAAATAGGAGACTGATGAAACAAAATGGTAGTGGATTAAAATAATGGGAATACCAGAAAGCTAGAACATGGTGAGTTAGACACTATTTTGAAACATGAGATCATGAAATAACTGAGGCAGGATACAAATACTAAGAAAATATAGATGAACAATAATGCCATATATATACACATATATCTAACAATATAATTTTATTATATATAATATATATGATTGTTCATTTTATAGCTAATATCTATTTAGCAGGAATAATGAAAAAATTACATCAAATGTTAGGTTCTCTTTTCTTAGCAAAGAAATTTAAATTAGTCATTTTAAAAAATACCCTAAACTTGGGGCTGGGCACGGTGGCTCATGCCTGTAATCCTAGCACATTGGGAGGCTGAGGGGGAGGATTGCTTGAGCCCAGGAGTTTGAGACCAGCCTGGGCAACATAGTGAGCCCCACCTCTAAAAAAAAAGTACTCTGAGCTTGAAGGGCTTCAAAGACAAAGTGTTCTAAAGGGGAAACATGGATCTATTTTACTTTTTGAAAGAATCATGCAATTTTTTTCCTTCCGTTTCCATTATTTGTTAATATTTAATTTTGAGAGGGCATGGTACATTTTAACTTCTCAAATGAATAAAATAAAACTTCTTCAGTAATCTACATTCCTTTTTTTAAAAAAAGCATTTTTAAAAAGAGACAGAGTAACTGTACATTTAATCGGAGGTCTTCCATCAACCTCAGTCATCTGGAACCTGGAAGTGAGTTGAAAAAAACCCCCACAACACAGAGAAAGGTGGTGGTGGTGGTGGGGGCCTTCACATTTAACCCTGGCAAGGCATGGAGCCACTTTGAGATCATCCATAAGCCAACCATGTGTAAAATGAGGAAGAAGACTGGAAGCAGGGTGAAAGCAACAAGGACAAAAATAGCAGAGAATAGGAAAAAAAGAAATACAAAAAGCAGACATGGAGACCTGGAAGACATGGTATTTGGGGTCCTTGAATGCAAGATCAAAAAGCCCTATTGAGTTTAATACCTCCCCAATCCAAAGATAATTGAATTGCAGCCCATTATTACTACTAATATTCATAACGATGATCTCATAATAAACCATCAAGAATATGGTATTTTCTGTTTAAGAATATAGGAATATAAATATCTAATGTTTTAGAAAGATTACCATAAAAGTGCCTTTTACTTCAGCGATAAACTTCAAGTTATCTGGATATTCAACTATGCGGAATATTACGTTTCTCTTAAAGATTGATAAAATATTATCTTAGCCATCACCTTAGGACATTCTTTTGCTGACCAAGGGTCTGTTCTTAGGTTTCTTCTGTTTTAATGCTGGTAAAACAGAAAAGATTTAAGACAAAAATGTTTTGTCTTCTTTCTGTAATTTCAGAAAAAAAAATCTTCTGGCAAATACTCCTGGAGTCCATATTAGTCTTTTGGGGAAATATATATATATATACACATTATATATATATATAATAGAGACAAGGTCTCATTCTGTTGCCCAAGCTGGAATGCTGTCATAGCTCATTGCAGCCTTGAACTTCTGAGCTCAAGCGATCCTCCCACATTAACTGCCCAAATAGCTGAGACTACAGATGTGTGCCATCACACCTGGCTAATTTTTAAATTTTTCATAGAGACAGGGGTCTTGTTTCATTGCTCAGGCTAGGCACTGGTTGGGTTTAAATCCTGACTTTGTTATTTATTATCCTTCTGATCTAGGGAAGTTAGTAAACTTTTCTAATCTTTATTTTTTTTTTTTTGCCCCAAAATGGACCCCATGTAATAGGACTGTCAGGATAATTCATTTAATGTTCCTGGCTTAGTGCCTGCACTCAGTAAGCACTCAATAATCATAAGCTATTATTGTAACTCCTGATTTGTTTTTATGATCAGAAGACTTAGGGTGGGATAGAACCTTTTTTTTTTTTTTGAGACAGTCTTGCTCTGTTGCTGAGGCTGGAGTGCAGTGGCGCATCTCAGCTTGTTGGGACCTCTGTCTTCCAGGTTCAAGCGATTCTCCTGCCTTAGCCTCCCAAGGAGCTGAGACTACAGGCGCCCACCACCACTCCTGGCTAATTTTTTGGTATTTTTTAGTAGAGATGGGGTTTCACTATGTTGGCCAGGCTCGTCTTGAACTCCTGACCTCAGGTGATCCACCCCTCTCAGCCTCCCTAAGTGCTGGGATTATAGGTGTGAGTCACCGCGCCCCGCCAGAACCTTTCCTTAATGACTCAAGGAAAATACAAAAAGAAAACTAAGGCTGAGGCAGGAGAATCGCTTGAACCCGGGAGGCGGAGGTTACGGTGAGCCAAGATCGCGCCATTGCACTCCATCCTGGGCGACAAGAGCAAGACTCTGTCTTAAAAAAAAAAAAAAAAAGAGAGAAAAGAAAAGAAAACTAAGATTAGCTGAGGGCATGCTGTGTGCCAGGCCTTGAAATAGGTGCTTTTTAGAACATATGTCATGACACCCTTAGAAAGTACTTGGGAAACTGGGATGTAGAGAGGTTATTTCTTACTCTGAACACCAGTTAATTTGGTAAAGCGAATTCCCCCTGCAGCAGGAGCCATGCCGCATGGAGGACTGCATACACACATGGAGCTGGCGCCCCAGTGCTTCCCAGTATTAGCCTCTGGGAACATCTCAGCCATCCTTTCTTCTCTGTCAGTGTCTGGGGCTCCCAGCCCTTACTTCTAATGCCACACACCCCTGTTGCTGCAGCTGATTCTCATCTTGCCTCATTTTCCCCTTTCTCTTCTTTCCATGTACTTCTCTTTTTGCTGTTTTCTCTCCTATCATCAGTTCTCCATTTCTAGGTTTTTGAATAAAAATCTCTGTCTTTTATAGGTACTGCAAGTCAGTCAATGTATTTCTTACCTTTTTTTTTTTTTTTTTTTTTTTAAAAAAAAAGAGCTACTAACTGACCCTTCATTTGGTGACCAGTGTAAATCCTTGAGTTAGGGTCTGGGTCTTTGGTCACCATCTGTCTCTGGTACTTAGAGCACTGCCTGACTGCCCATGGTAGGTACTGAGTAGATATACTTGATGAAATAACTCATGATGTGTAATTTTGTACTTTGGCTTTTTGTAGTCATGTTTACTTGTAGCTGAGTGTTCAAGGAGCTATATTTTTACCTCCCAAGAGGTGGTAAAATATCTGTTTCTAAGCTCCTTTTCAATCTGGGGTGTTTGCAGAATTCTGAAGGTTCTATAAAGCCAGATTCAAGATAAGCAAAATATAGATGTATTTATGATTTACATGTTGTCCAGGCAGCTGATTAGTGACAGCAACCCAGTAATCTGGCAAAAAGAATAAGCAAACAAATAAACAAAAACAATAAGCAAACCATCTACAGGGATCTTTCTAAATAAGGGGCAAAAAAATTCACACTGCTCTGGGATTTTTTTCTTCAGGTTAGTGCTGGTGGTTTATCATACATACCAAGCCTGCTTAAAACAAACTAATTAACACCATCTTCATATACCCATAGAATTTCAAAAAATGACAAAAAAGTAGGTTTTTTAAATTATTATTATCTGTGTTGTGAACTTGTCACCCCTGTTACTTTGAATCACCTAATTTTAAGAAATAAATGAGATATTTGGGGTAGGGGAATAGAGTTCATCAGAATAACAGATTCTTGAGTGAGAAGGGACTTTAGAGGCCGTGTGGTCTGACCTAAATAATACAGGAATTCCTTCTACAGAATCCCTGACAGATGGTCAGACACTTGTGTTTTGAATACTTTTTAGTGTCAGGAAATTTGTTATTTCAAGAGGCAGCATATTTCATTGTTGGACAGTTCTAAAAGTTAAGAAATATTTTTAAAAATGAAGACAAAATTTCTTTCTTTCATCTACTGATTCTAGTATACTTTAAAAAATATTCTACAGTTGTGTTTTAGCATAGGTTGACCAAATCAATAGCTGTCCAGTATTTGTGGAAGACAGAGGTGGGGACTCATCGTTGTGCTTGGTGCCTTGGAGGGCACTGAAGATTCTAAGGTGGTCCCTGCCTGTGGGGAGCTCATATACTAATTAGGAGATGAGATTAAACACACTAAATTAACTGACAAGTGATGATCAGATGACTGAAGATTTCCCCATACTGTCATAGATGTGGAAGTCTTGCAGGAGAAAGTTAGGAAATAAGAAATAAGCCTTGAAATATGAGTGTGATTTTGCCAGGCAACAAACGTGTGAAAACAGGAGAGGTGCAAGGCATCTTAGGCAGATAATGAAGAGACCGCTATCCTCATAGAAACTAAGTTAAATGGGAAGAATATGGAGGAAACTGAAAGCTCTAAAGAGATCTTTATCTTAATCAACAAACCAGTCAATCAAGTCTTATGTTAATTTTTTTCTTTTTTCTTTTCTTTTCTTTTTTTTTTTTTTTTGAGACGGAGTCTCCCTCTGTTGCCCAGGTTGGAGTGCAGTGGCGCAATCTTGGCTCACTGCAGCCTCTTCCTCCCGTGTTCCAGTGATTCTCCTGCCTCAGCCTCCCGGGTCGCTGGGATTACAGGCATGCATCCCGTGCCCGGCTAATTTTTGTATTTTTAGCAGAAATGGGGTTTTACCATGTTGACCAGGCTGGTCTTGAATTCCTGACCTCAGGTGATCTGCCTGTCTCGTCCTCCCAAAGTGCTGGGATTATAGGCATGAGCCACTGCGCCCGGCCATGTTACTGTTTTTCAGAACATAAAAGTAATACATGTCTGTAATAAAATACAGACATGTCTTAATTTAAAAGTGAAGTAGAAAAAACCCTATCTTTTGTTCTACTTATTATTCTTAGACCTAACCACAGTTTTAACCACTTGACGTATACTCTGACTCATGAGACAAAACCCCAGCCTGCCCCCTGTTTTGTGT
Source organism: Macaca mulatta (assembly GCF_049350105.2). Taxonomy (NCBI): domain Eukaryota; kingdom Metazoa; phylum Chordata; class Mammalia; order Primates; family Cercopithecidae; genus Macaca; species Macaca mulatta. The sequence continues at coordinate 148,926,712 of NC_133410.1, read as the reverse complement.
GGCCCATGTGCTAAGAGTGATTTTTGCATATTTAAATGGTTGAAAAGATTTTCAAAATAATGGTCGTGTTTCATGGCATGTGAAAGTTGAACAAAATTCAAATTTTAGTGTCCAGAAATAAAGTTTTGAATTTTGCCAACCAAAAATTTGTGGAAACGTGTTTTCTCCCTACATAACAGCCTCGATTTTGTCCTTTGGCCCTCAGAACCTAAAATATACTAAATGGCTCTTTACAGAAAAAAAGATTTGCTGGCCCCTGATATATTCAGTCAAAAATTTTAAAATAAATATGCGCACGCGTGTATGTTGCCATGTTTGGTTTTGTTTATAAAAGTAGAATTGCATGGACCATGTTGTGGCAAAGTTCTTTAGATCTGACATGATTAAGTTAAGGTATCTCCAAGCCAGATGGCCCAGAGGAGAAAAGCCAGGATCTGGGAATGTGGCCCCTGCAGTAATACTGGTGTAAAGTGGTATGCTTCCAAACAGAATTACCTAATTCGGATGGGAATGGGAAAGCCAGATGTGAGACATTCCAAAGTAATAGTCCAAGGGTCATGCTGAGTCACTGAAGAAGATGAAGGGGAGTAGTCAGAGCGCCCCCCATTTCCAGGTTGGTGTTGAGAGAATGCTGCTGCTGTGGAAGACATGAAGAATACTGGAAGGGGCTGTTTGGAGAGACACGTTTCCAAACAGCCTATCCAACACGAAACCAGGAGCACCAGTTGTTGGTGGCTGCCGTTCATATTATCGTCTGAGGAATGTGTAACTGCCCATGGTGTATTTGTCTCTCTTCATGACTGACTTAATACAACTTTTAGGTTTTGAATGAGGAGGGTTCTGCGGGACTCTTTCAGCTCTATATCCCTCATAAGTGCTGTCTGTTAGGGTGATACTGGATATTGGACTTTATGTTAAAACTGTGTCTGGAAAAGAACTGATTCATGGAGACAAATGTATCACCACTTACTTTCCCTGTTAGGAGGAAATAGTTGCAGATATAAGAATATTTTGAGGGAAGGAGCTTCTCATCAAATAGAAATATATGGGTTTTTTGGCCAGGCATGGTGGCTTACGCCTGTAATCCCAGGACTTTGGGAGGGCAAGATAGGTGGATCACCTAAGGTCAGGAGTTCAAGACCAGCCTAGGCAACATGGTGAAACTCCATCTCTACTAAAAATAAAAAATTAGCCGGATGTGGTGGTGCATGCCTGTAATCCCAGCTACTCAGGAGGCTGAGGCAGGAGAATCACTTGAACGTAGGAGGCAGAGTTTACAGTGAGCCGAGATCATACCACTGCACTCCAGCCTGGATAATAAAGTGAGACTCCATCTCAAAAAAGAAAGAAAGAAAGAAATATATGAGTTTTTTGAGGGACATTTAAGGATGCCATTTGGAACACCCACACCCCACTGAACAGATTCCTACTTGGGGTCTAGGTGATCCATGGCAGAGCCACAGAGCTACACTTTGCACGCCCCACACAGATGTGTGTTCAGGTGTGTTCTGCCAGTGGGAAATTCTATGGAAAAGAATGAAAATATCCCTGTTGTGCTATTAATTGATTATGTAGCAGGCTACCCCGCAGTGGCTCCACCTTGTGGATCTGTGTCTCAGTGGAGAGCCAGTACAGCTGCTTTTCTGAGTATCCTTTCACTTAATACTCATTTTAGTGCTAAAACATTAGAGTTAGGTAGGTATAGGTGGGTAAATTTAGCCTTTTATTTAACTTATGTGTGAATCATTTCTGGGCATTTCGTAGGTTTTACTTAAGCCTCCCACATTCTCATTTTTTTTCCTTAACCCATTTCATGAAAGCAACTGATAAATGAGGTCACAAAGTAAGAAACTTAAAGAAGAATGTAAATAGGGCTATTGCAACTCTGAGACAGTAACACAAATTCACACACAGGGGTGAGGTATCAGTAAGAGGTCGGAGATAGTCCTTACAGGGCTTCAGAGAGAATTGCCTGGTTCTGGTGGCCCAGTGGCTAAGTCAAGGGCTTTAAATTAGGAAGTCTGACTCTTACCCCGGCCCCTCCACCAGCTTGCTCTGTGACGTTGGACGAACTGCTGAGCTCCTCTTGGGAAAATGAGAATAGCACAATGTAACATCCAGTTATTTCAAGTGGAATGTTTGGGAATAAAAAGCAAAATATTTGCATAACACTTCAAGCATCCAGAAAGAAGGGTGATATTTAAATTTTCAGCATTACTTGTGTTCTGTTCAATGTGTACCTATCTTGGTGAAGATTTGTTAGATATTCTTTGTCAAAAATGAAATAAGCTGTACCTCCTGAACCATTAATTTAATTTAATTTTTTTTTTTTTTTTTTTTGAGACTGAGTCTCGTCTCTGTCACCCAGGCTGGAGTGCAGTGGCTCGATCTTGGCTCACTGCAACCTCCACCTCGCGGGTTCAGGCGATTCTCCTGTCTCAGCCTCCCAACTAGCTGGGATTACAGGCATGTGCCACCATGCCTGGCTAATTATTTTGTATTTTTAGTTTCACCATGTTGGCCAGGTTGGTCTTGAACTCCTGACCTCAGGTGATCCACCCGCCTGAGCCTCCCAAAGTGCTGGGATTACAGGTGTGAGCCATTGTGACTGGCCTGAACCATTAATTTTATAATCATCTGAGTTTCTGTTCTTGGCACCTTTAAGATGGTTTTAAACTCAGTGTCTATTTTAGGGTAAGTCAAGGGTTCCGTTAATGATTTTATTTCTTGCCCTTCCTTGACTTACAGATATTGTCCTCAACATATAGGAATTTCTGCTATGACTTCAGAGAAGTATAACTTTGAATTCCATAATTAAATGGATTTCCTTCTCAATGGGAGGGAATTTCTGGCATCTGACTTAATGCATAGAGTAGAAGGAATAGATTAACTAACATGCTATCGTGTAAACTGGAAATGGAGTTTCTAGATTGTACTAGTGCTTCATACCATATTTTTCTCTGTAGAGCAAAATTCAGTGGATACAGAGTAAAAGTTTCGTTTTTTCCAGGATAACTTCACTGGTTATCAAACAGGATTAACAAGTAATTTCAAGGTAGTGATTCTGAAGGAGGCGTGGGCTCTTCTCAGACTCTGTTTTCTGCCTTTCTTGTATAGACTCACTGCGAGAGTTGGTCGCTTTATAGATTGAGAGCGTGTTGTATCCCCATAGGTGACGACTCCTGCCTATAGAAGGTCCTGATTTATAGGTTCAGAGGCTATCCTTAGAATGAGGGGGCTGAAAATTTCTTTCTCCAGGTGTTAGCCCAGAGCAGAGAGAAATGTGTTCAGTGGAACCCATGGCAGTGGAACAAATGGCTGCTTTGGAGAACCTGGGAGGTGGTGCGAGGATGTACAGCTGTACCCCGAGCAGTAGGTGTCACTGTAGTCAGTGGCTTTTACTCCTCAGAGCCTAAGGGGTTAATTGGGTCTGGTTTAGAAGGGCAGACAGAGGCCCATCTGTGCCCTCCAGAGTGTTGGGCTTTGTCTTTAGGGCAACAGTTGACTCCAATGAAAGACTCAAGTTGACTCCCATTTTTTCTCCACAAACGAAAGAAGGATGCTTTCCCATTTATATTTTAGGGTGTAAGGCTAGACTCTTAGATGTTATGGAGTGGGGTGGGTTGGGATGGATAAGTAGGTGAGATAATCCTTCTAAAGTTTGGTGGGAAGACCTAGAATAGAGGGGAAGGAAAATTCTATTAAGAGAAATGAAAGAATATGCAATAGCAGAATACATTTCCTTGTTGTTATTGGCACTGAGCCCTGTTATATTCAGGCAGTGTGAGCTTTCAGAACTCTATCAGCATCCTTCTTAGAAATTTCCCTTTTACCACAAAGGAGGCAAAGGGAAAAAAATATATCTTTCTAGCAGAGATGTACTTCTCTTTTGCCACTTTCCACTCCAGAAAGTTAATTTTCAAATGCTAAAATGGAATTTAAGATTTAGAAATAGCTACTGTGTTGACTAATTTAAAAAAAAATCCTGTGATTACGTAGCCAATTGCTTTTTCAAGTACACCCAATTTTACTTTTTCTTTTCTAGTAACACCCTGGTGTGAAAACAAAGTAAAACCGAGTAAACTCACTGTAGAGTTTTAGATGCATCTTATCTCTTATTTTTTGCCTGGATAACCGTCTTTCTCCCCACCCACCATCCAGGCAGCACAGTGTTGTTTGTCCTTTAAAAAAAAATGAAGGCAACGTGCATGATGTATACGTAGATACTCATTAAAAATAACTCCTGTCCGGTCTTTGCTCTTCCCCCATAGCCTGCCTGTTGGTTGTTGTTAACACCCTGATTAAGCCTTGCTCTTAATAGTACAATATATTAAGCTCAGCCTGCTCTCTCTTCCCTCCTCCTCTGTTCTCCCTGTGAGTGAGTGGCTCGTTTTAAACCATCCGCACACTTGCTGAGCCAGGTGGCGTTGCTTCCTGCCTCTCCTGCTCGCTGTTGCTAAGTGAGAGGCACCATATCACACATAAAGCTGAACCAATAGCATCCTGACCCCCATAGGCTGGTAAAAGCTGAAGAAAGAGAATCCCACAGCGTTGTCTGTGACCGGTGGGTCCTCCTCTCCCTCCCACCTTTTCTCTTCCAACAGGAAAGGGAGGCGGCGAGGGAGATGGTAGGAGGAAGAGGGAAGAAAGAATGGGGGAGGTGAATCCTAATATGCCTTGCTGTACTTGAGATAAATGCCATTTTTTTTTCTTTGTGAAGAAAAGGAGTGGTAGCTTCTCTTGTGCAATCACAGACCAGCAGATGCGCTTCTTTCTGCCCCCAAACTGCCTGTGTTGACAAAGCTCAAACTCTGAATAAGACGTCTGTTGACCTGCATATCTGCTTTGCTCCTCTCTCTTTTTCTTTCTCTCTCGCTATGAATCTTTTAATCCCCACAGTTTTGCAGATCTTGGCACCCCTGTTCATTCTTCCTCTTCACCTTTCTTGTTTCATTTCTGTCTCACAGTATTCTTTCCAGAATGCATTTCCTTTTAACGTAAAAATTAGCAAAGAGGATTTCGTATATCGTCTTGTGAGGAAGTCATCAGATCATCCTAGGGAATGGGGCAAGGGAAGGGGAATATTTATAAAGGGGATTTTAAAAAACTCGTTAAGATTTTCGGTCTTCGCAGGGTCTAAGCAAGCACAAAGTGAAATGTGAAAGGCTGTTCTTAACTGGATAACTGCCAGTATAGACAGCCAGTGGTATAGTTGAGATTATACAGAGGAAATGACCTTTCTCCTGTAATTACCTGGATATTTTAGGCAACATCAGACCCAAGTTACCTGGGTAATTATGGCTTTGTAGATCTGACCTTAGGACAAAACAGATTCCGGTTAAGTTTTCATGGAAAACATTTGCTATCTTTGGTAATAAACATAGTGAAGGCACCTACTGTTTTTGCAACTATGTGAAGCCCAGTTACAAGGAGACTTTCCTCAGTTCTATGCCAGTAGGTTCCCAATAAATTTCTCCTGACCTTTTGGAGATGGCTTTATTATTTGGTCACTTGTATGCCTTTTGAAAAAATAACCTGTGTTTATTTCTGAATCAAGGGTATTGAGGTTTCCTGTAACCTCTTGCTGAATTTGCACATGTTTTGGGAAGATATCAAAAGAATGATATTCATCCTTAAACTGTCCATTTCCCTCAAGAAATTTTCCTTTCATTCTTGAAATATTGCCCTACTATTGGGCCAGAAATCCCGTCCACTCACTCAGGATCACACAGAAAAGTGATCATTAGTCTCCCACTCCACCTGCTTTTTCCCAGTATTTACACTAACTTTTGTGTTTGTTTGAACCAAAACTAAAATGTCTTCTTTTTTTTTTTTTTTGAGACGGAGTCTTGCTCTGTAGCCCGGGCTGGAGTACAGTGGCCTGATCTCAGCTCACTGCAAGCTCCGCCTCCCGGGTTTATGCCATTCTCCTGCCTCAGCCTCCGGAGTAGCTGGGACTACAGGCGCCCGGCACCTCGCCCGGCTAGTTTTTTGTATTTTTAGTAGAGACGGGGTTTCACGGTGTTAGCCAGGATGGTCTCGATCTCCTGACCTCGTGATCCACCCGTCTCGGCCTCCCAAAGTGCTGGGATTACAGGCTTGAGCCACCGCGCCCGGCCCTAAAATGTCTTCTTAAAGGAAAGTATGTGGGGTCAGATTAAGCAAAAGGGCATTCCTGGGGAAAAGCCTTACCAAATGATGAGAACTGGAATGTTTTTCTTTTTGTTGAAGAGTCTTTTTCTTAGTATCATGAAGTTAAAGATGGTCAGTGCCGCCAGCGCTCACTTACAGTATTAAAAGCTAAAATTTATACACAGTCTTCAAACTTCATTTCATTTAATTTCAGTCTCCTCCAAGCTAAACCAGAGCTATTTACAGGTAGCCAAATGCTCAGATCTGAGCAGCGCCTCCATCTTCTGCTGTGCCCATTTTGGAGGGGAAGGTGTAAATAACAAACTCAAGCTCCAAGAGCGGGCAAAGAAGTTTAAAAATAAAGGACTGGCCGGCAAGTCCTGAAAAACTGACTTGTCCTGCAGTTGGCCGGCCAGTCGGGATATTATTAGGTATTATTCATTCATCGCTCTTCTATTTTGTGCTCAGCCCTGTGCTGAGAGTTTGGAGCTGGAAGCGCAGCGTGAGCCACGTCCTGGCTCTGCGCCTTCATCTCTGGGTTGCAGCCCTCTCGGTTTCACCAACTTCATTATTCAGATACGGGCGCTGCAATTCCGCCAAGTAAACCTGCCAGGACCAGCTCCTCTTGCTTCTCTTCTTCCTGGTGTATAATTCTCTGCCTTGAAATCCCTGCTTCACACCCACCTCCGCTGCCCTGAATTTCCTAACTCAGCCAGCCAAGCACAAATCCCTTTAAGTCCCTTGGTGCGTTCCCCTCAAATCAGCACTTGCCCAACAGTCTGTCTAGGCACTAGCTATGACATCGCCCTGGATACCTGATCAGTCCTCTGCTTTGTCCCCCTATGCCTTTGCTTAGACTGCACCCTGCTTCCAGACTGCTTCTCCCCTAATCTCGCCCTGTGGAAATCTTGGCCTCAAAAGCCCATCTCAAATGCAGTTTCTTCACTGAAACCCTTTCCCAGTCTCTCAGACTGCATCTTCCAGTCCTTCGAAACACCGTGGCCACTTTTTTCCGACCTCTCCTTCAGAACTTTCCATCTTCTACTTAGAGTTGTCTTTACTGTTGCCTTGGTAGAACCAACAGCAGCTCAGAGGAGGTGTTTAGCCACTCTCCTATATTTCACACGAGCCTCTCTGCAAAATTGCCTCAAATAAATATATAATATATATAGATTGCATTTACTATGCAAACACAGCTTCAATGCAGTTCCCCCCCGCCCCCCGTGCCGTTTGCAACCCAGTTGCCAACCCTAAATTCCTCCTTTGTAGAAAATATGAAACCGGATTCTCCCTACTTTATCATAAGTGATTCAGGCCCAGAGCTGTGTCTTCCTCATCTTTGTATTTCCCAGTATTTGTATTTCTCACTTAATGTAACTGTCTTGCAGCCAGTAGGCACTGAAGAAATACCTGTTGAATTGTTACATAACGAAGCCCAGAAAACCTGAAAGATTATGTCTATAATTCACCAGGTTTTCAAACCGTATGTGTAGAGAAGAATGAAGTTTTCTGTGAATATTTTAAATTAGATAATGAGATCACAAAGAAGTTCAATTAAATCTTATTTATCAGTCAAGAGAGCCTAGGTGATGGTACAGTAACAAGGAACCCCTAAATCTTAGTGGTTTAAAGCAAAAAGATATAGTTCTTGCTCATGTTTATTGTGGGTTGGTGGGGAGAAGAGATTCTGCTTATCATTGCTACACAGGGACCCGTTCTCACAAAACCAGCCATGATCTCACACTAGTGGTTATGCTGAAGGAGAAAGAGCTCCACAGGGTCTAACATCAGCAATTTAATGTCCCTGCCCAGAAATGGTCCCCATCACTCTGCTCACAACTTACTTATCAGAACTAGTAACATGATCCTATCTAACCATCACAAGAGCCAGGAAGTACAGCTCTACTATGTGCCTGAAAGATATTTAGAAATATTTAGACAATAGCATAAATAACTCTCGTGTTTTATTATTCACTCAGGGTTTTTAGAGGGCGTTTATATTTCATATTGACTTTGGAAGCATAGAGAATATTCACGAAATTCCTCTCTCTTGCATATATTATTCTTTTTCTCATGCACCAAAACATGTTACTTTGCCTAACCCTGGAAGACTAGGCCACAGCAATTAAGGGATAAGTGGTTCTATTTTCTCTAAGTATAAGATGGAGAACTTGCCCATTGTTTATAGCTCTTCAACTGCTCTTACCAATACTTCAGAGGCTCTTCTGATGGGTCAGTGAGGCTCGAGGCCCCTATCCAAGGGCTGCCCCGAGGTTTACTTTGAGTGTTGTCATAGTCAGGATCATAGGAAATCAGTACAGGTTTTATAAATTTTTTTCTAAGACATTAGTCAGAAAGTGTGGAAACATTATATAGTAGCTGAGTTATTTTTTATAGTGAAAAGCTGCAAGGAGCATAAATGTCCAACCACAGGAGATTAGCTGTGTAAGTTATGGTATATAGAGAAAATGGAATACATATAATCTTTAAAATTATATTTTAGAAGAATATTTTAGATTGAAAAAAATGTCCCAATACATTGAATGCTACAAAAAACAAAAAACAGGCACCAGAACAGAATATACAGCAAATTCTTTTTTTTTTTTTTTTTTTTTTTTTTGAGATGGAGTCTTGCTCTGTCACCTAGGCTGGAGTGCAGTGGCATGATTTCAGCTCACTGCAGCCTCCACCTCCTGGGTTCAAGCAATTCTCCTGCCTCAGCCTCCCAAGTAGCTGGGATTACAGGCACCTGCCACTATTCTCATCTAATTTTTGTATTCTTAGTAGAGGCAGGATTTCCTCATGTTGGCCAGGCTGGTCTTGAACTCCTGACCTCAGGTGATCCACCTGTCTTGGCCTCCCAAAGTGCTGGATTACAGGCGTGAGCCACTGTGCCTGGCCCAGATTCTGTTTTTTAGAAATACATTAAAACTGGGAAGAAAAACACTAATATGTGAATGTGAACAAGGCTTATCTCTTTCTCTCTGTGGTGATGAGTAGTTTTTGTGCCTTTTTTCTTTGATTTTTCTTTTTTTTTTTTTTTTGATTAAGTAAGCAGGCATGACTTTTGTTGCACATAAGGAGATATGTAAATATCTCTGGCCTCTGAAGTGTGTTAATTTCAAGTAGCTTACATGGTGTTACTTCTTTTAGGTGAGTAGTTTGATATAAGAGGCACACAAATGACTCTCATATGTCTGTGGTGGAATGAGCCTGGTGCCAAGAGAGAAATTCAGAAACAGTGCTCCTGTGGATCGGGAGACAGTTTGACGTCAGTTCACATATGTCCAGGCATAAGCATGTTACCATTTCTTGCCCTTTCTTCTGCCGAGGCGTTGTATAGATCTTCCATGGCATTTTGACTTGACATTTCACAGCTGCTGCAAATCCACTAAGCAGGGACATGACACAGGCACTTTGAGGCCGCTGGTAGCACATTGGTTTGTAAAGAGATGCTAAATTTGCTGAGATAGTGAAAAACTGGCGTGTATTTATTTTGGGATGATATGGACTCTTGTGAAATAAGGGCCCATTCTGGAAGAACTTGTAACACTCATTCATCTTGTGTTGTGCACAGAGCTATAATGCTACAGCTGTCATCCACTTTCAATGAACGATTGTCATATTGTCAATCCACAATAATACAAAACAATTTTCATTCCCCATGTTGAAGCATTGCCATTGTAATATCATTCAGTTCATATTAACAATGCTTTGATGACAATTCCATTCCACTCCACCCTTTAAACCCTCCCTCTCTCCTTTTCTTAACCAAAGGGAAATGTATTTTGACAATATATCTCCAGTGTTAACAGTTTTCTGCTTTTAAAACATCTAGGGCCCAAAGCCCTCATTGAAACTGCTGAGAACACACCAATCTTTTTTTTTTCTTTCTTACAGAACTGTTTTGGGATAACGTAGTGCCTTATTCAGGAGAACTGAAAGTATTTTTACCTATTTGTCTTGTTTATTCTTAAAACATCTCAATGAAAAAGGAACGGGGATTATTTATTCCCTTCTTATCAGGAGCACAGTTAGAACTCAACTCTCATCGCTTTAGATTTATAATCTTTTCATTAAAAGACACTGCTGATTTTTCCTGGTATTAACAGTGATGTCAATTGCTATTTACATGGAAAAATTAACTACCCTAATGAATTTATATTTGCTGATTTTCTCCAGAGGGGAAATTGATTCTATGTATGAGTCTTCACTGATTTTCAAGGTACTTTTCTGTCACAATGGACTGTTTTAAACTGATGGAGAGTGTTGTCTTAGTTAGAATAGTCCCAAGAGCTGAATCTAGGCGGGCACGGTTGGTAGGATTGAAATATACTGCGTGTACGCGTGTAAGCTCTTCCAGGGACAGTGCTGCCATTTTTAAAGAAAAATTTTATTGTGGCTGTTGGCCACTTTCACTTTTCTCATTTTTAAATTCTTTAGTAGCTCAGATACTTGCCTAAAAATATGTGGCAGAATGTGGGGATATGGAGAATTTGAGGAAGGGAAGAAGTTGAATGTCAGAAACCACCAGAAATTTTTGGAAGGTCATGAATCCCCCAGATGATGACTGCTTGGAAAATGCTACAGTATTGCTTTCCCGGAGCCTGTTTCTCGGCATTCCTATAAAGTAAAAATCAGGGCTTTCAAAACAGCACTTTCTTCAAATATAGGAAAACAGATTGAAACTGGATGAGGAAAGGAATTAGGTTTGGGATCTAAGAGGTGAATAGAGCCGTAGGTAAGTGAGTCTAGATAGATTGAGCAGACCTAAGTGTCTCCTATTCTGCATCCATAAGTGAAGACTTGAGAAATAAAGAGAGAAGACGGGTGAGAAGCAGAGGGGAAGGGAGAGATCCATTCATAAAATACGCAGGTCATGTTCCATTTGTCATGTCCTTAGTGCTATAGTGCATCTGGGAACAGTCCTGAATTTGAATGGCTTGTCTCTTTGTCCCTATAGGTAGACCTGTTTTTTAGTTTTTTTAAAAAAAAATCAGATTTGGGTCCTTGCTCCTGGCTTGGGCAGTGTGGTCACTGAGTCTGTAAGGGCATTCCACCACTCAAGTCTAAATGCCTCTGAGACTTGAATTATAAGACTCACCCAGCATCTTGCAGACCCTGCCACTAACTGAAGCTTCAAACTTCATGTAAAGTTTGTGCCTGGACTGGAATGTCGCCAGGGCACCAAGGCGGGTCTCTCTCCTCCAACAGTAAGCAACATGGGACCCACAGGAAGCTCCATAGTCCTTTACGCATTTTCATCCCGTAGCCAAATCCCCGCCGCACTGTCTTGTCACATGGTCTCTGCGTGACTGGATCAGATAAATGAGACATCAACCTTACTTTTAACTTTGCCACTTTTTTTTTTTTTTTCTGAGACGGAATCTCTCTCTGTCACCCCGGCTGGAGTGCAGTGGTGTGATCGTGGCTCACTGTAACCTCCACCTCTGGGGTTCAAGTGATTCTTCTGCCTCAGCCTCTCGAGTAGCTGGGACAACAGGCACCTGCCGCCACGCCCGGCTAATTTTTTGTATTTTTAGTAGAGAGGGGGTTTCACCATGTTAGCCAAGATGGTCTCGATCTCCTGACCTCGTGATCCGCCCATCTCGGGCTCCCAAAGTGCTGGGATTACAGGCGTGAGCCACTGTGCCCAGCCAACTTTGCCACTTTTGAAAGGGAGGCTCTCCCTCAGAGTGGGGTGTGTTTAGGGGACGGACAATTGTGAGGCATGGTTTTTTTAAGCCGTGGTTTGTTCATAAGGCTGTCCTTTGTGGTACAGAAAAGCTCTGCCAGCAGCCTTTAAAGCCACAAGTTACAAATAGCGAGCTTTTGCATTCATTCACTTATTCATACATCCACTCATTCACTAACGAAATGGCTGAGTACTGGGTCGGGAGTTGGATACTTGGGTTTGAATCCCAGCTCTGCCATTTCCTGGCTGTATAATTTGCGTTCATTACTTACTTCTTATTAGTAAAATGTGGATAATAATACTTCCTACTTCACAGGAGGTTTATGAAGGTTAAATGAGTTAATGTGTTTCCAGTAGTACCTTATACCTAGTAAGATCTTAGTAAAGGTTAGCTGTTTTATTTTTATCTCTTGAACAAGAGATTGCTACCCATATAGTCTTACTAAGAACTTTTCTACCAAAAGGTTTCGCATGAAATAGGCTCTCTGGATGAAGGAATTGCACCTTCCATTTAAATCCAGAGGTGTGTTTTTTCCTTGTATTTATCATTGTCTCGACTATTTAAAAAAATATTTTCCCCATATTAAACAGTGCTAGAGGTAAGATCACTCCTCCAGTTGTTGGAAGGATTTAATTCCAGTTCTTCAGTTTGGAATAGTTGATCCTCCTGCCTGCCTTGCCCTCTCTTCCCTTCTCTTCCACTCTGTCTGCACCGACCCCCCTTTTTCTTTGAGGCACTGTCTCACTTGGTTGCCCAGGCTGGCGTGGCATGATCTCGGCTCACTGCAATCTCTGCCTCACAGGTTCAACCTCGTCTGCCTCAGCCTCCTGAGCAGCTGAGATTACAGGCGTGCGCCACCAAGCCCAGCTAATTTTTGTATTTTTAGTAGAGATGGGGTTTTGCCCTGTTGGCCAGGCTGGTCTCAAACTCCTGACCTCAAGCAATCCACCCACCTCTGCCTCTCAAAGTGCTGGTATTATAGAGGTGAGCCGCCATGCCTGGCCTCTCTTCCACTCTCTATTCTCTTTCTTCCTTCTTTACCTTCCTATCTCTGGCCTACTCCATGAAGCCTGAGCTAGCAAAGGCATATTTATCCAGTGGTATGTATATAACCATTCTCATTCAAGTTGTTGCTTCAAGACCCACTCACAGAATGTGTAATTTACCTCTCAAAAATTCGGATACCTCTGTATGCATTTGTATAGAAATGCATATTATTGGACATCAAATAACTCCCATCTACATACAAAAAAATAAAATCTTATTTTAAATGTTGGGAATCTAAGCGTTTTAAAAATGTTCACAGTGTGTCATACGACAAAATGATTCCTTGGTGTCCTCCATGAAAGCTTCGTAGACTGTATTTCAGAGACAAGCAGAATGGATCAGACACTCACTAAATAGTAATTGTAGTTCTGTTCTTTCAGGGACTTGAGCTGAATTAGATGTATTAGCTCAGATTGTCATAACGTCTCAAGAATAGAAGGAGGGTAATATTTTATGTTTATGTAATAAGTGAAAGGAGACCATTATTATGCATAATATATATATTTGCATCCTATTTAAATCGGCAAAGAGTTTATTCTTGACACTGATTCTCCTACTCTGGCAAGATAAGGTCAGTCAGAAAGACATAAATATGGCAATTACTGGGTGTGTAATTTAACATTTGCATTTTCCACAAAATAATGATGTCCTTTTGTTCATCACTGTACCCTGTATTGTTGATTTTTTGAAGGGGTGTGCTTTGAAATTTCTAATTTCTGTTGAATATAATGTTATAGTGTGGCGCCCAAGGGCTGGAGGAAGGAGGGATGGACAGATTGGTGGATATCAACCATATAAGCCTTGTGTAGGAGAGGGAGAGTTGCATTACTTGTGGATGTTCAGGTGGGAGGGACCCTTGTCCTCTACCTAGAGATGAGTTCTGTTTGTGAATCCCGCATAGTTTTTGAAGACTGCACTTGGTGAGTACCTCCCTCTCTGGAGTTTAGGCAAGTTTTAAGGAGTTCTTGGTATATTTCTTTGTTTCCCTTTGCCTCCCACCCAATAGCCATTCACTCTTTCAGATGATTGGAGCTGCCCTCAACACTACAATGGAATAGAAATGAAAATGGGAAAACATTCCTGCCTTCGAGGATCTTGTTAGATGCTCTCTCCCCCACTTGTGTGTCTCTGATTCCAGATACAAGTAATCTCTACCACTTCTCCCTGTGTCTGTGATTCCAGATATAAGTAAATACCTATAAAGGAAAAAAGTCAGAAGTTGGTAGCACCCCACTCCTTTCCTGGGCCTTTTCGACGCTAACCCCTCTGTTGTTGACTGCATTCTGGTCTCACCAGTCTGTGCCCCCGTGTCTTCGTGCACTCCATTTTTCTCCTTCACTTGTTTAGTTTCTGTGAGTGTGCGTTGTTTGCCCGTTCCAGCAGTAGCAAATGAGTTGGCCTTTGAACTTCCTGTGTGTTTCCATTTATTTCTTGAGGGGTGGGGATAAGAGAAGAGGTTGATAGTGGTGATAATAGAGTATCTTTGCTCCTAAAAGGTAAAAGGAAAATCCCAGGCATTTTACAGCAGTGCACTAGCACCCATATCAGGGTAGCTCTTGTTGTTTGCTGTGTGTTACTCTGGACAATCCACTGAAGTGACCTCTTTGTCAAATGCATGCCTGGCCTTGCATTCAGGCAGCACTGCAGGGCAATATGAAATACAGAGATAGAATGAGACAAGCAGTGGCAATGCCGTATCACCAGCACAGTTGGGGTGGGTGGGCTGTGCCTACAGTGCTGTGGGGGTCAAGAAGAGGAGCAGATAACGAAAGCCTCTGGGAGAGGGGACATCACCTTCAAGGTTAGGGGCCTGGTGACTCAGAGAATGGTAATGCTTCTGATCAAGGCATGTTTAGCTTTCAGGCCACTCATGACACAAGGATAAAGATCACCAAGTGTGGTCACCTGGAGCATAGTTCCAGGGCTGTGGGCTGTGGGAGTTAGTGGGCCCATGGATTTCCACTAGAACGTGCCCAGGTGACCCTAACAGGGAGCAGTCCAGCAGACAGGTTGGGACATGATAGGACTGTCATCCAAAGCTTCAGTGATGCTTCCTGAAATTTCTGTGAGGCTGGCGTGGTTCTCCCCTTTGAATTTACTCCTCTTTCCATGATTCCCTTAGTCTTCATCCCAAGAAAGTTAGGGCATTTTGTTTAATTTGCCTTTATTTTATTTTATTTCAATTTATTTATTTTTTTTGTTTGAGATGGAGTCTTGCCCTGTCGCCCAGGTTGGAGTGCGGTGGTGCGATCTCCGCTCACTGCAACCTCCACCTCCTGGGTTCAAGGGATTCTCCTGCCTCAGCCTCCTGAGTAGCTGGGATTACAGGTGCATGCCACCACACCTGGCTAATTTTTTGTATTTTTAGTAGAGATGAGGCTTTAACCGTGTTAGCCAGGATGGTCTCGATCTCCTGACCTCGTGATCTGCCTGCCTCAGCCTCCCAAAGTGCTGGGATTACAGGCATGAGCCACCGCGCCCGGGCCTGAATTTATCTTAGTATTATTCCTGTATATGCAGAAGTTGCCCTGTCGTTGCGGCTGTCATTTCACGAGCACCTTCATGAATAATAATAGCCGAGCTTGCAAGTGCTAGCCTCTGTTCCATGTCTTATGTAGACTAACTCTTAATCGTTGTCATAACCCTGGGAGGTAGGGACTATTATCCTCTTTTACAGATGAGGAAACTGAGGTACAAGGTATTCAGTACTTGTCTAAAGTCACACATGTAGTAAGTAGCAGAGCTGGCATTATGGACCCAGGCAATCTGGCTTAGGAGCCATTGCTCTAAATATGTGTGATACTTCCTCAGGACATACAGTTATCATGTTTGGCCCTAGGAAGTCAGGGAAGGAAAACATAACGCTCACCACCAGTAGAGAAAAAAGACACGCCTATAAAAATATCAGAAACTGTGGAGGATCTCTTCATACTGATGTGCTGCGTTTTTTGTTTGCTTTTATCAGTCCAAATATTTTTCTTCGGAGCCACAAGAAGTGCGCCATTGCCAGCCAGCTGGGTGACCTTGGACAATTCATTTCACTCCCTGCCTTATCTGTAAAATGCGGGTGTGGGATCAAATTATCTTCAGGGTCCCTTCCAGCTCTGAAGTTCTGTGGTTCTGCGGTTTTGGAATGTTTTTGCGTAAAGCACTTGGCAGCAGTAGAAACAGTCAGCTCTTCCAAGTGCATTTCTTTCTGACTCTCTTCTTCACCCATGTAGAATTTCTGAAGTATCCTGTGATCTTTATTAATCACACAGGGACTGTCATCTTCTCAGACTAGTGGAATGGCTAAGGTGCCCTCTGCAGAAGATATCGTGGCTAATGTTCTCATTACTGACTAATTGGCTAAAGAGACTTCTCTCACATTGCATTTAGGCTGATTGATAGTTTTCTATCACCTGATGGGTGGAATGGACAGCCAGACCAATTATCACCACAAAGAGAGCCCCATACAGCAGAGCAGTGCAGCTCGAAACAAAGGGCCCTTATAGATTATGTCTAATCAGGGTGCCTGCTGAGAGTTTGTTAAACAAAATGATTTTCTGAAAAGTACAGTTTGACATGCGTTGAAATACATGTACCTTAGGGTCACACGTAACGCACTGGGCCTTGTCTTATTGAAAGCAATGTGTTTCTGATTATGTAAATATGGATAGCCTGCATAACTAGTTAGCTGTATAACTAACACTAGTTAGCTGTGTGCTGAGTGAAGATGTGCATTTGTTTGTTCAAAACTGAAGCTGCAGGCCTCCTGTGAGTCACATCGTGGGAGACATGCTCTACTTAGATGGAATCTTGTAGACATAGGGCATTACTCAGATTCCTTTTTGTATTTTCTTTTCATGTTGCTCAGGCTATTTAAAGGAAATAATATTCAGGTCACTTGCTTAGTCATTTAAATTGAGTCCGTTTCTTTGTAGCTAATGCATTAATTTATTGAAATCTCTCTTTAAAGTGCAAACTCCAGTTTTAGGGAGGAAAGATAATAATGTGTTAAGGATTCATGTTAAAACCTAACCCAAGGAACTTCTTGATCACTTCTTAGTTTGTTTTTTGTTTTGTTTTGTTTTGTTGCTGTTTTTTTTTTTTTTTTTTTCAAGCAGAGGGTCAGAGTCATTTATAGTGCTTCCCTATACATAGTCCTGAGTTTCAGATTTTCTGGGAACCAAAACGTCAGGGTTCTTAGTGCCTCACTTTCCCAGTAATCTATTGAATTGTGTTACACAATCGTCAGTGGACTAAAAGATACCAGTGAATTAATATAAGGTCTTTTACTTCTATTTCCCCCAAGCAGGGCCACAGCGACGTCAGCTGGGATCCTTGGAACTTGTGACAATATCAGTGTGATATAAATTCTTGTGTTGAAGCAAGTTTCAGTATTGGAAAGTGGGACTGAAGAGCACAGAGCACTGACCATAACAGCAGCATGTACCATAGTGTGCTTCTGAGCCATCGTCATCTTCAAGGTGTTTTCTAAAATGCACACCAAGAGTTTGATTCTAGAGATCGGCTCTAGGAGACCAACTTTTGGGAAAAGAAGTGAAAGAAACCATGGTTATTTTCAAAACTTAACAATTTTTCAGTAAATTATTCTTGTCTGACTGTTAAATAGAGGGACAGAGGAAGAAAGGATATGCCACTTGGAATGGGAGGAGGGCTGGAGCACAAAATTGGCTGTGGTTGAGGTAGAAAATAGGCAGCTGTTCTTCTCATCCTCTCCGGAGCCTTCTGCTCCAGGAGATTCCTGCTGGAGCCGTGCTTGGACTCTCTGGCACATCGTACAGTCTACACTGAGCCATCAAAGAAGTTGCAGGAGAGGTGCTGATGTAGCTCAGCACCCATCTTGAAAGGGTCATTGTATGACACAGCAGCGGCATGGCTGTTTTCAAGGGAGCAGGTTTTTAATCGCAGTAGCTGTTTCATCCTCCCTGTAGTATTCTCTGACAGTGAAGATGGAGCCAGTAAATACTCATGTTCCTGCGTGTTGGGTGACGGAGGTCTCGCTTTACATCCCTCTCCCCAACTGCTGTGTCCACCTGAGGCAAATGTATCCAGGAAAGCAGTGAGGCAGGCAATGACAGGGACCACTGGTAGACGTTCCCTTGGCTCATTTTAATACATACTGCGTCAGAATGGGCCTCACGTGCATTAGAAGTCACACACACTTGTTATTCAATGAAAACCTTGACTGACACTGTGTATAAGCTCAGTTAACAGCAGAAGTACTGTTGACAACGGAAAAAGGCTGTAGTACACTGGCCAGTCATTTAGAAAAGGAATCGGTCCCAATCCTTACTTTCTATATAATATGTTCCCTTTTGTGGATATGCTTTGTTTCTAGTTTGAATTCATCTCAATTCATTCTCAACTATGCTGTTTGTTCTTCTATGAACTCCCCAGTAAGAAATACATCAGGATAGAACTCTAACCAAAAAGTAGACAGTGTGTTCTAAAGGGAATTAAACTAAAACATTACCCTTCAACCTCAGGTAGAGCAATTTGGTGCTAAACTTTATTAATGTTAGCTTTTTGTTTTTTGTTTTTTGAGACGGAGTCTCGCTCTGTGGCCCAGGCGGGAGTGCAGTGGTGCGATCTTGGCTCACTGCAACCTCCGCCTCCCAGGTTCAAGCGATTCTCCTGTCTCAGCCTCCTGGGTAGCTGGCGTGCCACCATGCCCAGCTAATTTTATGTATTTTTAGTAGAGACGGGGTTTCACTGTGTTAGCCAGGATGGTCTCAATCTCCTGACCTCGTGATCCACCCACCTCAGCCTCCCAAAGTGTTGGGATTACAGGCGTGAGCCACTGGGCCCGGCAATATTAGCATTTTAATGGAAAGATTTTTACATATATTCCCTAAAGGTAAGGACATGGTTTGTCTCTTAAAAGCTATATTTTATTAAGTGATGATTGCAGTAATTATACTATTGGATAAAACAAGGAGGAAAACCTGGGTCCTGTGTTCGGATATTTGATTTGGAAAGGACTCCGTTGATTTCATATATTTGGAACATGAACATTGTGTTTTTCAGGGTTTCACATTAGAATTTCCTTGGCTTGGCCGGACGTGGTGACTCACGCCTGTAATCCCAGCACTTTTGGAGACCGAGGCGGGCGTATCACTCGAGGTCGGGAGTTCGAAACTAGCCTTGCCAACATGGTGAAACCCTGTCTCTACTAAAAATACAAAAAAATGAGCCAGGCGTGGTGGCGGGCACCTGTAATCCCAGCTACTCAGGAGGGTAAGGCAGGAGAACTGCTTGAACCTGGGAGGCGGAGGTTGTGGTGAGCTGAGGTCATGCCACTGCACTCCAGCCTGGGCAGCAGAGCAAGACTTCATCTCAAAAAGCGAACTTCCTTGGCTCATATTGTTGGACAACTAAATACATTTTTAGCTTGTGTCTGGTAACTCTTTCCCAGTGGGGTTTGTAGATGTTGCTTTGCCTGCCTCTACCCATGTATAACCTCCATAATATGTTATTTGATTTGGTTGTATATTATCAAATGGAACTTCCTGGAATTAGACAAGCAGGGATTCAAACTACAAGCAAATAATAGCAATACCTTCTTTGTTACCTTCCCTTCAAATCCAAAGCAAGACAAAAATTCAGTTACTGAATCGTCGAATACTGAAAATCACAGATGTCTTCATAGAGCTAGTAAGCATCAGACTTGGTTTAAATCCAGGTACTCTGATTCCAGATCTCAGTGCTCTTAAGCTCTGTGCTATATGGCCTTGTGGAGCATCTAGCACAAAATAGACATCCAGTGAGGCGATCAGATGTCATTTGGGAGTTGAGGTGCTCCTCAGGTTGGACCCGCCCAACCTTTCCTTCTGATCCTTGTTTTTCAGTATTCTGCCACTTGAACCCAGTAAAACCTTTCTTTCTCATACCATACCTCTTCCCACTCCATCTCCTTTTCAAGGTATTTGTGAAAATTGGACATCGTAGCTTCAATGGTTTATTAAGAGTTTAAATTTCTTAATCCACTCCATTTCTGTCTAAGTCAAATCACAACCAGGCTATCTCACATCAGATGTTCATTTATGAGGAATTAACTTCCAGGTTGAGTCTAAGGATCAGTTTGTATTTGGCCTGTCTCTTCCATAGGCTACTTTGTAAGCTATAAAGAATCCTAGACAAGAACGCAGAAACCCTGGGTCCTCGTCTTGCCTCTATCCTGATTCTTGTCTGGCGTACCTCATGGAATTCTTGTGAATGAGATAGAAGCCTTCTGTAAACCCTTGGGTGCTATACAAAGCTGTTGTTGTTGTTGTAGTTGTTATTATTATTATTGGTCTACACTGTGAGAAAGGTGTATGTAATGATGACTCTGAGACCCACTGCAAGGTGGTAAGTCATCAAAAAATAACTCATTTATGTTCAGGCCATTGTATTTCCAAAGGCGGGCACATTCTTTTATAGACCTCACAAAAATTTTAAAATAAGAATTTCACACTTTAAAAAAGTCTCATAGCACTGCTTAATGCAAGCAGACATTATTCCATTGTATGCCCAGTGCCATGCCAACATTTGAACATTTATTCAATCTTTACATATGCATACTTAATCCTCCCGATAACCCTGTGTGGTGATTACTGTTGTTATCCTCATTTTATATATGTGGAAACTGAAAGCTTAGGTGACTTATCCAAGATCACAGAGCTAGTAAGCATCAGAGTTGGTTTGAATCCAGGTACTCTGATTCTAGAACTCAGTGCTCTTAACCACTGTGCCATAAGGCCTTGTGGAGCATTTAACACAAAATAGACATCCAGTGAGGCAAATCAAATGTCATTCAGGAGTTGAGGTGCTCCTCAGGCTGGGCCTGCCCAGCCTCTCCTTCTGATCTTTGTTTTTCAGTATTCTACCACTCAAACCCAGTAAAACCATTCTTTCCCATACCATACCTCTTCTTGCTCCATCTTTGTTCAAGGCTGAGCCCTTCTCTGCAAAGCCTTTCCTCACCACTCAGGTTTTGCATGAGCTTCTTCCTTTTCTAGATACCTACATTTTGTGTTTGGAACTTAATTACAGCCTCTATTCATGATCATCTTTTCATGTGTTTATGTCATTGCCACAGGGCATCATTATAAACGGCATGGAAAAGCCCCTGCTGTTTGTTTCTAATAGCTCTTAGTGCAGTGATGTTCATAGAATATGTTCAATAAGTGCTTCTAGGTCTATTGATTATGTGCAATCCATATAGGAAGAGGATGTTCAGCTAGAGCCTTATTCATGTATGCTTTTTGGAAATTCCAACACAAACATGCTCTGAACACGCATTCATGGTTAGAAGCTGGTGGCTTTCCCCAGGAAACACAGTTTCTCCCTTTCTATAAACTTTTGACCAGAAAGAAAAAAATCAACCAGTGCACAAGAGCCAAAAATGATATTGAAGGATAAGCAGCCAGTTCCATTCTCTCACTTTTTTTTTTTTTTTTTTAACAAACAATGAGAGGTTTTTCCAATGGTAGAAATGACATAAATTCATTTTAAGGAACTTTGGAATTTATCAAAAAGTGTAAAGGCAGAACAATAAAAATTGACCATATTCCTAGATGTCTAGTAAAAGTTTTCCTCAGAATAAATCTTTAGAAGTGACATTGACAGGATGAAGAGGGTTCAACTATTAAGTCTTTGGTAACATACTGCCAAATGCCCTTCAGAAAGTTTGTACCAATTTACCCATTTGTACCATCGATGTGGATGTGAGTCTAACACTTTCAGTATTATATAATGTGTAATAAAAATTATTTTCAGATAACTTACAGTTTTAATAGTTGAAGTACAGTACCCAATGCTTAAACTTGATGAGGAACTCAATGGAAGTAAAATGATTTTAAATATCTGGTTTACTAAAACCAATTAATAATTTCATTCCTTGAAAGCAGAATACTTTCAAGTCTGAAGTTTTCATTCAGGTTAAAATCAGTCTACATTCAATGCTAGAGGTTCAACAAATTCTAAGACAGGTCATCCACTACAAAGATAGGCCGGAGCAGCCACTTTCAATTTTGCCTGAATTTTATCACTAACTGTGATAAAAGGGCACTTAACCTCTTTTAGCTTCCCTTGCCTTGTCTTTGAAAATGAGTGGGTTGAACTAAATTATATCTACGACCATTTCCAATTCTGCGATTCTAGAACCATCAATCTAAATCTACATGGATACAACCAGAGCTATAGGAATACTGCTTAGTGGGTGGGAAAATGAAATGTGCACAGACAGGTAAATTTGAGGCCAAGTAGAGTTCAGATCCAAGTTTCATATTTTCTTTGGAAAAATTTTTATTTATTTAGTGACTGCTATTTATTAAGACCGTTGGCTAGTCAGCCAAGGCAGACAGAGACTGCAAGTTAGTTCCAGTTGCTGAAAAAGTTGCTTCCAGTAAGAGTTGGGGCTGAGGGAGAAGGCAAGGCTGGAAATAGAAACGTAGGAGAATTTGAGCATAGCTCAGAGTACAGAGAGATCACTCTCAGCTGGGAGAGAAGGAAAATCTCTGTGAAAGAAGACATTTTTCAGATGCACCTTGGCAGGCAGAAATAGTAGAAGGAAGTTTTTGATGAAGGTAATCTTGTCATTCCCAAAATATCATGATGACTAACCCCATGAAAGTTTAAAATGTATGGATAAAAGTTTCCATGCCACTACAGGGTTATTATAAAATTTAACTTAAATCCCACTTCAACAAATGTCAGTCATTGAAGATCTTTGTATAACCAATATTGCAAAACCTTTGCTGATGGATTACTTATTTGAATCAAAATTTAATATAGCAAAATTTCAGTGAAGGAGATGTGACAGGCTCATAGGGTTTGTTGTCTATCCTCTAATAACTTTGTAGTCTCCTCACATCCAGTCACAAACTTCCTCTGAGTTGGAAGCCATATGAAACTTTTTGTTCTCTACAGCAGTCTATAAGAAAAAATTACTTAGTCCATTTTTAAATATTTATTCTTTCTATAATAATATTATACACACAAAATCTCAGCTTTGACCCTCAGAGGAGAGCCGAAGGTCCAATGTTCTGATGATTTCGTATGGACATACACTGGCTGTTATTTGAAGAATAAATATTTAAATCATAGAATGAGTAAGCATTGGAAGAATAATGATGGCGTTTTCTTTGTTGTTAATCTATTTGTACCTGAATTTGCTTTAAATGCCCCTTCAAATTTTTTTCTAATATAGTGGGACTAAGGAGAGTAGTCCTAACTAGTGGCAATATCGGAGGACAGGGGTGTGACTGTGGTAATTTAGTGCGGGAGCACAGCATCAGTACAGTCTGCAGCTGTTTGCTGGCGGGTTTTAATCTCTGCTGTCGCTGCCTATCACAAGATAACTGGAGCCCAGGTTTTTCAGATGGTATTATATGCTGATGCTGTGTTACCAACCTCTGTAATTTCTGAGTTTCTCATTATCAAAGGTGGGAGCCTCATCTCTGCTTAACACAGCAGTGCCTGGAGAGGTAATAATGATGATGATTTTTACCATCCCTGGGGTTTAAAATGTCTCCTCTGTTATGAGGCTTGCCCAGTGGTGGGGGGTAGCCTCAGAACTCCCTATCCCTGGAGCACTTAGTTGGCAGCATTTGGAAATGTGTGCTTATATCTCCGCAGGCTGGGAGACTGGGATGGAGAGCCAAAAGGGGAGGGAGGAGGTGAAATGCCTAGGGGAGTTGAAGGGAAAGAAGTGAGATGAGGTAAAGGAATCTCGAGTTGTCAGGAAATACAGAAGCAAAACCAGGTAGAAAAGAAAAACAAAAACATGGGACAAAAAGGAAAAGGTGGGAGGAGGTGGATGGAGGTGAGGATGACGTGCCTTGAGATAGCTGTTGGGAGCCTGGCCCTTGTTTTCCTCTATCCAGTAAATAAAACTGAATTTTGTCTTCCTGTGGCATTGATCTTCACCCTGGGCAGGTAAGACTTTCCCCTGGTAAGTGCTGAACAATTTAGGGCAAGCCCCCTGCCAAAGCTAGTGTGTGTTGTCCAGTACCTTATGTGGTAGTTTATCAATAGGTGATTGTAATTTTAAAATAATCTAATCCCTTGTCTCCAAGGAAGCTGCCATTAAGTCATGGCACTGATGTGTGGTTGGTGGGGCGTTTAAAGATGAAGAATGCAGTTAATCCTGAAAATGGGAGGGGAGGAGTGAAATGAACCATGGACCGCATCAGCACCAGAACTGAAGGAGTAGAAATTAATTGGAAGGGAAATAAGACACAAAGAAACCAGGATGGGCAAAGAGAAATGTGTGATTGGGGAAAAACAAGATCCTTACCTCATCCTTTTCGTTTCTTCCTACTCACAGAATGTTAAATGCACTCCCAAATGAAAATAGTATGGATGTGTGAGTGGCTGTCACTCAGACAGAGGAGGGAAAAAAAAACAACTTATTTTATCTTCATCATCTTATTTTGTCAGACCAAGCAGAATCGTCCTCCAACTATCTACAGTATCATTGGTTAAAATATGGGCATGTGGCCAAAAGCTTTGGATAGGTTTATTTTGTATGAATTTTAAAAAACAAAATAAGTTAGCATCTTTGCTTATGGTAGTTTTGAAAGAAAAAGATACATATTTCCTAAGCTGATATTAAAAGTGGCATTTATGTAATAATTATGGGTGACTTGTTTCAGTCTTTTTAGAAGACACATAAGATTGAAATGATAGATGTAATATTTACAAATAGTATTATGCTTACTAATATAGTAATAAGCCCTCTTTTTCTATAGTTTATCCCTAATGAAATATTTTTCTCAAAATTTTCCCTACTTTAAAAAATTTAGTTTTGTGCTACAATACAAGGTGAAAATTAGTCGGTAAGTAATCCAGCAATAACAGTTAACAGTCACAAATTCAGTTACCACACAAATAAGAAAGGAATACAAAAAGAAGGAGTGGATGTACTTAAATCCAAATGTGAGCGTGGATATCACCCAGAAAGAGAGAGAATTCAGCATTTCTCTTAGTTTGTGGTCTTTGAGGCATAACTGATAAGTGGGAAAACAGGTTTCTAATCACAGTGGAAGTGTTCAAGGGAGGAACCATTGCTGGAAGTGGCCAAGTGTACTATTTTGAGGTGGGAATCTCAGCAGTAAGGATCATTTCCCTTTTCTCTAGTGGAATCGGTGTTGCTGCTACCCTGTGCTGAGCAGGGTTTGGTTTTACTGATGACTGAGAAGATGGTACCTGTCCCCTTGGGCTGAGAGCAGGTATACCTGGGCAGTCTCTGACCATTTAGCTGGGTCCTGTGTTCTGCAGCACTTCTCACCTTGCAAAATTGGGGCAGGTGCTTTACTTAGGGTCAGCGGTTTCACCTCAAAGACTGGACATCATTGGAAAAACCAGACGCAGTCTAAAAGTGACAATGACAACTGTGCAACAATAGAAGGAAAAAAAGGAGAAAGCTGAAAGTAAATGAAGTCTGTCTATAGGACTCTCACAGAAGAGCATGAATCATCAAAGAGGTTCCAGAGTTACAACCAAGAAGTATTTATGGCGATCAGTGGTGCAAAGGGTAATAATACAAACATAATAAAGAAGAGAAAGGAAGGCATACCAGAGATAAAAGAGGCCTAGCATTAAATGAATAGGGAGATAAGCTTAATGATTATGCTCAAATGACTGAGCTATTGATGGCAAAATGGCTGAGCTTTGGAACTGCTTTTTAAAACTGGCCTTTAAGAAGATAAATAAGGATAATTAAACAGTAATGAAGACCCGTTTCATTAAAAAAAGAAGAAAACAAGTAAATAGGCAAGGTCTTAGATGATGTGTTAGCCAGTGTTAATGGAAGTAATAATGAATTCGTCAAAATATGGTAGCTCTCCTTTGGAATCATGAAGAATAATGAGAAAGAGAGAGAGAGGAGAGAGATGGGGAGGAAAGAGACAGAGAGAAACAGACAGACAGACACTGGAGTAAAGACTGCATATCCAGTTCTCACTTGTTCAGAGTATCGTTGGCAGAGATATCTCAGATTCATTCTCTTGTCTTATTTTAGCCACTTTTTTTCAGAATTCTTACCCTAGGAACCTCTTTATCAGAGCTACCAGTTAGAAGCCACACATGCTTTCTGTCTTCTTCCTGCTTCATCTATGCTCCAGTGTTGCTAATGTATAGTAAAAATAAAATGAAAAATAGTTTAGGAGAGATAATGTCCTGTACACTTCACAGAACAAGAGCCCCTGAATAATTAATTTCTAAATAGAATTAGTCTTAAACCTATTCCAAACATAATACTTGCCCATAATAAGTATTCCATAAACATTTGTTGGATAAATAAGTGAATTAGGAAAACTACATTGCTAACAAATACTAGAACATTTGAGAGGGTAAATATATGAACATCTATGAGGTATTAGAGCCAGGAGCTACAAACAGCATAAATCTATAAAGCTTTTTCATGTTAGACCAACTTAATCGATTTTTTGTTTTGAAAATTGGAAAACAGTGGACAAAAAGAATACGCTAGATATATTATTATATCTAAATACATCCAGACGTTAATGGAAGAATTGATAGCAGGTCTCATGAAATCTAGTTCAGAAAATGAATTCAAATTGAGTTGAATGTGTCAAATTGATTGAAAACTGCCTGAAGGACTGAAAGTGTAATGATAAATGACAATGTATTGAATCTGGACGAGGGTGGGGAGCTATGTTCAGCATGGTCTTATTTAACATCTTCATTAATTATCTGGGAAAGGATATAAACAACACATTCATTAAATTTGTAGACGTGAACGAGAGAGGGGTTTGTAAGCACTGGGTAGGGCAGAGGACAATATGAAGGGAACTAACCTGCTCAAGAACAGAATGATGTTAATAATTTGATGAAAATCCACTAATGGCCTGATGGTGTTCTTCTGTGCAGAGCACAATCCCAGGCACTATAGGCGATTACAAGGCGAGTTAAAGCATCTCGGCAGACAGAGTGCAAACAACTAAGTATACCATGGGGGAAGGTGAAGGAAATGCTGCATTAGAGGTGCAAGCAAACTGCAACGGAAGCAAAGAAGTGATGAAATTCTAAAGAGAACAGTCAGGACTGCAAATTCACATTGTTAGACCGTGAGTAAAACAACTGGAGCAAGAAACATCCCAGAGATGTAACTAGGGTTAGATAAAGGATAATGCCATGGGCTACCAAGAAGCAACAAGACAGGGATATTTTTCTTCAAGCACGCCATGTGAGTCACAGATAATGGAGTTGGGACATTGGGCTCAGCCAGTGCAAACTCACTGCTCAACAGAACCTTTTTTTTTTTTTTCCTGCTATTTTTCTTTCTTGTGCTAAGGTAAACTACTAGGTACTGTTTTTAATTTAGTTTTTAATTATGATCTAAGGATCGGTACTATGGAAACACACATAATTATATAAGAAAGTATTGCACATATAAAGCATTATCTATTTTATAATATTAAACAAATGGCAACGATCTAATGTTCAATAGTAGAGGAAAATTTACAAAACTTTACTGTCTGTACTTGACAGGATATTCTCCAGCCACTAATGGGTGGTTATGCAGAATTAGAACAGGAAAAAATGCCCATATTTTAATGTTAGATGAGAAAACTGGTATGCAAAATTTAACATAGAGTGTAATCAAAAGCAAAAAGCTAGTGCATTTTTAGCAACAAAATATATCGGTGGCTGTCTTTGTGTAGGGTGAAAGAGGAGGCTAGAAAACAGTATTTGTTGAGTCCAAGCAACTAATTTTTTCAATGTTTGTTTCTGTCATAAAGGTTTTTATTTGCATTTTAATATATGTTTTGGCCAGATGTGGTGGCTCAGGCCTGTAATCCCGGCACTTTGGGAGGCTGAGGCGGGTGGATCACTTGAGGTCAGGAGTTTGAGACCAGCCTGGCCAACATGGTGAAATCCTGTCTGTACTAAAATACAAAACTTAGCCAGGTGTGGTGGTCCATGCCTGTAATCCCAGCTACTTGGGAGGGTGAGGCATGAGAATCACTTGAATCTGGAAGGCGGAGGTTGCAGTGAGCCAAGATCATGCCACTGCACTCCAGCCTGGGCCACAGAGTGAGACTCCGTCTCAAAAAAATAGATAAGTAAATAAAATAAAAATTTAAAAATGTATATATGTGTTTATACACACACACACACACACACACACACACATATGTTTTGATGAGTCTCTAATAAAGGCACTTAGGGAGAGTATAATAATTTAGTTATGTGGTTATTTTCTTGGAAAAAAATCGAGGTTCCTAATCATTGAGGGATATTCGTTGTCTTGAAGATCGATGTATGTTAAGCACACCTGGAATAACAAACAAATTTTGCTGTTAGTTTTATTAAGGTATAACCCAATGAGTAAAAGACAAGGATGTGCATTATGACATTATAGCCACAGTGATCAGGGAGGAGCTGCCCATGCACACAAACTCACACATTCATGCACACAGGCATACCTCAGTAATGAAACCATGTACCCCTAAGGACTGAGAGCCAATCTGTGGGAGAGGTTTTGAAACACCAAAACACATAAGGTGGGCAGAGATCCGAGACTCATTTTATTTAGTATTTTTCAATCGGGGTTGAGAGCGTTGGGTAGAAGGACACTTCTAGATGAAGTTGAAAGCAGCAACAGTATATCTAGAGCTGACAGCTAGTGTTGTAAAATCTCCCTGAAACAATGTTGGCACCATGGCTGTGTTTCTCTTTTCTTCCTGCCTGTCTCTGGTGCAGGTTGCCCTGTGCTCTTCCCTTTAATTCTTATTCTTTTTCCTGGCCTCAGTCTTAGGGGAAGTGAACTATGTACCCAGGTGTGTATTTGGCATTTCTCTAGCAGTTTTTAAAATAATTTTATCTATCATAATTATTTTCATCAGGAGAGAAACCTTTCCATATTCTTTATCAAGATACTCTATCATGAAAATTGTCAAATATATGCAAAAACAAAGAGAATGACCCCTCATATATCATTACTCAGATACAGTGAGTACCAAGATTTTGCCATACTCACTTCATTTATCATCTCCCTCTTTTTTGTCAAAGTAAAAATCTCAGGCAGGTCATTTCACCCTTATTTACTTTAGGTTATTTCTCAGAAAAATGGAGAGTTCTCATATAACGATGATGCTATTATCAAGCTTAAGAATATTAGTATCATCTAATACCTAACCCATAATCAAATTAACTCATTTGACCCAAAACAGCCTTTTCCAAGTAGGTTTGTGTCAATCAGGATCCCGACAAAGTCCATACATCACAGTGGTTGTTATATCTCCTGAGTCTTTTTAATCTGTCTTTGCTTCCTCATGCTCCCCCATTAACACATTAGGAAACATGTTTTGAATAATTTGGAAAAATAGTCATGGAGTACTCTTAGGAAAGAGTAACAGGGCTGAGGATGGTTAATTTAGCCCATCCTAACTTCTGTGAGATTTTTTCAGAATATTTTGGATGGTTCTCTCACTTTTGTTATTAAGCATTTGGGAAGAAGATTCTGTAGCCTACTCAGGTGAGCCAATCTCATGGCATTGAACAGAGAAGACATGTTTTCATGTCTCTAACCAGTGTTTTTCGTGGTGTAAGTCAGGCCTTTCACCCTTCATCTAAGTGGAACCAAGAGGTTAGGTATTCCCTTTTCTTTAGTTATATCATGGGCTTCATTAACTCCAAATTGTATCTCTCCCTCAGCTATTTATATATATTTTTTGGTGGTGGTTCTGTTGTTTTACAAATTTAAGCAAGAGGTTGAATAGCATAGTGATTAAGAGCAAAGATTGCTGGAATCAAATCTTGACTCTGGGCCAAGCTTGGTGGCTTATGCCCGTAATCCCAACACACACCTGTAATCCCAGCACACGCCTGTAATCCAGCACTTTGGGGAGTCAAGGTGGGAAGATTGCCAGAAGCCAGGTGTTCAAGACCAGTCTGGGCAACAAAGTGAGGCCTTCATCTCTGTTAAAAATTTAAAAATTAGCCAGGCACAGTGACGTGCACCTATAGTCCCAGCTACTCCAGAGGCTGAGAAGGGGAGATGTTTGAGCCTAGGAGTTTGAGGCTGCAGTGAGCTGTGATAGCACCACTGCACTCCAGCCTGGGTGATGGAGTAAGACTCTGTCTCTTAAAGAAAAAATTTAAATAAAAAGTCAATAAATCAATCTTGACTCTGCTATTGGCAAGTTACTTATTCTGTCTGTGCCTCAGTTTGCACATCTTGAAAATTGGATAATAATAGTATCTAACCTATAAGGTTAAGATTAATACACACACATATACATTGCTTAGAATAATGTCTGTCACATACTAGGCATGTAGATGAGTGTTAGCTATTGCTGTTGTATCATTAATATGCTCTTGCTATAAGAACAAGAAAGTAAAAAGTCAGTTTCAACTTGTAGAGAGGATGTTCTTACTATAAAAACAAGAAAGTAAAAAATCAGTTTCAATTTGTAGAGAGGTAGTACTTTCTACAGTTTTAAAGGAGAGTAATTAGTAAATAAAAGTAAAAGGTGAAGAATTTTGTGAAACTGTGTGAAAGTTACATATTTTCAATATTAGGGACAATCTTTTGGCTTATGATAATTTTTCCCAAAGAAAAAGTTAAAATGTCAGAATTAACAGCATTTCAGGTGACAGCATCTTAGAATGTGGCCTAAGAATGTAGACCTAAAGAATCAGTTGTAAGAATTTGCTTCATTTCTCTGTTTTGGGTGAATTATGTTTATTAAACTTGCATATTTAAATGAAAAAGCACAAGAAACTTTTTTAAAAGCCATGTTTGAATGCCAGCAAATATTTGAAAGAACAAATATAAGCTTGTTTTAACAATTCTCTGCAAATACCCTCCCTCCACATATCCCCCTGACAAATAGCCTTTGCAATGTGAGTACTTAGCTTGGGCATAAAGGACTGAATGTGAAGATGTGTAAAAGATCCATTGTCTAGGCTGCTCCTGGGTGATGGAAGTCACTTCTGAGGTGGGCTTAGCAGGAGGGCACATGCTCACTCGCCAAGAGTGCATCCACAGACCTCAGCTTCCATGTGCATTGATGATGGCCGTGGAAGCACATAGGTTGAAAATGCCCTCAGAGCTGCATGGCTGGACAGAACCTCTAGCTATTGTGTGGTCCGTCTCTCTCAGGAAATTGAAGTCCAGAGAAGCTGGGCAACTTCTTTAAATCACACAGGAAAATAAGATGGGAACTTGATTTGCCCTCTTCCTGGTCCAGAGTTCTTGGTATCATTCTGCACAAAGATGTGAATACGGGTTAAGTAAAAAGGATTATATGGTCAAAAGGCTTGGGAAAACCTGAGTTCCATATGTTATACAGGTGTCTTTCCTGCAAGATGTCTCAGAGCCTTCAATATCTTACACGGGGGATTATCATGCAGCATTTCTCAGATTTATTTGACCATGGAACCTCTTTCTTCACTGAATATGCTTTGGGTAAAAACTACTCTGTGCTATCCCTTACTTGAATAGAGCACACAACATAAGAACTGAGAGAGAAAGTCACGGCATAAGCTCATAATATTTATAATAGCCATCTTGACCTGTATTTGAACTAGGGTTATACATTCTTCTATTGAGTTAGTAGTGACAGATGAAGACAAGGAAGGAAAGGTAAAAATTGATTAAACTGCTTATTTAGTGGGCAGAGGGAAAAAGAGATGGGCATATTTTGTCTATTCTCAATTTCTTGAACCTTATAAAGAAGAGACGAATTTTTCTTCTGACTGTGCCTCCCGTCCCATTGCTTCTTGTCTGGCCTACACACATTTTGCTATTTCTAGAACCAAGTTAATCCATTGTTCTTTGCTGGGCATCTTATTGATCTTCTGTGTTATTAATATTCACTTTTGGCTGCCAGATTAGCTCTAATGAACCATTTACATTTATTTTTAGCACACTTAGGAAGTTGGGACGTATTATCCAGATTGCATTCTACTGTGCAGGAATTGTATCTGCAGAGAATGAGAAGCCTTGACTTTCCTCCTTTTTCCGATTTCCCTCACTTTAACTTTACCCCAAACAGAAATAAAGGAAGTCTTCAATTTATGAACAGGCTGTTCCAATAGTTTTTTGGGGGGGAACTCAGAATTTATGTTCCCATAAAAACAGTGTTCCTAGGCTAACCCACTAAAAAAAATTTTACCCATAGTGATTTTAAAAGTATACATTTACATTTTATTTACAATAAAAGGGAAGCAATTTGGTTTCAAACATCATAGAATTTATTTACCCCTGTTTGAAACAGGTCCTCCCCTCTCATGCTCACACTCACTTGCTGGAATTTGGAACTTCCTTTGGGTCCCTCCAGGGCTGTGGCGCAGTCTAGTGTAGGGCTAGACCAAGAACTCTGGAGCCAGACTGTTGAGGTTAGCACTCCATCTCTGCTACTTCTGTGCTCCTGGTAGGCTGTGTTACCTTTTGGTGTCCCAGTTCCCACATCTCTAAAATGGGGATAATAATAATATCCATCTCATAAGGCACCTGATACGTAGAAAAGTGCTAATAGGTATTCACTGTCATTTTGATGACAGTGCTGATGGAGTGGGGGTGGACCTGATGGGGCAGTGGGATTCAGGACAGGACTCAAGCCAAATAAAACCGGAAGAAGGATTGGAATCAGTGGCACCAGGAAGTGGGGGAAGAAGGGAAGTTGGTGAGTAGATTCAGGAATGTTAAACTGGATAAAGAAGAGAAAATGAGATTCCCAATGCAGTTATGACCTGAGTAGGATTGGAGAAAAAGGAATCAGAGAGGGAAGAGAAATTCTTGGGTCATTGTTTTAAAAATAAGAAAAAAAAATGAGGTAAGGAATAGGGGTAGATATTTTTGCCACTTATCAGCTTCAAGACGTAGGTCTAATTACTTAGCTACTTTGAACCTTATAAATTGGGAATAATAGTATTAACCTTGCAGGGATGTATAAAGATTGGAATAGTGTATTCAAAATGCCTGGCACACATTAGGTGTGTAAATGAATGATGATATTTGTTCTTACATAAAGGTTATGCTGCTAAAGTACTTCCAGCAAATTATTCTTTTTTTCCAACCCTAATTTCTATTACTTAAGTAATCCATACTCACTTCTAAAAAGTAGAAAATTAAAAATAGTTAAGTAACTTATCTAAGCTCACACAGTTATGGAATGGTTAAACTGGAATTCAGAGCTTGCAAGTGTAACTTCCTAAGCCCGTTCTCCTAAATAACACACATTTTTGTAAGTCCCAGCAGGCACAGTTGTTTTATTTCACATGGCTGTACCTACAGAAGAGAAGCAGTCTTCTCTTCTCCACATATTGTCTATTTTCATCTCTCTGTAACTCCTTGGGTACTTTCAAAGTGAGAAAGTGACCTACACCTGTGTTTCTCTGGATCGGTTGTCGTCTAGGAAGTATGTATTTGGCTTCAGTTTGTTTCACTGGCAGTTTTTTGCAACTATCAGAGGATGGAATTTTGCTTTGTCATCTGACCCAAGCACAAACTTAGGTAAATTTATGAGAATAGGCCAATTTCTACAGAAAAGCTGACTCTAGTGAAAGATTTTTCTTCCCCAAGTCAATTTTTTAATTTGTATTTGATCTGTTCTGCATGGTGTTTGGCCCTCCTCTTTGCAAGTTTTGCAATTTCACTGTCCAACAAGCAGTATCTGATAGGAGTTTTAATAAGACTCTTCACCCTTCTTTGTGCTCAAGAAAATATTGTCAGCACTCTGCCATTCCCTCAGAAACAGGATCCCACCCACTCTGACATAGCTGTTCCACACAAGAAACCACACATGTAAACCCTAAACAAAGAGAGTTTGATGCCAAGGGTTATTTTTTCTCTTTATTCTGTAATATATTTATACACTTTTGCTTAATACCAAACTATTTGAAGTCATTATAAATAAATCCAGAAATATGTGCTTTATAGCCTCAATATGAGCAAATACCAGGCCAGAACTGACCAAATGCACAAACCAAAAACAAACAAATCAGCCTCAAATTAGATTTCATGGTGCAATTATTTCATGTGTTTCTGAAAACTGTTCTTTTAAAATATCTACTGTTTTCTTCCATCCTTTCAGTTGTCTCCAAGTCTTCTGCCACCCCCACCTAGAAAAAGAGTCTTCTGTTTGCATTAGGACATTTACATAGGCATTTCTTTCCTGGAGAAATATGACAGCAGCTGAGATAGCACAGGCCTTGTTAATACTTAACACTGAATAAACAGGGCAGGTAATGACCATTGTAATACTTCCAAACGCAGTACAGCAACACAGTTGACAAAGGTCAGGAGGGAAAAAAAATAGCATTGGTGTTTGCAGTGGGAAGAATCTTCTGAAATGAGACTTGAGAAAACAGGCATACGTCCTGTGTCTTAAGGCCTTTGTTGAAGGGAAGACTACTAAGCTCCCTCTGAACTGGTGTTCCAAGATTTGTAATCTCAATACTGAGAAAGATGGAAACATAAGGACCAACTTTAGTGCTAAGAAATTCTCACAGTACCTAGGGCTTTAATATTTCTTCAGATAAATTAGGCAGCCAGATCAACTTACCTAAATATTGTATTAAAGGCACCCTTTTATGCCAACTTCACCCAAAACACTCCCAGCTGCTCGTTGTACACTGAAGTTACACGATGTATCTTTTCAAGGACCTTGCAGTCTTTGCTGAAAAGGACTTCAGTGCTTCCTCTCAGGAGACACCTCTCAGATGAGGTGTTGTTTTCTGGAAAGGTGCTTAAGTTCCTAGCTTGTATAGCAGTGGAAAGATTGAGGCTCTAACATATATTTCGGAGAGCTGCCTTATGTTATTGGCCATGTTCATAAGCAAGACCCAGTCATCTGGGTGAATGAGGGACTGCCCATTTTCCTAGGCCAGAGGTTTCAGAGTCTATTTGTTCATGCATTCATTCCTCACTCATTAGGTATTTATAGAGTAGCATCTGCCATGGGTCAGGCTGTTTTCTCAGTGCTGAGGATAAATAGTGAACAAAACATTGTCAAAGAGCTTTGGTTCCAGTGGGGAAGGCAGACGAGTAAACAGATCATTGTAATACGGTGAAATAATTAATTACAGGGTGACTAAGGTATACTTCACTCAGGCTTCTGAGGGCCCTGAAAGGTTTTACATAAAAAGTGTCTTTGAAGCCCAAAGATTTGTTAGGATTTTGTCAGTGTTGGGTAGGGAGAGTTTTCTAAACTGAAAAAACATATTGAAATCCCTGAAAAAAGAGTGTGATCAGTTAGGGGAACTGAAAGTAGTTCAGTGTGGGCAGAGGGCACAGTCAACCTAAAAGATTAGTGAACAGAAAACAATTAGAACCCAAGTTCGTCAAGAGGTTGAGGTTTAAACAACAATTTGGAAAA
Source organism: Macaca mulatta (assembly GCF_049350105.2). Lineage (NCBI taxonomy): Eukaryota > Metazoa > Chordata > Mammalia > Primates > Cercopithecidae > Macaca > Macaca mulatta. Next base: position 148,891,494 of record NC_133410.1, on the reverse strand, counting down.
GAGAAAAAAATTATTCTTCAGTTACAAATTTTGCACATATTAGCAATTTGAATTGAGAGGTTTTGTAAGACTTCATTTATTTTAAGTAATTTTTTCATTTTTCTTGTCTTTTTAATTTCTAGTTTATTGTCAGTTATGACTGCTCTGTGTTAATTATAATCATGAAAAGTTGAGAAAACATATATGTGCCCCCGCATTAAGGGATTAGTTACGTAAGTTATAATAAGTTAAAAACACTGTGTCCCAAAACATTATGTACGAAACATTAAACTAAGCCCATTTATTTAAAACATAAAATCATAAAAACATGATTAGCAGAAACCATTTCTATTTTATCTTCTTGCCTCTCTAAGTGCAAAGTACCTGATAATAGACTTCCACAAATTCTTGTGGATGAATTAATGAATGAATGGAAAAAAAGTAAGCATGGCTACAAGCACCTATTGGACTTTACCTTCCACAAAGAAATGCAGAAAAGTTGACAGAATATTTTGATTAATATTTGCTTGGAGTTTGTAACTCAGGACCAAATAACTGTCCTTTGCTTTTTCCTATTCCTTCCATGTAGTGACATTATTAATATATTAAGATAAACAAGTTTGTTTTCTTCTTTAAAGCATTTGCTCTTTCACTGCTACAAAAATACTAGTTTATACTTTTGTTTGATCTTTCCATGAGTCGATACATGTATATTTGCTTCTAATATTTGCACATTTATTTTCCACTTTGACACTGTTGTGTAAAGGGTTTTGTTTTTTTTATTATGTGTTATACATTTGTTTGGCTTTGTGCGGTTAGATAATACCAGCAGAAGCTGCCACATAAAAAAGGGGAGCACCCAGAGGTTTAAATTAGAATCTGAGTAGTTCTCAAATTAAAATTTTAGGTTATTTGAATTGCAGATACCTACACCAGCAGTTGTCTGTAGAAGCCCAGTTAGGCTTAGTAGAAAATTAACCTGACTCTAACGAGCACTAATAATCTAGCTTATTCATTTCTCTTTTTTTTTATTTTTAAAATTCACCTTTTTATTTTGAGATAACTGTAGATTCACATGCAGTTATAAGGCATGATACAGACAGATCTCATGTATTCTTAGCCCAATTCCCCCCAATGGTAATATTTTGAAAAACTATAGTACAGTATAACAACCAGGTATTAACATTGATACAATCAAGATACAGAACATTTCCCTAACCACTAGAATCTCTCATATTGCCCTGTTATAGCTACACCTATTTTTCCTCCAGCCCCCTTTCTTAACCACTAGATACTCATTTTTACAGTTTTGTCATTTCAAGAAGGTTGTATAAACAGAATCACATACTGTAACCTTTTGGGATAGGTTTTTCTTTTTTTCCTGCTCAGCATGATTCTCTGTTGTGTGTATCAATAGTTCATTCTTTTTTATTGCTGAGTAGTATGCCGTAATATAGATATACAATACTTTGTTTAAGCATTCATCCTTTGAAAGATAATTTGGGTTTTTTTATAGGTTTTGGTTATTTATGAATAAAGCTGACATGAGCAATAATATACAGGGTTTTCTATGGATATAATTTTTATTTTTGGGGGATAAACATCCAGGAGTACAACTGCTTGGTCATATGGTAGTTACATGTTTAGTTTTTAAAGAAACTGCTTATTTTCAATAGGGGCTGTATTATTTTACTTTTCTACCAGAAATGTACGAATGGTCCATTTCTCTAAATCTTTGCCAGTATTTGGTAGTGTCACTGTTTTTTTATTTTAGCCATTCTGCTAAGTGTATAGTGATGTCTCATTGTGGCCTTAATTTGCATTTCCCTGGTGGCTAATGATGTTGAACATCTTTTCGTGTGCTTATGTGCCATCTGTATGTCATCTTCAATGAAATGTCTGTTCAAGTCTTTTGCCCATATTCTAATTGGAATGTTTTCTTACTGCTGTGTTTTGAGAATTCTTCATACAATCTAGATAGAAATCCTTGTTAGATACATGGTTTGCAAATATTTTCTCCCAACATGTGATTGCTTTTTCATTCTCTTAAGAGAATCTATCACAGAACAAAAGATTTTTCACAGAACAAAACTTATCAAATTGTCCTTGACTCGTTACGCTTTTGGTGTTGACTTTAAGAGTTCTTTGCTAGCTCTAGCTCCCAAAGATTTTCTCTTACTTTTTTTTCTAAAATCTTTATAGTTTTACATTTTACATTTAAGTTTGTGATCCATTTTGAGATAGTTTTTGTATAAGGTGTGAGGTTTAGGTAAAGGTGGGTATTTTTGGTTTGGTTTTGTTTTTCATTTGTTTTGCCAATGAATGTTTAGTTGCTCTAGCCCATTTGTTGAAAAGTCTGTCCTTCCTCCATGAAATTGCTTTTGCAACTTTGTCAAAAATAAATTGAACATATTTGTGTTATATAGATCTATTTCTGGGTTCTCTATTCTGTTTCATTGATCTGGTATTTGTCTCTTCACTAGTACCCCACGGTGTTGATTACCATAACTATATACAGTAGTAAGTCTTGAAATCAGGTATACTGATGCTTTCTACTTTATTCTTTTTTTTCAAAATTGTTTCCATTATTTCAGTCTCTTTGCATTTTCATACACATTTTAGAATATTTGTCTTTATCTACAAAAACTATTGCTGGGATTTTGATAAGAACTGTTTCAAACTTGTGTATCAAGTTAAGGAAAATTCACATTTTACTATGTTGTCTTCCAATCCATTAATGTAGTATGCCTCTCCATTTATTTAGATCTTCTTTGATCTTTTCATCAGAATTTTTTAGTTTTCAGCACATAAGTCCTGTACCTAAATATTTCATCTTTTAGTAAGTATAAATGATATTCTATTCTCAACTTTGGTGCTCACATATTTATTGCTAGGACATAGAAATATAAATTATATTTTGTATGCTAATCTTGTATCCTGTTATCTTGCTGGACTCACTAGTTTTAGGAGGTCCTTTTTTTTTTAAAGCTCTCTTGGGATTTTCCATTTACACAATCATGTCATTCATAAACAGGAAGCAATCCTTTTTCATCCGTATACTTTTATTTTTATGTATTTTTTTTTAGACGGAGTCTTGCTCTGTTGCCCAGGCTGGAGTGCAGTGGCACAATCTGGGCTCACTACAATTGCTGCCTCCTGGGTTAAAGCAATTCTCATGCCTCAGCTTCCTGAGTAGCTGAGATTACAGGCGTGTGCCACCACATGTGGCTAATTTTTGTATTTTAGTTGAGATGGGGTTTCACCATGTTGGCTAGGCTGGTCTCAAACTCCTAACCCCGAGTGATCCACGCACCTCGGCCTCCCAAAGTGCTGGGATTACAGGTGTGAGCCACCACACCTGGCCCATGTGTATACTTTTAATTTTCTTTTCCTGCCTTATTGCCCTGGCTAGCACTTCCAACACTTTGTTGAATAACAGGAGTGAGAACCGACATCCTTGCCTTGTTCCTGGTATTAGGGAGAAAGCATTTGGTCTTTCAACAATAACTATTTTAATGATAGTTTTTTTTAGATGTTCTTCATCAATTTAAGGAAGTTTCTCTCCATTTCTAAAAATTAAGAATTTGAAGAGTAAGAAGTTTGAATATTATAAATTTTACAGGTTATTATTGTTTAGCTTAAGAAATTATAGAGCTTCTGTTCTTGCTAGTTAGTTAAGTCTTCAGGACTTATGCAAGACAGGGTAACCCAGAGTGATAGACCTCCTTTTTATTGATGTTTCATGATTTTAAATTTCGTTCTCTTTTTTCTTTATGTACTTAACTTTGCTTTTCTTTCTCTGACTTTTTTCTTTTTAAAAGTGCATTGGGCCGGGCGCGGTGGCTCAAGCCTGTAATCCCAGCACTTTGGGAGGCCGAGATGGGTGGATCATGAGGTGAGGAGATCGAGACCATCCTGGTAACACGGTGAAACCCCGTCTCTACTAAAAAATACAAAAAAAAAACTAGCCGGGTGAGTTGGCGGGCACCTGTAGTCCCAGCTACTTGGGAGGCTGAGGCAGGAGAATGGCGTAAACCCGGGAGGCGGAGCTTGCAGTGAGCTGAGATCTGGCCACTGCACTCCAGCCCGGGTGACAGAGCGAGACTCCGTCTCAAAAAAAAAAAAAAAAAAAAAAAAAAAAAAAAAAAAAAAGTGCATTGGTAGACAGTACTTCAATGTTGTAATTGGTCAGTGGAAGACTTAATTCATGCTTTAAAATAATGTATGCTTACAAGGAATATATACAAATATTTCAAAGAGCTATCTGAAAATTGGTTTCAATTGGGATTCAAACTAATCTTTATTTGATTTGTATTTGCCTCATTCTCACTTTACATTTTTAATTACTTTTTAAATTTTTTGAATTTTGAAGTACTTTTCACTTTTAATTTGAATGTACAACTTTACTTTCTTCTATAAAATTTAATATTGCCAGACCAACTTACTTGGATGTCTACTTTTATAAAATAATGCCAGCTTTTCCATTCTTCTTCTACACATAGAATTAGGTCGTTCAGTATTTTAGACTTTTTGGTATTCTAGTGTCCCTAAGGAAGGGAGTGATTGAAGTTTACCACTTCCTATGACATTAATACTGAACTTAAACATCTTCAAGGCAAGGTATGAACACAGAACAAATATATCTTCAAGTTATGAGCAACAGCAACAACAAAAAACTAATTCACACAGATTTACTCTATTGTAACCTACCACATCACTCAGCAATGTAAAATTGTTTTTGTCATTATATATTCTTCTGTATCATCATTTAGACTCTAAGCATCATGAAGGCAGGCATCATTTCTTTTTTATTTATGTCATGTACCTGAGGCATTCAGTGAATATTTGTTGAATGACTAATTTCTGATGTCTGTGGTATTCCATTGTTTGGACACACCATTGTTTAGTTAAGCAGCCTCTTCCTTTTGGGCATTTAGGCGGTTCCTAGTTTTTGCAATAATAAACATGTAACTAATCTTTTCAGCCCCTCCTACTTTGATGAGTCGTCTCATTTTACATTATGTCTACATTCGACTTTTGGACATCCATATTTTTTCATCATTTATTGTGCTTTGTCATTTTAATTTCTCTACTCTCTGGTTGGTTGGATATTTATGTCAAGCTGCTTAACAAATGAGCATATGGCATTGCTTTATTGCTTGACTCTAGTGTTGGGAAGTCAGAACAGTGTTAGATGATGAGCCCTTTAGAAGAATTTAGAAAGAAGTTGACTAGAAAAGATGTAAAAGTTGTGAAATATATAAGGCCAATTTAGGAGATCACAGAAAGGTGGTCCCACATTGTGGAGCATCTGTAATGTTGCTCCTGCAAAGATTGGCTTTGCCCATACCACTGAAGGAAGCCTCATCCCATTCTCAAGTACTTTCAGAACAACTGAAAGTATAGTGGGATCCATACCACATTCCTATCAGAAGGTCCAAAGAATCTCAGCACCATCCTTTATATAGCTTTGCTGAGTATCTGTTATGGTCCAGAAGGGTTCTCTGGTGGGGACTGTGGAGAGGCACCTAGATACCCAAAACACAGTGCTTGTCCTCAAGTAACTTGCCCACTGGGGATGGGCAAGTAAGACTGAAGCCCTGTGGCATTATGGTCGGAGCTCATGATGCAGAAATGGACACCCTTAGATCTGAATCAGGCTTTTTCTTGGTGGTTTGACTTTAAGCAAGTAATCTAATTTCCATAAAGCTCAGTTTATTCATGTAGAAAATGGGAAAATAGTGTCAAAGGTTATTTTGAAGAATACATGGAAAAATGCAAATAAGACTCAGAAAAAAAGTTTGGCATGAGGTGGGTGTATATTTTTTCTTGAAAAAGAAAAACAGGCAGAAAAGACAGTATGGTATCATGCGAGAGATAACATAGGATTTGCGGTAACAGAGCGACTACTTACGGCTAGTGAGAGTGAGGAGGATGTTATGGAAAAATGTAGAAAATCACTTGCATCTTAAAGAACAGTTAGGGTTGCAGGTGGCTGAGGGACAAGTAAGGAAGATACTCCAGAGGAAGAAATGGCATATGCATAGGCAAGGGGAAGAATGGCAGGCTGTGTTCATGGACTGTAGGGAGACAAGACGGCAAGGGTGAAGGCGGACTGAGATGCATGTGTGCCCCTGGCGAGCTAATCAATTGACTTCTTAAAAATTTGACATTTTCTAGTGGGAGAGTAAAGGAAAGAATGGTTTTCTATTAATAAAATAGGTATACCCAAATAGTTCTTTCTTTACCTTCAAAATAAGATGTCTGTTATATGCTGTGAATGCAACATGACATTTTAACCTATTTGGACTTGTCTTTCATTTTTACAATTTTTAAAGAAGCACTCATAATTGGATACGATTAGTCGTACTCAGCATAGATAGAGGTCATTTCCGTGGATGTCGGCACTTGATCTCTTTGCTCAGGGTATATCATGTGCTTTTATGGGAATGGCTTTTGTTTACATTTTGCCAATGAGTAAGGAGTTTGAGGGTAGAAACCTGAGTTAACTGGCACTATATTTCTAATTGATTAGTGGTGTTTCAGTGCCCCCTATGGGATGGTACCAGGGCAGTTATCTCATTGGGTATCTGCATAATTGGACTCAGGATGAAGGAGAGGAGTAGAACCTAGACCTCAAGAGGTGGTTAGGGCCAGATCCTGGGGAAACTTGACTGGCTGCATATAAAGGTACAGATTTTAAATTATTAAGCAAAGCAGTCTCTAGAAAGGGTGTTAAACAAGTGCCCAACATGGAACTTAGAAACATTTTATTTGGTGGTGAAGTTCATGAGAGAATGAAAGCAGGAAGCTGATGTGGTGGTCACTTTACAAGTGTGAAGTCCTAAGTGCTGGCCTTGGACAGGAGTAAAGTGAATGGGAGGAAACTGAGAACTGTAGACAAGAGGAAGAAAGAACTGATGGACTGGACGACTGATTGCATGCAGGAGGCTGGGAAGAGGGAGCATGCTGAGACAACAGAGATCTTGAGTCTCATTGACCTTCCAGGTATGTCTGTCACCTACAGCCTATAACATTCATGATTTACGTCCTCTGACACATAAAATATAACAGGTTATTTTCTACCTCACAGAAACCAAACCAAAGCTTAAATTTCACAAGCAAAACTTGTTTTTCACTCTACACAATATTAATTCTTTTCTTTTCCTCATTGAATAGCTCCAAAATAAAATTTTTTGGGTTGCCAAACTTGCAAGAATTCTCTGATTTTCAAAACTTTCTATTTTAAAGACCCCTTCCTTGCAATAAAATATGGCTAATTTGAAGAGGCATTGCATAATAGGTAATTGCCTAAAACATCTATAGACTTTTTTTTGAGATTTAGATCACTTCTGTAATGTATGATAAAAATTAACTTAGACTTACTGATTTGGAACTTTTAATAATTTAGGCAGGAAGAAATTTCCATTGTAATTCTCCATAAAAAAGTTTTTCCTCCCTTTTCTCCTTTTTTTCAGTGGTGGAAAGTTTAAAGTGGATTAAATATGAGAATGAATCATTAATTGCACTTCAGAAAAGTGCTTAGTATACTAAAACACCTGTCCTCTGTATATACAGAAACTACAGTGCACAAACAGGCAGAGAGGTTAGATGTATTTAGCCAAACCTGAAGCAATAGTAAAAATAATTAGGGCCATTAGTTCACCTGAGCCACTCCTCAACCTACTATAAAAACAAGAAAACCGATCAATGTCTTTTCTCTGTTTGGTAAAGTCATCAAAGTAAAGTTTTTAAGGCCTATTTGTCTCATTCATATATATATATATATATATATATATATATATATATATATTTTTTTTTTTTTTTTTTTTTTTTTTTTTTTGGCGGGGGAAGACAGAGTCTAGCCCTGTCACCCAGGCTAGAGTGCAATAGTGCAATCTTGGCTTACTGCTACCTCCGTCTCCCGGGTTCAAGCGATTCTCCTGCCTCAGTCTCCTAAGTTAACTGGGATTATAGGCACTTGCCACCATGCCTGGCTACTTTTTGAATAGAGATGGGGTTTTGCCTTGTTGGCCAGGCTGGTCTTGAACTCCTGACCTCAACTGATCCGCCCACCTCGGCCTCCCAAAGTGCAGGGATTACAGCCTTGAACCACTGCGCCTGGCCTCGTATATACTGTTTAATGGGATCATTATTTCATTCATTTCCTTTAATTCAAGTTAGAAATAGCTTGATATTTTTATCAAATGTACCCCCATTCCAAATATTTTGGCATTTCTTTTGTTTTCACTGATCTTAAAGGATTTTTCCTAACATGAGCAGATCTTATGAAACTGTTATAAGTATGTGAACATACTCAACAAAGTAAGTTCAAGTAAATACCTTAAAAACTTATTCTTGGGCAACATTTATTGACTTAGTTCTAGTTAGCAATGCACTTAAATAGCATTTCTTTAAATAAAACTTCTTGGTTCTAATTTTTAAATTGTTTAAACTGATCTACCCCGATGAAGAGAAGGAATTGAAAAGCAAATATGACTATACTAGCAAATATGCATATAGTTACATATTCACTTTGAATGAATGCTGACATTTAAAAAACACCATATGGCACAAACATAAATATGTGTGTGTGTATAGGGGTACTTAACAGTGGTACAAATTTCCAATCACCCCAGTCTAAACATCTGATTTAAATTTGTTCCTTCTGCTGAATGCCAGATATGCAGGTTAGGATCAAGTAAAATGAGCCCATTTCAATAAAGTCTAGAACTAACCAGTGCCCTCATATTTGTGGTGCACATTAATTTTTTTTAAGTGAAGCATAGTAGAGAATGAAGAATGAGATTTCTCTTTGTTCCTTCACTTTATGTGATAGATTTGATGGTACTCTCATATATGTAAGGGTAAAATTACCTATTTGCAAGGGAAAACAAAATTTTTAGGATGTGGAAGCACCCAACAAAAGCAATGCCTATTTCCACACAGTCTAAGTTGAAAACAATTTCTGTGGATAACCAAATTCGCTTAATTTTCTATGCCATCCAGCCATTTGCTAAACCAGTGGTAAGCCCAGTCCTAGGATGTCTAATTAATGATATTATGAGAAGATACGTTCTATCCCAAATGAGTTTAGCTTGAACTGATAAAATTCCTGTGAATCTAAGTACCTTCCCAAATTCTTATGAAACTAGGCAAGCATCTCAGATGTCAGCTCCTTAAGGACAGGGATTTTTGTCTCTTTATTCACTTCTGTATCTTTGACTCCTAGAATAGTTCCTGGTGCATAGCAGGTACTCTTTATGTATTTGTTGAATTAAATCAATACAATTAAATCTTGTGCCTGGGTTGCTCAGAATAGTTTCCTTGATTTAGGGAGAATTTAGTGAAGTGATGTTTAAAATATTATTATAGCATGTTCCAGTTGAGTAGAAGAACCAACTAATGTCATGATTCTTAAACATTGGTCAGCATGGTTAATGGAGGACAAAAAAAATTACAGGAAAAGATCTCTTGCTAAGAATAAGATTGCCCACGGACAAAGGCTGAGAGAGTGCATTCTCCACTGGACTGTGGTACAGACTAGGGAAAGTGGGTCAGGATTGGGAACATCTGTGAATGGGAGGGCAGCGGGAAAGCTTGTCCCATAGAAAATTAAAAGACAACGGACACCTCACGTGCAACACGAGGCCCGTGGGAGCCTGGGGCTTGTTGGTTTGTAAATTTGACCACTCTCTGCCTTCCTGGCAATTCCCATTTAGTAAACCAAAATTCTAGGGACCGAAATGCACATTACATGTAACAACAGGCACAGGCTGATGTTTTGTCTCAGCATCAGGTATTGTCAGATTTAAGCATGTGTACAGTAGTGCAAATACATACTATATGTTGGGTATCTATCATGGTATTATATTAAGAACTCAAACTCACAGGGATTAACTGTAACATTAAATCACAGTTTAAAAGGTACTGGAATTTGGGAAAGATGACCCTTTTAGATATTCAAAGGTTTTAAGATTAAGCCAAATATCCAAATTATAATTTATGAATAATTTTGTGGTCCCTTTTCTGTCAAATTAATTGGTGAAGAGTTTTTGTGGTGGGGAAATAATACACATGGATCCACATCCCTGTGAAGGCTGCCAGGTCAGTGCCTGACAGAAGTGTCTTTTATCGCAAGAGTCAATTGCAGATCAGGTTAGTTTGTGTGTGCGCGTGTATAAAGGTTGTTTACAGATAGAAATTCATCTCTTTTTTTCCATTCTCATAAATTTTATTTGTTTATTGGAGTAAGACACATTATCTGGAAGATGAACTATGTATATTCAGCATCTGAAAATCAATATAAAGGCAGGCTTTTAACTTGTGAGAGAAAAAAAGAGAGTAAGACCAGTCATTTGCTTTTTCATCACTTACCAGCTCACAGTTACTTCGTAGTTCCTTCAGGGACCAGTGTCAAAAGGGAGTGATAGGCTGTAAACTGTGTTCCTGATAAACCTACTTTATTTGAAAAAGTGTTTGGTCAGAAAATGCTTGATCCTCACCATGTGATAGGATTCTAAAAGGTCAGAAATCTATAAACACCATGGAAAAATATTTAAAAAAAAAATTTTTTTTTTTTAAAATTGAGACTGAGTTTCGCTCTTCTTGCCCAGACTGGAGTATAGTGGCACGATCTGGGCTCACTGCAACCTCCGCCTCCCGGGTACAAGTGATTCTCCTGCCTCAGCCTCCCGAGTAGCTGGGATTACAGGCTTGCGTCACAACGCCTAGCTAATTTTTTAATATTTTAGTAGAGACGGGGTTTCACCATGTAGGCCAAGCTGGTCTCGAACTCCTGACCTCAGGTGGTCCGCCCACCTTGGCCTCCCAAAGTGCTGGGATTACAGGCATGAGCCACTGTGCCCGGCCTAAAAAATATTCTAACTCTGGGACTAGCCTAGGGTAAATATCACAAATATTAATCCTAGATGTTTGGAATCTCTTTTCTCAGCAGTATAAATTGACTTAACGCCGCCCAACAATGCCATTTCTTACTGATGAAAAATTCTCTTTGACAGTAGAGCCAAATAAATGACTGTGAGTTACTAGATTAAGGTGACCTACAGGGCCGTGTCCTTAAAATGGCAGGAGGTTTCCGTGCAAGAGCAGAGATGCAGTTCTGGTGGATGGAAGTCAGTGGCTTCTTCAGCATGGTGTGGGAGAAGGCACAGGGTCAAGAATTGGAGCCCGGTAAGGCTGGTCGCTTTCCCTGCCTCTCTCAGTTAGCTGTGGAGGGAAGAATGGGATCAGCTTGGTTTTCACAGGCCATCCAGTGGCTGGTGGCTTTGGAATATAACCTGATCTTCCCCCGACCACCTCCCTTTTGTTCCAAATGGGTGAGAAGGTAAAAGAAACAGATACAGAAACCTGTTTTTGCCATTTCTTTTTCTTCTTTCTTTCTAGATCTCTGAGGCATTCCCTCCCCGCTGCCCTCCCTTTACTGAAATATAATGGAATACAGAAACATATCCTTTCGCCTCATTTTCCATTCCCTTATTATTATTTTAGCTACTAGGAATTAACATTAGGAAGAATCCCAGGAAGGAAAAGCTGTAATAAAGATTATCATTTCCAAGAAGGGACCAGCCCAGTGTTTTGTTTCGTTTTAGGTTTTAGGCTCTTAGAATGCAATTTTCCTCAAGTTGGTGATAAATTTTTAGCCACTGTGAGGTCTTTTCACTTTTTATCACGCATCCTCTTGTTTTCTCTAATCTCTTTTAGATCCTTACTTTTCTCTCTACAAAGATTAGTATTCTCTTCAGTGGAAATTTATGAACAAGGCTATTTTTAAAAATGCCGATAAGATATCCTTGTATGTTTTCTTCATATATTGCCCCAACAATATATAGGGCAACATCCTATGTTATAGGATATGTGGACTCAGATTCCTTTTCAAAACTATCACCTACCTCCATCCTATTTTACCACCAAAGCTTATTTTACCAAAAAGCTTATGAAGCTTTTTGTTCTTTAAACACAACCAAGTTTATATTCATTTGTATATGGCACCTACGTCAAGGGGTTGATGGGAAGATTAAATAAGTCAATATATCCAAGTACTTGGATTAGTGCCTGGCAGTGGGTAACCTCTATGTAAGTCTTTGCTATTATTGTTATTATTTTTTATTATTTTTATTTGATAGAAGAATATAGAATATCAATTTCAATTCATCTCCAGTTATGGCTGTATGCAGTTAGCCTTGCAATTGTTTGAACTTTAGAGGTTAACAGACGTATTTCAGTTGAGTGAGAAAATATGCTAACCACCTTTTTCTCTGCTCTGCCCAGGGGTCTTCAAATGTCTCCTAATTCACTTTTTCAATTTTTTTTTTTTTTTTTCTTTTTAAAGATAGTCTCACTCTGTCACCCAGGCTGGAGTGCAGTGGCCCCATCTTGGCTTACTGCAACCTCCGTCTCCCAGGTTCCAGTGATTCTCCTGCCTCAGCCTTCAGAGTAGCTGGGATTATAGGCACCCACTACCATGCCTGGCTAGTTTTTATATTTTTAGTAGAGTCAGGGTTTCACCGTGTTCATTAGGCTCAGCCTCAAGTGATCCACCCCTCTTGGCTTCCCAAAGTGCTGGGATTGCAGGGGTGAGCCACCACACCCAGCCTGTTTCCTAATTCACTTCTTGCTCACTCTAATACCAACCAGGAGAGGGGAGTGCCATAGACCCCTCCCTGTTCCACTCCTTTTCTATTGGCCCCCTAGAATTAGGAATAAGACAGAAGCATATTTTTTGGCATCTTATGTGTTCTCATAAAAGAAGAGTCATCTTACTCGAGAAAGTCCACTTAAATCTGGAAAGCCCTTGCATGGCACACGATATCTCAAGTGGTAGCCTCCAAGCAAAAGATGACTATAGAACCCCCAAAATTCAAGGTCAGGAGACTGAATAATGAATGTCTGTTTATCCACCTGGTGCTTTAAAACTGACCTGTGTTTCCCATAAGATGTCTTGAGGTTGAATTATGTCACAGCAGTAATGTCTTTAACATTGTTGGGTGACATGATTTGAGAGAGATCAGATTTCATCTGGTGAGTGACAAGGCTTTACTCCCTCTTATAGTGTATTAAAACAATTAAACATTAAATGCATTTTACTGCAGACTGTTTGACTCACGTGTGCATATTAGAATATTTTTTTCAAAAACCTATGAAATAGGAGCCTAGCTCCCTGTGAATATTTATGGCGCTCATTAGCAAAGTTATCTCCAGGATGTATGATTTTCAGTTTTCTCTTTCTAATCTTCTGTTGGGAGGATGGAGGATGGGTGGAAATCAATTTTCCCAGCTAGATCTGCATTTTTCCAGTTAGAAAAGGTGTTTCATTTTAATTTGTTGTCTGTTGGTATTGAAATATTTTTCCAATCTGTTGTTATTTAAAAGAGCAAGCCCTATTCCTGTCATCATCCATTACCTGGGGCGTTATTTAGTAAGTGCTTTGTTTGTAAACAGAGAGTGGTTTTAAACAGATCTAATCCTGTGGCGATCATGTTTCCAACACTGGAGGGCGGCTGCCTGGCAGCAGCACTTTTCTATGTTTTAGTTTTTTACTTCAGTTCTTCTGAATCGATTATTTCCCCCTAATGTTTCCAGGTTAAGAAATATTTTATGCGTATTATTTGTCAAATCCATATTTCTCTTTCTGCCAAGGAGGATTAGGAATCTCTAGTGAATCAACCTGCTCTAGATAGTTTCTGGGAAAGAGGAGAGGTGAAACAGGAAAAATCCTAGCCCACTGCATTGTCTTAACCATTTAAACTAACCAGGACAAAGGGTAGCAACACCACTGAGTTAAACCACTGCATTGTTCAAAGCCCCTGTCCTCCACGTTCACCAGCACCCCAGCACACTTAACCAAAATGTTTTCTACCGGGGTTTTTGAAGAAGTACAGATTTTAGGTACTTTGCTGAACTTTTGTTTTCCTCCTGATTATTTTGTTTGACAAGAATTTCTAAACTCTTAAGGAAACCAAAATCATTCTGTTTGGCTTCTGATAGTTGAAAATACAGCTATATCTGGGGAATGTGATGATAGGGAGGAGTTATTTCTTATGTTTAAAAAAAAAAAAAAAACTAAGGAAAACAGTAGCCCTCCTTTCGGCTAGGAAATGACCATGTGTCTCTCCACTGGGGAGCAGCTGCTGGGAGCCCTGGGCTGGCAGGGAGAGCAGGTCTGTGAAGGGGGCTGCGCCGCTCCCTCACCAGCTCTGTGAGCACTGCGTTTTTCCCGGAGCCTTCATTGTCTCCCTGCGAGTCTCATGGCGTTCTTTGTCTGCGGTGGGTAGCTTGTGTCACACACTCGCAGCCCGTTGCACTCAGCAACTGTTCATCCCATTTTCTTTCTTTCCTTCTGTCCTCACTACTCTCCCCCGCCCACTCCCGAAGCCCCTCCCTTTCTTACTGGTTTTGTGATTCAAGGAATTTGAGATCATTTAGGTGAAGTAGAAGCTCAGAAGTTAGGGTTTCTTATGAGCTTCAAAGAGAGGAAACAAGATACGATGCCTTTAAAACTGACAGTGCCCCTGTATGGATCTGGGAATTACGTTCTTGAAGTAACAGTTTTTAGTTAAAAATACTGGGTGCTAGGGGTGTGGGGGGAAATGGTCCTTCCCTAGCACATTCATAATAAGTAAAGAAACCGTGCTGTTCAGTAGCACACCCATCCACCAATATTCTGGGGTGAGAATCTTGAGAGAACTGCCAGTGCCTTCTGTGCCATTGTTAATAAGAGACAAAGTGTGACAACAAATGCCTTGTGAATTTAAATAGCCAGGTATGGTGTTCAGAAAGGCTTCTGAAATAAACATGCTAATCCACATTCTGTCTTGTGCAAAGTAAAGCATTAAGGGCTTGGTGGAGCTTTACTCTAAAGTGCCTGTGTGCAGTCTCTCTCCTTTTCTTCCCATTACCTAGAGCTTACAATGCTTTTTAAGTGATTCTCTTGCTTGTGTGGAGAGCAGGAATGGGAGGAAGGTTGAGTTGATAGGGCTCTTAAAGCCATTTGTAATTTACACAGAAACTTTCCTTGTGGGAACTTAAAGCACTTCACGGATGGAAATCATATACCTGGGGCAGACTTAATTCAAGGAGCCCAATCCTTTATTGTCAAAGATATGGAAACTGAGCTTAGAGGATGTTTGGGGATGTTTCCTAGGACACAGAGTTCTAGCTGAGCTAGGACTTGAATCTGGCGCTCTTTCAAGACTCTTTCAGGGTTACATGTTAGTATCTCGGTTCCCTTGGGAAGATATTGCTGGCAAAATGTTATTCTCCTTACTTTAAAATGGGATACATGAAAGCACAGAAAAAGAAAATTGTCCAGTGTTAACCCTTCGTGACAAAGCCAGTGAGCTAGGACACTGTCTTTCTTGCAGTCCTTCTCAGCTATTTGAGTTGAATCATATTGGCCTCAAGGACATCACCCTTGGCCCCTGACATGCCAGGATTCTCATGTCTGCTTGTCTTTCCTGCACTGTCCCGTAGCCTATTACCCCTTAATACTATTTACTTCTTTTCTCCTTATGCCCAAGGAGTGTCTTGTGTTTCTCTTTAACTAGGTACTTTTCTCCCAGTATATCTGGTGTCTGAGAGCTCCCTCTAGAATTTTCCACTAGGTAACCCAGACCCAATCCATGTTTACAAAGAAGCAATGCTGCTCTCACTTCCAAATGTACCCCAACCCAGTGGTGTAGTAAAAGCAGAACTGGCCTGGGGGCAGGAGGTCAAGTCCTCGTGCCATCAACAGTTCATGATACTGATTAACTCCCATGCCAAATTCCTTCCAGCTCTAGAACCCTAAATCTTCATAGAAATTTTCAGAGAGGAATTTTGAGAAAGAAGTGGTAAATTGAAACATCCACCAAGTTGAATTGTTTTAAAAGCCTCAGGCTTCTGGACATCCAAATAGTCTGACTTTGGAGCTGGGTGCTTGTCCTTGCCATTAATTTCCTGCCACCATAGTGGACACGGTTCCAACAGACCCTGCCAGTGCCTATCTGGGGAACCACTGCTGCTGGTAAAGTAGGTCCCTTGGAAATTCTGCAGTACAAGGATCGCTGTGTAAGTGGACAATGAATTTTAATATGCACAAGTTTCCTTTCTGCCAACTTGGATTGGGTATACCTAGTAAACAAATCAAGTGGTACTTGCCACTATATTGTTTTGTTTTCTGTGGTATGAGAATATTGTGACTCTGCTCCAGGGCATATTATCCTTGAGGGCAGCCACATAAATGATACCGTGTTAGGCAGTGGGGGGTTGCTGCATAATAAGTAATTAATGATGACAAGTCCTAGATCTTCCAATTATAAGGCTAGTATTTAGAACCTATAGTATGGTGGAATTTAAAGCCGTTATTGTCTTCTGAACATTTACAAATGTACCATGAAAATAAATTTGATAGAAAGTTGACCAGTTTTACTCTTTCCCATTGTGACTTATTAAAAGTCATATTCGTGTTTTCTGCTTTTGCTTCCACTTCAGACCTCAATGGAAATAACTTTCAGACTTTAAATCTATTCAAAATGTAATTATAAATTAAACAGGGCAGACATCAGGTAGAGAAAAAAATAAGAAGCCAGACACAGGAAGACAAATGTGCATGATCTCTTAAATAGAGAATCTAAAAAAGTTGAACTCCTAGAAGCAAAGAGTAGAATGATGGTTACCAGGATTTGGGAGTATGGTGGGAGGGGGTGGGAGATGTTGGTCAAAAGATACAAAATTTTCAATTAGACAAAAGGAATAAGTTCAAGAGATCTATTGTACAACGTGGTGACTATAGTTAACAATGTATTGTATACATGAAAATGGCTAAGAATAGATTTTAAGTGTTCTCTACACAAAAAAAAGATAAGTATGTGAGGTAATGTATATGTTAATTAGCTCCATTTAGCCATTGCATAGTGTTTACATATTTCAAAACATGGTGCACATCATAAATAAACACACTTTTAATTTATGAATTAAAAATTAATTTTAAAATAATAGTGTTCATTTGAACATTATCTTTATCATTATTTTCATTTCATTTCAATAATTATCATTATTTTCATCTTTCCATGTTTCTTTGAAAAAGGCATAGTAGTCTCAGTGTGAACCTGGTTTGTTTTTTTGTAAAGGAAAAAGGAAAAAGCCTCCCAGTATAGACTGGCAGTATTTGTTAAGCCAAGGATATGATTAAATAGTGATAAACTTTTGTGAAGTACAGATAGATTTCATTATCCAAACAACAAGTTACAGTACCTGTGGATAGACTCATTACAGTTTTTATAGAATCATCTGGATATATTGGGAAATATTGTTGGGTTAGTTAATACACAAAATAAAACCTTTGATGGATGCCTGTGTGTATGGACATGCAGACAGGCAGAGTATTTCTCTGGCCTTTTGTTCCTTCTAATTTTGAGCTGTTCCTTATATAAGTGGTGACCTAGGACAGGGCCAGCTCAGTGTCTTAAACACAGGTCTGTGCCGATTCCAACAACTTTGACTTTTTCTCACTCTCTGACTTACTAACTCTGAGACCTCTTGGGGGTATCTTTTAAGTTCTTGGCTCTTCTTTTACTGGAATTATAATACCTGCTCCCTACCTTCCTTAAATGAATATTATAACAGTTATCAGGATATATAGGATAACATCTCCCATAAGAAAGCAATTTGGAGCCTTCAAACTGGTTTCATTATAGAGAAGAAACTCTGCAAATGTGTTTTAACATGGCAAGAACTGATGGTGGCTAAAACTGCAACTGCTCATGGAGAAAATTGGAGTAGTATGTTGCAAATTTAACACACATCTATTCCATTCCAGGCTGAAACAGCAAAATCAATCTATGTTTTGATAGTTTATTTGATATTTGGTTCTTTGATCATACTTGCATTGCATTTAAAGGCAAAAAAAGGCCAAATCTCTTCTTTTTTTTTCTTTTTTTTTTTTGAGATAGCATTTTGCTCTTGTTGCCCAGGCTGGAGTGCAATGGTGCGATTTTGGCTCACCACAACCTCTGCCTCCCAGGTTCAAGCGATTCTCCTGCTTCAGCCTTCCCGAGTAGCTGGGATTACAGGCATGTGCCACCCAGCCTGGCTAATTTTGTATTTTTCGTAGAGATGGGGTTTCTCCATGTGGGTCAGGCTGGTCTTGAACTCCCAACCTCAGGTGATCTGCCCACCTTGGCCTCCCAAAGTGCTGGGATTACAGGTGTGAGCCACTGCACCCAGCCAAGGCCAACTCTTTTTTTGTTCTTTTTCATTTGAGGGTGTTATTAACACAGCTAGATCATTGAGCCAATCTTTGTCCCCTTCCCCACCGCCATTCTTCTCCTTTAGGAGGAAAATTCTCAAGGAGAAGTGGGCTGAGATAAAGGTTTGGGTAACTGACCCTATAGTTTGGTTTTGATGTAAGTAAAGGGAGACTGGGCTGTGGTGATTAAAGGTCATTCTGAGCCATTTTTCTGGTTGTTGAAACAATTTGTTACATCATCTCAGGCAAATACGTTTATGTGCCTTTAAGGGGCTAGTATTGATTTTTAACTTCACCAGCTGTGGTGAATTTTAGTTGATGTTGGCAAAGCTCTTTTTATTCCCAAGTTGAATCATGCCATAGGAAGTGCTGTGTTGTTTTTTTTCTTCACGGATAGGGGAATAGAGGTTATGGATCTTCTACTGCTTTGCTGGCTCTTTTTATCTCATAATTTTAGTCAGATAGCAATAAAGAGCCATTGAAAGTAATGAAGTCTTTACTGAGGTAAATGAAGATGACCATGACAGTTTTAATATATTAATCAAATGGTATTGCTGTTCAACCTTAGCAACATCTCAACCAGACGCTTTCCTGAGATTAACTGAAAAACCCATTGTGACTTTCAAAAGGAAGATCATTCCAAAAAGTAAAATTAGTTATAATTGGATGTTTTGGGGCAGAGACTTTAAAAAAATGGTCCTTAATCATATTCTTCATGTGACACTTGGTATACATGTTTGGTGAAACATAGTGGGCAGAAATATCATAGAAATCGGGGGAAAAGCACATTTCTCCCCTAAATGTACCTGGTAATCCACATCTATGAATCGTGGATCATTTACTGAGTTCTTAATGTATATCCAGAACTGAGGCCCCAAATGGCTTAACTTAAATCTTTAATTTATCGGTTGTATTTTTATTCCCTTATAAGAAAATAATCCATAATTTCAAGTTGGTTCTTATGCACTCAAAAAGACAAACATTTTATCAGACCTACAAAGAACTGCATGACATTTAACACTCTAAAAGTTACATTGGATGGGACATCAATAATCTAGAGTGCCAAGCCTCTCTGTAGTATCCCCAGCATTTAAAAATAAATGTTGGGTGGGACTTCCAGCTATAGCCAAGTAAGGAAGTCAACAAATCTCCTTAAGAAAGCAAATATAAGGCTGAACAAAATGAACAAAAACAATCACGTCAGTGCTTTGGAAATTGAATAAGGCATACGACAATCATAAAAGCATTTATACTAGAAAAACTGCTGAACTTTTGTTAGAACAGTGGGAATCTGTGGAATTGTTGCCTAGGGTTGCATCCATTCCTCATGCAGTTCAGTCATCATGGAGATTCTAGGAGTAGAGGACCACAGTCCGTAAGTACTGGCAGGTTGCTGCTGCTGTCAAAGGCCCATTCAATTTGGAATGGTGGACAGTGCTTATGACTAGTGGCATTGTCAGTGGCCATAATGATCTTGGTGGCAGTGGGTTGGGGCTGGCCAGTGGGCTCTATTTTCCTGAGGTTGCAGTTGTGGTGGGAGTAAGCATATCCTCAGATGAGGCTGCCCACATATGCAGTAGACAACAAAGAAAGCCCAAGCAATCTACACACTCCTATCCAGTCTTGAGGCTGAGCACATGCATAGAAGAGATGAGGAAGAGTCTAGTGGAAAGCATAGGCTGATATCCACTTGAAAATGGCCTGAACTTTGAGTGTGCACCTCTACCCACAGATAGATCCATCGGCAGAGGATGGAAGTCTTCCTGGCTCAAGGTGTTTGATCACAATCTGTGTCCAATCATTGGCCAGCCATTAAGCCATGCAGAAACAGGGATGACAAATAGGAAGCCAGGATTAAAAATGAAAACAAGAATTTTTTTTTTAAAGGCTGAGACATCAGTGACCTCATACTGCCAGGGAGACAGAATTCACAGAATCAATCCAGGCCAGTTACTAAAGAAATAAACAAAACCAGAAACAACAGCCTTCAGGGGAAATATACCAGAATCCAGAATTGCTACATTGTATCATCTTTAATGTCCATTTTCAACAAAACATTATGAGCTATGCAAAGAAAGAGAAGAGTGTAACCCATACTCAGAAATAAGGGAAGTCAATAGAATCTGAGTGTCCCCAGATGTTGCACTTTCAGACAAAGACGTCAAAACTGTTATAAATGTGTTCAACATTATTTATAAAACAAGTATAAAAAGACTTTGAAAGGTTGAGGAAAGGCAGACCAGCTTGGGACAAGATCTAGAAGAAACCATGTTTAAAGCATTAAAGGAAAATGTAACAATAATGACTCAATCAAATATGAATCAATAGAGAATCTTAATAAGACAGAAATCTATTCTTAAAAAGTTTAAAAGGACCAAATTCTGGAGTCAAAAGTACAAGAATTGAAACTTTAAACATCATTAGGTGGTCCAAGAGCATATTCAGCAAGACAGAAGAAACCATCAGCTAACGTGATAGATCAATAGAAATTATCAAATTTGAAGAACAAAGGAGTAAAGGATTGAAAAATAAGCAGAGCCTGAGAGACTTGTGAAACAATATCAAGCATGCTAACATACATATAATGGGAATCCTAGAATGAGAAGACAGAGAAAGGAGCAGGAAAATATTTGAAGAAACATAGTCAAACACTTCCCAAATTCCTTAATATACACACCCAACAAACAGAACTAACTCTGTGTAGGATTAATATCGAGATACATCATAGTCGGATTGTTCATAGAGAAGATATTGACAGCACCAAGAGAAAAATGGCTTATCACATATAGGGAGCATCAGTCTGATGAATGGCTGGCTTCTCATTTAAAGAAAAAAAAGAATGACAGAATACTAAAAGAAAAAGATATCAGCTAAGAGTTCTGTACCTTCTGTACCTAACCGAACTATCCTGCCAAAACTTAAGGAAAAATTAAGACATCCCCCAATTTAAAAAACAAAACAAAACAAACAGAAAAATTGCTGTTAACATGCCTTTCTTACAATAAATACTAAAGGAAATCCTTAAAGCTAAAAAGATGACTCCAGATAACTAGAATCCACAGGAAGAAATGGAGAGCACTAGAAATGGTAAATATGTGGGTTAATATAAGTGACTATATAATTATATTTATCTTATTTTTATACCTTCTTTAAAAGACATGAAATGATATAAAGCAATAATTTTAACACTCTACTATTGAGTTGATAGCAAATGTAGATGTATCTGACATACATATCACAGTAACAGCACAAAGAAGGTGGGAGGAAATGGAGCTCTGTTGGAGCACATTTTCTATATTTTACTGAAACTAAGTTCGTGTTAATCTGTAATAGATTATGATAAGTTAAGGTGCATATTATAACTTTCAAAGTAACCACGAAGAAAATAACTCAAAAATTAGTAAAATGGAATTAAAGGAATTAAACTGATAACCAGAAAATATGTATTTAACACAAAAGAAAGCAGTAAAAGAGGCGGAACAACAAAAAAATGTTACATAGAAAAATACCAAAATGACCTTTTAAAATCCCAACTATATCAAATATATATATATAAATTTTTTTTTTTTTTTTTTTTGAGACGGGGTCTTGCTCTGTCACCAGGCTGAAGTGCAGTGGTGCGATCTCGGCTCACTGCAACCTCTGACTTCCTGGTTCAAGCGATTCTCCTGCCTCAGCCTCCCAAGTAGCTGGGATTACAGGCACATGCACCACACCTGGCTAATTTTCGTATTTTTAGTAGACACGGGGTTTCACCATATCGGTCAGGATGGTCTCGATCTCGTGACGTTGTGATCCACTTGCCTCGGCCTCCCAAAGTGCTGGCATTACAGGCATGAGCCACCGTGCCCGGCCCAATAATATACTTAATGTGAATGGTCTAACCACGCCAATGAAAAGGCAGGCATTGTCAGACTGGACTAAAACACACACACACACACACACACACACACACACACGATACAACTGTATACTGTCCATAGAAACATTACTTTTCACTCAAAACATATTAATATAAAAGTAAAAAATGATTTGCTATGCAAATACTCATCATTAACATCTACAAAAATATATTTTAAGAACTATTACTAGAGACAAAGGGATATTTCATAATTATTAATATTTCATAATAATTAAAGGATCAATGAATCAAGAATATACACCAACTATATATTTATTAATATATTCAACTAAGTACAGAGCCTCAAATGTGAAACAGAAACATACAGAACTGAAGGAAGAAATAGACAATAATTCAATAACACTAGTCAAATATTTCAATACCCCGCTCTCACTAGTTGATAGGATAACTAGAAAGCAGGCTTCCTCTAATCACCAATGCTATAGAACACTGGAACAACACTGTTAACCAACTTAGCCTAACTGATATACATAGAACAATCCATTTAACAATTGCAGAATATACATTCTTTTCAAATGCACAGGGAATAGTCTCCAGAAAATACTGTGTGCTAGGCCATTAAACAAGTGTCAATGAATTTAAAAGAAATCATATGAAATATGTTCTCCAACTACAATGTAATTAAATAATAAATCAATAATAGAAATATTTGGAATTGGACAACACTTCTGAATAACCCATGAGTCAAAGAAAAAATCTGATAATATTTTGAACTCAATGAAAATGAAAACACAACATATTAAAAATTGTGGGATACAGCTAACGCAGTGCTTAGATGGAAATGTATAGCTTTTATTGCCTATTTCAAGAAAGAAAAATGGTCTCAAGTAAATAACTTAAGTTTCCACTATATGCAACTAAAGAAAACAAAAGCAAATGAAACTCAAAGCAAGCAGAAGGAAATAATAAAGATTAGAGCAGAAATCAATAAAATAGAAAAGACAAAAACAACAGAGAAAATCAGTGAAACCGAAAGTCATAGCTAGACTGACAAAAACAAAACAAAGCAAAAGACACAATTTAGCAAATCACGAATGAAAAATGAGCCACACTACTGATCCAACAGAATTTAAAATAACTATATGGTAGTATTGTGAGCAACCTCACACCAACAAATCAGATAAATTAAATCACAAATTCCTAAAAGATACACATCACCAAAACTGACTCAAGAAGAAATAGAACGGATAGAACTATAATAAGTAAGGAAATTAAATTAGTATTCAAAAATCTTCCCACACCAAAAAGCACAGGCCCAGATGGCTTCACTTGTGGATTGCATCATATATATATAAATCCTTCATTAAGCTGTTCTGAAAATAGAGAAGGGAACACTTCTGAACTCAGGATACTAATGCCAGACAATGATATTACAAGAATGTCCTTATGAGCATAGATGCACAAATCCTTAACAAAATATTAGCAAATTGAATCCTGAAATGTAAAAAAGATTATGCAACATGATCAAGTGGGATTCATCCCATTAATGTAAAGTTGGTTAACATCTGAAAATTAATCAATGTAACATAATGTATTAATAGACTAATGGGCAAAAACCACGTTATTGTTTCAATAGACAAAGAAAAATCATTTGACAAAACCCAACACCCATCTGTGATAAAAACTTCAACAAGTAGGAATAGAAGAAAACTTCCTCAACCTGATAAAGGACATCTATAAAAAACCCCACAGTTAACATCATATATAATGATGAAAGATTGGCCGGGCGCGGTGTCTCAAGCCTGTAATCCCAGCACTTTGGGAGGCCGAGACGGGCGGATCACGAGGTCAGGAGATCGAGACCATCCTGGCTAACATGGTGAAACCCTGTCTCTACTAAAAAATACAAAAAAACTAGCCGGACGAGGTGGCGGGCGCCTGTAGTCCCAGCTACTCGGGAGGCTGAGGCAGGAGAATGGACTGAATCTGGGAGGCGGAACTTGCAGTGAGCTGAGATCCGGCCACTGCACTCCAGCCTGGGCGACAGAGCAAGATTCCGTCTCAAAAAAAAAAAAAAAAGAAAGATGATATGGTTTCCCACTAAGACAAGGAAAAAGGAAAGGGTCTTTATTCTTGCCACTTACATTTAACATTATACTAGAAGTTCTAGACAATGCAATAAGGCAAAAATAAAGGAATCAAAAACGGAAAGTTTCTTCAGAGGTGACTTGATCCTGTATGTATAAAATTGTAAGGAATACACATACACACACACACACACACACACACACACACACACCCCACCACCAGCACCACTAACAACAATTAAAACTAATAAGTGAATTTAACAAAATTGCAAAATACAAGATTAATATACAAAAACGTTCCATTTCCATTCATTCATTCATTCATTCATTCATTTTAGAGACTGGGTGTCTCTCTGTTGCCCAGGCTGGAGTGCAGGGGCACAATAATAGTTCACAGTAACCTCAAACTCCTGAGCTCAAGTGATTCTCCCACCTCAGTCTTCCAAGTAGCTAGAACTGCAGGCACGTACCACCATGCCCAACTACTTTTTTCTTTTTAGAGATGGGGTCTTGCTATGTTGCCCAGGATGGTCTCAAATTCCTGGCCTCAAGCAATCCTCCTGCCTCAGCCTCTCAAAGTACTGTGATTACAGACACGAGCCACTGCACCTGGCTGCATTTCTATTATAAAGAACAAGCAATCTGAAAGTTAAATTAAGAACCCAATTCCATTACCAATAATATTGAAAAAGAAAGACTTAAGACTAAGTTAGCAATAGAAGTGTAAAACTATATTATACACTGAAAACTATAAAATATGACTGAGAGAAATAAAAGATCTTAGTAAATGGGGAGACATTCCAGTTCATGGATTGGAAGATTGAATATTGTCAAGATGGATATTTTCCCCAAACTGATCTGTAAATTCAACACAATTTCTGTAAAATACCAACTAGATTTTTTGTAGAAATTGACAAGCTGGGCCTCAAATTTATGTGGAAATGCAATGGAGCTATAGTTAAAACTGTTGTGCAAAATCTGAACAAGAGTGGAGGAGTTGCTCTACTCTGTCATATTTTAAAATGTAGTATAAAGTGAAAGTATTGAAGGCACTGTGGTATTGGTGCAAGGATAATCATATAGATGAATGAAACAGAATTTTGAGAGTCCAGAAATAAATGCTTATATTATGGTCAGTTGGTTTTCAGCAAAGGCGCCAAGACAATACAATGGAGAAAACTATTGTCTTTCATCAGATGTTCCTGGAACAATTGGATATTCCCATTACAAAGAGGTAGACCCCCATGTCACACGAAACACAAAAATTAATTCAAAATGTATATTTGGCCTCAGTGTAAAAGTTAAAACTATGAAACATCTAAAATCATAGAAGAAAATCTTTGTTACCTGGGTTTTAGCAAAGAATTCTTAGATACACCACCAAAAGTATAATCTATACGAGAAAAATCGGTAAGTTGAACTTTATCAAAATTAAAAACCTTTTTTTTTTTTGAGACAGAATTTTGCTCTTATTTCCCAGGCTGGAGTGCAGTGGCATGATCTCAGCTCACTGCAACCTCCACCTCCCAGATTCAAGCGATTCTCCTGCCTCAGCCTCCTGAGTAGCTGGGATTACAGGCGCCTGCCACCACACCCAGCTAATTTTTTGTATTTTTAGATAGAGATGGGGTTTCATCCTGTTGGCCAGACTGGTCTCAAACTCCCAACCTCAGGCAATCCACCCTCCTTGGCCTCCCAAAGTGCAGGGATTACAGGCGTGAGCCACTGCACCCGGCCAAAATTAAGAACTTTTGAGGATCAGAAGAGAAGATTAAGAAAAGGAAAAGATAAGAAAAAAAGAATCATACAGGGAGAAAAATGTTTGCAAATTATATATCTGATAAAGGACTTTTATCCAGAATGTATCTATGTAATATTTGTGTGTATGTATGTATGCCTATTTTTTTTTTTTTTTTTTTTTTTTTTTTGAGACAGAATCTCACTCTGTCACCCAGGCTGGAGTGCAGGGGTGCCATCTTGGCTCACTGCTACCTCCACCTCTTGGGTTCAAGCGATTCTCCTGCCTCAGCCTCCCGAGCAGCTGAGATTACAAGGGTGTGCCGCCGTACCTGGTTAATTTTTGTATTTTTAATAGAGACGGGGTTTCATCCTGTTGGCCAGGCTGGTCTCAAACTCCTGACTTCAAGCGATCTGCCCGCCTCAGCCTCCCAAAGTGCTAGGATTACAGGCATGAGCCACTGTGCCCGACTGTATATGTCTATATTTTAAACACTCTTGCAGCTAAATATTAGAATATAAACAATTCAATTAGAAATGAGCAAAAGATTTAAATAACATTTCACCGAAACAGATAAATGTGAAGTATGTGCTCAGTATTACTAGTTATGGGAATGTGAATTAAAATCCAAGGGGACACCATTTCACACCACTGGAATGGCTGTATTTAAAAAGACACAAAATAGGCTAGGTGTGGTGGCTCATGCCTGTAATCCCAGCACATTGGGAGGCCAACGTGGGGAGATCATAAGGTCAAGAGATCAAGACCATCCTGGCCAACATGGTGAAATCCCACCTCTACTAAAAATACAAAAAATTAGCTGGGCATGGTGGTGAACGCCTGTAGTCCTAGCTACTTGGGAGGCTGAGGCAGGAGGATCACTTGAACCCAGGCGGTGTAGGCTGCAGTGAGCTGAGATTGTACCACTGCACTCCAGCCTTGCAACAGAGTGAGACTCCGTCTCAAAAAACAAAAACAAAAAAAGACACACAATAACAATTATAGGTAAAAGTGTGGAATCTGAAATTCTCATACATTACTGGTGGGAGTGTAAAATGGCACAGCCGTTTTGGGAGAAAAATGTGACAACTTCTTTAAACTCTAAGAAAAACTTACCATGTGGATCAGCCATGCTACTCTGAGGCCATGACACTCTTAGGAATCTACCCAGGAGAAATGAAAATAGAGCCACACAGAAACATACACAAATGTTCATAACAGAATCATTCTTAGCTAAAAACTGGAAACAAGCCAAGTTGTCCATCAACTAGTAAATAAAATATGATACAGCCATACGATGGAGTACTTCACAGCAGTTATAAGGAACTTGATGCCTGCTGCAAGATGGATACCCCCCAAAACTATGCTAGTTAAAAAGAATACAGATACAAAAGACTACATTTATATGATTCCAATTACGTGAAATGTCTAGAAAAGGCCGATTTGTGGAGACACAAAGTTGATCCGGGGCTGCTTTGTATTGGTTGTGGGAGTGGAAATTAATCCAAACAGGCATGATGAGACATTTTTGGAGTGATGGAAGTGTCCTCAAACTGGATTGTGGTGATGATTGCAAAGCTCTCAAATATGTTGAATTGTACACTTGAAATTTTTTTTGAATTATATACTTAAAATAGGTGGTTTGCTGTTGTTTTTTTGAGACAGGGTCACCCAGGCTGAAGTATGGTGGCGTGATCATGGCTCACTGCAGCCTTGACCTCCTGGGCTCAATGATCCCCCTGCTTCAGTCTCCCAAAGCTCTGAGATTATAGGTGTGAGCCACTGCGCCTGACCTGGTGGACTTTATATGTAAATTTTACCTCAGTAAAACAATTTATTTCAAAAGAAAGTCTATTGGCACAGAAATAACTTTTTAACCTTCAATAATAATGTTTTCAAGAACAAGATTTATGTTGGAAATATGTATTAAATGATATTAGTATTACCATTTAAAGTTTGTAAATACTATTCTTATTAAACATCTTTTCAGCACATGTTGATTCATGATTATTAGAAATAGTGTGGTGATGAGGGTTTATTTTTTTTTACTTATTTTTTTTGAGACGGATTCTGGCTGTGTCACCCAGGCTGGAGTGCAATGGCACAGATCTCGGCTTATTGCAAGCTCCGCCTCTCGGGTTCACACCATTCTCCTGCCACAGCCTCCCAAGTAGGTGGGACTCCAGGCGCCCGCCACCACGCCTGGCTAATTTTTTTGTATTTTTAGTAGAGACGGGGTTTCACCGTGTTAGCCAGGATGGTCTCGATCTCCTGACCTCGTGATTCGCCTGCCTCGGCCTCCCAAGGTGCAGGGATTACAGGCTTGACCCACCGCACCCAGCTGACCAGGGTTTATTTTCTTACATGTTATTTTAAGCCTCTCAAGTAAATATAAAGATTTCTCTATAGTGAGGTTGTCTGTATAACTCTGTAGAAGTTGTAGTCAGCAATACTTCAGACTCTGAAAAGTGTGAAAAGTGAAAAAAATCAAGATTACTTTGTTGAAACAAAACAATTAATTTCTTCTGATTCCATCCTATTTCTTTCCTTACAGTCCTGATTTTTTTCTTTTACCCGACAATATACTTTAAAGATACTTAATATTTAAAATATTTAAATTATTCTGGAAGTGAATCTCTCTCTCTCTCTCTCTCTCTCTCTCTCTGTGTGTGTGTGTGTGTGTGTGTGTGTGTGTGTGTGTGTGTGGTGGGGCGCAGGGGTGAGCAGTGGTACTAAGGGCAGAGACTGGATGAATAAAATTGTTAAATTACTGGTTATGGCATGAACATATTCACGTGTTCCCTGCTGCTATCCAATCCTTTAAAGGCCTTGGCTTTCAGTGAAGAAGGGTAGCCTGACAAAAACACCTAGGTAGTGAGACAAACAGGAGGAAGCTTTTCACCAATGGCTTGGTGATGCATGTGGGATAGGAAGCAGGCAGCATTTCTGGGCTTCACCGTGATTCCTGTGGGCTCCATGACTCATGGACCGTGAATCATAGCATCCCACACTGAAGATGGCTGAGCCGAAGGGTTAGACACATTTAGTGACAAGTTCAACAAAAACTTCGTCCAGATGTGCATGATGCAGGTAAGAGGGAGATCAGGCAGACGGCAGCAGAAGCCGTTGGGCGTGTTTCATCCTTAGATGCTGCCGCAGGGGAGGCCGATGGTTCTGATTTTCCTGGCCGCCTCTCTGGTCAAGTGCTCCAGAGACCTCATTATTTCATTAATTCTCACAGTGCCCTTGTGGTATAAGTAAGGTGGCACCTATTATTAGGAACATTTTTGTCAATGGGACATGAATGAGTCCATTCACAGTGGTATTTTATTGGCGGACAATGCCTGTGGTAGTTCTGGGAGCTTTGTATCCTTGGCCAAGATTCCTGCTTCTGTCCCGTCCAGAGCCCTGTCTCTGGAGTGTGCTCTCGATGGACAGAGTTTATAAATCATCGAGGAGGGGCAGTTCTGCCAACTGAGGCGACTTGCAATTTAGTAAGTCCGTAGCCAGCAGCTGCCTCTGCGAGGAATCAAGAGAAGCAGCAGGTTCAACAGTGAGCAGTTACTTCCATCAGCGATGCTGAGCAGGGGTGGAGCAGGGTGATTCCTTGAGGAATGTGTGCTATTTGAAAGTGATTGCCCCCTGTTTAACAGGGGTAAGATAAGGACACGTCCATCTCACTTCCTCAGCCAGTGATCTTGCTTGTCAGTTGGGAGCTGCTTGTTAGTCTAGAGTGTTTTACCTCAATTTTATTGAGATGAAGTTTACATACAACAAACGCACCAATTTTAAGTACACAGTTTGAGTTTTGACAAATGCATACACCCTTGTAACCACCACCCCAGTCAAGATGCAAATATTTCTACTCTCTTAAATGCTCTCTTTTGCCCCTTCCTGTCCCTGTTTTGTATAAGTTTATGATGGGACAACTAAAGAACTGAAGTGATCTGTAAATGGCAGTTGGATGGGAGCCTTTAATGAACTTAGACTTTTCTGTGCTCTCCAGCTCATGAAACGGGAATTTTTGCTTGTCTGGAAAAACTATTAAAACCCAGCAAAAAAATACACCTCAAGGATTAAGTGTGGGACAACTCTTCTAAGGCGTTTCCCCCTTTTCAATTAGTTCCCATTATTGTTAAGCCTAAAGGTCCTTCAGAGTCGTAATGGTAGGACAGGTCACTGTTTTTTTTTTTTTTTTGAGACTGAGTCTCGCTCTGTTGCCCAGGCTGGAGTGCAGTGGCGCGATCTCGGCTCACTGCAGCCCCTGCCTCCCAGGTTCCAGTGATTCTCCTGCCTCAGCCTCCCGAGTAGCTGGGATTACAGTCACGTGCCACCAGGCCCGGCTAATTTTTGTATTTTTAGTAGAGACGGGGTTTCGCCATGTTGGCCAGGCTGGTCTCGAACTCCTGACCTCAGGTGATCCACCCGCCTTGGCCTCCCAAAGTGCTAGGATTATACTGTCCTTCCTTCCTTCCTTCCTTCCTTCCTTCCTTCCTTCCTTCCTTCCTTCCCTCCCTCCCTCCCTCCCTCCTTCCCTCCTTCCTTCCTTCCTTCCTTTCTTCCTTGCTTCGATGGAGTTTTGCTGTGTTACCCAGGCTGGAGTGCAGTGGCATGATCTCAGCTCACTGCAGCCTCCACCTCCTGAGTTCAAGCAATTCTCCTGCCTCAGCTTCCCAAGTAGCTGGGATTACAGGCACCCGCCACCACGCTTGGCTAATTTTTTTGTATTTTTAATAGAGATGAAGTTTCATCATGTTGGCCAGGCTGGTCTCGAACTCCTGACCTCAGGTGGTCCACCCGCCTCAGCCTCCCAAAGTGCTGGGATTACAGGTGTGAGCCACGGGGCCCGGCCATAGTCCACTGTTTCATAAAAGACTTGTGCTAAACAAAGTGTCCAGGCGGGAAGGTGCACCAGACTCCACGTACTGACAGCTCTGTGATTCATGCCGAGAACTCCCACACAGTATCATCTTTCTAAATGGAGATGACCGCAGGGAGAACAAAGATGCCACGCCCCAAGAAGAGATGAAACAGATTTATATTTTGACATGCTAGAAACACAGGCTGATTTTTCTTTTTCAACTTCTCATGGACACCATAAAGAATGGCATACAGATTGAGGCATTCTGGACATACGTTCCCACCACAGAACAAAAAGATGAGACGTGACATCATAACAACCCAACGCTATGGTGACTGGCAGTATTTGGAAACAATAGACACCTGTTTTTCTGCCTTACCATGGCCTCTGCCCAGTCATTTTCTTTGAGGCTGTTTGCTCTCAAAAAACTGCTGTCCAGGAGACGTCGTATGATGCCAAAATATTTATAAACTGTCCTCCCTCTGGGAGTGAGGGAGAGGGAGAATATTGCTTGTTTTAAAATAAACCTTAATGTAGGGCAGGTGAGTGGCTAATTTATCCATTTATCTTTTTAACATGAAGAAAAAGCAGCCTGCTTTTCTGCCTGGTCTACAGTGGGAACAGTGGCTAGCTCACAGATCGCTTCTCATACAGCCCAAACCTTTTCTAAGTGGCAGGTCGGCAGCCCTCAGGTTGATAGTGCAGAAGTGCTAAGTGCATTTGAGTGGTATCATTACTGGTCTCTGGTAATTGATTACTGTCCATGGTGAAATATTCAGGGCAAGCACACAGCCAATAGCAATCACTTAATCCATCATGGCTGTTTGTTCCTCATCTCCTGAGACCTATCAGCCACATGCTATCCAACCCCCCCAGGCAAATTGCCGATGGCTGCTTTGTGTGTACAATTTACTGTGTATTTACTGTGTTTCCTGCGTTAACCAGAGCCACTGGCTTTAGTGAACAGGAGAAGGCAAGGGAGGCTCTTGCTTTCCAATGTCAAGTTTGCTCTCTGGTTCACTTCTTTGGCCTCTATTTTTGTAGAGATTTATGATTCATTGGCATTGGTTTTCATTGCTTAAAAAAAAAAAAAGTAAGTCGAACGATGTAGTGGTTATATTAGGAATATTAATTGAAAGACTTGAGATAGGTTGATTGGAATAAGATCCTGGAGGGTTGTTTGTAATGCAGATTTTTTAGAAACAAGAAGTGGGAGAATAATGAATAACAACCTGAACTAATCAGTTTTGTGTGTATTTAATCCTGATAATGACTAAAAGTATTTCTTTTAAATAAAAAGAAGTAGAAATTCAGTGGTTACACCATTTTCTCGGCTTTCTTCCAAAATGCTCTATCCTTGGATCTTGGCAAATATGTCTGTCCCTGATGTATGCTAAGGAAGTGTTATACTCAGCCCAAGCAAAAACATAATAGAAGGAGGAAGAGGACAGCTGAAAGGAGAAGAATAAACAAATGACTACTGCGTGTGACAGCACTCTGATGACAAGGGATGACCCTGTCCACAACGAAACTTGGAAAAAAACCAGTTTGTATTTATCAGTCCACAGGAAACAATGAGAGCCATGGGTGGCAGAAAGCACGTGCTGGTCTGCTCTTCTGCTTATCCTGACCCTGCTTTCCACAGAGCTGGAAGAAACATAATGAGGGCTAGATATTTGCAAAAGAGGATGCTCCTAATGAACTTGGGAAGCCAGCAGGAATGAAGCTGAGAAAAGAAGGATGAGGCATGGCCTCAGAGACAGCAAAGAGATCTGGTCTGTTTCCATAGCCACTCTTGAAGAGATTGCATTCCAAAATGTGTTTAATGAAATTGCTGTTAGGGTCTCAGTGGAGATCTTTGTTGCCTCTTTTAGTGTGGTTTGCTTAAACTCTTCCTGGTGTCTATAGCACATGGTAGAACTCTAGCTAATTCCCCACAGGCTAGGGCAAATATGGCC
This sequence comes from Macaca mulatta, assembly GCF_049350105.2. Taxonomy (NCBI): domain Eukaryota; kingdom Metazoa; phylum Chordata; class Mammalia; order Primates; family Cercopithecidae; genus Macaca; species Macaca mulatta. Next base: position 148,858,762 of record NC_133410.1, on the reverse strand, counting down.
ATGCGTGTAGTGCCTCTGAACGAGCCTTTCCATGGGCAGCTCCCTTCTCAGGGCAATCTCTAAACAGCACAGAATCTTAATCTTTGTATATATGCATTCCTTGTTTGGGGCTGCTTAGCTAAATGACATAAACAGCTGGTTTAAGTGATTCACAGGTTAGTTGGGGATGTTTCAGTGTTGCTCACAATCTATTTTAGCTCAAGGAAATAAATATGGACACCTAAAGGCACTGACCTTTTGTTGTATGCAGTGAGACTTCAGTTGTTGCATAGAGTGTTGTCATAATCCTTCTGCTTATTGGCCAACATGTGAGGTACTTTATGATTTGAAGATCTTTAAGATTTGAGCATACTGTGCTCCATGGTCATGACCAGGTTTCCCTTCTGTGTCTGGGGTTATGTTCCTGCCCTCACTCTTGAGTCATTGGCATTGAAAACTAAAATAGTTGCCTGTAAGAAAGATCAACTTTATTACTTCTAGACTTGGCTTGTGCTGTACTAATACCTGTCACCTTGTAGGAAACTTTGAAAACTCTTGTTAGTTTGGCCTGTTTTTAAAACTTTCAGAGATAGTCTTTGAGGATGTCTTACTATGCTAAAGAAAAGCTGACTTTTGTGTATAGAAAAATATCATCTAGTGGTGTTTCCATGTCATAATGAATGTCCTCTAATCAAAAACTGCCAGAATCTATATTTGCCATATTAAATTGCAGAAAGCTGCAACAGCTGTCTTGTTCTGTGTTTGCTGTTCCATTTATACCATCTGTGATGGTTAGCCTTATGTGTCAACTTGATGGAGCTATACTGCTCAGTTACTTACCGAACACTAACTAGGTGTTGCTGTGAAGGTATTTTTTAATGTGGTTAACATCACTAACCGGTTCACTTGAAATAAAGGAGATTACCCAGGGATATCTGGGTGGGTCTGATCCAATCAGCTGAAGGCCTCAAGAGCAAAAACTAAAGAAATTCTGTCTCAAGATTGCAGCATAAAATCCTGCCTGAGTTTTCCTGCCCTACAAATTTCAGACTTGCCAGCCCCCACAGTCGCATGAGCCAATTCCTTAAAATAAATCTCATGTTGGTTCTGTTTTTTTTTAGAGAACTCTGATACACTATCTAAATAGTATATTTGAAAGAGCAGAAGCGAAGTATTTAACCTTGTCTTGTGATCCTCTTTTGTGTAGGTTATGCTGTAATAAGTGGATGCCTAATCGTGTCAGGAAATTAGGTATGTTGACTTTTTCATACAAAGCAAGAGGAACACAGAAATTGGTATCCATGCTTGTTAAAATATGTATGAATCCTCTGGCTACTCCTCCCCATTCACAGTTAATTTTAGAACCTTGGTTACTATCCTTTTCTTTCCATCCCAGCCCCTGTCAATATATTTGATGATATCACCATCCATCTATTTTCATGGCTTTGTGGCTTCTTGATCTCCTCACTTGCAATATATTCTCCTCCACCCCATGTGAACCATCTATTCTCAAGGCCACACTGTTGACCTGTCAATAGCAATAACTGATCTTACCTTCAAATAGCCCACTACTCCACTGCCACCTCCTGTTCTGGTTCCCACTTCTTGACTTTATCAAAACTCCTCCCATCTGCGAACCCCACCGTGTTTTCCTGATACATTATTTCCCTCTTAAACCAACTCAGATCTCCATTATTATAATTGCATCTGTATGTCTACTCATTACATTCTCTCCCATCTTATCCTCCATTAAACTTGACTGGCAAAGTCCAAGCCCTGCGTAAATCCATCTACCCAGCTACTGTGTCCCTGCATCGCAGCAGCTGGACATCACTGGAGTAAAACACACGGGGGTGCTGACCATTCCCTCTTGAAACTCTTGACAATGGATTCTCAAGTGGATACTCCATTGCCCAGCACACTTACTCTGCCTTCCCTAGTGTGTTTGCTTTTTCACTTTCTAAATGATATTTTACATCTTCACCCTCCTCTAGTACTGTTTTCCATGTTACCAAATCTAGCACAGATCGAGCACCCCAAATCCAAAAATCTGGAATCTGAAATGCTCCACTATCTGAAATTTCTTGAGTGTTGACATGAAGCTCAAAGGAAATGCTCACTGGAACATTTTGGGTTTCGGATATTTTTTGGATTTCAGATGCTCAACCAGCAAAGTATAAGGCAAATATTCCAAAATAAAAAAATAAAAAAAATAAAAAAAAATTCAAAGCCTTTCTGGTCCCAAGCCTTTTGGATAGGAGATAATCAACTTGAAGTCACTTTTCTGTATTTATTTACCACTCAGCAACATTTAACCTGTTGATGATTACCTCTCTTTTATAACATAGGTATTCTAGCTATTCTGAAAAGGCTGTATATTGTATGATTCTATTTTTAGGACATTCTGTAAAAAGCAAAACTTTGGAGATGGTAAACAGATCAGTGGTTACCAGGGATTTGGGAGGAAAGGAGGGTAGAATAGGTGAAGCGCAGGGATTTTTTAGGGTGGTGGATAGACTCTGTATAACACCATAAAGGTGAACACGTGACACTACATATGTCAAAATCAATGGAGTTTTACAGCACAAAGAATGTACCTTCATGTGTGGAAATTTAAACAAAATATTTAGGAGGTCAGAGGATCCCAAGAAGGAATGCAGACTGTGACAAAAGAATCTAACTATCACGAATATGTGAAATTACCTCACTGAAGGAATCGGGCAATAAAGATGCTGACCTAAGTAACTTTGAAAATGCGTAGAGACTGCAAAACTGAAGGCAAAAGCAGTTGTATGTAAGCATTGTGCTCTGATTGATAGTTTTTTTCCTAGGGGAGGTGCAGATAAACACTTCTGAAACAACATATGATATATTGGAATTGAATGATTAAATAAGTAGATGGTGGGAGGCAGGTTTCTCACTATTGAAGTGGAGGTTACAGTGAAGCAAGGAGAGTAGACTAGAGTGGTCTATGTGGTGATGTATTAGAGTTGAAAACATCAGTATGAACTCATGTTTAGCTTAATATAGATACAGATGTATGCATATACATCAATATTATAGATATGTATATATACGTAGGTTAGCATTCACACATATATGCCCTTGCTCTGTCAGTTGAAAGGGCCTAGGAATTACACCACAGGAACAGTGAACACATGTGGGACCCGGACCTTGGTTTCTAATACCATTCTCCAGTAAAAACAACCATAGCTTCTTGAAGAAATGGCTGATCGTAGGGCTGGGGTGGGAAATATAGGAGCCTGAAGAATCTTGTAACAGCAAGAGTTAAGGAAGTATTCAAAAAAGCTCCCATAATAATAGGGGTATGTCAAAAGGGCACGGGAGCCAACTGAACAAGTGCTTAAGGTTAAAGCTGGGACAATCTGAGCAAAATAAATAAAGTAGCATGGGATTATAACTAAAAGTATAAAATAAACATCCATGAATCTACACTGGTATAAATAAATGATGGAAAAAAATCAATGTGGAAAAAGACAAATCTATCACACAGAAGAATTTCAAATAATTTGTGTAGAATCTCCACCGTCAAGGAAGTGGAGCATAATTTCCCACTCTTTGAATAGATCTGCACATAGTGACTTCCTTTTGAAGAGTACAGTAGAAAAAGGGGGGGGCGAAGGAGTCACTTTACAATGAGGAAAATCGCAAATACTCCCTGAGCCAGATGATGAAGCTTCACATCAGTCGTGATAAATCATGTTGATATCATGCATCCTTGATATGACGTGATGAGAATGGCACTTTATCTCTGGTCTTCTTCCTGAAAATCTATAACACGGGTCTAGCCATGAGAAAAACATCAGACAAATCACAGCTGAGACATTCTACAAGCTTGTCAGTCTCCAAATAGCTGGCCCATCCTCTCCAAACTGGTTATCTATAACAAGGAAAGCCTGAGGAACTGTCCCTGCCAAGAGGAGCCTAATGAAACATAATGACTAAATGTAATGTTGGTATGTTGGATGAGATCCTAAAACACAAAAGAGACATTAGGTAAAAATGAAGAAAATCTAAGTAAAGTATGAATTTTAGTTAATAATAATGTGTCAATATTGGTTCATTAGCTGTGACAAATGTACCGTGCTAATATAAGATGTTAATAATAGGAAAAACTAGGTACAGGATATATGGGAACTTTCTGTACTATCTTTGCAAATTTTCTTTACATCTAAAACTATTTATCATGGGCTGAACTGTTCCTCACCCCTGCCCACAATGTTCATATGTTGAATTCTAAAGCCCTAGTACCTCAGAATAGAACCATATTTGCATATAAGGGCTTTAAAGAGGTGATTAAGTTAAAATGAGGCCATTAGGGTAGGGCGCTAAGCCAAAGTGACTGGTGTCCTTAAAAGAAAAGAAACACCGGGGTGCCTGTGCACAGAGAGATGGCCATGTGAAGAGGCAGCAAGAAGGCAGCTGTCTGCAAGCCAAGGAGAGAGCCCTCAGAAGAACCCAACCTTGCCAGGACCTTGATCTTGGGCTTCCAGACTCCAGAACTCTGAGAAAATAAATGCCTGTTGTCTAAGCTAGCCAGTCTGTGGTATTTTGTTATGGCAGCTCTAGGAAACTAATATACTATTTCTAAAATAAAAGATTGTTTTCAAAAACAACATTGGCATTCTTTCTGTTCCCAACCCAGAGCTTTTGCCTGGAACGCTTCTTGTAATTCAGATTTTAGCTTAAAATCAACAGAGAGTAGTATTCTCTGGCTACGCAATTCTCTACCGCAGTATCCTATTTTACTTCTCTGAGTGAGGCTGACCACCAATAGTTTTATTATTATTATTATTATTATTATTTGTTTATTCATGTATTGCCTGTCTTCCTGCAGCAGAATATGAGTTCCTTGAGAGGAAGAACCTTGGCTGTCATGTTCACTGCTGAATCCACCAAATGCCACCATCAGTACTGACTACATAGTAGACACTCAGTGGTATTTGTTGAATGGACAATGAATCCCCCAGGAGTCTAGGGACTCTTGATTTGGATGACTTAACTCTATCATTAGACTAAAAGCACCTTTATGAGTCTTTCTAAGTTAACCGGGATCTAGAGGGTGAGCAGACTACAATCAGGGTAGCCCAGGGCATTAGATTTTTGATATGTTTGGACTCCACGTAAATAAGTAAATCAAGCCTGGGTCTAAACCAGGAATGGAGGCTAGGGAGATGATGTCTTAGCCAGAGCTCTCACAAAGCTTCAGAGACTGGGGAAAAAAATCAAGTCAAAATAAGGCCATAGTAATGGTCAAAGGAGGTATGTATGCAGAGGGTGGGGGAAGGGAATTTCTCTCAGGGATCAGGGTAGATGGTGAAAACTGATTCTCATAGTGGACCCAGGCTTTGTTGTAAAGCCCAAAGGATCCTTCCAGATGAGGTAAGAGATCCCAGAAGCCAGGCCTCAAGCCCCAAGATAAAGAGGCTTGTCTGAACTAGGGTCTCCAGACAGGTAGCTGGGGTCAGGGCTGGACTCGGCCTCTGGAAGATGCTGAATGCATAAAGGGAGAGCCCAGATCCCAGAAGCTCTGTAGCAGGCCAGCCAAACAGTAAGATAATCCAGAGAGAAAATGGCTCAGTGCTCAGTCAAGCCCTGAGACTGTCCATACTCACCCAGACCCTGGGTGGGACAATGGGATATTCCTACTTACTATTGGCAGTTGTTCCAGGGAACCACTGCCTTAGTGCATTTTGTGCTTCTATAACAACATACCCAGGACTGGGTAATTTATCAAGAACAGAAATTTGTTTTCTCACAGTTCTGGAGGCTGGGAAGTCCAAGATGATGGCACCAGCAGGTTCAGATGTCTGGGGAAGGCTACTCTCTGCCTCCAAGATGGTACCTTGATGCCACATCCTCTAAAGGGGAGGAACACTGTGTCCTCATATGGCAGAGAGGTAGACAATCAAGCTAACTGAACACTGTGGGAAGCCTCTTTTATAAGGGCCTTACTGCTATTCATGAGGGAGTAGCTTTCATGGCCTCTTAAAAGCCCCGTTACCTCTTAATACTGTCACATTGGCAACACCTGAATTTTTCAGGGGACACATTCAGACCGTAGCAACCACTAACCCAACTGTTAGTGACTGGGCCTGGATAGAGCTAAAGCAGCAACTAGGGAACATGTGGACAGTATAGAAGGACCTCAGCAGACAGGGGCATATGGGTCTGGGAGGCAGTGGTGTCTACTGGGGGGTGGATGGATAAGCTCCGCCTCCAAGCAGAAACATGTAAGAAGGCATGTTTAAATGAAGGCCATGTAAAAGAGCTAAAGAGGGAGCTATGAGCCAGGTAAGTCTAGACTCATTTCTAGCATGTTGAAGAGAAAGGCAACTTAGACCAAAACGTTTAAAATTTTATTTACAGGTTCTGTGGTCTCAAATCATTCTAATCCTTAGTTCTCTCACCTTTACAATGGTAGTAAAAATAATACTTTCCTTGCAGGATTGATGAAAGGCTTGCAGATAACGCAGGTATAACACCTAATACAGAGCTGGACACATACAAGATGCTTCATAAGTAGTGGCCGATATTATGATTTTATTAGTGCCACATGAGCAGGCCTGTTGCTTTGTTCTGTCAGTTTCTCTAAGGTAACTAGTCATAGAGCTCTTTGAAAGTGAAAGGAGGATGTGTACTTGTTTCAGTGCCATCTGGAAATGGAGAAGTGGCAAATCCGTTTCCTACTATATAGCCAGTTCTGTGGGGAGGCCAGGTGGGCAGACTGACTGGCAAGGTCACTGGTGGGGGGGAGTGTCATCCATGGGAGGGCCAAAGAGAGCCACCAAGACAGATTGGGGATGGGGGACAAAGAGACCCAAGGCCCTTTGATAACCTGCCAGGGCCCAGATTGGAGCCCCCAGAGGAAGAGAATGTTGTGAATGCGTAGCGTAGTTGTGTGCTCTCCTCTTTTTTTTTTTTTTTATGTGGTTGATGCTGGGAAGTCATGGGGGGCATTTGGAAGACATAGTGAGGGTCAACTGCCCCTTACCCAGGTGGAGAAAGGGCAGAGAGGCCATCTTCTGCCACTCGTTTTTAAAGCATTTGTAGATCTTCATTTTTGCAGGACTTTCCTTTCAGAGAGAAGTGGCACTTGAGACCACTTGCCACCTGTTGAGGCTCTTCTCTGCGCACTCCAACAGGCCTCCTGGAGAGGTCTTGGCTAATGCGATCTGGGCCTTGGGATAGAGAATCCTCCTGTGCTTGAGAGGCTCACCACACCCAAGGATGGGGAGCCAGGAGCGCCATGTATCTCCACATTAGCTCACTTCCTTTGAGGCTGAAATCAAGAGGGAGACTTTGGTCCAAAGACTTTTTTTTGTAACCTTCTTGGACTCCATTTTTCACATCTGCTTCCAAGTCAAGGAGAAGGAGCACAGACCTGAGGGGTGGAGTGAATCCTAATCCAAGCTCTGAAACTGACCAGCTGGGGCCTGGAAGCAAGACTGTGGACCTCAGTCTGCACCACTTCCCCTCCCGTCAGTGAAGTGAGAGGATCCATTGTGCTACCTTCTGCAGTCCCTTTCAGCTTTGGTGTTCACTGATTCTCTGATGAATTTCGCTTAATTTCTGCGTAGGAACAGAAAAGAGCATAGAAGATCCTTTTTTTGTTGTTTTGTTTTTGATAGGGAGTTTCACTCTGTCACCCAGGCTGGAGTGCAGTGGCGAGGTCTTGGCTCACCGCAGTCTCCGCCTCCCGGGTTCCAGCAATTCTCCTGCATCAGCCTCCTGAGTAGCTGGGATTACAGGCATCCGCCACCACACCCAGCTGAGTTTTGTATTTTTAGTAGAGACAGAGTTTCACCATGTTGGCTGGGCTGGTCTCGAACTCCTGACCTCAGATGATCCACCCGCCTTGGCCTCCCAAAGTGCTGGGATTACAGGTGTGAGCCACCGCACCCGGCCAGAACATCCTTTTAATTCTTATCTGGAGACTTAATCTATATGTTCATAATCAGTATTACCAATAAGGGCAGAATGTTCCAAAGTAGGGTCTGACTGCATTTTTAAACAATGCAATTTGCAGAGCTCCACTCTTCTACTCCTTGGTCTTATGTGAAGCACACACTTGGACTAAAATGGTTATTGCTTTATCATAATTTGGGGATCTCTATCAGAGATGATTTAGGCCAGAGTTTCTCACCCATGGCACTATCAGCATTTTAAATTAGATTCTTCTCTGTGGTGGGGGCTGTCCTGCGCACTCTGGGATGTTCAGCAGCATCCCTAGTCCATTTGGGCTGCTGTGACAAAATGCCATTAACTAGGTAGTTTATAAACAACAGAAATTTATTTCACAGTTCTGGAGGCTGAGAGGTCCAAGATCAAGATTCAGTGTCTGGTGAGGGCCTGTTTCCTGGTTTCCTAGATGGTGCCTTCTTGCTGTATCTCTCCTGGTGGAAGGGCCAAAGCAGCTCGCCAGGAACTCTTATAAGGGCACTAATCCCATTCATGGGGTTCTGCCCTTATGGCCTAATTCCCTTCCTAAAAGCCCCACCTTCTAATATGGTACGTTGATGATCAGGTTTTAACATACGAATTTTGCGGGAATACAGCCATTCAGACCATAGTACCTGCCTTCTGTTTAATGGATGTGACACCGTCTTCTCCCCACAGTTGTGAAAACTAAAATATCTCCAGACATTGCCAGATGTGCCCTGGAGGGAAGAAAATCACCCTAGTTGAGAACCACTGATTTAGTTTTAATTGGGTATGTATTTTAAAAGGCAGAAAAATAAGTATAGAATCAAACTTAATTAAGCAAATGCCTCTAAAGCATACTGAATTTTTTTTAAAAGAGGTAATAGTAAAATTTGAAGTTGCGGAAATGTACGACTTGCTTTTAAAGCTCATATCTTACGTACATAGTAACCACATATAGCTTCTCAACTGTACTTGAGATTTCTTCGATCAGGAAATAAGACCCTCCACCTTTTCTTTCCTGAAGATATCACCTACAATTCTAAGTAATATTGGATGACTGGATGTTAATGTACTATGCCTTCATAATTTCTAAAGAAATGTCTGAATAAGATATTAAGCTCACATAAATAGTATTTTCTTGCTATGGCTCTAGTAAAGCCTTAACATCTGCACAGACTGGTAAAGACTTCATCACATGCCCTCTTTCTTTTTCCATTTCCAAGATGCTTATTACACCAAGGCTGATGTTAAAAAGATTTCTTGTCATCTGCCCTGATTACTGTTTTGGGGGAGGAGAAAAAATAATGAAGAGAAGAAGAAAAGGAAAAAACCCCAGAAGAACAGGATCTGTCTTTCCTGTATTTTGTGTTCCTGAGAGCTGATAGAGAACAAATTGTGAAATATGGGAGGCTTTGCCCAGCATTCAGGCTGAAGTTGCCTTAAAAGGAAAGTATGGCACGTTATACATTTCCCACTTCCTTCTTTTTTAGTTTCCTTTTAGCCATTCTCAGAAATGTAAGCAGGAAGAAAATAGCAATCAATTATGTTTGGAAACAACTGAAGTTAAATCTGACTGATATTTGTTTATAAAACTATGCATCATTTTATTTTCAGTACACTTTCAGTTCCTCTTTTGCCCCTAACATTCTAATTGCCATGGTGAATATGTTTCCTTTAATCCAGGCCTGAATACTGAGATAGTTCACAGCCCCTGGTTGTTATTTCTTGATGAAGTCTTTCCTAGTCAGCTCCTTTTTTCTTCCCATTGCCTTCCTTTAGTCCGAGTTTTCATAACCTCTGGGCCCTCCACTTTGCAGTTCAATCTGTGAGGTTAATGACCTCACACCTTTTTCATTATATTCATGCCTTCATTCACCGGACGAATAGTTCCTGGGCCCCTATTCTAGGCCAGACACTGTTCTAGGCTCGGGAAATACGGCAGTGAATAAAGCAGACAAAACCCCCTTTCCTCATGGAGTTTACACTACCCAAGGGAAGAGGGCAGTGGATAGAGACATTTTACAAAGTAAATAAATCATATCACATGGTAGAATATGGTAGATGTAATGAAAAAAGTAGAACAGGGAAGGGAGATAAGGAGGTATATGGGGTGTGTGTGTTTGCATGTGTACATGCGTGCTCATGTGTGTGACCTGTGTGTATGGAAAGGGTAGGCTGCAATTTTAGATATGGTAATAGGGAAGGCTTCACTGAGAAAGTGACATTTGACCAGTGACATGAAGGAGTAGCCAAACATGGAGATACTTGAGGGAAGAGCAGTCTAGGCAGAGGAAACACATGTGAAAATGCTTGAAGCATGCCTGGTATATGAGGAAGAGTCTGAGGAGGCTGGTGTGGGAGAGGAGGAGATAAGGTGACAGTTGATAGTGGTGGAAGGGGCAGACGCTGCAGAGCCTTGCAGGCCCTTGCAAGGACTTTGGCTTTTATCTGAGAGAGATGGGATGCTGCTGGATGGTTCTGAGAAGAGAATGGTGTGATCTGACTTTCAGGTTAATAGGATCATGTCACCAAGTCGTCATATCACTTCCCCTACTTAAATCCACCACTTGACAACATATAATCCCTTTATCCACGGAGACAAATACAAACTCATCTTCCCTGCCCCTAATCAAGAATGTTTCCAGTCCCCCTGCACAAGCCCTCTGCACTCTCAGTAAACAGTGACCGCCTCCCTGCCCCCTTCACATTCTACCCGTCCTTCAAGTCCAAGCTGAAGTTTCTTTTTCCCGAAAACCTTTGCCACCTCAAAATTGATCTCTCTCCTCTGACCTCCTATTGTATTGATTATTTATCAATAAATACAATATAATATGTGGACTTGACCATATATTATCTGGACTTCACCATATATTATATTGGATTGTTTTCTAAGTAGGCATTGAAAGGTTTATAGAACTTGAGACCTAGAAGAGTCTCAAGAATCATCTCTTTTGATTCCTTCATTTTACAAGTGAGGAAATGGAAGCCCGGCAATGTTTAGGATATTGCCAGATTCACTCAACTAGCTGTTTAATGTGTACATTGCCTTTCTCAATGAAATTACAAGTACATTAAGGAATGATATCATGCCTTATATTTCTCCAAAATCTATAATAGTGGTTAACATAGTACTCATGTAACAGACACTTATTAAGTTCAATTAAATGTAAGAATAAATTGATTTTTAGTTGGTTTGGTTTTAAAGGAACATTGTAGGACGTTAATTGATCAACCACATTTTGAATTAATAGATGTTCTAGATGCAAAAAAAGCTATGTAAAATACTTGTATGTAATTTGGCTTTGAATTTTAGGGACTTGCCTGTGAATGTAGTTAGATGGGAGAATGAGAAATTTTGCCTTTCTTGGAGGTTTTTGTTCTGATGTAATGGTGAAAGGTAATTCTATCATCTCTGCAAAACATGGCTCTTTTTCTTGCTTCAGCAAGATTTATCAAAGCAGTTTGGATTGAAAGCAAATGGTTTTTGACCATTCTTTGTCTACAAGGGAGAGACAATCGTGGCAGCATCCCATCCTCTGAGCTGTTTTTTGTTTGTTTGTTTGTTTTGTTTTGTTTTTTGAGAATTAGTGATTTTGATTGCAAGTGTGAACTTGTGGTATTCACAGATGTTGGTGGCCTATCAGGACTATTTCAGGAGACCTAATTTATCCTTTGACCAAGAAATATCCTGACTGGGGCCTGACTTGAATATATAGCTCCGTGTGGGGGTGATGCCAAGGCTCTGTTCCAGTAATAACTGCTCAATGAAACAAGGAGGTTTCCAAGAGTCTGTGGTCCAGAACCTACACTTTTTACACTTAACCTTTACGATGTAGACCCATCCAAACAAATCAGTAATGACTTTCCAGTGTTTTAATCTTCGCCGATAAATTCAGCACTGTTTTGAATTTGGCCTGCAAGTGACCAAAACAACAGACTGAAGTAGAGAAAGCGAATTCAGCCTGCCCTTGCTATTCATGCACTGCAGCCAAAACAAAGCTCCTGAGGTTTGAAATGACTTGGAGAAATCCTGCTGGTTTTAGAGAACTCTTTTAAAGCCCAATACTAGTGACCCATGGCCTGGCCTATGACTAGCTCACTTAACTTAGTTGATCATAGCATGATTACAGTAATGCTGAGAAGAAGGATGAAACACCTGAATGAGCCAAGTAGCTTGATTTATGGCTAAACACTGGATTCTTACTCTACGTAGTCATCCAACAGCTGAATATCAGTGGTCACAAATCCAAGATAAAATGTAAATGGCTCAATGAACCCATCAGAAACACAATCTTACTGAAAGAGAATCCAGGTAGTATATTTATCTGAAAGAGAAAATGAAAGACCTGGTATTTTTGGTGCATAATCTAGGAAATGTATTCTGTGTCATATTTTGTTTATGAGTGTATAGTTCTCTAGCTAATCCAAATGATTGTTATAATTTTACTCCTTTAGAATTATCAAAAGCTTCATACATTTATTTTCATTCTTAAGATATGGATAATTCTTCTTTGCAAATTGTCTTTAGAATTCACAATTAAAAATTTTTAGTTGAGGTATAATTTACATAAAGTAAAATTCACTAATTTTCACTGCATACTTCTGTGAGTTTAGATAAATGTATATATTTGTATAATCACCATCACAATTATGATATGGAACATTGCCATCTTCCCAAAACCTTCTCTCATTTTAGCACACTTTTGCTATTACTGTTATTTGGTGGCAACTGTTTCAGTGGATTGACTTTGTAGGAAGTGAAAAAAGCATAGGGAGCCAAGTCTGGCGGCTAAGGCGGTTGTTGATCACATGGAGTGATGCATCTCTGAGTCAAAAACAAAATGTGACTATAAAGTCATGGGCTCTGTTTTTTGATAAGGCTTGTAAACTGGTTATGATGGTCATTTCAAAGTTGAACTTCAAAAATATTTTGAACAAATGATTAGATATATTTTTATAATAAACCTTAGAAATGTTGCCCAATGTGGCTACCACTTTGAAGGGCAAGATTTATTTGGTTCCTTAATAGACACCTGGTATTTGCAGATTTAACATTTTGTGGAGGGTGGTGGGAGAAGGAGGGAGAGGATTAGGAAGAATAGCTAATGGATACTGGGCTTAATACCTGGGTGACGGGATGATCTGTGCAACAAACCACCATGGCACACATTTACCTATGTAACAAACCTGTACATCCTGCATATGTACCCCTGAACTTAAAATAAAAGTTGGAAATTTTTTAAAAAGAAAAGCATTTTGTGTATTTAAAAGAACCCCAAGTGTGAGATAGAAAGAAATCTGTAGTTTTGCCAAAGCATAAAATTGAATCTTGAATTTACAAGCTAAAATGGGTTCCGAGAGCAAGTGGGTCTGCTAGTGAATGAGCCACGCCCACTGCTCCCAATTTCAGAGGACCTTGAGAAAGGTCCATTCCAAGTCTGGACCAGGGAATGCTCACACTGTGATTTTTTTTTTTTAAGGCAACTTCTTTAGAAATGGCTCCCCAAAGAAAGTCAAGTGCTAGTGTCAGAGATGGAAGTGAAGACGACTAAGAAAGTAATTCTACCTAACCCGAAAAATGGAAGTATTGACCAGATTAAAGGGTGGTTAGGTCAAGGCCATGAATGAATTTACCATACGAAAATAAGAAAAAAATTTTTAAATTATTTCAGAGAAAAATATGACTAATGCAAAATCACTCCTTAAGAGGGAAATAAGTCATTAGGGGTTGAAGAGATCCCTTACATTTTCAGTCATATTTATATTATGAAGCACAAGGCAAATTATATGCTCTTGTATTTCTGAATTTGGGAGTTCATGGATACTGAGGGTTTATTCTCTAGATTCTCTTGTGTTCATTCAGATACCAGTATCATTAAATATAGTTGTACCTGATATGCAGCCAAGAATTTGAGGGAAGTTGACATTTGAAAAAGAGAATCTGTAGAGCTAGAGATAAAGAGAGTCCTTTGGACACTTTCTGTAGTTTGGTCCACAATCACCAAATGAGAGTTGATTGAGAGGGGCCTGGGAGATTGGCGATGAGTCGTAGTTGCAGTGCAGTTTAGGTAGCTCAGAAGGTACAGTGAGAAGAGTTAGTAATTAGAGGAGATAACTCAAAGAGATTGGAAGCTGGTGGTTGTTCCACTTTTTGAGAGCTAGAAAGGAAAACTGGGATATGAAGAGACTGTGAAACTAACCCCTCAGTCCTGAATACGTGGACACATATCATAATTCTAAGGCTTTCTTGTTCTAAGATAGAACTAGTTAACAGTAGAGACAGGAAATTCGGATTTTTATTTTCTTATCTGTGATTATGGGTGATTCCATATCTTTATCTGGAAATCAAAATGAATAGAGTAGCATGATTGGGATGTTTGACTGACTGCCATATGCTGGGTGCTCTTCTAGGCCTCTGGAAACAATGAAAAGCCATAGGCCCTGCTTACAAGGCACTTTTAATGGTAAAAAGACAGACATGAAAATGAACGGTGAAAATTCAGTGGGAGTTGCTGTGATGAAGATCATGTACCAGATGCAATTAGAACCTCAGGAGAGTGAGCCCCTAAGTCAGCCTCAAGATACTTAGGCCTGTTGATTCTCTAACTGACCTTGTTCCCTCATTTGGAGAAAAGGAGATGATGCTAAGGCCCTGAAATTAAATGACTTTCCTCATCATCTGTTACCTAAACTGCTTGGGTGTCCTCCTAACCACCTTCTGCTTACTAATCTCTTGATTCTCTGATCCATTTTTAAAACCCATGCTCCATTTTCCTCTTAAGACCCTGGGTGGATCTGCACTGCCTGCACAGTAAGTCCAGAGTCCCTACCATGATTTCAGAGCCACCATCTACCTCCCTGTCACCACAGTCCCCCACAGACTGTGCTTCAATTCCCCTGGCTACTCTCCTGCCTGTGTGTGCTGCCACGCATTTCCTACTTCCAGCTTTTGCTCGTGTTTTCTTGCTCATCTTCTCCACCTATCAAAATCTAACTAACTTCACCCAATGCTCTGCTCAAATGCTGCCTTGTCCATGAAGCCTGCTCTAATCCTCTCAGTTCAATTTAATTATTGATTCCTTGCATTTCCACAACACTCATTTGCAGACTTCTCTGACAGTAGTTGTACTTCGTTTTGATTGCGGCTCATGTTTCTATGTCTATCTTTTTCACTAGATGGCAAATCCCTGGAAGGCAGGGACTGTATCTTTCATAACCCACTGATCTCATACCCAGTAGTTAATAAAAAAATCTTCATCAAATGCTGTTGAATATTGCCCAAGGTGAGATGTCAGTGGCAGATCAAGGTCTGAAAACTTGGTTTATTTATATTTCTATCAAAATTTTAGGAACTCCAATATGTTACTTAACATGTGTCTACTCCATCAGGTGCTTCACCTTGGAAACACTTCTTTGTGAGTCGGTGGTGCGGAATCGCCGGTACAGTCAGGGCTGCCAGTGTTTATGGTGGCAGCGAGGTTGAGGAGGTGGTCGGGGAGGGATGTGTTTATGTAGAGCTTGCTTTTCTCATCTACAATAGGCCCTGTGAATATTTGAAGGGGAGTCTGGAAGCTGTTTCCTATGAGGGAGGTTAAGTTGAAATGCAAGAAGTAAAGATTAAGGAATATTAACATAAAATCTGTATTGTGAATTCTTTTACATAAATATGTTACTATTGCCAGGAGAAGTGGTGTCAGGGAGCTTTTCATATGTCTACATTTTAATACCCAAATGGAAAGTTTGCTGTAAATGATCAAATGTGGAAATTCTGCATGCTTATAAAGGTCCTTGACAAAAGAATGTGCTGAAAGAAGAAAGAGAGAGAGAGAGGGTGTGTGTTCATTTCTCCAAGCATAATTTTCTGATGCAAAAATGTGGGGAAGCAGAAGGGAGCAGGGGTGAAGTGAGGAGTGACTGGTTCCATCTTGAGTATTTTAAATCAATCTCTCTCTCTTCCCGCGCCGTGCCTCTCTGTCTGTCTACCTACCTACCTACCTATTCTGTGGTGGGGATGGTGGGAGTGCGTTACAAATCCTGGTCAGCCCATCATTATCTGGTATGCAGTGGAGGGTCTGCAAAGGGGAGAAGGAGACTGCAAACCTGTCCTCCCTTCCACTCAGCAAGCTCCTTCCTCTACAGGTTATCAAGATCAGTGTTGGGTTCCTGGACCATTCACCTGAGGTCTCCAATTCACTGGCTGGCTGGCTTTGCTCCATCTCCATCCCTTCCTACCCTGGCTGGAATGGAAGGGCCGGCACCCTCTACTTCTGTTTCTCTTGCTCTGCTTTTGTTTTCTGTCAGGTCTGGCTGTAGTCACTTGAGTGCTTCCAGGTAGGTTTGGGGTAGCACGCTGCTCTGCTTGCTACCCTGGGACTGGAAAATGCTGGTAGGATACAGCCTCCTCTGTCCTCCAGACATCAGCGGTGGGATTTGCTTTCTGTACTCCCGCAACCACTAAAGTGTGTGCAAATGAGGGCACTTAAATGGTCATGTCTGCTGAAAAAGTTCTTACTCAGAGATGGTAGTTATGAGCTGGCTTCTGGAGTGGAACTACAGGATTTCAAGCCTATTCTTCCTCTCAAGGTGGCAGAGTACTTGACCTCCTTAGGGTCCTCATCTGTAAAATGGGGCTAACAGAACCCACCTCAGGGCGTTTGTGAGGATTAATTAATACAGAAACAGCACTGAGAGAAAGTCTGGCCCATAACAAGCACTATGTAATCATCAAACTGTTACTACTGTAAGAATGGTTCTGCCCGCTGACTTGCCAAGGGTTATTAGTAACCTTCTTGACCCAAGGAGAAACTGAGGCAATGAGATAAAGCAGCCGGGTAATGGGGGTCAAATTGAGTCCCTAGTGTTGTTTAACTTCAGTTGCAAATAAACCTTGTATGGGCTCTGGTGTACACTTCACAGATTCTTTTTTTTTTTTTTTTTTTTTTTTTAAGACAGAGCCTTACTCTGTTGCCCAGGCTGGAGTGTAGTGGCACAATCTTGGCTCACTGCAATGTCTGTCTCCCAGATTCAAGTGATTCTCAGGCCTCAGCCTCCCCAGTAGCTGAGACTATAGGCATGTGCCCCCACGCTAGGCTAATTTTTGTATTTTTAATAGAGACGGGGTTTCACCATGTTGGCCAGGCTGGTCTTGAACTCCTGACCTCAGGTGATCCACCCGCCTTGGCCTCCCAAAGTGCTGGGATTACAGGCATGAGCCACTGTGCCTGGCTTTTCTTTTTCTTTCTTTCTTTCTTTCTTTCTTTCTTTCTTTCTTTCTTTCTTTCTTTCTTTCTTTTTTTTTTTTTTTTTTTTTTGGAGACAGGGTCTCACTTTTCACAGAATCTTGAGGAAGGATAGACGCCCTAACGTGACTTGAAAGTCATGTGGAGCCTGGGGTGTGTATCTGTGGAGGTGTCTTTTTGGGAAATAGAAGTTGACTTTAAATACAAGTATGGCAAGAAAACAACAGAGTGAGATCTGAATGCAGCACAGGGCTGGCCGAGAGGCAGGGAGGCTGTTTCCTCTTTGCCCGGGCATTTGACAAAATCAGTTCCAAACCTGTGCCAACCAGAATCCAGTCCTGCAGACACTGTGATTTTGTAATTTGCTTGCATCTGTGTTTTGCTAAAAGCTTTCAGTTTTAGATGCCCTCAAGAACTCTTCAGGCCTGGCAGGAGAGGCACACTCTCTCACCACCTTATGTACGCAGCCTCATGATGGCAGATCTCATTTGGGAAACTGCCAGGGATGAAGAATAGAATGTGTGTGTGTGTGTGTGTGTGTGTGTCCCCCTTAAAAAGAAAACTAACAATATTTTTTCCACATTATTTTTCAAAAGGGGACTACTGCAGGCTGCAGGGAAATAGGGTAAGATTGTATTTTAATGCCAGCTTGATTCTCAACCCCTCTTCCTTCCCCTGTTTCCCAAATGCTACCCTCAGGAAGGGCACCAATGAAGAGACAGAAAGGTGGCCTCGGGGAAGAGCTGTGAATTTTGAGGGGGTGACTGCCTTCATCGAACACCTATAACTCCTCCTTTTCATCATCTGCTTCTCCTCTTTTTACTTAGCAGTGAGGAATTCCCAAATATTTATGAAGTGCCCCTCAGAGAAAAAAAGAGCCTCTCTTTTCCATTGTTGCTGTGTTGTTGCTTCTAATATTAGGACTTTTTTCGATTTTGATCCTCACTTTAAGTATAATTAAATTTCTTCACAATTGTTAAAAATGGTATGAATATTCTTTTATTTACCAGAATATATCTGTGTCTACACGTATATCCGTGTTCGTGTCTATATCCCTCAGATAGATCTTTATTCTTCATGTCTCTTTTTTAATTCTCGATGTAGCCTCAGCTTGTATCCAGGAGGGCTAGTGCACTTGATTCGTGGCAAGTCAGGAGCGCTGTGTCATAGTCATTCAAGAAGATGCAGTGTTGTGAACACTTTTTCCTTTCATGATGGGTATTTTTGTCATTCTTAAAGCCTGTTAACCAAAGACTTCTCATTGATGTAAAAAAATTTGTTAAAATAATGCTGGACTCCAATTTAGTGACAATAATGTTAGCATTCTTACTCTGTGAGTGACTGATCACTAGCCCACACCTCTGGTTACTGTGAAGATCCGCTGGTAGTCATCAGGCATCGGTCAGGAACACATAAGATAGTAAAAGGCTTTTCTGTGGCTAACAGATTCATATACATGAGTGGTAAGCCCATCCTATTAATAATCCTGTCAAACTAGAGACAAACCAAGTGAATGTAAATGCATCTTAGGAAAGGCAAAGGCAGGGACATATTCTGCCTGTTTTACCTTTGATGAGCTGACTCCACCATTTTTCTAACATGAAAAATCCTTGCATGTTTCTAGTTCCTAACATCTGGAGAATGGCAGGGGGTGTACTGCGCCGTGTTCTGCATGTGTTATAACCTAACGCATTCATCATAAGTGGGGTGCTGGGTTAAAATGAATTTGAAGAAAAGTTCAAAAAATTGGAAGACTTTAAAAGATTCATTTTCGAAGAGTTAACAGGTACACATGATACATATTTCAAATGGTATGAAAGTGAATACGGTGAAAGCAAGGAGGAAGACTTGATTGGAAGCAATTTTTTCTTGGTTTGTTTCAAGCAGTTATTTTTTCGTGTTGACTGCACTGCCAAAATCATTTGCGTTCGAGGTGGTGGGTGAGTGGTGGTGGCTTTTTGTTTGCTTGGTTTTGGCTTTTGCTGATGGAAAAAGACATAAGTATAGTTATGATGCAAATGTTTTTCTTCAACTTAATTATGTTTCTTGGCCAGATAGTTTTTCACCAGTGCCCTCCCTTCCCCCAGTCCTGTGAGCTGTAGCCTTCTGTGCTTTTGTGTTCTTATGAGAACCTCAGTGGAGCTGGCAGTGGTGGTGTGTGCCTATAGTCCCAGCTACACGGGAGGATCCCTTGAGCCCAGGGGTTCTTGGCTAGCCGGGACAACATAGCAAGACTCTCTTTTCTCTAAAAATAAAATAAAAAAGAACCTCACTGGTAATAAGCAGGTGTACTTGTGACTAAAAATATAAAAAACACAGTTTAATAAAGAATCTCAGATAGATTAAAATAAAATAAAGAAATGATAGAAACAGTTATATATGTTAAGTTGCAAAAAGCACACCTTTGTTAGAACGTTTTGGCTAAAACTGCAGTTTTCTCATTCCGTTGTCTTTTTTAACATAAGACAGCTTTGAAGCAAAGCAGTTCAGATATAGGAGAGGACGTGAAGATATTAAGCTGCCATTATTCTCAAAGGCAGTTGCAGGGAACGTTGTAAAACATGGTGATGTTTTAGTCTTTTCTGCAGATTGTTATGGTCACAGAGGCTGCCTGAGCCATGCTTTATACTTATGGAAGGAAGAGCTTATAATAGCAGGAAAAAACAAAAATGAAACGGTTCAGCTCTTAAGTTCATACAGAATTCCAAACTTTCAGTATGTTTGTGTCATGAAAATCCAAATGGCTTATAAAATTCTGTGGTAATTACACAGATCATGAGACTGTCATTAAAAAAAAAAAAAAAACTAACAGGGAGTTATTTTGGGTTTATAAAAACACTCATGGACTTCTACTTTTCAGTAACAAAGTGAAAGCAATTTAAGAGACAAGCTGTCTTGGAATGGTAGAATACTTTTACCCCTGCTAGATTTTTGTAACTTAATTATTAAAACAACAATGTTTTGTGTCTTTGGGGTCACTTGCTGTTATGTACTGGAGCAGACTTATGATTATGTACATTTCTTCCTAATTTTATATTCAGTAAAGCCAAGTTGGTACTTGAAATTGGCCATGCTGGGAGTATTTACACCATCAAAATTGACCAAAGGTACATAACAAGACTTCTCTTTCTTTTTTTACTTTTCCTGGAGAGCTAGTTGTTAGCTATTTGCCAGCATACCACTGGATTTAAAGCCTAATTGAGTTGCATTAATCAAGATATGGACGAAATCTAAAATAAGTAGAAGTACATCTCGTGTATCAATAAAACATAAAATAAAATTATAAATAAATAAATAAATAAAGTAAAAGAATCATTGTTTGGAATTCAAACATTGTATAAAGCGGCAAAAAACCTGGTGGAGAACTAGACGTGGCATTTGTGGCAGTTACCACAAATTGTAAAAATTATGGTTTTTAAAGAAATTTTTGTTTATCTTTATTCTAAAAATAAATGGACACATGTGCAGAAAGTGCAGGTTTATTACATAGGTATACATGAGCCATGGTGATTTGCTGCACTTATGGACCCGTCCTCTAAGTTCCCTCCCTTCACCCGCCACCCCCCAACAGGCCCTGGTGTGTGTTGTTCCCCTCTTTGTGTCTGTGTGTTCTCATTGTTCAACTCCCACTTACAAGTGAGAACATGTGGTGTTTGGTTTTCTGTTTCTGTGTTGATTTGCTGAGGATGATGGCTTCCAGCTTCATCCATGTCCCTGCAAAGGACATGATCTCATTCCTTTTTATGATTGCATAGTATCCCATGGTGTATATGTACCACATTTTCTTTATCCCGTCTATCATTGATGGGCATTTGGATTGGTTCCATGTCTTTGCTATTGTACATAGTGCTGCAGTAAACATATGTGTGCATGTGTCTTCATAGAATGATTTATATTCCTTTGGGTATATACTCAGCAATGGTATTGCTGGGTCAAATGGCATTTTTAAAAATATGGTTTTCAGTGGGTGCGGTGGCTCATGCCTGTAAAAATATGTTTTTCAGTTATTCAGTCATGAATGACCTAGTCTTACCATTTTGGATGGAGTGAAATGAATCATATTGTTGTCAAGTGAATGTCAGCCATATGGCAGGGTTGTCTCCTGTGGAACGTAGCCATCATCATCTCTTAAAATGACAGACTACCTCCGGGAGGCTCTAAGAGTTACGTGACATTTCTTCCTTGACCTCAAAATATTACTAGTTCTAGTTGCTAATATTGTACAGATACAGAATTTGAGGTATGAGGAAACATAGAGTCCAAATAATAAATAAAGATCAGATCACTGCTTTTATAATTGTCTCCAATGCCTCCCCATCATGGCTGGGGCACTTTGAACAAGAATAGTTACTTCTATTATTGGGATTCTCTGAGCTAATAGTCTGACCCAAGGTATAATGCCATTTTACCAATGCATTTCGAAAATTTGACACAAGGGATTATTGGCCAAGGAAAATAGAAAGTGAATATCTGTTTATTGGCAACTGCTTCATACCAATGTTTCATTGTCGACCATGTAAACAAGATACCATGGTTCTTCTTCTGGCCAATTGCACTTACTTAATTACTAGTTCTTGTACCCTCGCTACTGGTCTGTGGACCAGTAGCTTTGGCATCAAATAGGAGATTTCTACAAACACAATCTTGGGGACCATTCTAGACCTCCCAAATCAAAATGTGTTATTTCACAAGATCCCTAGGAGATTTGTCTGTATGTGTATTTATTTAGTTAGTTAAGACAAAGGGGTCTCACTGTGTTGCTCAGGCTAGTCTTGAACTCATGGCCTCAGGCTATCCTCCTGCCTTAGCCTCCTGAGTAGCTGGGACTACAGAGATGAGCCACTGCACCCAACTTGTATGCACATTAAAGTTTGAGAAACCCTGCCTCACCTCTTCACTAACTTCATTCCCAAAACGATTTGAAGAGCTCTTCCTTCCAGGGATGTTAAAAGAAATGGTGGGTTTCAAACACAGAAAAATAAACTTGAAGTTTGGATGAACTGTAAAAAAAAAAAAATCAGTTTTATTCATGGTTATTGCCGTTCCCTTCACCTAGCTGTAGTCTCCATTACAAACTTATTTGCAGTGGTGAAAAAAAGAAGCACCAAGGTATTCCCCCATGTAACAAGAGAAATTAACCTGGAATTTCCAGAGGGAACCATATTTTCTGAAGCAACTGACTACTTCTAAAAGCTTGCTTTTACATGGTATGCTGCTGCAGTTGAAGCCTCACTTTCAACAGCCGCTCTCTCTCATTCCTCTCTTCCTCTCTTTTTCTTGGTTTTTAAAAATTAAAGTTTGAATTTTAGAACAGTTTTAGATTTACAGAGAAGTTGCAAAGATAGCACAGAGAGTTCTCATATACCCTATCCCTACCTTTCTTGCTTTTTGACCAGAGTTGTATTTCTACTTTTCCTAGATTGGCAGAGTTTCCTGGCTAAGAAAGCAAAGTTACAGCACCTAACACAAATAGTATTTGATTAAGGCTAATTACAGTGCTGTCACATAAAAAGAGGAGAAAAGAAAGCTGGCTTTTTCTACCAGCAATGAAATAACCTGCTGTCTATCTACTGACTTAATAGCTTTAATTGCCAGAACATAATCAAGATCTGGTGAATTTGTGCGAACATATCAGCAGGCACCAAATATTTCAATGAGATCAAGTTGTCTAACTAGTTATGCTCTAACTTGAGCTGAAATAGTTCTGACAAAGTGTGTTTTGTAGGCTAAATGGCAACACCTATTGAGAAAGGCCCACTGATGTGATGAGTTGATTTATTAACTCTCCGGACAGAGAAAGTTTGAGGTTTAACATCACCACTTTAGATAAGCCATAACCCTCTAAAGTGTCTGACTTTTTTTTTTTTTTTAAACAGGGTCTCACCCTGTTGCCCAGGCTGGAATGCAGTGGCATGATCTTGGCTCACTGCAGCCTTGACCTCTTGGGCTCAAGCAATCCTCCCACCTGAGCCTCCAGCCTCTCAAGTAGCTGGGACAACAGGCACATGCCGCCACGCACACCTAACTTTTTGTATTTTTTATAGAGATAGAGTTTTGCCATGTTTCCCAGGCTGGTCTCGAACTCCTGAGCTCAAGTGATCCACCTGCCTCAACCTCCCAAAGTGTTGGGATTACAAGTGTTAGCCACTGTGCCAGACTTTGTGTCTTAGTTCTCATGATGCATTAAGTTAGGAATGTATTTACACTTTATTTGGAGACTCATTTTACTTCCTGTTTATTGAAAACTTTTTTCCAAAGAGTGACACAACCAAATATGGCATTTCCTTTAACAAACTTTGTAAATGCTCTTCAGATCATCAGTAAGGAAGTCACACGTGAAAACAGCCATTCTTCTACATTTTATTGTATTCTACTTTCTGGCTCATAGGAATGTGGAACTAGAAATCCAGGCACATCTAAAACAGTCTGTCCCCAGGAAGTGAATCTAACAAATGAGTTCCAAAAAGAGGGGGTCCACAACAGGCTCATTGTGGGACCTTGTGAGGATGATGGAATTGACTGGGTCCTCCCCCATTCTGTTTCGACTCCAGGATAATCTAATGGAAGGTGTTGGTGGGTAGTCGAGTGTGTATACCCTTGAGCTTTTTGAAAACATCTGGTGTTCAGGTGAAAACACCCCTTTTTGTGGAAAAGTAGGAGTAATGTGTTCTCTGTTTCATGATCATTGAATTCCTCAAAGGAGTTCAAACTCTTAACAAACAAAAGCATCTAGTCAAAATAGTCTCAGAAGAAGATAACTGCAGGTGATGTTTTTAGTAGCTTTGAGAAACAGGCAAAATTGCAGAGGCAAGAAGAAAACGGAGCTTAGAGCCCCACGTTGTTCCCCCAGAGAGGCCACCTCTTCAGGGAGGATGGCTAGTGCTTGTTAGCTGGTAGTGCAGTCGAGAGGTGATCGTTACCTGCAAACCCAGATCTGTTGCTTGACTGGACCCAGGGACGTAAGCACATCTGAGAAGACTCCATGCGCCCAACAGAGATATCTCCTGTGTCTGACCTGAGGCTGACTGACACCTGTGGCTCCTTTTGAAATAAAGTCATCTGGGTTACTGGTGGACAGAGACTTGAGGGAAAGGACTTGGGCTAAAGAATGTTCTCCTCATTTTTTTTTTTTTCTCTTCCTTCTTTCTTGGCCAGGATTATCCTGACCTATTTACCACCAGGATTTCCTCACAGGTCCAAACTAAAGCAGTGGCATCTAGGAAGCAGCTGTGGGACTCCGCTCTTTCTGCTGATTTTCAGATGTGCAGAAAAGCTGAGGATGTCAGGAGGACCCTGGGAAGGAACAGAAGTCTGGGGATTTTGCTTTTCAAGTTCCTGCTGTTAATTTTTTCCCCCATTTTCCTTTGCCTCATCATCTAACTCTTTGAGGCTTAAGAGACCCAAAGAGAAGTTTGTCCTAATTTTAAACTTGCCTCTGTGGCTGCCCTGTAATTTTCATTCCACAGCCTAAATTGGAACGTGTCTCCATAGGTTGGGCTCAGAACATCTCTTTCTGTGAAGCTTTACCAAGCTACCCTTGGTATAGCAGAGGAGCTCCAGCATACAATCCAGGATTCTGTTTTTGTCTGAAGACTACCATGGGAAGAGCTTTGTCCAATTTTAAAAGGTAGTGAGGGAGAAGGGGCAAATGCAACGCCGAAGCCAATTATCTTTTAAAACAGACACATTTCAGCAGAGTGCACAGGACAGAATGTTCATATTCCTTCTTTGACACAATTAAATTTGAGAATTTTCTATTGAAATGATCAAAGCAAGATTCTTATTCTCTGTGTACTTCCAAGATTCAAGCTATGTCCTTTGTCACGAAGATCATGTAACTCTCTCGTTTTCTGTAAAACCCAGCTCCATATCTTCCTCCCCCAGTGTAGGGTTTTTGGAGTGACCTCAAACCATCATAAGCTTTCCCTTCCTCTGAATTTCTAGGACAAGCATGTACTTGGATCTCTGTGGTTCTCTCCAACTAAACCATAGTCTCTGCTTTTCAATTTGTCTGCGTCTATGACATGCCAGGCACAGGGTAGAGTATAGAACATGATCCTAGTGAATAGTTTTTTAATTAATGAATTCATTGTTATCTCCTATAATGATCTAAAAGTCAAGAATTTCCTTACCCTTTTAATCATGGGTACTAATGACCTTAAAAAGTTCTACTTGCATTAGAAAAATTGAATATTTATACTTGTTATACATAAATCTGCCCCTCAAACAAAAGATACATTTATATTTCACTAGCAGCATGGAAGAAATCAGCAGTCATGATCCTAGATAGTTCTTTCCTCAATACAGTTAATGTTTTCCCAGATTAGTCCACTATAGGTAAGCTGTTCACTTCCTTCAGGACCCAGAGTGCCCTGGAAACTTCAATACCTGCCAATCACTGAGGCGGAAAAGGCTCACACGCTCATTGAAACTGCAGCTGGCCAGTTTTTGGTTTTTGGTTTTGTTTTTTTTTTTTTAATTCTATGAGCACACCTGAAATCTCACCTTGATAGCAGCCTTCTTTCCTGCCATAGAGCAGTACCCATTATGAAGCAGATATGTCCTGAAGCCTTTCCAAGGCGTTTTAAGAACTAATGTGCTATGGAAGCCTCAGAATGAGGATTTCTGCCTGAAAGC
Organism: Macaca mulatta; assembly: GCF_049350105.2. NCBI lineage: Eukaryota > Metazoa > Chordata > Mammalia > Primates > Cercopithecidae > Macaca > Macaca mulatta. The sequence continues at coordinate 148,832,960 of NC_133410.1, read as the reverse complement.
CCCCATAGTCTGAAATCCATGGATGCAGAATCAAGACAGTCGGGAAAGGTCTACGCTCCATTGCCTGTTCCTTGAACGCACTGATCTATGGGCTACCTGGTTTCTACAGGTAGACGTCAAGAACTGTGGGAGCTCTGAGATTTTACCCCACTTACAAGCTACTCAGTTAATGGCCTTTCTTCATCTAGGAGATTTCATTAAAATGCTTTAGTTCTTTCTCCAGAAAAGATATATCAGTTAAACTAATGTGGTTGATGAGAGCAGGTGGTTATAGTCTGGTGACCAAAAGACCAAGCTCTTTGATTCAGTCTCGACACAGACTAGTGAGCTCCACCTAGAAAAAATGGTCTCAGAACTGCAAATCCCAGCCCTCACCCAGGATAGCCATTTTACAAAAGTACACCACTGGTGGCAAGAAAAATCAACAAAGAACAATAGATGTGCTGGCAAGAGTCCAAGACTATTGCAAGAATAACAATGCAAGCACAAGCTCTACGAAGTAATTAGTATCATTGTCCTATGTGTGAAGGACAATAGAGTATTATTATCATTTTGGTCCTGATATTAGTTTTCCAAAGGCCTGAAAAAGGATAAGTACTTCAGACTCATTAAAACAAAATGGGGGTGGAGTTCTATGGGCTACAGACGTAGCTCACAATTCAAGACCTGAATGTGAAGACAGACATCAATCTGGCTCTGGTTTCTTGCGTAAGTGACTCCCTTGACATGCCCCAAATTTACCAGATCTGCTTCTTCTAGCGATCACTAATGTCTTGCTTCAATGCCACCTCTCTCGTGGAGCATTTCCCAGTCTTCCCCTGGAAGAAGTCTATTCCTCCTCTGAGTAGGGTTTGGGCTCTGGCAGTTGTAACTGTACACCTAACCTTTTAGCTTTATGAGTGCACTATCTGTCTCATATTTCCTGCTAGACTATGAATTCTGGAGAATAGAAACTCTGCCATATTCATGTAGGTATCCTCCATATTCATGTAGGTATCCTCCACATTGTATTTCGAACTTAGGTTACACCCAATAAATATTTATTGAAAGAATAAATGAATGAATGGTGACAGAATACCGAGAGAGGTACAGCATCTCTGGAATGTCAGCAGGAGTACCTCATGTAAGCATTCTGCATAGAAGATGGTCCACATGAAACACCCAGCAAGGAGGGTAGCCAGAAACACAAAAAGAGGAAATGGATAAATGAAGACATTCATAAATAAAGAGTGATAACGTCATTAGACTCCACTGTGTCCAGTTCAGCTCATAGAATCCTTTATCTTCATTTTATTTTTGTTATCAAGGATGGGTATTGTTTGTGGAATTCACTCAGGAAAACTTAGTAATTTTCCAACATAGTTAATATTCAGATATGAAAAATCTCTTACAGTTTAAATGGTGAATAGATGCTAATTTATACATATATACTTATGCTCAGAATGCCTAATTAATGATCTTCCGTGTCAGTCACGGATATGTTAATGAGCTTCTTTTGCTCCTGTGTCATAATTGCATTGCTCCTATCTAGCTTAAGGTTGGGGGAACATTTTAGCTGTGGACTAGCAAATGATGCAAAATAACAACGAAACAACTGATAATCATTTGGTGATTCATAAGTTTTGGAAATGTGGAAGTATATGATCATAATAATTTAGGGTGAGAAGATGTAAAGACAGCCAAAGAAAAAGCAGTTGACTGCTTTCATAGTAACTCTCCGTTTGTTGAGTATAAAAAGATTTGCTTGATGTGTAGAACTCTCTTTGTTTGGTCCAAACACTGGATTCACCAACTTTATAACACTGTAAACACTAAGGCTCTGTGATAAAGGGAACTCTACCAACAGGCATTATCCTGTATTTAGATGGGTTGTTTCTCTCAGGACCCAGAAGTGCCAGCTTCTCACTACTTCCTGTGGTCTTTGTTTCCTCTGCCTTCTTAATATATTTTGTTTTCTTCCCCAAACTCATGCTTATTTTCAGCCACAAACTTTTCCACTTTTGTCTAGCAGAGTCTGGTTGGATTTGATTCCTAACTTGCTGCATTTTGGCTTTGTGACTTTGGGCAAATTAATCAACCTCTCTGAGCCTCTGCTTCCTCACCTGTAAAATGGAGTAAGAATGCCAATCGTGTTAGAATAGGCATCAGAATTAAGAGAGTTAATGTGGCTAAAGCCCATTACAAGGTATCTAGTAAGTGACAGAATTGCTCCCATTTTCCTTCCCCTTCCCTTTTTCTGTTTCTTCCTTAGAAATGGAGTGGTTAAGTCCACAGCATCTGAAAGTACACTGGGCCTAACTCCTTTTTCTGTCACATTCCAGCTGTGTGACCTTGGACAAGTTGCTCAGCCTTGCTATGCATCAGTTCCTTGAGATATAAAATGTCACTTCTTGACATTTAGTAAGTGTGCAAAAAAAGCCAACTATTAGTATCTAACAAGCTAAGCAGCTGGGTGAAAATGGACCGCTAGCAAATCAGTGTGTGTGGATTGGTGTCATCTGTTCTAAGGGTCAGGAAGCCCTTCTCCTGGGTTCGAAGCAGAGTGTCTCGACCTTTTGTCAGGGACAGCAGGGAGCACAGGCCCTTGCCCTACTTCTAGATCTGTGTGGGGGCCATTTCTGCTCTTTCTCCTTTCCTGTATGGAGAAATCTGTTTTCTCTGTGAGAGAAACACAAGAATAGATTGGTACGACCTCTCCTGAATGTGTATCGCTCCCCGTCGCTTTGTGCAGGGGTGGAGTCTGGAATGCCCAATCTCTCTGTTCCTTCCTCCCTCTCCCACTCTGACAGGCTGTGGGAGGAATAAAGGGCTTTGTGCCAAACCTTTCATTCGGGGACTCTATTTTTCCTTTCTTTTTATGCCAAAGGCAAATAGTTGAGTTTGCTTGTTGGAAGTGAGGCTTCTGAAAGTATTCAGCTAGCCCTGACATTTTAAAGATTACAAATTATTCTCTAAGTGGTATCAGAATTTGATTTCACATGATCCTTATCTATCACTGATAGATCCTTATCTATCTGTTGCTTGACTTTTTAAGAATGATGAAGCAATGAATTCTAATAACTGACCCCAAAGAAGCAGTGAAATTTAGCCCCTTTTCTCCAGCTACATCCACAGCAATAATGCTAGCATTTTACATCTAGAGTTGATTTACAGATTTCAAAACACTTCCAGAAAAACTCATTTGATCCTCTCATATCCCTGAATGGTAGACATGCCAGAAATTATTGTTCCCATTTTACAGTCAAAAAAACTGAAGCTCAGAAAGATTAAGTGACTTGTCCAGCAATTATATAAGTAGCAAGTCCAGTATTCTGAGTAGAATTCAGAGATTTCAAACCAGTTGCTTTGTATTAGAAAAGGTAAGGTCATGCCACAGTGACAAATCCACCCTCCTCTAGCTCCCTTCTTGATTCCGCTGGCTTAAGTACAGCAACTATTCCCTCCATATTTCCAACTCAGGTTCGTAGGGGAAGAGTGGGGAGGCGGTGCTCCACCTAGGCACTCAGGGGCCCAGGCTGACAGAAGCTCCACTATGTTACGTGACCTCCGTGTTTGGTGCAGCCTGGTAAGGGAATGCAGAGAACTCACAGCAGCTCTTTCTCTGTTCATGGGCTATTGACCAAACTAGTAACATGGCTCCCAGTTAACTACCTGAGAGCCTAGGAAGTCTTCCTATCTACTCAGAAAAGGAGGAGAACCAGCCAGCATGAGCTCCTGAAATCCCCATCACAGGCTTTTAGGTGGTCCATTTACAGAGACTGTGCAATACATGGGACCCGTTTGGAATTAAGCACATTTCATAATAAAATTGCAGCCAGAGCGTTTCATTTTTTTGAGAACAATGAAAACAGAAAAATTTAAGTAGCACTTGATATGTGAGTTAGTTGTTAAAAAGAAAAAAAAAATTGTAATCACAGTAGATCATGTTAACCTTATCCTTTTCGGACCTGACCTTTTAAAAATTGGGGTTTCTTCCAAAAGATGACTGGAAAACTTAGGATTCAAATTGAATAGCTCTATCCCTTCTCTCCCTAATCTGTTGTACAGAGAAACTTTTAGGTTAAAAAAAAAACTTAAAGTTTTCCATAGAAAACATCAGGTTTGCTCCTAAGATATTTTAAACATTTAGCAAATCAACCCGAAGTTTTATTACCCACTCAGTTTATTTCCCAGGGAATAAGCATCTATTTAGTTTCCCCTCTATGTTTGGATGATTGATGGAGAGAAAATTTGCAATCAGGGACTCTGAGTAACAGTGAGGGGTTGGAGTTGGATGGCCTTTTGGTCCCAAAGATCTTAGAATATTCAGAGATAAAGACTAGACCTGCAAGCTGAGCAGCAAATAGAACAGTCCAGGGCCAGCCTAAGACTCCTTAAGACATTTCTCCTTCTTTTAAAAAAATAGTAGATGTTAGCTTTCTTTCCCATTATTATCATTATCACTTCTTTTATTATCATTGTTATTTAATTTTTAAAATTTTTTATCAATACTTTATTTTTGTATATATTTATGGTATACAGGTAATATTTGGTTACATGCGTAAACTATGTCATGATCACATCAGAGTATTTGGGTAATGACATGTGCCTGTAATCCCAGATACTCGAAAGGCTGAGAAGGGAGGATTCCTCGAGCCTAGTAGTTTTGACACCAGCCTGGGCAACGTAGTGAGACCCCATCTCGAAAAAACAAAAAGACACTTCTTATGCAAAGTGAATCTCTTGCATCCACCCCCGTTCCATAAAGCAGTCTACCATAGACCAGTTGCTGCCTGGATTTCCCTGTGTTTGAGCTGCCTCGGCTCCAGCCTCTGGACTCACCTTAATTCAGGGCTTCCCTTATGGCTTATTCCCTGCTCTGTGCATTCTGGAAACAGCTGGACTTGTCATGGGTGGAAGATCCACTGACGCGAACTCTGCTAAACACCTAGCAACACAGCAGAAATTCTGACAAAGGCGTTCCATGGAAACACAGACATGTTTTCTACCCCACCTTTTCTTTTTAAAATGAAGTATTTTCGATAAAGTGAATTTTGAAACATAAAATAGCAATCCCCAAAGCCCAAGCGAACAATAGTAATTATAATCATAATTGGCACTTGTCTATAATGTCATTTTGCAGGGGGTTCAGCCATTTTCACAGGCATCACCTAGTCTCAGCAGACATGTTTGCATTTCCTAGGTCATAAATCTCATTGTCTGTATTCTAAGGATACGAAATATGAAAGTGAAGCAACTTATCCAAGGTGGCAGGGAGGACACATGGACAAATGAGAACAGGGTTTCTCAAGTGTGCCTGAGCATAAGCGTCAACTGACACTTGCCAACAATTTGGTTTCCTTAGCCCCACCTCAGAACTACTGCATGAGAATTTTCAGGAAAGATGCCCAAGAATCCTTTTTATGAAGGTACATGGTTGACTTGTGGTACCTACATTTAGGAATAAATCGATCTAACAGAAGAAGCAACCCCTGACTCCTCTCTGCTATCAGCCTCCTGTCGCCGTTGGAAGGAAAGGAGAGTCTCTAAGAGCATGAGGAAGTTAACCCCAAGAATTCTGATGCACTGTAGGAATAGCAGCTACTGCTACCCATCCCTTGAGTTTTCAAGGAAAGTACACTTTTATTTATTTTTAAATGTCAACACTTTGTACCACTGGTTTCAAAAAAGGCCGTGGGGACTAATAGTAGTGTGCATAAGCATTCTCCCGGTGATCTAAAAACTGGATGCTTTCAGAACTTGTGTTTTGTTTTCTTTTTTGTGAGATGGAGTCTCGCTCTATCGCCCAGGCCGGAGTGCAGTGGCGTGATCTCAGTTCACTGCAGCCTCTGCCTCCCAGGTTCAAGCAATCCTCCTGTCTCAGCCTCCCGATTAGCTGGGATTACAGGCACCTGACACCATGCTGGGCTAATTTTTGTATTTTTAGTAGAGATGGAGTTTCACCATATTGGCCAGTCTGGTCTCAAACTCCTGACCTCAAGTGATCCACCTGCCTCAGCCTCCCAAATTGTTAGGATTACAGGCACGAGCCACCGCACAAAGTTCTTTTATTAAATGTAACTTTTGAGCGGTTAACATATGCCTACGATACAAATTCAAAAGACTAAAAACAAAATATGGTGAAAGATAAATCTCCTTTCTACCCCTTTCTTCCTGTCTCCTAGTTTCCTTCCCCAAAGGCATCCACTGTTACCATTTTCTAGCATTTCTTCCAGAGACATCTCAAGCATATAGAAGTGTATATGTACGCACATGCTTTTTTAAAAACCCAAATGATAGCGTACCACGTTTAACATCTATGCCATTGTGCCTAATTGATAATTTCCCTCTGACATCACTTAGTGATTTTTTGTGGTTAAAATAACTTTTGTGATAGAGAAACCCTGAAATCCCCAGTGACTTCAAATATAAGATTTTTTTTTCTCTGTCGTGCAACAGTCCAAATGCAGGCATTCTTTGGACAGGCAGCAAGCTCCTTCCACCTTGTAGCTCCTCTGCCGATCTTGGAATCTTTTGCTTCCAGCTGGTTGGTGAGAAAAGAGAGATAGCCTAGGTGATTTGGGGGAGTGCTGACTTTTATGGGCCAAGCCAGGTGTTTATGGGCCAAGCCTAGAAATGGCACACATCATTTCTGTCCACAGTCTTTTGTCAAGAACTAAGTCATATATCCCCTTCTAGAGCAAGAGGAGCTGGGAAATGCAGTCTTTGGCTGGGCATCCACTCACCAGCATCAAATTTATACAGTTGAAAGGGTGCAGACGTCTTTGGTGGGCCGCTAGCCATTTCTGCTGCAATTTTTATTCCCAAATGTACTTGGTTTTGTTTTTCTTTAAACTGCAGTGGATGGGATTTTGTTTTCCTGTTGGCACAGGTGAGGACAGTCCGAGATTGGTAGGGATTTTTACACCCCAGGTGTGGTCTGTAAACTGCAGAGTTTGAGAAGCGCTACTTTACGCAGGAGGCCAAGCATTAAGTTTAGCTTTTGTCGCTGCTCGTGTGTAACCCCAGGTCCCCGAACTGCCCCACTGCATGTATCTGGACAGAGAGACCCCCTGCCTACCTGATCACTTCATACGTTGAACCACCTCAAACTAAATAACCTCCCTATTATCTAACCCAGATAGAGCCTGGAAAAAGGGATTCCAGAATCCCCAACTCACAGTCTGCCTATAAAGCATTATAGTGATATTATAATGGCCCTTCTTTTTGTGTGTTTGTTTTTTGAGGTGGAGTTTCGCTCTTGTCCCTCAGGCTGGAGTGCAATGGCACCATCTCAGCTCACTGCAACCTCCGCCTCCCGGGTTTGAGCGATTCTCCTGCCTCAGCCTCTGGAGTAGCTGGGATCACAGGCACCCGCCACTACACCGGGCTAGTTTTTTGTATTTTTAGTAGAGATGGAGTTTCACCATGGCGGCCAGGCTGGTCTCAAACTCCTGACCTCAAGTGATCTGCCCGCTTCAGCCTGCCAAAGTGTTAGGATTACAGGCGTGAGCCACCGCGCACAGCCTATAATAGCCCTTCGTAAGCTTTAATTTAATGACTTCATCCTTCTTCATCCCCGGCCCCCCTTAATACTAGACTTGCTACCCAGAAATTTTCTGGGATCTTTTTTTTTTTTTTTTGCTTAACAAACTTTCCTGCTACTGGAGACAAAAAAAAAAAAAAAGAAGAAGAAGAAGAACAAAAACAAATTAGCAATATAAAGAACATTTGTTGAGTTCAGTGTTGGAGAGAGCAGCTCACGGAGCTGCTGAGAAGCCACAGCTGACCCTTTCCGCGCTCTGGGTAGGAGCCAGCTGCAAGGAGGGAGACCTAAGGCTCTAGAGGGAATGGCTCCCTCCTCCACAGCTCTGCATGCGGCAGCCCCCAAAATAGAAATGCGGGTACCAAGTTGTGATGGCAGGGAATCAGCAGAAGGAGGTGAGGCTGCCTCTGCTCCCTGCCCTCCAGGCTTTCACAGGCCAACCTGTGACCTCACTGGTGGGCCTCCGGAAGCAGGGCAAGACAGAGGCCCCGCATTGCCTTGGCATTTCCGCATTTGTTTTCTCTTCCTTGCTAGTGTGCCTTGACTCTGTGGTCACTGTTCTCCATGTCAGCACATTCAGAATTGCTGACTGTCAACACTGAAGGCAGCGTGCCTGCTACTGAAGAAGCCACAAGGAAAACAGCTTTGGGTAATGGTGGATGTTCCGGGTGTGACACATTCCTAGCTCCAGGCACAGGCCCTTTACAAAGAACAGGGTTTTGCGGTTTGGGTAGGATGGGGAGAAAGAAAGAGGGAGGGAAAAAGAGAAGGAGGCTTGGCTTGTTGAGATCTTTTCTTAAGGAAATAAATATTGGTTTTCTAAAATTTGAACAGCTGAAATGGGAGATTGGCAGTAAGCAAAATGTGATTGTAACAATGAAACCCACGTGCAGACAGCAGTTGGGAGTCATTAAGGCAATGAGGTTGTTCTTCACCATCTTGGGAGGAAAGAAAAGGTGACCAAAATGCCGTTTAGTAACCAAATGGCCTCTTCAAGCCCTTCGGGCTGGCTCAGAGCTGCATGCAGAGCTTTGATGGTGTGGGTGGTGCTGTTCCCTCGGGCAGAGCTTGGCTGGAGGACTCTTAGCAGGGTGGCCGCAAGTCTCTGGGGCCCCTACTTGGGGACTTACACAGACCAGGCTGGATGTCTTTGTAGCTTGTCAAACCACAACTGTTCACAGAAGGCATGTGGGTTAGAATCTACCACAGTCAAACCAGGGAGAATGTGTTACCCATTTCCAGAAAGGTTGCTAGTTTGTGTGCTGTAATGGAAAGTGGCCAACTTTATCTTTTCTTACAAGAACTATAATGGGCAATCAGGATGGAGGCTTGATCTACAGGACCCTCTACTGAGGGTCTACTTTGAAAAAGGTGATAGGAGGGAGGTGCTGGGTGTATTAATCAGAGTGTACATCAGTTCCTACTACCACTTCTGTATTTTAGAAGCATGTCAATAAGGCATAGAGGCTGCATGGCCATAGGGAAGAGCTTACCCCTGGAGTGAGACTGCCTGGGTTCACATCCCAACTCTGGCACTACTAGTGTATTATCTATCCTACCTGTGCCTCGGTCTTCTCACATGTACAATGGGGATGATAGTTTCTACCTCATAGGGATCTTGTGAAGTTTGATTGTATTAATATATGTGTCTATACATAGTGTCATGTAAGTGTTTACTATTTTAACAATTACGGATGGAGAATATGAAGAGATAAAGTATGAGAAAAGGGTTGAGTGGTTTAAGAGAAGTTTTTAGAAATAGATTATACTTTGGAGCTTTGCTATAATTCAATCCATGTTTGGACCATTTATAGTGTCATCCTTTAGGGAATTCGGTTCATAATCCTCTTACATGAATTGAAACCAAGATGGAGCCTCCTTACATCAAATTCTGCACTGTAGTTAATAGTATCGTGGAGAATTTCCAGAGTATTAATAATGAGCTAATACACCTATGAATGTTAAATGTCTTGGAAGCAGTTTCCTGATGAGCAAATACCAGATGTGGCAATGGCCATGGTCTAATTGCCCAAGAGGTAGTTAAATATAGTTTTTAGTCCTTTTCTAAGCAGTTATTTGAAAGCTGAAATATTTTCCCTAAAGGCCCATCAGCTGTTCTTAACAGTGAAATGAAGTATTTGGGTAGAGCAAAAGTGCTCAGGAGTATGTTTGCTTCCTGTAAATCTAATTTACCTTTGTAAATTGTTGGTTTTTTCCACATAGACTTTTGTTTTGTAAACTTCCACGTTTGACTTTTTAGTGTAGAGTGGTAACTTTTATTTACTTATTTATTTATTATTTATTTTTGAGACAGAATTTCACTCTTGTTGCCTAGACTGGAATGCAGTGGCGTGATCTTGACCCACTACAACCTACCCCTCCCGGGTTCAAGCGATTCTCCTGCCTCAGCCTCCTGACTAGCTGAGATTACAGGCATGTGCCACCACACCTGGCTAATTTTGTATTTTTAGTAGAGACGGGGTTTCTCCATGTCGGTCAGCCTGGTCTCGAACTCCCGACCTCAAGTGATCTGCCCACCCCAGCATCCCAAAGTGCTGGGATTACAGGCGTGAGTCACCATGCCCAGCAAGTGGTAGCTTTTAGTGTTCTAGAGATCCTAATTGAGAATAATACTAGTTATTGTTTTGTTTTGATTTTTTTGGACGGAATCCTGCTGTCGAAACTGGGGCATAGAGAGGTTAACTTGCTCCAGGATCACAGCAGGTAGCTGGATTCTAGATATAGGAATACAAAAGCCCAAACACTTTACCACTAACCCCTAAATTAAAAGGTTAATTAAGTCCCATAAATTAAAATCAGCCCTCCTTTCTGCTAGGGACATGTAGGTGCTTTGCAAGGTGTGGATTGAGCTGCCCTCAGGTCTACAGTTCTTTTAATAAGTAGGACGGAGTCCAATCTGCCATGCTAGAAAATTGTAATTTTTGTAGCAGCATTGTTAGTGTTACATGAAACCAGAATTTCCCAGGTTCCTGATGGCAGAGATGTGTGTCTAGCTTCTCTTCCACGGACAAGTTTCATCTCTGGAGGCAATCAAGGCAGCCTGTGTAGAAGACCAAGACCTAGGAATTGGGCTGTGAATAGCTGTCCATGTCCATTTAGCAAATACCACTTCGCTATTTTAAGAGCAAGAAGGAAAATGCCATTTAAATAGTGATTTAGACTTACAGGAAGGACAAGGCCAGGATAAAATCTACCAAAGATTTTAAGAAAATCTCCACCCCGAATAAAAATTGAAAGCAGTACAATTTTCATGTCTACTGTATGTGTATTTTCAGAAAGGGAATTTTTTATGCAAAGGACACACTGACATCAATGACTAATGTTCAAAAACAACAATTGGAAAGGTTGTGCAATGTGGAGATTCTTCCTCTATATTTAGAATAAAACTTTGTGTTTTTACTGTCAGGATGTGAGCTTAATTATAGCATGTTGCAAACTTTGCTTTTCTAAAGAGAGAGAGAGAGAGAGAGAGAGAGAGAGAGAGGAGTGTAGCTTACTCTGCCTGAAGAAATTTGGGTGCTATTTTTGTTTTCCTTTTGAAACATCAAGGGTTGATATAAGGTAGTTTTAGAAATGTAGTATTTCTTGACCCTCAATGAACTGATGACCTCCCTGAGGCCAGGAAGGATGTTTTGTTCTTCTGTTTTAGCTTTTATATTTTATAATCATTATTTACTTGAATAAAACCAAGGATGTCACCTGGGCTGTTTGGAAAGATTTCATTTTGATTTTTGTTTAAGGAATGCACAAATTATTCTTCTGGAGATAAGATTTTTTTCTGGCATGAAAACTTGCATTTAGAAAAAAATCTATAATTATTCATTATATTATTCCCATAATTAGCAGTTATACATTTGGTATAGTTATTTATTGACTATTCAGGAGTCACCTTTTTGTGTTTGTACATACCTGTGTGCTTAATAATAAAAAAATTACTGCACTGAGATTATTTACATTGTCAGACTCATTATACAGACTGAACAGTATTTGGTTCTAGCTGTAAGTCCTTCATATCAACCATGAAAATTTGCTCATGCCCACATTCCCTGAATCTGAGAGAATCACCCTAGATGGTTTGTAGAAATAATTAATAAACTTCATCTCACCTTCAAAAACTATTATGAAGCTGATGCATATATTATCTTTAGCTTCTGAATATAAGATTTCATCATACCTTGCACACAGTAAGTTTTCCAATGTTACGTATCTTGAATGATTAATTCAAAAGAAATCAAGGTGGAACTAAGATGAATTCTTGTACAAGCTCACATTTTGTGGTGATAGCGTTCACAAAGTTTGTCGGTATTTTCCATTCTGATCCTACCATCGTACCATTTGGGGAAACTTAACATTTTCTCATTAGATGTCTGGTGCTAAAATAGAATGTAGTTAATCAGGACTGAGAAGGTGTGCGGTGCATACACTTATTAAGGAGCAATCCACTGGCTCCTTATTACAGCTATTAGTTCCCAGGCAACACCTTCCACCTTTTTTTTGTTTGTTTCATACAATGGCTTATTAAAAACCACTGCCTGAATAAATGCCTTAGTATGATGTACAGGGATAGGTAGATGAAACTGTGTTGGCAAAATCATGATCTGGAGGAATTAAACATTTCGACAATTTAAATAAAATTTTAATTTGGTTTTATTAATCGTGGGAAAAAATACACATTGGACAAATGTATTAAATATCTATCCTGTGTCAGGCTACTTAAAATCAGTGAAACAAAGTTTGTGAACCTAGTTTAAAGTTAACATGATTTATTAATATTTGAATATTTTCATGCAATTAAACCTTTGATTTTATAGCTGAAAGAATACAGTGTTGTGGAATATGCTGGCAGCTTGTCTGTGGTTTGGTTTTCATATTAAGTATAAATGTTTGGCTATTTTAAAAGAGATGTTGGCATCCAGCAGTAATTATTCCCTAATACCAAATATGAAACTTCCAGGTATAAGGATAAATCTTTAAAAAAAAAAAAAAGTTTCTTAAAGTTTTAGACAGTCACAGCAGTGTGTTGCTGGAAGTCATTTAAACATCTGAATTCATCAGAAGCACATAAAATGATAATTCAAAGAATCTGGAGAAATAGGAAGAGTTGTTTGCTTTGGAATAATTCAGTCTTAATTGAGAACCTATAATTTAAAAAAGAAGAGAAGCTCATTTTTCCTTAATAGGCCAAGTAAATAAGGAGAAAGGGAAGTCTGGGAGAGTCAACAGACCTTCTATCAGAACTTCTTGGAAATTGCCTTTGGAGGGTTTAGGGGGTGGAATTTTCCATTTTAAAATGTTGTCTTTAGGCTGGGCGCAGTGGCTTTGCCTGTAATCCCAGCACTTTGGGAGGCTGAGGCGGGCGGATCGCAAGGTCAGGAGATTGAGACCATCCTGGCTAACATGGTGAAATCCCCTCTCTGCTAAAATTACAAAATAGTAGTCGGGTGTGGTGGCACATGCCTGTAGTCCCAGCTACCCGGGAGGCTGAGGCAGAAGAACCACTTGAACCCGGGAGGCGGAGGTTACAGTGAGCTGAGATTGCGCCATTGCACTCCAGCCTGGGCGACAGAGCAGGACTCCATCTCAGAAAAAAAAAAAAAAAAAAAGTTGTCTTTGGGCACACAACCCAACCTTAAGTTACCATATTGTATTCCAGATGTTTTATAGTAGATAATCAACAGATCGTGGTATCAGGAAGGTGGTATTTAGCATACAAAATCTGCTACTGCAAGAGGATCTCCATTGTACATATTCCAAACAGGTAAATCCATGTACATTCAGTGTAGGCGTTGAATTCAAGTTGATACACATCCAGGTCAAGAAGCAAACTCTTCATCCTGGTTCTTTCTATTCGCATTTTAGCCAAAAATGATTATGTATGCAATCACTTGGATCCAGAGCTGGCCACTCCCTGGAATTCCAGGAATGCTGCAGTAAGCTTATCTTCTTAAGCCTAAACCAACCTCATGTGTGTCCATCCCCCATAACCCACCTCCCACCCTAGGGCTCCAATTACATGGGCTTCTTATTCTTCTCTAATACTCTGTTTCTTCTCTACTTCTTTTCTCTATTTTCAAATCATAGACATTTTATTTTTCCAGCCTCTGGCCATTTGTGACCCCTCTCAAGTCTGTCTCCAGGCACCAACAACTGTGGGCCCTCTTTATTCTTTTCCTGTCAATCGTGGCTGTCTTCACCAATATCTTGTTTTACATCTGGATGCTGGAAAGATTATGAACTTTATTTCTTCTATGAGAAGCAACATTCTCATCTTCGAACTTATATGATTAGAAGGGGGAGGCGCTGTTCGAAACAATCCTATATTTTAAGTTTTTTTATTTTGGAGAAATCTTTTTATTTTAGGTGAAACATTCTTTTAAATTTTTGTCAGCACCCCCATTTCACATATGTAAATGAAATAAATTTTGATTGTACATTTTTGTTTAAAATTATATGACTTTTGTTGAAGAAAAACATTCAAAATACAAACATAATCTCTATAAACATTTTATCCTGCAAAAATGTGATATCAGTTGTTTTGAGTTATGATGACTGTTCTAATAGAGCAGAGCAGAAAATGTTGCCCAAATTAACCTGTCAACCTGAAAATGGTTTGTCTCTTTGTGACTTCACAGATATCAGCTTTATTTAGCTTTGGGGAATAAAAGGACCAAATCGCAATTCAGTTTTCTAATGTAACTGCTCAAACATGTGTTTCTACATAGTTTACACATATAAAATGTACCTAATCATAGAAAAACTATAAATCTGAGTTGTTTATAATTAATATTAGGAGTATAGACACTAGGAACATCGTTTGGCAAAAAAAAAAAAAATAGTAATGAAATTTTATCTTCTTGAAGGTTGATTTAAATCATCTTTCTGATGACTGATTTAAGTAATATACAGCCTAAAACAAAGGGGGCCCAGTGACCTCCTGGCCGTGTCATAGAGCAGTGGCTCTCAGATAAGATGTGTCTGCTCCAGTTTCTCTGGACAGTGTTATGTCTACATTAATCACAGAGAACTTACTGCAGTAATCACAAAGTGGTTCCAGGCCACATGTTTGTAGCAGGGCACAGGATAGAAAATAGCAAGGTGTCTGTCTACCCTGGGTTCATCGGCTTTAATGACATGACGCTGTAAGTGGGCATGGACTCCTAAATCTCTTAGCTGGGCTATTAATGTAATAAAATCTTCTGGGTTGTGTTCTCGATATTATGGCTCTTTGTTCTGGTATTAAAGGTTTCTTGCTTGCTTGCTTTTTTTTTTTTTTTTTTTAAATAGAGTTTTTCTCTTGTTGCCTAGGCTGGAGTATAGTGGTGCGATCTCAGTTCACTGCAACCTCCGCCTCCTGGTTCAAGCGATTGTCCTGCCTCAGTCTCTGGGGTAACTGGGATCACAGGCGCCTGCCACCATGCCCGGCTAATGTTTTGTATTTTTAGTAGAGATGAGGTTTCACTATGTTGGCCAGGCTGGTCTTGAACTCCTGACTTCAGGTGATCCACCCACCTCGACCTCCCAAAGTGTTGGGATTATAGGTGTGAGCCTTTGTGCCTGGCTTGGTATTAAAGGTTTCTAATGTGAAGTAAGAGAAGACTGTGTAATTCCTTCAGTTATATGTAATCCTGCTGAAATATAAGAGCATATTAGACCATCAGGCCCAAGGCTGATCGTCGCTGTATGTCTTGCTCCTAACAAGGTTTAGCATGTATCCATCCCCCTAAACACACATACGTACTCAACACATGCTTGAACACATACATGTACATTTTAGTTGATGTCTAGTCATTACTATCATTCTTACTGTCCCCAGAATCTTCCCCCAACCCTGAAAAAAACCACTCCCAATACCACCAACACCACCACCAACAACAAATTAGGATTATTAACTTGGTATCCTAGTTTTGCACACCAGAATTAGGCTACAACATGACCCTTAAAAAGAAAACTTCTTAATAAACATAAGTACTCTTGAAAGCTATGTAACTAAAGCATTAACCTGTCTCGCATATTGATGACTTTGTTTCAGAAACTTACATTGATACACGTCAACGAATGAGTCCATGGATCATTTTGCAGAATTTGTATAATACTGTAGTAAAACCAGGATTAAACACATATAACTAAGCCTAGAAAATCTTCCACCCTGAAAAGAATTTTCAAAGATAGTAAAAACATGATTTATTACCAAATTCCATAATCTGGGCAGTATGTGTTGCCAATAATGTACAGCTAAGTCTAAAAAGAGAAAACAAATTTTAAAAAGCAGCATGTTCTTATGAAAACTAAGAGTACTAAGTCATCATAATGAAATCCTAGACCAAATCTACATTGTAGAGGTGGAGAACATTTGAACATTTTAATTTATGATTGTAAATTGAACGAACATAAATGAGAGATCCAGCCCATTCATCAGCATCACTTGTGATCTATATTTAACATAGATTATAGGACAATATCATTAATAACAAAATCTGAAAATTGAACCAACTCCTAAGTTATACAAGTGAATCTTAATGAACAACAACTCCCTGGTGTTAATGTCTCCATGTGCTGGGACATGGAAAAATGCAGTGTGAGTTGCAGTCTGCTCTTAGAGTGAAGGGTGGTATGTGCCAGGTATTGCGTCATATTGTGTATGTGAAGAGGGATAAGTAATGGCATAGACATCAAATTATTCAGGAATTCAGTGTGCTGGGGAGAAGCCAAGTGGGGTCCCAAGAAAGGAGCCAGGTTTTGAAGATGAGTGTCAGGGCTCATTCATGAAGCAGCTAGCACAGATTTTGGGAACAATTTGCTTCCTTTCTCAGCTTTCTTTGGCCTGGTCTAAAATGTACCACATACTGTTTATTGAATGTCTTCTCTGTGCCAGATGACTTTCTCATATTATTGCCAAAGTAGTCATCACAGAATTGAGGAATTATTATTATCCCTTTCTACTGGTGAGGAAACCAAGACTCAAAGCAATTAAGCACTTCGTTTAAAGTCACATAACCAGGAAGTGAGTTCAGATTCCAATCAATCTTTAGGTGCCCTGTTAAATCTTTACATAGTGTACAGATATGACATAGATTGGGTAGGATACACGTAGAGAAAACAAGCTTCCCCAATACAAGTGTATAATAAATATAAATACTGTTCCTAGTGAGTTAACTGAAGTAACCACAAAGCAGTATTGGTGGTGGGGGTAGTGGAGAGGAGAAGAAAGGAAGACTGTAAGGATACACCTAAAAAACAATTTGAAACAATGCAAAAGAGCTATGGCAGCTGGAAAATTAGGGCACTGACAAATTACTTGGCATGTGGAGGTACAAAACTGGTTTCAACAAGTGTCTATTGAGAACCTCCTATGCACAAAACACTGTACTATGCCTTGTTCAGAGATAGAGGAGGTATCCCGGCCCTCACAGAATGTATAGTTGAATGGAGAAAAATCACAAATAACAATGTATTGAGAGCTGTCATTGGAGATATTTAACAAGGTGCTATGGAAGGACAGGAGAGAAGAGATTAAATTTTAACAGCAAAGACCCCCTTGTTGAGAATAGGGTTTTGAGCTTGGATCTTGGAGAACAGAGAGAGCTGACCAGGGGAGGTGGGGGACGAGAATGAACGGAAAGGGCATTCTAGGCACCGAGATCAGTAGGCAGAAAGAAACACGGCGGGAATCCAAGGAGTGCCCAGAAGATTGGGCCTCAGGCAGTAAACCAGACAGAGCCATGTTTTGGAGAACCTGGAACATCATGCTAAGAAGCTTAGACTCTATTAGCCGTGGGGAGCCATGGAAGATTTCTGAGCAACTTAATGACATCTAGAGTTGGACTCTAGAGTGATAATTCTGATGCCTCTGTCAAGAATGAGGAGAAGTGAGAATAATTAAAAGGTTTTTGTAATAATAGTTTATACAAGAGGTATGGGAATATCAGGGTCCGTGGCAGTGTGAAAGGAAGAAGTACATACAATCATTAAAGAGGTAGCCTCAGATGAGATGTAGAGAATGAAGAGCTGCAGAGTCAGTGATACAGCTATAGGTCTTCTCAAATAGAGGTATCATGTGTTCACGAAGGGGAAGAAATGAAGCTGTTTGTAGACCGCAGACTTAAATGAAAAGCCAGTCTTCACAATACGCAGAGTGGGGAAGGATGACTGGTCACTGAGCTGTCTTCAGACATATATGCATCGAGAGTTATAAAAGGTTATTAGCAGAATTGCATCTGGGAAAGACTATAGATTACCACACATTGCATTAATTGGGTTTGTGTATATTGAAAGGTGATTGTGCACTGGGTAGGCACTATGAGTACTGTTGGTTGAACATTAAAATTAGTCTCGTTATTATAATTACAATACATATAATATCCATATCTTCTTTTTTTTTTTTTTTTTTTTGAGATGGAGTCTCGCTTTGTCGCCCAGGCTGGAGTGCAGTGGCGCAATCTCGGCTCACTGCAAGCTCTGCCTCCCGGGTTCACGCCGTTCTCCTGCTTCAGCCTCCCGAGTAGCTGGGACTACAGGCGCCGGTCACCACGCCTGGCTAATTTTTTTGTGTTTTTAGTAGAGACGGGGTTTCACTGTGTTAGCCAGGATGGTCTCGATCTCTTAACCTCATGATCCACCTGCCTCAGCCTCCCAAAGTGCTGGGATTACAGGCGTGAGCCACCACACCCGGCCAACATCCATATCTTTAAAACACCTGTATCAGGGAAAAAATTGCCTCCATTGACTTGAATTATCCATTTTTTTTAAATTTAGAGTTTTATCTTGATCCATTATGTAATCCTTGAGGCAAAATGAAACTGTGCCATTTTTTCAGAATGCAGCAGGCTATTAAAAGAGTTCACCCTCTTTCATAACCACCACCACTCCACTCCCACAAGCCTATCAGATCTCATCACTCAGGCACTATTATATGTTATGTGCTGACGTCGTATGGGTATTAGAATGTCATTGTGTTTTCTGATTGTCTGATCTAGAGGTGGCTTGAATGAGTGTAAAAAGCCTTACTAACTGATAGTAGGCCCAGGTTCTGGCCTTAGCCTGCCTCATACTGGCTTTGTGACCTTGAGCCAATCACTTCATGACTCTGGATCTTAGTGTCGTTTTCTGTGAACTGGTGGAGTCAGGCTAGATGGTCGGTAGGGTCTCCCCGACTTGTAGGATACCCTGTGCGCTTGAGGCCCAGGGCTTAGCATTGCTGTTTCCTCTCTCCCAGTCCCTAGTATTGATCATCTACCCAAGAACTAAGAGCACTTCAAAACGTTTGCTATTGTAATTTCAGAATATATCATTGCTTATATTTTAAAATCTTTCTGCCTTGAGGGCCACTCATAGCCCTTGGTGCCCAGACTTAGTAGGAATGTAAATATGTACACATTGGCATGGAGGCAGGGAAAATAGGAGCACTGGGTATATGGATCAAAGCAATGCTTTCACCTGGCAGACAGCCACTAAATCAGTGTTAGTCTTTTTGGCCTCAGAATCCAGCAAAGGACATCGAGTGTAAACCTGTGCATCTTGATCTGTCTGGTTTGTAAAATTTTGAAGTCTAGGGAAATCGCATGTAGGCAGGAAAGGTGTGATGTAATTTATGGATGTAGCTCTCCTAAATTCATAAGCAGAAAGCACGTCTGTGTGCAGATAAGCCTAACAAGAAGACACACATTAGAGAAGGGCCACCAGAACTGGAGAAGGGACAGCCAAAAGTGGAGTTTCTGCTTTCGTTGCCTCTGAGGGTAATAAAAATACCCTTTGCTGGGCAGGCGCAGTGGCTCATACCTGCGATCCCAGCACTTTGGGAGGCTGAGGCAGGCAGATCACTTGAGGCCAGGAGTTCAAGACCAGCCTAGCCAACGTGGTGAAACTCTGTCTCTACCAAAAAACACAAAAATTAGCCAAGTGTGGTGGTAGGTGCCTGTAATCCCAGCTACTCTGGAGGCTGAGGCAAGAGAATCCCTTGAACCTGGGAGGCGGAGGTTGCAGTGAGCTGAGATCACACCACCACAGTCTATCCCAGGTGACAGAGCAAGACTCCATCTCAAAAAAAAAAAAAAAAAAAACTCCTTTGCTAGATCATTGGCTACACCAGACTTCTGCCACTAACCCTTAATTCACTTTACATCATCAGTGACATGAAATCTTGTGGTGTTTTGTTGTTGTGCATTGAATCTATGAAAGTGGTTAAGAATAAAGGATTTCATTATAGGTAACAACAATGCAACAATCACATTTCCATGAGGGGTGACATTCGATAAAATTATGCAGATTTAATTCATTACTGAAAGAAAAGTATCACTATAAAACTTTTAATTTGAGTGTAACTTTTAGAAAATTTGGCTAGCAAGAAAGGCAGGTGGGCAAATAGCACTATGAGCCCTTTCTTTTTTGAAAAACAAAAGTAAAAATTAGCAGATGTTTTCTGACTTATTTTGATGGAATGTCATAGAGTTGTTTGACACTGGGTAGAAACTTGACTCTCCCTTGTTTTCATTATGTAGCAAAGTAAACTCCTGGCTCCTGAATTCAGTCTCTTGCCTCCCCTGAGCAAGATGAATTTCTAATGGCTTTGGTTCTTGAAAAGCTCTACTGAAGCCGTGATTTAAACAGGACTTTCTTTCAGTGGGGTCACTTTTTAAATGCTATTTACGTGGCTTTGTTGAGGAGTTGGGGAAAAGATAAAGAGGAGGAGGTAAGGGCAAACAAATATATCTCAGGTATTTTTTTCAACTTTTTTTTTTTAGAGACAGGGTCTCACCATGTTACCCAGGCTGGAGTGCAATGGCTATTCACAGGTGCGATCATAGCACACTGCAGCCTTGAACTCTTGGCTTCAGGTGATCCTCCTGCCTCGGCCTTCCAAGTAGGTGGAACTACAAGTGTGTGCACACAAAAAAAGAAGGTATCTCAGAAAATTTCTGAATTCTTTTAGAACAATATTGGTGAGTATGTAAATTGGTACAGCTATTATGAAAAACAGTATAGAGGTCCCTCAAAAAAATTAAAAATAAGACTACCATATGATCCAGCAATCCCACTTTGCTTCTGGATATGTGTCTAAAGGAAATGTGTATGTCAAAAAGATGTTTGCACTCCTGTGTTAATTGCAGCATTATTCACAATAGCCAAGATATGAAATCAGCTTAAGTATCCATCAACTGATGAATGAATTTTAAAATGTTGTGTGTATATGTGGTGTGTGTGTACACACGTGTATAAACAATGGAATATTATTCAACCTCTAAAGAGAACGAAATCCCACAATTTGTGACAACATGGGGGTAGCTGGAGGACGTTATGCTAAATGTAATAAGCCAAGCAGAGAAAGACAGATACTGCATGATGTTATTTATACGTGGAATCTAAAAATGTTGAACTCAGATAGAGTAGAATGATGGTTATCAGAAGCTGGGAGGTGGGGAAAATGAGGAGATGCTGGTCGAAGGGTACAAAGTTTTAGTTATGCTGGATAGATAAGTTCCAGGGATCTAATGTACAATATGGTAAGGACAATCAGTAATACTGTATTGTATACTTGAAATTGCTAAGAGAGTAGACCTTAATAGTTCTCACCACATAGAAAATAAAGGGTAACTATGTGAGGTGATGGATATGTTAATGAGCTTGTGATAATTATTTTGCAATGTATACATATATCAAAACATCATATTGTGCACCTTAAATGTATGCAATTTTTATATGCCGATTATGCTTTAAGGAAGCTGGAAAAAAATAGCAGAAAGCACAAAAATAAATTATAAAAAATTTAAAATCTAAAACCCCACAACAAGCAAAAACCAAACCAAACCAAAAAAAAACAAAACAACACAAAAACAACAACAACAAAAAAACCCTAGAACAGCTGAAACACTTGAAACACTGAGGATAAGTGTTAGATAAAGGAAGCCCTATTTTTCTTCCAAGAAAGAAACAAACCCAATATTTGATGTGATGGATTTATGATTTTACCAGGGAAGAGAAGGAGGGCAGGGAGTTGAGGGCTTATTAAGATACTGCCCAAGTAGCTTCAGCTTGGTGAATATTAAGCTTACTGGGTATTGTTTGCTGAATATATTTTTATTGCTTAAATCTATTTCACGTATGTTATTTATTTATAACTTTAAAGATAATTTAATATATAAAACCTTCTCTGCTGAAACGTGGGTATTAATTTCCAAGCATCATTTATTGCACTTATGGCTGATGGATTGTTATGAGTCAGAACTAATAAACTTGTAAGGATTAATAGAATATCAGTCCGGAAAAAAAGAGAGGTGTCTTGATGGTTGCCATGTAACTGCATCTGCCTGGAAGGCTGAATTACATGAGAAGTCGGCTGTGCTCTGTGCCTTGCTGAGGAAGGGGGGTGATGGGCAGTTGGGGAGAGCAGTAAAATGGATGATTAATACCTTCTAATTGAGTGGATATTGGCAGCCGTACGTTGCCCAAGACATTAAGTAGCTGGCAAACTGATATCTTTTGCTAAACATGGTTATACTCTCATGGAAGTGCCTGTTGTGTGGATTAGACAAGGTGATGCTAAGGAAACCTGGCTTTGTTGAAACAAACCAGGCACAAGATTCAACAAGCAGAAAATTACTCTATGCCTTAGGGTTTATTTTCTCTCTGCAAAAAGAGAATCTTGCACTCCATGTATGTTATAAAGTGTTGTTAGGGCAAAGAGGTTTAGAAAAACAACATCAGCAACCCACCAGATTTCTTTGACATTTAGGGAAGAATGCTTTAGTGGTCGAGTTTGGTTTTTTCCTTACTCCCTTGAGGAGTACTCCTTTGGAAAGCTGAAGTCCCTTAACTACACATGCTTTTGAAGTCAGGGGTGGAGACAGCCACATGGTTCATATTGGCCTTTCGATGGGGGTAGAAATAAGAGCTGAAGAGCCCCGTGGACATCCTCACCCTCTTTCTGAGGGGGCGATGGGAGAGAAGGCAGCCAGGAGCATCTGCTTCCTGATTAATGGAGAATGACATCACCGCCGCATGCACAGCTGAAAACTCGGGTCAGGGTTGTTTTTTGCACATGTTAATCTTTATTTCCAGTTGAGAAGAGAATTGCCACATTTTCACACACCCTCTCATTTCCATTTTATTTTTCTCCTTTTCCCCCTTTTCTCTCCCTCCTCAACACACTCACAAGTATGCACATTCATGTTCACTCACACACGCCCCCCCATAGTCACACACACTTTTACATTCACACGTGCATATACATTGACATATTCATAAATACATCACACACACACATTCACATACACTCAGACACGCACTCACAAATATTCATAAACACATTCACACATTCATACTCACACATGACATTCACCCATACACATATTCACACACATAGACACACACTCATTCACACATTCATATGTTCACACATTGACACACAAATTCACACAATGTCACAGTCCCACACACATTCATATACATTCACACACTCATTCACATAGTCACACACTCATAATCACATACACTCACAGATATACACATTCACACATAACACACACAGTCACAATCCCATGCACTCACACACTCATTCACACACATTCATGCACAGTCACACACTGAATCACATACACTCAGATATACACATTCACACACGTTCACCATAACACAGTCACACCCATAATCCCATGCACTCAGACACACTCCCACACCCTATCCTTTTACTTTGGGATGCCTCTTTCCTGCTGGGCTACTCCTGGTTTTCAAACAAAGCCCCAGGCTGACCTCAGGAAGCGGAAGGGTTCTCTGGGTTACGAGCTGCCTGTTACTGTAATCATTTACTACACCTGAAGTTTGATTGGCCAAATTGGATTAAATAAATATTTAGCAGGCAGAAGCTGTCCTGACTGTGAACATCAAAGGAGTGTGACAGACTCCACCATGTTGCTGGCATCAGGCCCAAACAGCGTAGCCGCCCCGCCAGCTTTACTCACTCTCAGGATATAGGCCTTGAGAAGCCCAGAAAAAGACGTTTTTGTGATGCCGTCTTGGTGAAAATTTGGAAATATTTAAGCAAATTCACGTGCATGAGAAGGAGGCTTTTCAGTGTAAAATGCATTACGTGTTGGATGTCTCCCCATCCTGCCCTGTCCCCACCCCTTGTTCCTATTTGGAAGATGGTTTGGGTGTTTTAGTCTCTTGACAGCAAGTTACAGAGTAAGGAACAACAGCGCCCCAGTTTACCTCAAAGGACAAAGAAGTTGGCTCTAAGGATGCTCATGGGCGGGCTCTGAGTAGAAAGAGCCAACCAGGGAAAATATAGGGGCGAACCCCTCCCTCCAAGGGGCGCAGATTCCATCTATCATCTGTCTTACCTGTGTGGCTATGTGTGTGTCCCTTTCTTTTCTTCCTTCCTTCCCCACTCTTTCCCTCCTTCCTTACTTGCTTCCTTCTTTTCTCTTCCTTTCTTTCTCTCCACATCTCTATCTCCTCATAGAAATTTCTTAGTTTCTTGGCTTTCGAATGTGGCTCATCCCCTCCTTTGGCCTGTCTTCTGTGTTGCTGTCTTTTAGGTTCTGCTGCCACAGCTAACTGTATCTGTTTCTCTGTGTTTCCAGATAAACTTGGGAGGGTCAGAAGCTGACAGACCAAGCTCATTTTTCAAGCCCATCTGTGTCATACAGAGACCACGGGCTTTCCTTGGGTTGGGTCCTTCTACCTGGTTCAGTCAGCTGTGAACAAAACTTGTGAAATTTGGTCGTTTTCCTTAAAATGGAGATACGAGAGATCACCATGGCTGGTGTGAAACTAGTTCTGTATCTGATTGTCTTTTCAATTGTTTGTCCATCAGGTGAACCCACTCTAAAGGGACTTTTGGTAACATTGTTCCAAAAATAAAGATCATTAATTAATTGTACTTATTTGAAATGTATAGTGATTTTAGCTTTTTGGTTGATATCTCCTTGGACTAGCAAAGACTTGGTTCAAAGATAGTGTCTATTAGTATAGAGATGAATGATCTCTAAGGGGGGCATTTAAAACTCTTAACAAGCTATTTTCCTGCTCCCCTCAAGCACTTTAGAAGCTCTCATTTATATGTAAACAATCAATATGCTAATTGCAAATAAGCCTTATCTACTTATTAAAGTACTTAACTGACTCCAAGTCCCTGTTAACGAAGCAACACTTTGTTCACCTTAGTTTGAGGTACTGCATAATCTTGAGATCAATGAAACTTAGTTTCTTTGAAAGTATTTTATAATATTTTTCCCCACATGATGACATCCTTCCATTCCAGTTCAAATTAGGTGATATAAAAAGATTACAAGATATCCAAAAAAAATCAAGATAACAAAAACTTATAAACCATCGAGGAACTAATGTAAAAGGTAAGCAATGAAGATCTGAGAATAGGAGAAAGATACTGTCCCTGTTGTGAAAGTAAGAATTGAGTACCTTTTATTTGCATGATGTTTTTTCTTACAAAAATTTGGGCAAAGAAAGCAGGCAAAAATACTATTCAAAGTAGTATGCAAATCAGAAAATTATTTCTAAAGTACTTTTTTTCTTTTGAGACGGAGTTTTACTCTTGTTACCCAGGCTGGAGTACAGTGGCACCATCTCGGCTCACTGCAACCTCCGCCTCCCAGGTTCAAACAATTCTCCTGCCTCAGCCTCCCGAGTAGCTGGGATTACCAGCTATCATGCCCAACTAATTTTTGTAGTTTTTTTTTTTTTAGTAGAGATGGCGTTTCACCACGTTGGCCAGGCTGGTGTCGAATTCCTGACCTCAGGTGACCCACCCGTCTGGGCCTCCCAAAGTGGTGGGATTACAGGCATGAGCCACCGCGCCCGGCTTATTTCTAAAGTACTTTTACAAAGTTCTTTTTATTCTCCAGAAGGGGAGATTACGGAAGGAGACTGCACGGGAGGATTGTTGAGCCTGGGACAGAAGTTTAGGCAGAAGGAAGACAAAGGCTTCTGATGAAGGGGATGCAGTCCATCCTCCTAAGCTAGTGTCAGGAACTTTAGTATAGTAGAAAAAAAATCAGAGGATCCAGAACATCAGACATCATATTAAAGCATAAAAACCTAATTAAATATTACTTAAAATAACATGGAGTAGAAAGCATTTTAATACATCCCTGCAATTTTTAGATGGTACAAGGTAAGAGGAAGAAATGACAGTGGGAGACCTGTGGTGTCCTAAGTGTGCGGTTCATTTTAGTTGCAAGAATGATAGACTTGCTTGTGCTACCACATCTCTCATCAGTGAAGGTTTACGGAAGGATAAATGAGGTAGCCAGAAGAGGAACGTAAAAGGAAGAGCTGAACTGCAGAAGAGCGAGGCTGTGCAGCGCCTGGGACTTGGGGCTTGCTTTAACGCTCTGCTGGCGCCGTCTTGAGATTCTTTATAATTTTTGATCAAGGGGCCCTGCATTTTCATTTCACACTGGGCTTGCAAATTGTACCGTCAGTCCTGCTGCAACCAGAGGTTCCTTTCCAACAACTTGGGACACGAGCCATAACCTTAGGAGAAAGAAAAAAACACGGACTCTGCATTGCTTCTAATTCTTCTACCCCACGTCTTTTACCCGTTTTTTTTAAGAGAACTAAAAATGTACCTATAGCAGTCTTTCTCATCTCTGTCAATATACAGAGCCTAATGGCCAAGCTTGAAATGCCTATAGCAGTGACAGAGCCTTCAATTTCCTAACTAGAAACTTAAAAACAAAAGAATCATGAAATCAATTGGTAACATAAGAACCAAAGGAACCAACATACTAACATGTAACTAATAAATAAGTACAGATGTCTAGTGTCATGTTACTCCTCATTTAAACGTAAGAAAGAGGGACTAAGAAGAGGGTACCTGAGAGCATAGAGACCAGGGAAAGTGGCGACTGAGGGGAGAGTGTGTCGTGGGAGGTATGGGGACAGTGCACACGGGTAGAAGATGATTACCACATCACAGTTTCTGCCTCTACCTATTCCTTGCTACTGTGTTTCAGTGCTTGCATTGACCCTTCAATCCTGCCAACCCTGCTTCCCTTAATTTATAAAGATGTTTCTTAATATGGCAGCTTTGTAGTGAGGGAACTTAATTCCTGGAGGAGTAGCTGTTTAGTATCTTCTAAGCTGCTGAGTTCTCTGATGGCTGGGACTGTTCCTCTTCGTCTTTGCACCATCAGCCCGTCTTTGTGCTAGTGAAGCCTAGCGCACAGTCTTCATCCGCACCTTTGTGAACTCAGTGTCCACAAACTCTTGCCTGGAAATGCATTCTGGCCATGAGCATCCTTAGATTTTGTAGTGAACCTCTTCTTGAGTGTGATTCTTTTGACTCTCCTGAAGAAGAAATAGTTGGCCTCCATCTTCCACGTGGTACTTTTTTGTCCCGAAGAGGATAATTAAATAATGTCTTTGTCTTCTTTTCTGAAATGAAAATTATCTCTGATTCTGTAGGAATCGTGTCTGTTTCAGGAACCACTGTAGCAGCTTTGTTCTGTGAGAGCCTTTGGGGCAGGAGAGATACTTTGCCTAAAATAAGGCTTGAAGTCACTCACCTTTACAAACG
The DNA here is from genome assembly GCF_049350105.2 of Macaca mulatta. Classification (NCBI taxonomy): domain Eukaryota; kingdom Metazoa; phylum Chordata; class Mammalia; order Primates; family Cercopithecidae; genus Macaca; species Macaca mulatta. The sequence goes on along the minus strand of NC_133410.1, from coordinate 148,805,883 downwards.
GGAAGATGGGAGAGCAGTGGATGCAGGAGTACTCAGCGAGGACCTATTGCCCTTTGGGGCAAGGCTGGGCATCCACACCAGACTTCCTTATAGCCATGGGTCTGCAGTTCCAAACTCCTTCCCAATCGAATAGAAGAAAAGTTGCTTGCTCTTTTTCCCTCCACTTCTATCCTTCCTGTTGCCCTATGACGTGATTAAGTTGTCTATCACCCTGCAAACAAATGAACACATTTAGCTTTTCCTTTCATAATAAGAAAGATAATAAGAACATGATAAACAGAGACTGTGGCACGACAGCAGTTGACTCGCCATTGCTTCTTAAGCCTGAAAGACAGATAGTCTCCGGCAAGCACAGCCTCTGCCCATATGTTATGTACCAACTAAGAAGTGTTGTCATGATCGGATAGATGCTAATATATTTGAGTTTAAGCTGTTCCCTGCGATAAACTGCATCTGAATAGTGATACAACATTAATGGAGTAGCAGTGATGGTTCCATTCTAACTTCAGTGTTCTAAAACTCCCTGGTGACTGAAGTTATATGGTTCTGTTGTAAAAGCTCCAGAGTCATAATGGATAAAATGGGGGCAATTTCTAGTTTAGAGAGTGCTAACTATCTACCTTCAAAGAAAATACTGTCTGTGGTGATTATCAATGCCAATGGCTAACCACAATCACAGATAAATTCAATTTCATTAACATCTAGAAATTTCGTTTTGCTTCTTAGTATGGTTTTCTCCTCTGGTGAAGACTTCCAGTGCTGCTAAAAAGTAACAGCATTGTTTGATATAAAGTCTGATTTTTCTCTCCTTTTTTGTCCACCCACAACAGAGCACTGAAATAGTCACAGGAAAGTGATCTATCTCAACTCTGCATTTGGGGGACTATTGACCACTTTCCCACCGTCTTGCTTATCTCCTAGTTTCTAGCTCTGGTTTTTAATATCTCCTTTTGAAATCCAGAGGTTACCTTTGACTCTCTTCTTGCTCTTACAAAATTTGTTGTCAAAATTGATTATGCTCATATGCTCTTTACATCCCCTCCTCTTCACACCTTTTGCCCTTGCCCCAATTCAGACCCTGTCGGATACTCTAAACTATTTCAGTACCTTGCAAATATTTATCTCCTCCAAAGATCTTCTCTATCCCCCAAATCCCCCTCCACTCTGAGTCCCACTGTGTCACTCCTGACAGGTCACTTCTCTACTCACAAACTTGCAGGGGCTCTCCAGGCCCACCAGACAAGGCCACATTCCACTGCAGCCAGCTGTTCATTGAGCTCTGGGACCCAGCTGCCCCCACGTGCTTCCTTCACAGGACCCAGTTCCTCCCCAGACACAGCTTTTCTGTTTCCTTGGCATGCCTTGCCTTACTTCTGTTCCTTTTTGTGCTTTTATTCAAGCTATTCCCATTTCCTTGAGTGCTTTCCCCTAATCTTTACAGATCCATATCCTGCCCATCCTTACAGATCCACAGCTTCTCCATGAAGCCTTTCCTTATTTTTGCAATGGGAGTACATTTCTCCTTCCTCTACACTCCCAGAGCGATTTGTTTGTCTCTCCAAACAGTCCTTACTCTCTGTATTCTTTTGATATGTTTTCTGGTAGCCCATAAACTACCTGAGGGCAGGGGCTAAGATTCATTTGTGTTCCACCCAGAGTTCTACCCCAGAGCCCACGGCCTCCAGCATGGTACATGCCAAATTAATATTTTATAAATGAATAAATCCATTTCCAAATCAATCCATGGATGACTTTAGAGCTTATCATTAAATATAACTATCTTCTAAGTTAAAGGAGGGTAGTAGAGGTATCGCATTTATGGAGAAAAGTTATGGATACAGAAAGGAGAAGGCCAGCATGAACCCTGTGATGTTGGATTGGAATCAGGCTAGCAGTAACTCATATGTTTTGAAATGTACGTATACACACACACATACACAGACACAGACACACAGACAGATGCAGAAATATAGCTGTATGTATATAAATGGGTTAGCATACACACATGTATTACTGAGCTCTGTCGATAAGGCCTAAAACCAACAGCCCAGTAGCAATAAACTCACTCAGCACCTGTATCTTGTTTCTAAACATCATTGTCCAGTAAAAGGAACAAAGCCACCCTGGCAAGCAGTTGATTCCAGGGTTCAGGCAGGGCAAGCACAAAATAAACCTGAAACATCTTAAAGTGCCAGTAAATAAGGAAACGCACAGAAAAAAGATATGGGCTTGTCAAAAGGACATAGGAGTCCACATAAATGGTGTTCCTAATGGCCAAAGACAGAGGAATTTGAGCAGCTAGATAAAAAATGATAGCATTGGATTTTCACCCATAGAATAAAATAATATCCAGAAGTCCATAGTTATATAAATAATTTTAAGAATAAATAGGAGAGAAGGGACAACTCTTTAAGTAGAATTCCAAAGAATACATATAAAAGGAAAGTGGAAAACAGAATCACCATTGGGGAAATACCATGGTAATAACTGTTACATACAAGATTCACAGATTGATGCTAAAATTAGTGGGCAGTGATTTGAGGAGAAACGGAATTTGCGTAGTCTCAGCATATCTCACTTAAAATGCTTATTTGCTACCAAGGGAAAAATTAAGTAACTTTGCAGTGGAAAAACCAGCATATACCACCCTAACCAAGTGATCAAATGAAACATCACATAATAAGACATATTGACATCATGAACCCCTTTACATGATATACAAAGAAAGACACAACATCCTTTTTATAGTATTCTTGCTAAAGATACATAACCTCATTCCAGTCATGAAAAACCATTAAACAAACCATGTGTGGTGGCTCATGCCTGTAATCCCAGCACTTTGGGAGGCCAAGGTGGTCGGATCACTTGAAGTCAGGAGTTTGAGACCAACGTGGGCTACACAGTGAAACCCTGTCTCTACAAAAAGTACAAAAAGAAAGAGAGAGAGAGAGATGGAAGAAAGGAAGGAAGGAAAGGAAGGGAGAGAGGGAGGGAAGGAGGAAGAAAAAACTCATTAAACAAACACAAACTGAAGGATATTCTGCAAAATCATTTTCATCAGTTCTCCTCAAAAGCGTCAAGCCCAAGAAAGGCAAGGAAAGACTGAGGAATTGTTATGGCCTGGAAGGCAATACTTCTCTATGGAGAAGTAACAACTAAATGCAATATGGAATCATCCTGAATAGGATTCTGAAACAGAAAATGACAGTGGTGGAAAAGATGGTGAAGTTCTAATGAGGCCTGTAGTTTAATTAATAGTATTGTATGAATATGAATCTCCTGTTCTGGATAATTATGCTATGGTTATGTAAGCATATGGTTAGCATTGAGGGAAGTGGTATAAAGGATACAAGCTTTGTATGCTGCAACTTTTCTGCAAGTCAAAAAAGTTCAAAGTTTAAAAAAAATTGCAGGTTTTAATTAATTACATAAACTAAGTCATTAATATGGTAGGCATTTCTTTTTTTTTTTTTTTTTTTTTTTTTTTGAGACGAGTCTTTCTCTGTCGCCCAGGCTGGAGTGCAGTGGCGCTATCTCGGCTCGCTGCAAGCTCCGCCTCCCAGGTTCAGGCAATTCTCCTGCCTCAGCCTCCCAAGTAGCTAGGATTACAGGTGCCTGCCACCATGCCCGGCTAATTTTTTGTATTTTTAGTAGAGACAGGGTTTCATCATGTTAACCAGAATGGTCTTGATCTCCTGACCTCAGGTGATCCACCCACCTCAGCCTCCCAAAGTGTTAATATTACAGGCGTGAACCGCTGCGCCTGGCCCTATAGTAGGCATTTCCTTAACGGAAAAGGACTTAAACTACCTTTAAAGAAAGTCAAGCAGTCAGATATTATTTTTATTCTTTCTATACACGACTTCTTTCCATGCCTTACATCTGTTGTTTCCACTTGTTTATAGATATATGGGTCTGACAGCGTGAGCAAAACCCTTTTTCCTTCGGGTCAAATAAACAGAGCATATGCCTTCTCAGTATATGGGTGTTTGGTTTTTGAAGCTGATGCAGCTCTGTCTGAATCCTCTGTTGAGGGCAAGATGCAGACAGCAGCATGTCCTCCTTTTTCTGGACCTTCCCATCACCCTAAAAAGTTCTTTGAGCAGGACCATGGGCTGCCCTCCTTGCATCTGGCATTTTTCCATCTTTCTCTTTCTTTTTGCATTGTGACTTGGCAGATTGCTCAAGATTTTCAGTTCCAAGTTGACTGGACTGACATCCTTCACTTCTTTTGCCTTCTATACATTCTTCTTTTCCAGTGAACCAGTCAACATACTTTTTATAAAAAACTTTTTATTTTAGAAATGTTCAAACATACAGAAGAGTAGAGAGACTATAACAAAGTGCTTGTCAGCTGGATCTTAACCAGACAGGTACCCTTTCCAAAGAAAGGCAATTGTGACTACCTGAAATTAGATGTCATCAATGGTGAGGGTGAAAGTGGAGCACTAGCCCCAGTTTCTATCATTCTCTCGTCCTTATTTTTATACTCTCAGTTTTTGGACAACACCTTGTTTTTTTGGCCACTTTATCTTATCAAGAGTACAGGGACTGGGGCCGGATCCAGTGGCTCATGCCTGTAATCCCAGCACTTTGGGAGGCCGAGGCAGGTGGATTGCCTGAGATCAGGAGTTCGAGACTAGCCTGGCCAGCATGACGAAACCCCATCTCGACTAAAAATACAAAAATTAGCTGGGTGTGGTAGGGGGTGCCTGTAATCCCAGCTACTCAGGAGACTGAGGCAGGAGAAACAGCTGAACCCAGGAGGCAGAGGTTGCAGTGAAATGAAATCGCACCACTGCACTCAAGCCTGCTCGACAGAGTGAGACTCCATCTCACAACAAACAAACAAACAAACAAAAAGAATACAGGGACTCACTCATCCTCTCTCCACCCCTTGCGCATTGCAGGTTGAGGTCCTTTCTGGGGATGGTTAATGGAAAAGGAACCTCTCTAAATGTTTTGCTTAGGGGTCCAAAATTTAGTTTTTGCTCAAAATCACCTTTTGCTCTAAAGGTCTCATTTTTCTAAAGGAAGCTGAAATCATGTTTTGCTGATTAGGCCTCTGTGTTACTAAACACTGAAGAAAAAAAAAAAAAAAGCTTAGTGAAAGGTCACCGAACCACAGCTCCTTCCGTTGTTAATTTGGGTTTTTCCATCATCAGTAATGCAGATTTGGGAATCTCAGGTTTTATGTCTCACAAAGCATTCTAGTAATTTTTGGTCCTCAGGAAGTAATGAGCGAAATGAATACTGAAATGAGATCAAGGAAGCTCTTCCCAGAGAAGGTAGTAAATGAATAATAAGATGCTAGTTTCCTAAGGGGAAGAAAGAGATTTTTACGTCTGTGTGCAAGTAGGATATCAAAGTGCAAACCCACCCCTCTTGGAGAGAAGTAGTAGTTGGGAGTGAAGTAATGGAACATCTGGTTTGTTATTCAGCATAATCTGCCAGATGATGAAAGTACACTGTAGTATACCTGACTCCAATGATTTTAATAATCATTTAACAATTGTACAATAGGATATGACTTCTGTTTCATGTTGGTGAGAAGGATAGAATGCTATTTCTTGATCCAGGATAACATAATTCAAGATAACAGAATAACATGGAGAAAACATTTCGTGTATTACAAATTAGAAAAAGGGAGGAAAAGTTTTATGTAAATAATATGAAAGGTAAAGATTTCAGAGATAGTTCTTTATATATATGAGGGTAAAATAGCTTCTTAATATACACACAAAGAAGCAATCAAAAGAAGAATACCATGTCCATTTGTGATTGCCTCTACTCCGATCGTCTCAGAATTGCTGTTAACAAAATAGTATCTTTTACCACATTTCTCCATCACTGGAATAGAATTTCCTTCTGTGATTTTATTATAATTTAGCCGCTATCTCTGGATTAGAATGACATTATAGAAGCGCAGGGATTTTGTGAGTTTCTATGTCTGGGGAGAGGAAAAGAGAATAATAGGTTGAAGAAGTTTGGCATTGGTATCACTTTTTTTATTCCATAGTGATATGTCAAACACTAGGAAGAGAAAAGAAATTAAAATGTGCTATTTCTGCTGAGTGGAGATGGGAGTGAGTTCATGCCTTACTGAGGAACAGACCTAACATTCCTACAGACTTTACAGTCGGAGATATAGCAGGGTACTATCAAAACAGGGTCATAGGGAGTCTCGTAAATGTATTGGTCTATCATTTTTTGCAAGGTTCTCTTCCTTCATAATAAGGGTAGCCAGTAATCAAATAAGTAGTTTTTTTTCCCCTAGACAAACCAGCAGACCTGTAACCAATTAATAAGGGCAGTAACTATGAGTTATCAAAAAAAGTTAATTATCTACCTTCTAATAAGCCAAGGAAACACCCTAATATTTTTAGAAAGGTTTTGATCACAGAGGTTTAAAATCTTTAAAAATTGTTTTGACATTTTTATTAAAAGGTGTACACACACACACACGCAAAGACTACCCTTTAAAATATGTACATGTAAAACTTAAGTAGAACACTTTGCTTCCCGATATGCAAGACAAGCGAGGCATTTATCATAATTTTCAGAAGGGGTTTAGAATGCATTTATCCATATTTCCAGGCCTGAGATAATGAGGCTGTTCCATGAAATGTTAAGTCAAGAAACTAAGGAGAACACAAGAACCAAATACACTGTGTGTGTATAATATATGTAAAATCATAATACCTCACCTGATGTCAACAGTTATGGGCATTGAAGATGACAGTCCTCTACAAGCTCTCGTGACTGGTCCCAGTCAGTAACAGAGGGAAGTGGACAGAGTGCGGTGCCCCACTGCAGGGTGGGGCGGGTAGAGCCTTGCTGTTTGCTTGGTGGAGCTTCCATCGTCTGGATCCAGGGGTGTGGGAGCTGGAGTTTCTCTAAAGCTGGTGCAGTAAGAAATACAAAGTCAAGTCTAGGGTACAAGGCCAGACCCTCTACTGTTCCAGGGACTCTCATAATGGGCTGGTCTAGAGACCCTGTCAGTGTGCTTTTATAGTGAATACTTTTCAGTGTGTTACTTATCCCTCTGGCACCCTATCATGAGCAGAGCTCCCTCCCCGTCTCAGCACTGGGGTGCAGGGGATCCCATGAGATTTCGGATCTACACGGCACCCCTGGAAGCACTCTGGCCTCAAACCCTTTGAAGGAACAGCTCTCTCCTTACACGCATTAGATAGGCACTACTGCTGGCCAATGCTGACAGCAGCCCTCCGCTCCATCTTGGCTGTGTTCCCTGTGCCAGGAACCTCGGGAAATAGACAAGGATTTGGCAAAATTCCTGGTGAATGGATGGCACCACGTGAGCATTGTGGGTAGCATTTCTCTGTGTTGCCAGACACATACATTGCTGCTTTCTCACTCTTCCTCGGGAAAGATGGGCCATTTTGGAGCTGATTTTGAAATGAAAAAGAAGGAGAAGTAAAAGAAACCTTAGGCTCCATATCTTTTCATATCCAGAACTTAAAAACAGAGGGAACGATTCACTTTTCCAACTTCTGCTTCTTGGGTGAGAAATACATGTAAATCTTGTGTCTAATTCCCCTGATTTTTCAGACTTAGCTAAGGCAGAAAACCAATCCATTGCATTATCGACTGGTATCATTAGCTTGAGGTTAGGGACCCACCGTTCTCTCTGAAGCAGGCCTGCCTTCTTCTCTCTGCCTGTATGTTATCCCTCTATCATTTTTGCTCTCTCTCTCCATTGCCTTTGATATGGTAATGATCTTGCACAAGAAAAGCCATTTTTTAAATATGAGTGCTTAAGGAATTGAAGGTGAGCGAGAAGGTGGAGGGTGTTAAGAAGGATGGCAGTTTGTCATTAAAAAATAAATAAGTATACCCCTTGGAATTAAAAAGCAAGCAAGCACGCTGAAGGGAGCAGAAGGGGGAGCACAGGCGGGTGTCTCTCCAAACGCAGGAGACAGTATTACTAACAGGCTGGCTTAAAGCCCTTTTAACAATGTGCACTTGCTCTCCCTAGCTCCTGGATTGATTTCTCTCTGCCCCCACAGACCTGGCTGCAGTTAAGCCTTGTGTCCTCCACGTGATGCTGAGCCGAATCAGATTTTCCTTTTAGTTGTTCGATCAAATTTTCCTTCCTAGAGCTTAGAAGGCACACTTGGGACCATAGAGTAATTGCCTCCCCACACTGAACTGCTGATACCTTTATTGGATTGGCATAGGGTTTCAGAGGACTGTGTTTAACATGCAGTGAGCCGCAGCAATGCAAACAGCTCCAGTGTTTAAACAAGCATCCGTTAGGCCAGGAAACAAGGCAGTGCCAGCCCATTTGGTGCTCTGTAGTGCTGGCAGCCTAAGGTGAGCGGGGCAGCCTAGGTGCTGGAGTGGGAGAGGGCAGGCTCCGGGAGAAGTGGAGGAATTGTAGTGTCAGAGGAGGAGCTGATTCTCTCTAGATTTGCTGAAGGGGGGTTGGTGGGGAGGGGAGAGAGAAGTGTTGTGGCTAGGGACATGTGCAGAGCTCATTAATATCTCATTATGTTAGAATTGCAGTCTCCCCACAGATCAGCGTTAACGTTGGCAGTGCCAGAGGAAGGGCTTTGGGAAGCAGCAGCCCCCCTCCCTCTTTCTGCAAGCCCCAGCAAGCTCCCTATGCTTGTTTTGCACTGAGGGAATGGTGGTGTTGAATTTGTGAAAGAAGACTGTGAGAAAACCCCACAGGAGCAATAGTGAGCAGCTCAGGAGAGGGTATGAGACTGAAAACTATAGTTTGTAAATAACAAAGTGACCAGCTTTCACATGTGCCAGCCAGCCATGCAGAGGGAAGGAAACTGACCAGAAGCTGGAAAGGAAAATTGTGGAAGTTAAGCACAAGCCACCTGGAGTCTAGATGTGAGTTGGAGGTCGTGTCAGGGGCGGTAGATAGGCTAGATCCAGATTCAGACCTCGATTTTCCAGAGAATGTGCCACTGGCCCACTGAGTTTGTCCAGGGCTCCTGGAGGCTCCCTGGAGTCTACCAGGGCAAGTAAGGTAGACAGGAGAAGGGGGCAGATGAGGAGGAAAGAAAACAGAAGAAAGAAGGAATCAGCCAGTGGGATTTGGTGAGACGGCATTTTCAGCTGATCCCACCTGCCCATGTTGGTGTGAGTGGAGCAAAGGGAAGATTCTAAAGCAGAGAGAAGGTGGTGTGCAAGGGCCTGTTCTTCAGGTCTGACGTAGCTGAACCCAAACCAGTCTTTATCCCAGAGATTAAATCTCCCTATGTGTAGCCCTGGCCCCAGCTGGACTCCTGCAGTTCACTCACCCCAGACAGTCATCCTGGGGACTCTGGGACTGGGACTGGGGCCTCCTGGGAGGAAAAGTTGGAGCCATGCTCTGTAGAAATTACAGTCTCCCTGCAGACACTTAATTCTGCTCTATTAAGGATCAGATGTCTCCGTCTGCCCTGGACAAATGTGTGTCCTCCACTAATGAAAGGTGGTTGATGGCCACTTTAGTGAACAGTTATGTAACAGGATGTACCAAAACACAACGGTGTGTGCATATTGTATTATAAACGTCCCTTAATGTAATTCATACTAAAGTTCTTAGAGAATATTCTTTTTCTGCCTTTTTGTTTTGCGGAGTTCTTATTTCTACCTTAGAATATTCTTTCTGTGGATTTTGGCATTTGGCTTCCACTACTAGCACCAGTGCACAGACACACCCGCACAGATCCACAGAAGTGTTGCTTGTGTGGATACACAGCCAGTCCTGGGCTCAGTAAGCAAACAAAGAAGCATGTGTCCTTGGTTAATATCATATAAAGTGACAAGGCCACAGTTTGCAAGCATGTTTTGTGAAGACCCTTCTGGTCACACTTTGTTCCAACTTAACACAATATTCCATTAAAATATGGATTATTCATTAACTTACAGAAAGGCAAAAAAGTGAATGTCATTGAAATCTCTGTTCCCTTTGGAAAAAAAATAACTGAAGTCATTAGTCGTTAGTTTGTTATGAACAACAGTGCTTGTAATGAACATTTAAAAATAAATGTATTTGATAATCGCAACCAGTTTATTTAGGTTAGAAAAACAGTTATGACATACAAATAGTGCTGAGAAACAAATTTAACAAGGCTTTTTTACAGCATGGCCTCTATAGCAAAAATAGTAAGATTCAGCCTGATGTGTATTAAAACCTATTATTCTTTTGACTCTGCAACTTCTCGTTTGACTTATCAAACAAAGGGAGGAAACAGCTCAACTGCCATAATTTCATAGCCAAATAGAAGAAAAGTCTACCTCTTGTCATTTACATGACTTTACCAAGCTTCATCCCATGAAAACAAATGAACAAACAAAAATGAAGACTCAATAGTTATAAATAGTAAACTAGACCTCTAGGGCTGAACTCCTGTGTTCAGCTGTACCAGGTCCCTGTTGTGGGATGTTCCACATTCCATGAAGTCTTGGCCTGTTTTTCCATGTACTGTTCGCCTCCCTCAGCTCTTCTCAGTGGCAGGAGCAGAATCCACGCAGAGATTCGCACTTCTGCCTGTCATTCCCAACCTCTGAACTTGTCCTTCGTACATCCCTTTGCTTTCCTTTCTAAGAAAGAGAGAAGGAAAGTTAAGTTCCATCCAAAACTTTCTACATAAAAAACTTATGACATCCAAATTGCCCATTTGAAGAGAGAAGGATAGTGATTCAGCAGAATTACAGTTCAAAATAAAATGGGATTTAACTTTGAGTTAAAAAGAAAATGTGAATTCCTAGCTCCTTTCAGGCATTTGCCATGAATAAAACTTTAAAGTGAAATATCAGAAAATCAAGGATGAGATGGGACTTAGAGAGATCCTTCATCCCCCTTCCTCCCCCTTCTTCAATGAAGACCATATCTAAATCATCCCAGATGGCTGTTCTATTTTTAAAGATCTCCAGAAAAGGAGATTCTACCACCTCCTCAGTAACTCATTCCAGCATCTCTTGTTCCTCACTGCCAGAATATTTTTTCTGAGAGCCCTCAGAGGAAAAAAGACACACTATCCTAGATTTGGGGACCTGTAGTATTTCTCTTTAGGATTTAACCCCACTGTGCATAGAGGAAACTAAGAGACATGGATAATGGCCTTCTCTCTCCAGTGAAAAAGATGTTTTTTCTCTAATATTTGGCTTTAAGTTACATTTATGTGCTTCTTGGGGGTCAGTCCAAAATTCTCTTGCAGGCCTGCGGTATGCACAGTACTCTGCTAGGTAAACGGAGGCAGCATTCAGAAAGGATTCCTGCTTACATTCTAAAGAATGAGGTCACACTCAGCTCCAGAGCCACCTACTATGCTGGACAGATATGTCCGTGTAATGACTTATTCTTTCATTCTTTCATTCCAAAGATACATGTACTGACCACCAGTCGTGTGCTTATCTCTCTGCTAGACACTGGAGACAGACACATTAGTGAGCAACACAGACTAGGTCCTTGAGCCAACACTCAAATGGGAGAAGACAATACCAAGGAAAAAGAAAGAAACAAAATGATTATAAATTGTGATCAGTGGTGTGAAGAAGACAAAACAGAAGGATGCGATAAAGTACAAGTGGGAGGTGCAGCTCACTGAGCCAGGGTGGCCAGAACAGCCTTTCCGGGGAGAGACGTGAGCTGAAATCTGAAGGATGACAACAAGCCCAGCAAGGAGCTGGGAGAAGCGCCGGTGCAGATGCAGAGGAGGGAAAGAGCCCGTAGAGAAGCCAGCACGGCCGCCTGGAGTGTGGTGGTGGAGGGGAGACGGGTATGAAGGAGCTGGGAGACACCAGGCCATCCAGCGCCTCTTAGGCAACTTTGACTTTAAGAGAAATGGGAATCTGTAGAAGGATTTGAGGCAGAAAGACATACTCTGAAGAATGTGTTTCAACAGTGACTCTGGATGCTGGTGGAGAGTAGACTAGAGAGGCTAAGATGGGAAGCACGGCTAGTGGAAGAATAGCGCAAGAGTCCAGGCAGGGAGCAGGCAGGGGAGACTCAGAAAAGGTGACAGATGGAAGGTGTGTGTGCTGGCCACACAGACACAGCGTCTGAACATAGGTGCACCCCATTTTAAGAAAACAAAATAAATAAAAATCAAAACTTAAAGAGAAAGTCTGATTATTCCCTTTATAAAGGGACTCACCTCAAGTATCTATTCTGTAAAGTAAAGGAAGATGTGTATGGGTCTTTGACTATAAATTTTAATAGGACATATAAAACCTTAATAGACAGATCATGGAATTAGAAGGAATCGTAGAGGTCATTTTCTCCTACTTTCCACCCAATAAAGAATCCCCTTTGCAAATCCCTGGCAGATGAACATGTAGCCTCGGTATGAAAACTTCAAGGGACAGGAAGCTCATTAGCCTCACAAGGCAGCCCTTTCTATTTTGAATCTCTCTAATAGTTTTTTAAAAGTTTCTCCTTATATAGAGGCTGAATTCTTTCTCCCCATTACTTGCATCCATTGATCTTAGTTCCATGTTCTGGAGCTACATGGATCAAATCTAATTCTCTTCCTACCTAGCAAACCATTAACTTTTTCAAGAGGAGCTGTGGTGTTCCCACTCCTCAACTCTCCTCTTTCTCTAGCAAAATGTCCTCAGCTCCCTGGCCTCCTTTTCACTTGACATGGTTTCTGGGACCTTCTTTCCCCTGATGTTGCCCTCTTGCTGCACTGCCACCTGATGAGAGTGATAATTTCAGAATGGAACTCAACCCTCTAGATGGTTTCAGTGCAGAGCATAACTATGTCTCCCTGGACTTGGAGAACATACATATATTTAATACAACCTAGAATTGCAAGAGCACATGGCTTCAAACTTCAAGGAAACCAAAGCTGCTTATGAGAAAGGTTTTCCTGCCTTAAATACAAGACTTTACAGCTACACCCACCAAATCTTGCTACTGCTAACCTATAGGAAAGTGGTTCTTGAACTTTTGGAGAGTCATGGGCCGCACTGAGAATCTGAGAAAAGCTTTGGACCTTCTCTTCTGAAAAAGACACATACCCACAAAATTCTGCATACAATTTTCTAGGGTTCTTAGAACTCTGGAAATCCGTTTTTATGTAAACCTCCAGTTTAAAAAGTCAGCATTATCAATGTCACAGAACCCTTGTTCTGTCATCTAAGAAATGTGTATCTGCATTATCTCTATATTTTATTATAGTATTGTACAGGAGGTTAAAGAACACTCACTAGAAAATCCCTACAAGTCACTATAAAATTGTTAACAGGAGGGAAAGTTACAAAAAGTCTTCAAGTACCATTGGTGGATACATTTGCTTATGTTACCTTATTTAATCCCTACAACCCTCTTCTGAACCAGGCAATATTAGCCTTATATTATGAAAAATAGGAAATGTAAAGCTATTAATAAAGAAAAATAGAAAGACCTGGGTGAAGGCAGTGGCTACCGAGTGCAAATTTTTACAACTGTAGCAATAGAACCGTGGTTGGTGGCCCTCTCGACTTTTAAGTGCTGAGGCCATGGCCACCTGGAGCACAGCATACATGCTTATGAGCAGGATTGGTTTCCTGGGAAATGTGTCCTTATATTGGTGCTTCAGTAGTGATATCCCTGGAAAGTGGTCACCAATAGGACTGGCCATTACCATAACCCCACACAGGTGGCCTGCTGTCGCCAACACCATTCTCTTCCGAATCAGGCTGGCATTGGGTTGGTGGCCAATGTAGAGTTATAACTCAGCATCTCAGTAGCAGAAATGTTCTGAGAACGGCTGAAAGAACAACAGCCTTTATAGGAGATCCAGTTTCAGTGAGTAACTTCTTATGTGCCAGCCAACCATGGAGGGGAGAAAGCAGTTCTGAGGATGCCTTCCTTTTTTTTCCTATCTCAGGAGCCAGGCTGTGGAATAGTTTGGAAATGAGAAACACATTTTATTCACAAGTGGTGAGGCTTGTAACGGAAAAGCACAGGCTTTGGAATTCAAATCTCACACTAGCTATGTGACCTTGGGCAATTTATTTAATCTCCCTGAGCCCCAGTTTCCTCATTTGTATAAATGATGTTTATTAACCTACCTTGCATGGTTGATGTGGGAATTAAGAGAAAAGATCTTGAATTTGCCTGGCATTTAGTGGATGCACACACAAGAAAAGCTTGCTGTTTGCTGATAACTTTAAGGAGTGCATAAATGGTTGGGGCCAGTCTGAGTAGCAGTAAATTTGGTTCACCTGTGTTAGCAGACTTACTCTGGCTTGGACCCGGATTCCAGAGGGATTCCGGAGGAATTCCTGTCCCCATCCCTACCCCTCGTCACCCCAAAATTTTGCTTAAGATAACAAGGAGGTCAGGGCATGTTCACTGTGAACCCCCCCTCCATACAAGGTGCCATGTTATGGTGGGTTCAGAGGAATCCTCTTGCCCCCGCCCCCGCCCAATGCTGTTCAGCCACCAGCCTTACAAGGGATACTAGATGCTTTCGTACCTTGGATTCATACACACAGGTTTCTGAGATGAAGCTGTGTGGTAACTTAGCCATTAATAGATCTCAATCATAACCTACGCGGACATTTCTGAGAGAATCCTTGGTTAAACAGTACTAACAGCAGAACTAAATACTGGTTAGGGCAAGTTCTACCCATGTAGGTTCTGTGAGACTCTGTCTGAAAGTTAGGTTTAAACATAGAGATGGGGCCAGCTGACCTCATCATTCTGAGTCATTAGATGGAGACTAGACTTGGTCATCTCCCTTTGCTAATAAGGAAACTGACATAATTAACTGAAGGAAATTAACTTGGATAATTTTGCAGCATGAATCTGCTTCCAAAGAGGAGTTGGTTTTTTTCCCTTCCTGTGAGCTGTTAATTCAAGAGGCTGTGTTAACCTGCTGCTGTTGCCAACTGACAAATGTAGTATTTTCCTGATCAGCCTCTCAAGCCTTTTCCCTTGCTCCTCCAACAAGAGAGAAGAGTAATAAACTATCCAGAGTATTTTGCAACATGGGAGTCATTTGCATGTCTTTGTAATATGGGAGTTGAATACCTATTTTCAGTAAATATAAGCCTCCCAGTTGACTTAAGGTAATTGAATGATTTTAGATTTATTGTATATGCCCTTTCTCCTTAGCCACTGGTTTTAAGCAGGCATAAAATCATATCAGAAAAAACAAAAAAAACAAAAAAACAAAAAAAAAAACCTGACTTTCGATATTCAAGTTGGCTTATCTGAATTAAAACCAAAATATGTGGAAATTGGGTTATCCACTCCAGACTTGGATCCCTTTGTCTGTGAAACCTCAAAGTCTCCAGTGGAGCTGAAGGTAACGTCTTTCTTCAGGTGACACTCTGGGGCGATTCTGGGGAAAAGAGAAAGATGTGTTTGACTTTATTCCAGTTGGTTTCATCTTCCTTTTTAATTGATTTTTGTCCTCTCCATCATTTTCTCTCCCAATTAACTTTGAATTTCTCTCATTTAGTTCTAGCTATTTGTTGTAGTCGGGTTTGGTACATTTGGGTTAGGCATTTTGCTGTGTTCTTTTCTTTCCTTGCCATTAGTTTAAAGGAGGTCTAAGCTCACAGTGTAGCTCTATTTCTGGAGAGACCTGCCACCTTTACAGGATTTACTGTGGTCATTTTCTTTTTTTTTTCCTCCCCACAATATGGTGCTTTGTGAATTAAAATCAAGGTTCCTGGGGCTGGGGATAGGAATAGGGCAGGAGAAGCCTAGCCACATTATAATGAATAATAATAACTGTCTCCCTCTGTTGTGAGCTCTATCAGGCAGACTGTGTCTTATTCATCCCTAGCTTCTTACATAGGTCCTCGTGTAGAAATGATGCTCGGTGAGTGTCTGTTGAATGAATGAACTAATTTTTGCTGAGCCCTTTATAATTTATAAAGATGCTTCACATAGTAACATGGGGTGATTGTTTTTAAGACCTTCGCAAAACCATTTCCTCCCTCATTTCATTATGATTGTGAAATCGCTTTGGAATTTTGGAACTGTGATACTTTTACTGTATGCCTTTCATAAAAAGCCAAAGTCTAAATGCTTTTAAAATATATATATGAGGAGCTGTGGAAGGGAAGGGAGGAGGGAAACAATTTGTTACTGGATACTTTTCTTGTAAAAAAAAAAAAATTTTAATGTAGTTATCACTGGATGTTTTTTCTTTACAATTGCAGTTCACAACCCATTTCCTCCTCTTTTACTAGGATGAAGGTGAATTTTAACAAAACAAGAAGTATTTTAAAGGAAGAGAGCAAGTGGGCAGCAAGGAAAAGCTTTGTGTTTGTTTTATGACTTGTGTTTTGACTTGGCAGATGTTCAAGGTTATTCTGCCTAACCAAATAATCCGCACTGCTTCCATATCAGCAGTAGCTGAGCGACCCTTCCAAGGGGCGTCCGCCATAGTCTTCTGTTGAGACATTATGAGGGACCTAAACCCATATCTTGCACTGAAATCAGTGGCAACTCTGACACCCCCACAGCCCCTTGGTTCTTTGGCTCTCACAGCCATTGCATGCCTGCCTCTGAGAGAGTCACCCAGGAGCACATAACAGACAGCTTTTTCTTAGATGGCTTCATCTGTTTGCAGTCATCACCAGACCATTAATGCTGTGTTTTCCCCCATGAAACTCAAATGTAAAAGTAGGAAAATAATTGGATTACTGTTATCCAAAAATCATCGGCACTTAGGACAAAGACCGAAGTCAGAAAAAGGAAAAAGCAGACAGATTTAGAAATTTTAAAAATTAGATAGGTCTTTGACTTTTATGGGTGAAGTAAGAGCCATACTTAGGATTATAATCCATAAAAAAAAATTAAGGGCCAAATGTAGGTGACATAAAATCCAGAACTTCCAGATAATGACAGCACTAA
This sequence comes from Macaca mulatta, assembly GCF_049350105.2. NCBI lineage: Eukaryota > Metazoa > Chordata > Mammalia > Primates > Cercopithecidae > Macaca > Macaca mulatta. The sequence goes on along the minus strand of NC_133410.1, from coordinate 148,789,052 downwards.
GGCATTACTTGTACACAACTACTCCACGTACTTCTGCCCCAGGATACTGAGATTTTTTTTCTCCCCTCTTGGTTCTTAGAAGCATACAATTGAGTGTGTTCATATGCATGCCTCATTTATGCCTGGAAAAGACAGAAAGAAAACCCTTTAGTAAGGACTGTGATTCAAAATATGTATTACATTGACTTATTACCTACATTATCACTGTGTGTCAGGAAGCATACTGCTCACAGGTGGGATGCACAGTAATTTGGAAATACTCATTTGGGCCTTGGCAGAGGATGACCTTGGCCTACTGCGGATTCATGCCCTGTGGCTATATTAGTTCCTAGAGCTGCCATAAGAAATACCATAGACTAGGTGGCTTAATACACTAGAAATGGATTGTCTCACAGTTCTGGATGCTCGAAGGTAAAAATCAAGGTGTCAGCAGGGTGAGTAGGGCCATGCTTCCTCTGAGACTCTGCAGAAATCCTTCCTTACCTCTTCTTGGTTTCAAGAAGTTTGTCAGCAGTCTCTGGCATTCCTTAGCTTGCAGCTGCATAACTCCAATCTCTGCCTCCACCATCAAACTCTCCCTGTGTGTCTTCATGTCTTCACGTGGCTGTCGTCTTGTAAGATGATACCAGCTGTGTTGGGTTTTGCCTGTTCTACTCCAGTATGACCTCATCTTAATGAATTTCATCTGCAAAGATCCTACTTCCAAATGAAGTCACATTCCGAGATACTGAAGTTTAGGACTTCAATATATCATTTTGCAGGGGAGGACACAATTTGACCCACAACAGTGCCTATACTTCTGCTTCAGAGCTCAGAATGTTTCCTGTTTTCCTCTAACGGACTAGCTGCACGAAACCATTTACTTCTCTCCTCAAGCCTTTATTTTTTCCTCCTTAGCAATGTTCTTCCTTGGAGATGATAACCTTTTGTCAAGGTCATTGAGAAAAGAAAGACAATTAGAGCCAAACTTCTTTGTCTCCACCTCTCCCCATTCCATCTCAACATATCTCTCTCCCACATTTTTTTTTATCATTCTTTTGATGGCACTGATGTGCCCTTCTTCATAGTCTCAAAAACAAACACCTCTATGGGAATGTAAAATGATGCAGATACTGTGGAAAACAGTGTGTCAGTTTCTCAAAAAATTAAAAACAGATTTACCATAAGATCCAGTATTTCTGCTTCTGGATAGTTAGCCAGCAGAACTGAAACAGGTCTACAAGAGATATTTGTATACCCACATTCATTACAGCATTATTCACAATAGCCAAAATGTGGAGGCAATGGATGAATGGATAAACCAAGTGTGGTATATACATATGTTTTAGTCTTTCCAGGCTGCTGTAACAGAATACCAAATATTACATGGCTTATAAATAACAGAAACTTATTTCTTACAGTTCTGAGGGCTGGGAAGTCCAAGATCAAGGTGCCAGCACATTCTTGTCTGGAGAGGGCCTGCTGCCTGGATCATAGACAACTGTCTTCTTACTATGTCTTCACATGATGGAAGGAGTGAGGGAGCTCTCTGGGGCCTCTGATAAGGGCACTACCTTTCATGAAGGATCCATGCCATGACCTAATCACCTTTCAAAGGCCGTACATCCTACCTAGTATTAATACCCTCACCTTGGGGGTTAGGATTTCAGCATGTGAATTTCAGCAAGGAGACAACCATTTAGACCATAACAAGATACCATGAAATATTTTTCAGCCTTAAAAAGGAAATTCTGGACTGGGTGTGGTGGCTTATGCCTGTAATTCCAGCAGTTTGGGAGGCCAAGGCAGGCAGATTGCCTGAGCTCAGGAGTTCACAACCAGCCTGGGCAACACAGTGAAACTCCGTCTCTACTAAAATACAAAAAATTAGCTGGGCATGGTGGTGTGCGCCTGTAGTCCCAGCTACTCAGGAGGCTAAGGCAGGAGAATTACCTGAACCCGGAAGGCAGAGGTTGCAGTGAGCCAAGATCGCGCCACTGCACTGCAGCCTGGGTGACAGAGCAAGACTCCATCTCAAAAAAAAAAAGGAAATTCTGACATGCTGCAATACAGGCGAACCTTGAGGACATGATGCTAAGTGAAATATTCCAGTCATTAAGAGATAAATATTGTATGATTCCACTTATGTGAGGTACGAAGAGTAGTTAAATTCGTAGAGACAGAAAGTGGAGTCGTGGTTGCCAGAGTCCGGGGAATGGAGAGGATGACGAGTCGTTTCATGAATACAGAGTTTCAGTATTGCGAGATGAAGATTTCTGGAGGTGGATGGTGGGGAGATGGTTGTACAACAGTGTGAATGTACTTAATGCCACCGAACTGTATACTTAAAAATGGCTAAGATGGTAAATTTTCTCTTACTAATATTTTAACCACAATTATATACATCTGTATGCCTGTATTATACTTCTCAGACTTTCCAACACACATTTGCACTTGTCCTTCCTTCCTTAGTGTCAATGAATCCTGCTTCCTGACGTTCCTTCTCCTTCACACCCACTCAGAACTTACTTCTCCTGAAAAAACCTTTAACTTCACCCCATGATATACAACCTATGATACCTTTTTTCTTTCTTGCAACAAGATTTCATATACTGAAGAGTCACACCTAATATCTCCATTCTTCAGTTCCTAATATCTCCATTTGCCTCAGTTCCCTGACCAAAAACTGGCCTTCATTTACAGTACTATTCTAGAACTGTGCTGTCCAATATAATAGCCACTAGTTGCATGTAGCTATTTTGAATTTATTTAAAAATAAATAACTCAGTATTTAAATAAATTTGAATTTAATTTAAAAACCAGTACCTCAGTAGCACTAGCCACATATCAAGTACTCAGTAGCCACATGCAGCTAGTGACTGAGTACTGCAGAGTGCAGATGCAGAACATTTCTATCCTCTCGGCTCTGTTGGACGGAAAACACTTCTTGTGCAAGAATTCTACTCATCACAGACATCTGGAGGGCTTATTAAACCACAGTGTTCTGGGCCCCACCCTCAGAGTTTCTGATTCAGAAAGCCTGGGGACTGACCGATAATTTGCATTTCTAACAAGTTCCCAGGTGATGTTGAGGCTGCTGAGTGTCATAGATGAAACCTGCGCTCAGCTTCTCAGTGAATTACTTGGTTACCAACCTAGTGGTCTCTTAGTTCTCATTTCAAAGCTGCAACTGATACTACAAATTTGACCACAATTATTCTTCTTTGTTTTGTCCTACTTTCTTGATGATGTTTTATGTTGATCTCTCACCAAGACAATTTTTTTTATCTCTTTGCTGACTCCTCTCATTTAATTAACAGGACTCATTTCCAACTATGCATTTACTTTCTTAGGGAACTTTTGTGCTTATATATTATTCAGGCAGACTCACATGTATGGCTGGATGCCTCTCATTTCTAAGGCCTTATCTTTTTTTTTTTTTTTTTTTTTTGAGACGGTGTTGCGCTCTGCGGCCTAGGCTGGAGTGCAGTGGGGTGATCTCAGCTCACCACAACCTCCACTTCCTGGGTTCAAGTGATTTCTCCTTCCTCAGCCACCTGGGATTACAGACATGCGCCACCATGCCCAGCTAATTTTCGTATTTTTAGTAGAGATGGGTTTCACCATGTTGGCCAGGCTGGTTTTGAACCCCTGACCTCCACCCACCATGGCCTCCTAAAGTGCTGGGATTACAGGCGTGAGCCACCACACCTGGTTTAAGGCCTTATCTTTGGGTTTGTGGGGTAACTATATTTGGCTATACCCCTGCTCTTGAACAGTATGATGTTAAAAACTAAGCTGTTCTGTGTCTGCCCTCTCTGGCTGGTGAGTTGATGCTTCCCAGGTCTTTGATAATTGTTGCTATGCATTTCTTTCAGTGATGTTGAGATACGTGCATCAAAAGCTCCATGGATGTGTCGAGTATTATATATACCTGTTCATTAAACATTCATGCAGTTAGAGAAGTCACCACTGCAGAGGGCTGAGTAATTTCCTTAATGCTTTTCCTCGTGGTGGCCAACTGTTTTATAGACCTAATCTTACTAATCCTTTCCATGAGGTATAGTAGAGGTCAGATGTGAATATGCCTATTTTCAAATTAGGAATTGAGGTACAGAAAAGTTTAAAAGAGTGATCAGAGTCACAAAGCTGGTTCTACATCTGCCAAGGAACTCCAGTTTGAGTGCAGGAGTCCCATGCTAAGCCCCAGACCTCCATGCAAACCTCCAACTACTAGAGAACAGTAAGCTTCCAGGTTTAAAACATAAAAAGAAATTGCTAAATGTGATTCAGGGCGTACTACACATAATGTATTTCTGTGACACTTCATAGTAATGAGATAATTACCATGGGTACAGTATTAGAGTATACATATTCTGTTAAGTTACAGCTGCAAGAAATCAGTAATGACCATTAATCATTCCATGTTCATTCTCTGCAAATCTCAGATCGAAGTTAAGCTCAGAGTTCCAACAAACCTAAGACAAATTTTATAGTCATCATTTCTGCTGTTTACATGAAGTTTATGAATACAATAGACTCTCCCTAATTTAAACTAATTTGGGCAAACAGCTGTCTGAATTGAGAAGAATGTGAATTGAAGTATGGTAGTAAATATATACTGCATGTGATATATTTAAAAGTAACAACAGTAATTCAAACTAGACTGTTGAACTGTTAGTAAATAAACATCCTTGGGAAACTACTTAAATATCTGAGAAGAATTCATAATACATGTATCAATTGCTTATTTAAATTTGAGTCTGAGTTCTTGAGTTTTTGAGACTCATTTCTATATTAAGTAGGTTAAACATTCCCCTTATAACCTTTATTGTACCTATTCTTTTACACAGTAAGCTCTTTTTTTTGTACATAAGGATAAATATTCAGTTGGCCCTTAGCCAAGTTACAGCTAAATGCAAAATTAGCAGGAATTGAATTAAGCAGGTTTTACTACACAGTGTATAGAAATAGTGATAGACAAACTTATTCTTTTCAAAATCAGGACTTAGTTACATATTTTAGAAGAGAATATGTAAACATATGGTTTACATAAAGTTAAAAGGAAATCTAAAATGTCAGTTTGTTCATCTTCCAACTATACACAAGTAAACCTAGAGAGATTATAAAATTCTGGGCTGTTAGATCTATAGGGGACTTTAGAGCTTCTGTCCAGGGCAAAAATAGCAGCAGAGCATAGTCAACTGACTTCCAGAGAGGAGACAGCCTGGCCATGAGAGACATGATTCTAGGTCCCAGAGCCCCTGACTCTAAGCTTACGATAGGTCCACAATCCATCTGCTTATTCTAGGTAATACATGCAATGTGGACACCCAGAAAAAGTGGACGGCTTCTATGTGTAACTTGGTCCAGTATCTAATTACTCAAACTGACACGTTCAGATCCTTGATGTCACTTAAGGCCATTTACTCCAAACCATTCACAGGGAAGAAGAATAGTGCACAGTTGTATAAGTTAGCCAAGTTGTGATTGCCAGAATGGGATACAACATTGTTATCTGTGTCAGACAAGTGTTATGCACGAAGGGGAGCATTTTCTAGTAGACTCTTAGGAGCAAAATAAAAACATGCAACAGGCTGCAGATTCTTTTGAAATCAGGAGACTTGTGCATCTTTTGCATCCTCTGCACTCAGTTCAACACCTGACACCCAATGGGCCATCAAAAAGAAACGAATTCTTTTGAATGAATCATGTAATTTAAACACTTGGTTTTCTGGCGTTTTTATAAAAGATAATTGTGATTAGAATTCAAGTGTAATTGTTCTTTCATGTTTACCAAAGTCAAAAAACCTTTGCAGAAGAATGTAACGAATTCTTGCTCTCTGATGTAAAATAAGGATCTTATTCAGTAACTACCTGCCAAATTCAGCCGCGCATCAGAGTTAAGAGTGCCTTCCAGGGTGATTTTGAAAGTAAGTTATTGATTTGTATCCAGAGTCCAAATAGGGACTCTTAGAGCTGGAACAAACCTTAGAGATCATGTAGTCCAACCTCTCATTTTATAATTGAGGAAACAGAGGTCTAGAGAGGTTAAGGAACTGCTACCTGATCACATAATTAAGTTTGTTTAGTTACTGTGCTTTGCTGAGATCTGGAAAACACCACATGTATATTTTTGCTTTTCAAGTTCCTGACATTTTCAGTTGTGTACACTCACTGTATTTTTAAATACTGATAAGCATGTGAATGCAAACCTCATTTAGTCAAATCTGGCAGTGTGGGCAGTCTTCAGTGACATCTATTACATTGCCTTGCTTGATACCTTTTTGTTCAACTCTTTTTGATGTGTGGTGTTTAGACAAAAGGTAACAAAATATTCAATGCAGTAAAAATCTTCCTTTCTGTCACATTCACATAACTTCAAAAATATCTCTAAACTCATCATTTGTTATTACCAAAAAAAAAAAAATTGCTTCTCAACTGAGACCAAGGTGAAAAAAACTCTGTCCCAGGGGAGTTTTAGAGAGCTATAACCATGCAAAAGCAGGTAGTTACAGAAAATATTATGCAAACTTAACTATAGCATTGTAATGGAAACTGAATAAATAATATCTGGATGGCTAGGTAAGAAAGATAAAACCATTGAAATACATACTTTTTACTCTACAGTTTTATAGTACATTTACGATGCACCACAATTTGAACAGAAAGTTGAGAAACTCTGAACCTGTTTTAGGCAAAGTGATTTATCGCATGAGGCACTGGGCTGGCACAGGAATCCTGACCATCATTCCTTGTTCTTCCTCTGAGTTACATTATGGCCCTGGTCTCTGTGCCTCGATTTTCCCACTGTGCATCTCTCTGCAGTCAGGTGGATTATGGATTATCATTGTAAAGTGACATTTACTAAGCTGCAGGGAACAAACACTTACTATTCAGAGCCTCCTAAAGTCATGGCAGGTTAACTTCTGCCTCCTCTGAGGTTTTGCTTAGAGTCATCTCTGACTATACTTCTTTGCTAATAGTTAAGAAGTGAATGTGAAGTTTATTCTGAATTTGGGAGATGAACACTTTTGAAAATATATACATGCTGGGCACGGCGGTATGCGCCCGTAGTCTCAGCTACTCAGGAAGCTGAGGCAGGAGGATCACTTGAGCCCAGGAATTTGAGGCCAACCTGGGCAACAGAGTGAGACCCTCATCTCAAAATAAGTAAATACATTAGTGAAAATAAGAATATACATATTGTTAAGCTCTGGACCAAGTAGCAGTTGTTGAGCTACTTGCCTCAAGACCAAGTTTCAGTTGTATTGTTACGTACATTAAGGATAGCATTGTCTATTTGCTTAACCAGCCATGCAGGAATGATATTGGATCATGTAATGGGCTGAGTTGTGTCCTCTCAGATTCATTTGCTGAAGTCCTACTCCCCAGTTTCTCAAAATGTGACAGTATTTGGAGATGGAGCATTTTAAGTTAAAATGAGGGTAGACCCTAACCGAAGATGACTACTATCTATATAAGAAGAGGAAATTTGGACCACAGGAAGACACCAGGAATGAGTGCTCACAGAGGGAAGACTGTGCAAGGACACAGTGAGAAAGTGGCTACCTGTAAGCCAAGAAGAGAGGCACAGGAGAAACCAACCCTGCAGACACCTTGATCTTGGACTTCCAGCCTCCAGAACTGTAAGAAAATTAATGTATATCGTTTGAGCCACCCAGTCTGTGGTATTTTGTTGTGGCAGCCCTAGAAAACTAATACAGATCACTTCGAATATTTTACCTTTTGTAACCAGCTATAACTGATTTTATTTTATTTTTTGAGATGCAGTCTCGCTCTGTCATCCAGGCTGGAGTGCAGTGGCACTATCTCGGCTCATTGCAAGCTCCGCCTCCCGGGTTCATACCACTCTCCTGCCTCAGCCTCCTGAGTAGCTCTGACTACAGATGCCCGCTATCATGCCTGGCTAATTTTTTTATACTTTTAGTAGAGACAGGGTTTCACCGTGTTAGCCAGGATGGTCTCGATCTCCTGACTTCATGATCCACCCGCCTCGGCCTCCCAAAGTGCTGGGATTATAGGTATGAGCCACCATGCCCAGCTCTATAACTGATTTTTATCATTACAAAATCAGAAGTTAGCATCAGAAGTGACCATTTTTCCTCCAGTGTCTCCTGAAACCTTCTGTATAAAGTCAAGACTTCTTACCGTGGCACACAAGGTCTATACAGCTCTTTCTTCTGCAGGCTTGTTTCTCCACACTTCCACCCTACACCCTGGCTCAAGCCAGACGCAACCACAGTCAGGCGCTGCATAACGACATTTCCATCAATGACAGGCCACATATATGATGGCGGTTCCACAAGATTATAACTCCACATTTTTCATATTTTTACTGTACCTTTTCTGTGTTTAGATATGTTTAGATACACAACAAATTACCATTGTGTTACAGCTGCCTACAGTATTCAGTACAGTAACGTGCTGTACAGGTTTGTAGCCTAGCAGCAATAGACCCCAAGTGTGTAGTAGGATATTAGGTTTGTGTGAATACACTCTGTGATGTTCACACAATGACAAAATCACTTAACACATTTCTTAGAATGAATCTTTGTCATTTAGCAAGTTTTCACTTAAAACCATGCTTCCTTCTCCTCTGGCCCAAGGTGGTGCTCTCTCTGCCTGGGCTCTCTTCACCTCACTATGAATGCTTAAGTTCTTGGGTTGTGTATCAGCCCCAGCAGGAAGCCTTACTTCATCTGGACTGAGTGGCATGTGGCCCTTTGTGCTCCCACAGCGTGGTCGCCTATGCCTACTGCAGACGACACTGTCTTTGCCCATCTGCATTTCTTTCCTCTCCATTCTGAAGGAAAGAGATTGGCTTTTGTTCAGTAGTGTGTCCCTATTGGCTGATACAGAACCCAGCACCCAGTAGATGTCAGTTAGTTAAATCTAAGCATGAGCAAATTTGTGCAAAATATTCCTTTAAAATATCTATTGAGAGCCAAACCCACCTAAGACACTGAGAGGACAGAGACATGTTCAAACCAAATTATTAGTTTCATTAGTTTGCTAGGGTTGCCAGTACCACACACTGGATGGCTTCAACAAGAGCAGTTTATTCCCTCATAAGGAGGCTAGAAGTCCAAAGTCAAGGTGATGGGAGGGTTTCTTCTGAGGCCTTGCAATGGTCTGAATGTTTGTCCTCCAGAATTCATGTGTTGAAACATAATCTCTGCTGTGGTAGTAAGAGCGTGGGGCCTTTGGGGAAGTGATGAAGTTATGATGACATCATCTCCATGAATGGACTATTGCCTCCCAAAGGGCTGGAAGGAACTAGCTTAGGCCTTTCCCTTTGCTTTTCTGTGTTTTTGCCATGGGAGGACACAGTGTTCCGTTTTGCCTTTCTGTCCCTTCTGCCATGTGAGGATACCTAGATGGTGCCGTCTAATGAGCAGTGGATGTTCACCAACACTGACATTGCGAGTGCCTTGATCTTGGACTTTCCAACGTCCGGAGCTGTGAACAAGTAAATTTCTGTATAAATTGCCCAGTCTCAGCTATTTTGTTATAGCAGCACAGACAGACTAAGATGGGCATCTCCCCTTGGCTGGTGGATGGTCATCTTCTTATAAGAACACCAGTCATATCGGATTGGCACCCACTCTAATGACCTCATTTTAATTTAACCTCTGTGAAGACTCTGTCTCTAAATATAGTCACATTCTGAGATACTGGGCATTAGAACTTCAACGTATGAAGTGGACACAGAATTCAGTCTCTGATTATCAGTCATGAGCACTGGCTTCACTGGTATTTACCACCTTTGTGTATCCCTAGACTGGACGTAGACTGCTACATTGCTGCACTTCTCCGGAAGGTTATTAGCCATAAAGATTCTGTAATAAGGTACATTTTTGTCAAGAAAGGGGCGTTTTGGAGTTTGTTGTTTTCAGAGATTGGAGTAGGCTATTATATTGGGAATTCTGCAGCCCCAAGAATAAAGTCCTGGAGGACTAACATTATGAAATTACTGCAGAATTCATTGCTGAGGCTGGACACCATGGTTTAAATCTCTAATCTCAGCACTTTGGGAAGCTTAGGTGGGAGGATCCCTTGAGCCGAGGCCTGGGTGACAGAGCAAAACCTGGTCTCTAAAAACAAAAATGTTTTAAAGAATTCACTGTGAACATTACTGTCTTCAATGGAAATTCCTATTCTGAAATGGCCAGTACTTGGTTGACCCAGGAAATTCAGTGGTCACGTGTCCAGTTCCTACCCAGGAGATGAAAACATTGGATCGGAAGGTTTTCTTCCTGTCTTAACTGCTCACTGGACTTTCAGGACTGGAAGAGGTCTGTGGATCACGATGAAGTCTTGCTGTCTTTTAGCTTCAGATTGGACACAGAGGTTTTAGGCTGCCACGTCTTAAAGGGGCACTAAAGGGTCCACCTGGGCTCAGCCTTGGTCACTGCCTGTACGCAATTGAAATCGCTGCCTACAGAAGTCAGTGAGGTTGTAGGGAAGAGGCTGTGTAAATGACTCTGACTGTTGCTATAACAACAGTACCTTGGTCTAATTTCTTTTGAAAAATGAATTTCAGCTGGTGGGATGAAGCCGAGCAGCTTCACCCCACAGATGAAAGCTCTGCCGCCAGGCGCCAGAGCTCTGCTGTGCAGACTGAATGTGTGGTGTGTACCTCCGCCTGGCTGAACATTTTCAGAACGGGTCAAATGACTCCCATGTTTGCCTGTATGTGAGAACGTGCCTGTCTGTCTGTGGGTATCTTCACCCACGGGGGATTCATCCTGGAGAGAAAAATTCTCTCCTCCTGCCTTGGCTTCTGTTTATTAACAAAGTTACTCAAAAGACATGCAAATAATGACAGCTCCGTAATTGGTCAAAGAAGGCAAGTCCCTAAGCCCCTTCAGGTTTGGAGTAAAAATCTGTGGTGAAATGGAGAATGGTGGCCTGGGAATCAGATGCTGTCTAGAAACAAGAATTATGTCCTGTTTGCACGCTTACTGAGACGTGTGTGTGTGTGTGTGTGTGTGTTTCCAGGGGAAGGAGAGAGGGAGAGAATGAGAGAAACTGGAAATTCTCTTCCAGGAGGTAGCTCTTAGCTACCTGGTAGTACTGCTTTATGCAAACTGCAGCTCACAAGAAAGGAAGAGCAATGTCTGGCCTCTTTGAGGGAAACAGGAGGCTTTTTATAGAGTAAGAGATCTTATTTCAATACTTTTGTTTTCCAAAGGGAGATAAACATGTGCTGGGATTTTATTCAAAAGCAGTGTCAAGTCTGGGCACCCTGGCTGTTCACATCCTGCTAAGCTGGTGCACCACTTCAGTGCTGTTGAGGAAAACAGTCTTCTGGAAGGGCTGAAAACAAAAATGAGAATTTCTTATTGAAAAGAAAGGACATTTTAAGTAAACAATGAAATAAAAAGATGGTTGAATCTTTCCCAAGGGAGAGAAAGTACTCAGCCTCCCTGACATATTGCTCCTTCCCGCCTCCCTCCTCCCAGAAAATAAACAAATCGAAACCTCACGCTTAGTTCTAACATGCCTATTCTTTGGTCTGTGTTGTTGGTGTAAGTCTCCAGCTGTGAATGATGCAGATAAGATCTGATCTTTTCATTTGCTGTCCTCCTCCCTTATGGGGAGGAAAGCCTTCCCTTTTTCCTCACCAGCCTCCTTTACCAGCATTTCTTTACAGCTCTAAATAAAATCCCATTAGGAATTTCAGATTGTAAGGTAAGGTCATGTATACAAGCCTGTTTGAATAGAAAATGTATTCATGACTTCTAGTAGGAGATTATCAGGAGATATTCCTAAGGATATTGCTTCTTGTCCTTAAAAATAAATGTAATGTAATATGTGTGTGTATTTATGTATATGAAACAACAGAGCAGTACAGGGTTCAGATTGTGGAATGCTGATGGCAACTACCAGTCTCAGTGGAGCTTTCCCTACAGAAAGCTACTGAGTGAAGGAAGCTACCACTGGGATGCACGCATTTGCTCTCTTCTGAAGTTTTCAGGGCCGCAGCCATTATCACTTCTCAAACACATGCTAAATTTGCAGAGTGACATCTTTCCTTGTAGAGGAAGCACAAGGCTTTTCTGTGAATCAGCCAGATCTGACTCAAAGACACGAACACATCCGCTTTAGAGCATCATGACACAGGTGTCTAAAACACTTTCCCAGAATTTCTAAGCAGGTTTGCTGCAGTTTGATTGAGACAGAAGTCATCAGATGCGAAATAGCAGATTAGGTGAGAGCATACATTTGAGAGGCAGGCACCACTGAGTAGGGCTGTGCTATGTGCCCTAGGACAAACTACTTGTCCTCTCTGAACCCATCCCTGTCAATTAGGTTATTGTGAGGATTAATCAAGGTAAGATATGTAAAGCACTTAGCTCAATGCCTGGCTGGTTAGCTCTCAATTAGAATATTGTATGACAATAATATATTGAAACATTTAGTAAGCAGTGAGTCAACTTCTCTGATAAAAACTTAGAAGTTTAGAGCATTCTACTGAAAACTATGTTAGATTTGAAAATCATATGGCCTTAGCATTTGCAAATATAACAGTCTTGCTTTTAATGAGTAGTTGATAATTTTGTTAACACCAGTTTAAACTGCATGTATAGAGTTTATGAAAAACTTTGTAACTTCAGATACAAAGACTATACAGGATTCATGTGACTTGTGATGAAAATATAATTTATTCATTCCATTGGGAGAAAGCCAGGAGCCTGTACAAACATTTATGTATTTGGAAATTTGGAGATTTGAGGGGATCTTGGAACTTAGAGTTTCTAAATGTGGAGAACTTCATCAGCCACTGCTCCTGATGTTTTATGATCCATTCCCAAGATATTGTTGTGCATTCAGTTGGTACTTATTATATGTTTAAGCCTAATTAAAGGATAAAAACATACCTAAAAATTCAGCTACACCCCCAAAAAAGATTTAAAATGTTTTTAAAGAGTAAGTAAATCAGGATGTTGCTTTAGCACTTACAGCTGGAATTGGATGGGCATTCATGTTCCAAACATTGAAAAGAGGCACCATCAGCCTTATGTACTTTCAAGACTTTTTGGGAATAGAGTTTTAAATGTGACCCATAGTAGAAAGAAAAAAGATCATGGTCATTTCTAAAAATAACCTCAAAGTACCTCAAAATGTTTTGAGTGGTTCTGTCCCCCTGGGCTGGGGGGTCCGCGGTGCCGCCGTAGTCCCTTGGGGCTCTGCAGCTGTTAATTCACATGCCCACTAAGAGGGTGAGGCCCCTTTAAAGAGGATCCTTTTCTTCCTGGAGGATTTCAGAATGGAGATTTTTAACTGCTTAGGCTGACATCCCCTCCAGAGATCCAGCATTTCCCACTGACCAGGTGCAGGGAAGCTGCATCATCTGGGATGGTCGAAAGCAGAGGTTTCAAACACTTGGCTCTTATGGCAATATTATATGTGATATGTACAGATTATATACATAATTTTAAAACTCATATTCAAATTCATTTACTCATAGAGAATAAAGTTGTTTTCTCTCTAAGTGATGTTAGGAGTCTATAAGGTTGCCAAGGGAGGCTTCGGGAGTTGTAATAAGATTTTTCTTTTTCTTTTCCTGTTAGTCTGCGCTGCACACAGATCTCTCTAAAACAAATGTATCCAACTTTTTTCAACGTATGTTTGGCATGTGGTCACTTTCTGGCATGGGCTTCGCTCTGGGGAGTGAGCTGAGCCTTCAGCACCTGGCGCAGAGCCCAGCACACAGACACAGAGCACTCCTCAGTTCCCTGAATGAAAGTGAAAGGAAGTATACAGTGTGGAGGGGGAAATGGTCAGGGATATTACTGTATTCAGAGAAACCTAAAATGTTTTAAAAATATACATTTTTATGAAAAATATTCTAGAAATCCAGCAAGCTTCTGCAGAATTCAGAATCCTCTGAGGTTTCAAAAAGCCCCAACTAGAGCACTGTTTCTTGGTTCTGTTTATGAGAGCCCCCATCGTATCACCAGTCAACTCAGGAACATTTTGTAGTGACATTGGGTTTGTACATGTATGCATACTTAAAAAAAATCACACCATCAACCTCACAGTGTCAGAATCCAACAGAATTATCAATCTAGATCAAAATTTCTAAAAGCTGGGGAATCCTAAACCAGCAGCCGCAGAAGAATTAGGTTTTTATTCAGTTTCTTTAGATACCTGTGCCCCCACCTTGTGTCCCAATCTGGGGCTGCTTAATTAGAAACTATGAAGGTGGGACCAAGAAATCTAAATTTTTAACAGCTTCTCAGGTCACTAGTTACATTAAAGTTGGAAAATTACTAAAGAAAAGCAAACCTCAAAATAACTCTCCAGATCCTTTCTAAGGGCACTTAAATCTAGAAGACAGTTCTGGAAATGTTTTGCGCGCTCTTCGTATTCTACTAATTAAAATATCTAACACATGAGTATTCTGGGTCATTCATTAAATAAGCAAGTCAAATTCATCCATGTGTTCATAGGCTTATTACCTGCTGGTAGAATGGAAAGAGAATAAGCATGTGATAATTGATTCCAGTGAATCATCTTCTAGTTTGACCAGAACAGATCAAAATGACCAAAATGTTCTCTTTGAGCCTCTAAATTAGTTATAGCATCTGCAAGCTAAGACTCTCTCTTATCTTCAAGCCTTGGGAAAGAGTTGTATCTCTACCAGCTAGTGAAGAAAGCTCACTCACACTTTTGGTTGAAGAGGGTTAAGCTATAGTGGGTGAGAACCACTTGAAGCCTTTGTATGGAAATTTAAAATTCAAGCCTGAAAATAAGCAGCGTTTGGGGTTTACATACATGTGAAAACATGTGCCATGGTAATGTCGCTTAAAGTCTCTGGATTTCAGCTTCAGTTTTCTTTTCCACAAATCACTTCATATGTTCTGTAGTGGTTCTCATCAGGGATTCCCTGGACCCTTAGAGTCCTCAAAAATATTAAGAAGGAGATGGTCCATTTTCAGTATTTTAAACTAACCAAAAGAAATTGTACGTTTATTCTGAGAACACTATGCAGTCCAATGTTTTCATTGGAAAAACCTGCTTTGGGGATCAATTACACCAACTCATTGTGGTTATTTGAGAGCCCTTTTTAGCATTCATTCATTCATCCATGAAGGAAAATAGTTATACTGTGATATGAATTAGAATGTCATGGAGGGTCTCTTAACCAACATCAGGAGTTGTAGGAAATGGCTGTCAAGAGAGACTACAGAGTAGGTAATGTCTAAACTGAATTGTAAAGGACACATAGAATTGGTCAGGTGAAAAAGCTGGATACGTGTAAAATATGCAGAGGCTCAGAAAGAGAGAAAACAATTGTGGTATGTCCTGGGCACTGCAAATAATTAAGTATAGCTGAGAGTTTGGAGTTGAGTGGGGTTGCGGAGTAAGTGGGGGAAGATTAGAGGTAATGGCTAAGCCTGGAGAGTTTAGCTGGGATGAGGATTCAGTTGAAGGGCCTGTGTGCCAGACCTGAATGATGCTGAAGACGGTGGACAGCTTTAGAAAAGCTTAAAGTGAAGGACGGGCATGATCATATTCACAATGTATAGAGAAAACCACAGCCACGATGCAGAGAATGGGTTGGAGGTGGTGAGACTCACGCTGGTCAGGAGCTGCTACAGAAATTCATGAGAGAAATGAGACTCTGAACGAGGCAGTGGCATTGGTGGCGGAAGATGAGACTAAAATTCATAGAATGGATAGTTCTTGAGGTTTAATTGGGTGTGGGTGGCGGGGAAAGGCTGGAACAAAGGAAGATCCCTGAAAGCACAGTCTGAGAAAGCATATCACAGGTGGCATCAGAAACCCATGCCTTTGATGGGGGCATGACTGTGTTTTGTCCAGTCCTGGATGAGGGTGCAGTATGCCTTATGGAGGAGTCAGACCTAGTTTGAATTTGAATCTGGGTTTAGCCATCTTCTGCCCAGCCCCCTGCATTCTGTAAATTCAGACACACTACTTAACCCACGATGCCTCTGCAAGATGGTTGTAATAAAACCTATCTTTTAGAATCACTGGGAGCAGAGAGAAGGAATATGGTGGTTTACTGGAGTTGGACATTGGACATTGAATGTCTTCCATCTTAGAGTCTTCATTATTAATAGTAGCATCACTATCTTTATTCCCAAGCTCTGTGATCCTGCCCAACTTCATGCAAAATCAGGGACAGGACAGTAAGAGTTTCTTTGACTTGCCAGCACCGCTAAAAAGTCTAAAAGCCAGCACCTCTAAAAAGAATAAAAGACCTCTTTGTCATGGACACTCTGGCCCATGGAACACCTCAAGAATCTGCTAGTATTGGGGGCCCCTATGTCAGCAGAGGCCTGGTAATGTTAGCCGTGCTCCTCCTTGCTGTGGGTGTCATGCACCCTCGCCCACCACACCCCCTCCAAAACACTGCCCCTTTCCCTATAGAACCATCTGGCCAGCACATGGCCTGCCCCACATGTTTGTGGTGAGGATAAAATGTGATCCTGTGTGAAAGTTCTTTGTAATTCCAAAGGCACAGCTATTCTTATTACTACTGGTTTGGACATAATGCACAACCCTCCCACTCCCCATTCTGTCTCTCTCTGCCTCTCAGTTTTACTGTCTGTCTTTCTCTCTCTCTCTCTCTCTCTCTCTCTCTCTCTCTCTCTCTCACTCTCTCTCTCTCTCACACACACACACACACCAGTTTCACAGAAACACAAGCCATCAAGCCGCACTGTAAATGAGGGACTTGCGCTGGAGCCATTATGGAAGAGGAATTGTTTCCTTCAGAGTAATTGACACATGATAGCAGCCCATATTGTCGTAGGCATTGGATGAACAGCATACTTCAGCTCCTGGCACCACAGCTTCACCTAATGGGAGAAAACATTTATGTGTAATAATAGTAATACAAGAGCAAGGAGGCTGATGCTCAGGAAAGAGTTTCTGTGATTCTTCCACGAGGGTGCAGTCATACTAAGAGGCTTTGGGCTTTGCAAGGCAGAAGGGCCAGGGACTTCCTAAGATAAGGCTATGTGGGATGAGACACTGCCCTGAGTCCTGAGGAGAGGAGGGTCACAGGAACATTTCTCTGTGCACAGCCAGGCATTCCCATGTTCTCTGAGCAGGGAGCTTGTGAATCAGCCTTCTCAGCCACATAGCTGGTTCTGTGTCTCCCTCTCCGCCTCCCTCTGTCTCCCATGAGAAACATAAAGAGAATTAGACTCCCAGACCACCTTTCCATATAGCAAAGGATGATGAGGCAGACAGAAGGGATGCTAAGATTGCTCTGCTATTTTGGACTTAACAAAACATAAAAATCACAGCGCAGCATCTTCAATAATGTCTATCTTATATTCCAAACTGCAGATACATGAAATATATAAATCAAGATTTGGGTTAAAGGGGCTTGCGGTGGAGAACTTTAGGCCCTGGAGGAAAGGGAACACTTGGAGGCTCCAATCAGGTGGCATGTTGAAAATGATTCAAACCTCAATGATCTAGCCTCTGCTCTTCTACAATCTAGGACATGAATGCATTAGCACTTGGACTTGGACTTGAATTGCAAATTTAATTTTTGTTGTTCATATTTAAAAAGCTACACCAGATGCTTGGAAAACATTAGGGTTTTGCTGGCTAGAGAACAGAAATATTCTACCTATTTGTGTTTTGAAGATCCAGTAAGCATTCCTTCTCAGCTGCAGTTGTAACTATTTGTATCACTGAATTTTGAAAATGGTAAAGCTAAGCCTTCGTAGGTGTTTACTGGTATCAGGTGTGAGGCTAAATGCTTTCTACATTATTTCATTTAACCTCAGACTCACGGTAACTCTATGAGCTAGTTATTACTGACCCACTTTGCAGATAAGGAAACCAAGGCTCAGGAGAGTTTAAGTAAGTTTTCCAGGATTCATTTATTCAACATGTATTTATTGTCTACTCTGAGCTACTGGAAACCCAGTAGTAAACAAAATGGAAGAATCCCTGCCTTCATGTAACTTATATTCTAATGGAAGGTATCATAGCCAACATTTCTTAAGACCCAGACAATATTGATATGTATTAGCTCTTAGGTAGGTGATGTTGGATTTGAACTCAAGCATTCTAACTCCAGAGCCAGTGCTCCTCTTTCTCTAATTCTCACTGTACTGCCTCACCCAGCAGCCCACTCAGCCATAGGAGGTGAAACTTGGGGTCCCAGCCAGACCTGCCTGGCTCTATGGTCTTGGCCACCACCGTTTTATAGAGAAACAAATGGACCAGCTTTGTTTACTTCTCTGTCCTGCTCCATTCATTACATGACCTGGAACAGTCATGGACTTAGACTTTCTAAAATCGAGTCAGTTCATTGTTAAGACAAATGCTTATGTTTTGAAGGTTAACATTACTCCAGGAGGTGTTAAAAGCCCTAACTCTCGTTTCCTTTATGTGGTATTTGACCATGCCGCTATGTTTGGAGCTATGTTCAAGTATCTTCCATACTTCTCATCAAAACCATGGTATCTTGCTTTGTCCAATAAATAAGATCATTTTCTAGCAGTTTCTATGTAATACAATGAGTTGAGCCAGTTTTTTTTTTTTTTTTTCATCAAATTCCAATGTGTTCCTGTTAGGGCCTTGTGTTCAGCAGTTTGAGGGCCTCTACCAAATGACTATGGGCTGTGTCTGATATTGTAAAAATATAAGATTTAGGAATAAGGGTTAGACTGGATTTTTACTCAAGGACCCTTTCTACTCTGTTTACTTTTATTTCTTTTTCTTTTTTTTTTTTTTTTTTTTTGAGACAGAGTCTCACTCTGTCACCAGGCTGGAGTGCAGTGGCACAATCTCAGCTCACTGCAGCCTCTACCTCCCAGGTTCAAGTGATTCTCCTGCCTCAGCCTCCCGAGTAGCTGGGACTACAGGCATGTGCCACCACACCCAGCAAAATTTTGTATTTTAATAGAGATGGGGTTTCACCATGTTGGCCAGGATGGTCTCAATCTCTGACCTCGTGATCTGCCCACCTCGGCCTCCCAAAGTGCTGCGATTACAGGCGTGAGCCACTGCACCCGGCCATACTTTTCAAATATAATCATCTACTTATGAGAAAGCACCTAGCAGTAAAATGACACTTCTTGAACTTTACCACATCTCCACATTGGTTTTATTACCCATGGTGCTCCTCTAGAGGCCCGGTAGTTTCACATGTGAGTGTTCAGGTGTCAGGGGCAGAGGGAATCCTACTCCTCTCTTGCACTGGTTCTGTAATACACAGCACCTTGCCAAGAATAAGAGAGTACCCGAGTGGAAAGACCACTGAGCCTTCTCTCTCCTACGCTGTCATTCTGCCTTCTGCCTGCAACTATGTAAAGTTACTGAAACCCCTTCTAACCCAGCCCAGTCACCCCTCTGTCACTCAGCAAGCATCTCCCCAGTAGCTACTCTATGCCAAGCTCTTTTACCATGCCCACATGCACTGGCCCTTTCTGGCAGAAGGGAAAGCAGCAGACAGATGAGTTAGGTTTGTAATTGATAAGTCCACAGAGTCAGCAAGACTTTTCTTAACTGGACTTTTAAAATGAGTCCAGTTAAGTGGATATAACACTCTTTAGGGTAAGAGATCTATCACTTCCAAAACCAGGAATATAGAGGCTGGAATCAGGCATTCCTTATGGTCAATGGGGCTGCCTCCTGCTCGGATTTAAACTCTTCTCGTAGCCCCTACGAATTAGGCAATAGAATGATTCATTCCGTTTGCAATTGTTTGTTAACCATTGCTATGAACACGAGGACTGGGTGCAGCCCTGTGGATACACAGTAAGCACATCAGCCACAGTTGCTACCTTCTTGGAGCTCACCAAACAGACACTTAAGCAGCTGCCCCAAAGCATGATAAAAGCTATGGTAGTAAAGTACAGACTGCTTGGAAAGACCCATTTCAGGACATCCAACCTAGTACAGTTGGTCAAGGAAGGCACCTGACATAGCTGGGCTGGGGAAGGGTATAAGAGAAGACTTCCTAGAGTAAGTGAAATCTAAGATCTGACCTGAAAAATAAGCAGCTGTTACCCAGGGGAAGAGGAGAGGGAGCGGGAGGATGTTCCAAGAAAACAAAACAACATGGACAATGCTCTAGAGGCAGAAGGAAGCTTAGCACCTTAAAGGTGATAGAATTCTAGGCTCTGAAGAGAAACCAGAATATCAGCACCTGTAAGGAACTAAAAGAGTTTCAAGAGAGTTTATGGAAAACGTAGGATAAGGGAGAAGAGGGGAGGAGATGCTGAAGAGAGAGGCAAAAGAGCGAGCCTGGAAAGATGAGCAGGAGCCAGGTGGTTTTGGCAAGAGTCAGTTTGGACTTTAACCTAAAGACGGTGGAAGTCGTTGCAGAGTTATACACAAGAAAGGAAGTGGTTTTTTTTGGTTTGTTTTTTTTTTTTTTTTTTTTTTTGGAAAATGTGGCATTATAAGGAGTAGATTAAGGGAACACAAAACAGTAAAAAAAATAGACAAAAGAGCAAATGAATGGAGGCAAAGCATAAAAGACCAGTTAGAAGATGGCGGCAACAATCTAGTAAGAGATAATGGTATCCTGGCCAAGGATAGTAACAGTAACGGAGGAAGGAGATGAGGGGGCACATTAGAGTTATATTTTGGAGGTGGAATCCATAGGACTTGGTGATTGTTGGTGTGGGAGGTTTCAAGAAAAATGCTCAAGTGTCTGACTTGGATAAATGGATAGATACTGAGATAGGGAACACTGATGAGGATCTTGTTTGGGTAACAAAGGATAATAAGCTCAGTGTTGAGGCCTGTTGAGTTTTAGATGTCCATGAAATATCCAGTAGGAGAACACTGGATTTAGCGGAGCTAAGCACTAAATACGGTGAGCCTGCTTCAGCTGTCTTCTCTAGGCTGACGACCCCAAAACAATGTACCCAGTCCAGCTATGTGAGCCTGGGAAGATGAGCATTTTTCGGGGCTGTCAGCCTAGAGAAGATATTTGAAGCTGTTGTAATCGAAGAAGTTGTCTAAGCAAGAACGCAGAGTGAGCAGCAGGAGAAAGAAAGCTTAAGACAAAACACTGAAGAATCCCATCCTTTAGGAGAAAGAAAGACTACATAAGAGATTGAGAAAGAGCTGGTGGAGAAAGGAGGAAATTGAGAAGAGTATGATGTTGTGGAAATCAATGGAAACGTGCTTTTAGAAAAGAGTGAGCCACTGTATCAAAAGGTGTTGAAAGGTGAGGTCACATAAGAACTTAAAGGAAGTTTGGGATTGCATTAAACATTAATTTTCAATTCTATGCTATTTAGTACATGTATTAAATTCCATATTCTTAGAAGTTTTTATTTTAACATTTTTTAAAATGTTGATTTAATTCCTTGATGTTTTCATTTAAGTTGTGGCAAGAATTTAGGATAGGTATTAACGTATTTTTCAAGTATGTTACATTTTGGTCCAAGTCTCATGTCTAGCATTCATGGTGACTCACACCTGTAATCCCAGCACTTAGGAAGGCTGAGGCAGGCTGATCACTTGAGGCCAGGAGTACCAGACCAGCCTGGCCAACAGGGTGAAACCCCATCTCTACTAAAAATACAAAAATTAGCCAGGCATGGTGGCCTGTGCCTGTAATCCTAGCTACTGTGGAGGCTGAGGCAAGAGAATCATTTGAACCTGGGAGGTGAGGGTCTCAGTGAACCAAGATAGCACCTCTGCACTCCAGCCTGGGCAACACAGCAAGACTCCGTCTCAAAAACAAAAAAGGAAAGAAAATAATAACAGATTGTTCTTCCTTGCTGAGAGGAGTATTGCCCTTATTAACTATCTCTTTTCTTTTGTTTCCCACCCTTCAATCTTTTGTTTGTTTTCTATCTCTTAGCCCTGTGAGCTCTGCTTTTAGATAAAACCTTTTCCCATACAATTTGAATTGCAGTGTTGCCTGATTTTGAAATTATAAGTATGACTTATTTCCTTTGTGTCGTAACCACTTAAAAGTTAGTTCATAGCAATGCACATCACAATCCTTAAAGAGTAAAATATGACTTTTAGTCATCCTCTTTCCTGTTTCTTTTCCAGCTACAAGAGACTGTGAAAAGGAAGTTGGAAGGAACTCGATCACCACTTAATGGAGACCAGCAGAATGGTGCTTGTGATGGGAATTTTTCTCCAACTAGCAAACGAATTCGAAAGGACATTTCTGCGGGGATGGAAGCCATCAACAATTTGCCCAATAACATGCCACTGCCTTCAGCTTCTCCTCTTCACCAACTTGACCTGAAGCCTTCTTTGCCCTTGCAGAACAGTGGAACTCATACTCCTGGGCTTCTAGAAGATCTAAGTAAGAATGGTAGGCTCCCTGAGATTAAACTTCCTGTCAACGGTTGCAGTGACCTGGAGGATAGCTTCACCATCTTGCAGAGCAAAGACCTCAAACAAGAACCTCTCGATGACCCTACTTGCATAGACACATCAGAAACATCTCTTTCAAATCAGAACAAGCTGTTCTCAGACATTAATCTGAATGATCAGGAGTGGCAAGAATTAATAGATGAATTAGCCAACACGGTTCCTGAGGATGACATACAGGACCTGTTCAACGAAGATTTTGAAGAGAAGAAGGATCCAGAATTCTCGCAGCCAGCAACCGAGACCCCTCTCTCCCAGGAGAGTGCGAGCGTGAAGAGCGACCCCTCTCACTCTCCCTTCGCACATGTCTCCATGGGATCTCCCCAGGCGAGGCCTTCTTCTTCTGGTCCTCCCTTTTCTACTGTCTCCACGGCCACTAGTTTACCTTCTGTTGCCAGCACTCCTGCAGCTCCAAACCCTGCAAGCTCACCAGCAAACTGTGCTGTCCAGTCCCCTCAAACTCCAAACCAAGCCCACACTCCAGGCCAAGCTCCACCTCGGCCTGGAAATGGTTATCTCCTGAATCCAGCAGCAGTGACAGTGGCCGGTTCAGCATCAGGGCCTGTGGCTGTGCCCAGCTCTGACATGTCTCCAGCAGAACAGCTCAAACAGATGGCTGCACAGCAGCAACAAAGGGCCAAACTCATGCAACAGAAGCAGCAACAGCAGCAACAGCAGCAGCAGCAGCAGCAGCAACAGCAGCAGCAGCAGCAGCAACACTCAAATCAGACTTCAAATTGGTCTCCCTTAGGACCTCCCTCTAGTCCATATGGAGCAGCTTTTACTGCAGAAAAACCAAATAGCCCAATGATGTACCCCCAAGCCTTTAACAACCAAAACCCTATAGTGCCTCCAATGGCAAACAACCTGCAGAAGACAACAATGAATAACTACCTCCCTCAGAATCACATGAATATGATCAATCAGCAGCCAAATAACTTGGGTACAAACTCCTTAAGCAAACAGCACAATATTCTTACTTATGGCAACACTAAACCCCTGACCCATTTCAATGCAGACCTGAGTCAGAGGATGACACCACCAATGGCCAACCCCAACAAAAACCCCTTGATGCCATACATCCAGCAACAGCAACAGCAGCAGCAACAGCAACAGCAGCAGCAGCAGCAGCAGCAGCAGCCACCACCTCCACAGCTCCAGGCCCCCAGGGCACACCTGAGCGAAGACCAGAAACGCATGCTTCTCATGAAGCAGAAAGGAGTGATGAATCAGCCCATGGCTTATGCTGCACTTCCATCCCATGGTCAGGTAAGTGTAAAAGTGAGACACTTCGAGTGGTGCATTTCAGACTGTTAATGTGTGATGCTCTACGAGCTTCCACTGTAGTTGGGTCTAATTGCCTGCAGAAAGCCTCTCTATACATCCTCAGATAGTGGCCAGTTTTGGAGGGTTCTTTTTCAATTTCTCCTAAGAGATGGAAAAGGGTGGCATGATAAACTTTCTTATATTTCAATGTCTAGGAATCAAACTTCTTTTATTCCCAACTGCAGATAAGAATTACATAAAATTCTCACTCTGAGGGAGGGAGGCTGCAGAGGTCACTCCACCAAACATGGCACTACCTCTGTAGCTTCTCTCCCAGCTCGCATGATCCTAGGCTCTGGGTGGTGGGAAGCGGGGGACATTCAGGGCTATCTATAACCGTTTTATAAGGCCCTGAGCAGCCTTCAGCTGTCTTACTGAATTATGAATAATGGGAAATTTGGCTTGTTGATGTTCAAATATAGGAGAGCTTTCTGGATTTTCAAAGCAAAGTGGAGAGTAGATTTTTGTAGGACCTCATAATGTTTAAACACTTGCTGCTAGACCAGCAACAGTTGGAAGCTGGTTTGATCTTCTTACTTGGGAGTGCAATGAAACCTCTCTGATTCATTCAGCTCTATTTCCGGAAAATGTGATGGTGAATATATCTTAGTGCTGTGTTAAAATAAAGTCTCCACTTTCTCACTGGCCTTCTTCATGGGAGGTTGGGCTCTCGGTGTGCATGGTAAAAAATGAGCAGCAACCAGTCGGGAAGTGAATAGTCACTGACAAGCATTTCACTCTCTTCATCCTGACCAGTGGCAAACAGCCACAGCTCCTTTAGTATAACATTTTTTCTACCCTGAAGGAGAGAGTGGGGAAATGCCCATTAGAGCGACTCCCCCTGCCCCACATGGATGAATTCAAGAGAGATCATCTTACTGCCAGTTGCTGTGCTGTGCCTCAATTCTTCCAGGATGCAGACACAGTCATTTTACTTGGAGAATTTGCAGAAAAGTCTTTGCTTTAGAGGCCCTCATGTCTAAACAGGTTCTAACTAGTGCTTGGATAGGTGTCCACAATTGAGTACTTTAGAAGCAGTGGGAAATAACGCAGGCAGATCTTGCCTCACTTGGTTATTTGCATCTTGTAGCTCCTGGAGTGCCCCACCCCACCCCTGAAACTCCAAGCTTGATGGAGCTGCAGGGCTGGAGGTGGTGCTGGCCTGCAGAGACAGGCCTGAGCTCTGTGGCTTCATTCTTGTCCTCAGCCTTACAACCCCCAAACCTCACAGTGGCTTGTTGTCTGCACATGCCAGCCAGCTCTAAAGATTCCATCTGGATAAATAAAAGTATAACTTGGTTTACATTGACTGCAATCAGTAGCTGATAGAAAAATATCATTGAAATGTGAGCTTTTATGTATTATCTTAGTTTCATTAAGAATATATACCATTGGGGAAATACAGCATTTTATACACTTCCAGATTAAGTTCTGAAGTAGGCAGAAATACAGGCAGTATACATGGATGTTTGTGGTAGCCCAGGTGTGTCAGAAGGTTTATGAGATCACAAGCTGTCAGAATGGTCGGTCTGTTGTTAATACAAATTGTGCTTCTACATTCGCTGTTTTTACACTAGCTACAGTAGAGTATTTCCTTCAAGCCAGACCAAAGATGAATAATTAATCCCAGTTCACAGGCTCTGCAGACATGTGAGTGCAGTGATGCACCCACCCTCACCCCCACTAAATGTCTTTCGAAATGTGCCAACTTGGGACAAAGTTCCTGTCTTTGTGGGAACATGGATTTTAAGGGTACTTCTTTCAGGTCCTTATGCCTGACGAGCTGTGAGTCACTGAAGCTGGTAGCTGCAGAGGTCATGTTTTGAAAGAGCTCAGTCAGCTGAAGAAGCAAAGTGATGTTTTTCTGGATTAAATCTGTGTGCTCCTCCTCTCTTCTCTCGTCTCTCGAAGTATTTTCAGTGTGGACAGAATATTCCTTTGTGAGTCCTCATTAGAATAATCACTTCTTAACCTCATAAAAACTCATCAGGTAAAAGCGTGCTTTTTAATGAAATATTAACTCACCACTGTTTGAAACAAGCTTCAAAATACATGTATAAACATGTGAATATCTTTCTGCAAACATATTTATTTCATGTTTTTATCTGATTGTGAAGCAGTATTTACATAGTTCTCAGAATAGTTCATTACATTATATGCGGGTACATTCCACAAATATGAGCACGAATTGCAGGTGCGATATAAAATATAATTATACATAGGTTTAGTTCAGTTTCGTTTTCTGCTGTTGCTAGTGAAAACTCACTTTATTCTTTGTTGATCACAATGACCATGATCAACATTTCGTTTTAATGAATGACTTGAGCAGCAAAGCCTTTTAGGCACATTTATTTCAAGAAAATTGTCTTCTACAGATGTTTACTTATTTGGAACATTTGTATAAAATTCCATCTCTCTCAGAAATGAATAGAAATGTGCTTACTTCCTGTATATTTCAAAAAAGAGGGAAACAAAAATAGAAACAAAAGATATTTCAAAATTTTGAATGTGTTTTATCTAGTAATTCCATTTCTCAGAATTTACGTGTTATTCTTCTTGGTCAGATGGTTGAAGAAAGTTTATGCTCATGGTGTTATTTATGATAGTGAAAAACTTGATCTAAAAATAAGTATTTTGGAAAAATAAATATGTACATGACATTCATGATATAAATAAATGACTAATCATATGGAAATGCCTTATAATATGAATAAAATAGACCATAAAACAATTTATATGTTACAATCCAAATTGTGACTTTTAGTATGTGTAGAAAAATACTGAATAACTGAAATGTTATTTTAGGAATTCTAAATACTGAATTCCTAAAATGTTAGGAATGATATTTATTTCTGGCTGGAAAAATTATGAGTGATTATTGTTTTCCTCTTTATATTTAACTGAATTTTGTAAACTTTCTATCGTACATGTATGTTAATTCTACCCTCTGCGAAAATACTTTTTTAAGGAAGGGAAACTCCCTGTTTAAAAGAGTTTACCCTTCGTTAATTCTTTTTTTTTTTTAATTCTTAGTTGAATTGATTTGCCACTTGGATTGAGGCAATATCATTATTTGCTATTCATTGATATATATTAGTTGTGAATCCCTGCTTTAGTGAGTAGTCCTAAAACCTGCCTCCCACACTCAGTCTCTTTTCCATTCTGTCTCCTCATCCCTTTACCATGTTCTCATTCCTAGAAAATTTTAGCTACATTAGTGACAGTGAAAGTAGCAATAACATTTTTACCATTAAAAGTTTTTGAATCTTCTCAGAGATATGTTCTTATATTATTTCTGTATTCCCTTTGCTTTTTTTTTACTTTTTTTTTCTTTTTTTTTTGAGACAGAGTCTCGCTCTGTCACCCAGGCTGGAGTGCAGTGGTACATCTCAGCTCACTACAAGCTCCGCCTCCCAGGTTCACGCCATTCTCCTGCTTCAGCCTCCCAAGTAGCTGGGACTACAGGAACCCGCCATCGCGCCCGGCTTTTTTTTTTTTTTTTTGTATTTTTAGTAGAGACAGGGTTTCACCGTGTTAGCCAGGATGATCTCGATCTCGTGACCTTGTGATCCACCCGCCTCAGCCTCCCAAAGTGCTGGGATTACAGGCGTGAGCCACTGCGCCCAGCCTACTTTTTTTTTTTTTTAAACGTTCTGGAACTTCTATTCATCATGGACTAAACTCCCAGATTGGCTCTAATTTTCTTCTTACCAGCTTCACTTTTTAAAAATTAATACATAATATTTATACATATTTATGGGGTACATGTGATATTTTGTTACAGGCATAGAATATGTAATGATCAAGTCAGGGTATTTAGGGCATCTATCACTGTATTTATTCTTTCTTTCTTTTTTTCTTTTTTTGAGACAGGGTCTCACTTTGTTGCCCAGACTGGAGTGTAGTGGCACTGTCATAGCTCACTGCAGCTTTGAATTCCTGGATTCAAGCC
This sequence comes from Macaca mulatta, assembly GCF_049350105.2. Taxonomy (NCBI): domain Eukaryota; kingdom Metazoa; phylum Chordata; class Mammalia; order Primates; family Cercopithecidae; genus Macaca; species Macaca mulatta. The sequence goes on along the minus strand of NC_133410.1, from coordinate 148,761,418 downwards.
ATCCTCCCACCTCATACCCCAAGCAGCTGGGACCAGAGGCGGTGGTCACCCTAACTGGCTAATTTTTTTTTTTTTTTTTTTTAGTTTTCAGTAGAGACAAGGTCTCACTATGTTGCCCAGTCTAGTGTCCAACCCCTGAACTGAAGTGATCTTCCTGCCTTGGCTTCCCATAGTACTGGGATTACAGGTGTGAGCCACCGTGCCCGGCCTGAGGATTTATTATTTCTATGTGATGGGAACATTTCAAGTTCTCACTTCTAGCTATTTGAAATATACACTACATGTTCTCCAATTTTTAAAATATGTGTTTTTGTTATGAAATAGAACTTAACTTTGGTCACATCTGGTTTTTTTCCTTCCTAATCCTGTTATTTCTCAAGGGCCAGGATCTCTCTCTCTCCTCTCTTACACACACACTTTAGCTGATTTTTGCATAGTGCCTAGCACTGTGTCTTAAACATAAAGATGTTCAATAAATCATTTGATGGTGATTATCAAAGTTTGGGTCAAAAATATGATTACAGTTGATTATCAGCTCCAATGGAGAAAGCATTAGCTCACATAACGCAGAGCTGCTTTTGAGATCAAATAGAAGAGCTGAAAAGGCAAGTCTAGAAAGAATCCTTTGATAGGAGGTGATTATCTTGAACCAGCAGAACAACAGTGAGATTGCTGGGAAGGCAACCACAATCCCTGTGTCTGACAAACAAAAAACAATGGAGCAACTATGAAAGAAGTAAACCAAAAGCAGAGACCACTTGCTGGTCAAGGACGCTCACAGGCCAGCCCAGAGCCCAAGAACAATTCCTGTGGGGAAGAGCAGAAAGGGAATCATGTCCAAAATGTGATGTTCATTTTTCATACTTGCAATCTTAGGACTAGATACATCATAGGTGACTCTGCTACTTTATTCTTTACACGTGTGTCTTCTACATGTGGCTGTGTGCATCATAATGAGTACACATGCTCATATTTTACAGAATGTTTTTCCCTTTCAATTTTATTTTCCCAGAATTTGTGGAGTGCCCTGTGTGGTATATTATTATAAGCTTTTTTGTCATAAAATCTCCAGAGAAAGAACAGAGCTGCAATATTCACAGCTATCATGGAAATCTCTTGGAAGATACATTTTCCTTAAAGAATCTGGAACCCCTTTGTTCAGTTTCCTTTATATATATATAGTTTACCTTATCCAAGTAATACACATGCATAGTTCAGAAAGTCAAATACTGCTAGGGGGCTTTTGATGAGAAACAGTAGTCCCGTTTCACCCACACCATTCTTAATTTCTGCTTGCCAAAGACAGCCACTTCCATGCAGTAAGTTGTCTTCTCATTTATCTCCATAAATTGCATTTCTCAAGTTTTCAATTACTCAATTCTACAGAAGATGGGGGGTTCAGCTACTTACACTACCTCCTCACAAACACACACAACCCCCCCACACACACAGTTTCTCTTTTCCTCTTTCCCGTCCTCTCAGTGTAACTAGCTATTTTACAAAACATGATTTTAAAAAGTAGTCCATGTTTACATGACTGATTTTTGCATAGTGCCTGACAGTTTAGCCATGTAGTATGCTATGATTTTGTTTCCTTACTTGTATAACTTTTTGTTTTCCTTGGAATTTATGATTGCCCTTTTGGGCGGGGTGGGGGGCATGTATTGTCTCTGTACGTACTTTCGATCCATCCTTAAACTTTTCTGACCCTGTAAAACATTCAATATGATCAAGCACGTCAGATAATGTAGTTTTTCTTATATTTTCTTTTCTTTTCCCTCTCTCCCTCCCTCCCTCCATCTTTCCTTCTCTCCTGAAGTTCTCTGCCCTCTTGGTTCTGTCCACTTCTGTCCTGCAGTTTTCTTGGTCTGCTGCTTAACGGAAGTCTTGCAGTCACCCTTCACCATCATTGTTGTAACGTTTCACCACCATTCTGTGTTGCGTCATCTGTTTTCTTGATCCCACCTCTTTCTTGAATTATTCCCTCAAATTGGTGGAAGTCCTCATAGTTTCTTACAAAAGGCTCAATGGGAGATTGTTTCTATGGAAGCGATTTTTGAGACTGTCTGTATCCTTACATTTGATTGAGTTCACCTGATGTAGAATTATAGGGTGTTTGTTTATTTGTTTGTTTGTGTTTTTAAGATGGAGTCTCGCTCCATTGCCCAGGCTGGAGTGCAGTGGCTCGATCTTGGCTCACTACCACCTCTGCCTCCTAGTTCCAAGCGATTCTTCTGCCTCAGGCTCCTGAGTAGCTGGGATTACAGGCGCATGCCATCACACCCAGCTAATTTTTGTATTTTTAGTAGAGACAATGTTTCACCATATTGGCTAGGATGGTCCCAAAGTCCTGACCTCAGGTGATCCACCCGCCTCGGCCTCCCAAAGTGCTGGGATTACAGGCGTGAGCCACTGTGCCCAGCCTATAGAGTTATAGTTTAGAAAACACATTTAATTAGAATTTTAAAGGCATTTCTTCATGGTCCTCTGACTTTCCTACTATTAAGTTCAGGGCCATTTGGATTCCCCACCGTATGTGTGTAACCTGTTTTTTCACTCTGATAACTTTTCTAATATTCTTTACCCTGAAATTTCATGATGACACACCTTAGTGTAGCTCTTTTTCATTCACTGTATCTAGTACTATGCATGTTTTTTTTAATCTGGAATTGTGTGTCCTTAAGATCTTGGATATATCTTAGTTTATTTCTTTGGTAATTTCTCTCTTCTTTTTTCTCCTTTTTTAACTTTCTGGAACTTCTGTTTGTTATGTATTAAACCTTCTGGATTGTCTCTGATTTTCATGTCTTTCCTATTTTTCATGTCTTTGTCCTTTTGCTCTATGCTCTGACATTTCCTTAACTTCATCTTCCAACCCAATTATTAAATATTTCATTTTGTTTATCACATTTTTAATTTCCATAGGCTCTTTCTTTTCTCTAATTTATCCTTTTCAATCCAAGGCTATTAATTATCATTTTAAAATGAAGCTTTCCAGGCCAGGAGCAGTGGCTCACACCTGTAATCCCAGCACTTTGGGAGACTGAGGCGTGCTGATCACTTGAGTTGAGACCATCCTGGCCAACATGGTGAAACCCCGTCTCTACTAAAAATACAAAAATTAGCCGAGTGTGGTGATCCAGGCCTGTAGTTCACAGGCAGTAGCTACTCGGGAGGCTGAGGCAGGAGAATCGCTTGAACCCAGGAGTTAGAGGTTGCAGTGAGCCGTGATCGCACCACTGCACTGCAGTCTGGGCAACAGAGTGAGACTCCGTTTCAATAAACAAACAAACAAACAAATAAATAAATGAAATTAAGCTTTCCTGTGCTTCCTGCTTTGTCTCTGTTTCTCCTAAGCATATTTTTTGATATGCTTGTTTTTCTTTCTTTCATAAAAGAAGCTTTTCTCAAATACCTGTTTAAGAGAGAGGCACAATAAAGCTAGTTAGTTGCTCTGTGTGCTTAGATGGGGCTTGTCAATTGCGGTGCTTTGTTACAGGGTGACTCGCCTAGAACCTGCCCATTTCACTGGGTCAGTCAATGTTTGTAGATTGTTTTCCCTTAAGCTAGACAGAAAAGACTTCCATCTCGTGGCTGAGGGTTGTAAACTTGGATGCTGGCTTTCTGGAGCTGAATAAGAGTAGGGAGGTAAGAAGTGGTGGTGATGTTGAGGGGCGTCCTACTAACTTCTATGTAGACTTTCACTTTATCTCCCTGTTTTCATATGGCTCCTCAACCTGCTGTGGGTAGGCCTGGGGTCCAGGATTCCAGAGTCCCGTGGTTTCATCTCTGCAGAGTAATCCACCCTCCTTCTTCTTGTCTGGGGGAGGGTATCTGGTCCACTTCTTAATTATACAGGATTGCAGCCAGTTTTCCTTTTTGCATTCCCATTTACCCTGGCGTTCAGAGGTACCTCTGATTCCTAAGTCTTCACAGCGTTGTTTAGCTTGAATCATCTTGCTTGATTTTTGGCTTCTTCTACTGCAGGATTAGATTCAGCTTTCTCTAAGCTGCTAAGTCGTTTACCACTCAGCCAGCTGATTTTCATCTTCCAAAATTTTGTTGACACCCCTCAATTCCTATTGCCATCTCCCATCTTCTTTGTTCTTAAATGTTTATGTCATTTTTATTCCTGTATTGTGATTGTACTGGAGCATCGGAGGAAGCCAAGATTAATGTGGGTGTTCATTCTACCAGAGGCTCCTTCAGTGACTTTCAACACCTTTCTGTTGAATATCAAATATTGTCCAATATTGAAATTTATAATTTTACAGCAGAATTCACATTATTATTTCTAACACTTTTGGCTTCAATGGAGTGGGTTTCAAAAAACCAAAAGTGCTCTCTTAACACAAAATTTACATATATCAAATACACGTATTGAAAAAGACAACAATGTCAACATGATCATCATGCTATTTTGGAAGAAGATTTTGTGATTATAACTATTGAGTAGTTTTCAGAATCTTGAAATACCGACTTACTTCAAGGACTATAAAAACAGTTCAGGTTCATGAGTCTGACTAAGACAGTAGTACCTAGCCACTCAGGTGCAAGGTGGAATATGGACAGAACACTCCTCACTGACTGAATCCAGGCCTTCCCAGCTGAGGGGAAACCAGCAAGCAGAAGGGCCCCCAAATCCGGATCTTAAATGCAGTGCCCCTGCTTATGGGTAAAATACCTCATTTCCATGTACATCCTGTCTTATTTTGAAAATTGATATTCTGTCAGAGTTTTAGAAATATGAGACTAAGAGAAAGCAGCAGAAAAGGAAACATTTTAGGAAAGGAATGGGCTTTCTGGAAGAAAGAGGTTTTTTCTTTTTTGTTTTTGTTTTTGTTTTTGTTTTAATTTTGAGATGGAGTCTCACTCTGTTGCCCAGGCTGGGGTGCAGTGGCACGATCTGGGCTCACTGCAACCTCCGCCTTCTGGGTTCAAGCAATTTTCCTGCCTCAGCCTCCTGAGAATCTGGGACTACAGGCACACACCGCCACGCCCAGCCAGTTTTTTTGTATTTTAGTAGAGATGGGGTTTCACTGTGTTGCCCAGGCTGGTCGCGAACTCCTTAGCTCAGGCAATCCGCCTGCCTCGGCCTCCCAAAGTACTGGGCTTATAGGCGTGAGCCACTGCACCCAGCCCGAAAGAGGTTTTAATTGCACTCCTATGAAAATATTCCTTAAAGGTTTTAGGGAACGAGAATATTCTTGTTTACTGAGAGAGCTGATAACCCATCAAACAGTGGTTCTGAAACATTTATGGGCCTAAGAATCTCCTGAGGAAAGCATTCAAGATGCAGGTAATCAGATTCCACTGCCAAAGGCCCAGAATCTGTACATCTGGGATGAGGCCTGGGGATGTGCATTTTAATGAACATCTCCCCCGCCCACATCTCCCAACCACTATCACCACCACGACCATTTTCTCCCAACCACTATCACCAACACGACCATTTTCTTTCTCTTTTTTTACTTTTTTTTGAGTCAGAGCCTCACTTTGTCACCCAGGCTGACATACAGTGGCAAAACCTTGGCTCACTGCAACCTCTGCCTCCTGGGCTCAAGCGATTCTTGAGCCTCATCCTCCTGAGTAGCTGAGATTAAAGGCATACACCATCATGCCCAACTAATTTTTGTATTTTTAGTAGACAAGGGGTTTCACCATGTTGGCCAGGCTGGTCTCGAACTTCTGACCTCAAGTGACCCACCTGCCTCAGCCTCCCAGAGTGCTGGGACTACAGGCGTGAGCCACTGCACCTGGCCACCACTACCATTTTCTAATGGAGAAATAGTATGTAAGATAACACTGAGGGCTGGGCTCAGTGGCTCATGCCTGTAATCCCAGCACTTTGGGAGGCTGAGGCAGGCAGATTACCAGGTCAGGAGATCAAGACCATCCTGGGTAACATGGTGAAACCCCGTCTCTATTAAAAATACAAAAAATTAGCTGGGCATGGTGGCACATGCCTGTAGTCCCAACTACTTGGGAGGCTGAAGCAGGAGAATCACTTGAACCCAGGAGGTGGAGGTTGCGGTGAGCCAAGATCGCACCACTGCATTCCAGCCTGGCGACAGAGCGAGAATACGTCTTAAAAAAAAAAAAAAAAAAAAGGTAACACTGCAGTTCAAGCAGCCTGTGTTTATTTCATTGCTAAATATTTGTATATGTTTAAATATGGCAGTTATAGTCCCGTTGATTCTCTTAGTAGAACAAAGTGGTCCATCTTCCAGCACTCCCTCCCCCCCACTCCCAATGTGGTGAAGAGTGGGATTTTTCTTCATCTCTCCAAGAGAGGGTTTGTTATTCATTTTTCTGTCTCAGGATTTAAGGGCACAGTCTTATAGTGCCAGGCTGCTTTCCTTAAGATCTACAGAAAGACAGACTGCAAAGGAATGGATACTACACAATTAAAGGCAACACAAGGCTTATGTAGGGCCTCTTTTGAGCTGTTCTCCTCGGAGAAAGACTGCTCTCAGGCACATGGGTCGGCCACAACCCTGTGTTCCGTGTTCTGATGCTCGGTTGCATCGAGGATGGCAGACAGGCAACTTTCCCAGGTGCTCCTGAGCTTCGGGGAGGCATTTCCTCAGCCAGATGCCCAACTTCATTCCATTTCCAGACTCCTAGATTCCCTTCCTTTAAAGGTGCATTCTGCTACACCCTAGGCCCTTGCCCAGTGCACTCACAGGTAAGAGAGTAGGCCCAGCTTTATTTTTTCCCGACAGGATCCTGCTAGACTAAAGGTTTGACACAGGTGTAGAAAATTGTAAAATGGCCAATCATATCCTCCCTGTGTATATTCACTCCTAAAAGTCGTGATGTTATGGACCAAAGCAAGATACCAAAACAGCATAATCTAGACTGCCCAGTAATGTGCAGTCTGGTCAGGGAGATAAGGGTGATACAAGGGAGCAAGTAGTCAGTGCTATCTTACTAAATTCTACATTCAGGATTCGGGGCAGAGAAAACAGCAAGGGTCAGTGCAGCCTGGAGAAGACAAGAGCAGCCTCCAAAGGGCAACTGAGCTTCAAGATAGACCAAGAATGAGTAGGAGTTGGAGGGATAGAGGGTGAGTAGAAAGGCATTCTGCTAGCGGCAAAGCGTTATTCCTTCCGTGGCCAACTTGGATTATAGCCAGGCTGGAGGGAAGCGTTCGGGTGGGGAATAGCAAGGTGAAATTTGAATGGGAGAACACTTAGAGGACTTTCTACTATTTCAAGTGTGAGACAGTAAGAATGTCTATCTGGACACAGCAGTTAAAATTTAAGGAACAATGGCCACAGTGGCATTTAGAGGGAAGAAGTAACAGAACTTGGTGCTTGAATAAATGACAAGATAAAAGGGAAATGAATCAAATATTTATGATCATAAGGTTAAAATATTGGGATGGTATAATAGTTCCTGAAAGATGATGATCACATATATATGTGTAAATAATCAAATCTCATTTACAGTATATTTAAAAGCAATTTAAACACCTGTAATTTACTTTGCTATTATTATTATTATTATTTTTTTGAGACGGAGTCTCGCTCACCTGAGTGCAGTGGTGCGATCTCGGCTCACTGCAAGCTCTGCCTCCCAGGTTCACACCGTTCTCCTGCCTCAGCCTCCTGAGTAGCTGGGACTACAGGCGCCCACCACCACACCTGGCTAATTTTTGGTATTTTTAGTAGAGACAGGGTTTCACCGTGTTAGCCAGGATAATCTCAATCTCCTGACCTCGTGATCCGCCCGCCTTGGCCTCCCAAAGTGCTGGGATTACAGGCGTGAGCCACCGTGCCCGGCCTTACTTTGCTATTATTTACCTTATACTTCTGTTTTATATTTCCAGTTTTCTGAGGTACTACTTGTCCCACAATCTGCAAAAGGTGTGAAGCAAGCTCATGGCTATTTTTTTTTTTTTTTGAGACGAAGTCTCGCCTTGTCGCCCAGGCTGGAGTGCAGTGGTGCGATCTCAGCTCACTGCAAACTTCGCCTCCCGGGTTCCCGCCATTCTCCTGCCTCAGCCTCCCGAGTAGCTGGGACTACAGGCGCCCACCACCACGCCCGGCTAATTTTTTGTGTTTTTAGTAGAGACAGGGTTTCACTGAGTTAGCCAGGATGGTCTCGATCTCCTGACCTTATGATCCGCCCACCTCGGCCTCCCAAAGCTCATGGCTATTTTTTTAAAAATTTGTGCAACATTGAGCCACAAATACCTTCTCTGTGTTTTATAGTTGGGCTTTTTGTTTTTACAGGTGTTTATTTTTTAGTAAATTCATATCACTATGAAAGTGGTTATTTTTATTAGAGTAATAACAGACTATCATATGTTCCTTTTGCTTAATATTTTTATTATAAAGATTTACATCGTCATATCTTAGCAATTATTTGAAGAGAGCCCTTTCTAAAGATAGTCTTATGGAGCATGCTTTAAAGAGTTCCAAGCTTTAAAGTATATTATGTCATCGTTCATTAACTATTCATACAACTCTGGGCTCTTCTAGAGGTTATAATACTCTTTGGGGAAAAAAACAAAAACAAAAATGCTGCTTTCCTATACAAAGATATTCTATTATATTTTGGTTCCTGGGCAAGATTCTCTAGAATTCGTCCTCTTTATGACAACAAATGGTTTGCAGCGGATCTAGTACATAGAGAATCAAAATATCTTTCATGTTGGTTAGATTTCCAATACATTGTCATGATTAGTTAATATGATACATGAGATTATGCAATTTACCTACACATTTTATTTAGCAAGTAGTGAATAGTGACCCCAAATTGTATCCAAACTAATAACTCCCATTTATTAATATGATTTCCTAGAGTAGGTTTTATAAACATATCTGCATTCTCTAATTGCTCTTCTTAGATCTGAGATGTTTGGGAATTTATTTGGCCTGCTTTTCTGCCCTGGGCTCTGGCCAATTCATACAAAGGATGTTTTAATGGTCTTGCTAGGCTAGGAGCACTTTCAGTGCCATGTGGATGTTAGGGGTGCAAGTAAAAGATTGCCTCGGATGTAGAGTGCGGTCCACTTCAGGCAATGCCTCTGAGCCGATGAACTGCTGCCCTAGCCCACAGGCACCCCTAGTGTGACAGCAACCCCTTGTGTACCCTCTGCTGGACACTGTTGTGCCAGGCACAACCGCACAGCCATCGGTGGCAGCCTGGTTCCACTTGATCATTCCCTAAAAGCCACTATGCGTGAGAGCTAGCTTTTAGATCAGTGCAATAAGAATGAGTTACATGTGCCACAGAGTGCCAAAGTGTGCTCTTGCTGGGGCCAGTCAGAGCCTGTACTGCAAAGCCTGCGAGTAGAAGGGTGATTGAAGGCCCTGGAACATGAGGCAATTCACATCTGAGTGTATTGCAGCCTTCGTGGTAGATAGTGCTAGTTTCAGTATCGCCCATTAGTAAGAGTTTCATTAGTGTGGCAGAAAAAGCCCAGAGACAAGACTTGGAAACACACTTGCCCCTTGCCTCCGTCTCAAAGCAGTGACAGGTTTAAAGGTTCCAAACTCTAGAGCAGCACTGTCCAATCAAAATAGAATGCAAGCCACCAGTGCAAACCGTGTGATTTTTAAATTTCTGTTGGCCATGTTACAAAAGGTAAAAAGCAGCTGGTGACATTCATCTTAATATATTTTTATTTAACCCAATGTATTTAAAATATGGTTATGTTAACATGTAATCAATATGAAGATTACTAATGGTATATTTTACATACATTTTCTTTTTCATACCAAGTGTTTGAAATCCGATGTGCCTGTTATGCTTACAACACAGCCCAATTTGGACCAGCCACATTTCAAGTGCTCAACAGCCACATGTGGCTAGTGGCTACTGTGTTGAACAACGCAAGTTAGAATAACAAAAATCAGCTCTGTGATCAGAAAAGTAATAAGCAAGACCAGAGGTGATTTTTGTTTTTTTTTTTTCTGTTTGTGAGCCTCTTACTCTTTACATTGCCTTTTAAAAACCATGTAATCCTACACTGGATGGAATGAGTGAGTGCTTCCCAGTGCCCTCCACCTGGCCAGGGAGCCCTCTGCTCTGGATAAGCCAACCCAGCCAGCTTTGTGCCCATGCTGTTAGAATTCACCTGATCTGTGTGGCTCACCGCCTTCAGAGATTTCCATGGCCATTTGTGTGTAGTGCAGCTGCTTATTGGGAAAGGAATGCCCTTATTCATGACACCCTATAGTCAACATATAACATTTGTGAGCAGCCCTGGGGCCATATAAACATCCTGTGGTGAGGTCAGGAGCACCTGACCCCCTATTAACATGTCAATGAGAGTGGCTGGTGCGCTGGGCTTGTTTTCTAGGGTTTTGATGAGCCTCATTAATTATGTTGAGAAAGAAAGGTGTGCAGCTGGAGAAGAACCCACTTAGCTCCACATGAACATGAATAATTGGACAGTTGGCAGAGTGTTAAATTGGCGGTCTAGTGAGAGAAACTGGTGAATAAACACGATTCCCCAAAACACTGCTAAGCAGTCACAGTTCTCTCCGTTTTTGCAGGGCTGCCACCACTTCCACCTTCTCCTGACTTGAGAACTGCCTAGGTATGACATTAGGTAGGATCATTTAAGGAGCTGCCTTGGTAGGGAGGTGGCAAAGTGTAGAGGTCGGGAGTCAGCTCTGAGACCAGAACAGATCTTCAGATCCTGATTTTACCACTTCAGTACTTGCAGGACCCTGGGTGGGTTATATAACCTCTTTGTACTTTAGGTTTTCATCTAGAAGATGGGGATGATCAGCTGGGCATGATGGCTCATGCCTGTAATCCCAGCACTTTGGGTGGCCAAGGCAGGCAGATCATGAGGTCAGCAGATCGAGACCATCCTGGCTAACATGGTGAAACCCTGTCTCTACTAGAAATACAAAAAACTAGCCAGGCGTGGTGGCAGGCGCCTGTAATCCCAGCTACTCGGGAGGCTGAGGCAGGAGAATGGCGTGAACCCAGGAGGCAGAGCTTGCAATGAGCTAAGATCGCGCCACTGCACTCCAGCTTGGGTGACAGCGAGACTCCGTCTCAAAAAAAAAAAAAAAGGAAAGAAAGATAGGGGATGATAATCAATAGAGTTATTAGGATGATTCTGTGTATTAATTTATGTTAAGCATTTAAAATAGTATCAGACCCATAGGATGTACTGTATGTGTTTTTGTAAATTAAAAACATTAATCATATCATGTGATTTGTACTTTTTTAATCCTCTAGGAGAGTGTAAGTTTCTTCAGTTTTCCTTTAAGCCAGTTTCATTCATTCATTCATTCAACATATTTTATGTGCCTGTGGTGTCTAGGCATTGAGCATACAAAGATAGAAAGATTTTGGAAGAAACATATTATCATATATATGTGAAAACTTTATAGACAAGGACTGTAAACAAAATGGTAAAAGTGTATTACTATTCTCTTTTAAAAGCCAACTGTTAGCAAGTTTCACTAGTGATTTTTAAAAAACCCATCTTGGCTCTGACAAGATTGTTCCTCCTGCATTTACCTCTATTTAAAATAAAAACCACTTATTTGTCATATTTTAAACTACAATATTAAAATGCCATCTTTTTTGTTTATGTTAAATGACTTTAAATGAGGAAAACATCTCAAGACATAATCTAACCACTCCCCACCCCTAACCCTAGAGGCCTGTTAGACTTTTTGAGGCCTTACAGTGCCCTCATTGTTTCTGGTACCTCAGTAGATGAGAAAAATCATTTCTCTTTGTTAAAATCAGAAGCTAAAAAAGAAGGTGGGATTTAATTGGCCTGAACATTTTATGACATCTAATTCATTTACATATTAAACGCAGGTAAACACATATTCCAAAATAATGAAAAGACCTTTTAACTTTTAAAACCTAATCCAAAATAAAGAAAAGCTCTATTGGAAAAATTACCATATTAGTTATCTATTGCTGTGTAACCACTTATACTCAAAACATAAGCACTTCAAACAACAAACATTTATTATCTCACATGGTTTTCGAGGGAATGCAGGAGCAGCTTAGCTGGGTGGTTCTCCCATAATGCTACAGCAAAACTGTCAAGTGGGCTGCAGTCATCTGAAGGCTTGACTGGGGCTGGAGACTCTCCTTCCTAGGTGGCTTCCTCCCATGGCTGCTGACTGGAGGCCTCAGTTCCTTACCACATGGACTTCCCCTCAGTGCTGCTTAAGTGTTCTCATGACATGGCAGCTGCCTTCCCCTAACTCAGCTTCAAGAGAGACCAAGGAGGAAGCCACAGTTCATTTCATGACATACTATTGAAGTCACATACCTTCATTTCTTCATTGTTTCATTCATTAGAAGCAAAATAATTTAAGTCCAGCCACACTCCAGGAGAAGGGGGATTAGGTTCTCCCTTCTGAAGGGAGTGTCAAGAATTTGTGAACATATTTGTGGACACCATAATGACCATGAGTGGCTGACATTTTATAACATGCTTAAGTGATACTGGCTCAGGGAAGCTTAGGATGGGAAGAACTGAGCTGGCAAAGGTGAGCAGCTAGCTCCATTTGTGAGGATACGTAGATCAGATGTTGTGCTGGAGTGAGAGGAGGGATGAAATCATAGGCTCCAAACATACCAGAAATTTCTTTTCTTTCACTTAGCAGTCCTGGACCTGATATCAAAGCTATGCCACATAACAGAGAAGCAATATAACATTCTGTGTTCAAATGTGAAGTCTTGCTTTTATTTAAAGTAGGAAACAAAATATCTGCGTGATTATTTTATTATTATTTATTTATTTAATTTATTTATTTACTTATTTTTGAGATGGAGTCTTGCTCTGTCTCCCAGGCTTTAGTGCAGTGGCACAATCTCAGCTCACTGCAACGTCTGCCTTCTGGGTTCAAGCAATTCTCCCTGCCTCAGCCTCCTGAGTAGCTGGGATTACAGGTGCCCGCCACCATGCCTGGCTAATTTTTTTTTGTATTTTTAGTAGAGACGGGGTGTTTCCATGTTGGCCAGACTGGTCTCAAACTCCTGACTTTAGGTGATCCACCCACCTCAACCTCCCAAAGTACTGGGATTACAGGCATGAGTCACCGTGCCCGGCTGCATGATTATTTTTTTAACTCTAAACCCAACCTCGTTACTGATAGGATTTTTATTTCTGCTTTAAGAATTCTTTCCATCACCTTTTCATTTCAAGGCACTATCTCTTCCTTTGTTCCCTGTGCTGTCCTTCCTTCTGAAGTTCTCACCCTTGGAAAGGCATTACATCTTTGATGCTGCAGTTCACTTCTGTGTGCATCCCCGAGTTCTTCCAGTACATCCTCCAGTTCCTCTGCTTTCCATTTCACAACCTGGTTACGGTTAGTCACACTGTAACTTCCTGTTACTGCATATTTCAGGGGCCAAAGCTCTCTGTGCCCTATGCTGTCCACTTAGTCATCTCTCTCCACATTTGTATTATTCACAGCAAGATGCATGCACGCAAATCCTTTAAGTCCTTCAGGCTTTTCTTTCCATTTCCCCTTCAAATATGAATCACCTAGCAACATTTATCGAAGACCAATTGCACATGAAGCTGTGTTTCCATTACTGTGAGCCTCACAAAGGAAGTAAAAGCCATGGTCCTTGCCATTAAGAAGTTTATCCTCTCCTAAAAGCTGGATTAAAAAAAATTTTTTTAAATAAAAACAGCATACAGATTCCCGTTTATATTCAATAGAGTGACAAGTTGTCCAAGTTACAATGATCAAATGCAAGGGTTATTTCTTTGTATACCTTTTAATTGAGAAAGCTGGCTGTCTTTTGGATTAGGTAAATGCATGTGCCTTGATGAGAAATACTGCTACAAAAAAATTAGCACCTAATGTTGACTTCCTAGTATTGTAAACATGTTTCACCCAATCTGGTGAAATTTCAAGGCATGTTTTTGAAACTAAAATAAATAAATAAAGCATTTATTAATCCTCTGTAACAAAGATACATCCAATTAATGTAACAAGTAGTTACAACCGATAACTGAACCATAAGCAGAAGGATAATTGTATTAGTATCCTAGGGTTTTCTTCTTTTTAAAAAGACATCGGCACTGTGCATTGTTTTACCTTCTTTTTAATGGACTGTTGATCAGAAAGGGGAGTAGGGAAACTGGGTTGCGAAGGGTTAATAAAGAACAAAAAGTGCAACCTGAGGAAGACACAGCTCAAGGAGGAGGACCCAGGGGAGTGTGGAAGCCCCTCAAAGCTCATTAGAGAGATCCAGCTTGTAATACAAGAAGCAGTGAGTAGTCATTGTAGGTTTCTGAAAAGAGGAGAGTACTATCTCGATCAAAGTGATTGGCAAAAGAGATGCTAGGCAACAGCATACCTGGAACAAAACAATTAGGACCTGACTGCATGTGACCCTGGAAATAGGTCCAAAGAAAATGCAAGAGATTGTGGAAGTGACCGTGGGCAGGGGTGCGGACAGGAAAGGAAGAGAGGCATCAACGTTGACTTCCAAACCTCCATCTTAAAAAAAACTGAGGATGGCCATTGGTTCCTGGCAAAGTGAGAGCTGAATTGGCCAAAAGTTGTTTACTCTAGTTGGCTTAATTGTCATTTGTACATTTAATGAAAGTTATCTTTCTGTGGAGAAATAAAGGAGTAACAGTGTGGATTTGGGGCTTATCTAGGTGGTAGGTAAAGACATATGAGTTGAACTACTTCTTGAGGAATGTCGTACATGAGAAAAAATGTATAGTCTAGCATCAAGTCTGGAGATAGCTAGAACTAATGACCATGAAAAAATGATAGACCATGAAAAAATGATAAGCACATAAGAAATAAAATGTGTGTATTGTGTGAGTGCATGTATATTTGTGTATGTACATACAAACATGCATTCCAAAAACATCTGAAAACCCACTCATCATCATGTTAGCCCTAGGTAGTTCTAACTAATGGAAACACAATTGATACTTCTTTTCCTTTCTTTTTTTGCTTATGTGAATTTCCTAATTTTTCCTGTTGAATGTATATTACTTGTATAAGTTTCTTCATAGTGAGAGATTGTTTTAAATCTTTGGTGAAATGAAAGATATAGATACAAAAATAGCCAGCTGTGGTCCCAGCTACTTAGGAGGCTGAAGTGGGAGGATCTCTTGAGTCCAGGAGGTCGAGGGTACAGTTAGCTGTGATTGTGCCACTGAACTCCAACCTGGGCGACAGAGTGAGACCCTGTCCAAAAAAAAAAAGGAAAGAGATAGGAATAGAGTTTTCAAGGTCAGAATTTAGAACAAGAGGGAGCCTTGAAATAAGGCTCAAGATGAGGAAATGAAGACCCTGATAGTTATAGGATTTATTACTAGGCTTTCAAAAGAAAAGTATGCATTTTCTAATGCTTAAAAAGCATTTTTTTTCATTTCAAGGCTTAAAAATATTAATATATACATCAAAAGAAGAATGGAATTATACTCATCTGCTAGAACTTGGATTGATCTAAAGCAGTGGTTCTCAACCTCGGATGTTTTGTTCCCCAGTCACCAAGTGGACATTTGGCAACATCTGGAGATAGTTTTGGTTGTCACAACTTGGGGGCCGGGGTAGGATGGTGTTGGGGGAACAGGGAATTGAGGCTGCTACTGGCACCTAGTGGGTAGAGACCAGAGATGCGCTAAATATCCTACAATGTACAGGACAGTCTCCACACAACAAAGCATTATCTAGCCCAAAAGTGTCAATGGTACAGAAGCTGAGAAACTCTGATCCACAGTAAGGTACATATTCATAGTGACCATTCATGGAATGCTTTATGTGCCAAGACCTGTACTAAGCCCTTGACATGAAACATTTATTCTTCAAACGATCTTGAAATTCAGGCATGTAAAGTTAGGTAGTCTGTTCAAGGTCATACGATAAACACTAGAACTAGAAACCAAAGCAAAGCCTATTTGAATCCAAACCTGAGCGATTAAACCTTATGCGATTTTGCCTACATGTTGACACCGAATGAAATGGGCACAAGAAAGCCATCTCAAGATCACAGCCAATATTCTGATCTCATTTTGTTTTCTACTATTGCTAAGGCAGTGGCCTCTTAGCTTCAGAATGTTTAATCTCCTAGAAGGTAATAGGTGGTAAAACAAATTGCAGTGCCTTTCTATGTCTCTTCCCCCTCACTCTTCCCTCCATCCCATCTTTCAGATAAATATTTATTTTTTAATGAATATTATGTGTGTTTTGTTGGAGTTTGGCTGCGGGGGTGGGGTGGTATTTGGTTGGTCATGCACATAGGTGCTGGTATATTTTTTGTCTGCGTGCCTTTTGATCATGGAGAAATACTCTGCAAATGCCTGAGAATTAGTACTTTCTAGCATCATTTTGGCAAGACATTTTTATTTAGCTCTTATCCAGCTTCTTGGGTCTTTTCACCTTTATCTCTGGATAAAGAATTCTTGTCTGCAGCATCCTAAAGTTACTTCAACCTCCTTGTCATTTTCACTGAAGGACACTGCATATTAAAAACAAAAATTTTATTGCCTTCTGGAAGCTGACTTCCTTGGGTCCTTGAGGACATAGATCCACAGCTCGATGGATCTAATCGCTTGCTTGTCAACTGGAGGAAAGAGTAGAGCTCCCCAGTATCGTGTAGCTTCTGCTGCCAGCACTCACCCTTTCTTTTATGAAAACTAGGATTTTTAAAGAAGTTTGACTTCCATATACTAAATTGCTATGGAAGCAAAAGAATTGGAACATACCAATCAGGCTTGTCAATCTATCTTCTCTTTGCCATACTTTCCACACAAATATGGGATTGAAATAATTTGTTCTAATGCTGACATGCAGAAAGACCATAGCACAGTTCTTGAGTGCCCCACCCATTTCTGTGAATTCCTGAAGATTATTTTAAGCAATTAAACGTCAACAGCAATAAATAAAATTGAAAAGGAAATGTGGATAAACCTATGCACAGGAAAAGACTTATTTTAGAATTCTTTTCCTGTGAGCTTTTACTATAAGGATTGTGTTTCAATACCAGTGTTGTCACTTGTGGAGAAGGAGAATTTATTTGTCTCCTTTATCCTGTTTTGATTTTTAGAGAGAAATTTTACCAGTTCATTTTTTTTTTTTTGCACATTCTATTTCTTTTGACACAAAGTTATAAAGACAAAATGCCACAATTTTTAAGTGAAGACAATGTTTCAAGCATTGTTCCACATACTCTGCACACATTTCCTCATTTAATCTTCACAAGGCTTGTCATAAAGGTATTATTACCTCCATTTATATATGAGAAGACTACGGCCTAGAAACATCAAGTGAATTTTTTCTAATAGCATGTATCTAGTAAATGGCAGAACAGAGATTTGAATTCAGAGCCCTTTGAGTTTAGGGCCCACGCTTTGCTTAACTTCTGTGCAAAACTGCCTTTTAGGTTACATATTAAACCTGAATTTTAATGTTATGATCTTTCAAAGAGCTAACAGCACTTTCACATTTTAATTTATTCTCATAGTATCAAGCTGAGTAGCTAAATGGAATGAATTCATAATGTCAAATGAATCTTGAATGATCCCATGACCAAACTTCCACATATATCCAATATCAACAGTACTGTCTCTAAATTCCTGCTAAATTTGTAGGTAGTATGCCTTGCAGATTGAACAGGGAGTGTTACTTATACAACTTGCAGTTGATTGCACAGTCACCGTTTTCCTAAATAGCTCCTAAGTGTAATCAGATGGTCAGAAACAATATCCATTTAGTTTTTAATTAAAAAGTGTGACTGTTTTACATGTATGCATACACACACACTCACACCCACAGATGTGTTTCCCCATTTCCCACAGTGCCTAACACAACCCTAGGTACAAAATAAGTGCCTTATAAATGCTTGACAGATTGACTTCTCTCTAGAGAAATGTGAAGGAAGAGAACTCAATTCCAGAAGAATAATTATGGTATGCTGAAGCAAAGACCCAGTTCACTGAGTTTTGTTTAAGAGTCCTGGGGCAGCTAGACCATCCCACAGGGGCTGTGAAGACAGTGTGGGGCTGTGGCCTCAGCCAAGGGATGGACCTTCACTTACCAGCTGCAGGGTCTTCAGTACGTTATCAGCTATCCTTGAATTTCATACATATTTCTTAACTTCAGTTTTCTCATCTGTGAAATAGTGATAATAATATTCTCAAAGTTAAATTGTTATTATCATTGTCATCATTATTGTTTTAGGTAGGGCACCGGAGAGACAGAAACCATTTTATTGAGAAACTTCCAAATTTGGAATCAACAGCTTCTGGTTCAGATCTCACATTTGATGTTTAGCAACTACGTGCCTGGGGCAATCTCTCCAGTTTCCTCATTGGCCAAATGAGATGATAGTGCCTACCTCGCAAGGAACATTAAATATGGTGACTGTCAGGAGCTTGGTATGTAGCAGATGCTCAACAAATGTTAACTCTGATTATCATTTTCTACTTAACAAAGCTGGTAAATTACTTTCCTACAAGCTTAGCTTCATTTCTGTGGCACCCTCTAGGCCTATGGATTTTAACTTTTTTTTTTCCTTTTTGAAGTAACACATCCCTTTGAGAATGCAATGAAAGCTACAGCAATATCACCAGAAAAATACACATTCCCAAAGCAAACATGGACACATTTGCAGGGGATTCATTGATTCCCAGGTTAAGATTTTCTGGTTTAGGTCCAAGAGGGTAAAAAATGCATGACAATCCAGACGGAATGGTTATCGGTTTTGTAAAAGGATTTATTGTAGTATTCCCATTGCAACTTTCCCAGTATCATTAAAATCGGATTCCATTTACAAAAATTCTCTTTATTTAGAACATTTCAAGAACACATTTTATTTCATTAAAGCAAGCCTCTTTTAACAAAACATATTTATCAAATGCCCATTATGTGCCTAATAAGGTGGTGGGTGCTGTGGGGAACAAAAGAAGCTTAACATGTGGTCCCTGCCCTCTGTGTTTCTTTGTAATTGGAAAGGCAAGTGAACAAGGCAGCATGAGATGTATTAGCGCTATATGCTGATATAATAAAGTACTAAATTGTGTATGCTTGTGTGGGTGGGCGCACAACCCTCACATATCATTCTCTGACCTTGAATTGTACACAAATCATTAGCGTCAAACTGGAATTGCCGACTGCTCCCCCACCCCTCGTCTTTGCTTGGCTGACTTCCATCACAGCCTCTCCCTCTGTGTCTGAAACATACTTTAGAAAAGAGGGGTGAAACAAGACAGTGAGGAAGAGAGAAGAATCGATAAAGAAAAAAAGGGGTCACCTGTCTGTGGTTACTGCCGCAAATAGATTCCATCTTGGGCGGAGTCTGACCCAGGAGCCCCCAAGCTCCATGAATACCTCTCTGGGGGACACACAGCAGCTTATCTTCCTTGTTTACAAATTAACTGCTGGGCCTTCTGTCAGTGACTGAGTCTGAAGAGGTAGAGGGATGGTGCAAAGAAGGCCTGGCTACCAGGAATAGGCACTCAGCCACACTGAAGGTCCAAACTTTGTTCTGTATTCACTGCCTAAATCCATGTGCACTTAGCATTGGAGAAGACCTGCAGGAAAATCACTGAGTGAGGAGAGACAAGCCTGTCCCTCCCTCACGTTTGTGGAGCCCAAGGCAAGAGTGCAGGTGTACCATAGGCCTCGTCATTAATTGTTATACATCAAGCTAACAAACAGTTACGTAAAATACGTCCTATCAGCTGATCTTGACAAGTATACCTTCGTAGCCACTGGGAAGGCCTGGTTTGATGTAGAATCCCTGCCTCCTGGGGGTTCTGCAGGTTGGGTTCCCTGGACCTCCCAATTCCCTTTCCATCCCTGGCTCTGTGCTGTACCTCAGGAGCTTCCTACACTTGTGGGACACTCTGGGCCATACCTCCAAGGTCCACCTACATGCCCCTTGGCCATTATTTGGGCCTAGAGGTGCACGCAGCTGTGTGGCCACCTTCCAGAAATCGAACCTGGGAAAACAGACTTGAAATTCTCTAAGCAGAGAATTTGGGGCTCTGGGTATCCAAATGATCTAGAGGTGGGAACATAGGCTCTCACCTTGCCTCTGAAGACTACTTGTGGTGGTAGAGAGGTAAGTGGTCAGAGGAGGACCCAAGCAGACCCTCTAAGGCTAGGGCCAGCTCAGGAGCCCCTCAGTGCCCATGTCTAAGGCGTAACTGCAGAAAAGAAGAAAAACTTGGGGAGGAGATTAAGGCAGAGTCATTAAGACTGCCTAGTTCATTTTGTGGGGAAGAGGACAAGTTGGGAAGAGCTAAACAAGAAGAAAAAGAGGCTGATGAAAAGAAGGGAGAAGCCCAGAACCTGGACCACTTCTACAAAGATAGAGACTCCTAATTTATTATTGTGTTTAGTTAGAGAATGAAAAAAAAACAAAAACAAAAACACCTTTTACAGAGGTCAAAGGGCTCTATAATTCAGGGACAAGGGATATGAAAGCTGAAAGAAGGATGGTTGTGGAGCTAAAAGTGGGGACTAGGAATGATTTCTCCCCACGGTCACCCGGATCCATCTTGTTTCTGCACCTTCCTCTCTTTCCTGATGGATACTGGACCCTTGACCCATTCAAGAAGCAGCATTCCACCTTATTGTATCCCCTAAAAGAAAACACAACTGAAGGTTAATTTTGATTCTCCAAGGAGAAAAAAAAATAACTATTTAGACAAGTAAAACTGAAGCATTTTATTGAATTTT
Organism: Macaca mulatta; assembly: GCF_049350105.2. Taxonomy (NCBI): domain Eukaryota; kingdom Metazoa; phylum Chordata; class Mammalia; order Primates; family Cercopithecidae; genus Macaca; species Macaca mulatta. The sequence continues at coordinate 148,740,752 of NC_133410.1, read as the reverse complement.
TAGCTAGACAGAGAAGATAGTTGCTGTATTTGAAATTGCACTATGTGCAGAATTAAAGAGGAAAGGATATTTTAAATTTTGCCCAAATGTACTTGGTAGAACTGAAGAAAACTCTAATGATATTTCAACATTATAATTTGTCTCCATTTCACAAATGCTTCGTTTTATAAATAAAATATTTGAGTGATTTAATAGGAAAGAACATAACAAGTAAAGCTTTGTGGCAAAAAAAAAATCAAGATACAAGTTTGCATTACTGTTGTCCTAAATGTATTTTTATCCATATTTCACTTTTTTCCTGATCAGTTTAGTAGTCAGAGAATTTGAGATTCCTTGAGAGTCCTAGAATTCTGCATAACATTGTCCCTCTTGCTCCCAAACATGTTGATGGCAATTATAGGAAGTGAGTAAGTGAACGTAGTTGACTTTTAGTAGTCAGGAATTTATCACTCAAGATTTTTTTGTTTTATTTTGTTTTTTTGTTTTGTTTTTTTGTTTTTTTTTGAGACAGAGTCTCGCTCTGTCACCAGGTTGGAGTGCAGTGACATGATCTTGGCTCACTGCAACCTCCGCCTCCCGGGTTCAAGCGATTCTCCTGCCTCAGCCTCCTGAGTAGCTGGGATTACATGCGCACACCACCACACCCAGCTAATTTTTGTATTTTTAGTAGAGACAGAGTTTCACCGTGTTGGCCAGGATGATCTCAATCTCCTGACCTCGTGATCCACCCACCTCAACCTCCCAAAGTGCTGGGATTGCAGGTGTGAGCCACCGCGCCTGGTCCATTCAAGATTTTTATTTATCACAAGTGAAGCCAACAAGTAAGTCATAGTATGAGTAATAAATAATTATACTGGAGTATGAATTTGAGGCCTGTACAAGGAACACCCATCAGGAAGTTTGTGAATGAGCCACACCGTGGCCCAGAGTCTGTGACTTCCTTCAACCTCTGCTTCCTTGCCTGTCACCCACCTCAAAGTAGCTCTCATAAAATGATCATTTGTTATTATCCTTCATCACGATTTACATTTTACAAATTTTACTAAGTTCATGTCTGAAATTGCTACAATAGTGATGTCATTGACACCTATGGTGAAAAATTATATTTTGTGGCAGATATTATTTTACAAGCTTCTATAAATTTCTTTAGTCCTGTATTTGTCACATCATTATGGACCTGAAGATGTGCCCGCTAATGAAATATTTTGTTACAATTTGCTGAGTTTTGTCAGGAAACTTGTCTGCTCTTAACAGTGTGTTCAAATTTGGCATCAAGAATGTTTCTGGATATATTCCCCTCACATGTCAGGGGTTTTTAGTACAAACAAACAAACAAAAAAAAAGTTGTGGTATTACCACCAAAGGTGAAAGTACAGAAATTAGGAAGTAAACACAAATATAGCACACTAATTGTAATTTGTTACATTTGTAGAGTATTTTATATTCTGAGTGTTTGGACAATCACCACTTTCATCTTCCTTTTGAGAGAAGAAGAAACAATGTTACTCTGCACATTTTATAAATAAGAAAAGGTGGCTGGGCACAGTGGCTCACTCCTCTAATCCCAGCACTTTGGGAGGATCACCTGAGGTCAGGAGTTCAAGACCAGCCTGACCAAAATGGAGAAACCCCGTCTCTACTAAAAATACAAAATTTTCCAGGCGTGATGGCGCGTGCCTGTAACCCCAGCTACTCAGGAGGCTGAGGCAGGAGAACTGCTTGAACCCCGGAGGCAGAGGTTGTGGTGAGCCAAGACTGCACCATTGCACTCCAGCCTGGTCAACAAGAGCAAAACTCCATCTAAAAAACAAAACAAAACAAAAAAAGACACAGGAAAAAGTGTGTAATGTGCCAGAAATCAGAAATCTCACAACAAACAAATGGAAACAGAGTCTCACTCTGTCACCCAGGCTGGAGTGCAGTGGCACAACCTTGGCTCACTGCAAACGTCTGCCTCCTGGGTTCAAGCGATTCTCCTGCCTCAGCCACCCGAGTAGCTGGGATTACAGATGCCTGCCACCATGCCCGGCTAATTTTTGTATTTTTAGTAGAGACAGGGTTTCACCATGTTGGCCAGGCTGGTCTCTATTATTATTCCATTTTGTAGAAGAGGCAAGTGAAACTCTATGTGTTTTGACAGCCTGAGAAGGGTCCCATAGCTAATAACTGGAGCCAGGGTTCAAATTCAGTCTGTACTGCTCCATATTCCAAGCTTTTCCACTCAACAGTGCTACCTACATTTCGGTCTCCAGAGTCCTATTCTAGTTCTATTCTAATCCAGTGCCCTTTCCAATTCTTATATGGGTATTCGTTGACTTATTAATTCACTTGTTCATTACAGAGCGCCTCCTCTTTGCCATGCATTGTGTTCTGGGTGGCAGCTACAGAGATAGTGAAGAGGAGAAGTATCCACTCACCCAGCACATGTCTGGGGAGACCAGTGGGTCAACAGCAAGATTACAGCATAGCACGAGTGGCCTGTCACAAAAACAAAGGGCAACATGGATGGCCAGAAGAGATATTTGAGCTGAATATCAAAGGATGTGCAAGTTTGTCCAAGAAAAAGGGAATTCCGAGACAGCGAGCTGGATGGTCAAACCCAGTTTAGAGTAGGGGAGACAGTTACTGGAGAGATAAGAAAGACAGAATGTGAGGGGCATCTGTGGCTAACTCCGTGGTTTCCAAGCATGTTTGCCCACTAGAGTAACCTAGGGTCTTTAAAAAAATGTCAAAATACAGGCCACATCCCTGACCAGTGAACTCACAATATCTGGGGCTGGGACATAGGCATCAGTAATTTTTTTTTTTTTTTTTTGAGACAAGAGTTTCGGTTTTGTTGCCCAGGCTGGAGTGCAGTGGCGCGATCTCAGCTCACTGCAACCTCCGCCTCCCAGGTTCAAGCGATTCCCCTGCCTCAACATCCCTAGTAGCTGGAATTACAGGTGCCCACCACCATGCCCAGCTAATTTTTGTATTTTTAGTAGAGATGGGGTTTCACCACGTTACTCACGCTGGTCTCAAACTCCTGACCTCAGGTGGTGCACCCCCCTCAGCTTCCCAAAGTAATCGTACCTGAGATTACAGGCGTGAGCCAATGTGCCCAGCCAGCACTGGTATTTTTCAAGGCTCCCCAGGTGATTCCAGTGTGCAGATGAGTTTGGTAACCACTGGCCAAACTAGCTCGTAAGGTCTTAATCCTGGAGTGTAATCAACAGGGGCTTATAGAAAAGGAGAGACATAATCAGATTCGTTTCTGGAAAAGGTAACTGGGTCCACGGAGGGTACACCAAGCAAGGAGTATCTGGAGCCACCAGCAGGTGGGAGAATCAGCTGTGCAAGAGCCTGACAGGAGTCAGAGAGGCTGCCTTTGAATTTCAGCAGACCTCAGTTCAAAATAAAGGTCCGCCTTTGCCAACTTTCCACTTCAGGCTATTAACTAAACCTCTGTGAGTTTGATTTCCTTATCTGTAATGTAGAATTTCTAATACCTATTTTGCTTAATTGTTGTAAGGCCTGTGAGACTACACATACACACACATAGGCTGGTTAGACATTCATACACCTTTTCATACATCTTAGTACCCTTACACAGGGAGTAGTGATAGGATATGTTGGGGTAGACTAGTTGGAATTTCAGATGGTGAGACAAGCCTGGAGGAGCAGAGAGAAAAATTAAGAAGCAGGGGCCAAGGATGTCTGAGATGGATAAAATTATACAGTGAGAATGTGCACAGGGAGAAGAGAATGAGTTGAGGATAGAGCCTTCGGGAACACCAACATTTATAGACAGGGCAAGTAAAGAGAAAACAAGGAGAAAGAGAAATAAGACAGAAGTGATCCAGGAGGTATGAAGACAGCTGGGCAGGAGTGAGATCCCGAGGTCTCAGGGCGGCCACCACAGAAAGATCAAGAGTCAAGGGCTGGCCGGGCGTGGTGGCTCATGCCTGTAATCCTAGCACTTTGGGAGGCCGAGGCAGGCGGATCACGAGGTCAAGAGATGGAGACCATCCTGGCTAACACGGTGAAACCCCCTCTCTACTAAAAAGTTAGCCGGGTGTGGTGGCGGGCGCCTGTAGTCCCAGCTACTGGGGAGGCTGAGGCAGGAGAATGGCGTGAACCCGGGAGGCGGAGCTTGCAGTGAGCCTAGATCGCGCCACTGCACTCCAGCCTGGGCGACAGAGCGAGACTCTGTCTCAAAAAAAAAGAGTCAAGGGCTGGGAAATGATGCACGGATTGCATTGTGGTTTCAGGTCTGCCAGGGAAAAGGAAGGTCTCATCTTTTTGTATATACAGATGTATATATCTTTATGTATATACATATATACATCTATGTATATAAAACTGCCTCAGTTTAAAAACACTGAGTACCTACGATACCTCAACACTGGAGATCTAAGTGGACACTGAGAAATTTAGAAAATGAACCACAGTTAAGAAGGAAATGAATCATTACCGGATCAAAAGTCATCTATGATGAAGAGTTTCAAAATGAGCAGTATCCGTCCACCATGAACAACACTGAACAAACTCAGTGTTTTTACAGAGTAGCTACAGTACCTCATACTGTAGGTATATGTATACATAGGTGTATGTATACATAGATGTATTCCAAAGGCTCCACTGAGTGCTCTTGCGTGCATAATAGTGCGCACACAGCCTAAGCTGGAGCCAGAGCTCGGAAGATTAATGACGTCACACCTGGCCCAGTCCCTGCCTAAGTAGGTGCGGGATGGTGGACAAAGCCCGCCTCTCCTGAGGTTTGAACAGAATCAAGGAAACGGTTGTCGTATTTGTCTTTATTTTGTGAGAAAACAAAGGTTGGCTTGACTAGGACGAGAGAAAATATCAGAGAGGGAAGATGAGCCGCAGGTGTCCCAGCTTCGTGCTCAGCGAGGACGCCCTCCTGCACCTGCCTGCCTGTTTCCATGGGCTCCAGGGCGCAGGAAATGCCTCATGGAGAACTTCCTGGAAGATGGCCAGGAGAAGCCCCTTTCTCAAGGGCTTTCTGGGAACCCAGAGGACTATCTGCCAAAGAACGTTCTTTGGGGCGCCGTGGGAAGCCGCGGCCTCCTCTCCCGGGCGCTGGGGACCGCAGGATCCGCGTGGAAGCGACTCCGACCCCACGGAGTTTCCACGCCTCTGGGGCTTGGGAGGGAGCGAGGGGCTTCGGGAACTCAGGCTGTGGGTTTTCGAGTTGCTTTCCTGATCAATGAAAATCCTCCTGATAACATTTAGATTTTGTTTCTCTAATAGCAACAGGCCCGCGCCTGCCCCCGGGTACTCGAGGCTGGTGGCTGCCCCTCCAGCCCCCGCGCCTTCGCCGGGTCACTCCAGCCTTCTGTCCTGTGGCACTCAGGCCTCTCTTCTCTCGTTTGCTCTGGCACAGACGGTTTCCCTCAAAAAAAATCTTTACACGTTCAGAACCTTCTCGATGTCGATTTTTTGGAAGACCTGAGCTAACACACTATTTAAGAGGATGCGTTTAACAATGCAGGATTCAAGCTTTAGTTCTCAGCTAATTACAGTGTTGTTTATTACAATGGTAATAGGTATTCTATATGAGGTATACAAGGTATTCTACATAAAATATAGTAGAACTTGGCTGGGCACCATGGCTCACGCCTGTAATCCCAGCACTTTGGGAGGTGGAGGTGGGTAGATCCCTTGAGCCCAGAAGTTCTAGACCAGCCTGAGCTATATAGTGAAACCCCATCTCTGCAAAAAAAAAAAAAAAAAAAAAAAAAAAATTAGCCAGGCATAGTGGCCTATGCTACTCCAGCAAGAGGATTGCTTTAGCCCAGAGGTGGAGGTTGCAGTGAGCCGTGATCATGCCACTGCACTCCAGCCTGGGCAACAGACCCAGACCCTGTCTAAAAAAAAAAAAAAAAAAAAAAAGGTAGTAGAACCTCTGCTAATGTTGGTGTCATAGGGTAAAATCAGAGATGTTTTTCATTATTTTCCTGGAAGTGCATGCCTGGGACATGATTTGACTGACTATATTAGCAACTCCTGGTATCCTGAGGTGCTTTTGAATGTGGTTTTAAGGACTTGGGCTGCTTTTTGATATTAACTGCGAGCTGGTATAGTCATAATCATGATGGTATTCTCAGAGGTGAGGGATATACCTCAAACTTCTGTTTTTACTCTGGTTTCTAGACTCCGGTCTTGTTCGTAGTAGACAGATACGGCTCATCTTGAAACCCTTTATTGTAGATAACTTCAGATCCAGTAGTGATTAATTTCAGTCTTAACTGTGGTTCATTTTCTGAATTTCTGAGTGTCCACTGAGATTCCCAGTGTTGAAGGCATTGTATCCTGGATGTGTTTGTAGTGTTAGTGACATGCAGAAACCATAGACTGGCACATGTGAACAGAGAGCTGCCCGCGTGATGACAGAGTGGGTGGGAGCAGAGACGCCACTTGAGAGGGACCCAAAGACCTCAGGCAGTGCCACCCTCTCAACTCTCCTCCATAGCTTTGTGCTTCAAACACAGGACTCCTTTCAGTGATTTCTACTGAGTATTAACTAGCTGTGTGGGATGCACAGAAGCATGTGACATGGTCTTAGCATTCAAGGAATGTACAATGAATTCATTTTTTAAGTGAAGTCTCATAATTTGACTGAATGGAATAATTTCCATTGGCATTGCAAAAAAAAAAAAAAAAAAAAAGCGGAGCCAAGAATCATCAGGCAACCCAGCCATAGTTCTGTTCTGGTCAAAATTGTTATGAATAACTTGGATAAAGTTATAAAGGGCACATTTATCAAGTTGGACATGACCTAGGGCTGAGAGGAATAATGAATACAGTACATTGAAGAAAGGAATGGAGATCTGAAAAGATCTTCACAGTTTCAAAATCTATCAAATGTAGGTGCATAATCAATCAGTGTAAGGCACACCAGTTACTGTGTGACTTTAGACAAGTTACTTAACCTCTCTTTGTCTTTGTGCCCTTAGGTACAAAATAGGAATAGTGGTAGCACTTACACATACGGTTGTTCTCAGTTTGAAAATCAGCACATTAAAGTGCTTGTCATGCCTGTCACATTGTAGATACTCAGTAAATGAAGCGAGTACTCCTTTCAGTCTGCAGTTGCCTGGTGGAATTATATGGTAACCCAGATTAAGGTGGGGATGGTCCACTGTGACCGCACTCTTCAGACCACGCTAGGTGGCATATGTCCATTGAATGCCATACTTGAGAGAGAGAAAGAAACTGGATTTTCAGAAAAAAGTAGCTACAATGGTGAGAAAACTTAAAATCATATGATGGAAGGTTAAAAGAACTGGGTCTATTTTGCCTGAAGTAGGGAAGACTCCAGTAGTACATAATAGCATTTTCTACTATTTGAAAGGTTCTCATATTGTAGATGGCTTAGATTTATTTTCTACCTTGGGGCCAAAGGTGGATATTTCAGAAAGACAAATTTTGGCTCAATCTAAAGGAGACTTTGCTAATACTCAGAGGTGCTCAAGGATGGTAACAACCTCCTCGGGAGGAAATGAAGTCCTTGTCACTGGAGGTGGTCATAGGCCAAATAGCTACTTATTAATTGATGGGGAGACCTGGGGACCTTAAATGTCTAACCTCTGAAATTCTGTGATTCTGAGAATCAACAGAGCTATTTTAGTAAAGACAATAGGTAAGAAAACTTATTATCAATATGTTGATTTATTATATACCAGTGAAGAAAATCCAGAGTCACCAGATCAGAATCTGGCGATGGCAACTTTCCTTTCAGGTTTGAAGGGGGTGGGGTAGGGGACCTCTATCATATTCTGGAGCCAGCACCCTCTCATCCTCGGTCTCTTGGCTTGTCAGATGTATGTGAGCCCTCTAGCTCAAAAACAGACCTTCCGCTTGGCTGGGTGCGCACAGCCAAATAAAGAGTGGCTCAACAGACAGCTTATTGTTTATCTTTCTTAATCTCTTTTAAACCTCTTCCTGCCTCAGCCAGCAGTAAACCAGTTGCAGAGGTTAAGCTGGCTCCCCACTCCTCTTTCTTGTTGGTGTTTAATGTCACTGATATTTGTATTTCCTATTTGCTTTGGGTGGAATTTATTGTTTAAAATTACAAAAACTTCATTGTGTCTATGCTAATTAATTATCTTCTTTTATGTTTTGTTTTCATGACTTTTTCTTTCTCGGATTTCCATCATTTTTTTACTCCTACAATTAAAATTCAGAACCACATAGAGAGTTTTGCCTTCCCCTTTGTGTATTTAGATTTATTGTTGCCTTAAGCGTCTGTTAATGTTACAAAATAGCATACAGATATGGTTTATTAGTTGTAGTCTCCTAAGAGTTACAAATTATTCAATAATAGCAAAGATTATACTTGATGTACTTTCTTTTGGTGCATAGAATGGGACACCATAATTCTCCTGTACTCTTCACAGAATCACAAAATTTAGAGGTGAACGATTGCTGATTTTCTTAAAGGTAGAAGCTTTTTAGGGCTTCTGTGTGGCTTCAGCTCCGACTCCAGCACTTTACAACTTCACAGAACTTGGACAAGAGGCTTCACTTCAACCTTTAACTGCCTGAGTACAACGTATCAGGATGAAGCCAACCATTTGCTTTCTGATCACTGGCAATTGACTCTCTGAGTGCTACCTGCTCATTCTGCTTTCTCAGTATCGCCATCCAGAAAACTGCTTTATGCTACAGGAGAGAGTTAAAGTCAGTCGCTGCTTGTGTCCATCCAGGTCTCTACATGGCAGGTCCTTGTAGTTTTCCTTTTTCCAACGGGAGGATTCCTCTCCTGACTTCTCTCCTCTGTCCCCATTTGAATTTGACTTCCTAAATGACAAGTTAAATTCATCTTACTGCTTAAGAATATTTTTTGACTACACTAACAGGCACCCATTTATGCTACACACTTTGCATAAGATCCTCATTTCCAGTGGGCTTTTCTCTCAGTTTATTCCATATATACTGGACAGCTACCAAGTGCCTTGCACTGTGCTGGGTAGGAACAGGGGAGATAAAGACAAGACATTGTCATGACTCTCCAGGAGCTTGTAGTCTCTTGCGGAGATAGGCAGACAGTTGCACTGCAGTGTGGAATGAGCTAGGGTCCTGGTAAACACAGGTGCATCTGGAGTCCTGAGAGATGGTCCGGACAAAGGGGACTGAGTCCATGTATAGCAGAAGGAGTAGGATCCAAACAGTCTTGAAGAGTGACTGGGAGTTTTCTAGAGCCTACATTCGGATAGAACAATTTTCATAAGGAATTTTTCTTAAGAAGCATACAGTGGTTTCCTCATAATAACTTTATTCTGTTTTCCTGTGGACTCATAAAATTTTTGCTGCCATATGAAAATTAAAACTTAGAAAGAAGGGGTTTGTAATGTAATCTCCACAGGCCTGGACCAGGCTCCTGCTCTCCAAACGGTAGCAAACCTTTGATGCCCGTGATGAAGATGAGATAATGTATATCAAAGCACTTCATAAGGTAAAGGAAGCAATACAAATGTGAGACTTTAGGATAGTCAAACATCCTTTCAGGAATATTTTTCACTCCTTATAAATTCCCCAGTGATTTTTAAACCTGAAAAACTGAAATGCTTTGGAAATATGAAGCAAAGAACACTATGCAATGCATGCAGATATGCCACTAGGATGATAAATCTAGTACATGTGTTGAAAAACAGAGAAAAAATAGAGAAAGGTCTTTCTAAAATACCTTAACTGTAAAACATCCCTGAAGCCATTTCACTCGGACAAATTTCTTTTCTCTAATATATACATTGATAAACTTTTTATTCTGACGTTGTTTCATCTCTTTGCATGAAATGCTTTTCATCTTGCTGCAGCTTCATTCCCTCAGACCTCCAAACGTGTCAGACCCTGAGATTTATTATACACCTGCACGTAGCATAGGATGAAGTTCATATTCAAATACAGTGAGGACAGAATTGCTTAACATATAACACCTGCTCCAGCTATACCCCATTCGTCCTCTGGTGAATCTTCTAGAAACTGCAGACATCTGAACATGCTCAGTTCTAGTGGTAAGAGATGGAGCCGAAGATGCAGAGCCACCCCCAGGCTCAAATCCATTGATTTAGAAGTGAAAGTGGATCTACGTCAGTGATTAAACAAACGTGATTTCCCTCTCTCCTGGGTGAGAGCACATGGCTGATTTAGGAAATAGAAGGAGGCTGTGGAGGGGAGTTGAGAATGGTCCCAATGAACCTTAGGAGTCTAAGGCTCAGATTCCACAACCAGGCTGGGGCCATCGGCACAGCAGGATATCCTTGCAGTGGAGTGTGTCTCACAGCTGTACCATGCTGCTGGAGAGGCCACCAGATGACCTGAGTCCCCATCACCATGTTCTGCAACAAAGAGCAGGCCTTCCTCCCACACTAGCACTCAGCCCTGTAAGTGATCTTGGGCACGGAGTGGGACTGCCCTCAGGACAGAGGTCTCCTGGACTGGGGACTGTGGTCGTGATCTCTGCTGTTGCCACCAGGCCTAAACCAGCATTGAGTGGGACATCTGCAGCTTGAGGCTATCCAAGAAAATGTTCCTCACCATTAAAAAAGAACACTGAAAGATGGTTTTATGAACAACACTGTCACTTAACATCACTGATAGGTAGACCTAGAAGGGCCCTGAGAGCACATCCAGTCCCCTCAATATATGCCTGTCCCTGGGCACACTAGACATCAGAATTAGCGTAGAATGTGGGGGGAAATTGACTGTAATAGTGGCCAAAAGATTAGGTTTATAGTCCACATTTTGCCATTAATTTGAACCTTGTGGATTTGAGCAAGTCACTCCACCTCTCTGGCCCTCCATTTTCTCATTGAGAACTGAGGAAGCTGTATAGGTAATAAAACAACCAACATTTCTTGAACACTTCTACATGCCAGGCACTGGACTGAAAGCTTTGTGGACATCAGACTTAATTCTCAAATGACCTGTGAGGCTATATTCCTCCGTTTTTCAGGTGAAGAAACTGAGGCATAGAAAGCATAAAAAATTTGTCCAGGCACGGTGGCTCATGCCTGTAATCCCAGCATTTTGGGAGGACGAGGCGGGAGGATCACCTGAGGTCAGGAGTTCAAGACCAGCTGGCCAACATGGTGAAACCCCGTCTCTACAAAATTACAAAAAAAATTAGCTAGGCATGATGGCGCATGCCTGTAATCCCAGCTACTTGGGAGGCTGAGGTGGGAGAATCACTTGAACCCAGGAGGCAGAGGTTGCAGTGAGCCGAGATCATGCCACTCCACTCCAGCCTAGGAGACAGAGCAAGACTCTGTCTCAATAAAAAGAAAAAAAGAAAGAAAGGATAAAAAATTTATCCAAGGTCTCATAGCTGGTAAAAAGCAGAACTGGCATTTAAACACCCCTCTCCACTCCCACTCCACCAACCTTGGAAGGTAATGAAGTTTCCTCCCCCATTAACATCCTGTGATTTTCTGACTGCAGTGCCTAAAATCCTCAGCAAGTGATAATAACACTGAGGTGTTATTATCAGCTTGGCTGTTCTCTTCAGCTTCTCTGGGAGATAAAGCTTGGGGATGATCAGTGATCATTTGCCTCCTCCTGAAGAGGCTTTTGTGTTCTTATCACCCAGCCTCTAAAGAGTGTCCCCTAGGTACCTCCAGGCCATCTCCATAATCCTCAAAGCATCCTTCCTGTTTCCCTCCCCCGCCAAACTCAGCAAACACACCTGCAGGCCCCCCACCTGCCCTACTGTCTCTTTGTTTATTCAAGAATACGAGGATTATTTATTCCATACCTGGAAAATGTATTTACAAGCATCCTCAGCAAGGTTAGTTTAGTTTGATTTTTACCATTTTCAAAAGGGAAACAGATACTATTATCTTGAGGAAAGGAACAACTTTTTAAATGGTACCATTTGAAATGGATGAACTTTGAATACAGATTAGAAACCTGTCCTTAGTTTGTATGTATAAGGGAAGCAGAAATGAGAAGTGTGCAGTTCTGTGGAATGTGTGGAATACTAGGGCTGACTGTGGTTCTGTAACTGAATGACTTTCTGGTTCTGGTCACCTAGTCATTCTGTAATGTCAGGTCTTGTCTGTAACACAAGAGGATAGTAGCAAAGTGTGTACTGTGTGTTCCTATTTATAAATCACTTTCACATACATTACTTCTTTTCAATTAGAAAATAAATAAGAGAACTGAGGCCCATCATAGAGAATACAAGATTTGCCCAAGATTGCCCAACTGGTAAAGGGAAACAAAGCAAGGAGATAAACCTAAGGCATTCTTTCCATTTCACAATGGCTGAGTCAGTGAGAAAGGCAGAGACCTAACCAGAATGCTGCATTTTGGCAAATGTGACGTTCCTGGAATAGATTACTAACAGTCTAGAAACATGGAAAGTACCATGCAATTAAAAGCACACAGTCCAGGCTAGGCACGGTGGCGCACACCTGTAATCCCAGCACTTTGGGAGGCTGAGGTGGGCGGATCACTTGATGCCAGGAGTTTGAGATCAGCCTGGCCAACACGGTGAAACCCCGTCTCTACAAAAATACGAAAACAATTAGCCAGACATGATGGCAGGTGCCTGTAATCCCTGCTCCTCTGCAGGCTGAAGCAGAAGAATCGCTTGAACCCGGGAAGCAGAGGTTGCAGTGAGCCAAGATTGTACCACTGCCCTCTAGCCTGGGTGACAGAGTGAGACTCTGTCTCAAATAAAAAAAAATAAAAAAAAAAAAAACCCATGGTCTTCTGAATTTTGGTGAACACTGGAAATACAGAAAGTTACCAACAATAGGTTTCACACTTCTTTGGACCTATGGTGCTTTCTATGTCTTTTACATTTTACTCTGTGACTGTGACATGGTCATAAGTTGATTTGCAGAAAGGTTATAAAGAACCAAGAAACTTACCCCTCAAATTGCTATGCCCCGCAAAGTTTTCATCCAGCTTTGTTCAGTACCATGGTGAGGATATAGTTGATTAAAGATCTTTAGCAATTGAGAACAAGTGTTCAATAATTCCAAAGTTTGTACTTCCAAATTTGTGAATCTACACATCTGTATTATTCTGTGTGTTTACTCTAGCCGGTGACATAGAGCCAGAGTGAAGATTGCTAAGGTGCCAGTCCTGCTCAAATTTCAATTAGCAGCAAGTCCCAAGGTACTCAGGGTCTTAGAACCCGTTGGTTTGTTTTGGAAAGAGACCGCGTACAAACTTAGAAGAGCAGCTTTCACTTCTCCATTTCCTTTCAGTGATCCCTCAGCTATTCATTCAAGAGATCTCTAAGGTCAGTTTCTGGCAGGAACATCCCTTCACCCTCTTCCAACAATCAACCGTTCACAAGTGGCCATTATTTTAATGTGAGCGCATATACCTATGCGCCAGGATCATTACAGCCTGCAAGGATAGCCATGTTTTCCTATTTCTTTTGTAATCTCAAGGGTAGTCCTAAAGCCATGTACACAAAATCCACTTTCCACTTAAAGGCCTGAGCCAATGCCTCCACCCAGCCTATCACTTATTCTTTATGTTAGCCCCGTATTGCCAAGTATGAACATTGTCCTCTGTTTAGAAAACAGAAATAATGAACTGTATGTTGGTTGTCATTGTTGGAAAAGAGAAAACAACCCAAAGACATTCTACATTCGAAGATAATTTGGTTGCTATTTCTCTTGCTTTTCTTCCAAATTTCTCTCCAAGCTCCAGGGCTTACAGCCTTGGGCGCTGGTACTATAAAGTGGATTTTCAGAGCCAATAGGAGCTGGCCTTCCTTTGAAGAGTCTTAAAAAGCCCTGAAGAAGAAAGTAGTCCAGGTGGCGTGTTACATCTGTGATGTCAAAGATGCAGGGCAAACTAGTAGCTGACCTAAACCATAGATAAACAACACCTTTAAGAAGTTGGAGGCCGGGCGCAGTGGCTCACGCCTGTAATCCCAGCACTTTGGGAAGCCGAGGCGGACAGATCACAAGGTCAGGAGATCGAGACCATCCTGGCTAACACGGTGAAACTCCGTCTCTACTAAAAATACAAAAAATTAGCCAGGCGTGGCAGTGTGCGCCTGTAGTCCCAGCTACTCCGGAGGCTGAGGCAGGAGAATGGCGTAAACCCGGGAGGCGGAGCTTGCAGTGAGCTGAGATCCGGCCACTGCACTCCAGCCTGGGCGACAGAGCGAGACTCCGTCTCAAAAAAAAAAAAAAAAAAGAACCCCAGAAAGAAGGCTGTAAGATTATAAAACCATTGCTACCTTCAGAGAGAAGGTGCCTGGAGGGACAGTATTTGAAAGGAGACCATACTTGAAGTTCTGGAACCCAAGTTGCCAGAGTAGTGAATGCTAAAACTCCAAAGATATTTCATGTAAAAGTACCATAATTTCCTACTTTTCTGGAAGGACTCTCTTAAAATTTGGGTAATTTTCTCATGTCAACCATATCTTACATTTTGGTAGAGTGCTCTCTCTCTTTTTTTTTTTTATCTTGCAAATAATGCTCTTTCTGTCTTAACATGAGTATATGTGTACATCAAAAGCTTTACTCTCAACAATCCTTTTGGAAGCAAAGAAGATATACATTGGGAGGCTGAGGTGGGTAAATCACTTGAGCTCAGGAGTTTGAGACCAGCCTCAGTAACACGGTGAAACCCCCATCTTTACCACAAATACAAAAAAATTAGCCGGGCTTGGTGGTATGTGCCTGTGGTCCCAGCTACTCGGGAGGCTGAGGTGGGAGGATCGAGGATCATTTGAGCCCGGAAAGCAGAGGTTGCAGTGAGCCGAGATTGTGCCACTTCTCTCCAGCGTGGGCACCACAGTGAGACCCTGTCTTAAAAAAAAAAAAAAGAATATAGAAGGTTGAGGTTTATACCAGTGCTAGATGTTGATAACAACCTAGCTTATCTCATGGGCTAATAGCCTTGGACAAGACCATCTAATTTATTATCCAAACCAGGGCACTTTTGAGAGTGAAAAGGGGCACTAACCAAAGAGGTCACCGGGACAACTGCTATAAGCCAGAAAGGTGCTGGCAGATCAGGATGTATGGTCGCCTTAATCATGCAGAGTGAGATTAACTGGATGAACGAGGAGTGCTGAGACAGTAATAATGACTTGAAACTATCCTTTAGGATGTTGTTTTGCTTTATTTAAATGTTTACATCTATTTTACACAAAATGATATAGAAATTTAGATTTTATAAAACACTGCTTGCTTTTCTTTTTTTAATTGTGATATCAGGTACAAGACAACTGGCTACAAATATATAGGGTGTAGAGGGGGGGACATACACTGAATTGAATAAAATTTAGTGTCAGGCAAGTAAGAATTTTAAGCAAACTGAAAAGTTGGCTGACAATACCTGTGCTATTTGTCTGTAAATCTCATGTAAGACATGAAACACATTTTTTATATAGTATAAAGGTCTATGTATATATTTATTTATAGTTAGCATATCAAGCCATGTTTCCTCATAAGATCATTTTCTAAGTAACTCCTATAAATGCATCAAATATTATTTAAAATGTTAACAGTTACAGAAAAATCTCCTTTGAGAATTTTATGTAACATTACAAGGAAGCATGCTGATCCACAAATGAACCATAAAAGGATATTTTGATAGGATAGAGCAAACATGACAAATTAAAATCTGAGTGGTTAAGTTACAGTGGATGTCATTTGGAATAACTAGTGTATACTTCAGGGTTCTATTGCCATCACCTGCAATATTGTTACAATGCAAGTAATTTTCAGACTCAGCATTTAAAATTCTTCTTTCCTACTGAGGCTCCTTTTACCTTCATCATCACCCATTCCTGCTATTCCTCCTTCCTGTAAACAAACTCGTGATATAACCTCTTAACTGGGGAGAGCCAACCCCAGAAGCACAGTTTAACCTGTTTATCAGCTATGAGGTCAGATCTTGTCTCATTTGTCTCTGCCCCGTGTTTCTTGTAGACACAGCGTCTGGACCCTCCTTTCAGTTATTTGCTCTAATCCTTTTCTACAGGAAGTTCCTAGGGACCAATCATAGCCAAGCAGTTCATACAGTTTTCCTTTTAACCACTTAGTCTCTGGTCCAGAGAACCCCTAGAATCCTATTATAGAATCACAAACCTAAGTTTGCATTCACACCTACAGAGCAATTCAAGTATGTCTGGTTTTGCTGTCTATAATACCTGTGTTTGTTCATTATTTTTCTCCTTTTCTGTGATCAGGATAGTCATATATACTATTAAATAGGAATCCATTTGAAAAAAGATGATGTTAATGCACAGTGCAAGAAACAGTAAGATCTAATAGTGTTTGAATATATGTGTCAGGAAGAACATTGCCAGAAAAGGAGAGCGGTGAAAAGGGGACCTAGAGATTGCAGAGCAAGAAAGGAAAGAAACAAAAAGACGTAGGGGCTCATTCTAGCAGGTTGAAAATAGGGGCATTTTTCAGTTCAGCTAATTTGTCTTAATTGTTTATAATCTGAACCCAAAATGATGACCAAAGAATACATTTGGTGTAATTTCATAGTATAAACCATGTCCCTTTTCTGATCACTATACACTATATCCTGTATATTGAATTTCCTCTAGAAATTGACTTGCCTTTTCTCTAGTCTGAGAGGGAAAACAATCTTACTTCCCACCTATTTCATAGCTAAAACTTAGACAAAACTTACTCTATTCTCTTCTTTTGTGTTTATTTATATAAGATGTGAGTGCATATCTCTCAAAAATTTTTTAGTGGTCAACATTTTATTATGATATTATTTTGCTTTGCTTGGGATTTTTCATGAACTTTTGTCTTCTTAGAAAAATAATGTGTACAGATAGACAAAAATAAGGAAATTAAAATCACCAAAAATCACAATGCCCAAAAATAGCCACTGTCAGAATTGCTGGTGTGTTCAATGTTGTTTTTTGTTCAATCATTAAAGGGCTATTTTTGAGGAAAGGACTCTGCTCATTTCAACATTGTTGTGTTTGTAGATGCATATATCTCACGCATTAATGCTTCTGGATCTATATGAGAATAATTTTTTTAATGACTGGAATATTTAACCAGAAAATATCTGACATATGCAGCTTCTGCCTCAGCTTTAACGGTGCCCTGGTGAGAAGCAGCCGTCGATGCTGTCATTTCTGTGCACACACACAGACATCCATCCATCATGAATATTTAAAATTCAATCATTAGGTGCAGCAGCAGCAGTGGCAGCATATTTGTTGCAACTGATCAGCCACTAATGGTTTAAAAACTTAGAAATTGGGGGCTTCTTTTGTCAATTGAAGAGGATTATTCCAAGCCACTGAAGCTCCTTGTCAGAATGGAAAAGTGTATTAAAAGAGATAAGATTGCACACCCCAGGGTCGCTTACAATATGTAATTTACTAAGCACACATGCTTAAAAGAAAAATAGATCAAATGGATGAGATTGGAGATCCCTAAAATAGTCTCCTGCCCAGATCAAACATACTACCAAATAAACAAATAAACACACAAAATATCCTGAATTCTGTTTCTTCCTGAGTCCCATGTAGATTTCTGGTGAAGAGAGCTGTGCTTTGTGACCTAGGCTTGCCACTCAGTCATCCATCCCTCCAGATTAACTTTCCTTTTCAAGCAAGCCTTTCACAACAATAGAAGCAGCAGTGTGTTCAGTTATCACAATAATCAGGTGAAGAATGTTTTCTTCCATTACCATGAGTTTGGTGATCAGCAATGGGGCACAGCTAGAAAGTATTTTTGAAGATTTTACCTCCTGTACTTAATTGATCCTGTTCACCAGGGCAATCAACTTCCTAGTGCTAGCAGTGGCACTTTGTTTCTTAATCAGTTCTCAGTTGTCTAAATCAAATTTAAAAGGCTTTGTACAGAAGCCCAGAAAACAGTGTTCCAGTTTATCTGTTACCTCCCCATGAACTGAGCTGTCCCAAGTGTTTGAGGGAGAGACACAGTATCAGGTATGCATGGAAACATGTGTAAAACAAGCACTGTGGGATTCCGTGTGACTCTTGCAGGACTCCTTGAACAATATTTTTATGATTTGCTCAACGGATTGAATCTGAGTGATCTTATATTCTCCATGCTGCCCTCTGCACCCAACTTCCCACACTATTCTGGACGAAGAGGGGTCTAGGCTAACCCAGAATAAAAGAACCACATATATATTTTTGTTTGTTTGTTTTTGTTTTGTTTTTTACACTATATATATATATATACAATGTGAATAATGGAGGAAAGAGGGAGGGGGAAGAAAGCTGAGAAAGGAAGAAGAAAGAAAAGGAGGAAAGAATGGAGGGAGGGAGATTTGCCAAGTAGTGAAATTTGTACCATTTGCAAATCAGTCAGAGCTGAGTCCCATTACCCTGTCTCTGGCCTGTCTTCTCATAGATTCAGAAAAATCCTAAGTGTGAACTGTGAAAATCTTACTGAATGATGTGGGAAGAAGCAGATCCATCCAGTCTCATTACACTTTTGGGGTTTTCCCCACCTTTGTGCTATCAAAGAATTGTGACACAGTCTCACAGGGAAAAACACACAATTTTCCTCCAAAAAATTAAAATGAATCACCTTGATTTTCTAAATTAAAGGATAGCCTAATAAAGCCATGCAATAGGTATTTAAAGTATACTGGAGAAGGCCAGAAGCAAAAATGTTTTAATGGAGCTATATTTTGAAGACTGTGCCTGTAAAGAAAAGTTCTGTCTGCTACCAAAAGTCATGTAAACTAATGGCTATTTTAAAATACATATTTAGTCTGGGCACGTTGGCTCATGTCTGTAATCCCTGTACTTTGGGAAGCCAGGGTGGGTGGACTGCTTGAGCCCAGGAGTTTGAGACCAACCTGGGCAATATGGCAGAACCCCGTCTCTACAAAAAATACAAAAATTAGCCTGGTGTGGTGGTGCACACCTATAGTCCCAGCTACTTGGGAGGCTGAGGTGGGAGGATCACCTGAGTCCAGGGAGGTTGAGGCTGCAGTAAGCTATGATTGTGTCACTGCACTCCAGCCTGGGTGACAGAGTGAGACCCTGTCTCAAAAAATAAAATAAAATACATCTTTAAATATAAAATAATATTTAACCTATTATTAGTAGGTCGTTTCTTTCTTAAACTCTTCCCCTTACAGACAAAAATGTGTAGTTTGGTGATGGAGTCTGGCTAGTAAAATAAAAATAAAGTACGGTGCTACCTTCTTATAAGCCATAGTTCAGTCACCAAGGCTTCTGGCAATCTGTAGGTAGGAAAATGAAGGCACAAAATGATCTATCAAGACTTGCATAAAAAGCCATTCATAAGCCGAGGAGAAAGCATTTCAGCGCCTGAAATTTTTGTCACCGTCAAGCTGTCACAAATAACTATAAGAATGTCTGCTTGGAGCATTTCAAACTCTGAGTTCTCTGTTTATATAGATGTTGGGATTTCCTCCCACTCCTAAAAACATATTCTAGACAAAGGGGTTAAAGATCAACATTACCCTGCTAAACCTTACTCTGACTCAAGATTTACTTAACGAACTGTAATTTTACTACTGCACAGATTCAATCTGTTGAGCAAATAAAAATCATTTTGAAAATGACCTACCTATGTATTTATTCAGTTTGTATTTCAGAATTATCATAATATCAAGTATAAGGGGATGGTGGTACCGATGAAACTATTATATACCATTCACCATAGATTTATAAAGGAGACTGCCAAAGAGAAAATAAGAGATGACATCATATGAAGTGCTTCAGTTCAGATAAAGGAAACATCCAAAAATACTGAGATGAGTAAAATTTTATTCAAAGTAACTTCCTGCTTTGTCTTGGTCTCAATCCACTCTAAGACCTGATGTCATTTACTGTGTGAGATCTTAGTACAATCATGAAAAGAATATGAGCATTTATCAAAACTCTCTGACGTCTGTATGTTTAGAAATGAACTTATACAGCAAAATATGATATCCTTGCACTTACTTAATTTTTCTAACTTCAGTTTCTACCTATGTGTCTCTGCCAATTTGACCTGATTCAGACACCCAGAACTTGAAATTAAAAAGCCCTTTTCTATTTTCATTCTTAATGGATACACCTTTTCCAATGTCCACAGCAGGCCTCCCTTCTGTGTACTCTGTCTAATGCAGCCACATGTCTAGTTCCTTCCCCGTCTCTGTCACCACCCTCACTTCTTCTCTCCCATCTTCTTCCTTCTTCGGTGTGACCTCTCTGTAGGAGAGATTCCCCACACACATACCCCATCATTGATACCTACCCTCAGGATTAGATTCTGTCTAAGTAATTTGTGGAGCCATCAGGCTTTAGTATTTGACTGCAAGTCAACACCCATTATCTCATCAAAAGGGATGCTGTGTTGGGGCAGAGAGAGAGAGAGAGAGACAGTCCCCTTCAGGAGAAAAACCATATTGATGATATCGAAAAGAAAGAAAGGTGAATAGTGTGAGCCAGAATAGAACTAAACCAATGGCAGGCTTTTGTTCAGCCCTCTGGCATCTGGACAGCGGCTCTCTGCCTCTTACTCAACCTGTCCCCAAGCCCTCTGCAGTCTTGTCCTGTGGTCTCATTTTATGTCATCCCATTACTGATGAACAGAAAATTTGGGCAGCTGCCTACCATCCCGCTATCCCACCCACACTGTCAATAACAGCATGTGAAGAGGAGCCGTGTGGCTGCAGTGGTAAGGAGGGTACAGTCTATGACCAAGAAAGAGACACTAAGTAGATGATTAAGAGCAGTACACACTGCTCTGACAGCCTAATTGTCACAACTGATTTTCAGGATGCTGGCAGTGATTCTGAAGCCTGTAGAAAACATCAGGTTTTAAGGGACTGAGAGTTCACCAGTGGTCCACTCTTGGTGAAGTAGGATGCCTTGCTTGGTATTGTTAACTCCCACTTCATCTCTGTGCCTGACGAACAAGAAAAAGACACCAGAATGCCACCAACATCTAAACAGTGGCATCTAATTGATTTTAATCTTAGTTCAACAGTGTGACCAGAAGGATGTTTCAATTACCATCACCATATGGGACACTGAGTGTCTGATTAGTAGGGATGCTCCTGTTCTTCATTCTTTAGGCAACTACTCATTATTGCATAAGATGTTGTCTCTGATGATAAAATGTGTATCCCAATGGACTCAAAGAGTATGCATAGAAACTTGAAGGTGTTTTGCTTACAGCCAGAGCACAGCAGAGGTTTTGGAACTAGCTGGGTCCTACCAGAGCCAGAGGTGTAGCAGCTGCAGACTTCCACTCTACTCGCACCTCACATATTAGTTGTGAATTTGATAAATGCCATCCTGAAGAGCAATTGATTTATTAATTAGCTGATTCAGAATGTTCTTAGGACTCATTTGGGATATGGAGTCATTATAATTTAAAAATGTCAGCGCAGTGCAATAGAAGATGAAAATGGCACCTCCCGGGGGCCCTGTGGGCAAAGCTTTCTCCTTTGGTGGGTGGGGTTTCTCTCGGTGGCCACAATGCCGTCCATGGGAAGTTGCTTCATCAGACCCAAACAGTAAGGTCTCAGGAAGCGAGGAAATGCTCATTTTTTTGAAACAGAAGCTGGGGTCCAGACTAGGACACGATCAGACCAAACAGGACAGTAATAATTTGGTTATTAAACTGGAGATAGTAGCTGAGCGCGGTGGCTCACGCCTGAAATCCCAGCACTTTGGGAGGCCGAGGCAGGCGGATCACAAAGTCAGGAGATCGAGACCATCCTGGACAACATGGTGAAACCCCGTCTCTACTAAAAATACAAAAATTAACCAGGCGTGGTGGTACATGCCTGTAGTCCCAGGTACTCAGGAGGCTGAGGCAGGAGAATAGCTTGAACCCAGGAGGCAGAGGTTGCAGTGAGCCGAGATTGCACCACTGCACTCCATCCTGGGCAACAGAGCAAGACTCTGTCTAAAAAAAAAAATAAAAACATAAAAATAAACAAACTGGAGATAGTAGCAATTTCATTAGAAGACTCCGAATTAAGATACCGTAGGAGTCATTTCTAGAGAAACTTCAACTGTATATAATTACCTACATCTATGAATAAGTAATCCTGTAAATTTTCTGGCAAAACATTTGGTGAACTGGGAATGAATGTTAACTCACCAGATTTTGGGTTTTACTTTTGCCTTGTCCTTAAATGTAAGTAATTAAGATCTGTAGTGTAAGTTGGGATTTGAGTTCAGAGTTTTGGAAATATTCTAATTCCCTGTATTGGGACTGGGTAGTACATCTAAAATTGTGACATATCAAGTTATTGCCTGGTGTCTTTTTTAAATTTGAGCACATGGACCCGAGAGTAGACACGTCTTAGTATGTACTCACCTTTGGGCAAAAGATAGATGGCATCATCTTTCTTCACATGCTGAGCTCCACAGTAGATTGAGGACTTGGGTTGGAAGAAATAAGGTAATTGCCAAAGCCCCATTATCAGGTGGGTTCATGTAGAGCTTTCGGGAGGAACAGATGCCATAAGTTATCAGTTTAGTCTTACCTTCTCTTTAGAGGGAAAAGAAGTTGGAGAAAGCATCTGCAGCTAACAAAAGGAGCTGATCTGGGCTGGGCACGGTGACTTGGGCCTGTAATCCCAGCACTTTGAGCGGCTGTGATAGGTGGATCACCTGAAGTCAGGGGTTCAAGACCAGCCTGGCCATCATGGTGAAACCCCCGTCTGTACTAGAAATACAAAAATTAGCCAGGCGTGGTGGCACGCACCTGTAATTCCAGCTACTCGGGAGGCTGAGGCAACAGAATCACTTGAACCAGGAGGCAGAGGTTGCAGTGAGCCAAGATGGCGCCACTGCACTCCAGCCTGGCAACAGAGTGAGACTCCGTCTCAAAAAAAAAAAAAAAAAGGAAGGTGGATAACTTGAGGCCAAGAGTTCGAGCCTGACCAACATGGTGAAACCTCATCTCTACTAAAAACACAAAAATTAGCCAGGCGTGGTGGCGCACACCTACAATTCCAGCTACTTGGGAGGCTGAGGCATGAGAATCGCTTGAACCAGGAGGCGGAGGTTGCAGTGAGCCAAGACTGCACCACTGCACTCCAGCCTGGGTGGCAGAGCAAGATCCTGTCTCAAAACAAATGAAAAATAAAAATAAAAATGCTTCCTTTCTAGGATTGTGGAAAGAATTAAACTAGGTAATGAGTAGATGCTCATTGAATGCAGTAAACGTGAGTTCTTTTCTCTTCCCGTTTTTAGATATGTGATACAGTCACTTACCCATTCCATAATTAGTTTCCTTGTATGTAAAATCAGGGGATAATAATGTCGACAAATAGTTACCTGCTTAAAATTCTTTTATTAAAAAGCAGGTATGTTCGCATGAATAAAACAACCTTCCCTTCCTTTTAAACTCCTTGTTTGGCATCCTCAAACCTCTCAGCTTGTTTCAGATGGGAACTTCAACCCAATGTCAGGTCACGGTGCCCAGGTTGATCTGTACTCCGTATGGGCTCTGAAAGCATCACCCCTGCGGAGGCAGGAAGCCCTAGTCTTCCCAGGGGATGCCTTGTCTGCAGGTACTGCCCCCAGCCTGCAGTGAACTCTGGACCTTTTATTGATCTTGTGTGCATCTGGCTCCACTCTGATACCAGGAAGAATGGGGGTTGCTGGCCCTGGACTTGGTCCTGGACAAATAAATGTGTTTGTCAAAGCCCTTTCCTGACATTGGTTGTCTCTAGCCCAGGTGGCACTGTGGAGGGTAATTAGTTCTCTTTATTAGAGGGAACATCAGGAAGCTCTGCGCGGCTCACCGTGGACACATGCAAAAAGATTTTGTTAATGCAGCTGTTACTTGCCTTTTCATTATGCTAATGGGCAGCCTGGAAGAAATGTAACCTCCTGTCACTGGCACCAAGCAACACCTATCAAACAAAGCATTGTTTCTTCTCACTGTTGATAAGTGTGACTTGTGGGGGCCAGTGATAGGATGCTCATTTTTATCTGCTAAGTGCACAGCGCTTGTAAAACACCAGCAGTGGCCTTGTTACCACTTGACATGACACTAGGTTTAGCTGTTTACATTGACACACTGCTGCACCCTTTTAGAGCTGCAGCCAGGGGTCAGATTCATTAGAAAGCGTCAGCGCCGATAGTGAAGCAGCATCTGGTGGGTTTCTCTCTGCTCCCCTGTTGGAAGCAACAAGGCAAGGCGCTTGCATCTTGAAATGGGTGATTTTTAATTCTTTTCTTTGTTTGATTGTTTGAGAACCCTGTTTGTTCCTTGACCCTACATGAAGAAGATGAGAGAGAAAGAGCTGGGCATGGCATTCACCCCAGTGATGAAGAATGAGAATGCTGGGGCCTGCTGTTTGTTGCTTTTCTTTTTGCTGATGTGTGGCTCTTTGTTGCCCAAAAGGTCTGCAGAGAGGGAGTTAAATGCATGTGTTTTTCCTGCACAGCCCCAAGGCTAAAACGTGAAAGTAAGCTAAGTAAACCTTTATAATTAGTCCTTTATGTCTTTCTCCTTTTGCCTCCCTACGGATGAGTATTGCCTTGATAAATTTGGTGACCATACTTCTCTTATAATGTTGGAAGCCACATATCTTTTGGTTCTATGTTGTTATCCCTTTAGTCATTTAGGATATGGAGGGTGATAGCCCAGAGGCCTTGGTTCATTTTGCAGTCACTGTGACCACATGAGTTGCTGATAACCTAGAATGGCCAGAGCGCTTGTTGCATTAAGAGCCAGAGCCCAGGCCTTCACTCTTGCCACATGTGACTCTATGTCCATGAAACTATGTGCAGGACAATGCATGCAACAATCGAGAAGTTTCTGGATACCTTTCATGATGTGTGAGGCTCGCTGGCCGCCATGGCAGAGAGAGCAGTATCTTCCTTACCTTCAGAAACCTCTGGCACCACCAGCATTGCTGACATATCTCACGCCCTGTCACAGCTTCTTAGTTCAACAGGCTGCAAAAGCTCCTCCCCACCTCCACCTGTTCATAAGGATGTAAGGATAATTCGTGCATTTTCTCAAGTTAAATGATACACTCATTTTGAAAAGCAACTACTGCATTATCCTGCCCTTGCCCTTGGGAACTGGATCCCTTCATTTGTCGAGAATCCTCCTTGCCAGGCCTTTTCATCCAGCCGCTGCTCACACTGCACGGGGGCTTCTGTCTGGGTGATTCTTGCTGGGGCATGCCAGGAGGTATTTGGCATTTCCCTAAAGCCCATCATATGCAATAAGAGTGCCACCGAATCACGAAGCTCTGAGAAGTTTTGTAGTTTTGTTAAGATTAGTCATGGCTTGATCAGTCCAAGCATTAGGATACCTACTTTGCAAGTCCAGTGTTGTCCACCTGGCCTGGAATTTACCAACTGCTCTGTGGACAGCTCTCATCCCACTTATGAACTGCGCTTATATCTGCACCTTCTTTTTCTGTATGCCCAGTACATAGCTATGAAGGGAGGATCCCAGGGACCAGAAGCCAGGGGACCATGTAGTGTCTTCGTGTGGTTTATATGTCATTGCAGTATCCACCCAGGTCTTTTCCAGATCCTGGGATGCGGCCAAAAATTTCCTTGCACAGGAAAAGAGAGATGGTCACGGTGATATACAGACTTATACAGAAGATGTTTTTCTATCTTTGGGGGGCTTTTGACTCCTTTCCACTCACTTGAATTCACACAGAATAATTATATGCTTTTCTGAGGGTGTACTGCTGGGTCAGAAGTGCAGGGAGAGTTGCTTTTGGATAGTAATCCCCACTGCTGGCCACCAGCAGCTGCAACCTCCACAGCAGCTGCTTCCCCTCACCTCCATGCCACCATCTCCCCTTCATATCCACTATCTCCTCGTCTCTCTGCAGGTCATTTATAATCAGCAGTCATGGCGTACAGGCCTCATTAGTGATATAGCCATTCCTTCAGTGCTTCAGAAATAATCATTTAGGAAAAAAATGCACGGTTTCCATCCCTTGAGAGCCCATGAGTGATGAATTTATTTCAGTTTGGCTGGCTTGGCTGTCTTGCTCAGCCTTATTTCCATATTTATTTCAACAAACAATGTAGGGTGGGAACAAGAAAACACATGCTGGGTGTACACACACGCTGCATATCTGCTCCCTAACTTGATTCCGCTTGGGGAAGGATGGAAAGGAATGCCAACGAAAGAACCCTCCATTTAAAAAAAAAAAAAAAAGATCTGTTGGACTTGGATGGGGTGCTGTATAGCAGAAGATGAGCTAGTTCATGACCATTTGTATTTGAGAAGGTGTGGGTAACATGGCAAAAGCAATTGATCCTTAGCCCCCCACTCTGGTAGTGGTGTTTCAAGAGTACTTTCGCCCCTCGACCCCCTTGCTCCCAGAGGATCTGACTTATGTCATGGTGGACAGCAATGGACTTTTGATGCCAACAGAGGATCCGGTGCTGTTGTCTGAATCTTTCACCTAGACCTTGTTCCTTGTGATGAGTGGGGAGGGGCGTGTGTGGGGATCACAGGCTGCTCTGATGAGGAATGATGCCAGCGCGTTCGTGATGGCAAGTGGTGTCTATGAATCAGACTTGCAGATGTGCAAGCCACCTGGCTTCAAGAAATCAGTTCTCTTAAGACATTTAAGCTTGACTGAGGATTTGGCTAAGGCTTGGCACTTAACCCACCTGAATTTTGTAGAATGAATGTTTTCAAGTGACTTCAGCCGAGGGTCAGAAGAGAAGATCTCAGAAATCTGTTTAGAACTATGTTGCTGACACTATGTCAAGGGGCCAAGCAAATCATGACACCATTGTTAACCTCACCATTACAAATCAAGTGAAGGGAGGCGGACACCACATCTTGATTCTGTGGGGATACTTTGAAAGTGGCAGTTCGTGTTTCATAGTAGCAATAATAATAATAAAAGTTGTTCTGTTCTAGGATGAAAGGAAATAGAACATGCAGAACAGTATCTTGTCCCAAACATAGCAGAACACCATTTTTCCTATGGAAAACTTGGACAATGCAACCAATTAACCAGAGAAGGAATGGAAAAAGCATCTTAGAAGAACCAGGAATAAAAATTTTTGATTCAGGGACCTGAACAGCAACACTTTCAGAATCTCTTGTTCTCAGAAATGCATTTTACTAAGCTTAAGATTCCTTTTTCTAAGAAAAGTGGCTTGCTTTCCTCAAACTAAACAAAGCAGGGAGGCTCGGGGTGAAGAAAAAGTTGAATTGAGCAATATCTAATGGATATGCTTCTCCCCAAAATTAGACTCCAAATGTACGAGACAGAAGGAATATCTCAAGGGTAGGGAATCATCTGTAAGATAGGGCAATACTGCTGAAATGCAGTATTTTTAAAGAAATAAACCCCAAAATAAAGCTAAAAATCTAGTGCCTGGTCAAAAATTAACTGTAGATCCACTTACATGCTAATATCACAATTAAGAGTAGCCTTGGGACCAAACAAAAATCTCCTTTATTAACAGAGGGAGCCTTGATGGAGCAGCACACACAAGGCGGCCTCCAGCTACCTTGTGTCATCCTATAATGGTGATCTGGGAAAACATGTCCCAACCCAGGCTTGGCCGATGTACCCATACCCTCGCTGGGAGCCTCATCTAACATGAACAGATCTCCCAGCCAGCTTATCCTCCAGCCTTTCCATCTAAGCAGACAGTACAGAATGATTCTTATTTACCCAGCCAAAAAGATTTTTATTATCTATATATATATATATATTATTTTTATTTTTATTTATTTATTTTTTTTTTTGAGACCAAGTCTCACTGTGTAGCACAGGCTGGAGTGCAGTGGTGTGATCTTGGCTCACTGCAACCTCCACCTCCCAGGTTCAAGCAATTCTCCTGCCTTGGCTTCCCGAGTAGCTGGGATTACAGGCGTGCACTACCACACCCAGCTAATTTTTGTATTTTTAGTAGAGATGGGGCTTCACCATGTTGGCCAGTCTGGTCTCGAACTCCTGACCTCAGGTGATCCACCTGCCTTGGCCTCCCACAGTGCTGGGATTATAAGCATGAGCCACAGTGCCTGGCCTATCCTTATAATTGTATTATAAAATATTCCTGTGATGTAGGAGAAAGTGCCTTTCTTTGCCTTATCTGATTACCGAACTGTGCTCTTGTAGTAAAAGTGATTTTGTTTTGTTTTGTTTTGTTTTGTTTTGTTTTGTTTTGTTTCGGAGACAGAGTCTGACTCTGTCGCTCAGGCTGGAGTGCAGTGGCGCAATATCGGCTCACTACAAGCTCTGCCTCCTAGGTTCATGCAATTCTCCTACCTCAGGCTCCCGAGTAGCTGGGATTACAGGTGCCCGCCACCATGCCCAGCTAATTTTTTTTTTTTTTTTTTTTTTTTGAGACGGAGTCTCACGCAGTTGCCCAGGCTGGAGTGCAGTGGCGCGATCTCGGCTCACTGCAAGCTCCGCCTCCCGGGTTCCCGCCATTCTCCTGCCTCAGCCTCCTGAGTAGCTGGGACTACAGGCGCCCGCCACCGCGCCCGGCTAATTTTTTTGTATTTTTAGTAGAGACGGGGTTTCACTGTGGTCTCGATCTCCTGACCTTGTGATCCGCCCGCCTCGGCCTCCCAAAGTGCTGGGATTACAGGCTTGAGCCACCGCGCCCGGCCTTTTGTATTTTTAGTAGAGACGGGGCTTCACCATGTTGGTCAGGCTGGTCTCGAACTCCCGACCTCAGGTGATCCGCCCTCCTTGGCCTCCCACAGTGCTGGGATTACAGTCTTGAGCCACTGCACCTGGCCGGAGTTAGTAATTCTTTAGCAAATTAAAGATCTGAAAGTTTCTCATACTGTCTAAGAGAAATAGCCAAGTTGCAGGAGCAACTTAGTAAGTGTGAATGATGCTGTATTCCACCAAGAACAACATAGGCCCGTGCTCTCCAGCATTCCTGCATCTCTAGAGAAGGGCACAAGAGCCAGGAAGCCGAAAAGGCCCCTCGCCATTCTGTCAAAGGAGGGCTCCGGCACTTGGCTAACCTCCTGGGACTGGCTTGCTGGAACTGTGGTATGCCATTTTTAATTGGTAATTTGACCTCCCCTAAACATGGCATTAAGACAGCAGAAGTTGATAATTGAATAAAGAGGATCATCATTGTTGTTTTGAATTGGAAATAGTTCTCATAACAACCCTCTGAGGGTATTTCCTGTCATCACCCTACCTCCTGCCCCCCAATCCTATACTGCCGAGGTCTGTGATTTTTATGGCATTGATGTTTTTCTCCCAACTGCCCTTTCTAGCTTTTTTTCATTTACTGATGAGCTGGCAGATGATACTCAGGTGAAACAGACAAATTGATTGAGGAGCTGAAATGTAGATGTGTGTCTGGTCTCTGTAACACCTTTGGGGTCCTATGTGAATTTACCTGTTTATTTATGTGTCTGTTATTTTGGTTCACTTTATGATGTGGTTTATCTATGGAAACTGCCATGAAAGTGAAGAGACAGAATGGTGAGGCTCAATATCTTCTTACTGGCATTTCAGCCCTAGAGGGGTTGAAATGATCCACCATCTTTACTGGCTTCCCTGATAAGGTTCTGTGTCATCCACTGTCTCCTGCACAGTCCCATTGGCCCACTGTGGTGCAGTCCCCAGACCCCTCACCCAGCCACCTTCATGAGTAAGCATCAAAAATGTATTCCTGAATCTCAGCTCCCTGAATTATAATGTTATTCTCTTTTCCATTATATAGGTGGAATTTTTCCCGTCATCTTTGCCTTTAACTTTACTTCCTTTGAGCCACAATCAGTTCCTTCATGAAAATAACATTTGACTCTTCTGTCATTGTATGAAGAAAATTGAGGACCTCTTTGGAAAAGTTATATGAAACTTTGGGGGAGATGCAGCAGGATGCAATATAAAAAACTCTCAAGTCAAAGAGCTCACCCTACCTCAATGACCACAGGCAACTGAGTAAAAATAGGGCAGGTTCCTGTTGATAAATTAGAGAAGTCAAATTAGATCCTCTCTAGTCTCCTTACAGCCTTAAAACTATTTTTCCAGTCTGTATAATATTATCACGGGTATCTGTATATTAGGATCCACTGCAGAATGGACTTTTAACCTCAGTTACGGACTAGTCTGTTTTCTGGTTCATAGAAAGCCATTGGTTCAGAGTCTGGAAGGAATATATCAAGAACTGAAACAAAATCAGCCTCAGGACGCCTCAAATAATAAATGAAAGCTGAACTCACATGTCTTTAGTCAGTCGACAGTGTTCATTGAACACTTAGAATTTGTCGCATAATATCAAGCGCCCTGAGGCAAAAACTAAAACTCATTCACTACTAACTCAGGACAGAAGTATAAACATACATGCAACCAAGCGTGCTTATGCACACTGCTGACACACAAGGCCATCCCTGAGCTGGATGAAGGGGTCACCTCTCTTCAGCCCCTGCTCTTAGTGAAAACATTTACTTGAGTTAAACTTTAGTTCATTCTAGTTAAATCCAAAACTCTATGCAAGAACACACATCAGAAGAGGGGAGATCCCCCTTGTCTTGTTCTCCTCTCCCTATAAGTGGTATTTTTTCCAGAGCTGCTTGTTTCCTCAGCCAACGGGGCATATTAGTAGAACATGAACAAAAGTCCAGAACTCTTTTAAGATTACTTTTCCCTTGGCACTGATCAAAATTCACTTCTTGGAGTAAACATAAAATCAGGGCTTATTTCACATTTCATTCTAACTAGATTTCACATCTCTAACTAGATTTAACCCTCCCTCCCCCTTCTCCCAGAAAGGGGTGGTCACCCTTTGATCAATTTTATGACATCTCCGTGGTTGATACAGAGTCGTTAAAATTATTTTGACTCAAAATTAGTAAAATTCCTAGAGCAATTAAATGCACCGCTTCATGTCAGAGGAACTGTGTTATATTCCAGCCTTCCCCCACATTAGCCCAACCTAATGAGGATTGGGCAGGTGTCTGTGAGGGAGGGTATTCTCCAGGGAGCCATCAGCATCAGCATCACTTTGGAACTTATTAGAAATGCAAAGCTCAGGCCTAGCCCAGACCTCTGAATCGGAGTCTGCGTTTGCCAGCTCCCAGTGACTGCGATGCACCTTGAAGAAGCGCGGTCTTACGGAGGGCACTGGCCATCCACGGGATCCCCAGGCCACATAGAGAAGTGGCCCAGTCTACTTGCTACCGCCACTAAACTGCCTAGTGGCCGGTGCAAGGAGAAGCTACCGGGTAATCATTCCCTCCAGAGAGCTGCCAGATCTTTCAGGCCCACAGTTGTGATCCACAAGATATAGTATGGTATCGTTGCAAGAGGAAGAAAGATCAATGTTTAACCACAGTAGTACTCCACTATATCATCAGTTGTGTCTAGTATAGATTCCAATAGAACTGTATGAGTCCTCTAACAGAAAGCTTTTGTGTAGGAATGAAGATAAGTTTCCTATTAAAACCTATGCTGGATTGGAGTCTCATTTCAAAATGGCAGTGTTCTCTATTTGCCATTTCTATTT
The DNA here is from genome assembly GCF_049350105.2 of Macaca mulatta. Classification (NCBI taxonomy): domain Eukaryota; kingdom Metazoa; phylum Chordata; class Mammalia; order Primates; family Cercopithecidae; genus Macaca; species Macaca mulatta. The sequence goes on along the minus strand of NC_133410.1, from coordinate 148,709,338 downwards.
CCCTTGTACCTGTCACCAAGTTACATAAGTGATTTTGGATTTTTGTTAGGATAAAGTTTTAATGTCAACTGAAAGCAGGGGGAGCATCCCCCTGCCCCCAACCTGATTTTTCCACTTCTTTCACTGAGTTTTCCTCCTAAAGATCCCAGTTTCCTCCCACTCCCCCACCCCCCAGCCTAAGCACAATCTATTAAAGAGACTTTCTGCTAATTCAGGTCCCCGTGTGAGAAGGGATACTGTGATTCATTCTTCTAAAGAGCTGGTGGAGAGCCCCCACCCCCACACCATCAGTAGTCCCTGGGGACTGAAGCAAATGGGCAAGTCAGTTTGTCCCCAAGCCACAACCCCTGCCTAATGATGATGGAGACCTTCAAGTGGCCGCCCCTTGGTGCTGAAGCCTTTGAATAACAAGGAAAAGCAACAGCTGTGAGAACAAATTCTTGCATGGTAAACTTAGGGCCTCGAACTCAGAGTCGAAGCACTGTATTTCTCATCAGATTTCTTCCACTAGGGTTGTGATAGTCTTGCCAGAAGTGTTGTTTCTCAGTTTTCTCCTGTCTTTTCTCTTTCCCCTTGGCTTCCCCCCTTCTTCCTCCCACTCTAGCCTCCACGCCTCTGCTCTCCCACTCCCCAAATCGAACATGTACAGATTTTACGGTTCACTGGAGAATAAGTGGCTGTCATTTCACAGACGGGCCAGGATGTAATTAGCCACAATGCATTGGAGTAATGGAACAGATGCCTCTTTGTAAACTGAGTTTGCCGCCGAGCACCGCGTGTGTGTGACCTGCCGACTGCTCCAGGCGCTTCCACGCAGCCCCTCCCCCTATCTTTCTCTGTCCCTCTCTGGGTTCCCGGGCCAGAGGCTGGACTAACTTACGTGTTTGTGTGTTGACTGTTTTTGTTTTTCCTCTGCTTCCCTGGTTGGCTCACTTCTGCTGCTGAGAAGCTGCTGGTGACGTGACGAAGAGTGAGGGAGCTGAACCTACGTTTATCGATGTAGTCATTCACAACAGAAAAGGTGATACCCCTCTCATGAGATAATTGGTAGTTTCAAGTTGCACTTATTACTGGATGATAATACACCAGCAAAATCATAAATTACTGTTATGCTCTCTGGCCTGTTGTTTTTAACTAGAAATAAAGGAAATGCGTCTCCCTTCTTCCAAGGTTATTTTTTAAAATTTAAGAGGAATAATCCAGGCTGATCACTGCAGGATAATGTGGACAAATATCAGATACTTAAACTGACTGCCGAATAACCATTGAGATCATTTGTTTATACAGATTACATGATCGTGTGGACCTCTGCCTTTCTGCACATTTCACTTTAAATATGAAGGTCACACCTTAAAAAAAATCTTTTTAAGTAATGACTTCTGTACATCCTTACTTTTGAGGCTGAGGATTTAGTAAGTAGGCACCAGGCACAATTCCTGTTGGTGGGTCAATCCCAGAGGAAAGTGTGGGAAACACAAGGTCCATCTACAGGGGAAGAATGAAGTTGGGAGGAAACAGTGAATAAAGATGAACAGTGATTCACTTTTTATAGCTTCTCTTCCCACCCTAGAGGAATGAGTGGTACGGATGGTAAATACACCCAACTCCTCCCTCAAGCCTCCTGCACATTTGAGGAGAACAATCCTTATTAAAATATGGGAGGGACCGGGTGCGGTGACTCACGTTTGTAATTGCAGCACTTTGGGAGGCCAAGGCAGGCAGATCACCTGAGGTCTGGACTTCAAGACCAGCCTAGGCAACACCGCAAAACCCTGTCTCTACTAAAAATAAAAAATAATAATAATAATTTAAAAAATAGTTGGGCATAGTGGCACACGCCTGTAATCCCAGCTACTCAGCAGGTTGCAGCATGAGAATCACTTGACAGGAGGTGGAGGTGGTAGGGAGCCAAGATCGCCCCACTGCACTCCAGCCTTGGTGACAGAGAAAGATTCTGCCTCAAAAAAAGGGGGGCCGGACATGATGGCTCACACCTTAATCCCAGCACTTTGAGAGGCCGGGGCAGGTGGATCATGAGGTCAGGAGATCGAGACCATCCTGGCTAACACGGTGAAACCCCATCTCTACTAAAAATACAAAAAAATTAGCTGGGCGTGGTGGCAGGTGCCTGTAGTCCCAGCTACTCAGGAGGCTGAGGCAGGAGAATTACTTGAACCTGGGAGGCGGAGCTTGCAGTGAGCTGAGATCGCAGCACTGCACTCCAGCCTGGGTGACAGAGCAAGACTCGGTCTCAAAAAAAAAAAAAAAAAAAAAAAAAGTGGGAAGGATCAACTCCCTGGAATAGTGCTGGCCTTTCTTCCCCAGGATATCATGTTCAGTTTAAGTGATTTTTTTTCTTCTGGCCACATGCTTAGGATCTTGGCTTTGGGTACTCACAGGAGAAGGTGATCCCATGCTCGGGTCTAAGGTTAAGCTCCAGTGTGTGCATATATTTGGTTCCTTTGTCAGGTGAGAAATATTCTTCTGGTTCTGAACTTGATCACTGGAGTCAGCAAGACCACACCCTCTTGGTCGGGGATAGAAAATATTGCTAGGCCTTTATCAATAAACAGAGAGTGTTGTATTTGTCATATGGGAAAACTAACTGCAATAAGAGAGTCTAATATGAAAGTCTCTTATTGGGATCTTGGGTTTGAGTTTGGCACTTGGTGTCAGTGAATCTTCAAATGTTTTCTTAATTTAGATTTTTTTATTTTAAGATTTTAGGTGTTATTTTTCCCAAAAAAGATCCAAGGATCTTCATTTGGGTTTTTAAAAATAATGGAAAGTTTAAAAACAGCAGTCTAATGTTATTTTTTACCCTGAGGATTTTATGATAAATCATAGGTGGAAATAGATCTCTGGTGGATGAAATTGATACTGATACTGGTTTAGCAACAGGTAATTGGAAACCTCCTCACCATGACCTCATTGATTATCCTTTGATTATGGGAAAGTTGAAACCTCTTCTATTCTCTGAGGGGTTTTGGTGGCCATGATTGTGTCATTGGTACAAATTTGGAAGAGAAAATGTCTCATTTTTTACTAATCTCCTTATAGCCAGAATGTGGAGTACCCAATATGCCCTAAGCACTCTGTCAATATTGCTTTTATTGTTTGGGTTTCATAACTCAAAGGAATCCTTTGTATCCTCAAAGTACATTATAAACCTCCATTGCTAGAATAACTATGTCTGAATGATTTCTGCTTCCTAATTAATGCCAAGTTAGGATCAGTCCCCAATTTCGTAAGAGGTCGGTGATTGTCCATGGGATCATGTGGCATGCCGCCTTGAGGAAAGGAGAAATAATAGCATCATGTCTTATTTTTTTTAATCCTCGTTAAAAATTAGCACAGTGTGCAAAAGTATAGTTGATTATTTTAACATGAACTAGATTTCCAGAGATATAAATTATATAGGATCATTGATTGTTTTGAAATTACAGATATCTGATATAGCCAGGATGTACTGACATTTTAGAGAATCTTTGGGGAGAAAGGACTGTCAAGGTCCTCCAGCTTAACCTCTTGCCAAGAGGAGGAATCTCCTCCAAAACTCTTTGACGAGATGGCCGTGGAGTCCTTGCCTGTCATCCACTTTCATTTGTTGGATATAGAATGAATTGAAAGTCCTTCCTTGTACTCAGCTGAAATCTCTCTCTATATAACCTCCACTTTGTTCCTACGTTGTGACATGGAGTAAATCTACCCTTTTTCGTAGGCAACCTCTAGAGAGCTAACAAAAGCTTTCATATTTCTCTAGCTCTCTTTCCCAACTCAGACATGGCCAGTTCCTTCCACTATTCCTTACGTTAACATGATTATCTGACCCATGGTCACAAAGGCTATCCTCTTTCTGACATGCTGATAATAACTGATATCTTTCTTAAAAGTTATATTCCCAGATCTGTATATGAAATTCCAAATGTCATTTGACCAATGCAGACTTCAATAAAAATTAGCAAAACTTGTTTGCAGCCTAAAGGTGCTTGACTCCGTTATAAACCTCACATAACATAACATAGACAAGATTTTCCTAGCATAGCATAAGAGCAGTTAGCGTTTGTGAATCTATTTGGGTGTTAATACTTTCCTGACCTGGTAAGATTTGTATTTTTCTTGTCATTGTCATTCTTCCTGCTTACTCTGCCAGTATACAAGTCACTAATATAAATACGAGCAGAATTACTGTGGAGTTGCCCGTCACTGTACAGTGGAATCCAGACCCCTTGGTATGTTCAGCTTCCTCATCTGCCTCCTGCCACACTTGATCTGACTCATAAACTTCTACTAGTCCTTAATCCTTTAAGGCTTAACTCAGGAATCACCTTTTCTTTCCTTTTTTCTTTTCTTTCTTCCTTTCTTTTTCCTTCCTTCCTTCCTTCCTTTCCTTTTTCCTTCCTTCTTTCCTTCTTCCCTCCCTCCCTTACTCTTTCCTTCCTTCCTTCGTTTCTCTTTCTTCCTTTCTTTCCTTTTCCCCTTCCTCCTTCCTTGTTTCCTTCCTTTTTTTTTTTTTTTGAGACAGAGTCTTGCTCTGTTGCCCAGGCTGGAGTGCAGTGGCATGATCTTGGCTCACTGCAACCTCTGCCTCCTGGGTTCACGCCATTCTCCCACCTCAGCCTCCCAAGTAGCTGGGCGCCAAGTAGGCGCCCGCCACCACACCCGGCTAATTTTTAAGTTTTTAGTAGAGACGGAGTTTCACCGTGTTAGCTAGGATGGTCTTGATCTCCTGACCCTGTGATCCACCCGCCTCAGCCTCCCAAAGTGCTGGGATTACAGGCGTGAGCCACCGCGCCCAGCACTTCCTTCCTTCTTTCCTTCCTCCCTCCCTCCCTTACTCCTTCCTTCCTTCCTTCCTTCCTCTTTCAACAGGGTCTCACTCTCACCCAGGCTGGAGTTCAGTGGCATGATCTTGGCTCACCACAACTTCCACCTCCCGGGCTCAAGCATGGAATCACCTATTCTTAGCCCTATGTCAGAACCATGACAATGGGAGAGGCCACCGGATTTCCACTTCCTAACCAACCCTTGAAGTCAATGTTCCATGTATATTTTTGTTTTGTGAGTAAAAACCATAATTCATGACAATAAAACTATGGGTTTTTAAAAAAAAAAAAAAAAAGAAGTGCATCTTCTGCAAAGCCGTCACTTGCCCATTTTCAACCTTCATCTCCATGAAGTGCCTACTCCACACTTTCATTGCAACAGTTATCATTTATTATGTTGTATTTAAGTATTTGTTAATTTGCTTGGCGTCTCTAGACTTTCAACCCCATGATGCTCAGGGCTTTGTTTATTCCGTGGAGTTCCACTTTCCAGACAATGCCTAGTCTTTTGGTAGGATTCAATGTGTATGTGATATCTGTACAGGTCCACTAGGACACTTAGCTCTCTGTGTTTAAAGGGATGGACAGAGAAGTTCTAGCAAATGCTTTGCTCAAGCACACCCTGGCCTATTAGTGTAGTAATACCATTAAAAAGAAAAGTGAACTTTGGTAGTGTGTTTGGGTTGTATTTGTTTGTTTTGCTTTGTTTCATTCTTTTTAAAAAGCTCAGGCTAGATCCTGGTGTCCTAACATCAAGGCTTTCTGACCATGTGGAGCATCCACGTCACTGACTATCACAAACGCTATTACAGCTCCATCCTAAGCCATGTTATAATTGGTTTTTTTCTAAATGTTAATGGGTTTATGATTAACTATAATTTTATGTAAGAACCTACATAGAGGACCAATTATAGGTGCTTATGCACTCACCTTTTAAATCCCTACTATGTGCAAGTGTGCCAGACAAATAACATCTTGGCAGCACCGTAATGACTATGAATAGAATCCATAGATGAAATGATGCTGGATTCTTCAGTTACAGGCTCGCTTTTTCAAGAGTTGACACACCATCAGTGTATTTATCACCAATTAAATTTCCTTATAGTAGTTACTTGCAGTAATTTTTGAGGCAATCACCTCAGTTCAAATTGCCATAGCAAACCACATAATCTTACCAAATAGAATTATTATCAGCAGTCATCATCCTCATCAATTCTTTATTAAAGACTCATTTCTCAAACCATTTTAAATTGTGGCTTAGAGTAAGTCATTTATAACCACATTTTGGAAATAGGCACATTATATTTCCACTTCATAAATATGTTTTATTAGTAATGAGTAGTATAGTATTAGATTATTATTAGTATTCTCATCATAGATTGGAAAAATGCTTAATTAACAAAGATATTGGATTGGAAAAAAAATGACTCTGGGCATATTTCTTCTTGACCAAATTATTTTCTGTTTTTTTTTTTCCCTCTCTAGTCCTTTGTAATTTTTAATTGCATTCACCGATCCCAGAGACTCTGTTTCCAGGAATCTGCGTAGAGAAGCCAAAATCCAATAGAAGCACAGGTTCTAAAAAGGCATTCCTGTTACTGTGTCAGGATCTTTTAGCATCTTCACCTTAAGCCAGTCCACAGCTCCTTTTCAGAAACCCTCAGCAGTCAGTCTTTGTTGGTGAATGGCATTGTTGAGAACCGTTCCTATTACACATCATAGAGCAGCTAGATTCCTGTTCTGGTTGTGGTCGTCTTAAACTGGTATTTGAAATCTAATGCCGTTTTTTCTGTCACTCTTTGGGTGTCTTTATTTCTGAATACATACACCTCCCTATTTTCCATGTTCTGATTTCTCCTCACTTTCCAGAAGAACAGTAAGTACCAGAGGTCACTGTGCCAGGGAAGCTACCAAGACGTTCCTGTCATGCACATCAGACTCTGTATTAACCTTGGGCACTCACAGCTCTGCTTTAGCCAGATCCTTTTCTGAATTGTTGTTACTCATTTTTACCTAGAACTTCTCGCTTACTTTCTTTTTGTCCTCAACTCTTGTTGGGATTCTTCCATTGTTTTTTATTGTATTTCATTTTCAGTGGTGCCTTTAGCTTCCCTATCTTGTATGAGAGTGGCGTTCTTTTGATTATTTTCTATTTTTCCAAAGGTAGAGGGATCTTTGTGTGATGCTGCAGTATGTGTCTGCAAGGGTCGAGTCTGTGTTCTCTGAAGCAACAAACCGATGGCTACATTTGTGGATGTTTTGCTAACACAAAAGAGCATGGGTTTGTGTTTCAGCCTAAATGATGGAGTTCTGGACAGCTTAAATCTGAAGAGGCTTGCTGGTTCCCTAACAGCAGGCAATTATGTTACACTCAGGGAGCCTCTGTGCAGGCTGTTCTTATGCAGATAGTTGTCTGAGGGAACAGGAAGAGCATTCAAAATATGTAAGAGCCATGTGACAATTCCTCAGCAATTGATTGTCCACAATTGTGTCCTAATTGCTGAGCCACCGGTCTATCCATACTTAATGCTTTGTTCAGGTATCTTTCCCAAGGTCCCTAGTTATGCGATTCGTGTTCATAAGAGCTTCTAATATGGCCCTCTGTTCACCCAGCAGGTGAATAATCCCCAAGTTAATAAGAAGGTAAGCACTCTTATGAACACAGCTTTAAAAGTCTCGACCCAACTCTGAATTCACACTGTGAGGGAAAACTACCCTTTCCTGATACTCCTCGTGGCATACACAAGCAAGCCAGCCCATGTCGGCTTTCCAGGGTGGAAGGGACATTGACCTGGGATGCTGAGGTGGGGGCCGGGGTCAGGATGGCTCAAGTGGATGCCAGGGGAGGCTGCTCAGTAACAAAGACACCAACAGCACACTCTTCTCACGTGGGAAGGAAAAAGCTTCTCTGAATTAGAGACCCATCCCAGCCAGTGAAGAGGCCAGCCCAGTTTAGCCAGAAGATCTGCGACAGATACCCCCTTCCTCCCACAGGGCTCCCATGGAAAAGCCGACAAGGGACACAAAACTGCTCCCAAAGTGATATCCAGACCCCGGGTTACAAATGAGGATTGATGTTCCGCTGAGAAACTATAATGGCCTTATCACAGCAATCATCCTAGAACACCCATCCCTCCTCTCTTCTCCCTTCACATCTGACTGGTTATCTATTGTTCCTCATTGCCAGTGCTTGTTTGAAGAGCTCGGCAGCATTTGCAGGTATAAAAGAATGTGCACCTTTTTTTTTTCCTCCTCTTCCTTGAAGTCATTGTCTATATTTAGGTCAGTGACGTGATGAGAGATGTTGATGTGTTTTGTACCTCGCGCTGCAAATTGCCTCTCCGGATACAGGGGACTGGGCAGGCTCTACTGGCACTGACTTGTGCTCTGTGCCTTGCAGGAGGAAGCTACCACCCAGCCCATGGCTGCCTGCGGCCAAGGGTGGGCTCTGCCTCCTGCCACCCGCCAACGTGCTGCACAAACACACATGGCCACGAAATCTGGCCTCCCAGATTCTCTGCGTGATAGAGGGGACTGTCTTATAAAAAGGTGAGAGGGAAGGTCGTAGGAAGTTGCTTTATCCTTTACCTGGAGTCCTTACCCAGCACTCTTACCCAGCCCTATCAAGTAGAAAATGTGGCCCTGATAAATCCTGCCCACAAAGGAGCTGTGCCTTTTTAACATGCAAATGTTCAGCCAGAAAAAGTAAATAGACATCTCTTCCTTCAGGGAACTAGGAGACAATCACAGCCACCCCTCACCCCACCCCCAACACCATTTCCCTTTCCTCTTCCTATTGTAAGAGAAAGAAATTCTAATTTTTTTCCCATTATTCTTTTTTTTTTAAGAGGGAGGGGCTTGCATTGAATTGCTCTTAAGCCACTGTCTTCTACCCCAAGTTCCTCCCGTCTAGATAGGCTTCATTAATTTGATAAGCCGACACCAAAAGAGAGGGGTGGCGGTGGAAGGGGGCGGGGTGCTGCAGGAGGGGCTGCCTAGGGGCTGCCCTGAGGTTTTAGAAGATGAACTGCTAATGATGTTGAAGATATACCTTTTCAGACTGCATGGTCCCTCTGGAAAATCAGGGTCCTTTTTCACTTATTCTGATTGTACTGCAAGAACTGAAAAATAGAGGCCTGGTTGGGATGGAAGGGGTACGTGGGCTGGGGCGGGGGTGGTAAGTAGACAGATGCGTCTCCAAGGAGGAATCCGAACACGTCAGTTACACAGCTTGAAGGGCCTTTTCTTTAACAGGGTGTCTGGTATTGTCATGCTAAAAAGTCAGAAACTAATGGGGGAAAATAGATTAATTTGCTAGGTCATTTATTGAACAGTCTTGCTTGATACTTACAAACTAGTGAAATTAGTGCAAATTGGCAATATGAATATTTTGATCAACATCTGTGACCCTTGAATGCAAACTGAGTAGGATGCAAACCACAGAGCTTTTAACATGTCAGAGGCACTAATCTTTGCTAGTCCTTTCCCATCTTCTAATATGATGGAAGCTGATTATACCTAAGAGAGTCATCTGTATAATCGTCCCAAGACAGTCCCAGTTTATGCCAGTTGTCCTGGCTTGGGTGAAAAATTATATAGTTACCCTAATTATTACCTCTCAGCAACTGGGAGAAGCTGAGAGATCCCCAGCTTGGGCTTGATTCTATTTTTATTCTCTGTTCTCTCGCATACTTTCAAGATCATTCTCAAACATTTACTGAAAACAAATGTGTGAGGCATTCTGAGGATAGAAAGGCATTTAAGGTAGGATCTTTTCTGATTGCAGTTAGTGGCAATATGAGCAATTTGCAGGTATAACAAAAACCTTGAATATTCTTGAATCATAGATCAGAATCATACTCTGGCTTATGTCCTTCTGAAATAAATTCCAAGGTGGGGTTGGGGTGTCAGTGGTCATCAGATGTTAAGAGAAAACAACCCAGGCTACTGAACCCCCAATATTTCTGCTTCAGTAAATATTTTACTTCCTCCTCAATTTTACCAAGTGACAGTGATTGCTTTGTGGACAGCCAGCTGCTTTGTGGAGACCGGGAGCAGCTTTGAGCCTAAAGGCTGGGGGTGAGGGTAAATATTTCAAACACATGAACAGGTCTTGGCCTGCAGCCCTATCAATTGCTTAACTAGAATCTAAATTAGAATGGCTGATAAACATTCATTTATTAAACAAATATTTATAGAGTGCCTGTTTTGTGCCAGCCACTGCTGTAGGTGCTTAAATCTGTGAGTGGATAAAAAAGAATAGAAATTCTGCCCTTGTGCAGCTTACGTTCTAGCAGACATTAAACATTATGAATGAGTGTAAATCACATAGTATGTTAGACAGTTGTAAGTGCTATGGAACAAAGAAACAGCAGAGCGGAGTGAAGGAAGGTGGAGTGATGATCCAGGGCACTAGGCTTAGAAGCTGCTGATACCTTCAATTCCACCCTTGTTCTACTGCCTCCTTCCCAGAGCAGAGCCCACATGCAAACACCAAGGACCAAGAATGCCATGTGCGTACCAAGAATACGCACATGCAGACACACAGAAGCTGCAGACCCACAAGAGAAGTGACACAGGCAGCAGCTACAGTTCATGATCTTTGTTGCTCCAGTCCTGGCTGCCACAGCCGGTGGTACTCTGTCTGTGTGTCTTTATGAAAGAGCGCAGGGGTGGAGGGTGGGCAAGGATGGTTGTAGGTCCTGCCTTTGAGGTGGAGGGCTGGCCTCTGCAGTCCCAATTCAGTTCAGGGTTCTCAGCTGGAGTTCAGGGTTTCTTTCTGCCTTTGTCAGTGGTCCATCACATAACCTTCAGTGTGAAACTTATATATTCCTGACAGTGGTCGTATTCATAGAATCTTAAGGTACAAGTAATAATAAAATTTGACTGACTTGCATAATGAGGAATCATTTACTGATTTTCTAAGAAGGAAGAAGCCAGCAATATGAGTTCTTTAACACTCAATGAGATTCCAAAGACAAAGCCACACAATGTCCAATATATTTGATCTTTTTCATTCATCTTAAAGCTATGTGTTTTTTTTCCTCCTGTCATGTGTTCTACAGTTTCAGCTGAATAGGAAGGATCAAGGTAAATACCCCCAGGCCCCTGCCTGGTTTTGGAGCACTTTAAGGAGACATACTACGCAAACTATTTATTCTGCTCTTCAGAATCAGGGCTGTGCTTCATGTGGCACAGTAAAGATGATGTCATCAGTTTGGTGGAAAAACAAAACAGAGTTCTGATTCTTCTCTCCCATTCATTAACTGGAACTGAAATTGGGATTCCTGGCTTCCTCCCTGATTAGCGTTTGAGATGTAGAGCTGATTCCTGGAGTGAGCCTGTGCTGCCCAGTGCAAGCAGCCATCCTACTAACATCTTGATGTTTGTGTGTACCTCTGCAGCTGCTTTCTTTTTGTTTGTGGTCACTCAAAGGAAGGAATGGTTTCAAAGAAAGCTCCAATTCTGATGGAGCAGATGCTGTTCTTAAGTATGGAGAACACTTACCCTGGCATAGAAGCCCTGCTGATATGTCTAGAGCCAATAAGGGGACTCCTGAGACTCAAAAGCATGAGGCCTGATTCTTCCTCTAGCAAACCTGTTGCCCAGAGGGGCAGAGTGAGGATTTCAGGAGGCCTGAGGCCCAGAACTTACCCCAGAAACTCAGCACTAATCACAGAACAGGAGGTACAGCTTTGACAGCAGCTCAGTCACTGAGCCATTGTCTCCATGGCCTCTACTCCCATATTTGCCACATGATAGCAATGTTGATGATGATGATGATGATGGTGGTGGTGGTGGTGACGCTGATAATGCTAATGATGATCCTGATGATAATAGTGATGATGATGATGATTGTGATGATGATGGTGATGATGATGATGGTGATTGTGATGATGATGGTGATGTTGATCCTGATGATGGTGGCGATGATGATGATGATGGTGATTGTGATGATGGTGATGATGATGATGATAGTGATTGTGATGATGATGGTAATGATGATGATGGTGATTGTGATGATGATGATGATGGTGATTGTGATGATGGTGATGATGATGATGGTGATTGTGATGATGGTGGTGGTGGTGGTGGTGGTGATGGTGATTGTGATGATGGTGGTGGTGGTGGTGGTGATGATGTTTATCCTGATGCTCATGATGGTGATGATGGTAATGGTGATGGTGATGATGGTGATGGTTATGGTGATGATGATGGTGATTGTGATGATGATGGTGATGATGATGATGGTGATTGTGAAGATGATGGTGATGATGTTGATCCTGATGCTCATGATGGTGATGATGGTGATGGTGATGATGATGGTGATGATGTTTATCCTGACTTCCAATTGCTTTACCAAAAGAAAGGGCTAAGAAAGCTGTGCAAAATTTAAATACTGGTCCCAAATAGATGGTTTGTTTCTGGTTTTATCAACTCTCCAAATACTGAACTCCATAGGCAGTTGTGAGCACGGAATTAATCATTTAAAAAAGTAAGTACTTCCTGGATGCCTACACTGGGATAAGCATTTTATCTCACTTAACCCTCACACATCTTTTGAATATGGGCACTATTGTCCACATTATATAAATGATAAAAATGAGCCTGGCACATTTTGTTGTTATCAGTTACCCAGCTACCATGCTACAGTCAGATTTTGAACTCGGAAGTGGCCAGTACCAATGCCCAGGCCACCTTCCCTGCCTGGTGTTCTCCTGCTCTCAGCCTCTTCTGTTCTTCAGGTGGTGTATGGTAGAAAGGTGTGCCTCGCAGCAGGGCCCTGCTTACTTAGGTTAGCTTGCTGCCTAATACAGTGGTCCCCAACCTTTTTGGCACCAACGACCAGTTTCCTAGAAGACAATTTTTCCACAGACCAGGGGTTGGCCAAGGGGAGGGTTTCAGGATGAAACTCTTCCACCTCAGATCATCAGGCATTAGATTCTCATAAGGAGCATGCAACCTAGATCCCTCACATGTACAGTTCACAGTAGGGTTTGTGCTGCTATGAGAATCTAATGCCACTGCCGATCTGACAGGAGGAGGAGCTCAGGTGATAATGGTCACTCGCCTGCCACTCACCTCCTACTGTGCCACGTGGTTCCTAACAGGCCACAGACTGGTACCAGTCCATGACCCAGGGACTGGGGACCCCTGGCCTAATACATATGTTTCACAACCTTTGTAACAGACAGTTCATCTAATTAATATGAATGGAAACTTGGTGATCTGCTCCATACAGGCAGAAAAATAATCCATCCTGTTGTGATAACAATAGATTTACTTAGATCATAGAAGTTGCTACTTCCAACCAATTTGACAATGGGTTTTCTCATAGGAAATTTCAAACTGTGTCACCAGATATTTGAGAAATTAGTATGGAACACATGAAAAATGGGTATAGAATAATTTAGTAATATGTGGAGAGCTCCTCAAAGGTAGTCCAACTCCTTGACCTAATGATTCTACCTAAAGAAATGTTTTCCTGAGTACATAATTAGAGGCCAGGTGTGGTGGCTCATGCCTGTAATCTCAGCACTTTGGGAGGCCGAGGCAGGCAGATCATGAGGTCAAGAGATCGAGACCGTCCTGGCCAATATGGTAAAACCCCGTCTCTACCAAAAATACAAAAAATTAGCTGGGCATGGTGGTGCACACCTGTAGTCGCAGCTACTCAGGAGGCTGAGGCAGGAGAATTGCTTGAACCAGGGAGGCAGAGGTTTCAGTGAGCTGACATCATGCCACTGCACTCCAGCCTGGCAACAGAGTGAGACTCCATCTCAAAAAAAAAAAAAAAAGAATGTAATTAGAGATGTGATCAAAAATATATGTATAAGGATGTTCACTATAGCAGTATTTATAGTGGTGAAAAATTGGAAAAAAAGACCTATATGACCAAAAGTAGAAAATTGGTTAAGTACATTATGGTATATTCAACTGAAAAAATATTTCATGGCTATTGAAGTATTTTAGAAGAGTGTTTGATAACATAGGGAAATGTCCACACTGTAATAAGTGAAAAAAGATAGAATATAAAACTACATATGATCTCAATATTTTCAAAAAGTGAGAATGTAAATAACTTGAGGTTGGATTTTTGGTTTAGTGAAATGAAGAATTAGTATTTGTTCCCATAACTAAGTCTAAATCTAAATGAAGAATAAGTCTTTGTTCCCATAAACTAAAGATTAGTTTCTATAACTAATCTTTCTTAAAGATTTTAGGAAACAACCTAGAGAAAATGTTGGCAATTGAAGAAACACTTTCTCTCATCAGCCTAAGTTCCCAGCGAAATGAGCTATAGGATAGTTCAATATCAGCTTTGAAACTATTAAATACTTCATGTTTCTCTTTAATTTTCTTCCTTACCTTAAAACACACTTAACCAGAAGTTCTATTCTGATAAAAGGTGATGTTTTTGTAATTTCATGTTTCTTTAAAAGCAGTCTCTTTCAAGGAAAAGCAGAGATATCTATGACATTCGGGTCACAGTTGCTTCATTGCCATGATATTGACACAGGTTAGTCAATTGACAGACCTTTACCTGATCAGAAAAATGGCATATTAGAGATTTGCACAGCTAACATAGAAGATGTCTCATATTCACCATTCTGTTTAGTGGCAGTCATATGGATAAGGGAGGCAATTTCTTTTTTATACTATGGGTGGAAATTGGAGAGAGAGGTGGGGTATTGGAGTGCTGAGTATAGCACCATTGCCTGAATGAGAAAGCCTGAGTCATCAAAATACTATCGTAATACTACAGGAATCAGAACGGAAGAAAATTAGTGTGTTCTTCAACACATGGGAAAACAGCTATAAATGAGAACCATGTATGTCCTGGAAGGACTTTTGTCATAAAGTGTAAAATATCAACACTCAGGGTCAGTTAAAGAAAGTCTTCAGATCTGGGTAGGATTAGATTGGAGAGAAATCTGAGTCAAGCATTTGTGAAGAAACTACCAATTTATACTTAGCTATTTTTGCTAATCTTGTTTTCATAATCATATCTCTGAGAACACGTGGGTGTTTAGAAAATAGTGATAACTACATGTGACCACTTATCGGGTGGCAGTAGAGTCCAATTGGGATAAAATATCCCAGAAGAAGTTAAAAGTGAGCTGAAGGCCTGCCTTGCAAATCTAGCCAATCAAATGATTGTAGACATCACACCTGTCTTCCCTAAGCCAAACCTGAGAAAAAATAAGATATCGAAGCAGCTTCACGCAGGGGATACAATTGGAGCCATGCTACCTATGGAACAAAATACTAGCCTCTTAGCATTACATTCAAGATTATATATAATCTGACTCCAAATACCTTTCAGCTTCCTCTCTGTCTCACCATGTCTCTCATCACTGCAGGAACACTGTGCTTTCTCTTTCTCTTGAGTGAGCCACACACTTCAGGGAGCCAGAGCCTCAGCCCATTAAGTTCCCTCCTCCTGGACTGGCCTGAAATGCTCTGCTTCTTTTCTTTGCTTGTCAAGATCACTCTCCCTGCTCCAGGCCCAATCAAATACCACTTCAGCCAGAAATTATCCATCCTTTCCATACCTGTAGGTTTTATACCTGCCTTCATTTCATGCTTATTTTATTCGGCCTTACATTTTTGCTGGCTGTTTGTTTCTCTCCCCTAATGGATCATTATTCATCTGCGTGCACCTCTGATGCCAGCCAAATGAGTTCATACAATAGGCACTTAATAAGTGTTTGCTGCATTTAGTCAAGTATAATATGCTGTATGAATATTAAAATGTTTGATACAGGCCATATGTATCAGATTTTCCAGACAAAATATGTGAAGAAATATGACCTTGGGACAGAATATTTGAAATTGAACTGATACTACAAGACCCAGGTTGTGAAGGCTACTGTAATCCATAATAGTAGCGAACGTTTTGGGGTATTTGCTTCATTCTAGGTATTACACTAAGTTCTTTCCATATAATATCCCATTTGATCATCCCAACACAAGAAAGTGGGCCTCATAGCAGGCACTGGTGTCTTTTGTAACAACTTCCTTTGTTCTGACAATTCTTCTCCAATTCTTACTGGTATTCTGTAGTGTTTGATGATTTTCCAATTCCTGGGGAACCTCTAAAATGTATCAACTCTTAGGAGAATGGACTTCTCCTAAGTAAAATAGTCATGCATGGGAAGGAATGGTGATAGGACCTCAATTAGAGAAAATCTCATGGAAGAGATTAGTCCTGCTTTAGCAAATATTTATGAGCACACACTATGTGGCAAAGTACTTAGTAAACACTGGGGACAGAAAACAGAGATGCTGCCTAACCACATGCACAGGAGTTTAACCACAAAAACAGACATTAATGAAATAATCACACACACACATAATTACAGCCCATGATGAGGGCAGGTGCTGTGAAGGAAATGTATAGACAGCCATGAGCATGTCTAAGCTAGCCTAGTGAGGGAGGCACCAGTCAAGGAAGATTTCTCAGAGATCCGGAAAACCAATAGACGGTAGTCAGGGCAGTGATTCTCCAAGCATGGTTCTAGGACTAGCAGGATCAGCATCACCTGGGGACTTGTTAGAATTGCAAATGATCAGGTCCCACCTCAGGCCTACAGTATCAGAAATTCTCAGGAGTGGCGCCCAGTATTGTGGCATTTTAACAAACCCACCAGGCAACTGTGATAGACCCTCAAGTTTGAAAAACACTATACCAGCAGATGAGATGAGCTGGGGATGGGGCTGAGGCAGAGCATTTCAGCTACAAGAAGTCATAACTACAAGAAGCAGTACAGTGAGTCCCCAAGGCTGGGAGGAACACAGTGAGCACGTGTGCTGCCAGGAGGCCAGTGCAGAGAGCCAGAGGAAAGCGGGGTGAGGCAAAGCTGGGAAACATACTGGTCAGATGGCTTCAGGGTTGGTGGTAAGATTCTGCCCACTGTACTGAGAGCTGTGGAAAGTCACTGAAGAGTTTCAAGCAGGAGTGTGATAGGATCATTTTAAAGCATCCCCCTGACCCCGGCATAGAAAACTGATGGAGGTGAGTGGATGTGAAGAGATTAATCTGGAGATGACTTCAGTCCTCTGATCTGAAAAATCATTGAAGGGAGGGATAGGACATGAAAACAGAGGGAAGTCATATATATGGAGGGGGTGACAGCGAAAGGGCTTTGGCAATATTTGGAAATGGGGATGGAACCTAGGTTTCCGGCTTATGAAACCAGATCGACGGCAGTGGTCCCAGTCACTGACATACAGAAGGTGGAGATCATGGGTTTCATTTGGATCATATGGATTTTGAGGTATAACCTAGACCCTGGCAGAATTTTCACGGATGAAAGCCACAGAAAAAAAATTATTCTCGAAGGGGAGATATGGTGACCACTGAGCCAACAAATGGAGATGGAAGGGAGTTTTTTGATGTTTATTTGCCTGTTTCATCGTCCATCCATCTATCCATCCATCCATTCTACCTATTACACCCTTCTAAGAACATGGAAGCATTTGAACAACAGAGGAGGAAGATTGGTAGATAGGATGAGAACCAGCTATGGCAGATCTTGATTTCCAAGCTAATGGTGTTGGATCACCATTGAAGGTAGTCAGAGTAACATCACGGCAGAGGTATGTTTCAGAAGGGTCATCTAGCAGTGTTGTACACAGGCTTAGAAACTAGAAGGAGGAAAACCATCACAGTAGACTCTAAGAATGCAAAAGGACTCTCATTCTTTCTAATTGTAATATAAAGTTAGCATTTGGGAACGACTAGCACATTCACATACATCCATTCATTATATTCCCTCCATGTGGCTATGTATCTTTAACCTGTATAGCCATACAGTAGGCGAATAGGACAAGATAAACTTTGAGAGTGTGGAATCTAGGTCTTTTTCTCCCTTTTAGTTTTCTAGAACCAAGCAGGGGTTAGGTATTTTAACAGATGCTAATGTTAATTAGAAGTGAAAGACCTACGCTTAGTAGGCACTCGAGATCTATTAAATTGAATTGGATTGACACCAGTGGTGTCTTGAAAGAAGATGCAGCACAACACTGGACTTCTCAAGGAGAAAGGGCTGAGCCATGGGGGCCTTGCATGAGAATTAGGACCTTGGTGACCCCCATCTGTTCCTCCTTTCCTCTCTCCCTCCCCCACCGCTGCCATGGCGACATGTCTGGAATCACAGTAAGCCTTATACCCCAGAGAAAACAATACTCTGTTTGAATGGTCTAAGTTGGCCTCTAAGCTCTCGATCTGCAGGCCCCATCCCCCACAATCAGGGGATTCTTACAAAAGGCAGCTTTTTACCAGAGGGTCGGCCGCACTGCTGCTCATCGATTTCAGCCCATTTTATCCCTCGGCACTTTCACTTGTTTGTTTTTGAACTCACACCACAGCCTCGATGCTGCAGGTCTCATTTTAGCGTGAAGTTACTGATGTGACCGTCTGCATCCCCTCTGCTCAGCCCCTCAGAGCACCCTGCTTCTTTCTTTTTTGTGTCTTGTCACTGCTGTTGACTCACCAGGCTGGGCTGTTGGAGCTAAACTGAATTAGTAACAATGCAATCAACATGTCTATTTTTATCTTTGCACCCTCCCCACCCCCCGCCCTCTCCTCCCCTTCTGACTGACTCACCATTTCTAGGTCTCAGAGCTTGGCAGTCTTAAAAGAATTATATTGGAGCTGGGTGAATATATGCACAGTTGTGATATTTCTACCATTCAACACAATGAGTGTTTTATTTTTTTTCTTGGTAGCGCAAGGGTTCAAGCGTTAGAAGTATTATTTATTATGCTCATCGTCGTCCGTATTGTTGCTGCGTTACTGCTCAAGCTGGTGTTTATCTCCTGAGGTCTAAGATGAATTGTAGGCAAGGCAGGGAGCCGGGATCTGATTTCCGAAACTCGTCTTCAGAGGAAACTTCAGTTGCGAACTAAAACTTTTAACTTTGTCCCAGTTGAATTCTGGAAGCCTGAACTGGAATCTATATAAAGTATATACTAAACACAAAGTAGTAGTAGTAGTACCTTTAAAAAATGCACCATGAATGCAGAATATCTTATTCTGCCTAGGCCTCTGCATGCTGATCATTATATGAATTTTATAATTTATGGAGATAGATCTGTTAAACCTGGGCTTTTGGAGCCCAGATTTGAAGTCCTTTCTGCCAGTTATTATCTGTAATCTTGAGAAAATTACTTAATTTCTTTATGTCTTTTCTTTTATAAAATAGAGACTTTTACCTCTCATGCAAACATCATAGTCCATATCTCATACAATTGTTTTAAGGATTAAGTAAGCTAGTATTTATAAAGCACTTCAAAATGTCTAGCACATAATAAACTCTCAATGAATGTGGGCCATTATTATTCAGCAGGCCATATTTACCTGTTATAAGAGAAATGATTCATTCCTGAAAACAGTTTCTTTTAGCAAGCATAGTACACTTCAGGATCTTACCTCCCCTTATTCTTGAATTTACAAACCATCCATGTTGTGGACACTAAGTGGACACCAAGTTCCAGAACAGACCTATTTGTCTTTCATTCATAAGTCGAGCTTTCTAGCTTCCTCATCTGCCTTTTGCATAGCCAGAATTTTAGTTTCTCATCAAAATTAGGTTTTGGCTCTTATGTGGTCTAAATCCAAGTACACTTACTTTTCTTCTCCAGATAATTATATTTTACATAGAGTGACTTTTCCTTGGCTTATCTAATGCTGCCTCATTAGACTCTAAACCCTAATGATACTCTTTCATTTCTATAGCACAGCCATGGAAATAGCACATAAAACTCTCTGTAGAAAATTCCCTTTGTCTTCCATCACCCAGGTTCCTCCAGCCCTACGCTCTTTACTGGGTGTGGGAAGGAAGAGCAGTTGCTGGACTATTTTGGCAAGAATCCAAAGGGAGGGTCACAAAGCTCAGATACAGGTAGGATTTGGAAGGTCCCCAGAAAACTCTGAGCCACTATGTGCCCCGGAAACTACATTATCAGCATTGTCTACCAAGTCTTGGTGGGGCAGGGGGGTGTTACCCACCTTTCAGCTATCAGAGCTGTACCAAAAATTATCTGAACCACACAGTTCATTGCAGTTTGTTCATATCTCCACAGCAGCCACAAATCAAGAGAAACTTGGGCACAGATCTGTGGGAAGCAGTGCTGGGAGTTTTGAAATGGTCTCCTGTGACAGGAAACCCTCTCGGGATAGCTTCCAAAGCCTGAGGGAATTAAACACACTCAAGTCACCTTCAGCCTGATGAGGTGTTCAGGGATAACTAGTTGGCTCTTTCGTTTTTTAATCAGTATCTTTAGCCAGCTAATAGTTACATAATTTGAGATCACAGAGTTCTATAAGGCATAGGCCTTATGTTATAGAAAGCATCATTGCCATCCTGATTTCTGCTCTCCAAAGTTTTACGAATATTTAGCTACTTCTTCTAGTATGAATATGTGCTTCTAAATAACATGTTTCTGCAGTTATCTCTTGATTATTATGTTTTAAATACTACCTATCTACTTTCTACCATGGAAAAGGGAGACCTACCCACAGTTCTCTTTCTGCCTCTCAGATACGCCTCCTCTTCCTCTATCTTCCTAATTATTGATATATCACAACTTTTGGTGAAATCATAATTCTGTGTGTGTGTGTGTGTGTGTGTGTGTGTGTGTGTGTGTGTGTAATATAGCTAGGTAAATAGTGTTTACATCCAAGCCACATGTTGGGCTTTGATGACATTTCTGTTGCCACTTTTGCTTTTTGTGCAGTTACTGGCTCTGTTTCCTTGTTTCCTTGCTCAGTTTTTTGTGGTCCTGTCCTGAAATCATTCACAGAATCTTCATCAGAACAGTGACTCTTCTCTCGATACATTTGCAAACATCAGGTAATCAGGTAATCTTTCTTCCTGGGATTCTTCCTCCTGGAGTCCTGCATCCTTTGGTCCCTGTCTGGATGGCTGCAGAGCTGGCACCCTGAGCCTTTGCTTCACTTTGATCCTGGGGGGACCTGGTTCATGGATTCCAAGTCTTCTCTGGCTTGGTGTAGTCCCTGTTTCAATGGAATGTATTCTCTGATCACTGCCTGAGAAAGGATACATGAGAAGTAAAATTCGGGGCCTTGCATGTATGAAAATAGCATTATTCTGCTCACATGTCTGACCAGATAGAGGATTCTAGGCTGTAAATAACTTTCAGGAGGAATTTTGAAGCACCTCATGCATTTTCTTCTTGCTTCCAAGGTTGCCACCAAAAAGTTCACTGCCATTCTAATTCCCACTTTTGGAAACGTTTAGGATCTCCTTTATTTTTAGCTTTCTGAAATTTCACAGCGATGTTCCCTACTGTGGCCCTTTTTGCACCCATTGTTCAGGGAATTTTCTGGGCCTTTCTATCTGAAAGTTCATGTCCTTCAGTTCTGTGAAAGTTTCTTTTATGATTTCATTGATAATTTTATGATGTTCTCTACTCTCTTTTTTCTTCTCTGTTTCTATAACTCCCGTTATTTGGATCTTGTACCTTTTGGACTGAATCCCTATTTTCTTATCTTTTTCTTTTCCATTTTTCATAGTTCCTACTTTTGTTCTATTTTTGAAAGATGTTTTTAACCCAACCTTCCCACCCTTTAACTTAATATTATTCCTATTACTATATTTCTAATTTATGAGTTTTATTTTAATTTTCTAAATGTTTATTTTTATGCCATCCTATTCTTAACTCATAGGTTCTCCCTTTTTTTACTTTTCTGAGAATATGTTAAAGATTTTTAACAATGTTCTATTGCTTTTATTTTCTACTTTCTCTCTTCCATTTATTTATTTATTCAGTCTCCATTTTATTAGAGGCTTTCCTCAAATGTGTGGTAATCCTTGCCTGTACATTCATTGTGAAAAGTATGATACTAACAACCTATCTTAGAGCTCTGTGTTTTCACAAGGACTCTCAAGTGGCGGTGATTGACCTGAAACCCATCTGTGGGGAATCCAAGATCTGTTAGTCATTCCTCATAGGCTGGTTAATTTCCCTAGATAGGAGCCTACTGGGCTTCTGTCTAGAAGTTGTAAGACTGGCTGCCAGTGGCTGCCAGTGTTCTTGAAGCCAAGTGCCAGACAGGTTTGGAGTGAGGTAAGATTATCCCACCACTGAATTGTAGATTTCCACTCAATTCCCATTTCTGTTACAGCACTCCCAACTTCAACTGCGCTTTGTGTCCCTGTGCCAGAACCCTCTGTTTCTACTTTTTCAAAGAGTAAAACCACCAACCCTTTTAGAGTGGAGAGGGAACAGTAGGATGGCCATGTACTATGCACAGAATGAGGGATAAGGGAGAAGGTCTCAGAGTCTACAACTTCTGGTACAGAATTTCAACCAATCATCCTGTTTGTTAGCTCCATGTGCACCTTCATCATCAGAGGTACCTAGTGCCTCCAATTCCTAGGCTCTTTAAGATTTTCTTTTTTTGAGACAGTCTTGCTCTGGTGGGTAGAGTACAGTAACACAACCATAGCTCACTGCAGCCTTGACCTGGGTTCAAGTGATCTTGCCTCAGCCTTCTGAGTAGCTAGGACTACGGGTGCATGCCACCACACCCAGCTAGTTTTGTAGTTTTTTCTTAGAGACAGGGTCTAGCTCTGTTGCCAGGCTGGTCTCTAACTCCTGGTGATCCTCCCTCCTCAACCTCCCAAAGTGTTAGGATTATAGGTGTGAGCCACCACACCTGGCACCTCTTTAAGATTATTAACATACGTTAGCTAACTTCTCCTTGGCTTTCCTCCACTGAACATTTTAATTTCAGCTTTTCTTGCTCTACTGAATTAGTTACCACACATTCATCTGCTTTCTAGTTCCCAAAATTATGTTAACACTTCATATATGTTTTTGTCTCCTCTCTGACACTTAATATAGAGTTTTGCTTTTCAGAAAATTCTGTCTTTTGTCATTTTTGTGGAGTGTGAGAGGTAAAGTAGAAAAGAAATGGAGATAATCATGTATTCAGTCCACACTGTTTAACTGCAATCTATGATCTGACCCTTTATTTCTAAGAAATACCTTCACTGTCTATGTGCATCAAAATAAAATTGTCAGGTTACTTGGCAAGTCCTTCATTCTGGAGTATTTCCACTTGGAGTTCCATAGTAATGTGGGTCTGCTTCAGAATTAAGAAATGCAATGTGATTCTAGAACTATCCCAGGAAACCTAAGTCAGGTTTCCCTGGTTCACCAGCAAGTAGTCTAAAATTCACAGAAGATCAGAACCAACCAATTCCCTGGATTCTGACCTGAGATCCAGACCCTAAGTCCAGAGCAGCCTAAGTAATTAATACTATCCAAGCCATGGGCTGAAGAGACCAGCCCACACTCGGCCCCTTGTCCAAGGCTTTTCTAGACTTTGTGCACTCTGGAAACACAGGATGATGGAGGCCCTTAGGTAAATTAAATTTAGGTTCAAATTCCAGCTCTGCCCTGTAATAGGGTATCAGTTCAGATTGCTTTGTCTATATGTTAGAAGCACTCCATAACAGTGGCGTAAGTTTTAAAAAGTTTCATTTTCCTCATGTAATAAGAAGCCAGATATAGGCAGATGAGAGGAAATGTAACTGATGTGCAATGTCAGTTATTTCATATCTTCTTCTGTCTTCCTACCCAATGCATGGCTTTTATCCTCATGCTTGTTATCTCAAGGTCATAGAATGATATCTTCATTACTGACCTTACATCTGCACTCCAGGCCAGAGGAAAATGAAGAAAATAACAGAAGAAAAGGGCAGGGCCAGTCATAAATTCCCAGCATACTTCTACAGACATCACATTGGCCAAAACTGTGCTACATGGCCACCCCTAGCTGCAAGGGAGGCAGGAAAATCCCTCCTCAATTACAATCAGGATTCTAATGAAGAGAAGGAATATTAGCTAGGCAGCCAGTGGTGTCTACCACACTAGGCAAAAAAATATTTAAATTCACTTGTTTTTTATAACCCTAACTATAAAGTGAGAGTAAAAAACCTATCTCATAGAGTTGTAGAGAATAAAGGGGAAAATATTTAGAAGATGTGTACCTGACACATAATGTGCCCTCCATAAATATTAGTTTCCTTCTCTGGGATCCTTCTGTGATCACTCACAGATCCCTCTGTGGTCTGATTTCTGAACACACCAAAATATCAAATGCTGTGAAGACCTGTACAGATATATGTTACTTGATAAAAATTAATTTTGGGCCAGGCATGATGTTTCATGCCTGTAATTCCAACACTTTGGGAGGCCGAGATGAGAGGATCACTTGAGGCCAGAAATTTGAGATCAGCCTGGGCAACATAGCTAGACCCCAACTCTAAAAAAATTTTTAAAGTAGCTGGGTGTGCTGGTGTGCCTATAGTGCCAGCTACTCAGGAGGCTGAGGCCAGAGTATCACTTGAGCCCAGGAGTTTGAGGCTGCAGCAAGCTATGATGGGGCCACTGCACTCCAGCCTGGGTGACAGAGCCAGACTCTGTCTCTAAAAAAAAAAAAAATCAATTTTGGTTTGCATGACACCTCTTGGCAAAGCATCAGTAAAAATGAAATTTGGAAATCACAAGTCAAAAAAATGTATTTTTAGCTAGAATGTCTGAATATAAGACTATAAGGATGATTTTACAGTCCATGTCTTTATTTTGCCTCCCTTTATAACTATCCACCCACCAACCTCTCTTTACTAAACTCTTCTCTTGATCCCTTGAGAGGTTCCTCCATTTGTATTTACCATTATTCATCTACAAAGCTTTATTATGCCGTTACTGGAGCATCCGTGTGTGTGTGTGTGTGTGTGTGTGTGTGTGTACGTGCAGGTGTAAATGTGCATTTCTTTAATCAGCCCAGCCACTGACCGTCCCTGTGCTTTCTTCACACAGCAAACCAGGTGGGAGTCAGGAAGGCGGAGGCTCACATGTGGGACGGGTTGTGGCCAGCCAAGCCTGCAACTGAGGGTTTATGAAAACAACAATGCTCTGTTAGAGTTTGGGTCTCAGAGGGTGAGAACACATACGGTTTCCGTGGTTTTGGTCCACCGAGTTTTCCTGCTGGTACCTACGATGAACTGTTTCCCATCCTGCCTTGTTTCCCGCCCCATGCCCCATGACTGACATGTGCCGGTGCACAATCTAGCAGAGGGTGGGGACCAGGGTCACATCTCCACAAGCTACATTGGAAGGGGCCTTTGTTTTCTCTCCAGCAAAATAAGCATGGGTAACAGAGGGTAAAGATTTGGTGCTGTGGCTGCTTCTGTACGGTGAAAAAATAAACAATATTCCAATCCCGTGTAAGCCAGGCTGCCTCCTAAAATCAGCGGCTAAGAGCACATCCTCTCAAGATAAATACAGAAGGGAAAGAAAGAAAGAAACCTCTCCTTCCCCGTTTAAAAATGTTTCCCTTCTCCCGTGGCCCTTGTCTAGCTAGTCTTTGCCTACATTAAGTTCTGGCTGTCTGTGTAGAAACCAAATGCCACAGTCCAAAGGAGAAGCTCTTTCACAGGGAAAACAAAAGGCAGCTGTCAGTTTAATCCCAAGCTCCCTGATAACATTCCAGCAGTGTTCCTTTTTCTGGAGATGAAATAAGAACCCTGGCAGGCCCTTTTGACTGGTCACACAAATCATTTGTAGTAATTGCTCTGAGAAAGGAGAGCCTCTCAGGCTCTGCAGAGTGAGCGGGGGAGTCACACACCAACATTCTCTCTCTCATAAACACACACACATGCACACTCGCATACACACCCTGTGCCACTGGCACTAGCTGGTCTCACACACGTGTACACACACGCACGTGCACACGCACACCCCTCGTCTCAGGGATCGCTGAGAGGAGTTGCTCACACTGGGGTAAGCTCAGTGAGCCATTTATATTTTTCAAAAGCGTAATACGGAATATCATAAACAGCTTATGTTTCCTTCTCTTTGAGATTGAGGTTGTGTAAATTGTTCTGAGTACAGTCTGGGAGGGCATATTGGGAGAATTGACAGGAAACGTGGGAGGAAGAGAACACAAAGGTAAGAGGGGGAATGGCAGTGACTGGCTTTGTTAGGCTTATCCATTGCTGTGTATCCTATAATGTGTCACCTGCTTCCTCCTTTTTGCCTTTTCTGGTGAGAACTGAGATGTGGTCATAAAAATCCCCCATCCTGTGATCTGGGAGTTGCTGCTGAGGCTTGGCAGTTCACTAAGGACCGAACTCTGAAAAGCCACAAAGCTATAATATCCCTTCCCCTCTGTGGCCAATAAAGCTGGTGATAATCAAATAACAGGGCTTAGAAGTGGTATGGTGCCTGCAGCGGTTGGCCACAGGCCGGTGATATACACCCTTCACTTTTAGGCTGATGTGTGTTCATTGAAAATATTGAGGCCACCAGTGATGTTGGTGGGGGGCTCCCCCAGGCACACACAGCTGTTTGAAGAATGAATGGATGGATGAATGAATACATGAATGGATAGATGGATGAATGAATGATGGATAAGTTGAGCTCACTGTTGTGTTATGAAAATAGCTGGAAAAGTCAGAAAAATTGGATAGCTTCTCTGACAGATGAATGCCTGGTCCCTCTCCATACATTGCAAGTTATAGCTGTTCTCAGCACTGTGCCTGTGGATAGAGAAGAGAAAGTGAAGGAAAGGAAGAGCCAAATATGAATGGAGGAGTGTACCTTTCCTCACTCCACTCTTCAATCCTGATTATTGAACAGCCTGGCTATGAATCAGTGCTGCCGTTGAACATGCAACTTGCTAAGCTAAAATGCACTGTCATTTTGTTTTGTTTGATAAGAAAATATATCAAATTTGGAGTGTATCATGTATGGGCTATATGCTTTGTCAAGCTAATAATTGGAGTGTATCGTGTATGGGCTATTAGCTTTGTCAAGCTAATAATAAAGTCAACCTTCTTTATTTCTTTCCCAATTTATTTGAAACCAATGATTTAACTTCAAAAGGAGAGCAAACTAGGGTTGGCAAAGAACTGTGTTCCTCACAGTGTAGCTCAGGTGTAAAAGCAGTGTGCTTTCCACCACAAGGCTCTTCTGCCACTGAGGCACGGAGTGTTTTAGGGTACATGTATGCTCCCTTGAGGTATCCCATGGAGTCTGAGCTCAGGCCATCCTTGGTTGGATCTTTCTCCCATCTGCCCCACCCATAGCGCTGGATGTAATTTATCATTCCTCTTTTGGCTGCCAAGCCAATTGTTACAGGCCGGCATGTGTAGGTGTACTGAACCAAAGATGGCTCCTGCATATGGCTAAACGAGTGCAGGGTTTAAGATAATTCCGAATGGAGGCTTTCAGATATGGGTTAGTGGATTTTTGCTTTAATCTATAAGGTCCACTTAGGTTGGAGTTCTAAACTCAGACAAAAAAACAAGTAATAATAGCGTATATGCATATGATACTTTACAGTTTGCAAAGCAGCTTTCCGAATGGCAAGTGTTGTCAGTTGTTATTTTTAAGCTGAAGAAACCAAAGTTTAGAGAACGATAAACGGCTTATTTAGGGTCATAGAGCCAACAAGTGGCAGAAACCGGAATAGAAGCCAGGTGATGACACAGCTAATTTAGTTTGCCACTGAATGTATATTGTCTCTTTAAATTACTGTGGTGAACTTTAACAAATTCCTTTTTACATAAGCCTAAAAAGTCTGTTTAGTAGAAATTTAAAGAAATATGCACCTGATGTGTTTTTAAAATCATGCATAATCCTGCCATTCAAGGTGATCTCTGTATCATTTGGAAGTGATGCATACTAGTTATTTTCTATGCATATGAGACAAATATAATGTCTTGATTTAGACAGCATTAAATCCAAAAGCATTTGGTTTTGTATCCTACTTTTTTTCACTTATATTATTGAGGTTTTTGGTCATTTAACATTCTTTATAAAACTTGACTTTTAATGCCTACATAATTTTTTCCCATAAATTATTTAAAATTTAATCTGTCAACTATTGTTGAACATTTTAGTTGTTTACCTTTTGTTGTTTACGAACATCCTTTTAAACCTATCTTCAGTGGAGTTTCTGATTGTTTTCATAGTGTAGGTTCTTAGAAGAGCAATTGCTGGGTTGGAAGTTATGAACTAGGATCTTAACGTGTGTTGTATAATTGGTTTCCAGAAAGATCTTATCAGTTTATACTTACCTACTGAATGAGCTCTCTTACCACATCTTTTCCAGCTTTAGGAATTGTTATTTTAATTTTTTTTTGCAATATAATAGTGAAAAAATATATTTTGTTCTTTTAATTTGCATTTATATGATCATTAGTGAGACTGAACATCTGTTAGAATTATTGGCTAAATTATATTTTTCATTCATAAACTGTCTTCTATTCATGCCTGTTGCCCATTTTGCAAAAATAGGATGCACATTTCTTTTTCTAAAAAACGTACATATTATAAATTTGCATTTATGCCAATATTTTGTCATAGCTTTTAATCTGCTTCTTAGTTTTTAAGGGTTTTTATGTGCAGTTTAAAAATATATATAATGAAAACTATTAACCTCTTCCCTTGTAACTTCTAATTATTTTATACTTAGAAAGACTTTATAGCAAAATCATGAAATACTGACTTTTAAAAATGTTTTTGGAGTTCATTTTTTACATTTAGTTATATGCTCTTCAGAAATGTATTTTGTTATAGTTGCGAGGTGCAGATCTTACTTCAGCTATCCCCCTTATTCTTGTCTGTTTATTTCATAATCCTTCCTTTCTCCATATTTTTAACAGATAATGAATTCTTAAGATCTCCTTCTGGACCGTCATTCTCTTGCATTGACCTATTGGTTTTTCCACCACTCGCATAGTATTCCATTAATTGTGGTTTTACAGTAGGTTCTAACATCTCATATTGCCTTCTTTAGCTTCCTTAGCTTCTCCTCCCAGTTTATTTTTCCAGAATAACTATAAAAAATTTTATTAAATTCCTAAATGAATCCCTCTGGAATGCTGATTTGAATTATATTAAATCTATAGAATGGTCTGGGAAGAGTTGACTTCTTCACAATATGCAGTCTCTTCATTCAAGAATAAGAAATATATCTCCATTCACTGAAGTCTTTTTTAAAGATTCTCTAATTTTCTTCATGTAGTTTCTATTCATTTCCTATTAAGGTTATTCTCGGGTAACTCAAGTGTTTAATTATTTCTGTTTCTGAAATCATTGCAAAGTGGCATTTTTAAAAAGAGGGTCTTGATTAGCTAAATTGGGGTTAGACTATGAGAAAACCCAGCAAAACCTGACAAGCTAGAAGTCATTAGTAATTAAATAATTTCTATCTGAAAACTAATTGGATTAAATTAACCCATTTTAAGGTATTATTTCTCAGACAAGAAATGTCCAACTTCTATTTCTGTGTCACCATCAGTGACTATTCCTAATAATATACCACTTTTAGTCATTGCACAAACAGGAGATAAATGAAATTCATGCCTATAATAAATTCTTTTTGTTGTTGTTGTTGTTGTAGTTGTTTTGAGATGGAGTTTCGCTCTTGTTGCCCAGGCTGGAGTGCAATGACTACATCTCGGCTCACCGCAACCTCCGCCTTCCGGTTATAAATCAAGCAATTCTCCTGCCTCAGCCTCCTGAGTAGCTGGGATTACAGGCCCCTGCCACCAAACCTGGCTAATTTTTATATTTTTAGTAGAGATGGGGTTTCGCCATGTTGGCCAGGCTGGTCTTGAACTTCTGACCTCAGGTGATCTGCTTGTCTCAGCCTCCCAAGGTGCTGGGATTACAGGCGTGAGATATCATGCCCAGCATCATTTTTAAATAAATTGCTATTTGTCCCTACTAAACAGGACTGTTCTAGACACACTATCCTCTACTTCTAAAGCCACACTTCAGACCTTAGCCCAGTAAAACTTTTCTTTAGATTTCCCAAAACATACATTTTTCCATTACAAATGTGAATAGTGTCCTACTACTTAAGTGTACACATACATATGAGACTATAAGCAGATATAAATTAATATGCTTGTAGAAAGAGGATGTATGATAGAATTTTAGAGTATAAGCAGACCTTAAAAATCAACTAGCCCAAGGCATCTAGTTCTTACTGGGATCCATGAATGTATTAAAATTCTTAGTGAGGCTTGGCACAGTGGCTCACACCTGTAATCCCAGCACTTTGGGAGGCCAAAGTGGGTGGATCATTTGAGGTCAGGTGTTTGAGACCAGCCTGGCCAACATGGTGAAACCCCGTCTCTACTGAAAATACAAAAATTAGCCAGATGTGGTGGCAGGTACCTGTAATCCCAGCTACTCTGGAGGCTGAGGCAGGAGAATCGCTTGAACCTGGGAGGCGGAGGTTTCAGTGAGTCAAGATCACACCATTGCACTCCAGCCTGGGTGATGAGAGCAAAACTCTGTCTCAAAAAAAAAAAAAAAAAATCCTTAGTGAGATCCCTTGTGTATGTGTATATCACATGTGCATTTTTCTGAAGGAAGAGTCTATAGCTGAGTTTCAAGTGGTTGCCAACTATTTAAGACCCTAAAAAGAACTGAAAATGACTGAACTACTGCAACCTTCTCACTCATCAGATGAGAAGACTGAGGTCCAAAGTGCTGAGGAGACACACCTTTGGGCACACAGCTCTTCAGGGGCAGAGCGAAGGCAGGAAGTTGGGTCTGCTGATCCCCAGCTTTTTCTGCAATACCTCTCTGCACACTACATGTGAAGATCATATCAGATCCCTGCAACCCCAGTGTGCCTACATGGTGTGAGCTGGATGTATTGAACTAGTGTGGAATTTGGAACCAAGACCCCACATTGAGATTTAGCTCTGGACTCAACAGTTGTGTGACCTTGGGCAAGATCTTCAACTCTGACCTCAGTTTCCTCTTCTATGAAATTGAGTTGCAGGAGTAAAACTGATCTCACAGGCTTTAAAAGAGGATATAATGAGGTGATGTGTGTAGTACCTACATAGCCAGTCACTTTATAAACTGTAAAGCGCTGTGTGTTGTTATTATTTTCATAATGCCTCTGGGAGAATTGGGGTAACAGAAGCACAGTGTGGGTATGTGGCAGCATTAGTAACTTTCAGCTGCCACCCTGCATACACCAGACATCTCATCCTTCACCAGAGCCAGGCTCCCTGTGCTAATTAGCCGTCTCCCCTGTTTTCCTAGAAAACATGGTCATTAACCTACACATCTCCCAAACACCTGCTGACAGAAGTTCTCTATGATCCTATGACCAAGAAAAAGAACATGCACTCTTAGAACTTCATAATAGGGGTTCTGTTTTTGTTTTGTTGTGCTGTATAAAAATCTTTTTTTCCAAAAATGGTAATCTGTAACATTTGAAGGTTTATGATAAACTGTGATTTTAAAAAAATTCTTTTAAATCTTCTATCCAGCAGCACTGCATTTCATTTTATTATATATATGTGTGTGTATATATATTTTATTTATTTATTTATTCATTTATTTTGAAGACAGGGTCTCATGCTGTTGCCCAGACTGGCGTACAGTGGCATGATTTTGGCTCACTGCAGCCTCTGCCTCTCAGGCTCAAGTGAGTCTCCCGTCTCATAGGACTACATGTGTCCCAGCCACTGCATTTTAAATTGGCCCAAAAACCTCATGGAGGGTTCACCAGTTCCTGTTATTAAGCATCTTGGAAGAGCCACAAATCCAGATATTGGAGAGGGTAACATTTATAAAGAGAAATAGTTATACCATTTCTCAGCACCATAATATATAATCACTTAACACTGTTTGCTATAGAGTAAAATTAGGTATAAGATATTTTTGTCTTTTAGGTAATAATACCTCTTACATTTGGAACATGCTGCTCAGTTTCCAAAGCACTTTAAATATATCATATTTAATGTGTAAATACACATCTTATTTAATCCTCTCAACAGTCCTGTTAAGAAGGCATGGTTATCTTCATTTTTAAAATGAAGGGATGGAGGTTAACTGGCTGGAGGCCCACACTTAACTGTCAGCACGGCCCAGACTTGACCCCGCTCTACCATCCATCCATCTCTCACAGGCTGCAAGGCAGCCTGGCCAGGAAGGTTGTGCCGCTGCAGGGGCACTCGGGAAAGCCTGCTCCTACAACAAACAATTGTACTCGTTTTGATTTGTGTTTTTTTAAAAAATAGGGATTGTTCGTTACCTTTGTGATTTTATTATTCCAGTATTTAGGATAGAGGAAAATATAGAGGAGAATTCAGAGATCGAGTGAACAAGGGGAAAAGCAGTAAGCCAAAGGTAAGGTGATGGCAGCAAGCTCATGGGAAAAAATTGAACAGATGCAACTGGATAGGAAGCGTAGGAAGCCAAGGGAAGAGACAAAGGAACACAGTAATAGATCCTAACCCTGCTGCAGCCAGACACTCCGGGGAGAGGTGCACATTGGAAGATGTATATGATCTTCCAGGAGGCAGTTCTAGCCAACTTAAGAACCAACCAGCGCCATCCCAGATGTCCCCGGTTATAGGATATCTCCAGGCTATCCAGCCTGCTCTCTGTCTACCCCATTCAGTAAGCAACTGGATCCCAGTGGAGCTGGAGAGTTAGAGTTCTCCCCCGCGCTAGACTCCGGGATTTAGAAGTAGTCTGTTGCAGATCAGAGCCGAAGGGTCGAAGAGAACCCTTGGTATTGAGAAATAATTACAACCCCCCTGAATCATATGCGCAGTCGCATTCTGAAGTAGGCAGTCTGTCTGTCCATCTGGCTCCTTTCTGCTCAGGTTTCTTGGGCATCTGGGGAGCTCAGGCACCCATGGGGAGCCTAGACCTATACAACAGCCTGCCTTGTACTTAGGAATTAACTTCACAAGACTGTACTCCTGTTTCTCACCTGTTCTTCTCATTTAACAACTTTCCCACCTTAGTCATTCTGTCTGCTGCTGATCTTAAGCACCACCGCTGCCCGGAAGTTCCAAAGACACAAACATGAACAGACACATGTGCCCACACGCACACACGCATGCACGCACTCACACACACACACACCCTATTCCTGCTCTTGTCAATTTAGGTCTCTCTTGAATGCTGACCCAAATCTGAAATCTCTTCTCAGTTTTGCCATCTTCACTAGGATATACATTATGGCTTTCCTTTTAATGGAAAAAGTCCACTGTTTCTCAGCCCATGTTTTATGCTCCTCCCTTCCCCTCCCCTCCTGCCTGCAGGCTTCATCCCTCTCCTCAGCAGTGGTGCAACTGAATCCTGCCCCGTGGGAAGTTTCCTTGTCTTAGGAAAAGGGTTGCCAGTTTTAGAAAACAAACAAACAGAAAAAGGAAACCCAGTTAAATTTGAATTTCAGATGACCAACAAATAATTCTTTAGTATATGTGTATGTTAGTGTAAGTTGTTCATCTGAAATGCAAATTTAACTGGGTGTTCTATATTTTAACTGGCAGCCCTTTTGGGGGCCATGTCAGGCAACTCAGTGTCCTCTCAAGAGGAGATCTTAAGATGGTCACAGCCCTGTGCTAATGGCTTTTGCCATTGAAACTGGTACATCCCATAGGGAACTCCTAGCTACCCTTAGAAGCCTGGTTATTTCTAAGAAGTAAGCAGATTCCAACTGGATCTGTCAGTCCAATTCAGACATCTGAAGTCCAGCATGTACCAGGCCAGATCCCTGATACATCTCCCTACCTGCATAGAGCTCATTCTCAGCATCCACTTGTCATTTTATGTTCTTTCTGCCAGGATTTCCTCCCACTTTGCAGATAAGGGCCAAAAACATCACGGATAGCTCAAACAATTTGCCAGCCTTGTCTCTCCTCAACAGGATTACTGGTTGCAAAATAAATGAAATCAGTGTTGTTTACAACTCATCATCTAAAATTATTATTCATTTTGGGCAAATGGTTGCTTGTAAAGCTAGTCTGCCATATTTTGAGTCATTATCTCTCATTTCTTTCAGAAATTAAAGCTGACTTTGAGTTTTCAAATGAAAACAAATCGGAGGCCTTTCTGATTGTTTTGTCTTGCGTGTACAATCTTCCAGTGACGGAGGCCTCCTTCGTGGCTAACGTCTGAGCAGCAGCTGAAGAGGTGCAGCTCTTTCTGTTCTCCGTCTCTTTTGAAAAATCTCTCTCTGCTCTGTAAAACTTTTAAAACAGAAACTTTATACTTTTCAGTAAGTGATGAATTTCTCTTTTTCATCTTCATTTATTCTCATCATCAAGTCAATTACTAAGTGCACAGGTATTTGAGACAGCCCCTATACACAGGAATTTATGTCCTGGAAAGGCAAAATCTTTATAAATTTGCCTTTGCTGAGACCACACAAGTAGACTTCTGTGCAACACTCTCTGCCTCCTTAAGGAAGACAGGACAGGTAATCATTAAACAATCTAGACACAGAAATGGCCTTCTTCCTGGTCCAACCACTCCTAAATCACTGTACTCATCAACATTTACCAAGGAACATTTAAGAATATTCACTTTGGGTGATGCACATAACATTTTTTTAAAAGTATGAGTTGTTAAGGTCTGAAAACAACAGCCTGATTCTGCTTTTTACTGAAATGAAAATACGGTTTGTCATAAGTTTAATAATATATTTATATATTCTTTAGTGTTGTGGAAGAATAAATACAATCCCTTGCAGTATAGTTTTGTTTCATGCAAAGATTTAAGCTTTTTCCTGATATTATAAATACTTTGTCTCATATTCATTTTTTTCTCCTCTTTCCCTGACTTGTTCTGAGGGTAAATACTAAAGTGCATTTGCTTCTGTTTAAATAGGAGTCACGGGCCGGGCGTGGTGGCTCACGCCTGTAATCCCAGCACTTTGGGAGGCCGAGGTGGGCGGATCACAAGGTCAGGAGATCGAGACCATGGTGAAACCCCGTCTCTACTAAAAATAGAAAAAATTAGCCGGGCGCAGGGGCGGGCGCCTGTAGTCCCAGCTACTCGGGAGGCTGAGGCAGGAGAATGGCGTGAACCCGGGAGGCGGAGCTTGCAGTGAGCCGAGATTGCGCCACTGCACTCCAGCCTGGGCGAGAGAGCGAGACTCCGTCTCAAAAAAATAAAAATAAAAAATAAATAGGAGTCACGGGGTTCACTGAGAGCCCCTTCTCCAAAATTGAAATTGTAAAGGACTGGAATTGAAATCACCTGCAGCTGTGCCTTGCCCTCCTTGCTTGATGTCGGAGGGAATTGGTTGATTCAAAAGTCCAGTCTTGAGTTTCCCCAGAACAGAAGATGTGAATCACTTTGACCCGGAGGGAAAGATAAGAATGCATCTCTTTCCTGTCTGCCTTCCCTTCTCTTGCCTTAGTCTCATCCTATTTCTAATTTATAAGCTTCCATTTCAGTTTTCCTTACATGAATCTGATAATGTACTGTCTTATGAGGACAGAGAGAGAATGTAGTTAACTGCCTTCTTTGGATTTTTGAGTTTTCTTTCCACTGCCCAGGGTTTAAAGTATCCATCTATTTTTCCTTAATTCACACATGCACAGTACACACTTTAGCTATGAGCATTTGTCTAGTTATGTTTTGACTTCAGTAGTTTCAACCTTGAAAGTAGAATAGCTACCTTTATCATTAGCCAATTCATAGCATTAGGTTGATGTATAGTGTCAGGATATTTTTCTTTGTAAGAATCACTCCAAGGACAGTTGATCCCAAACAAATAGAAACAGTTATCACTCATAAAAGTGATTTGCTTTAGAAGTCACTTAATTATGTGTAGCACTTCACAAAAAAATGGCAGTACTCACCTACAAACAATAAAAGTCATGCTTTTCAATGTTCTCACCCAAGCTTTGAACATAGAGGACCAGAGGTTACAATGAGGCTGGCTAGGGTTGGAATGCTCTTATTAACCATGGAACGGAGAAGCAAGCTCGGGATAGAAACTGAAAACCTTGCCCATAAGTTTAGGCTGCTTTAACTGCTGACACTAATCACTTACAGACGAAGAAATTCAGCTGCATTTAATCTGCTCGGTTCAGGTAAACAGATAAACTTATTAGATAAGATATTTAAAATTACAAAATTTAATGGGAAAAGGCCATGAAAGGGCCTGGTAGGACATCAGGATGAGAAAGGAAATGTTTACACATCCCTGTTAAATTGGACAACTTTCCTTATTCTGAAGTACAATACCAAAAGTATTTGCTGTTTTGTTTAATTTTGGAGGTAAGGGTAGGACTAAATTTAGAAACTGGCAGAATGTCAGTCTCTGAGGGTTTCTACCTCTGCACTAGGAGGAAGCAGTGTTTTTGTGGAATTGGCCCTGACCTGTTTTACCTCATAGACTGTGAATGATGTGACACACGCTTAAGGGAGATTCCCAGGTAAATTGCATGGGGAGAGCACATCATGACCAGTGATCAGGGCTGGCAACATCTATGACCTTTGTGATGACCTCGTCTTTCTTTTGCACTTGACAAAACAGTTACCATAGAAGTCGTTGTTGAAGGTGGGCAGGTGTGGTACCTATTCCTGCAGAGTATTGCCTGACAACTTTGGACACTGAACTTTTTGCAGAGTTTAGCTCTGTCTAAGATTATGGACAGAATGTCAGAGATGAAAGGCATTTTGAGGGTCTTTGGTTTGGGTTGAGTTCAACCATTTAAAGATGGTGATATTCAACTGTTTTTGATCTACAAAAATGGCAGTTTCATATGGCTCAACCTAATAGTTGCCATTCATTCTAAGCACTTGGCACCAAGGCTCAGAAAGAGTAAGTGATTTTTTTCTTATTGTATTATGAAAAATATTTAAATAAAAGAAATGTTGAGGGACTGCTTCTGTGAACTCCAATATACCTGCCACCCAAATTCAATTATCAAGATATTGTCACGCCTTCTTGATCAATCTTTTTTCTTTCTTTCTTTCTTTCTTTCTTTCTTTCTTTCTTTCTTTCTTTCTTTCTTTCTTTCTTTCTTCTCTTTCTCTCTCTCTCTCGCTCTCTCTCTTCTTTCTTTCCTTCCTTTCTCTTTTCTGAAATACTTTAAAGCAACTCTTACACTTCAGGTCCCTTCACCGCTTCTTTTTTTTATGTATACAGATACAATTCTAAAATATGGATATTTTCTTAGGTAATCACAATGCCATTATCACTCTTATCAAAATTCATAGTCATTGCTTCATCTATAAATACATTGCATCAAAAATGCTTTTTATTGTTGGTTAGGATTCAAACCGTTGCACTGCGTGTTACATTGTCAAGTCTTTTTTGGGGGGTGCAGGGGATAGACATGTTTATTTTGTTTATTCATTTTTCCCCTTGTTGAAGTATCTTTAAAGCAAGTTCCAACCAAACATTGTATCAATTTACCTCTATATACAGAGTATGTATTTCTGAAAAAGTGAACTACCCCTCAGTCTGGTCTCTGCCTCTCTGTGCTCACATCCAGCCAGCGATGCCTTGGCTGCTCTGTGTCCTTGCTGTGAATGGG
This sequence comes from Macaca mulatta, assembly GCF_049350105.2. NCBI lineage: Eukaryota > Metazoa > Chordata > Mammalia > Primates > Cercopithecidae > Macaca > Macaca mulatta. Next base: position 148,672,140 of record NC_133410.1, on the reverse strand, counting down.
AGAACACCCCTTCCCACCAAAGATGTGGTGTTTGGATTAAGCCTCTTACTCTGGAACAGCATACACACTCTTTGCTTTTTAGTATATGCCTTTGGCTTGTGGGAAAAAACTGGGCCCATTGTCCAGTGTCCATGGGAATGTGTGTCTTTAGCCATATGACATTATTAGCTTGTACATGATCCTAACTGTGGCCTCTCACCTTACCCTTCTGACCCCACATCCTGTAGCATGAACCTGCTGACATGTTCGCTCAGATGGTCAGGATCACTCCATAACTGGACTCTTATTAGTTAAATGTCAGCACATGTATATTTGTGTTTTTATTATGTTTTTATGACTTTAAAACAATGCCAACTTAGGTTGAGATAAACTGTAAAACTGAAGTTTCACATGACATATATAATATTCTGTTCAATTGTAAGAACAAATTGAAGGCTGCAGCCTCAGTAAGCAGTGTCATGTCGGGGGAGCACCTGCTCTGGCCAGGCATGTTGACATCATCACTTTTAGGCCTTACAGCAGTCATGTGAATTATCAGGACCATTTTAAAGATGAGGAAATTGAGTTTAAGGGAAATTAAATAACCTACTTATGGCTCTCTGTGTCCAAGCCCAGTGCTCAGGTACAAAATAAGATCTGGAAAACCTAACTCTGGGTCTTTATTGTAGTCATCATTCATTCATTCATTCAGTCATTCATTCTTGCTGTATTCCAGCCACTATGCTTGACTTTGGTGACAATCATTTCTCTTTTGATTTGCGATCATTTTAAAGCATATATATTGTAACCTTTTTGCAATTGCTGGTGTAGAGGGGTAGAACTAGCCTCTATCTCATGGCTCATTATATCATATTAAGTATTTGCTCTAAGTTCTGGCAGGGTGAGCTAAACCATGGCCTGTCCAAATCCATCTTGATCAGTTGGTTGATTTTTCAACACATTCGTCTCACTAGATTATTCCCTTTCTTCAGAGGGTGGAGCCACAAGGTTCACACCCATGGAAATCTCTGATAGGGTACTCTAGCCTCAAGGACATTTAAGATCTGTTGTAAAGCCTGGGAAGAGGGTAGTGTATCTTGAAATCCATGTACGATCTTTGTACCAGCTGGGCTTCATTTCAGAATCTACTGCTGTCATTACAAAATAGCTATTTTCTCTTTAATCTGTGTGCCACATTGCAGCAATTTTCATCAAAAATATATTAAGCCCCTGCTGTAAATTGGCCCCACACACCCATGTCAGATATGTGAAGTGTAAAATATCTTCTTTTTTCAAAGTTTCTTCTCTCTAAAGCCCTAGTAGATATCAGCAGTTCCTAAAGCCTCATAATAGTCATCATTTCTGTAAGCCAGAGATTATAAAGCTTAACGAATCTGATTCAATGTCAGAGACAGATCTTATCCTTTGTTTATAAAAAATTACAGAAAAGGCATTCTAGAAGAAAAAACATGAAGCCCCCACATTTCCATGTCTGATGAAACCTGACCTCAAATTGTCTGCCCAAGAAAAACTAGTTTTCCAGCCTCAAAAAAGAGGTTGCCATGTGCTACCCAAATGCCCTCAATTATTACCTATCTGTGCTAAAGAAGATACAGTCACAGTTACAGTGGGGTAAATGGGAAAGTCTGTCTGTGAGAGACAGAAAGAGGGAATGTGTGTATTTACATGTGCATTTGTGTGCACATACATGCGTGGTTACACACCACCCTCTCCTAGAGTAATCTCCACAACAATACTACCGCATGTTGCAAGTGGGGTCAGCTGGAAGCCTCATTCAGGAGGTCGGCTAAAAAGACAGCAGCTTGTTTCCTGCTTGCAGCTTTCAAGACACTGCACCTCTGTGGTAGGGAGATTTGTCAAGCTGATGCCAAGAATGTCTGCCAGTGTTATGGAGAAAAGAATGGAGTCCGTTCCTTACCAGAAATTGTGGCTTTTTGAAAATGTCTTCCACTCCCATAAAAGAACACAAGAACTGTGGTGCCTCAAACATTCCCCAGAAGCTCCTATAACAAGATGGATTTGACAGTTTAATAGGAAATTGCCTCCGAATTTTAAACCATTCTAATTTCACCCTTAACACTCACTAAAATGCATTCAGAAACATTTCATGTATAGTATGCATGGCACATAAAGCATGACCCGCTCAATTGAATTCAAGTGTAGTTGACATCCTTATACTTTTGTTTTTAAAAAACAACAGCCAGAAGTCTACACTTTAAGGGACTTCCAAAGTTACTTGCTTGTTTTCCTCTTCAATAAAATGTCTGTGAAATTCAACATTATGTTAGGTTATTGTCGAGTGAGTCTTTTTTTTATTACAATTATTAATGAAATTTCGAGTTAGACAGTTTTTCAGCCTTTCCTGAATTTCAGGATGGGTTATTGACATGCTGACAGGTATGATGCAAATCTTCCATTGCTTCAACTGTGCCTTCTCACCTAACTCTGTGGCTGCCCTTTCTGATCTCTGGGGAAGAAGCAATATCACTTCAGTCTCAGTCACTGTCTAAGCAGAGATAACTCTATTGGTAAGGCACAGTGGTACTTGTTTCCTCGAAAACTTCAGCTATTTGGGAGTTTCTAGGTGTCATTGCTACCAATCCTTACCTTCTTTCAGAAAAGAAGCCTTCAGGACAGGCAACCTAATGGCACCTGACCCTAGTCTATTAAGCAGTATGAAGACAGAATCAATCTTGGCCAGCTCCACAGAGGAGCAAAGACTGTTGGCAGTGTCATCTGCCTAAACCAAAACCAGATGTGCTCTTCCAGCATGGGACACAGATTTGCCACCTCAAGCTACATTTTAGCCACAACACAGGAGCAGAGAGCTTGGCATTTTCCCAGTAGGAAATCATTTTGAAAACTGAACAAGAGCTCTTCAGACCAAGTAAAAGCCCAAATTTGCAGGCCGCCTCAGTAAGTCATAGAAAGAGTTGACATTCTAGAGCATAGGAATTGCTAAAGTGGAGATGGAAGCAGTTAAGAATAACAGTGTGCTTAAGCAAAGCCTGGGAGTTGATGTAGAGGCAGGATCAGGACCAGGGTGAGGCCAGTAAGGTATGTGGTATCCAGTGCACAGTCAGATTGAGAGTGAAGATGATCCTACTGGGACACCAGGCACCCCACTGATGGCCTGGGTTGATTTTACTGATCGAATCAGCTGAGTAGGTGTCTACCTCCCTCCTCACCTTTCTACATGTGTCCTTCCTGGGGCTGCATGTCAAGTCAGAGAGAAGAAGAGCCTTCCCAGATAGAGCATTGTTCTTTGACCAAAGGTGTGTGATGACTTTGTCTGTTATCTGGCATTCTAAGAGAATATGGTGTTCTGGTTCATCTTATTGAAGTAACTCGAATACTGAACATGGATATTGTAATTTTTCAAGCAAAATACATTACATTAAAATGAAGTAAGTGCAATGTAATCTTCTTCTGATAATGATTTATAAGTTGCTTAAAGATCATAACAAGGCCAGGGGATCACAGCCATGAATATGGAGTACCCATGTAGGACAGCTCCTCAGGTACATGAGAACTTCCTAACAATGAGTTCTGGCTAATGTTAAAAGGTGAGTAGCCAAGGTGTACAGTGTTGTTTGTTTGTTTGTTTGTTTGTTTGTTTTTTCTTTTCCCTTCTAATTAGAAAGTAACGTATTCTCAGTGTACAACCATAATAATATTCTCCTAGGGCTGTGCCTCACAATTGAACACCATTGGAATATTCAAACAACTACCTATAGATGTTTGCTGTTCTAACATGAATAAATTACCGAACGGTATTTCTGAACTCAGATAGTGTACAAGTTAGGTTCTTTGGTAGAAAGCAGTGGAAATCAACTCAGGTGAACCTAGACAAAGCTGTTAGCCCACAGATTTCAGAATAATGAAGAACCAGGCTTGGAAAAGCCACAGGAATAAAGAAAACTCTAGGGCTTTTTTGGCAGGAATTCGTATTTAGGATTTTAAGATGCCACCACTGAAATGAGTCAATTCCAGCTGTTTTCCATTCTTGCATCCATCTCCTTGAGATTCAAAGATTTGGGAGAGAGTGTACACTTGGCCAATGGGTCATATGTACACATCTTGGTGATTGGAGAACTAGGCACCTTGCCTTGCAGTTCCACAAAGTCAGTGGAGACCACTCTCCAAGAGAACTCTGGAATGTTGTTACTAAGAGGGAGAAAGTGCATACTAGCATTAATAAATGTCCTGGATGGGGAGTTCCCACAGTCACACTGAGTGTTCAGGTCTCTGATGTAAGCAGTTTGGGTTGATGCTCTTTCCAATGAACCTGTAACTCTAAATTTAAGGTAGATGGGCTGGAGGGAGAGGTGGCTCAAGAGCATAGCACAGTAGGTAGCTCTAATATGAATAAATGTGTTTCATTTCTTTGGATAAGTAAGAATGGATCTACCAGTGAGGTAATGCCCACCCATCCTCATTAGCATTCTTAAAGAAAACCAGTGCTACCAGAACTAGAATTCTACCATCCAATGCAATATTGTTGTTGTTTGGTTGTTATGGGGTTTTTTTGTTTGTTTGTTTTTGTTTTTTTTTTTGAGTCGGAGTCTCACTCTGTTGCCAAGGCTAGAGTGCACTGGTGTGATCTTGGCTCACTGCACGCTCCGCCTCCTGGGTTCACGCCATTCTCCTGCGTCAGCCTCCTGAGTAGCTGGGACTACAGGCGCCCGCCACCTCACCCAGCTAATTTTTTGTATTTTTAGTAGAGATGGGGTTTCATCGTGTTAGCTAGGATGGTCTCGATCTCCTGACCTCGTGATCCACCCGCCTCGGCCTCCCAAAGTGCTGGGATTACAGGCGTGAGCCACCGCGCCCGGCCCCCACTGCAATGTTAATAGTGTCAATAGCTTCGAAAAATCATGTAACAGAGAAAAAGAAGGGCTTTTGGCTTAGTTCCACACTTTATACATTCCATTAGTTTTGTTGCTATCTGGGTAGCTTATAAGCAGCAAGTATATAACATTTTTAATGCTGTATATCTGAAAATACAGAGTGGAACAGAATGGCTATGCCATGGTGGTTAATACACTTTGTTTAATTGTGAGATATATTATTATAGAATGTTTGTAACTCAGATCCTTATGAAGATCATAAATTAATATTAAACAAAATTTTTATCCTAAATATTTTTAAACTAAGTTGATATTAAGACATCAGCTTAAATCTCTGTTCCAAAACCATCTATATTATTTTAAATATGCTATTTGTAAAGGATATCGTTTGCTCATTGTTACAGAAGGAAGTGGAGTAGATGACTTCTCAGATCTCTTAGATTTAATCTACTATGAGTCTGAGTCTCAAACCTTTTGTGTGACAATAAAAATGTTTTCATTCTGCTCTCTCCATATATATCCACGGGCTGAATTGCATGCTTGGAATCCAGCACAGTGCCTGAGTCTTAGCAAGTACTCAATAAACGTTAATTGAGTTAAATTGATTTGTTCAATGCAACAAAAATGTATGTAGCACTGTCTGCATTAAAATTTCTCTAGCCTGCAACATGCATCTGCCCAAATACTCAAAGGATCTAAGTTCAAACAGAGATCCCAGTATATCTAGTGCCATTAACAGATGGAGCCTCCATAATTACCACGTCCACCTGTTTGCAGTGGGCTGTTCTGGGAAGGAACACATTCATCTACAATAACAATGCTGGGGAGCTGGCTGCTAAACAATAGCTTGTGTTGGTAAGGAAGCGATACAGAACAACTGGCTAGAATACAATGGGCTGGAAATACTGTAAAATATGCTCAGGGTTCTGGAATAATATTCGTTTTGGAATAATGTGCTTTGTGACCAAATAGCTCAATGGTTAACTTTCAGGAGGAACATTTCCCTGTATTATGAGTAAAGCTGCTTTGACTACCATCTTGAAAAGATAAATAAATGCACTGAAGGGAATTCTTACATATATTATGAAACTTCGTTATATTATATTTTAGAGGAAATATATTTATAGCCTTATAAGTCAGTGACAGTTTATTTAGATAATGGGTACCTTTAGTTAGTTAGTTAGTTAGTTATTTTGAGATGGAGTCTGGCTCTGTCTCCCATGCTGGAGTGCAGTGGCATGATCTCAGCTCACTCACTGCAACCTCCGCCTCCCAGGTTCGAGCGATTCCCCTGCTTCAGCCTCCCGAGAGTAGCTGGGATTACAGGCGTGTGCTACTACGCCTGGCTAATTTTTGTATTTTTAGTAGAGATGGGCTTTCGCCATGTTGTCCAGACTAGTCTCAAACTCCTGACCTCAAGTGATCCGCCTGCCTCAGCCTCCCAAAGTGCTGGGATTACAGGCATGAGCCACCATGCCCAGCGGTGGATGAGATAATGTAAGGATAATGGATTAGAATGTACCTCATATATTTTGAAGATTTATAAGTTAAGTTTCCATTATTATAAAACTTTTAAAGTTCTGTACATATTAAGAGTTTAAAAGATATTTAGACAAAATATCTATCTAAGTTATCTTTAAGCCTAACTTAATATTATATCAGTTTAGTTTTCTATTCAAAAATTCTGTTTGTTGCTAATCTGGTCTCTTTAAATGATATCATCTCCTCTGCAAAACTCACAGAACAAAAAGAGGACACTACAAAAAATTTCAGGTTTCTGTATGTTTCTGTGGGAATTGAGTTAAGAGCTGGTTGGCTAAGGAGATTTTAATATAAAGTTACTCAGGTACAGAATTATTCACAATAGCCAAAAGGTAGCAACAATCCAAATGTCCATCAATAGATGAGTGGATAATCAAAATGTGGTATGTACATATGACGGAATGTTATTTAGTCTTCAAAAAAGAATGAATTTCTGATACGTGCTACAACATGGCTGAACCTTGGAGACATTATGTTAAGTAAAATAAGTCAGACACACAAAAAAACACATATTACACAATTCCATGTATATAAGATACCTGAAATGGTAAATTCATAAGACAGAAAGCAGAATAGAGGTTATCAGGTGCAGGCAGGGAAAGGTAATGGAAAGTTATTGTTTAATGGATACAGTTTCTATTTGGAGTGATGAAAAATTCCCAGAAATGGATAGTGGTGATGTCGTACAACATTGTGAATGTACTAATGCCACTGAATTGTACACTTAAAAATGGTTAGAATAGTACATATGTCATGTATGTTTTCTACAATGAAAAAAAGTGGTTTGGTCTCTACATACAGCAAAAAAAAGATTACTCAGGAATTTTTTTAAATTTGGCAAAGTATATATATTACATATATAGGTATATATATTTTATATATAGTAGGTATATATATATTTTATATAGTAGGTATATATATATAGGTCACTAGGGTGGAGTTGATGCATCTCACAGCCTAGGTGGGTGGCCCCTTCTCTCCTTGAATTGCCCCTATCTGTTTCTCCCAAGCCATCTGCCCCAGTGATGAGAACACCATCCTCAGAGAAATTTGCTGGTCCTGGGTCCTGAGACAGTTGTTAGTTAAAAGTGCCTGAATAATTGCAGTTTTCCATTTGAGCTTCCCAACAAAGTCTTAATGTCCTACATTCCCACAGTCAGCTAGACTTCTCCTGGGATTCTTACACTGGCACCTTAGGCTCAGCATATTCAAAATCTAGTTAAGTTCACAAGCTTCTCGGTCACCCAAGTTCAGTCATCTTCGACCCCCATGTGTCCCTCCACACCTGTTTCATCACCCTTCTCCTTTCTGAATTCACCAACATTGCCACAGTTGAGGTTGAAAAAAAAAAAAACAAACTTTGAATTAACTTTCTAACTGTTCTTTCTAATCTTCAATACTTTCTCTCTCTGTTCCAAGACATGGTCAAAAAAAAAAAAATTATATATCACTTCTTTGGTCAGAAGACTTTGGTGGCTCCTCAGTACTTACAAATAATTTTTAAAACAGCTTACATGCCATTCAAAACCCTGCAGTGTCCCCACCCAGGCCTCTCCCCTGCCATGCCTTCACATCTACCCGTGCCTAGTCACACTGGTCTGCTAGCAGCTCCTACACATGGACTCAACCTTCTCTGTGCTCCTCTTAGCTCATAAGGATCCCTCTTTCTAGATTCTGCTTTCTAGACTCTGTTTCCCCTCTACCCACCCCTGCTGTGAAATAGTACTCTTCTTCCAGACTCAGCTGCAACACCCTTTGTGAAGACTTCTTAGGTCCAGACTACCCAACCCCACCCCTAATCAATTCTAATCCTCCCAATGTTTCTGTAGTACACTGTGAGTTCCTCTTTTAAGATGCTTGACACATTCTGCCTGTGTTATTATCAGCTGTGTGATTAAATCTCCTTTAAGGGAAAAACCACATTTCATAGCATTTTGTATACCCTATGACATCTAGTCTACTGCCTTTCATGTGGTAGGAATTCAACAAATAAAATGAATTGGCCTGTATTTGAAAAGATTGTATTTGATGATCTCTAAGGCTACTCTAGCATTAAAAGGCCTTGGTTATATGAAATAAACCTAAGTCAAGTCTTTCTGTATCAGTAAAAATTAAATACAGCTGCAAATAACAGAGGTTTTCTTTCCTCCTCTTCTTCCCCACAACAGTGGTTTAAACAGCATAGTTTATTTTTCTTTCACAAAGAAAGTGGTCCAGGCCTACTCTGGCAGCTCTACAAACTCATCAAGAATTCAAGCCTACTCTCTACTCTGCCATCCCTAGGTTGTGACCCTCATGGTCTGTCATTGGCTTCTAGAGCTCCAGCCATCGCATATGAATTCTGGGCAGAACTTCTGTTGTAGGAACAGAAAAAGGAAGCATGTCATCTTTGACAGAAATTTCTAAGAAAACCTATTCAAAATTTCACTGTATCTCATAGACCAAAACTTAGTTTCTTGACCATCCCTATCTGCAAGAGAAGTTACAGATTATAGTCTTTTAGCTTGCTAGCAACGGGCCCAGGTAAAAATAAGGAAAATGGGAGGCACCTAGCAGTTTTAGCCACATTCTTACTGGTAACTTTAAAAATGGGAGGGTTTCATTCTGTCAGATGTGAGGTTCTCTTCAGGATATATAGAGAAAGAGATTGGAGACAGCAAGGAGCAAAGAACTGGAGACAGGGTGTGACATAGCTTTCTCTTGGTATCTAAGATAAGAAATCAGGAAATAATGATGAAAAACATCTAGCGAACTAACTGATTCTAGTTTCTATTCAGTTTAAAAAAAATGCCACCTTGAAGAGAGAGAAATGGGAAGCAATACAGAAGGCTCCATTTGACAAGTCCCCTGTCGCCACCACAGGTTGCAAAGGAAGCCAGGATAGAAGGTGCCTGTACAGGAAAATGAGCAGTCTGCTAGGATTTCTCACTGAGTTTTCAATGTAATATCGAAAAGAAACGGGAAACATTTTAGGATCATTTATTCTCAGCACAGAAATAAAGGTGCTGCTTGAGGTTGTACTGGACTCTGGTGCCTCATCTTCAGGACTGTCCTCATTAACTTGTTGGGATCTTTTACATGTCACTTAGCATAGAATCTCACCAAATAATGCTTCTTTCTACACCTTTTAAAACCCACTGGTTTCCAAAAGTGTAACAAGAATAGATGGCGAAAGCCCTAAAGTAGAGAGTTAAGTACAAAGCTTTGAATTGGCATGGTTAATAAAAAATTAAGGATTGCTATGAGACACTTCAGGTAAAGCAAAACAAACTAGGGGATTGGGTAGTGTGAAAGCAGAGGAAATTTAATTTGGTTAAGTATAAAATAATGCACTTTGGGAAAAATAATCTAAACTTCTCATAATCTCTGATAGGCTCTGAACTCATAGTAAAATAATTTAAGAGTCATGGTTGATAACTTGGGGAAAATATCTGTCTAGTGTGCAGCAGCAATTTAAAAAGCCAATAGGATGCTTGGGGTTAAAAGAAAAAATAATACAGAAAATTTAAGATAGCATATAAAACATTAGTGCTATTCCGTGTCCAGTTTGGGTTATCATAGGAGATATTAAGTCCCAGAAAAGAGACTTGAAAATAGTGTAGAAAAGCAGTGAGACTTGGGATTTATATAAGCTTGCTGACTTGGAAAATGTCATTTTTGAAAAAGGAAAAGAAGGTGTGATACAGAGAACAGGAATAATAATAATTTAGAAAGGGCTACTTCCTCCTTGATTCTAATGTCCCATGGTATGAAAAGGCAACACTTAGTGAATTCAACAAAAAAGAATATGTAACAAAGATATAAGATGGTCTTTAACCAGTGTTCCATAGTTGTAGACTTCCCTGTTCCAGGAGGGGACCTGTATTTGATTAAGGGGCACAGAACTACATTAACATTTATGTCTGTTCAGCTGAGAATGAGTAAGTGAAGTGTAAGGAAATCCCCTGTGGGGCGCTGGACGGAGCGGTGCTGCAGAACGAGGAAGGTTCAGTAGAGTGCTGCTCGCAGCCGGGAAGGGAAAACTGAACAAAAAGGCTCAGTGGCAAACCCAACTGAGGCATGTTCAATTTTTCCATTACATACAGAATATTTATTTTTCCTCCAACTGTACTCTCATGATTCAGCATTTCCCACTGCAGCAATTGGCAGGGGTGCGTCTGTGAGGCACAGGGTGGTGTAGGCTCTGACAAGGGATGTCCCCGGGTGGAATAAGCAGGGGTGGGGAGCAAGGCTAGAAACATGTTTCACTAAAGTCAATATATCGTGCTGTCTTTCTCCAGTGGAAACTGTACTAGCATTAACCTGACCCTTGACCCCACTTTAACCTCACCTCCTGAAACCCATAATCCCGGGTTATCCATTTTCCAAATATAAGTAACTACTGAGCCGTGCTTCCTGCTGTGAACACAGCCTGCCCGGTGACGGCAGTACTGTTGTATTGACAGATATGTCTGTTACCAGCTGACACCTTGGAGAACTGATTGATTGGCTCAAACAAAAATCTAGAGATTTATTTGAAGGGCCAGATAGGTCCTTCACAGCATTTTCACAGTTCAAGATGCCACTTCTGCCTTACGCACAGGAAGCTAAAGAGCAACCACACTTTTACAGGTATTTAGCCAACAGAAAACAACCCAATTTCCACCTAGTCCCTGTGAAATTAGCATCTGGGCTGAGATTTACTGGCCACTCTTCATAAGCCATATATCAGCTAAAATGATGCCTGAAATCAATCCCCCCAATACTGTGAGACTCCACTTTTCCCCTTTCCATGGTTTCTCACATCCTTGAAGCACCTTAGCACTCATACCCCTTGTCTTAGTCTGCTTGGGCTGCCATAACAAAGTCCCACAGCCTGAGTAGCTTAAACAACAGATATTTATTTCCTCACAGTTCTGGAGGCTGGAAGGCCGAGGTGAAGCTGTTGGCTGGGGTTCATTTCTTCTGAAGGTCTCTGCTTGGTTTGCAGATGGCCATATTCTTCCAGTCTTACATGGGCACCCTTCTATGTCTGTGTCCAAATTTCCTCTTCTTAGACGAATACCAGCTATATCGGATTAGTGCCTGCCCTAACGACCTCACTCAATTATCTCCTTAAAGGCCCTGTCTCCAAATACAGTCACATTCTGAGATACTGGGGGTTGGGGCTTCGACACATGAATTTTGGTGGGAAACACAATTCAGTCCCTAACACCCCCATTTTACCATCATGAACTTAAAATTCAAGATTTAATTACTTTCCCTAGACCATGCGGCAGACCACTATTAAATTGTCATTAGAATTCCCAGGCCCCCTTCTCTGTGTATGAGAAGCTTGCAAACCACAAGCTGCCCCCTGCTCACTTGCCAATCAAGGACTTTTCTTGAAACACAGAATAGTTCCACAACCCAAAACCCTCGGTAGCATTTTAAATTCAAGAAATCTATTTGTTTTGTCACAGAATAAAAAAAAAATTAGTGCGGAGATATGTGAATGAAGGGGCAGATCACTCCATGCAGTGCCCCAGGCGCTGGGGAGCCATATTGTTCGTGCTGGGTGATATTTTTCCAAACAATACTCTGCAATGCAGCACCGGCCGAGCAACAGCCCAGCAACCACATGCAACCTGTTCCTGCCAGTGGGGATCACCACATTCCGTACAAAAATAAAGAGCTGTGTTTACTGCCCAATTCACTCATCAAGAACACTCTGATCCCAGAGCAAGCATAGGGAACCATTATATTCCTCCTTTACAGCCCTTCCAGGGGAGTTAGGAATACAGCTCTGCTGTCATTTTGTTTTCTGCCCAGAGCCCTATGAAAGTGAACTCTGATTATTAATATTTTAAACATGTAAACAGCAAAACCCCATCCATGTCCTCGGGCTTGGTATCAGGATCCGGCACCATGTGGGAGGACCCAGAAGCTGAGGGGCAGGCTGTGGTTTAGACATTGGGCACCCAGGAGCCATGTGGCTGGGTGGCTGTCAGGAATCCAGGTATCGACCCTGGTCTCATGAGTGTTTGTATCCAAGCTAGCCTTCTTCTTCTTTCGTATACGTGTAAGGAGTACAAGTGTAATTTTGTTATACAGCTATGTTGTGTGATGATAAAATCTGGGCTTTTAGTGTATACATCACCCTAATAATGTATGTACATAGTACCATTCAGAGATTTCTCATCATCTACCCTCCTTCCACCCTCCCACCCTTCCACGTCTCCAATCTCTATCATTCCACACTCCATGTCCACAGGCACACATTAGCTCCCACTTGTGTGAACCAAGCTAGCCTTCTAAACCTTTCCAGCATCTTTCTCTGGTGGCAACAAAGAAATGAAGCAAGAGAGTGATCGGAGATGAGGGAAGGGGCTGCAGACTTGTTAAAGGCGTGGCCCATAGCACAGGCCCAAAGGACTGGGTACCCTTCCAGTTTCATTGATCTTTCAGAAGAATGGAGCGAATAGCACTTTGGGGGACTAAGTGGGAAGAGATGAGAATTGTATTAAAAGCAATACAAATGTTTCTTTTTAAGGAAGGGAAAGAGATCCTTGAGAAAGGTGCCGCACACACGCACACAAGAAAACATCAGCACGCATGCAGGAACAACGAGAGGCCATAGGGAAATATTTTTAGCAAGTGGAAGTCGATCACAGCAGGGAGAGAAGAGAGGTTGGTAAAGAAGGGGCCAGGAGCCTCGCAAGTGAGCCCAGAGCCCTGCGGTGGAAGCCACCTAAACCGACACCATTCTCCCTCATCCCGTGCCTCGCCAGGATCGCTTGGAATGCCATTGGAGAGGCACGATGGTTTTAGAAACAGGAAATTGGAAGTGTTCTGCTTAAAATGCTTCAGGCTCTGTGTGAGAGAGAAAGAGAGGGTCTGTGTGTCGATAAGAGGAGTGCTTGTGTGGACGCACCCAGGTCGGCTTGCGGGCAGCTGGGCGGCATCAGGCGGGCCTGGCCTTGTTGACTGCTCTCATCAACAAAGGCTCGCTTGTTTTGCATAGCCATTTTCCTTGCATTTCAGAACCAAGGGTCCTTTCTTCTTTTCTTCTCTTGCATCAGAGAAAGCTGTTGTGTGCGGATGCTCAGGAAGGTAAACATATGCATTTTAATATCTGTGGCTCCCCCACAGTCAGTGAGCTATTTCCTCCACCCAGGTGGAAATAGGATAGCGGGCCTCTCTGACATGCTGGTTAGTCTGAAAACAGACCGCTAAATGCATAATGAAGAGCCTCCGAGGAGTCAATCTGCATGTTAAAATGGTGTTCAGCAGCCCAGGCTGTCACACAACATAATTTGAAGATGAATGTGCATCCAATCAGACGGCCAATCGCTGACTGGCAGGGTCCTGGCTATTAGGATTACCTGTCTGCTCGGTGGCAGTGGGGTTTCCAAGGGGCCACAACTTAACCAGCACCCCCCAAATCTGTGACAAGACAAATGAGCCCTCTCTTGGGCATCCTCAGATTTGCATGGTCAGAATGGTGCCGAGAGACAATCAGAACCAGAGAGGAACAGTTAAAGAAGCAGGTATTGATCCCAACAGAAAGACACAGGGCATCCAGCATATTGGAGTCCAGGGGCTGGAAGCGATAACAAAGGAAAATGTTCAGCTTGACACTTGGAAGCAGAAACGCAGGTTCTGAGCAGCCCCACACCAGCAGGTACTACCTGCCATGAGGTTTGTGTTGCAGCCACTGCAGTCGCTGCTGCTGCCACCACAACTACAGTTCATAGCCAGTAACAGCCTTCACATGAATGATGTGTAGACACCACTTTTGTCTCTGAGCGCTTGACAGCAATTAGGACCTGACTCCAGGGGCAGGACATCACAGGAACACAGGAACACTGGAGAAATGAGGTTAGAGCAGAGAAATTAGCCATCTGCCTGGTGAAGACTGCGTCCTTGAGGTAGCATTTACATAGAAACAACAGGCAACACATATCCATTTTCATTGTCCTGTGCTACAGATAGGGGACAAAAGGGCTTTAAGGACCATGTTTTCTTTAAGGCCCCTGTACTTAGCAAGGCTGCAAGTCCTTTTCTTCCCTTCATTAAAAATGCCTGCTGGAGCTGCAGCTAAGAGACAAGCCCTGGGGAAGGATTCCTATCAGCTGGAAGTTTTATGCATTGCTCCTTTCTTGAGGTTCCCCAACACTGAAAATAGGCAGCCTAAAGCCAAATTTGGAGCATAGGAAAGGGCAGCAAATAAAATTATAAGGCTTTACTTTGAATGTTGCAAATCTCCATCTGAAAGATGGAGGGAAAAGCTATGAAAGGTGAAAGGTGATTCCCAAATTGAGCCCCAAAGATGTTCCAGCAGCTCAGAGCTGTGGGGTTGACATCGGAGGCCTCCTGTCTTAAGTGAAGCCTCACCCATAGACACCGCAGGTTCCGGGTACGCACACCACTAGCTCTGGCCAGCTGCTGCGCAGTAAAGAAGCTCAGTTTGTTGGAACCGAACTGTCGATTCCCTCCTGGGCAGGGGTCGCCGCGAAGGATCACCGACACGAGATTCACAGCAGAGAGTTATTTATTACTAGCGCGCTAGGGTCCCAAGCTCTAAGTTGGCCCTGGGACCCCGACTGCTTGTTACAGGCTGTTTATATAGGCAAACACAAGTTCAAACACAGCTTATGGCGCGAAATTCAAACAAAGCTTAAGGCGCAAAATGATTGGGTCTAGCTATGGCCTGAGCAAGGTGTCTTATGCTAATTGGTTAGAGCAGGACCTTATGAGGTTTTTTTTTCTGGAGTTGTTGATTCCGGGAACTTCGAGGCAGGGTGGGACCCCCGGAATTGGCAGGGTGGGACCCCATGAGGTTGTTGCCCAGAATTGGCAGGGTGGGACCCTATCAGGGTGGGTCCCTATCGAGGCAGGGTGGGACCCTATCCAGAGCCACCTGGTGTTAATTTTTTCTATATGAGGCCTAGTTTCTAAGTTTTATGAGGCCTGGTTTCAAGTTTGCAGTTGTTCCTTGGCTGAACTTTGCCATTCATTACAGGACAACCAAAAGGGGCACCAGGAAGGCCCACCTCCATTTAGTGTATCTATTGCCCTCGTAAGAGCCCTGTTAAAGTGGGGAGAACCACCCGAGGAAGTCTTTTCTACATATATATATATATGTGTGTGTATCAGCTAACACTTTCATCTCTGTGTCCATGTGAACTATTAATATTAGTTTTACTATGCCAGTCTGGTCAAAAAGTCAGTCCCAGCACAGTGGCTCACACCTGTAATCCTAGCACTTTGGGAGGCTGAGGTGGGAGGATTGGTTGAGGCCCGAAGTTGAAGACAAGCCTGGGCAACATAGTGAGACCCCCATCTTTACCAAAAAATTTTTTTAAATAGCTGGACATGGTAGTGAGCTCCTATAGTCCAAGCTACTCGACAGGCTGAGGCAGGAAGACTGCTTGAGTGCAGAAGTTTGAGGCTGCAGTGAGCTATCATTGTGCCACTACACTCCAGACTGAGTAGCAAAGTGAGACCATCTCTAAAAAAACTAATTTAAAAAATCAGTGAAAGTATTGAAAAATGTTTGGCTGATTTTTTTAAAAACTGATTTGACTTGTCATGATTTATGGGATGGGCATATAAATCTAGGTTTATTACTCAAATCTCTTCACCCCCTTTCTTCCACTCCTCAGCAAGTTCCCTCAGTGCTGCACTCCATGGAGCAGTTGCCCATGGTATCCAGCAACCCTTCCATCCAGTCCAAATCAGCCTCTGTTCGACCAAACAGATAGTCATATTGTTATCCTCTCAAAGAACACATATGGGTGGTTGCACATGGGGATTTTCTCATCCTTAGCATTTTATGCTGTTCATTTTAGTAAACCACCTTGACCTTAGGGTGCCAGATATTTTCTCAAGTTTTTAAGGAGCAACAGCATCACCATGAATAGATAGCTGATGTTGAAACCAGTGCCATGCCCCAGACATGAAACATGCTTGGCTTGGGCTCCATGCCCTGAAAGTAAAACCCCACTTCACTGCCCTGTGTGAAGCCCAAGTGCTTTACCACATTCTCCCCCATTTGCCCACCTGTGAAATTAGAATAATATTAATAGTTAATCCTGCCTAATGCAGGAGAACAAATGAGGCTAGTAGAGAAAATAGCCGTAATGGGTGTGCTGTACAGAATATATATATATATATGTGTGTGTGTATATATCTACACATATATATATGTGTGTGAAAATGCTCTGAGATCATTAGAAGGAAGCTCCTACCACAACAATCTAGTAATAGAATTAGGATTTTGAGATTTACAAAACTTTTAAATAGCATGAAGTTTGCCAAATTTAAACAGCATACCTCGACCTTTTAAACTATAGAACTCTCTGGCTTTATATCTATTTGTAGATATAAAAGGCTTTCCCTTTCATTGTTCAGGCCCCAAAAGTGCGGCAACTGAATTGTGCAGCATAAATTATGATCCAAATAGGAAAAGGTGGGTGGGTTATATTGCTTCATGTTGTAGAGTGTTTCTGGGTTTTCCTCTGCAACTCTATTTTTCAGTGATGATGTACAACACCTTTGAGGGTGGTAAATAAATTAAGAGTTTAAGAATTTATAATACACAATTCAAGCAACATCCAGAGAGTAATGCATTTTGGATAAGGAGCTAGTGAAACCGGTTATGGTAATTGGGCATAGGGATGTGAGTGCTGAGCATTCTAACAAAGATAAAATGATGATTTTGATGATTTCCTGTGAGCAAAAGGGAATTATTAGAGCCTCTGTAATTCTTTGCCATCAGAAATGCACAACATATGTCAGGTACAGTGACTCACGCCTGTAATCCCAGCACCTTGGGCGGCCAAGGTGAGCAGATCACGCAAGGCCAGGAGTTTGAGACTAGCCTGGCCAACATGGTAAAACCCCGTCTCTACTAAAAATATAAGATTAGCAGGTTATGGTGGCGTGCACTTGTAATCCCAGCTACTCAGGAGGTTGAGGCATGGGAATCACTTGAATCCAGGAGGCGGAGTTTGCAGTGAGCCGAGATGGCGCCACTGCACTCCAGCCTGGGTGACAGAGCAGGAGCGGGACTCTGTCTCCAAAAAAAAAAAGAAAGAAATGGGCGGCCCATGTGCAGCCACATCTAGACAATACAAAGCAGTTTTTTCAAGGGTTACTCAGGAGAAACAGTGACAAGGGGGAAAATACAAGGTAAAGCATTCCACTTGTCTTCTGGAGTTTGGCAGAATAAGCACATGCACATTTCAGGTTAAGAGTCTATCCTTGGCTTGAGGTTGTTTGAACTGTGTCCTGAGTGACAGTATTTGTGGTATCTGCTTTCTAGGTAGATGCGTGGCACCCAGAGAATTCTCAAATTCAGTAGACCCAATTCTCTTCTTTACCGCAAAGGTAAAGACCTCAGAATCCGTGAACAAAGAAGGAAGGGCCTCCTGGCACCAACTGAGTTTTCTGGGTCAGAGCCATTCAATGGAACTTTCTGGAATGGGAGAGATGTTCTGTACCTGCACAGCCCAATACAGTAGCCACTAGCCAGGTGTGGCTATGAACACTTGAAAAGTGGCTGACACGCCTGCAGAAATGAATTTTTAATTTTATTAAATTTAAATGTAAACAGTGGGTACCACCTTGGACAGCATGGCTCTAGGTTACGTGGTCTTCATAAGCAACTGGAAGTCAGGAATGGCAGTGCATCTGCTGGCCTAGGGGCGAGGGAACAGAGCGGAGTCCGCAAGCTGAGAGAGAACAGCACTTACAGTAGCAGCATATGGCTTGCGCCCTACAACATAACGAAGACTGATCCGTGACAGAGTCGGGGAAACATCTTTCCCTGTCGGCCTCCCCTCCTCCACTCATTCTGATTGCAGGGTGGAGAAAGGGCCTCCATAGTCAAGCCTGGTTATTGTCAAGCTCAATTTGCCATGACTTTTATTTTCCAAAAAGCAATCTGGCCAGCTGTGGCTGAAAATGAAATCACCAAAGTGACAGCCCCTCACCCCTCTGCTGATTATTGATTTATAAAGAATCTAGTCCGTGTTCCAGTCTGTCCTCCTATCCTATGGTCATGTGTATCGCTGGCAGATCCCAGGATACAGATCCAGTCTAAGAAATACTTCTTAATATGGGCAGTAAATAGTAACTTGTATTTCTAAATTTAAGGAGATTTTTACTGACCTTTCTCAAACATTTTAGAAACAATCTTAAATATAAAAAATCAGGGCTATAAACCTGAAAGACATAATTAAAATTGTGACCACTAGGACTTTTGGGGTGACGGGGCTCATAAATTATTTTAAATTAAGTTTCTAAATTTATTTCAATTATCTTCCACTCCACCAGCCACCTGATGATAACACTTTGGGATTTTGAACTGAAGAGCAGCAAAGCCAACTAAAAACCTACTAGAGTTATGCCTTCTGTGAGGTGTGTGAATCAATCATTAGCATTTATAGAGCGCACCCCCCACCCCACCCCACCCCCAACACACACACAGAGACTGTTCCTCAGCTCTTTAGGGAAATTAGGGCAAAAATAAAATATATGACATCAACCTTGCTCAAAAGGCCTTGGCTAACTGGCTGAGGCAATGGTCAGCCATTGTATGCGCCGCCTACAGAAATCTTGCAGTCATATCTTCTTCCAAGAGTCCTTCCAACCCTCTTATGTCCAATTCTGAATCAAAGTAGACTATGTAAAGGCAGATTTAGGATAGCTCACAGCATTTTCTTTCTTTTTTTTTTTTTTTTTTTTGAGATGGAGTCTCGCTCTCGCTCTCTCTCCCAGGCTGGAGTGCAGTGTCGTGGTCTCGGCTCACTGCAACCTCCATCTCCTGGGTTCAAGCAATTCTCCTGCCTCAGCCTCCCGAGTAGCTGGGACTACAGGTGCCTGCCACCATGCCCCGCTAATTTTTGTATTTTTAGTAGAGATGGGGTTTCACCATGTTGGTCAGCATGGTCTCCATCTCTTGACCTTGTGATCCACCCACCTTGGCCTCCCAAAGTGCTGGGATTACAGGCGTGAGCCACCACGCCTGACCAGCTCACAGCGTTTTCTTTGGGAACTTGGAACCGCTAGGGTCTTATAAATGTTCTGGAGGTAGTGCTAGAGATTCGCCCTCAGGAAGAGTAAGGGAGGTACCCAGTCTCTCATGATTCTTTATGAAGAAGAAGGAAAATAGAAACTTCAATTCATCCTGACAGGTGATCTAACTCAATGGTTTTCAAGTAAGATAGCAGATCTTAAATCCCATCTTTTTCTCCTTCCACTGTGGCTGCCCTCTGAGACTTAAGGTCAGCCCTCTGTGCTTTTTCTCTTGCTCAGAGAAACTCCCCTAAAATTCTCTGACCCTGATAAGGATGATGCCCCACTGGGTTTCACTCTTCTCTGGGACCTCAATGGAGGAGGCAAGGCCCTCACTTCACTTCAAAGGTGCATAGCCCTGTGAATCTCTAAGTCCAAAAGATCATCTAGTCCATGGCAGTATAAACCATGCACAACAGTTTATTTTTCTTATCTCTAGCTTTCTTGGGATAGCAAGTAACAACCTACTTTTATCACATTATTCTTTTATTCATCATTTTATTTTTTCATTCAACCAATATTCATTGCATCACCCCAGCATGTCAGTTGACTGTCCAAGGCTTGGGGATACGTCATGAACAAAGTGGATAAAGTTCTCACTCTCATGGTGTGCACTTTCTAGTAGCCAGAGAAGGCCCGTGGAGGTGACACTTGAGCTGAGACAGAATGACAAAAGGAGCCAGCCAAGGGAAGAGCTAGGGCAAAAGTGTTCCAGCCAAGGGAGCAGCTGGCACAAAGAGAGCAAGGCTGGCTTTTCAGGAACAGCAAGAAGGTCAGTGTGGCTCAAGAGAGTAGCAGGGAGAGAAGGGTGGATAAGATGAGGGTTCAGCAGAGGGCAGGAGCCAGCTGATGCACGGCCTTGAAGACCGTGGTCAAAAGTGCAAGTTTTATTTAAGCATGATGGGAAGTCTTTGAATAGTGTTAAGCAGGGGAGTAACATGGTCTGATTTATGCTCTAAAAAGCACCTGGGCTGGGCACCATGGTGCATGCCTGGAGTCCCAGCTACTTGGGAGGCAGAGGCGGGAGGATTGCTTGAGCCCAGGAAGTCAGGGCTTCCGTGAGCCATGATGTTGCCGCTGCACTCCAGCCTGGGCAACAGAGCAAAACCACATCTCTAATAAATAAATAATAAACAAATAAATAAATAAAAATGTCTTAAAGCAGATGTCTGGAGAATGGATTGAAGGAGAATACAAGGATCCTTCTGGCTGGGTCCAAGCAAGCAATGATGATGGCTTGGACTGAGGAAGTGGCAGTGGAGACTGAAGACTGATCAAATTCAGATCTTCTTGTGGCGAGGTCTGCTGAAGGACTGGATTGAGAGCAAGTAGAGGAGGGAAGGAAATGTGAATGATTCCTTGAAATGTTTACTTTGCCAACACAGTAGATGTCGGTATTGTTTTCAGGAGTGGGGAACAAAGAATCAGAAATTCTATTTTGGACATATTAAGTCCAAGATCCATGTTAGTCAGCCTATAGTTTGGATTACCCTGCCTTTCCATAAGTTCTTCCTTCTATCTGAAAAACCGTCAGCTTTTCCAGGGCCCTGTATCACGTCAGCTTTTCATTTAAACCTGTTGTTTTTTGTCAGTTCTCCTTCCCCCAAGCCCTGGAGAGGAGTGGATGAGTGTCCCTCCAAAACCCTTCCTATATTTGAATACAGTCACTGTCACCCCTTAACCTTTTTTCCTCCAGGATAAACAATGCAATTCCTTTCATCTTGCTTTGGAGAACCTTTCTTCCATCCCTTTAATCATGGCTGTTGCTGCCCTCTGTGCCCCTATAAGTTTTTTACATGTCATTTTGTAGATGCTGGAGCCAAAGTAGGACACAGAAGTCAAATAACAGTGTCATGCCAGTAAAACAAAGAGTGCTTCCTGGTCTTTACATGTCACTCTCTTTCTAAGCCATCCCAGGATTGTGTCCTTTTCCCATGAAAGCCCTGTCTGGCTGATCCTTGGCCCTGTGACCTCTGCCCCTGGCTTCTGTCTATGCCCAGGCTTTGCCATCCAGTTTTGGTGCCTTTTGTTTTGGGGTTTAAATGTACCATTTTGCGCGTATCTGCTTTGAGTGTGTTTCCATCCTGTTTTTGTGGGGATCATCCAAACACAGTTCAGGGAAAGCCTCAGTCTACCTGAGAGCCTTTGACACAATGGCCAGTGGCTGCAGCTCAGCACTTTTCCCTAAAGCTGCCAGGAGCTTTGTTATTTTTCACTTATCTATCAGTGTGGTCCTCGGAGTGCTTTCTAATCACTTATCACCTAATCTGCAGACTCATTTCCTTAACTCTCCCAAGAAGGGTTCCAGAGAAAGCAGAAAGGGAATGCAGGGGGGTTCCAGGGCCCTGTATCATGACAGGAGCCATTTCAGGCATAATCAGATCTCAAATATCTCTCTAATT
Source organism: Macaca mulatta (assembly GCF_049350105.2). Lineage (NCBI taxonomy): Eukaryota > Metazoa > Chordata > Mammalia > Primates > Cercopithecidae > Macaca > Macaca mulatta. The sequence goes on along the minus strand of NC_133410.1, from coordinate 148,650,305 downwards.
TAGACATATCAGCATGTTACAGCTCTTCCTAGACCATCACAACACTTCTGCAACAAAATACAACAAAAATGAATATCCCATGAATGAATACAACAAAAATGAATATCCCAAAATAAAATTAGAGCAAAATACCATAAATTAACAGCAATTGACATCAAAGAACTGTTGATTTACAAAATAATCATTTTTTCAGCCTACATGCATTGGAAAATTGTCTGTGCAGATGCATTTATCATTTGCCTTGAGCTAATACATTCTGATTTGGCATGCTATTTGGGGGGAAATATTTATGTAAGATTTTTATTTCCCATAAATAAGTTAAATGGCAGCCGTAGAAGCAGAGCTTATCGTATTATTATTTGGCTTTGCCCTATTTCCCTGAGTTGGGGGAAGATGCAGAGTTGCCTAACAGTTGCAAGTTGTACCTTAGAAATATTTCCTAAGCAGTCGGAACCATAAAATGCTTTAAACTAAGCTGAAGGTAACAGGCTTTCGAGGGAACCGTGAGTGTAGCGGAAAGAAAAATAGGATGGCACAGGATGTCCAGCATGCTTTTCACCTTGTCAGCAGATGATAGCAACTGTTCGACGTGATATACCATGATATACCGGAAAGATAGAAACAGTAACAATGAAACAAGGATGCCTTGGAAAATAAAATGCAAACCTGAAATCAAACGGAATAGTCTGCCCCTTGAACCAGTCCTCTCTGCTGCAAACTGCCCCCTCTTTTCCTTTCCGGGCCCACAGCTCATGGTTTAACCTGGGAGATTGTAAACTCCAGTTTCATTCCTCATCCTCAATTTAGCTAGACAGAGCTTTGAAATGGCAACTAAATTACCTTTTGGTGAAATCAAATCTTCCCTACTAGCCTCAAGCAGAGAGGAATCTAGACCACGAGGGCCAGCTAATGTGTCCCAGCAGCTCCCAGTCACTCTCCTGGAACCCACAGAGGGTGCGCTCTATTAAAGGGTTACTCACGTCCTTTGTCCCCCGCAGTGTATCCTGTAGGGGGTTACTTTGCACAGCCTTTTCTCTTCTGACTGCCTGCCTAGCAGGAGGTTGCTTAGGGCAGTAAAATGTTTATTACCTGTTTATTGTGTGAGTAACTGCAGTCTAGGAGGAGAAAATATTTCGCAGTTTACCTAGGGCAATGAAAATAGGATTAAGCGTTCTGAGGGCTGAGGAAGGAGCAGTATAAAACCCAGAGAATCATATACCATGCAGCCATGAGAAGCCCAAGTACCCTTGTATTATCCTTTCATTCTAGTCATGGTGACTTTTCCTCTTATTCTCAGACCCGTGTAATTCACCATTATGGATTTGGGGATTGCTGGTATTCTAAAAGGAAGTCTTTCCCCAAAGACAGTTTGGCCCATATCCCAGGTATAGCTATCACATTGCACCAAAAGACAGGTCATTGGCCTCATTAGCATTTACATACACATTTATTTCTCTTTCCTCCAAAGTAAGTTACAAACAGCTTAATTTCCACCAATTTTGCAGTGTGGAGATTCAGTAAGATATCATATAGCAGTTCAAGCCATTCGACAACTGCCATTTGTAGTAAATTCTGTTATCATGGTTTAGAATAATTCATGTCTAAGATTTAAAAATTACTATCATAAATCTTCAGTTAGTTATTAAACATGATTTTCCTTCTCCCATCCTCCCCTCCCTCAATTTTTTTCTATTCTTAAAGACTCTTCCTGTCTTGATCATTAATGGAGCGACAGACTTTAAATCCTTTTCAGACTTCACACAATTACACTTAACCATCTCTGAAGCTGAAATACTGAAGCTTCCTAAAATGCTACTACTCTTAGACGTGGGCTATAGGATTGAGCTGTAATTACTTCTGGAGTCTGTTGTCTCTTCATTCATTCTTGCGTTCATTTGTTCCTTCATCCTTTTGGCAAATATGGATTGAACTACTACGTGCCAGCCCACAGTGCTGGCCACTTCAGATAAAGCAGTGAACAAAATAGACGTACGTCATCCCTGCCCTCATGTTGCTTACAGACTTGGAGGAGACAGTAACAGAGTATCACCCAGTTAAATAAACAATTACCAAGTGTAGTAGCTGCCAAGGAGGATTTGTACACATGAGACAGTCAAGGTCAGGAACATTTTGACCGTTATTTCTGCTTCTGCAGTGAGCGGAACAGCCAAAGCTCAGCTCTGGAGCTCAGCATTCCGACTTGGAGCTGAGCCAAGTCCTGGTGCCCTGCTGATCTTTTCTGTGACTCAGGCACGTCTCCTGTCCTTGTTTGTAAAGATGAAGCTTACATGGCCTGCTGCAAAGGATGGCCTGCTATGGCTTGCTTCAGCTCCTAACCATGTGCTTTAGATCCCAAACTTGAAAACTGTTTCAGAAGTAAAGCACCCAATTAGAAATAACCCATACATATGGCTTCACAGTGGTCCGGTTGTTTGTAACTTTTCATCAAACTGAACATTTCTCAGTTATCATCTTCAAGTGTCTGTCTCAAGAAGCCATCGAGGTGCTTATAGTACAGTCCACACAACATGAATTGAAGAGTGGGTGATTTGGCAACCTTTATGTCAATAAGATACATGGAAATAGTTGCCAGATAATTCAGGCCCCACAGGTTCACTCTCCTGTTTATCTGAATTGTTAGTTTGATTGAGGAACTTCAGAATCTCCTTTTTTATTTTGTTTTGCACAGGCTCATCTTCTGTTCCCATTTACACTGAGCCTTTTGGTCATGTGCTCACTGCTACCCCATCCTCAGCACCACCTAGGATTGGAATTATTTTTCTGTTGTAGCAAAGATCCATGGACACACACACTTTTGACCAGTGAAGAGGAAACTCTAGGGCAGTGGAAAACAGGTGCCAACAACCAACACAATCAAGCATTTATCCTCTTGAAAATTGTATTTCCCCGGGCATTTAGTGATATCCTTTTGCAGTTGAAGAACCTGAAGCATTGGGAGAGATTTAAGTCTCTGATCTGATGAAGACCACTCTGAAGGGTGACAAGGCTTAGCAGTCATCACAGTGCCATCAGATATCAGGATGCTTGGGATTGGGTAGGGCAATGTGAAGATGATGAACTCTTGCTGCCTTTTTTCTGTTTGTCTTCGTGAGCATATGGTGAGCCGATACGTTTCAGAGCTGGAATTAAAGTTAAGAATCCCCAAGCCTGTTGCTAGTTCTATCCTCAGCTTCTGGACTTCAGTTTTACAGATTGGCTTTCATGCTTCTTTTTAAAACTACCAACAAAATTTGGGCATATGCTTAGACTTTTAAAAATGTAATACTTGATATATTAAAGCCGATTTTGTTATAATATTATCCTGTGATCATAGAGCTAGAGGAAATGTGCTTCTTTATTTCAGGGTTAGGGCCCTCTACTTTATTCTTTCCTATAGTATTTGTGAGAAGTGGCTTTCCAGCCTCTGCTTGAAGACCTCCAGTGACAGAACATTCACTGACTCGTTTTACATTTGGGAAGGTCATCCTCTTGATGCTTGCTATAATACACCCTCTTGATGCTTGCTATAATACACCCTCTTGATGCTTGCTATAATACAAGTTAATGGAGGGGCAATAATGTTAAGATAACTTTGGCCGGGCACAGTGGCTCACGCCTGTAATCCCTACACTTTGGGAGGCCGAGGCAGGTGGATCACCTGAAGTCTGGAGTTCGAGACTAACCTGGCCAACATGGGGAAACAGTGTCTCTGCTGAAAATACAAAAAATTAGCCAGGTATGGTGGTGGGCACCTGTAATCCCAACTACTTGGGAGGCTGAGGCAGGAGAATCACTTGAACCCGGGAGGCGGAGGTTGCAGTGAGCCGAGATCACACCACTGCACTCCAGCCTAGGCAACAAGACCAAAATTCTGTCTCAAAAAAACAAACGAACAAAAAGATAACTTTAAAAATATCTGTGAACTAGGAAAGCAAGAGCTACACCTGAAGAAGTGTAGGTCCTTTTACCTTTTTTTTGTTTGTTTGTTTGTTTACTTTAAGTAGAGGTAGCCTGGTGTGGGATGGCTCTTTCAAGACATAGCAATGATTCCCAAACTTCAGTGTATCACCTGGTAAACTTCTTCCAATTGAAGATACTGGGGTCCCACCCCAGAGATCCAAATCTGGGATGGACCCCTGAAAGCTACATCTTCAAAGCACCTGTAGCTGATTCTGATACAGGTGGTCCCTCTGGATTACCTAATTAAGAAACTGTCCTAGGCTGGGAAATTTGCAATTAAATAAACTAAGGGTTTCCTGAGAAACCTTTTATATCTTCTGTTTTCTCAACCAGAAAATTATTTCCAACAGCTAAACTCTAGAGGAGTAGTGTTTACACTAGTGAACTCTGCCCTTTATTTTACGTCCTATAGTCCCAGATACTTACATAAAAAATAATGATTGAAGTTTGAATGAATTTCTTCCCAGTGTTTGCTAATGAGAGACAGGAGCTTTTGTGTCCATGGCCACAGAATCTTATCCCTCTTCCAGGGAAGGAAAGAACTTCTTCACTACCTAAGGTTTTATTTATGCATTGAGTCATTTAAGGTGACTGGTCACTGGAATAGTTAGGAGTGGCACTGCAAAAAGGGTCCCTGGATATGCAGGACGATCAGCCCATAACACGAGGCTCAATCTTAGGAGAGTTCTAAGAAATGGCTTTGGTTCTTGGACCAGATCAGCGTACAGTCTATACAATGGCTGCCCAAAACCCTCTCCAAAATACAACCTCTTCAAAGGAAAAGGGCTTCTTGTTAGATGTGCAGCATAATACATCACTGCCATTTTATAAACTGTAGCTGTAACTTTGGGTAAAGACTTCGTGAATGGATAAAACTTAAGATTCAGAGTACTGTAGAGAGCTCTCCAGAAGGAGGGTGTGGTGTGGATCCTTCATGGAGGGTCTTTGAGATTCCTTGCCACACTTGGTCCTCCTAGAAAATTTTCTAAAGCACACAGCCACATCCAGTTGTTAATCCTTTCACAACCTCTGGGCAGCCTTCCCAACCTGGTATTCTCTGTCTTCAGTATCCCCCTCCTCTCCCTAGTCCTATCTACTCATCCTTTCTGCTGGATACATTTTGCTTTACAAATATACAGGCCATCCTATCCTTTCAAGAGAAACTTTCTCTGATGTCATTTACTTTATTGTGTAACATTTTATTGGGGGCCTGAAGATCTGGAGGGTCTTTGGAGTTCACCTTTGGGCTGAGGGCTACTGAGCTAATTCTAAAAAGAGATCAGCAGTTGGCTGGCTTCATTCCAGGGAAGATTCCAAAAAAGCAGGGTCAGACTTTTATTTTTAGGAACAAAGAGCAACTTTCCAACTGAGCACCTGCCTCGCCCTCTGACATCAGTATCCTATTCTGTCCTGCTTCAGCTCAGCCACCACCAATCTCCTCCTCCCTATCCACCAGCTCCCTTAGGAGCCTGGGAGGAGCTTGTCGCCAGGGACACAAACAGAATAGTCTTTTTAAAAGAAAAAGTATAAGTGAAGAACTAAAGTGGAGACTTCTCTTTTCCTTCCCCGACCCTTGCCCTGTCCATGGGAACAATGATTGAACTCTTAAAGCTTCCATCCATTTAAGCCAGAAGTGTCCAAAGATTTTTTGCCAATACTATTATATACTTAATTCATAGGCAAAGGGAATGACAATTTCCAAGATGTCTCTGAATCCTCCTAACAGACAAGGAGACTTGGCTGGGTGCAGTAGCTCGTGCCTGTAGTGCCCGTACTTTGGGAGGCCAAGGCAAGAGGATCGCTTGAGCCCAGGAGGTTGAGACCAACCTGGGCAACATAGTGAGACCCTGTCTCTACAAAAAAATAAAAATAAAAAACTAGCTGAGACATAGTGGTATACACCTGTGGTCCCAGCTACTCAGGAGGCTGAAGTGGGAGGATCGCCTGAGCCCAGGAGTTTGAGGCTGCAGTGAACCTTGATTGTGCCACTGCACTCCAGCCTGGGCAACAGAGGGAGACTGGTGTCTTTTTGAAAAAAAAAAAAAGAGAGAGAGAGAGAAAAGAGAAGAAAAAGAGGCCGGGCGCGGTGGCTCACGCCTGTAGTCCCAACAGTTTGGGAGGCCAAGGTGGGTGGATCGCCTGAGGTCAGGAGTTCAAGACCAGCCTGACCAACATGGAGAAACCCCGTCTTTACTAAAAATACAAAATTATCTGGGCATGGTGGCACATGCCTGTAATCGCAGCTACTCGGGAGACTGAGGCAGGAGAATGGCTTGAACCCAGGAGGCAGAGGATGTGATGAGCCGAGATCATGCCATTGCAATTCAGCCTGGGCAACAAGCGCGAAACTCCGTCTCAAAAAAAAAAAAGAAAAAGAACCTTGACCTGGAAGGTCTTTAGACTCACCATATTTTATTGCTGGTTGATAAGGGTCATATTTACATGTAGATTTTCCTGGTGACTGTACTATTGAGCCTTGCAGTCTCCTGTAAGATATACCACTCAAAATAGTTTCCCTAGGAAAGGCTCATCATGGTAAACTAGAGCGTGTCACTGCTGTGCAGATGGCCTTCTCTTGTGGATTATAGAACAAAATGGACAAGAGGGCACCCTAATCAAAGCAGCGTGTCTTGTGTTCCATGCACCTGAGATGTGTTCTCAGGAGAGTGTGTTTTGACTCTTCTACCACATCTGTATTCGGGGACCCCAGAGCCTCTCTGGGCATGAGGGATGCATCTCTCCTCCTGTAGAAGATCACCCACTCTATCCCTGCCTGCCTGTTCCCAGCACCAGGCTGAGTCATCGAAGCCCAAGTCTTCTTTGCCAACCTGAAGGGTTCAGCGAGCCTTTGCTAATGGTAGGGCTTCAGCTTCTGCTGAGACTCGGAGTTCCTTTAGTAAATTCACTAGGAGTTGACCTTTGGAAAGAGACTGGGGCTGTTCTTCCTAAACACCATGTTGTTACCAAAGCAGTCACAGTCAGGACTGGGGCTCAATCAGCCCCTGGGGCTGCCATTTCCCCATTCCTGCAGAGTCATGTACACCTTGTGTCAATGTCGATGGAAGCCAGGTGAATTTAAACAGTCACATCCTATGTTATCATCTGAAAGAAAAGGGGGGGAAATATATAATTGACCTGAGGGAAAGCAGGATGTTGAAGAGTGAATGCTCAGCACTCCTGTTGGCCCAGGAGAGCCACGATAGCTCTCAGGCCTTGACTTCTGTCTACCCAGACCCCATACATCAGCCAGCACCATGGGATGCTGCAGTAGGACTGGTCTCTGCCCTGGCCCACCAAGGCTACCTTTTCAACATCAGCGTAGTACTAAGAGTAGCAGCAGGAATCCACATTGGTTTTGCTTTATTTCCTGAACATTAGTAGAACAGTTTAAACATCTGGTGTTACATTGATATTGTTCATAAGGAGGTATTTACAAGTATAAGCCAAAATATAATACATCTTTATACTTGAGCCCATGTTGTTACATTGCTATAGCCAAATTAATCTGAGGAATAGTAAATACTAATACTTGGGAATTATAAAGCAACTTGTTTCTGAGAATCAAAATACTTATCAGACGTTGTTTTTTTTTTTTACAAGAACCTGGTATTTAAGCAAATAGCTTAAACTTGTGGCATAAGACTATCAAAAATATATTTGACAAAGTTCTAAGTCCTCAAAAGCAAGTGCAACAAAAACAAAAATTATCAATTAGGACCTAATTAAAGAGCAGCAACACACATACACAAATACACATACACACACACACACACACACACACACACACACACACAAAAACTGTCAGCAGAGTAAAGAGACAACCTACTGAATGGAAGAAAATATTTACAGACTTATGCATCCATCAAATGACTAATATCCAAAATCTATAAGGAACTTAAATCATCAAGAAAAAAAAACTCATTACAAAGTGGGCAAAGGACGTAAACAGACAGATTTCAAAAGAAGACATACGAGCGGCCCACAAAGATATTCCACCAAATAGGAGACATCATCTGGTGAAAAATTACAAAGAAAATAAAATAAACTTGTTCAGAATTTTGACATATCCTCATCTAGAATATAATATGCCATTCTGGCCATCACATCTCAAGAAATAACTAACCAGAACTAAAAAAGGTTCAAGGAGGAACGAAGTGATCAAGGATGGTGGTTCTTAACCTTTTTGGAGTCATAGACTCCTTTGAGATTCTCTCTAACTAACCCTTTACTCCAGAGAAATGCATGTGTGCACACACACAGTTTTGCATGCACTTTCATGCTAATCTATGACTAACTTGGGGTCCTCAGACCAAAGTTAATAACCTTTCATTTAAGAAATACTATGTGAGAATAAATTTAAAAGTTTGGATTTTTCTGTCTGAATACATAAACACTGAAAGGAGCTATAATTGGACTCCAAAATCACCAGGCATGTGATTAACGTAATATATCACACACATGTTCACCAAATCCTGGTATAGGAAGACAAAGTCGGGAGGACCATTGTGGAGTTTGAAAGAGGCAAATTCAAGAAGAAGAAGAAGAAAAGAAGCATCACTCATTTACATGGCTGGTTTCATAGGTGTAAGGAATTTCATTAATGTAAGGTGTGGTAAGACCAGAACTGTAAGTAGCTTTTAAGACAGCTTAAACCAATTTCATGGATGATAGATCTGTGATGAGATGTTAGCGAAAACTCAGTGGTTTGGTGTGTGGCCCTCACAATTTGAGGTTGACATAAACATAGACAACTGTGCTTTCCTAACAAACATATCCATCAGCATGTCCCTTGGTGCCACTAAAAGAGATTCCGTGCCAAGCTGAATAGCTGAGTGGTAGGCCTGACCCAGTGTGGGCTTTTTTGGTTAGAATGAATCATCTGTACCCGCTGGAAAGTTGTTGTGGTGCTCATGTTTTATTTTGTCTGTTTGTTTCTTTGGGAGGCAAAGGAATATAAATTGGGTTATAGAGTAATCACATGGACATAATAATAAAGTGGACAATAATAGTCATGTGTGTACTTGTTGTGTGTACACAAGGTATTTTTGTGAGGTGAGAAGGAGCACATACTGTTAACCCCAATTTTTCATGTGTGGGTACCGAAATATAGAGGGCAACTAGCTCAGCCTCGCACTTAACATCTCATGACATTCACTGGCTCCCACGGCCATGCCTGCAGAGCTGGTCTGCAGGGAGATGGCACAGTGGCAAACCTTGGTCTTTTCTCAGTTCTGCTCTTCATATGCTGAGTGCCCAGATGCCAGAACCTTTACCTCCCATTGACTTAATTTACCTCTTTATCAAAGAGAGGGGATGATTTCTAAATCACGGTAGAGGAAATGGCAGACTTGGAGTTGTCAGGAGAAGGAGAAGATCTGAGCAGTTGCCCATTCTATTGCTGTACTCCAGAGAAAGCAGCTGGGTATGGCCGGTTACCATAGGTGCCAAGCCCTATTCTGTCATGGTTTGTGGTTGTTTATTGAAGGAACCAGAAATTGTCAGCCGTTCTCTCATTGACACTACCTTGGCACCTAGAGCTTTAAAAAAAATCACTCGTGACTAGGTGCAGTGGCTCACGCCTGTAATCCCAACACTTTGGGAGGCCAAGGTAGGTGGATCACCTGAGGCCTGGAGTTTGAGACCACCCTGGCCAACATGGTGAAATCCCGTCTCTACTAAAAATATGAAAATTAGCCGGGCATGGTGGTGGGTGCCTGTAATCCCAGCTGCTCAGGAGGCTGAGGCAGGAGAATCGCTTGAACCCAGGAGGCGGAGGCTGCAGTGAGCCGAGATCATACCACTGCACTCCAGCCTGGGTGAGAAAGTGAGACTCCATCCCAAAAAAAAAAAAAGACCATGAAGGGAGTTAATTGAGTAGTGCCTTATGAAACAACCAGTGAGACTCACTTTGTGGGAGGAGAAATAGGAAAAAGGAGGAACTAAGAAGAAATACACAACACCTTGCCTAATGTTCAGCACATAGGTGCTCGAGAGACACTTCATTCTTTTTATTTATTTATTTTATTTATTTATTTTTTGAGACAGAGTCTTACTGTATTGCCCAGGCTGGAATGCAGTGGTATGATCATAGCTCACTGAAGCCCTGATCTCCTGGGCTCAAGCAATCCTCCCACCTCAGCCACCTGAGTAGCTGGGACTACAGGCACGCACCACCACACCTGGCTCATTTTTTAAAAATTATTTTTAATGGAGACGAAATCTTGCTATGTTGCCCAGGATGGTCTCGAACTCCTGGAGCGATCCTCCTGCCTCAGCCTCCCAAAGTGCTGAGATTACCAGCATGAGCCACCACACCTGGCCAATACTTCATTCTTCATTGATGGAAAAGATTGTAGACTTCTAAGCATTTTCCAAATAAAAAAGCTATGATTTGGTTTCCAACTTTTAAACATTGCATGTCCTTTGCCATTTACTAAATTCTCCAAAATAACCTTGAAATGAAGGAGGCCACCCTTAAAATATTTCAGAGGCTGAAAATATGATTATTACATTGAAATCCTTTAGCCTAGGTAATATTTCTTTAACTTTGCACTTTCAGGCCCAGTAAAGCCAAAATCAGGGTAACCAATGTCATTTTATAAAATGCTAAAACCCTAATTGCAGTTCCTTTTTTAAATTATGTTAAAGATTACTTAACAACATTAGACAGTGCAGAAAAGAAGCAAGGGAAGCATTCATAATCCTACCATCCTAAAACAAGTAATTTCATTTTAATATTCCCTTCCAGTTTTAGACAATGTGCATACATAGTTTTGTCCCTGTGCCCCGCAGTGATCATCATGGGGAACTTATCATTTTTTACCAGATATAACATGTAAGGCAGATGAGAGGGAGATGGGAACCAAAGAAAATAAATAATAATCCCTTCAGTGAATGGCAGCCCAAACAGCAGCTGTTAGTAGGGCTGCCTAAGATAAGGTAGGCATCTCTGTCCTCCCAGCTAGGAGTACCGACCAGCCTGGGGGACGAGTCCCAGGGTAGGCACTGGTGATAACTTCATAACTATTCACATCGAGGTTGGGCCCACCTCAGCCTCAGCCCCTGCTTCCCCATGAACCCACGCCCAGCCCTGCATTGGGAGCTGCCCGGAGTAGGTGCAGTCGCTGAAGCAGGAGTGTGGCCGCGATGCCGGCAGTGAGCCACGCCGAGCTTGAAAGCAAGGGGACTTGCTGTGGCAGCTGCTGCTCTCAGTGGGTTGCGGACAGTGCTTTTACCTGTGGAAGATGGCACCACCCCACAAAAGAGAACACACTCAGTGTCTGTGCACAGCACTCCCTTATCACTGGGAGATTTGCTATTCTTTCCCCGCGTTTCCAGTAGAATGCCCAGTAACAACAGCAACCACATCCTCCATCAGGTTTCAGGCTTTTCGGAGTCAACAGAGTGCTCTCGCATGCATCAGCTCACTAGATCTGCACAGCAACTTCAGGAGGCCACCAGGGTGGTCTCTATCAGCGCCACATCAGGCAAAGGGGCAAGTGAGACTTGGAAGGATGAGACAATGTCCTCAGTCACAGAATGAAAGTTCAGTGGCTCTCGGACCTACTGGCCATTGGGGAAAGGGTCATAGCCTCCTCTGCCCGGCAACATGTAGGGGTACAGATGTCCCCTTGTCCATGCTATTTAGCAAGCAGCCCTGCCAGGCATGTGCACAGGAATAAGTAGGGAGCTTTCTAGCCGGGCATTGGTGAGCAGGGCGTGGAGCTGCTGATAAGGGAGTCTAGCAAAAGGATGTTTAAAAATAAATGAGTCCTGCCCACGATGGAAAAGGTTTGCTCGTCAGCAGGACTGCTTGTCAGCAGGACTACAGATTCACGTATGCAGTGTCTTTTCGGTGCTACCATTTCTGTCTTGTGTTATTGAAAAATAAATATTGATTACTGCTACTTCAGTTTGCTCGGCTTAAGAAAGCTATTTATTTTTGAAAAGTGGCAAAGTGAGGAAATGACTTTCTTCACTTGGCATGGCTTCTGACACAGTTTTTGGAATCTCAGAGCCTACCCTCTACCCCTTCACCCATTTCTTGTGGGTTTAGAAAAGGCATGTCAGTTCAGTATTATTTTAGCAACAGAAGCACTTCCACTTTGGCTATTTTTAGCGCGTCAGGTGCCCTCTGCCTGCCATGAACTTGGTATATTCAAGTGTTTAATTCAGCGGCCTCTCATTTGAAAGGGAGACTGTTCCAGCACTCTGCCCACCATAGCTCCACTTTTACAGCTGCTCGTAAATTTCTGAACATGCAGAGATATCTTTAGCTGTGACTCCAGATATTTCCTGTTGAGCTGCAAGATGCAATCCTGCAAGCACACTGAGGCTAAATATACCCTCTCAGTCCAGGACTCAGCCAAATAAACAGGGGCAGCATCAACATGATTTCTTTAATCCAATGCTGAACAGGTTTTTTTTTTTTTAGTTAGATTAATTAAGCAATTCTGTTTATTTTGGCAATTGAAGTCATTTCAGCTTCCCCTGAGCTTTTAACACCTAAGCATCATTTTCTCTCCTGATTCAAGAACTGACCAGAAGCCCTGGTGCAGGGAACTCACATGTTTGAATACCGTGTGCCTCTTCAGCTCCGTACTTCTCGTCGGTTTAACAGATGGCCCCCTCAGCAGCCGACTCTGAGCAGCTGTCCTGTTCATTCTCACAGAATCCAGACTCCTCTTCAGCTTTGCCTAGGGCCTTAGCCATTCAAGGGAGAATAAACTCTAGGATTCCCTATCAGGAATGTATCCTTTGGGGACTTGACAAAGGAAAAGAATGTTAAAATCTTTCCAGGTTTAATCCTGTGGCAGGAGGAATCTCCTCTCTAGAGTTAAGTTCTTGTCCGCAACGGATGCATGACCTTTTAATCAGACCCTAAAAAATTAGGTTGTCATCCCTGGATAAGTCCCTACGTTTCCCAGAGAAAGTTCTATTCCTCCTGAATCTTTAGGACAAGCAGTATCCACCAAATATCACTGGTCAGTTTCCCTCTAACCAAGATCAGCCAATTGCAGGCCTTCATAGACCAGGAAGACACTATGCCAGGAGAAGCCAGAGGAAGCAATGTCAGGAAGCCTAACTTTGGCATATAGACAACCAAATCTGCACACACACCTCCACTACAGCCCTCCTTAGAGAGACCATGGGCTGTGCCTGGCCACACCCCACCAGATTACACCCCCCTCAGATGGTTGTTAGGGTCAACGAGGTTTACAGAGAACAGTTTATTCTCACCCATTTTCTACCTGCCTCTTATCCAGGATTCACTGGGGTTATAAGTTTTGGCCATGAGTGTAGCAGTGGAGCCTCCTGTGACACCTGCATGCTTTCTCGAGGAGGCCTGCCTGCAAAGATAAGTTTTGGATTCCCATTGAGGAAATCAGTTCTTCGATTCTCTCCTCTGAATGTCCTTTTTTTGGTTTATGATGCTGAATATTTCTGTAACTCTTTGTAGGTTGGGGGCCTCTTTGGGGACTGTTACTGTTTGGCAAACACTATTACTCATCAAAGTGTATTAATCAGGGCCAGCCACAAAATCTAAGGTATTATAAGCAGTGGGCTTGAAAAATCAACAAGACAGGAGAAAAAGAAATACAAATGAATGATAATCACAATCACTGTCCCTTATTCATGCATGCTAGGGCCAAGTGCTCTAAGCGTGTTACATATAGCAACTTAGGAAGCCTCACAAAACCCTGTGAGGTTGCATCCTTTCTGTTCCCATTCTTCCTTCTTAGGTACCCATTGTATCCCAGGCACTGGGCTAGACACGGGGGATATAGTGATGAATTAGATGGACAAGGCCCTGCACTCATGGAACAGAGGACATGCATGGTAATGAAACATACAATGCACAAATAATTTCTAGAGGCCAGGGACTAGTTAGGATTCTGCAGCTCGAATAAGAGTCCTTCATCCTTACAAGTTTGTGCACATGGCATAGAAGCCCCTAGAAACTCACACTGGACTCTCTGGGCTCTCGGTCTGTCCAGCCTCTCTAGCCTGACTTCCTCCTGTCTCATGCCCTGTGCTTCACAATCCAGCAACATAGAACTGCTTGTCCACAGGGCTGTTTTTTACCTTCATTACTTTGCTAATGTTGTCCCTCTTCCTCTAACGCATTACTTAACCAATTCCCACACAGCTTCCAGGATCTACTCCCAGAGAAAACTCTCCCTGGCTCCCCTTGACCCAGCCAGGCTGGGTTAGTTAAACTTCTTTTGTGATTCCTGAGTCCCCCGTGCTAATCTCTATCACTGCACTTGCCTCACCGTTTCACAGGCATGTGTTGAGGGGCCTGTTTCTCACTAGCCTAGGTGCTCCCTGGGGATATAGTTCATTCATCTTTTTAGCCCCTGTCAAGTAGCACACTTCCTGACCTGCAGAGTGCCATCACCTGCAGAGTGCCATCAGTGAATATTGCTGGTTGAATATGCATCTGTGCATGAGACTGTGCCTTCTGTGCTCTAGTGGAGAAGATTAGGAATTGGGGGACTCTCTGTCCTATCTAATCGTCATGAATGGCATGAAAGGGAGCCTAGTGAGGTCCAGCAGTAGAGGCTGTAGCTGTTGGAGCAGGGAGGAGGAAAAAGGGGAGCAACTGTGAAAACCTCTCCAATTCCCCTAACAGCCCCGCCCCAGACTCTCTTTGATCACTTGCAGTGGTGGGAAATGAATCAACCTCTTCCATGGTCCATTCTGTAGAAAAGTTTTACCTTCTGTTAAACAAACTTGGCTGAAGACTTTTAGAAAGCTGTCCTCTAGGGCTGGATGTAGTGGCTCATGCCTGTAATCTCAGCACTTTGGGAGGCTGAGGCAGGTGGATCACCTGAGGTCAGGAGTTCAAGACCATCCTGGCCAACATGGTGAAACCCCATCTCTACTAAAAAATTCAAAAATTTGCCAGGTGTGATGGTGCGTGCCTGTAATCCCAGCTACTCAGGAGGCTGAAGCAGAAGAATCACTTGAACTCGGGAGGCAGAGGTTGCAGTGAGCCAAGATTGCGTCATTGCATTCCAACCTGGGCAACAAGAGCAAAACTCCATCTCAAAAAAAAAGAAAAGAAAAGAAAAGAAAGCTGTCCTCTAGAACAACAGAACAATTTGACTCTCTTTTCTATATAACAATTCCTCAAGTATTTCAAGAGTTGTCACGACCATCCTGTACTCATTTTTCTTTCCTAAATGATTCTAGTTGTCCAGCTATTTCTCACTCTCATGTCACACCACTCTGGATACACTCTAGCCTCTTGGTATCTCTTTCAAAATGTGGTGTCCTGAGCTGAACAATATTCCAGATGGCTTCTGATGGGTATAGAATATAGTAGTACAATTTCTTTCCTGAATCTGTAGCTTAAGTTCAAATTCACATGTTTTACAGCCTCATCACTTTGTCAGTTCTTACTGTTCCTTTGGGCAATGAAGCTCCTTGGTGTTCCGCATACAACGAACTCTTGTCTGGCCACATTTAATAATTATAATAGCAGCTTCCAGTTATTGAGCACGTCCTGTGCCCAGGAGCCAGGTGCTGTGCTAAACATGGTGCCATCAGTCCCTTACTTAATTCTCCCACCTACACTGAGGCTGAGTGAGGTTAAGTAATTTTCCTAAAGTGCTGGGATTACAGTCCAGCAGACCGATTCCAAACCCCACGTTCTATCTATCCCGCTTCCCTGCCTCCCATCCTGAACTTTTGTAGGTGGTTTCTTGCTCACCTGAATTCTAGATTTACCTGTGTTAAGTTTGACCTGAGTTTCTGCTCAACTCTCAGCATCTTGGAAACTCCACAGGGAGAATTTAGCTCATCTTTTCAGGTTTGTATCATTGTATCTGCTGTCTTCATCTATGTCAGTGACAGTGCCTTATCACTCCCCATTAGAGAACTCTTTCTAGATTGACACCAATCTGGGTACCAGTAGGACCAGACTTTCAGCCAGCTTCCATGGAACCTACTTTTGACTTCTATGCACTGTTTTCCATCTTGTCCAAAGTCGTCATGAGACAGTTTGCCAAATACCGTGTTGGTTTGAGAAGTATCATATATGTGGCATTCCCCTACTATAATCAGTTAACAGCAGTAAGGAATAGTGGGAAAGGTGGCCTCTTTGTTTTACGTATTTTCAGAAATCCTGTTTAATCTTTTGTCCTAAAACTTTGCAAGAAATCAATATCATGTTCACCTTTACCCCCTGTGTGAAAGTGGGCTATTGCCTTGCTTCTCTTCATGGTTCATTCCAGTATTCCATTATTTATTCATTCTCAATATTAACAGTGTTTCCATAACCACAGATGTAAAAAAAAATTTTATCTTAAATCATTTTCCTTTTCCCAAAAATTTTAAAACAACGCATACTTCTTTTTTTTTTTTTTTTTTTTTTTTTTTTTTTGAGACGGAGTCTCGCGCTGTCACCCAGGCTGGAGTGCAGTGGCCGGATCTCAGCTCACTGCAAGCTCCGCCTCCCGGGTTCACGCCATTCTCCTGCCTCAGCCTCCCGAGTAGCTGGGACTACAGGCGTCCGCCACCTCACCCGGCTAGTTTTTTGTATTTTTTTCTTAGTAGAGACGGGGTTTCACCATGTTAACCAGGATGGTCTCGATCTCCTGACCTCGTGATCCGCCCGTCTCGGCCTCCCAAAGTGCTGGGATTACAGGCTTGAGCCACCGCGCCCGGCCTAACAACGCATACTTCTTATACAAAAATCAAAATAGGTAAAGAAAGCACAAAACAAGGTTGTCTAACAATCCTAGAGATAGCCTCTAACATCTGCAGTTCTTTTAATAACCTTGAGAGCAATTTGCCTAGGTGCTAAAACAATTTATGGCCAAAACCCAGAGTTGGTCTTCCACACCTAGAGCAGGGACTACAGCCTAACAGCAGCTAGAAAAATTGTAAGGGAGAGATGCTGGTTCAAGGTGAGGAGTCAGGCCGGGCTCTGGGGCAAGGGCAGGATGGATGTGGAGGGGTAGGAAGCAGGAGTTCCCTGCCACGTGAGCCCCACAGGCTCCAGCCTGTTCCAGCAGGTTCATTCTGTTTCTGCTGCATACTTCAGTATGTTGATATTCAAGGCAGTATACTGGAGTCCCCCATCCCTCTGGATGTTGTTTCCCTGGGGGAGTCACCGGACTGCTCCTCTGCTGTGGCTCTTCTCTTTCTGTCATAACTGCTGTGCCCTGTACCATTCAGCTGGAGAGTTTTATCTGGACACATTTCTCTCTTCCCCTCAAACGTCAGTTTGAACATCAGGGATCGGAGGAGAAATCACATGGGCGAGAAGGTTCTTTCTGGGTGACTGTGATTTGTTGGACATCTGTCTCCCAAGTACATGATGTTCATTTTAGAACCAGTCTCAGCCAATCACTGTGATTTTTCACAGATGGATGGATGGACAAACATCTAACAAAATGTCTTGTAGATTTTCATCAAGAGAGGTTCAGGTGCCACGATGCCCAGAGGTCCCTTCCAGCTCAGTGGTTCTTTGAGTGTGTGATTGATATTTTGGAAACAGGGATATCACTTGGTGTATTTGTCAGTGACTGGCGATCTTCAGGAAACTTTAGTTTGGTCCAGGAAAAGCCTGGAGGAAGATGTGACTAGTTTAGAGGAATTTGGAGAAGAGACAAGCTAGTCATCAGATGACATGGATAAGGTGGAAAAGCCAATTCTGAGACAGTTGTTGCTGGAAAATAAACGGGGGCATCAGGAGAGGACCAGAAGTGTTCGATAATATACCGAGCATACTCCTGCAGCCGAACATGGCTGGAGGGGAAGCAGGAAATCTGCTGTAACTCTCATGTCAAGAGCTTGGCCCCAAAAGGCCACAATAGGTCATACAAATGGAGGTTTCGGACCCAGATCAAAGTGTGTGTCTGGTATCAAATGAACAGCTGGGCATACATCACTCTTTCTGGCCACTTCTGCACACACAGATCAATAACAATCAGCTGTAGTAGCCATATCTTAAAATATTAACAAAAAAACGTTAAAAGATATATTCAGATTCTACCGTGACTCCTTGGTTTTCTTCCTTTACACAGCAATGTATACTCAGGCCACATCTGCTGAGTAGGAAGGCACGCCTTCCTTCCCTGGATGCCCAGAACTGTGATTTACACAGGAGCCTCAGGAAATGCAGATGGCTCTCTCCCAAAACAAATTTTAAAAGCTGTCCTGAGTTGACCTGTGGAGGGTCAGGTAGGAATGTAGCAAGGTTGCAGGAAGCAGCTAATCACAGACCTATTTTCCATCATTTGTTCATCACTCAATCATTAGGTCCTAACTGCATGATAGGCACTGTAAGAGGCGAGTGAATGCAAAGACAAAGGCTGGCAAGGGACCCCCAGCCAAGGGGAGAGAAACTGATGGGCACATGGTTGTGACACAGGCAATGAGAAGGCCCGTGGAGGAAAGGCAGAAGGTGCTTTGGCTATTCAGAGAGGAAGTGACCAGCCATGCTGATGGCAGGGAGGGCTTCCTGGGTGTGATCTACTAGAGCTCAGAGTTCAAGGATGAGTAGAAGGAGTTAGCCAGGTAAAGAAGGTAGGGGGACTGGAGGCAGAGAAAACAGAGACAGGGGAGAGCAAGACACTTTCAGCCAAATACAAGTAGACTGGTAGGATCAGAGGTAGCATGGGGGCTAGCATGGTGGCCCTCAACAGATGAGGCTGGAGACGTGGGTCATGAAGTGTGCCCTGATAAGGAACAGGATTCTTTTTTTTTTTTAATGTTGTCCATGCTGGAGTGCAGTGGTGCAATCTCAGCTCACTGCAACTCCCAGGTTCAAGCAGTTCTCCTGTCTTCCTGTCTCAGCCTCCCCAGTAGCTGGGACTACAGGCTCACACCACCTCGCCCAGCTAATTTTTGTATTTTTAGTAGAGACGGGGTTTCACCACATTGGTCAGGCTGGTCTCAAATTCCTGACCTCAGGTGATCCGTGTGCCTTGGCATCCCAAAGTGCTGGGATTACAGGGGTGAACTACCATACCTGGCCAGGAATAGGATTCTTACCCTGCTGGAGTGTGAGTGTGAGGGGGAGTACTGGCAGGCTCAGGACCTGGTGGCTAGAGGGTATATTGGAGAGAAACCAGAGTGCAAAATGGACAACCGCCCAAGAGAGTAGCAGAGAGCGCCAATGGAAAGGTGACAGCCTGGACCAATGAAATGCCAAGTAGGGTGCTGTGGAGGAGCTAAAACCCCCTGATTCTGTCATAGCTTGGATATGAAGAGAGAGGGGCAGAAGACGAAGAGTCTAGGATGATCACCCTGGCTCGGACATCAGGCTAGCAAGATGGCAACAGCATATTCAGAGGCCAGGAACACAGAGGCATGAGTTTGAAACCAGAGCGCAGTGGGCAAGGTCACTGATTTCATTCTGGTTCCACAGTGAATTATCTGTTGGCTGTGATAATGCGCTTCCAAGCTGCTGTACTGGCGGGAGACTTAGTCATGCATTCATATCAGGTCCTGCAATGTTAGAGAACCTCCCTAAAAATGTTAGGGAGAAGGGCAGGAGTTTTGGCTTTGCAAAACCTGGGTGTTTTCCCAGATAATCATTCTTACTTTGGTTCTCAAAAGTATCGTGTGCTGCCATTCACAGTAACAACCATTTCACTGGTGCCAAACTGTCAGACATTAACTCAGTCCAGAGCAAGAAGTTGCAGAGGGTGTGGGGGGAATGTGCAGTGAGCAAAGAGCTGTCCGTGCTGGTAGGAGCCTAAAGCACAGCCACAACCAAGTCATTTCCAGAAACGTTTTATTATGAGCTTCAATTTGCACACTAACTTCTCCAAAGCATCTTCCCTGTGAGGTAGAAGTTAGCTAGTGCCTCAGGGTTCCTTTAAGGTTTAGACTTGGAGTCCTTGACTCTCAGGTATAATTCTTGGGATATTCCATGAGAATGCTGACAGACAACTTTTTAAGGCCAACTTTCTGTCTTCAGCCATGTGTGATTCTGTTACATAGACCAGTATACTTACTGGTTTTAGTTCCTGTGTCTTGATGGAGCATAATAAAAATCTTCTCAAAATTAAAGATCCATTTTATTCAATACCATGGACTTTAAAAGTGAATAACGTTTTATCAGTGCACATCATATTTTTCAAAATCATCAACATTTTTATTGGGTGGAGGGAGTATGGCCTTCAAAGCATACTAAACAACCACTACATTGGGATTAGAAGGTTCAAAGTAGCATTCTTCCCTGGACAACCTACATGCTTTGCTGTTATACTCCCGCAGTATGTTCATGAATACTCTGCGGAAAGTTGCTTTTTTTCTTCTACTATGTGCTGCTTTCCTAATGAATTATGTAGATGAACAGATAACTTTTGAGTTAACTTTCACACTTAGATTTATTCTTTCCCAGACCATAGCGGGTGTTTTGACATAAGTCCTGCAGAGCTAGAAATTTGACTTCAAATTTGCAAAAACTATTTTCAACCAACTTTGGACCCCACAGTTCATTAAATGAATTAGAAATTACAGAGTTAGGTTTTTTTTTTTTTTTAAACTGTTGCCATATCTTGATCCATTGCCTAAAATTCATACAACCAGAAATTTTGGTAGAACTTCCTACTCTCTTCAGGCTGTTGCTGGCCTGTTGTAGCTTCTTCAACAGACTGCCCAGGGCCCCTGTGTTAAATGTGTCAATGTTTACTTAATGCTGACATGCAAAAGCTCACTCTTTCTTTTTCTGCTATTGTAGTAAACCATATCTAGGGACCAAAAATTAATTGGAAATCCTGAATCAAATCAATTGCCATTGTAACAAAGCGGTAGATCTTTACTGGGTTGCCACCGTTGCTGGCACAGTTTTCTTTTTCTCTTTGGTTTTTTTTTTTTTTTTTTTTGAGACGGAGTCTCGCTCTCTCGCCCAGGCTGGAGTGCAGTGGCCGGATCTCAGCTCACTGCAAGCTCCGCCTCCCGGGTTCACGCCATTCTCCTGCCTCAGCCTCCCGAGTAGCTGGGACTACAGGCGCCCACCACCTCACCCGGCTAATTTTTTGTATATTTAGTAGAAACGGGATTTCACCATGTTAGCCAGAATGGTCTTGATCTCCTGACCTCGTGATCCGCCCGCCTCGGCCTTCCAAAGTGCTGGGATTACAGGCGTGAGCCACCGCACCTGGCTGGCACAGTTTTCTTAAATCCACATTGCTGAGGTAGTGGGAGGTCCAAGCCAAATAAGGAGCAGGCTTTCTCCAATGTCGTTCCCAGTGTGTTTCACTCCCAGAGTCTACAGGTGCTATTCCGGCTTACGGCTATTGAAATATGGAACAGCAAACCGGCTGTCATTCATAAGGATTGGTGCCGGCCAGCTGGCCAAGCCAGCTACAGGAATAAAGACGTGCCTTTTCACTCTGATACACGGGGGCCGTGCTGTGAGCAGACAGCTGAAGAATCTCAGGTGACAACCCCGGGGAAATGGTGTTTGTGGCATTCAGGCATTCGCCACCCCGAAGAGGCAAAGCAACAGACATAGGATGTGAGCCTGCTGATTAAGGAGAACAGAGGCCGACCGTGCCTGCTCCTGGGGCTTTGGGCAGAGGAAGAGAAACTGAGGGGAAAGCTTAGATGACTATATGTTATAAATAAACTTTAAATAATTTTAAAAATTAATTTTATTTACAGTGTCTTGTTTATTAGGAAAGAATCATGAAGAATCACAATTGCACTGGGCTGGTCATTTTTAAAAAATTGAACCTAAAGTATAATCCAGAGACCCTTGTGTATTCCTGATGGAAGTGTAAATAGACCACATCTTTCCAGAGGGTATTTGATAATATGTACCAAAACAGGAGCCTTAAACACATTCATGCTCTTTGACACAAAATTTCTACTTTTAGGAATTTATTTGAAGGGAACAATCAGATGTACATAAAAGTTTATGTACAAGAATGTTCATTTCAGCATAAAGTAGTGAAAATTGAAAATGATTTAAATGTTCAACAGTAGGCAATTGGTTAAATAAATGATAACATCTTTATACAATGGAGTAATATGCAACTATGATCTTTGTCTTGTTTGAATGAATGTTTTGGTAGGCAATATGTTGAGTGATTATCATTTTGTGGTAATGATTAGCAGTGATTTTGCTTTTCCATTTTATATTTTTCTGTTGTCCACATTTTCCATAGTGGATAAATTTATAATCAAGAAGAAAACAATGTTTAAAGAACTATAAGAACATAAACATGTGATTAAAATTAGTGATTTTTTACATTTAAAAAATCACCCATAATTGACCTCCCTAATACACCTTTGTTTTGCATATTTATATTGTTTGCCTTATGCACTTATTTAAGTTTTGCTGTTTCAGTCATAGGCCATATGCCAGTTTATATGTTACTATTCAACTAATATGTTAGTCTATAATTATCACATTCATAACTTTATAACATTACAACATATTAATGTACATGTGCATAGTAGGTAGTATTAATTCTTAATTCTTCCTTGGGCAAAGAGGGTTTTCGTTAACTCTCACCCCTCCCTCCACCCCAGTCTCCAGACAGAGTTAATCATTCCCTTATCTGTCTTTTGCTCATTTCCATTTGTCTCCCTTCTGATGTAGGAGTTACTTGAGGGCCAGCTATACCCGTGTGTCTTGGTAGCCATGGTGTCCAGCGCTGTGTCTGGCATATGCATGAGAGAAAGGAGAGATGGATCCACAGATGGACAGACAGAAGAAATGAGTGGGGCTAAGCTTTGATAGTTTAACATCTGTTTGACTTGAGTAACCTTGTAAACTTATTAATTCTCACCTCAGCCTCAGGGAAGTATGTAGGGAAGGAGCATAAAAGATCTGCAGTTGCTCTAGTACAGATATTTTTCCCTTCACTTGATTTGTAAAATTATATTTTATTTTCATGATAGTTTTAGACTCGAGGTTATAAAGGCCTGCTTATAATAGTTCTCCTACCAGCCTCTGAAACTCATCTTTAACTTTTTTCTGTCAGAATTTTCTCCATCATGTGTATTTATCACGTTCCTTTCCAAATTTGTATCAATACCCATAATAGTTAAAATGCTCCTAGCAAAAAATAAATAAATAAGAAAAGAAAAAAGCAAAGGAAGGCAGGCTGCTTAATGGGTACAGAGTTTCTGTTTAAGATGAAAAAGTTCTGGGAATAGATCATGGTATGGATCACACAACATTGTGAAGTACTTAATGCCACTGAATTGTACACTTAAAAGGAGATAAAATGATAAATTTTATGTTATGTATATTTTACCCCAATGAAAAGGGAAGGAAGGAAAATAGGAATTGAGTGGTGTGGAGCCCACTCTTTCTACAAATCTGTTTTTCACTAGCTGAGCCCTCTCCTGAAACAGGATTCAAGACGGTCGTAAGTCTTTTTGAAGACAGGAAGAATAAATTCTTCAGGTTTGTATTGTATCCTATTATCTTGACCTAGCAAATAGGTTCAAAAAAATCACCCCAGCCTGCAAAAACCTCGCCATCCTATTTTCTTTCCCCCTGTTAGCTCTTCCCAGTGTCACCACAAGGAAGTGGCTAATGACATAGCATTAACAGCCTGAAGAACTATGGTTATCAATGTAGAGGGACATTTTTTCCCCTTAAAATTATTGCCTGCCTCTAGCTTTTTTTTCTTCTAGAATCGAGCTAAAATCATTTAGGTGTTACTGCTGCGATCTTCGAGTGGCCACGTTACTTCTTATCTGTACGCATGCTCTCTCAGGAGAAATATGTATAAATGCTATGTGGTAAAGATTTTTTTTATTATCATTTAGAAAAATACAGAATGTATTGATGCCAAGCCTTCACTGAATGAAGACATAAGAGAGAAGTCCTGGCTTCCAAAGCTTCCCGTGACCTGCCAGCCACTTTCCCAGCCATCTTCTTTTTGACCCCAAAGAAGAGGGTAGGGAGTGGTTATCACTCACCCCCTCTTCATAGGTGGGGTTGTGAGCACAGAGAGAGCCAGGCTAGGTCCAGGGTGGGTTCCACACACTGGAGGAGGAGTTAGGTCCGCCATGCTAGACCTGGTGGTTGTTTAGGAGCCTAGTCCCAGGCCTGCGCCCATGCAACCACAGGCCTAAATACCATATCTCATTGATCCTAAGGATCCTGATTTTTACATCTGTGAAGTCAGGATGCATCTTCCAATTGATGGCATACCATAGTTCTGTAGGGTGCTTTTTTCTTTCTTTCTAGTAGTACATAACATGAGCCTTAAAATTTATGAGTCTTAAAGCTAATGAAATAGGAATTACTAGGGAGAACCTACAGATAGCCATCTGTAACATTTATTAGAAATTGCTGAAGTATCTACCTGCAAGGAAAGTTAGAATTTGAATCCCAAAGTCACAGTCAAGAGAAAAGATAAGGCTATTCCAGAGTTAGGCAGTAATGATAAGCTTCAGATTTCTGCTGCTGGGCTCAGACCATAGTAGTAATAAATGCAATACAGGCTTCTTTTTATATGGAGGCTCCTTGGAGGTCTTTGCTTTAAATGTGTACCTTTCTTTATCAAAAGGAGCTATATTATAACCTTACATGCAGACACTATAAGAAATAAGAATGGATACTTTGTGGATTAGAGGTCAACGATGTCATTGTAACTCCATGGCTTGCTGTGGGCAAAATTGTGACCTGGGCTGAGTGTATTCCAGTATCCTCTTTCCTCTCCCCTCCAGGCACAAGGTCTACCCACTGGCTTCCTGGGGTCCGTCAAACCCACTCATCTGTGTACCACCCCTTAGAACCTAAGCACTATTTAGGGTTAGGGGCTGTTGTGGGTTGTATATACAGGTTGAGCATCCCTAATTGGAAAAACTGAAATCCAAAATGCTCCAAAATCCAAAATTTTTGGAGCACTGACTTGATACCACATGTGGAAAATTTCACACCTGACCTCATGTGATGGGTCACAGTCAAAATGCAGTCAAAACTTCGTTTCATCCACAAGTTATTTAAAATATTGTATGGAATTACCTTCACACTCTGTGTATAAGGTGTATATGAAACATACATGAATTTTGTGTTTAGACTTGGGTCCCATCCCCAAGATACCTCATGAAGTATATGCAAATATTCCAAAATCCCAAGAAATTCATAATACTTCTGATCCCAAGCATTTTGGATAACGGATACTCAACCCGAATATGTTAGACTACTCCAAGTAATATTTTAAGTTTCATAGTAATCTCCTAGAAAATCTAAACCCAAATGGGAAAATGTTATATTTGGACAGGGACATGGGAGAGAGATTTTTCAGAGGCATTTTGTTATTTGGCAAATAGCTCTGGGCAACTACCCACCCCATCTTTCTTTGCCTACTCTGCAGGCCAGATCCAGAGTTAGACCCTGAAGACAGACGACTGACCTTCAGGTCTAACGGTCTCTAAGTTGAGGAAAAGAGTGATTGAATCACAGAAGGCAACTTGCCAGGTGTTCCAAATAGGAGTAGACCTCTGCACTCCCACTACCCATAAAAGAATACTCATTTTCAACTGAGGCCTAAGTCAGAAATGTAAAAGCAAAACAAAAACCCTTCTTCTGAAACCTCCTCCCATTCCAGTTTTTAAAAGGGGAGAGGGTAGGAGGTACTGATGAGACCTGAAGATGAGAAATGCTAGGATGAAAATCTATCACTGACTTTTGAAATTCAAAATAGAGTGCCTTAGGAAGGCCATTTTTAGGTAAAATATACAAAGAAAGTAATTGAGCCTAAAGAGGGCCTAACTACCTCTTTAAATTTTTATTTTTATCAGCTGCAGGAGGGTAGACTTCTTCACTGGGGTCAGGCAGAGTGAATAACGGAGGAGTGAATTCCAGTGTGTCAAGTTTCATCACGTGGCGTAATATGGTTCAGATACAGCTCAATCAGTAACTCTCAAATTCAAAGAGGACTTAAGGCTTAATATCTCCAAAGAACAAAGAGAAGAAAGCCCAAAACTGCACGAAAGGCCATTTCTAGAGTCCACCTGGTTTGCATTTAGTGCAGAGGCAGCCAATGCTGAACCATCCTCAGAAGGAGGACTCACGACCCACCGCCTAGGAGGCCTGTCTCTCCCTCTGATGGGTTGATTTTATTGAAGCTAGAGAGTGACCCGCAGGGGATGCTGTGTTGATTCTGAAGCTTCTAATGCCACCTAGGAAGGACTGGGGAATTATCACCCCTTCTTCCCTGTCACTTGGAGCTATGGGAGGCACCCAGGGGATCTGAACCCTCCCTTCCCCTTCACTTAGCATTGAAGTATCATGTGGGCAATAAGCTACCTTATCTTGGGGGTTTGGAATTCTTGCAGATGAATTCCAAAGCACTCTGCCATTCAGAGTTTCTTGTGTGTTTCACGGCTGTGTTTGGCATCCTATTGGCACTTCAGGGTACAATCAAATTCACTGTCACTCTAGTGACATGAATAATCCATCCATATTAATGAAATGATAGCTGTTCCTTGCCATCTCTTTTCTTATTCTTAAGTTGATTTCAAATAACATGAATTCCACTTTCGGCAGAATAGGGTTGGGGGTTCTTATTCATCTCCACTATGAGAGTTGAGAGGGGGACAAAGAGATAATGGAATGATGGTGATGTAGAATAACTGTAAAATAATTACTGCATTGCTCAAAACTCTGTATTATTCATCTATGTAGTGAGAGCTCCTGTTTGGTACCACACTTGAGTGGCAACCTCACCAATTAGCACTGCCACCGCGGGTCTGTGAATTGCATGTGAAAATAGAATTTGTCCAGAAGTGCTCATGCAAATTGTGCAACACAAATGTGGCCTCCATGTCAAGTCCTTTCACGTGTTCTGACAGACTCATGTCTTTCCAGATTTCTCTGATCGGCATCCCCCACCCCCTTGACAGTTACCAGAGCTCATAAGCCAAAGGAAATAGTTCCTGTTGCCATGAATACTGTGTCTGTGGTGAGGTTTATGAGCTGCTCCTAGGGCTGGGTTTTTGCCTGAGAAAACAATCAGATTTTCACTTAGATCTGCAAGAAAGCAGATTAGGAAGGGGATATATGCAAATATCTATGTTAATGCCACCAAACCTATAACTTGGCCCCATGGTGCTTGTGTAGCAGTTCTCTTAGAGAAAACTTTTTTTGCATTTAATGTATGTTTCATGTTTTTGAAATCTGTGTTAATGCAAAGAAACCTGGAAAGCAAAAGCATTAGGTCAAATATGAACTTGGCTACAATTTTACATAATTGGGGTATATCTTTGTGAACATAGAAACTGTACATTTATAAACCATTCTTTGCCTTTTCTCAATTTGAAGAAATTTCCAGTCTTTCCTGAGGAAGAAAATATTTTTTTCCATTTGAGCTCTGTTTAGAGCTTTTAGATTGTTTTTATTTGGCAGTTTGTGGGGGGCCAGATGGGAGGGAAGAAGTGCCCTCTGGAACTTCAAGGACATGTGCAGCCACAATCATGCCCACACTCTGTTCACCAAAGAAGCAGGGTCAAAATGGTGTGCATGCAAAGAGAAGCCCTAAGAGAGGCTGTCTTTGGAGGCCAACAAAGCAAAGCCAGGTTGAATTTGCAGACCTTGAAAATGGCAGCTGGCAAAATACCTGGTCAGGCTGAGACCTTCTTTCACTTTTCCCTGCCTTTCTACCGTTCAAAACCTCAGGAGCAGTTACTTGAAATTGCTCAACTTTCCAAAGCTAGTTGCATTCAGACTGAAAGAAAAAAAGAAATTTTACCCCAATCGTGCTTTTGCTCCTTACCCCAGAAAGATACAGACTATAGAAAGCGCAGCTGTGGTCAAGCCGGACCTCATCTTGATTAGGGGGACTGAGCTGGAAGTGTCCTCCCAGCCAGGGTCTGTTCTTGGCCTCTTCTCAGCCTGACCTTTCCCCAGCAGCCTCCTGCTCCTTCAGTTTCACTCATTTCCATTGATGCATTTTGTCCTCATCTCTTCCCGTTGTTGTATGGTTTGATGTTCAGGACCAGAGATCCTTTCTCCAGTTGGTTCTCAATCTGAGCTCCACTTCTTTCCATTTCTAGACCCTCCTCCTGGTATTCAGGTCCCTTAGCGCCTCTATTTTGGGGTGTAAGCCTGTTTCTCTGAAGCCCCTGAAGGGAAAGAGATAGGCATCTTGGTGACCAGCCTTAGAAACCCCAGCCTAGGGAGTGTCTTCTCTTATGGCCCAAGTGCTCCAAACCTCAATTTCCATCTTCCTGTTTAGCTCCTGGACAATGTAAAGAGATGGAGGCCCTCTTAGAGCCTGTGAGTATCTGGAAGCTGAATGTACCATGGGCAGTGTTCCCGTGAATTTGTTTTCCCATCCCCCTTTCAAAGTCCCACCACCTCTATATGTGCATTCTTTTACTTTTTTTTTTTTTCCAGACAGTCTTGCTCTGTCCACCCAGGCTGGAGTGCAGTGGCATGATCTTGGCTCACTGCAACCTCCACCTCCTGGGTTCAAGCAATTCTCCTGCCTCAGCCTCCCAAGTAGCTGGGATTACAGGCACCCACTACCACGCCCAGCTAATTTTTGTGCCCAGCTAATTTTTGTATTTTTGGTAGAGACGGGTTTCACTGTATTGATCAGGCTTGTCTCAAACTCCTGACCTCAGGTGATCCAGCTGCCTCAGCTTCCCAAAGTCCTGGGATTACAGGCATGAGCCACTGTGCCCAGCCTATATGGGCATTCTTGTTACTCTTAATAAGTATCAGTAATAAAATGATGTGTGCAAGGAATTTTTTTTTTTCTTTTTTGAGAGGGAGTCTCGCGCTCTCGCCCAGGCTGGAGTGCAATGGCACGATCTCGGCTCACTGCAACCTCCACCTTCCAGGTTCAGGCAATTCTCCTGCGTTAGCCTCCCAAGTAGTTGGGATTACAAGCACACACCATCACACCCAGCTAATTTTTGTATTTTTAGTAGAGACAGGGTTTCGCCATGTTGGCCATGCTGGTCTCGAACTCCCGACCTCAGGTGATCCACCTGCCTCGGCCTCCCAAAGTGCTGGGATTACAGGCATGAGCCACCGCGCCTGACTTGCAAGGAAGATTTTTTTTTTTTTTTTTTTTTGAGACGGAGTCTCGCTCTGTCGCCCAGGCTGGAGTGCAGTGGCCGGATCTCAGCTCACTGCAAGCTCCGCCTCCCGGGTCCACGCCATTCTCCTGCCTCAGCCTCCCGTAGCTGGGACTACAGGCACCCGCCATCTTGCCCGGCTATTTTTTTGTATTTTTTAGTAGAGACGGGGTTTCACCGGGTTAGCCAGGATGGTCTCGATCTCCTGACCTCGTGATCCACCTGTCTCGGCCTCCCAAAGTGCTGGGATTACAGGCTTGAGCCACCGCGCCCGGCCGCAAGGAAGATTTTTTTAAAGTTCTTCCCCACAGAATTCATTTTCTAACTAAAGAGATGCAGATGCTTGAAGGAAAGGTTTCTATCTAAAAGGTGAGGGAAAGTTGCCCGTGCTCTGCACTCTTCTCCCTCCTCCCACCAGCGCCACAAACTCTCAAGTTACATTTCCTCCCTCAGTGATGCAGAGAGTGTGGATTTGGTATAAGCTTTAAGGGTTCAAATAGATTGGTATTTCCACCCTACAGAAACCA
Organism: Macaca mulatta; assembly: GCF_049350105.2. Taxonomy (NCBI): domain Eukaryota; kingdom Metazoa; phylum Chordata; class Mammalia; order Primates; family Cercopithecidae; genus Macaca; species Macaca mulatta. Next base: position 148,620,795 of record NC_133410.1, on the reverse strand, counting down.
TCATTTAAGGATTGACTTCGCTGCACGTTCTGAGGACAGGGCTTCCCTCCATCCTCAACCCCTTTGCTTTTCCCAGAGCACAAGACGAAACCACTAAGAGCTGCACAGACTCAGTTGGTTCCAAACACAGGAACAGTGAGAAGCAATTGCTGCAAGCCTTGGGCCATGAAGGAAAGCCACGGCCGGTGGCCCACAATTTCTTAAGATGAACCCCCGACAAAAGCTGGCCTAGACCAGGACAGCAGATGCCAGCAACCCCCTCCCACCCCGACTCTCCCTAGGCTTTTTATTACCTTGACTTGATCAAAGGAAGGAAAGCAATCGGTCTCTCTTCAACTTGTTTAATAAAAGAAAACATAATCATAGTTTGACACATTACTTTTGGTGGGTGCACAGAAAGAATATGCTATATTAGAAAGGGAGAGAGGAGGAGAAGGCGGGAGGTGAAAGGAAAACAAATTGGCTGCCTGCGGAGGTCCAGTGTCAAACGTCTGCGGAATCTTGTTCCTTTAGATACTGTGGGAAAGACCATGGCAACGAGGGGCCCACAGAGCGAGAGAGACAGATGGGAAGATTTGCAGCCCCTCCCTGGGATTAGAAGACAGAACAAATAGGTGAAGCAATCCATTTTCCAGAGCCCAGTGGTAATTTCAGAGTGTTGTGAACCAGGGTATCTGCTTCTCCTCTGTTGTCTCGATAAGGGGTAGGAAAATTTTCAGAGGAAAGATTTTTCGTTTTTTCAGAGAAGACAGTCTCCAAGTTGGTGATATAAAACATATTTTTACCTGAAACCAAGGTATTCTTAACTTCAATCATAAATTTTCAAGGGTCCAACTGGTTGTGTACTGATGAATTACTTTGTTAGAAATTATTCTTATTACCATCTCTAGTTCAGATTTAAAAGGTTGGTAGAATACATGCAATGTTAATTATCTTATAAAAATATAACATACCATTTCTGTTGCAAACAAGATTTAGCAATAAGACCAAGAGTGATTTTCTGACTTTTTAATAAAAAAATCCAACTGAGAGCTTATGCTTAGGAAATATTTAGTTATCACATTTGTTATGAAGTCTACTTGTCATGAAAAGTCTTTAATTGGGCCACCATAGAACTTTCCTTATTACTTGTCAGGCCTTCTTGAAAAAAGTTGACTGAATGAAACATTTAGTAGCAGGAGAGAAAGTTAGAGAAACAAGTTAAGGAAGCACAAAAACTAAAAGGTTTCTTCTTCTCCAAGTTGTTTTGGTCACATTTCCTGTTACTGCCTGCCATCTTTCCTTCATCCCCAGGATGTATTGTTAGGGCTTTGAAAATATTCACAGTTATATACCTGCTGTTCTACTCCCCGTCAAAAACCAGGTGGTATGTTTAAAATCCTGTATTCTAAATTCACATTTAAATAAATTTAGTTTTTTTATAATGGGGAAGACCAGAAAAACTAGCTTTATTTTTACCTGATTTTAAAGCAGGGATCACTGTATCTCTGCCAGGTTTCTGGTAGCCATGTGGGCTGGGCAGAGCACAATAATAAAGAAGAGAAATGAGTAGGAGGAGGTGGGACCCCAGACCGGAAAGTGACCCCAGATATTTGCACATGAGAATTCTTATTCTTGCAGGAATATGCCTGGCAGGTGCATTTGGCGTTTTTCAGTTCCCACAGTCAAGTGCCAAATCTCAGCCGGCTTCCCCTCACCTCCTGATGGGATTACCCCCATGGCTGTCTCCCAACCCTTCCTGCCCACTTTTCTTCTGATCCAGCCCCATTCTAATCTCTGCTTTACCTGACACCAGCTTAATCTCCTTAAAGTAATGCATTTAGCATTTATTCCCTTTAAGAACCTGCTGTGGCTCCTGATGGCTGATGGTCGAGTCGGCTGGCTCTGCCTGCATGCAGACCTGTCCATGGCCAGTCCCACCCTGCAAAGCTTTCTTCTCACACATCCTAGCAAACACCCCAACTTTGGGTGGCCACCTCCCTCCTTGCAGGTGGCCGCTCTCCTTCCTTCCTTCTCTTCTCACTCAAATCCAAATCTACACTTCCATCAAGGCTCCCAGTCAAGTCCCCGCTTATCCATGAAGCTCTTTCCAAGTAGAACCAGAGAAATGTTAGGGCAAGTAGAAGCCTTGGAGATTACCTGGGCTGGCTTCCTCATTTCATAAAGGAGAATACTGAAGCTTAGAAATGTTCAGTGACTTGCCTCAGGTCAAACACTGCCTAGAACTCATGTGCCTTGTATCCACATTTGGGCCTCTTTCTATGCCATACCAACGCTCTGCCCATCCCGGGTCTGCTCGGCCTGGCTGTATGGAAATCAAATGGAAACAGAACACTTGCCACACAGCTTGCCTCTTGACCAGCTGGTGCCATCCTTGAGCTCTTCCATGAAGTATACCTTGTCTCTGCACTCGGATTTCAGTCTCCCTCCAGGACAGAGGCCACGGCTGCACTGCACCGAGAGTCTAAGAGCCCCACCATAGCCCCTGCCATTGAGCTAGGGTACTGGGCCTGTGCAGACTCCTTGAGCAATCAAAGTTTTTCAAAAAGTGGGATGTGTATTCAAATTGAAAGAAAACTTTAATAGCAAAATATACATGCCACACGTCGTGTTCTAGTGCTCAGACTTCAGGAGGAGGTATACTTGTTTTCTGAGCAATATTTGCATTTTAACCATGAAGTGACTTACTCCACATAAAATCCCAAGCAAAGCTATAACCACAACCCATACTCCTGGGGGGTGGCATATCATATTAAGCAAGTCGGTTGTTTGCTTATTTGTTTTGTTTGTTTGTCTTAGCTGTGAGTGTTCTTTAAGAAAAATCAACTCTAAGATCTGGAAGCTGAAACTGAAAATGCCACTAAGGATATGCAGTGCTGCACAGCTTGAAGGGAAGGGTCTGAGGCTCCATGTTCTCAAACCAGATCCCTGAACCTCTATTAGGCCAGCCACCTTGGCAATCAATTTGACTGACCTAGTCAGCCTTCCTTATCTAAGTCTCTTAGCAGAAGTGAATCAGAGTATTCCAGACCTCTCTAGGTTCCTACCCAGGGTGTTTGTGCATCTGACTGCAGGATATATTTGGGCTGTGTCCCCAGGAAACCTCTGAGAGGTACTAAGAGTGACTGGGACCCTACTACAGCAGTGACAACTCTCTCAGTGACAATGACTGTGGCAGGACTGTATGGCCATACTGAGAGCTCCACATGTGAGCTCTCAGCACCCTGTACATGAATGTTCACTCCTGAGGACTTACGTTTATTTATTAATGGGGACTTAGAGACCCCATCTTTCCTTCAAAATTCTCTGTGACTACATCAAAGGAAAAAGGAATCAAGATTGGCCTTGTCAACCTTTTTTATATGCTTCTAAATATGATTAAGAGGTAGTGTTCTCAAGGCCTTCTATAGAAAGTAACCTTCAGTATAAATTATCCCCTGAGAAGCTAAGGAAAATAAAGAAGAGAATCTCACTCTGGCTGGCTTTTCCCCTGTGTGGTATCCTTGGGATCCGAGAAAGATTTCAAGTTCAGTTTCTAGGTTTGTCATCCCTACTCACCCCTCCTCCACTCCTCAGCAAGTTTACAGCCGTGTATATTTAGTGTCAGCTTCCAGAAAAGGTTTGGTTGACTTGAGAAGGGTTTAATAATTGCCGATTGAGAAATTGTGTATTCTTAAAATGGGGGAGAGGATAAAGGGAAACAGAAACACAAAGGGGAAAGTAATTAGTTGGGCCAAAGAACAAGGAACTGTGTCTATTAGAGAAATGGTCCAAAGGGAAGGAAGACCAGAAACAGGATCCCTAGTGTCCAGGAAGCTTTCTCAGGTTGACAAGTCTCCTGAACAGCAGGTCAGATCTCCCTGTCCTACTCCAGCATTAATCACCCTGCCCCTCCTGTTCTGATGTTATCCTCCTACAAGCAGTCACCTTGGAGAGAAGTGGTAGTGGTTGCAGCAGCTCTTAAAGGAGGCGTGTAACTTTAGGTAGAGATGTGTATGTATGAATCATGGTCATGCTGTAAAGCAGCCCGCCTGGATCTGGGAAGCAGAGCGAAGGTGGGTATGAAGTCAACTAGCTAGAGGAGAAATTACCCCAAAAAGCGTTTAGGCTTTTAGAAGGGATAAGTGGCAAAAAATATTTGGTGCATAACCCCCATCTTAGAAGGCCTCTATTGTTATAGTCAAAAAGGTGAATTTATTCCTCACTAAGTTTCCCATCACCTTCCCAAGGGCAATTATACTGTGCACAGGATAAACACAGGACGTATAAAGAATATTTATTCTAGAGTCTCGTTTCGTATTTAGCTACCAACTTAACTTTTATCCTAAGTAAAAGTGGTCATCTGTAAACAGGGATGTTTTCCCTCACATGGCTGAGGAACTGATGTGACCATTAAGAACCAAAAAAATCTGAGCTGAAAATATAGGCCCCACCTAAAGTTTCTGATTTCCTCATTATTAATAGGGACGATACTGAGAGCGCCTACTATAAGCCAAGCACTGCTGAATCATGCTTCCCAAGAAGAGTTCTGATTAAAGAGAGTGAAAAGTTTAAGATCTGTAGAGAGGATGATTTCTCATTGTTTGCAGATTCCTTTATCCCAGTTACCATATGTATGTGTGGTGTGGAGTCAAGGGCTGTGTTAGACCTCTTTAAGTGCTATATTCTTTCTAAAACTTATTTTTATGTCTGTGTGTCTCCAAATCTTCTCAAGGTTAAGAAAATACCTGAGCCATTTCTATTTTTTGGAGTGCCCAGTTATATTTACAAAATGAAAAAATGACAATAGAGCTTTTTTTAAATGCAATGTTTTTATTTTTAAAAATAAAGCATAGGGCAATTATACTGTGCACAGGATAATCGCAGGATGTATAAAAATGTTAATTGATAATGGACTTAGAGCAGCCTGATCTAATAACAGGGCACAATTTTTTTGAGACAGGGTCTCACTCTGTCACCCAGGCTGGAGTACAGTGGCACAATCACAGCTCACTGCAGCCTCAACCTCCCAGGCTTAAGCAATCCTCCCACCTCAGCCTCCTGAGTAGCTGGGACTACAGGTGCACACCACCATGCCCAGCTAATTTTTTTATTTTTAGTAGAGATGAGGTCTTGCTGTTGCCCAGGCTGGTCCTGAACTGAACTCAAGCAATCTCCCCACCTCAGCCTCCGAAAGTGTTGGGATTACAGGCGTGAGCCACCACACTCAGCTCAGGGCACAATTTAAAGCTATAAAATAGATGCTATTTTTCAATCCTCTCAGGATTTCTCAGTGACTGTATATGTAAAGTCTAGTTCGAAGAATATGTCTAAAAATCTAAACTCAAGGTTCTTGTGGATGCAAAGCCCAGGGTCAGGTGCCCTGATCCCCCATAGGCCCTCACAGACCAGGTATGAGCCCTTCTCCTACACTTGCTTCCTCTAAGAAGCTGGTTGTCAGCCACAATCTTTATATAAGGAGAAATACCAATCCCAGATTTCTAAGTGTTTCTGTTTTTCTTTCTGCTTCCTCGTGTTTTTCCCTGCTGTAAGTCCTAGCCTTCTCAAACCCCACCACCGCAGCTGGGCAGGCTTCTACTCATAGGAATGGGGACCAAGGGTGGGGAAAAGGGTAGCCCTCCTCTCAGAGCCTTAGCATCACATGGTCAAAACCGGCTTCCCACAGACCAGTTTCAGCAGTCGGGAAACCGGCAGAGCAGGCTGACATGGGCCCTCCCTCTCACAGCCTCTGGAAGGAAGGAAGCATATGGGGACACCAGAAAGGCTGCTTGTGGAAGGGCTCTTCTCAGGCAGTCAGCACTGATGTCTCTCAGCGCCCCGCCTCCCCAAGGCTGTGGAGGTTCTGGAGATGATGGCAGAAGTGCCCTCGCCTTCCCTCCACAGCATGCCCTGAGCACTCAGCTTCCCTTCCCTTCTTCCTGTCTTGTAGTGGTTGCAGCAGAGAGCTCCATTTGGCAGCGTGGTGGTGCTCTTGTCTATTAATGGAAACATTGGCCTGTCTCCCAGTATAACACAAGATAGGCCTATGCATCAGTTATGCAATCTTTGCTTTGATGACTTCATCAGAAAGGGTGGGTACAATAGGCGAGAAAGGCTCGGGTTGGGGAAAACAGTAGCTCAGGAGGGGAAAAGAAAAAAATCTCCCTAGCAGCTGAAGACAGCTGAGACTACTCCCCTCCCTATTTTTAAATCAAGGAAAGAAAGGTAGCAAACATATGGGTTAAAAAAACCTAATGGAGCAGCTGACAAACCACTTTCAGTCCATGTGTCCTGACAGCGGCCACTTGCATGCCGGCGCAGAGGCTGTGCTCGTCTCAGTGGTGCAGGTTTCCCAGCCCTGGTGACTCAGGTTTTCTTACAGCTCCACGGGGAAGACAGTTTGTGGAGGCAATGGCAGTTTTCACCCACCTCTCAAGTTCTTGAACTCCAAAGGTCTGGCTGGTTCTGGCCATGCACTGTGGCTTCAAGCCTAAGACAGAGAAAAGCCACAGAGAGCTGGGTGGTGCCACAGAGAGCAGGCTTGTCCAGGTAGACCCAAGAATTCTTGGAAGATGGTCAGTACCCTTCCGCTGGCACTTAGGAGCTCTTTGTGGAAGCAATAGAAAGCTGACCTAGTTGCTGAACCTGTATCGAAGCCCAGTTGTTGAAGCCACGTACAGGTTTGGAAAGGGGTCCTGCTGCTTAAGCATGTCTGTTACACCTTCTAGAGCATAAGGTGGGCTCAGGGAGAAATAGTCCAGGTCCCAGACATAACCTGGGCCCCTCTTGAACTCACTCTACATTTCATTCCATATCAGTTTAGCATTATTCTTAACAAGCTTTTAAAAATAATACTATAAGTAATATATATTCATAACAGAAAATTTGAAAAAGCATAAAAATAAAAATCTCTTACAATTCTTGTCTAACAAGACTATCCAGTGTCAAGTGTTTTAGAAACTGTTTTTTTTTTTTTTTTTTTTTTTTTTTAGTTTTAACACCTAAGGACATAAAGAAAAAAAAAAACAGAAACTGCTTTCCTCCCCTGCCTTTCTTAACTATATATGGTAAGCTTTTTTCTATGTGATCAGATAGTCTAAGGAGGCATGATTTTTATTGGATGCCTAGTATTCATGGTATGGATATACCATAATTTATTTAATCAAGCTTCTATTGTTGTACACTAATGAACTTTTAACCAATTTAGAATTGCATTGGTGGTGGAATTAATCACAAGAAAGGATCAAAAGGACTCTTATAATTTACATCAAAGGCAGAAGAAAAGCATAAGTCTCAAAGTTGTGTTTCCATTGGCGGGACCTATGGTAACTATGTTCAAAGCACTGATAAGGACAAATGGTATTTTTGTTGCTTTTATCCCCCCAAAAAATGGCCTTGAAAGGCTGACCTTCCTGTGGCTGGTGGCATCCTCACATTTTGCACTGGACTGCCAACTTTAACCCTTTCTTTAACATTCAGCAGAGGGTCAGCTCAGGAGCTTGGAGAAGCAGTCCATTATAGGGCCATCATTTTGTCCTTTCCAGTTATACCTGATACTGGTTTAGGCTAGAATTCATCCCAGCCAATTAGTCAGATGAGTTCAGTAAATCTGTATTTTGTTGCAGCTGTGGCCCTAGCTCTGTGCTGGATACTGGGGAGACTCATAGTCTTGGTCCCAAAGGAGCTAAAAGCCTTGCCAGGAAGGATGCCATAAGGATATCATCCTGCCAGGAAATTATCACTTGAAAGCATTTGGAAAGTTAGAACTTTCTACCTCTCCCATGTTACTTAATTAAGAATCAGTAGGGTGTGTTTAATTGTGTATATACCATGATCATAAGCATAAAAATATGTTATTGCATATGGGAAAAAACTAGGAGGAAATATAAAAACATATCAAATATTAACAGTGGTTACCTTTGAGTGTTAAAAATGAGTGTTAGCTTTTTTCTGTATACTTTTTTCTGTCTACTTTTCTGCATTTTTTTTTTACTTTGTACTTTTTTTTTTCTATCTATAGTTTTCTGCATTGTTTTTCAAATATTCCCAGCAATTGGGAAGCAGAGGAAGGAATCAGTAAAGTGTATATTTTTAAATAATTGCCCTATCAATTAAGCAGTTAGCTCCTAAAATAATGGGGACCAAGACCTTTTTTTTTGTTTGAGACAGAGTGTCGCTGTATCGTGCCCAGGCTGGAGTGCAGTGGTGCAATCTCAGCTCACTGCAACCTCCACCTCCTGGGTTCAAGCAATTCTCCTGCCTCAACCTCCTGAGTAGCTGGGACTACAGGTGCATGCCACCAAGCCCAGCTAATTTTTGTATTTTAGTAGAGATGGGGTTTTGCCATGTTGGCCAGGCTGGTCTTGATCTCTTGACCTCAGGTGATCCGACTGCCTCGGCCTCTCAAAGTGCAGGGATTACAGGCATGAGCCACCGTGCCATGACAAGTCTTGTTCCCCATTATTTTAGAAGCTAAAGCTAGAACCAGAAACACAGCACTTCCCTCATCCTGAAGGATGCCCTGCATGATCAAGAGGTTTTGGCAGTAAGAATAACAACCATAAGCTGTTTGTTATATATTGCCAGTCACTGGGCCCATGGTGGAGCTGAGTTTCTACCCAGGCCTGTGGGGTTCCCCCAGTGTACACTGTTCCTTTCTAGAAGCTGAACAAAGAGCTTTGCTGAACCCATTTAGAAGCCTTTGCATTGGGCCTCAAGTTACTGCTGTTTCAGTGATAAGCCTCCTAAATTGATGAACTCTGCCTTAAACGCAATCATCTTGGGACACAACCATCACACATCACAAAACAATCCTTTTAATCCAATCTTCTTCAATAATCTGCTGAGACAGAGGAGTTTAGATGGGATGGGCCCTTTTGGAGCTCTGCTATGAATTTATTGTAAACACCTCTCCAAACCCACAATAAAAATTGTTCTGGAAAAAGAAAGTTTGTAAAAGAAAACCAAATCTCTGCCTTGACACCTGATCAACTTCAAAGGGAATTCTAAGGTTTTATTTCATTTTGTTTCTTCCTTCCACTTATGGTTGAATGATCTAATCTTATGCCCTTTCTTTAAATGTCAAAGTTGATACCACAGAGGCACCCCAATTTTGGGTACCAGGCAACATATAAAAAAAAATGATGCATATTTTGGTGCTCTTTCAGTTGCATCCTTTGATCCCAAGGGTTTCTACCTTTTTATTCTATGCCCATTCCTCTCCCCACCCCCTTCCCATTTCTTTTTACTCCAACATCCTCCTGGGTGGTCTGCTCAATTTAGACCAGATGCATGTTATGGTCAGTGGAAAAGTCAGAATCCCAGAGACGCCACCACCAGCTGTGGGACATCAGACAAGTTCCTTAACCTCTCAGAAATTCGGGCTTTAAAAAAAAATAAAAAACAAAATGAGTTAAACATACAGGTGAAAGCCCCTAGCAGAGTGTTTTGCAATGAGTAGGTGCCCCATAAGTGTTACATTCTTCATATTTGAAGAATTCTTTCAATCAGAGGGAACTTTCCTCAAATCATAGCTTTCCATAGTTCACCTTATTACACCAGGGACTTGTAGGTCTAGGGATGTCTGATGCTTCCTTAGCAAGGGCATTATGGGGGACTCACCCTTCCTCAGTCATGGGTGTTCCTCAGCCTCCACAGCACAATTGTAACTGGAGCAGTCCCTCCTGGAAGAATTGGCTCCTTTTGGCCCTGGGCTCCTTTCAGAATTCTTGGGTTTGCATTGCAAACATCACTGGCCTGAGCAACCCTCTGAAAATTTTGAGAATTTTGTTCCAAAGCAGGAAACTTCGCAACAGAAACCTAAGCAACTCAGCACCCTGACTTGCTTTTGAAAATGCAGCATTGCAATCTAATCAGGGCACAGGATTATTTGCCCCAGTGATTCTCTATGGGACATCGTAATCACCTGGCGAGCTTGTTAAAACACCTCCAAAAGTTCTAACTCAGGAGGCCTGGGAGGAGCCTGGGAATTTGCATTTCTAACAAGCTCCCAGGTGGGGACTAATGCATTTGATCCTGCAACCACATGAGAACCCCTAATTTAGTTCTTCATTTTTCCCAAATTGCCCATACTTGGAATGAGGAGGTTTTAGAGTATTCGTAGCTATTTCCTTTCTATGGCACTTCATTAACTGTCACCTCCAAAATTTCCATTGTCAGGAGTCTTATGAGTATGGTTTTCATTTCAGAGGGTGGGGACTGAGAGAGGTCACATGGCTTGCCTGAACCTCTGGGAATCACAGCCAGGCGCCTCTGTCTAGCCATCATGGGTGTTCGATTCATCCTGTGCTGCTCAATAACATAAAACTGCTGCGCTCTTTGGCCAAGCAATTGTCACGTTAGCTTTCACCTCTGATATATACTTTCGCCTTCTCAAACTTACTAATAAAACTTTCAATAGTATCTTTGCAGGAGAAAGCCTCTGGATTCTGGTGAGAGGTTGGATGTAGCTATCTTTTGATATATAAAATTTAGTTGAAATCCCACTTGGGCTAAATATTCCTTTCTTTAAAAAAAATTTTTTTTACTTGACCCAATTCAGAGTGAGTGAGTGAGTGTGTGTGTGTGTGAGAAAAGCACAGGTTTTCTGGGGCATCCTTTTTGTTTATGCATTGATTTATTTTTACTCTTTCCTGCCACGAACAATCCTCATCTCTGTCCTCGTGTCCTCCCCAGCCACTAACACACACGATGTGACGGGGCCTGAGAAATGCGCCCGCCGGAGCACACTGCAGCCTCGCGGGCTCCCGAGCGGCGCGCGCTGGCCGAGGACCTCCAGGGCCCCTCGCGGGTCTCCCGAGCGCCGCCGCGCCGCCCCTGCCAGCGCCCGGGACGGCCTCGTGGGCTTCTTTGTTAGGGCCGCCTGCGCCGAGAGGCAGTCTCGGTCCTACCGGGGGCGCACGGGCCCCACTCCTGACTTCTTAGCCGGAGTCCCCTAAGGACTTGTAAGCATATAGGCTCGAGTCGAGAGGCTAAATTAGGCCCCAAGGGACTTTTTCAATAAAACCCTAAATTTCATTTAAGTTGTTCGTAGGCCAAGTGATTGCAAGGACTCTGAGCCGAGGCAGCAGTGCCGGGCCGACCCAAGGCTCGCTCCTTACCGCCCCCTCCCCGCGCCGGCTTTGTGCAGCTGGGGTCCTGGAACCCGGTCCCTCCCGGGCTGTCGGCCCTGGGGTCTGGTGTCCGCCACCCTTCCGCCCCGTTGAGGTCGCCACTGCCCCCCTACCACACTCCCAGCCCTTCCGTTTCCTTCCACGTCCCCTTCCCGCGCCCTCCCCCACCTGAATTCTCCCTCCCCTCCGGCTGGAAGAAAAGTCGGTAATAAGAAACCAGTTCAGTGTCAGTCGGAAGAGGGGGGAAGATAACCCCAGAGATACACGGCAATGGAGAGAGAACTCATTTTGTGTAAAGAGGGCCTAGAGTCACCAGGGAATTCCTGGATTGTCTCAGGCTGTCGTGTGTGATGTCCATCACGCCGTGCGAACACCATCTGCTCGGTATTATGCTCTCAGTTGCCAGGCTACCTGCTGTACGCAGTAACACTTGACTGCCTGGCTCCACGTTCGCAGCGCTCGCCCAGACGCGCGGGGCGGGGGCTGCGGAGGGGCGGGCGGGAGCCCTGATTAAGCCATCTGCGAGGGGAGGGGCGCGGGCGCAGCGGCGGCCGGGCGCGAGGCCGGGCTGACACCACCATCTGCTGGGGCGCAGTAAGAACGGCAGCTGCTCCGCGTTCCCCCGGCGAGGGACGCCTGGAAAAGGCTGAAGCCCTGGGCGTTCTGAAGCCCGTTATCCACTGGGTCCCTGTCACCCCAGCCTCCTCGCCGCCGGCCGTCTTTGGTTCGCCGCCAGCAACGCTGGCCCCTCTCACCCAAACACTATGCATGTTCTTGAAAACACTTCAGAAAAATAAAGCTTCCCTACGCACAGATTTATAAACAACTGGTTGTTCTTGGGAGATATTTTTACCACAACTGTTTTTTGAAGTCAAAAACTGCCTGTTTGGGGGAGGTAAGGGTGCTTTTGACACCTCCTACCTCACTCTAGCCTTTAGAATATTGCTAAGATCTTTTCCCTGGAGGGGAAGATATGTAAAATAGGTTCGTTGGTTTTGATTTCTTTCTCCTCCCTTTATTTTACTGAAGAGTGAGAGGGCTAGGCGAGTAATGAAGATCTATATAGCCAGTTGGATTTTTGAGGGGAAGAAACTGTATTAAGATTCTTGGGAGAAGCAAGGGAGGTCGTTGGGCAAGGAGTGGATTGGAGAACAAGCCAGTAATTACAACTAAAAATACAGCATCATTTGGCTTCAAGGCATTACATTTCGCATGACGAAAGCTCAGCCTGGTTTTCTCTAATTGCACAACACAGTGTGTGTCCTTCTTAGAAACAAGAGCAGTGGCTTGAAATCCTGAAATCTGACAGACTATTTCTCATTAAGCCCTCTTAGACTGGAGGTTAAAAGAAGCCATGTATTATGAAACAGTTAGTGGCCTCGGCCAGCTTAATGTGTAAGGCAAGTCACTGAGTACATCGTCACACTTTGCAATACACCTCAGAGTCTGGGGCTGTAGGCGTCTCTCATCCACTGTTGAATGCCGCAGAGCTTGTTGGGAAAGTACTAAAGATGTTTCATAGGGAAGGCAGTCCTTTAAGAATGTACATAGTGGCTGGGAGCAGTGGCTCATGCTTGTAATCCCAACATTTTGGGAGGCCAAGGCAAGAGGATTGTTTGAGGGCAGGAGTTCAAGACTAGCCTGGGCAACACAGTAAAACCCCCATCTATACAAAGAATTTAAAAATTAGCAGGGCATGGTGGCATACACCTGTAGTCCCCCCACCTACTCAGGAGGCTGAGGCAGGAAGATTGCTTGAGCCCAGGGGTTGGAGGTTGCAGTGAGCTATGATCATACCACTGCACCCTAGCCTAGGCAACAGAGTGAAACCCTGTCTCTTAAAAAATAATAATAATATAATACATACAGCCCTTTCTGCCTGTAGGTCTTCAGTGAGAAGCCTGAAGGCAAAACCTCTAGGAGGGAATTATTTGGGGAAATACATAATCCTGGGAAGTAATAACATGACTATCCCTTTGGGAGGGTTTTTTTTCACACTGTGCTTTTGAAGTATTTCTTTTTGGCCCAGGAAGACAGGGGCAAAAAGCGGTTTGATGTATCATCATCACCCCATTTGCCTCTCTCTTTCTTTTCCCAGTGGAGAGGAGGCTGGGAAAGCAACACTTCTTCACTCCTTACCACTTCCCCAGCTGTGCGGGCTGGTCACACAGGACAAGCATATCTCAAAGTGCACAAAGATAAACAGGGTCATCCCAGACCAACCCTTTCAAAAACTCAAGCTGAAGAAAACTTTATCTTCCCTTGGGCCTCATTTTCTTTCCAACTCTCTCCTTCTTATCAAAACTGTAAAGTATCAAATATACTGAGACAGAAAAAACAAACTACATATCTGCATTTTTGCTGATTGACTGTTTATATGTCAGTGTGAATTCATTTGTTAAAGTGTAAAGCCAATCAGCCATTTGTCCCTAAAGGTGCCAAGAAACAGCTTTATTTCACTGCAAGGAAGGGCTTGGAAAACAGGTAGCAAATACTTGGGGGGAAAGGGAAGATCCTGAAATATCTAGGCCCCTGCAAGAGTTAGTCCTGAAGTAAACTTTTTGGGAGCACAAAGGTTCCTGGTATTTTTTAGTATAAGATCTTTTTGTTAACATCAAAAATATTTCCTAGCTATCTTTGTGTATTTATAGAGAAAATACACAAAGACACAACGTTTTATTAATTTCAGCTACAGCATTTACACATAAAAAATAGAACACAGTACACTTATGAGAGACACACTATATAGGTCTACAGGCTGTTCTTAGGTGCACACTTAACACCATGAAGACACTGCCTGGGAGAGGCCTGAGCTAGTAAGAGTACTGAATTGAGAATCAAAATTACCGTTCTGCTTACTGATGTAACCAAATACCACCTGTATGTGCCCCAATAACTAATGAAATAATTTTTTAAAATTTAAGTTTAATTTTTTTAAAAAGTATAGACAAGCTATCTGTTAAAAAAAAAAAAATAGCGTTCTAGTTCTGCTAGTTCTGTGTCTTCCATTCATTCATTGTGTGACCTAGGCTACTGTATGAACAAACCAGAGCTTCTTGGGCAAGTGTTTCTAGGGTAAGAGGAGTAGCGTTTTGGTTTGGTTTGGTTTGGTTTTTGTTTGTTTTGCTTTTTTGTTTTGTTTGGAGGGAAGAAGAGCAACTGAAGAGGCAGTTGAGGTCAGTCATAGTAGAGAGGGCAGCCTGCATGGTTCTACAGCACACCACGGGAGGAAGGGAGGAACACAAGCCCAAGCCATAGGGAGTCAAATCCAGGACTGTCTCTCTAGGAGAGACAGAGACAAACTTCACCTATTTGCTTTGAGAAAAAACTGCCAACATGTTTAATGGTATCTGCATTGGAAAGGCAATAAAGTAAAAAGAAGAAAAATATTAAAATCCAGTTTGAATTTACAAATTTTTAAATGATAGAGTTATTCACATTTGCTTCTTACTATTTAGCTCTCATAATAGTGCTTCACAAAATGACTGTGAATGTCCTTATATGTGTGCCCATTTGATCTGTGTCAACTCCTCCATGTTCACATTAATTACTTGAAACTTTAATGAGGTAGAAGGAATTTCTGCAGAATGTTCAGACAGTACTTGCCACTGCTAGGCAGACTTGGTAGAAAAAATAGGAAAGGAAGTGTCTAGAAATTGAATCTTTGGGCCACACACCTATTCTTCCCATTCACTGTTTTCCCCTAATAGTCCACACTGTCCAGCTTAGAGCATAAACTTCGCCTCTGAGCACATTCTCCAAGTAGTCACCTGGGCTTGACCTCCTCTTCCCTAAGGACCAGTCCTTAAAAGTTGCCATCATTCGACTGGCTGACATATAATTATAGAATCAAGAGACCCAATCCAACACCCCACGTTTAAATTATCCCAGACATAGAAGACTCAATTCTATTTTTTTTTTTTTTTTTTTTTTTGAGACAGAGTCTCATTCTGTCGCCCAGGCTGGAATGCAGTGGTGCGATCTCGGCTCACTGCAACCTCCGCCTCCCGGGTTCAAGCAATTCTCTGCCTTAGCTTCCCAAGTAGCTGGGATTACAGGTGGCCGCCACCACGCCCAGCTAATTTTTTTTTTTTTTTTTTTAGTAGAGACAGGGTTCCACCATCTTGGCCAAGCTGGTCTTGAACTGATCTCATGATCCACCCAAAGTACTGGGACTCTCAAAGTACTGGGATTACAGGCACGAGCCACGGCACCTGGCCGACTCAATTCTATTTTTAAAGATATTAGGAGATTACATAGCTTTGGTTAGTGTAAAACATTCCCAGTTCTCACCATCAACAACTCTGGCCAGCAGGATTTTTCTTTTTGACATATATATAGCTCTCAAATGTTGCAACTCGTTAGAATTCCATCAAATATCAGATCTGTTGATTAACAAATTCCTGCAGTTTTCTGCAAATGTCCCTCCTACTTGCGAAGAAGACGTCCATTTTGGCCAAGTAAACAGTAAGAAATAAGGATTAACAGGTGAGGTCAGGATGTCTCTGGTGTTCCAGACTTTAGGTGAGCTCAGCCTGAGGGCTCATTCCCTTTCCTTGGAGGAACACAGGATGTTAGTTGAAAATCCTGTCCATATGCAATAGTCGGTCCCATCCGAAACAGACTGGAGTTGGGCTTGGATTTCCCAGAGCCATGCTCTCTTACTGTCCCTTGTGGCCTCTCTCATTCTACTCAGGTAAGGTCGGGTTTGAGGCTACTTTTATGGAAATGCAATGCGTGCCACTCAAAATGCCTCCAGTCCATAAGCTGGGACTTCCGCCCCATTCCCTTTTTCCAGGGGCTTCCCTTCAAATGGCAGTGAGTCTCCATGGAGAACCCCTTCATGTCTCTCTCTCTTGTCCTCCCAGGAGCAGCATCCAGTTGGACTTCCCCGAACCACAGGCCCCATGCAGTCCTCTGTGCCCCCAGGCTCAGGTGGCATGGTCTCAGGAGCCAGTCCTGCAGGCCCTGGCTTCCTGGGCAGCCAGCCCCAAGCAGCCATCATGAAGCAGATGCTCATTGATCAGCGGGCCCAGTTGATGGAGCAGCAGAAGCAACAGTTCCTGCGGGAGCAAAGGCAGCAGCAGCAGCAGCAGCAGCAGATTTTGGCGGAACAGGTAACATGCGCCCTGGCGTGATTCATTCATTCAGCAAGCACTTATTCAGCACCTGCCTGCTGCCTGTGAGGAAGTCGCAGTTCACATCCTCTGTCAAGATGCTCACGGTCTAGCATTTCCCAGGATCACAGGAGAACCTGAAGAATTTAGACCTTTCAATTAGTTAGGGTTTTTCCTATAATGAATTAATTTGTTCTTAAAAGACAGGCTCCAGCCATCAATTTGAAGGCCTGTGTGTCAGAGACATTTCTTTGATTCAAGCCTGGCCCCTTTTCTTCTGATTTCTGGTACAGGGGTCTGTGTAATCAGCACATGGTGGGGACTGTCTCACATGCTCCATAAGCCGTATTATTTCTAGCATGAAGGAAAAAATAATAATTCAGAGAACTCTGTTTCTTAGAGGAAATTGACAGGAGGAAGGATTGAGGAGAATTCTATAGAATGGGTCATGAACAATGGATCGGGAACAATAGCAGAACAATAAGGCCTGCAGAAGTACCTGGAAACCTGAACTCTGGGTCACAGACAGGGTGCAAACTTAAGAAAACTCCCCACAGCTTTTAAAACAGCTCAGGAAATCTGTGAGTTAAAGGAAAGCCTAACACAAATACAGCTTTACCTTAGGCATCTTTGTCCACCCTCGCCCTACAATTCCTCAGCTTTGAGAGAAAGCCTTCCCTGCAGACTGATCCTGTAGGTTTCCATTTGTTTTGTTTTTAGAGATGCCCATACCTGACTTAGCATTATCCTAGGGAAAGGCCTGAGGCTGTCCGCAAGAGATCCCCAGGTGGCTTCTGTGGGTCTGCACAGAGAATCTTGCACAGCAGGCTCTTTCTTATAGGAGGTGTAAGGTTGTCATGTAAAGCTGAAGGCTCAACATAGGTCTGCCTCACAGTTATCCTTCTAGAATGTTCCTGATAGGGTCAGAATTTTGTAAATTTTTTCTTAAAGAAATAGAGACGGGGGTTCTCACTATGTTGACCAGGCTGGTCTCGAACTCCTGGCCTCAAGTGATCCTCCCATCTCAGCCTCCCAAAGTGCTAGGATTACAGGCGTGAGCCACCATGCCCTGCCAGAATTTTGCAGATGTACTAAGCATCCACCACCGTGTATCCTGTGTAGGACACAGGCCCATTGAGGTCCCTACTAACCAAGAACAGCAGTTCAAAGTAACACCAGGCATACCCCAAAGAGAAAAATTGTACTGCTGAGCACAGTTCACTTACGTTCTTTTTTTTTTTTTCTTTGCTTTTGTTCCTGAACAGCTGTGTAATTATCTCCCTTTTTACCAAGGTCAGTCCGCCGCCTGGCAGCTATTGTACAAACAAACCTCTATCCCTCTCACCTACATAAGGTGTGCGACAAGGAGCCATGCTAATCTCTCAGGCAGTGATAAATGGAGCTGCCGAGGGCAGCTGGGCTCTGTAAATCCTCTCCTCAGCCAATCCCAGGAAATCTCAGGTGTGCCTGATGTTTTGAGTGATGGCTTTTGATATGTGTGCTGTGACCAAAGACACAAAGAGGGCCCAGGGCAAGCAGGCAGAGCTCAGCTGTGCGGCCCAGGGGTGTTCCCACACGGTGAGGCCAGCCCCACCCTGGGGAGCACAGGGCGTGGGAAGAGTGTGAGAAGAGACACGTCAAGACGATGCCCCCAGACAAGGAGGTGAGAGGTCAGGGGAGACCCCTCAGAATCCAGAGCACGGAGAGAGCTGGGGCTTCTTGGGAAAGACAAGGGAAATGGGAGGCTGTGACCTGCGGATCATTCCGTAGCAACTGTGTGTACTAAAAGATGATGAGGGATGAGGGGAGGGTCACTTTCCTCAGCGCCAGGATTTGCCCATTGTTTTGCATGTGATGTGATTTTGGAAAAAACACTGAACTTCCCTCTTCATCTGCCAGATTAGGTTTTAATAATTTCCCAGCCTTCCTCATGTATCTGCTCTAAGGATCACATAAGATCATGTGTGTAAAATGTTTTGGAAGCTGTGTGTGCTGCACACATGTATGTGGGGGCCTGTCACATGGCCCTGGTGTCAGGGAATGTCATGTGAGAGCTGTAGCACATGGCCCAGCCAGGTCAGTGGAGCATCTTGTCTGCACCTGAGGAGGATGCAGATTTAGTGCAGATTGTCCAAGTGCAGGTCTACAAGGAGTAAGTGCTCAACTTTTTTTTTTTTTTTTTTCTTTTTTTTTGAGACAGAGTCTTGCTTTGTCACCCAGGCTGGAGTGCAGTGGCGTGATCTCGGCTCACTGCAACCTCTGCCTCATGAGCTCAAGCAATCTTCCCACCTCAGCCTCCAGAGTAGCTGGGACCACAGGCAAACACCATCACACCTGGCTAACTTTTGTATTTTTAGTAGAGATGGGGTTTCACCATGTTGGCCAGGCTGGTCTCGAACTCCTGGGCTCAAGTAATCTGCCTGCCTCGGCCTCCCAAAGTGCTGGGCTTACAGGTGTGAGCCACAGCACCCGGCCAGCTCTCAGTTTTTCGTTTTGAGAGTGAATATTGCCAGATCAACACCAATCTTAGTTGCTGCAGCATTGAAAGTGTCCTCACACTTTGGATTTTGGAAACAGATTTTGGGTTTCCTGAAAGGACATGTGAGGGAAAACAGAAGGATTTGGGATCTTACATATTTTGGGAAACTTTAAAATGATTCTCAGTAGACTTGGCAATCAGAGCAGAGCAGGTTGAAAGTAGGCATGAATTCACATTTAATGCCATATTCTCAAAAAGTGCAAAGCACATCACCTCTCATCCATTCACAAAGGTTAGACAAAACTTAGAAACATTCTAGATCATGAAGTCCCATCATTTTACAAATGAGGAACTGAGGTTATGTGAGGAAACTGAGCTTATGTGATTTATATGAGATCACAGAGCTAGAGACAGACAGAGCCAGGATGGAACTGAGGACTCCTGATTCCTGACTCCAGGATACACCCTTAGTCCCCCACAGGCTGCCAGGGGCTCATTCCTAGTCGCAAGTAGGACAATTAAATTCTTATATAATATGGGAAGTTTGACTGAGGAGAAGCTGTTAAATGCTCAGCTTACACTCAGTAATGCCCTTCTGTTGCTGCCTAAAAGATTTGCGTGGTTTCTTGTCTACACATTATTGGTCTACACAATCAATTAATTTCAACAGTTTTCTGTAGAACATTATGGTAGGGACCACGGGATGGGGTCAACAAGTCAGAGGCTGTTTTTTTTCTTTGGTTGCCAGAATACTGGCTGGCCTTGTAGAGAAGAGAAAAAGAAAAGAAAAGAAAATTATAGAGCAGCCCAGGAACAAACACAAGAGAAAAAACTGAAATAAACACATGCGTTAAGAGGTGGTCAGTGTGTGTTATTTTTATAATGAACACTAAAGAACAGGGACCTTGTTGTATATTCTTTATAGCCCTTGCAGATGAAAGGTACTTAATGAATATTCAGCAGCTGCAGGGAGCAGGTTAAACAACATCCCGAAGGTCATGCAAGCTACTTGACGGCAGACCTAGAACTAAAACCTCTTTCTCTGCTCTTTCTACATCACTCTTATTTTCTTTCCCTTTGCACATACAATGTGATAATGATAATAGCCTTCCCAGTATATTGGTAGCAACACTAGCAGTGCAGCATCCCCGTGAGTGGAAGAAGAAAGACTAAAATGCAGGCCTCCTGGCTTGCTGGTATATGTGGAATCCCACGTGGTTTCCTCAAAGCGGTAAATGCTGAATAGTTTACTTGTAGAGATGTATTTTACAGGCAGTGTGGCTTCATGGGAATAAGATTAGCCTTTTTTGTATAACCCCTGAGGATCTCATCTTCCTATGCCCAAAGCATCCACTTAGGTCATTAAAAAGCAGTTGCTTCTCCCTTTGAGCTCAGTCCCCACAGCGCTAAGGAAAGCATGCAGGCTGATGTTGAGCAGTCCACGTCAAAACCCCTTCCCTCAGCACGCATTCTTCATGAGCCAGCAAGTCCACATATCAGAAATACGTGCAGATGTTCACGAAAGGCATGTACAGGAATGTTCATAGCAATCACATTCGAAACACAAAAACTAGAAACACCAAAGGTGACATCACTAGTAGAATGGGTAAATAAATCATAGTATTCCATTATATTCATATATAATGGATATATATATATATATTCATATAATGGAATACTATCCAACAGTGAGAATGAACAAGCAACAAGAATTCACATCCACATGGATGAATCTCACAAATACTGTGGTGGATGCAAGAAGCCAGATAAAAAAGCAGCATCATGTGAATAATTTTCTGCAAAGTACAAAAGCAGACATAACTGCTGTATGTTGTTAAATGTTAGGACAGTGATGCCCATGGGTCAAGGGAGGGCGATGACTGGAAGGGGCACGAGGGGCTCCTGGCAGCGTTCTGTTACTTGATGGAGGGTCTGGTGGCCCTGAGTGTGTTCATTTTGTGAAAACCTACCTGATTGTATCCTTAGGCTTTGTGCTCTTGCCTATAGGCATATGATTCTTCAACACAAAGTTTAGTTTTGGGGAAAACCCTACCTTCCTCAGAACTGCTAGGATATTGAATTGTGTGCTTGCTCCCTATCTCACCTCTCCACCCCTCTTGTGTTCTGTCGTTCTAGCAATTGCAGCAATCACATCTACCCCGGCAGCACCTCCAGCCACAGCGGAATCCATACCCGGTGCAGCAGGTCAATCAGTTTCAAGGTGAGGCCAGTGCAACCTCTCTCATTTTATACCTTCTAGAGGTGAAGCATAAGTGAATGTGTAGCCAGAGTCATTGCCTTACATGCTGTATTTGTGTCCAGGAAATACTTAAACTATTTAACTACTGGTAGGTTAAGAGTAATAACCAATCAGAATGGATTCCTAGAGACCTCCTGTTGTGCCAGGCATTAACCTTTTGGTCACTGAGTCACAGAGGGGTTCTAGAAAGCACAGGGAAGGGTCAGGGTAGCTGTGGGAGTTGGGACTAGAACAGCTGTTCTTTACCAAAGGTACATAGTATTGCAATAGATTAACAACCAGTAAAGATATACTGGTGCCTGTTGGCTCCATATCAACTTTGTTTATGTTTAGATCGTCATCTTAGTGACTACAGGGGCAAAAATCTTGTGCCACATCTTTTTTGCTATGCCAGCAGGTCACCTGACCAAAGCCCTTACCTCTATAGCTGAAATGGAAGAATCTGGCTTGCAACAACCACTAGTCTCTGCTGAATGTAGAAGACAAATAGGGCCTTGAGGCTGATTGAACTGACCCTGTAGCCATTTGTGGGAATCCTAAATGATGACCCAGTAGCAACGGGTGCACTGTATGTTAGTGTTGCACTCCTTTATAAATGTGGAAGGCCCACTCAAATATCAAACCCTTCCATCTCCAACAGAGAGATCCCTTGACTGTGTACGGTGGCTCATGCCTATAATCCTAGCACTTTGGGAGGCTGAGGCAGATGGATCACTTGAGACCAGGAGTTCAAGACCAGCCTGGCCAACATAGCAAAACCCTGTCTCTACTAAAAATGCAAAAAATTAGCCGGGAGTG
Source organism: Macaca mulatta (assembly GCF_049350105.2). Lineage (NCBI taxonomy): Eukaryota > Metazoa > Chordata > Mammalia > Primates > Cercopithecidae > Macaca > Macaca mulatta. Next base: position 148,599,030 of record NC_133410.1, on the reverse strand, counting down.
GTGGTGCATGCCTGTAATCCCAGTTACTCAGGAGACTGAGGCACAAGAATCGCTTGAACCCGGGAGGTGGAGGTTGCAGTGAGCCGAGATCGCACCACTTCACTCCAGCCTGGGCAACACAGCGAGACTGTCTCCAAAAAAAAAAAAGACACTTGGGGGTCTTATATGGGGTGAAGAAAATAGCCTGAGGAGCCTTCCTAATCTTATCCACAGGAGTTTTCAGGGGGCTACAGGGTTCACCTAGCAGCAGAAATCCTAATCCCATCCTCTGCCCATTTTGTGGGATCCATATCAATGGGTCCTAGCTTCTCAAAAGTTACCTATTCCTTTAAGAGTCTGCAAAAAGCTATGAAGCCTCTTGCACAAAAATGTATAATATGTAAATATATATAAACTTTTATATAATTTCACAAGTATCCCTGAACTTTATCAATAGACTGAGTGAAAAATTTCTGATCTAAGGTAGCATTTTTAAGTCTTCAGATTGCAAAACACAAGGTTATTGAAAACAACTTAGTGGGTCACAACCAACATTTTTAAAATGAAATACAACAGAAATTATCAGAGCATATCAGAAGCTTTTCTTTCTGTTTTAAACCCACATGTATATATCCTGGATCATGAACTGTGAGTTATAGTTTACAGTCTGAAAGCCATTGATATTTACTGACAGACCACATTGAAGATCACCTGTAAAAATACTGGGGCTTGAGAAGCTACCACTCCCTTTCACCTCTGGGATGCTTATATCATGTTAGATCCTTTGGCCCTGACACATTTGGCCTTGACACAGGCAAGGACAAAAGGAATTGAGTTATCCACAGGTGTTCTGTGCCCTAAATCAGTGCCAGGGGTTTTTGAAGAATTATGTTTCTAATTTTGCCATGGGTAGGGAAGAGTGGGGACTAGTCATCATTACATATAGTTGTTGTTGCACATACAGAGCCCTCCTTTATATCTATAGTTCTCAACCTTTAGCCTGCGCTGAAAGCACCAACAAAGCTTGTTAAAACACACACAGTGTTTCTGATTCAGTATATCTGGAGCAGGGCCTGAAAATCTGCATTTTTTACAAGTTCCCAGGAGTCACTGATTTTGCTAGCTAGGGAACCACGCTTGAGAGCTGCTGCATTATATTATGAACGAATTAAAAACATAAAAGCTGATAAACCCAGCATAACGTCTCTTGAGTTTTCCAGGTTCATAACTCATGTATTATTTGTGGGTAAAGGGGGCCACCACAATTTAATAATTTCCCTGTGTTGCAGAACATAGACACATACTTATATGAGCTATTCGGGATGTTTTGGGTCCAGTTAAAAAGTTCTATTCCAGGCGGGCACGGTGGCTCATGCCTGTAATCCCAGCACTTTGGGAGGCCGAGGCAGGCGGGTCACCTGAGGTCAGGAGTTCGAGACCAGCCTGACCAACATGGAGAAACCCTGTCTCTACTAAAAACACAAAAAATTAGCCGGGCGTAGTGGTGCATGCCTGTAATCCCAGCTACTCCAGAGACTGGGGCAGGAGAATTGCTTGAACTCAGGAGGCAGAGGGTGCGGTGAGCCAAGATTGTGCCACTGCACTCCAGCCTGGGCAACAGGAGCAAAACTCTGTCTCAGAAAAAAGAAACAAAAAAAAACCCACAGAGACAAAAATTAAAGTCACCTGAAATCCCACCCTCCAGAGATGATCAATCCTATTATTTTATTTCTATATAAATAGACACCCGCAAAAACTGGGATTGTACTGTACATGTGTTTTTGTAGCTGACTTTGCCACTTAACAGATCCTGATGTTATTCTTGTTTATACTTCAGAAGCAAATTATTTTGCACTCATATAGAGACGATGTGTCATCCTCTTTGGAGGTGAGAGAGAATTCACCTTTGGGGCTAAATTAGAAAGAAATGGCTGATCACTTTGCATTTTCTATTCGTGACGTGGAACATGGTTCAGTAGAGAATATTGTCAATAAAGCCAGTGTGACATTTTAGGGTCCTTGAGCTGATTGGTTTGAGATATATAATTTATTTTACTATCTTCAGTATTTTCATGTGTTTACAGACACCCTAGATGGCATGATGTTATGCATCTGGGAAAATAGCAAACTGAAAAATAAGAAATATCATTCTTGGAGAGAAGTTTTGTTAGGTACAACTTGCATGAGAACCTATCCCATACTCTCACCATTATACATTTCAAAGGCCTTAATGATTGTCTTTCCCTCATTAGGTTCTGGACCTCTGAGCAATGTTACATGACTATGGGGAAATGCTTATTTTTTTCACAAATACAGGCTTATTGTGAGTGAAAATAGAACATAGACTTTTTAAGCAAAAAGTTGGATACTATCGTCTCTCTTTGAATATACAAGATTTTCTTGGACATTGTGATGTTAACCAGCAGACAAGAAAATTAGACTACAGTGTCTCACAATAATATGTTTTAGACCAAAAAAAGAAAAAGAAAACATAATTTGTGGTTTAACACATGTAGTAATCAGGTAAAGACAAGCTAATTCCTTGGACACATCTGAATTTTTTTCCTTTGTATATTTAAAATCACGGAAGGCATAAAACTAGATTAATAAGAGTCTTTTTATTTCTCTTAAGTGAAAAATAATGTGATTGCTGATTTTAAAATGCCTTTTAAAAATAAGAATTACATCAAGATAGTGCAGTCATTTACACTAAATAAAAATAAAGATTGGCTTGGATTAATGTATCACTGCCTATTAAAAGGTATTGTAACATTTCTGCCCTCTAAAGAAAGGAACCTATTTCTCATTCACAAAATTATTCCAGACAGTATCCAGTCCTTTAACATATCCATTATAAACATACCCCAAAATGGCCAAATTATAGATGTCCTTTCATCTATTTCTAGCAGCCCATCAGACTGTTTATATAATTTGGGTCTACCCAGTCAATCTCCGACTCAGCAATATTTTTCCCTTAAATTTTTTTTATACATAACTCAATAACCCATTTCACCACAGTTGATCTTATTGGCCATGGAGTCAATAAAAATTTAGTCGTTAACGTCTCAAAACTTCATGACAAGATTACAAGTTGCACTACCTTTGAGTGTTTTACTAGGAACTTTTGATTTTTCAAAAAATCACTTAGATATAATGAAGCTTAAAACAAAATATGAAAACATTTCTGGGGATTTCCCCCAGATCTTTCAGGTTTCCTGATAGAAACCATTTCATTTTTCAATGCAGTATGATATTGATCTCAAGCCACAAAAACTTGAGACATAATCAAAATTCCCGTAATTTTCTTTCTTAAAGAAAGGAAGAAAATATGGAGACATATTTTCAGCCCAGAAATCAATAGCCACATCAGGAGGACAAAAACATGCTTCAGTTATCTGCCAGGGTGCCAGGTTTAACAAGGTTAGACTATTCTCATCTGGTTTCTCATCACAGTTCCAGGTGGGATTAAATTTGCTTAGAATATTGATTGGCTCCCATGCTGCATCTTCTTCAAATGTCCAGGAAAAAAACTATTTTTCTTCTTCTTATAGACTCAGTCATTAGCAGGAACATAGAAAAATCCATTTTTGTGCACCTCCTAGCCCTTTGCAACATTGACTGGTGTTCTACCGGTGACATTTCCATTCTCTTGGCTGTTTGGAAATTTCCTGGTAACATGTAAAGAATGACTCACTCAAATGCCTAATTAAGGTTGAATGACTTGGTGTGGACACTCTGGCCACCTTTTAAACAGCATTATTAAAACTGTGTTAGCAATTTGCTGAGAGAAATAGTCGTTGCCGATTTGAAGGAATGGACTTTGCTGTAGAAATGCATAAAGTTGGGTGCAGCACACCAACATGGCACAAGTATACATATGTAACAAACCTGCACGTTGTGCACATGTACCCTAGAACTTAAAGTATAATTTTTAAAAAAATTAAAAAAAAAAAAAAGAAATGCATAAAGTTTATGGCCAAGTCGCACGTAGCAGGATGATTTCTTTTTCTAGCTCAGGAAGCTGGCCAGTTTGCAATGACATGTTATGATTCAGAGAATCTGGAGCATGTTGAAATCTACAGAGTGGATCCAAAAAATGTCCTATCTGTCAAAATAGCTGCTTAGCAGAAGCAATGGCCTTTAACCTCTCAAATCCTACTCAAGTCTTAAGGGAAATTAGTCTAATGGTCTTTATTGATAGTATTCTCTACTGAACCATGTTCCACTGTACGAATAGAAGATACAAAGTGATCAGCCATTTCTTTCTAATTTAGCCCCAGAGGTGAATTCTCTCTCACCACCAAAGAAAATAGTATCTTATTGGTTGAGGATGATGTCATACCTATAAGAGTACAAAATAATTTGCTTCTGAAGTACAAACAAGAATAACATCAGGATCTGTTTAGTGGACAAGTCAGCTACAAAAACACATGCACAGTACAATCCCAATTTTTGTGGGTGTCTATTTATATACAAATAAAAGAATAGGAATGATCATCTCTGAATAGTGGGATTTCAGGTAACTTTAATTTTTGTCTCTATGTTTCTTAATACTTCTAAATTTTTCACAATCAGCATGTTATAATCAGAAAAATAATCATTTTTATTAGAGATTATCAGAGTAGATCTTTTCTTTTTTTGTTTTTTGTTTTTTGTTTTTCTTTAGATCCTTTCATATAAAGGAATTTTGTCATTCCCAAAGAAAATTCCAACATCTTGTTGCAGTATATTGCTTATGGAAAAGAGTGAGTGGTACGTGTCCTCTTTTTCACTGCAGGTTCTCCCCAGGATATAGCAGCCGTAAGAAGCCAAGCAGCCCTCCAGAGCATGCGAACGTCACGGCTGATGGCACAGAACGCAGGCATGATGGGAATAGGACCCTCCCAGAACCCTGGGACGATGGCCACTGCAGCTGCGCAGTCAGAGATGGGACTGGCCCCTTACAGCACCACGCCTACCAGCCAACCAGGAATGTACAGTATGAGCACAGGCATGACCCAAATGTTGCAGCACCCAAACCAAAGTGGCATGAGCATCACACATAATCAAGCCCAGGGACCGAGGCAACCTGCCTCTGGGCAGGGGGTTGGAATGGTGAGTGGCTTTGGTCAGAGCATGCTGGTGAACTCAGCCATTACCCAGCAACATCCGCAGATGAAAGGGCCAGTAGGCCAGGCCTTGCCTAGGCCCCAAGCCCCTCCAAGGCTGCAGAGCCTTATGGGAACAGTCCAGCAAGGAGCACAAAGCTGGCAACAGAGGAGCTTGCAGGGCATGCCTGGGAGGACTAGTGGAGACTTGGGACCATTCAACAATGGCGCCAGCTACCCTCTTCAAACTGGGCAGCCGAGACTGACCAAGCAGCACTTCCCACAGGGACTGAGCCAGTCAGTCGTGGATGCTAACACGGGCACAGTGAGGACCCTCAACCCAGCTGCCATGAGTCGGCAGATGATGCCATCGCTCCCGGGGCAGCAAGGCACCAGCCAGGGGAGGCCAATGGTCATGTCTGGCCTGAGCCAGGGAGTCCCGGGCATGCCAGCATTCAGCCAGCCCCCAGCACAGCAGCAGATACCCAGTGGCGGCTTTGCTCCAAGCAGCCAGAGCCAAGCCTATGAGCGGAATGCCCCTCAGGACGTGTCATACAATTACAGTGGCGACGGAGCTGGGGCTTCCTTCCCTGGCCTCCCGGATGGTGCAGATCTTGTGGACTCCATCATCAAAGGTGGGCCAGGGGACGAGTGGATGCAGGAGCTTGATGAATTGTTTGGTAACCCCTAGTCAAGAGAGGCCCCAAGAGCCATGACTTGAGTGGTTAAAGCTTAAAAAGTGAAAAAGAAACAGGATGTTGACCCATCCTTGTTTTTTGTTTTTTTGACCCACGTAAACTGAGCAAAACTGCAGCTGGCTGACAGTGGAAGATCCAGGTGCCAATCCACAGCCCCGCCGGGCCTCATTTCACCTGATTTTCACACAGCAATCGAGATGAGACGCCACGCAGATCCCTGCTGCGAGAGAGGGAGACACCCAGAGGAGCAGGTGGGAAGACGAAGCCAGCCAGAGCCCCTCTGCTCAGCCTCAGCGTGCCCTGTGATCGCCTGGCCCAGCAGGAGCTACTTCAGCCAAGAGGGACTGTTACCCAAGAGAGGTATCCTCAGACCCTCCTGCCCCAGGTCGGGAGACAGCAGCTTTGGAGACACAAAAGAGACAGAGCCTCGGCCAGAGAGAGTCCCCCAGAAGAGGCTGGGTGGTTGCACAGGCCAGGTGCACAGGTTGGAAATGCACTGAACTCTGGGTGCCAAGAGATGTAAGGCTTCGAGACATGCTACTGAATTTGGAGGGCAGGCACGAAGAACAGCGAGATAGTCACAGGGAGACAACAATAGATCCTACAGGCCTGTCTGTCTCCTGCCCCATGATGACCCTCAGGAATTGCAGAGGCTCCACTGTCACAAGGAGAGCAGGCTGAGTTTGGAGCACGGTCCATCCGGCAGTCCTGGGGCGTCTGCCCTCTGCTGGTGCCCCTGGTGGCAGTCCCTCCAGGTAGGGCTGGAGCCCACTGGCGCCCAATACAAAACATCCAGGTGGGTCACATCTACTTCTGGCGGGCGCAGGGCAGAGAAACCCCTACTGGACGCTGTGTGTCTGCCAGCCTGGAGCCTTTGTCTCCAGCCCTGCCTTTATTCCTCCTTGCCTCCACACCAGCTCCCCTCGCTTCTCCTTACAGACTGTCCAAGAAGTGAAGCTTATGTCTTTAGGGAGCCTTGGGCAGAGTCCACATAAATGCAGGAAGAACTTAAGACAATGCCTGAAATGCAAAGGCAACACTGGAGTCTTCTTTCTCTAACATGTGTAGAGTTGAATGAATATCTCTGCCTGGAACTGAGAGGGCTGCTCTGATGTTTGGGCATTGGTTTTTGTGAGCCACATCTGATATGTCTGATATCCCCGGGAAGGAGTGGCCTGGAGGTCACTGGTTCAGGCTCCCTTTGGGCGAAATCCCGGGAGTGATGCTCTAAAATCCACCTTTCCCATCATCCCTACTCATCGGAAAGATAAATATAAAATCCCTGAGAGGTGGAGGAGCTAAAAAAGCAATTGCTCCACCTTACAAATTTGGATATAAAGGAGATGTAGTTTCTTTCATATGAGCAAAGTAGTCCTCTTCCAAAGTCCTGTACAGTTGTTCTTTGTCATTGATGCACATCTGCCCTAAGCGAAATCTGTCAGAAGGAATCAACAAGGCTCCTTGCCTCCCCTCCCAATCCCCCTTTTGGAGGCCCTTTGGCTTCAGTGTTGTCCTAAGTGAGAGTGGTGTGTACTTTTCTCCTGTCCCCTCCTCCCTCCGCGTCCTAGACACTGGCTGCCTCCTGTGCACTCCCAGGCAGCTCACCACAGAGGAATCGCAGCCTGTGGGGTTGGACTGGCCACACGCAGTCCTGAGAAGGCGAGTTGCCATGGAAAGCTGGGAGCAGAGAGGTTTGGAGAGGAGGCGGCGAGCAACATTGCCTTTGACTTGCTCTCAGTGTACCCCGCGTTGTAGATCTGCTCAGCAAGGGGCAGGATGTAAGGCCAGAGGTGCCTGGTGGGTGAGAAGTCCAGGCAGGGGCTGGGCGCCCTCTCCGAAGAGGTGGCAGCAGAGTGACCCTGAACTCCCCACATGGGGACTCATGCCACTGGGGAAACTGAGTGGAAAGAGATGAAACCAAAAAAAAAAAAGCAAACAAATGAGAAGACACAGAAAACATAATTACCTTTTCCTGAAAGGTACAGGAAATAAATAAGCAATGATGAGAAACTGGAGGTGGCTAATGGAAGTGGGACAGGGGTGGGGGCTCCATTATCTTTTAAAAGCTTCCTCCAAATGCTCAGTACTAGGACCAACTAATAGAGAGATAGATTTGAATACGGTGGTTTTGTTTTGGTTTTGTTTTTACTACGGTGCTGATGTATATGTAATGTCTAAAAAAAGTTATTTGTACATAAGTTTTTACAATACTGCAGATATCACTGGGTCTACTATCTGTAAAAAATATACATATAAATATATATATACTGTTTGTTTAAAATAGAGTATTTTTATTTCATTCCTTAACTCATCATCACAGCAGTGGTATTGCACTTCAGATGACATCTAATGACTAATTTGTACTGTATGACCTATGGGAACTTGCTCCATTTTATTCAGATTTTTCTAGTTTTCTGTTTTTACTTTGTACATTGAGCATTGCTTATTTCCTTTTAAGAAATGTACAGAACTCTGAAATGTAGAAATGAAGTGATGTTGACATACCACTTTTAAAGAAAACAAAAATGAAAATAAAAGATTATCTGAATCAATCCAAAGTATAGTCTTTTAAGATCCTCACTGGATCTCCAAACTTAATTAAGCAGACATTATTCCTGGGTTTTAATTGATTAACTGCAGTTCTTTTCTCAAAATTTTGATATCATTCTTTAAATATTTATTTAATGGGAGAGATCTATCATTCCCAGCCTTTGCATTCAACTTCTCAACTGATACTTTCTAAATTTACTGTCGCACTCTGAAGGATGTGGCAAAGGGAAGGGAGGAAAGTCAACTTTGCATGGAACATAGTGCAATCCATTTGTAGATTCAGTACCACAACAGTTCCATTTCCAACTGGTTCATCTGGAGGTAGGGAGGCTCCACTGGAAAAATAAATATATTTATCAAAAAAAGAAAAATCGGAATAGATTGAGGGGAAGTAATAAAGGTTCTCGTTCTACTTTAGTGAGCACTGTCAGTAAACAGCCTGCACCACCCCACTCCTACCAGGCCACTTTGCATCTCAAAGCCATGGCCTGGCTTCACCTGCACCCACCCACAGAATTGAAAGTGCTTAGAAGTTTATATCCCTCTGGATTGACTTTAGCCAGTGACTCACTGGTGCAGGAGTATAAAAGCCCAGTTAACTTGTCTGAACAAAGTCAGATATAATTTTGCTCCAGAGCTCTACTGCAAGATCAGGCAAAGGCTGGGACTTGGTTTAAAGGTGCCCCGCAGGCCGGGCACTATGGCTCACACCTGTAATCCCACCAGCACACTTTGGGAGGGCAAGGCAAGCGGATCACTTGGGCCCAGGAGTTTTCAGAGGCATGTGAACCAGAGCAACTCCATGTTAAATAGGAGCTGGGTAAAATGAGACTGAAACCTACTGGGCTGCATTCCCAGACGGTTAAGGCATTCTAAGTCACAGGATGAGATAGGCGTTCAGCACAAAATACAGGGCACAAAGACCTTGCTGATATAACAGGTTGCAGTAAAGGAGCCAGCCAAAGCCCACCAAAACCAAAATAGAGACGAGGGTGACCTCTGGTCTTCCTCACTGCTACACTCCCACCAGTGCCATGACAGTTTACAAATGCCATGGCAAGGTAAGGAAGTTACCCTATGTGGTCTAAAAAGGGGAGGCATGAATAATCCACCCCTTGTTTAGCATATCATCAAGAAATAACCATAAAAATGGGCAACAAGCAGCCCTCGGGGCTGCTTTGTCTATGGAGTAGTCATTCCTTTATTCCTTTGCTTTCTTAATAAACTTACTTTCACTTTGCACTGAGCACTCACCCTGAATTCTTTCTTGCATGAGATCCAAGAACCCTCTCTTGGGCTCTGGATTGGGACCCCTTCCTGTAACATATTTCTGTCCTGTAACAGTCTGAGACCAGCCTGGGCAACATGGCAAAACCCCATCTCTATGGCAAAAAAAATACAAAACAGCCGGTCGTGGTGATGCGTTCCTGTAGTCCCAGCTACTCAGGAAGCTGAGGTGGAGAATCACCTGAACCAGGAAGTCGAGGCTGCAGTGAGCTGTGATCATGCCACTGCACTCCAGCTGGGGTGACAGAGAGAGACCCTGTCTCAAAACAAAACCAAAAAAAAGGGAAAAATAAAGGAGCCCCCTATTTTGGTTTTTCCCCCTTCTCTGTCCTGTTTCCCCCACTCCCTTTTTCACCTCTTGAGAGCCCTTTGTTAATAAATCACATAGATGTGAATCCACCTCTCCACTTCGAGGAAATGACCTAAGACTCATCAAACTTTAAAAAGCTTAGTATCACAACATGTTTCAAAACTGGGTTAAGAGGAAAAGTAGGCCACAGGATAAAGTCATCATCAAAAATAGGTACAAAACAAAGGTAAGTTTTACTATACACAAACCAAAAGAAACAAACAATTTAATTATGGAAGAAGAGGCCATCACTCCCCTTAGTGGGTTATGGTTCCAGACGGGTTGGCAAATAACCCCATGTAGGAAACAGTGTGGCACTGGGCTTTGTTCTTTTGATATGGGCTTGCAACTCTCCCAGAAAACATGGGATAGAAAATGAACTGATTCTGGGGTGGAGGGAGGGCACAGGGGGACGCTGACACTAGAAGTAAAAACGTGAAGCTCTGAGAAGAGTTGATTACTCCTAGTTCCAATCACTTCAAGCCACATATTTTTACTTATACTCGTTTGGCACTGGATGAATGGAATACCTTTCTCTTTTCAAATGAGTTCTTACATGTTTTCTTACTGACCTTTATAAAATCCTAGTGCAGTAAGTGTGGTGATGGGGGAAGAAAGAGGAGAGAATAAACATTTTTCTAGAAAGTCACTAGACATCTGCCCCCAGTGAGGAAAGATGTATTTTATTGGTGATTAAGGAACATTCCACAGCATTCAATGAGCTGTTTCTGCCTCTGACCATTCTTTTCAAGGAAGAGTGTGTCTGGAGAAAAAGGGTGAACATCAAATGACCTGATTTTGTTTATTAATGACTTTTTTGGCCATACCCCACCCACCTCCAACCCCTAAAAGAAAAATGGGACAGGAAAAATTGCCTGAAAATGGAGCAGAGCTACTGCTTTGGGTCACTAGTCTTTACATTTTTATTTTCTTTTTGATTTTTTTCCTCTTTTTGTGAATTCGGTTTTCTCCTCAATTCTCTTTTAAGTACTAAGGACATTAAATTCCTCCACTAGTGTCCTCTGGAGTAGTTGCCACAGACACATGCCTCATTTCATGCAACAGGGGGAGGTAATTACTGCAGCTCTCACACATGTGGGGCCCAGGTGTCTCTGCCACACCTAGGACAGCTGCTAGGCCAGCATGGATGACCATGGATCCATCACTGGATCTCTTAACAATGCTCAACACAGAAAATCTTTAGGGCTACCAAGAATATGATTTTAGGTTTTAACTTCTCTTCAGATTCTTTAACTTTTTATTATAAACATTTTTAAACAACCAAGAAAGTAGAAAAAATAATACAACAAATACCTATATACTTATCAACTAGATGTAATTGTTAACACTTTGCCATAAATGCTTCATGTGTATATTCTGCAGAACCATTTCAAAGTACATCCAACCACTTTACCCCTTAATGCCTCGGGACACAGCTCCAGAGAATGAGGGTATGTATTCTCTTCTCTAGCCACAATATAATTATCACACCTAACAATTAACATTAATTCCCTAATATCATCTATCCATATTCTATGCTTAAATTGTTTCCATTGTCTCACAAAGGTCATCCATAGATGTTTTTTTCTTTTTCTTTTTTTCTTTTTTTTTTTTTTAAGACAGTTTTGCTCTTGTTGCCTAGGCTGGAGGAGTGCAGTGGGCGATCTCGGCTCACCACAACATCCACCTCCTGGGTTCAAGTGATTCTCTTGCCTCAGCCTCCAGAGTAGCTGGGATTACAGGTGCGCGCCACCACGCTCGGCTAATTTTGTATTTTTAGTAGTGCTAGGGTTTCTTCATGTTGGTCAGGCTGGTCTCAAACTCTTGACCTCAGGTGATCCACCCGCTTCGGCCTCCCAAAGTGCTGGGATTACAGGCATGAGCCACCGCGCCCGGCCTATAGTTGTTTTTTTCCAACCAGAATTTGAACAAGGATCTCACATTGCCATTTGGTTTTTATGCCCCTTAAGACTCGCAATGCAGAAAAGTTCTTCTCTATCCCCCACTTCCTGACATTGACTTTTTAAGGCAACGAATCTGATTTCTAAAAGTAAAATTGATCAATTTAGTAATATACAAAAAATGTACATGTAATTGTCAAACTGATCAGAAACCCACATCTCTGTGACCAGAAATGGTTGCTCCCTGTAGCCAAATCTAATAGGAATGAAAATAATCAAAAGGTTGCCTGGTGACAATGCAATTAGAACAAAGGAAAATCTATCATTTGAATGTTTAAAGTGACAAGGCCTTAATAGTCTGCTACAGCCATTGTCTATTTCCACATGTTTAACCAAATTCTGTGTGTGTGTGTGTGTGTGTGTGTGTGTGTGTGTGTGTTTTACCCTGCCCAGAGCCAATTTAAGTGCAAAACAGAAATTGTTTAAAAATCTTCAATTGTAAGATTTGGAAAGTTTCTTTACAACTTGCAAAGGACATGGTTATGAAGTAATTATGCCTTAGTATCAAAAATTTGCATTCTCATCCTTCATTGGTCTCAATGTATAAAACAATTAAAATGTCACAATCCAAGTCACAACCATAATTTATCAGAATATTAAGTAAAAAGGCCATAGAATCATAGCTTTTTAGCGTATTTTCCCTATTTTACCTAAAAGAAAACCAAGGCAGAGAGCTACAAAGTGCTGGGGTAGCACAGCCAGCAAGTGATAGGACAGGATAGGGTGGTCTGGTTCTGGAGTCTTCACTTCTTTGCTTCACAACCTCCTACTGATGGGGTGCCTTGTCCAAATTCAAATGGCCAGTGAGTAGGGGAACCTGAGTATGCAAATATGTCCACTCCCAGACCAGTATATTCTCAGTGTGCTTTGGGGTATTTAATACTGTACTGCTATTTGGGATGCAGGAGGTTATGTATTATGGGAACACTTGTATTTAAGTGTCTTTCTTTCTTTTTCTGTTAATATTATTCCTGGCCTTTTTAACTTCTATTGCATCCACAAAAAAAGAAAAGTACAATAAACAACTTTTGAAGATGCCCACACCAGACTCAAGGCTGTCCAATTTTCTTTGGAAAATTGACAGAGGGCCCTTTTCCTGATGTCAAAATGTGTTATATATGCTCACAATTCATTTTACCTTTTCTTTGAAAGCTGTGAGGTAGAATCGTTCTCATTTTACAGATGAAGAAAATGAGGAAAAGTCATCTGCATTGTGCCAGACAATGACTGCACATCAGGGTCAGAACAGCTTTGGGGGTTCTGCTGTATTTTCCATAACACCCTCCAAACCCCACATGACACAGGGCGTACAGCAGAACCCAACCCAGGTTCTACAGTCGTGAGCATGACCCACCTTCCTCCGCCAAGAGAAAGAATATCCTCTTCGCACTGGTCCCTGGGCAATTCCTTGAAATGATATCCATTTTCTCTTCTTCCTCTTGAAACTGTGCCTCAAAGAGTTAAAGAAACCAATGACTAAAGGAAATTCTTGAGTTTGGAGGATGGCAGATAAGAAAAGAAATAACTTACGGAAACACTGAAACTCTCTCAGCTTATGAGATTAAAAGAAAAAGAAAAAAATGGCTGAAATCCGTTGGAACCAAGATGGCTAACTGGAGTCTGCACAGAACAAGCTTGCTGATGTCACAGCTTGAATTTCCACGACATTTCATATTAACTCCCCTGGAATCTGCACATGCTACCCCTGAGGCAGCATAAATAAATAACTGGACATGCCCAAAGACTTTCCAGACCTCCCCTTTCTTTCAACCAATCACCTACTAATCTCAGAATTTACCCCCTGACATTTTCTAATAAAAATACTGCTTGGAAGCCAGCAGAGGGAGACAGATTTGAGCTTGACTCCTATCTCCCTGTGAGTTGACTTGCAATATAAAGCTTTTGTTGGCTGGGCAGAGTGGCTTACACCTGAATCCCAGCACTGGAGGCTGAAGCAGGAGGCCTGCTTGAGCCCATGTGTTGGAGGCTCCAACCTGGGTGACAGCAAGACCATCTCTTTTTTAAAATTAAATTTTTTTCTTTTCTCAAAAACCTGGTTTTGCAGTATGGTCATCCAGCAGCAAGCTCTTTTGGCTTGGAAACACTTTTTACTTTATAAAGTACATTTTGATAACCTGTTTTTGTTTTTCTTTGGGTTTTTTTTGTTTGTTTGTTTGAGACACAGTCTTGCTGTGTCGCCCAGGCTGGAGTGCAGTAGGGCGATCTTGGTTCACTGCAAGCTCCGCCTTCCAAGTTCACGCCATTCTCCTGCCTCAGCCTCCCGAGTAGCTGCGACTACAGGCACCCGCCACCACGCCCAGCTAATTTTTTGTATTTTTAGTAGAGACAGGGTTTCACCGTGTTAGCCAGGATGGTCTCAATCTCCTGACCTCATGATTCGCCCTCCTTGGCCTCTCAAAGTGTTGGGATTACAGGTGTGAGCCACCGCGCCCAGCCTTTTATAACCTGTTTTGTTTTGTGCTATCAGTTGATGACTCCCTTCTCTGGCTACTCTATGTGTTTGCCTGATGTCCCCTACATGCCTTCCTATCTGTTGTTTTCCTATAACCAATGAAAGGGCTCAGCTGCCTTATCAGCTTCTGTCTGAAACTTTCCATCAAGAGAGAAGCAGAGTGGCAGGTTACGTCAGTAGTCCTCAGAAAGGGCAGCACACGGGTCAGGCTGCTCTGTCCCCACACAACCGGTCATGACTTCAGCATGCATTTCTAAAACTAGGGCACAACACACTTCCACTGATGATATGGATGTACCTACCCCAAGCAAATTTCAATTCTTAAACAGGAAATGTATGCTCTAAAGGGTGTGTTTCTACAAAGCCATTTCAAGAAAAACAGAATAAAGACTTTATTTATTTTTATTTAACAAATGATACCAAATTACCTTCATGTTGGGAACAGCTTCTGCAAGCATTAAAGGGAAGAGAAAAAGTTAGAATTGCCGCCTCAGTTTCTTGGCAATATTGAGGTCCAGATATTCATCCAGAAAGCTGTTTGCAATTCCCAGGGCACCTAGGAGGGTCAACAAGGCCAAAATCCCCAGACTCAGTCGGAAACCAGTGATCCTGCAGGGTGGACATGAAAGAGAAAAGTGACAAACTGGGTTGTAATAAGGAAGCTGAGAGTCCTGAAATAGGCTGTCCTATCATTGACACTGTCCAGAACATCTATATTTTTGCAATTTGAAAATTTTGGCTCATCACATAAATTAAAGGGAATGCCTAACCATACAGATCACTTGGTTTCTTTGAACATTCAAAGCATTATCAAGGCTAGGCAGGATTTTTCCTTGGTAAATTTCTGGAGACGAGGCAAAATTTTTGCAAGGAACTAGAGTCCACATTCAGTGCACAGTTTTATACTTGCATTGTCCTATCTCATGCCTAATTGTGTATGGCCTGGCAAGACTTGGCCTCGCACAGTATGTATTACTTTTGCCACCACAACTCGCAGTGCTGTTAATATCTCTCAAGAGAAGGAAACTGACCCAGACCTTATCCTGCTACTTTTTGCATAAATACAAAATTAGTGGGTTCTCCTTACCGTTTTTTAGCAGCTTCTGAATATCCCCAGAAGTATAGGTGACGGCCATATATGTACATCAGACCCAGACAAGTAGCAAAAACTATAGAGGGGGTGGGAAAAAAGAAAAGGCACAAAAGACAACAGCAGTCTCTTAAGATGTTGTATGAAGACCGAGAAAATATTCACAAAACACATATCGGACAAAATATTTATATTCAGAATACATCACTGGCAGGAATACAAAATAGTACAGCCACTTTGGGAAAAGTTCTGGTAGTTTCTTATAAAATCGAACATAACATTTGACTCAGCAATCATCCCTACGTATTTATCCAAGAGAAATGAAAGCATGTGTTCACAAAAGGACTTGTGTAAGAATGTTCATTGCAGCTTTATTCATAATAGCCAAAAACTGGAAATAGCCCAGAAGTCTATCAACAGGAGAATGGATAACCAAGCTGTTATAGAGTCTATTCAATGGAATGCTACTCAGCAATGAAAACAAACAGATCCATGCAACACAACAATGCTGAGTGAATGAAGCATTACACAGGCTACAAACTATACGATTCCAATTATATGAAGTTCTAGAATGGACAAAACTAAACGATGAAACAATCAGAAGTGCTTGCATCTGGGAGTGAGAATGGGGACTGACTGGGAGAAGCAGGAGGACACTTTCTGGGTGGTTGCCATGTTCTAGATCTTTATAGAGATTTGGACCACACAGGTGTGTGTACTTCTTAAAATTCATTGAAGATTTATGCATTTTATTACATATAAAATTTGTCTGAAAAAGAAACATGAAATACAGTACTATGATGTTCTATCATCACATCCAGTGAAACATATCATTGTCTTCTCTATGTTAGGGCTCCATTCCCTTCCTCAGCACCTCACAGATGCAAGTTGCCAGAGCCCTGTTGTAAACATTTGGAGTCTGTGTGTGGGACTGTGATATGCTAGATTAAATTTATTATTTTACTTGGCCGCACTTTTTTTTTTTCTTGAGATAGGGTCTTGCTCTGTCACCCAGGCAGGAATGTGTGGCATGATCAGGGCACAGTACAGCCTTGACCTCCTGGGCTCATGCAATCCTCCCACCTCAGCCTCCTAAGTAGCTGGGACCACAGGTGTATGCCACCAGGCCTGGCCAATTTTTAAATTTTATTTGTAGAGAAAAGGCCTCCCTATGCTGCCCAGGCTGGTCTTGAACTCCTGGGCTCAAGCCATCCTCCTGTCTTGGCCTCCCAAAGTGCTGGGATTACAGGTGTGAGCCACCACGCCCAGCCCCATATCTACCATAAACCAGGTATTACTTTAAGGATTGAGGTTGGCAGTGAAAAAGATACAAGCTCCCTGACTTCATAGAGCACACATTCTCTCAGCAAAGACAGACAACAAAGACAAAAATGAGAAGAAAAGTGTAAACTTGAAAGTGCTGTGAAAGAAATGAAGAGACATGGGAGAGAGAGGAAGTGGAGGAGGCTGCCAAAATGGGGTAAAGGAAGGCCTCTGGAGGGGATGACATCTGTTTGGGGCCAGAGAACAGGAACAAGGGGACCAAGCAAAGATCTGGGAAGGAAGAGCTGGTAGACCCTTCCCAGGGTCTGAGGAAGCCGAAGAGTTCTGAACATGGTTCTCAGTTTTGAGACTCCCTGTCTAGGGAGTTACTCCCAGAAAGCCAATGAGAACAGTTCAGCAACAGTTAGTAGGTGACTGACTTTGGATGAGAAAGAATGAAAAGAAATTTCTGACAAGATACTCAAGAAATCCTTTCTGACAGGCATTCTGCCTCATTCAGCCTATCACAGAGAAATCCAAAGGGTCAAATGGCAGAGACAGAGTCCCATTACCAAAAGGCGCTTTTCTTATTAGTTGTTAATGTGCTCTTACATGACAAGGAACAGCGGTTTCATTCATGCCCTTAAGCGACACAAATATGAGTTGGAATAAAGTGAAGAAGTCTTTCTCTAAAGGACATTGTACCTGAAATTCCTCAGTTCACAGTAAAAACTATAAGGAAGACAGTGATGGGGTTGCCTTTGAAAGCAGCTGGATTTTGGTTTATTTAAATCTTGGCAATCAAGTATAGACCAAAATGAGACAGTGAAAGTTACCAGAAAAAGGGGATTGAATTTCTCCAACGAAGGTAGCAGGGGCTGGTCTGCCTCACTGTTAAACGCAGAAGCCAAGTTTAGAGAAAGCCCTCAGCTCACCAAGGATATCCCAGTCAAACAGAAAGTGGGTGTTTGTAGAGTCGCTACATACAAACGGCAGCACTACATACTTGGAGACCTTTAAGAAAAGGTGCATGGGTTGTCGGCACAAATGCCTACAGACCCGGCTCTGCACTTGAAAGGAAAAATTTCCCCACATTGGTGAATGTCAAGTTGGAAAAATTAATTAACATCTCTGTACCTCAGCTTCCTCATCTGTAAGGTAGAAATTAATTATAGACCCTCCCTCAGATGAAGGCTTTAAATCCTGTAAATCTGACGCATGGGACAATGTATGCATAACACTTAAAAACACTACCCGGCGGCCTGGAGCGGTGGCTCACGCCTGTAATCCCAGCACTTTGGGAGGCCGAGGCGGACAGATCATGAGGTCAGGAGATTGAGACCATCCCAGCTAACACAGGGAAACCCCGTCTCTACTAAAAATACAAAAAGTTACCCGGGCATGGTGGCAGGTGCCTGTAGTCCTGGCTACTTGGGAGGCTGAGGCAGGAGAATGGCGTGAACCCGGGAGGCGGAGCTTGCGATGAGCCGAGATCGCGCCACTGCACTCCAGCCTGGGCGACAGAGCCAGACTCTGTCTCAAAAAAAATAAATAAATAAACCAGTACCTGGTACATAATAAGGGCTCAATAAATAATAGCCACAATGACAATTATTATTATTTTCTTTTTGAGACAGGGTCTCACTCTGTCACCCATGCTGGAATGCAGTGGCGCTATCATGATTCACTGCAGCCTGAAACTCTTGGGCTTGAGAGCTCCTCCCACCTCAGCCTCCCAAGTAGCTGGGACTACATGTGTGCCCAGATAGTTTTTTAATTAAAATTTTGTAGACACAGGGTCTCCTTTGTTGCCCAGGCTGGTCTTGAATTTCTGGCCTCAAGCAATCCCTCCACTTTAGCCTCCCAAATTGCTGGGATTACAGACATAAGCTGCTGGGCCTGGCCAGCTGTAATTATTAATGTGAATTTTTCATTCTGTGTTCTCTTCCTTCAATTAATTAGAATTATAGATGACCCTTGAACAACATGGGTTTGAACTGCACAGGTCCATTTATACATGGATATTTTCCAATAAATATATTGGATTGTGCAGGAGGTGGGTTTACAAAAATAAACACATAAATATATTGGAAAACATTTTGGAGATTTGTGACAATTTGACAAAACTCACAAATGACCCACATAGCCCAGAAATACTGAAAAATTAGGAAAAAGGTAGGTCACCAATGCATAAAACAGATGTAGATACTGGTCTATTTTATCATTTACTATAATAAAATATACACAAGTTTTTAAAAATATTCAGCAGAAAGCCTATATAGATATATATATGAATTTTGTACAAAGTTAAAATTTATCAAAGCATACAAACACAGACCATAATACATGGTGCCATTTGTAGTTGAGAGAAATGTAAACAAATGTAAAGATGCAGTATTAAATCATAACTGCATAAAATTAACTATAGTAATACTGTGCTACTATAAATATTTTGTAGCCACCTCCTGTTGCTATTGCAGTGAGCTCAAGTGTTGCCAAGTATCTGCTTAAAAGGTGATGCTAATCATCTCCACCTGAGCAGTTCTTCTCTCCAGCAAATTGCATATCTCAGTAAAAAGTGATCTCTCAGGGTTTTTGCCTATTTTCATCAATGTTTAGTGCAATACCATAAACCTTGAATAATGCCATGAGACTCATACAGATTGCTACTAGTGGTGCTGAAAGTGCTCCCAAAAAGCAGAGAAAAGTCATGATATTACAAGAAAAAATTGAATGACTTAATATGTGTCATAGATTGAGGTCTGCAGCTGTGAGCTATGGTTGACCACCACTGCAAGATAAATGAATTCAGTGCAAGGACCAGTGGAAAAAAAAAAAATGAAGAAAAGAAAAAGGAAAAGATAAGAAAAGAAAACAGAAAGAAAAGGTGATTTGTAAAGCTGTCACTTGCAGCTATACCAGCAGGGGGAAAAACCTTGCACTTTTTCCAAAATATCTTTTTATCTCATACTGAAATGCAGCTTTTATGTGGGGGCAGGATTGCTATAAGAAACACATACTTGTAGACTCTAATAGGATTTGTAAAAAAGCAAAATCCTTATATGACAATTTTAAGCAAAAGGAAGATGAAGGATCTAAAGCTGAAGGATTTAATGCCAGCAAAGGATGGTTTGATAATTTTAGAAAGAAGTTTAGCTTTCAAAATATCAAGATAACAGGAGAAGCAGCTTCTACCAACCAAGAAGCAATACATGAGTTCCCAGGCACCATTAAAATCATTGAGGAGAAAGGATATCTGCCTGAACAGGTTTTTAATGCAAACAAAAGTGCCCTATCCTGGGGATTAAAAAAAAAAAAAAAGTCACAAAGGACATTTATTAGTAAAGAAGAGAAGCAAGCTCCAGGATTTAAGACAGGAAGGGATAGGCTAACTCTACTGTTTTGTGTAAATGCAGTCAGGTTTATACTCAGGATTGTCCTTATCTATAAAGTTGCTAACCCCTTGAGCCTTGAAGGAAAAAGATAAACAGCACCTGCCAGTCATTTGGTTGTACAAAAAAAAAAAAAAGCTTGGACAACAAGAACCTCTTCTCTGGATTGGTTCTATGAATGCTTTGTCCCTGAAGTCAGGATGGAATTACCTTCTAACATTCTTTTGATATTGGACAATGTCCCTGACCACCCAGAAACCCGTGAGTTCAACGCAGAAGGCATAAAAGTAGTCTACTTGCCCCCAAATACAACATCTTTAATTCAGCCTCTAAATCAGGGGGTTATCAGGACCTTTAAGGCTCATGATACAAGGTACTCTATGGGAATGATTGTCAATGTTATGGAAGAGAACCCTGATAGAAAAAGCATTATGAATGCCTAGAAGGATTACACCATTGAAGATGCTAGCATTGTTATAGGAAGGTTGTGAAAGCCATCAAACCTGAAACAATAAATTCCTGCTGAAGAACACTGCGTACAGACGTGCATGACATTCACAGGATTTACAACAGAGCCAGTCAAGGAAATCATGAAAGAGATAGTGGCTGTGGCAAAGAATGTGAGGGGATAAAGGGTCTCAAGATATGAATCTTGGAGAAATTCAAGAGCTAATAGACACCACGCCAGATGAATTAACAGAAGATGACTTGGTAGAGACGAGTGCTCTGAACCACTGCCAGATGATAAGGAAGAAGACAGAAGAGGCAGTACCAGAAAACAAATTGACATTAGACAATCTGGCAGAAGGGTTCTGATGATTCAAGTCTGCTTTTTTACTTCTTTTATGACATGGACCCTTCTATGATACAAGCACTGAAACTAAAGGCAACAGTGGAAGAAGGATTGGTACTATATAGAAACATTTTTAGAGAAAAAAGCAAAAACGTCAGAAATAGGTCTATAAATTTATACCTACTGCGCCTGCCAATTCTGTCTCCCCTTCTACCTCCTTCACCTTTTCTGATTCTGCCACCCTTGAGGCAGCAAAACCAACCCCTCTTCTTCCTCTTCCTCAGGTTACTCAACGTGAAAATTATGAGGATGAAGACTTTATGATGGTCCACTTCCACTTAATAAATAGTAAATATTTGTTCTTCCTTATGATTTTAATAACATTTTCTTTTCTCTAGCATGCTTTATTGTAAGAATACAGTATATGATACATAAAACATGGAAAATATTTATTAGTAGACTGTACTCAGTAAGGCTTCCAGACCAATAGGATATTAGTAGTTAAGTTTTGGGGAATCAAAAGTGATATGCAGATTTTCTACTATGTGTGTGTGGGGCAGGGGGTCAGCGCCCCAACCCTTCCATTGTTCAAGAGTCAACTGTAGATTATTAGATTTGAAGACAAAGCTCATGTCATTTTCATCCTTGAATATCTAGCATATTGTTTGTCTCAATATTTTTTTCATTATTGAATTAAATTAGAATGAAGCCAAAGTTCATATATCTGCAACATAGTACTCTGACGCACACACTGTTTATTTTGTTTAGTCTCCAGGATTGGTAGCTATGTAGTTGCATATCTGCTCCTCTTTTTGTTTGTTTTTTTGAGATGGTCTCTGTCACCCAGGCGGGAGTGCAGTGGCACGATCTCAGCTCACTGCAGCCTCCACCTCCTGGTTCAAGTGATTCTCCTGCCTCGGCCTCCCGAGTAGCTGGGATTACAGGCATGCGCCACTATGCTCAGCTAATTTTTGTATCTTTAGTAGAGACAGGGTTTCACCATGTTGGCCAGGCTGGTCTTGAACTCCTGACCTCAGGTGATCCGCCCACCTGGGCCTCCCAAAGTGCTAGGAATATAGGTATGAGCCACCATGCCTGGCCATATATCCGCTCCTTAATCATTTAAGCACCATAGTCATCATTAGAACACAGTTGACTGTATTTTAACATTACCTTGGTTGAAATACCACCCAGCCATCCACAATGTAATTATGAATATAGGATAAAACTCCACACAGTTTTGTCTGTGGAAAAAAATAAAGACATAGGTTATTTTATGAGAAAACTTTACACTGAAGCATTGATTTTTCATCTAGAGGTAAATGTTCGCCTATTTTAACAAAAGTAATATAAGAACTTACAAAAGAGTTTAAGTGACCTTTACATTTAAAAACAATCTTTCAAGGTTAAACATTGTTTAAACCTCAGAGCAGGGCCAAGAATCATTATCCTACATATAAGTTGCCAGTAGTAGAAGTGAGTCATAGCACTTTCCCAAAAGACAGGCCTCCTGAGCCTAAAGATCACTCCATATCTTATCTGAAGAACTTAAGAGATTACTCAATTCATATTCAAGAGATTTCTTATTTTAAAAATTCCCTCACATCCATTGCCTTCTACTTGAGTTACCCAGAACATTACAAAATGGTCTTTAAATAATTCCCTTAAAAATCTCCTGAAGTAAATGAGTGAGCATATTCATTCCCATTTGATGGAGGAATAAACTAAGGCCTGAGAGCCCAGACCAACATGCATTGCACAGAACCAAAGACAGACAGCATCCATCTCTAGATTCCAAAGCTCTGTCCTAATGTCAAGTCATATTGCCTCTATTCATAGAAGACTTGGATGGAAAATCTGACACTAATTTAAGCAAAAGGGAATAGTTCTCTGGGAACTATAATTAATTCATCTGCATCTAACAAAAGGGAAAAAGATGAATTATATTCATCCTCCCTCCTAAGGTATACCTCCCAAGTGATCTTGGTTAGGTTGGCCAAGCTCTTTGCTGACAATTTCACCACCAGAAAGAACTTTAACATAATGTGTGATGAGGTCTTGAGTAGATCCTGGTGGAAGGTCATAGTCTACAGGATTGTAAATGATCCCATATCTTTCCTTCAGTAAGCCTCAAAGCTTGAATACTTAGTATTACAAGGCAATTGATCTAGAAATAGATGATGCTGGTTGTTGAAGACCTAGGTCTTTTAGCCTGGGTCACCATAAGTGATCTATTTTCTCTGAATTTAAAAAAAAAAAAAAAAAAAAAGCATAATTACGAAGCATAATTCTTCCCTCATTCTCCATAATCCCACAGAAAATTGTGTCTAGGTCAATTCAACTTTATCAGCTTATGCCTCAACTACATGGGAAAAAACTCCCCAATAATAACTCAGTCATCTTTTAAAGCTAGGTAAGAAACATGCATAATTAACAAGTTCAGTGCTCACAGAAAGACGTGGCTGAGGTAGAGTCCTGAAGCACATATGGAAAATTTTAACCCCACCAGCAAAGACAACAGCGCGGTTACCCACACACATCTCTAAGAGCCAGGAGGGTGACCATCAGTCCCCTAAAAAATTGGAAATGGGGCCGGGCACGGTGGCTCAAGCCTGTAATCCCAGCACTTTGGGAGGCCAAGACGGGCGGATCACGAGGTCAGGAGATCGAGACCATCCTGGCTAACACGGTGAAACCCCGTCTCTACTAAAAAATACAAAAAATTAGCCAGGCGAGGTGGCGGGCGACTGTAGTCCCAGCTACTCGGGAGGCTGAGGCAGGAGAATGGCGTAAACCTGGGAGGCGGAGCTTGCAGTGAGCTGAGATCCCGCCACAGCACTCCAGCCTGGGTGACAGAGCGAGACTCTGTCTCCAAAAAAAAAAAAAAATTGGAAATGGATAATATGAATGCAAAATTGCTTTCTTCTTCCTTTTTGGACTGTTGTCATTACCACCCAAAAGGCCACTAGTGACCCAAGGAATGTCTTGTCTAAAGCCTAACACTGATAATCTCACAAACCGTAACTACAACTTTCTAGAACTCACAGAAGTAAACAAAGTTTTTCCTCCTGCTGTTTCTCGTTCTTGGCATGATTTTGCTTCTGATGGTTGTCTTTCCATTAACGTCTTTTTGGGTGGCGAGGATAGCGTCAGTGAAAACATACTTGATAAAATTCGTACTTTATATTACAACTATGCAAAGAATAAACAGCGTTCCCAGGTTTCTTTTTCCTTGGCTTAATCCACAGACCTGTTTCCCACGAGGTAAATGGAGCAGCAGCAGAGGAAGGCTCTAGTCCTTTCACACTCACTGAAATTTTATATGAACTTTTTTGGAAACATAACACAACTGTTCCATCATTTACTGTTTTGTAATACACCTTAAATTATTCCAAATGTAAGCATCAAGTTTTTCCACAACATATTTTTATTCAAAATTAGGTGTGATAAGATTGTTTTAAAAGCACCTTCAAAAATAGCCCAGGTTAGCCTTCATAAAAGTCTAATTACTTAGAGGTTTTTCTAGTGTCCTTGGCTTGGCATCTGGGAACAAAGAGATAATATTGTATAAGAATGTCCTAACTATGTAGAAACCACACTGCAGATGGCAGAAGCTCTTTGGGTGTCTGTCCACATTAGTTGATAGGCATGTGTGCTTTTGTGTCTCTTACCTGAAGGGGGAAGAAGGCCTTTGAGCAAGGAGAAAGGAAATAAAAATAGAGGGGATGTTTTGGAGTTCCCCCTGCTGCCCCCACAAGCTAGGGAACTAGTTTCACACCTAATGGGAAACCAGAGACCAGAACAGACGCTAACGGATCGTCCTCATGAAAAGCTTGGTGAGATTCCAGACACAAGCGGTGCCATGCCTCAGATGACAGAAGAGACAAAGTCAGGGAGAGTCACACCCTTAATCTCCCTCTGCCACAGACCCAGAGCAGCTCCTGGCGGTGGTGGAAGGCACTCCAGAACCTGGGGAGGGTACTGTACTCACAGAGGACTGGGGAGCAGGACAGTGGCACAGCCCCTCCCTTCAATTGCTTGCCAGCGGGAGCTGTGTTCCTGGGCACATCCCCTGTATTCCCAGAAGGAATTGGGAAGATGCGGAACGGGGGTGCTGGGATCCTGGGTGAGCAGCAGGTGGCTAGAAGTCATTGAGATTTAGGCAAGGATGTGATTGCAACTGCATTTGTGCTCACAGATGGCAACACCTGGAGTACTGGAGCAGCTTAGCACCATATCTCTGCAGCTTTCTTTCTCAAGAAATAGGCCCTTTGTCCCCTACAAGTGGCTGGTCACTGCTGAGCTCACCCCAACCTCACGTTCCAGCTGTGCTCATTGTATTTTCACCCTGGTCCCTCTTTTGCTGACCTGCCTCAAGCCTTAGTCCCTCGGAAATAAGACTTTGCCCATTTCTTCCTATCATCTCTCAGAGATTGAAAATAATTATGTGACCGCCAGTTGGGTGCCCTGTTTGTTGCCGACAGTCTTCCTTGCTGCCTGCCTGGTGAAAGCACCAAGTATTGCTTGGCCTTGAAATACCTGGAATCCCATTCTACCTGCTAATTGTCACCTCCTCCAGTCCCTCCGCCATGTGACCGCATCCTTCTGCCTGATTCTGGGTCCCTCCAGGCCTGGATGGTATGCCCACAATAACACGTCCTCAGTAAGCTGTCAGCAGGCATGTTTAACTCAAGGGGACCAAACTCTGAAAATTACTTCCTGACAATCCTGTCAGTGGCTAATTACAGTTTCACTGACATGAAAACCAACATGAAAATAATGTATAGCCTCTTTTAAGTCATGAAGGCAGATATATTCTATCCTCTTATTACAGGGGATCCTCAGGAAAATTTCCCAAATGGAACAGCAAACAGCCTGCAGCAGCTGTCAATTTCCCTGCCTGTGAGAACAGGGGGTATAGTTGATTATGACCACTGTCTCCTCTCCTGCATGTCCATATTGGAGAAACAGGCTGTCCATGGGAAAACAGGCTGTGTCTACTCATTCCCTGGTGAGAGCCCTCTTTGAACAATCCCATGCTCCTTTGATATGGAAGCTTCCCATGAAAGCGATCTTCATTTGTCTGGGACTGAGGAATTTAGGGGGACATGGAGCTTTAAGTGCTAAAACTGGGTAAGACCCAGAAGCACTGGAAAGAGTTGGTCACTCTAAGGGACAGTCCAGTGGGCACTGTGGAGATTGAGTAGTTAAAGCTGCTGAGACCCCTTGTTGTCCATCCCAATACCATGGAGCCTGGGCCCTGGGGGCTCAGGACTACTGTGCATTCCCACCTGGATCTGGTAGCCAGGAGCAGTGAGGATGGCCCCAAACTAAGTGCTATTTGGGCCTTGTCTCAGTCAATAAGTATACTACAAAGTTTATGTTATTTGGGGGTGGGGAAAAGAATCAAATTGTGGCCTGGCAGCTCCAAATCTGGCAGTTCCTTCAACACTACTCTCCAAACTTTTCTGATTGCATAGCCCTAACAGTTGCACAGCCCCATAAAAATATGCACACATCCTCCTGTAGCAGAGGAGGCCCTTACAGGACCGTACTTGAGCAGGACATGAACTTCCACTGTGTTAAACCATGGAAAATCTGGGATTTATCTATTAGCACAGCTAAAACATTCAACTGGAAAAGAATATCATATTCATTATAAAACAAACATAAAAATTAAAGGATGGAGGGCCAGGAAGCTGGTTCATGCCTATAATCCTGGGCCTTTGGGAGGCAGAGGCAGGAGGATCATTTGAGCCAGGAGTTTGAGACCAGCCTGGGCAACACGGTGAGACCTCATCTCTATAAAAACATAAAAATTTTTTTTAAAAATTTAGGGCTGGCCAGGCGCGGTGGCTCAAGCCTGTAATCCCAGCACTTTGGGAGGCCGAGACGGGCGGATCACGAGGTCAGGAGATCGAGACCATCCTGGCTAACACGGTGAAACCCTGTCTCTACTAAAAAATACAAAAAATTAGCCGGGCGCGGTGGCGGGCGCCTGTAGTCCCAACTACTCGGGAGGCTGAGGCAGGAGAATGGCGTGAACCCGGGAGGCGGAGCTTGCAGTGAGCTGAGATCTGACCACTGCACTCCAGCCTGGGCGGCAGAGCGAGACTCCGTCTCAAAAAAAAAAAAAAAAATTTTTTTAATTAAAGGATAGGATTTTAAGAATCAGTATAAACAGATGCTCCAATATTTTCCTCACCCTCCCAGTGGATTACTTAGTGTATTCCTTCAATGTGGGCACATCACTTGGGAGACCTGTGGCCTAAAACTTTTTATGAATATTTTTCTATTTGACGGTGTCCAATGAACACAATATGCAACTTTGCTTGCAACAACTTTGTTCAGAAAATAAGAAACATTCTCCTAAGGGAAAACCTCATGAGCCATTTCTAATGCCATGCTCATAGTAGATCTTTTTCTAAATAAAAACAGACAAAGCAATTCAAAGGAGGTTTGCTTCTTGCAGGTTTTTTGTTTGCTCCTGATTCTTTCTCCTCTTGTTTAGGTGACTCACTGAAGCAGTGGGCTGCACACTGCCATGAGCCGCTTGCACTCTGAATGGATGACCTGGCCTTGGTCTTCTGACTTTGGCCCCGGGCGGTCTTTTGGATGATTACACTGACTGGGATCAGAGCAACAGGTTAATATGCTCAGAAAAGGCTTGGGATGAGAGGTTGCTGGAGTTAATCTTTTTATAGAGATGTGTAACTGTCTAAATTGCTCCTTGTCAAGTAACTCTGAGTGGGGACACAATAGGTAGGTGGTGGCTGGTGGCAGGAGGGCATGAGTCCCACCACTGCCCTTCAGTGTTGCTGCTTGTAGGGAACACGAAGAGCATGCAGGGAAGGGAGATTTGCATTTCCTCTGCATCCCAGCTCCTTCTTGTCCCCTGATCACTTGGAGAATCTCCCGGCTTATGTGACAGATGCTGCTTGGTATCTGCAAGGACAATGGAGTTTGAGGAGCTCATCACACAGAGTCACTCCGTCATTTTGGGAGATCCCTTTTTCTTTTTTTCTTTTTTTTTTTTTTTTGAGATGGAGTCTCACTCTGTCACCCAGGCTGGAGTGCAGTGGCGTGATCTCAGCTCACTGCAACCTCTGCCTCCTGGGTTAAAATGATTCTCCTGCCTCAGCCTCCCGAGTAGCTGGGATTACAGGCAGGTGCCACCACGCCCAGCTAATTTTTGTATTTTTTAATAGAGATGAGGTTTCACCATGTTGGCCAGGCTGGTCCTGAACTCCTGACCTCAAGTGATCCACCCGCCTTGGCCTCCCAAAAGTGCTGGGATTACAGGCATGGGCCACTGCACCCAGCCCCTAGCCCTTTATGATAAGTGAGGGGATAAGGGCATCTAGTGCTTTCTGCTATTGTCCATGATGGTTACGCTTGTAAGAAAATAGTAATATGTTTACTGTCTCTTTTTCTTCTACTTTTTTCCACTCATTGCAAAAGTCAGTGGCCCACATTAATGTAATCTTATAGTTGCAGAATATCTGAGAAATCACTATTCTTGTAAATTTTCCTTTCTCCATAGTTTTTAGACATGCATTAAGGTCACTCGTTTTAATTTCCAAATTTCAGAATCAGAATTCAAAATGACATTGAAAAGTTAATAAAATGTAAAACAAAAAAAACCAAAAAAACCCAGAATCACAGTAGAGTGAGAAGAGGCTAATATTTCTAAAGGGTACCAAGATCCACGATGATTAGGCTTACCTGTGCCTTGTGGCAGGTTAATTTTGGAATAGGAACTGAATAATTCAGCATTAAGCAAATAGGAGTGCATTCGCAAGAACTAAGAGGCAATTCTTCTGCCTTTACCAGCACCAAAGAAAGCATTATTATACTAGATACACATCTAGACTCCAGGTTTAGAAAGAATATTAAAAATTTTTGTCTAAAGAGAACCAAAATTTCTAAATGGTTGGAGAAAAAAAGGTGAAGAATTAGTGCTCCCTAGCCTCAAAATCCAAAAGATGAAAGATGCTTAATAATGGTCTTTCAGCACATGAAAAGGAGTGAGGTCAACAGCTATTCTCCCCTTTCAGTGAAGGCAGAATCAGAGGAAATGTATTTAAATTGCAAGAAGATCGATTTATTACTTGGATCTACTTTTTAGATTTTATAAAATGACTTTCCTCTAAAGGGATCAAGGTGCTCAGATTAGACAAGATAGAATTTTCTAAGTTCAGCAACAACATAAAGGAACAGTCCTTGGTGAAATTATAGTTACTATTTTCACAATTTTAAAAAATTGTGAAAGACAGCAAGACTCTAGAGACTGTCATCTGTAAGTCGTCTCCTGTAAGGAAGGGAAGGGAAGAGGAAGTGGGTGGAGATTCTAAGGAGCCCAGGGCTAGTAACTCAGAAAGGCTGGACTCCATATCAGCTCTGCTCACAAATAGATACCTAGCCTGAGATGACCTTCGAACAAGAAACAGTCCTTTAGGATCAGTGAACCTTGAAGTGACTGCTGATGAGATGTCGAGGTCCACCTAAAGATAGAATTAGTCATAACTTTGGGCTTCTTGGCTATGCTGAGGGCAAAATCAGCAGGAGAAAAGAGTAGGGAAAAGGCCAGACCTCTAAGCGATAAGTCCTTCCAAAGAGGCAAAGGGAAACCAGCGCTTCTGGTCCAGGAGGGCCAGAAAAGACAGTGCATTCCTCCTCCAGGAAAAAGAACAGATAACCAAGTAGGCTTTGGACTGAACTGTTATTCCAGGGAATTCTGCTCTAACTACTTCAGAGAAAGTCTAAATGGCTTTGCAAGCAATGACTCTGATCTGGTTTGGCCTGATTCATCCTACACCTTAGAATCTAAGGCAAAAATTGGGCTAGGGCTGTGGAAAATTCAAAAAGAAATTCGAAGTATGGAGTGGAGCCATCCCCAATCATTCTTCAGTGAGAAACCAGGGGAACAACTGCTGTGTGGTTGCTCAAGGTATTTCCTGGCTCCAAATCTGTCCTGATTATTGATCGTCATTTTTTAACCACTCTCTGTTCTACCATGATTAATCCAACAAAGCAAAACATTTCTAACAAGGAAACTGGGTTTGTATACAGTACTTACTTTATAAATAGTAACTGGAGAGAAATACTTGGAAGTGGTGTTCAGTTTTATTCCTGGGACAAGAGGATTCCAGATATAGAAGAGGAGGGAGAGCAAAATAACTTCAAAGAAAGTCAAATTTGTGGAAACTATGAGAATAAAAATAGAACCAAGAAGTGGCCCAGGGACTTAGCCTACTGGATACCCAGTAGTTTCCAACAAGAAATTTTCAGATCATGAAAGACAAAGTGGGAAGATCTGGAATTTCTTCCTGTGATGATTTTTATAAATAGCATAGTGTCTCCCAAACTTCAAGCATTAACCTAACACTGTCAAAGTTTTAGCCTTTTAATGTAGCACTATCTTTCTACAAATCAGCTTCTTTTTGCTGAAATTAGGAAAAAACAAATTTTATATTATTACAAGTGCGGACAGAGTATAACTTTCTAAATAAAGGATAAGTATAAAAATAAACCCAATGAAAACAAAAAGTTACTAAAATTCTAGTTAGACACTATTGATTGCTGAAGGCTCTGAGCATAAGACTCTTTCTCTGTCGAATAGGGTATAAACCAAAAATTAAATTCTAAGGCCCCCCAGCCATCTGAATGGACTTCCTCCCCAGCCGGGGCTCTTTTAAAATTTAACCTGAGAGGCTGTTTCAGGTCATGATGGAAAGTGAGAGTCGGACATACCCCCTTATACCTCTTCAGCATTAACAGCAACACGGACTTTAAGTCTGATAAGAAACATTTTACAAGCTATTCTCTCTGAAGCCTAGTATCTGAAGGCTTCCTCTGCAAATAAGAACTTTGGTCTCCATAATCCTTTATCTTAACCCAGACATTCCCTTCTGCTGATCCCAGGTCTTTAGATAAACTCAACCAGTTGTCAACCAGAAAAAATTTTAAATCTACCTTTAAGCTGGAAGCCCCCTGCCCCCACCCCACCCCACTTCACATTGTCCCACTTTTCTGGACAAAACCAATGTATTTCTTAAATGTATTTTATTGAAGTTTCATATCTCCCTAAAATGTATAAAGCCAAGTTGCACCCCAACCAAACTGGGCACGTGTTCTCAGGACCTCCTGAGGGCTGTGGCATGGGCTATGATCACTGATATTTGACTCAGAATAAACCTCTTCAGGCTGGGTGTGGTGGCTCATGCGTGTAATCCCAGCACTTTGGGAGGCCGAGGAGGGTGGATCACTTGAGGTCAGGACTTTGAGACCAGCCTGGCCAACATGGTGAAAACCTGTCTCTACTAAAAATATAACAATTAGCCGGGTGTGGTGGCACGTGCCTGTAGTCCCAGCTACTTGGGAGACTAAGGCAAAAGAATTGCTTGAACCCAGGAAGGGGAGGTTGCAGTGAGCCAAGATTGCGCCATTCCATGCCAGTCTCAGCGACAGAGTGAGATTCTGTCTAAAAAATAAATAAATACATACATAAATCTCTTTAAGTATTTTATAGCGTTTGACTCTTTTTGTTGACAAGGGAAAATGGGTGTGCACAGGATGTCAAAAACATGTGGTGATGACTTCCTGCTAAACATGGCAGATAGAACCCATATTCATTTCTCCTCACTTCTGCAGCTTCACTAAAATGCTGGTAAAAGAAAAAAAAATAGATATAAGTAATCAAGAACAAAGAGAATGAGAGCAGATCACAAGAATAAGAGAGAGGAAGTGAAGGTGATCTGGCTGCAACATCGGTCACCCCATCAATTGCCAGGTTGATTCAGCTGATCTGGCTGGCTAGGTGGGTGTTCCCTTCCTCCCTCCCCACTCCATGTGTGTCCCTCCAAAGCTGCATGCTCAGTCAAAGAGGACGGCCATCCTCGATACAGGAGGACCAGTTTTCAGTCAAGGGTATATGAGTAGCTACGCCCTCCTGCTAGAACCTCCAAACAAGCTCTCAAGAGTGGAAGAGAGACATTAGCAAATTTGTGCAGGAAAGACAGCATATGGAGGAACAGTGGCTGGACTGGTAGAGTGCAGAAAGCCGAAACCTACGTGCCTGCTGAAGGAAGAAGCAATGAAGACTGAGACCATCCTTACCCCAGAATCAAAAGCAGCTCAGGAATTGGGCACCCCACGTACCTTAGAGGCCAAAGGCTGGAACATAAGAGTGGTTGAAAGACTGAATAAGGAGGGCTTAGCTGCCCTCCACCTATGCTTCCCACTCCTGAGCCCCACCCTGCTCCCCATCACAGGAGGTGGGAGGCTTATTGCCTGGAGAAACAGAACCAGAGGCTATTGGGGACTTCAGGAACAATAGAGGGTGGGGGTAAAATTCTGTCCTGAAAACAGTCAGAATCTGCATGCTGCACACTGCACAGTCGAAAAACCTTCCTGTCTTTACCTACTGCACTCTCTTTTTTTTTTTTTTTTTTTTTTGAGACGGAGTCTCACTCTGTAGCCCAGGCTGGAGTGCAGTGGCCGGATCTCAGCTCACTGCAAGCTCCGCCTCCCGGGTTCACGCCATTCTCCGGCCTCAGCCTCCCAAGTAGCTGGGACTACAGGCGCCCGCCACCTCGCCCGGCTAGTTTTTTTTTGTATTTCTTAGTAGAGATGGGGTTTCACCGTGTTAGCCAGGATGGTCTCGATCTCCTGACCTCGTGATCCACCCGTCTCGGCCTCCCAAAGTGCTGGGATTACAGGCTTGAGCCACCGTGCCCGGCCACCTACTGCACTCTCAAAAGTCAGGCCTATTATCCTATCTCCAACCCTCTTTCCTTCAACTGCTGAAGGAGGTTTAAAGAGTTGTCTCTAGAGAAACCAAGTGGTACCAGGAAGATTACCTACAGATACTTTGGGGGTTCTCCAGAAAAAAGCTGCCTCCTGACCAATCGTAAGCCCCAGCCATGCACATGGAGCTTCCACATCACTCTCTAATGCCTCTTTCTTAACAGCCAGTTGAGAATTATTAATACCTGATGTTTGGGTAAAACCCCTAAGATCTCCTTTATTCAGATCTTTCTGCAGGACCCTTGTCATCATCTTGACCTCCTAATGCCATCAGGGCTCAGTCCTCTTTTCTTCTTTACCTACTGATATGGTTTGGCTGTGTCCCCACCCCAGTCTCATCTTGAATTCCCATGTGTTGTGGGAGGGTCCTGGCAGGAGTAATTGAATCATAGGGGCAAGTCTTTCCCATGCTATTCTTATGACAGTGAATATGTCTCACAAGATCTGATGGTTTTAGGCCGGATACGGTGGCTCATACCTGTAATCCCACCACACTTTGGGAGGCCAAGACAGTCGGATCACCTGAGTTCAGGTATTCGAGACCAGCCCAGTCAACATGGTGAAACCCTGTGTCTACTAAAAGTACAAAAAATGAGCTAGGCATGGTGGCAGGCACCTGTAATTCCAGTGCTCAGGAGGCTGAGGCACAAGAATTGCTTGAGCTTGGGAGGTGGAGGTTGCAGCGAGCCAAGATTGCGGCCACTGTACTCCAGCCTGAGCGACAGAGTGAAACTCCACCTCAAAAAAAAAAAAAAAAAAAATCTGATAGTTTTTAAAAGAGGCATTTCCCCTGCACAAGCTCTCTTTTTTTGCCTGCTGCCATCCGTGTAAGATGTGACTTGCCTTTCTCCATGATTGTGAGGCTTCCCCAGCCACATGGAACTGTAAGTATAATTAAACCTCTTTGTTTTTTAAATTGCTCAGTCCCCGGTATGTCTTTATCAGCAGCGTGAAAACGGAATAATACACCTACACACACTCCCCTAAGTGATTTTATCCAGTCTCATGGCTGTAAATCATCTTCCTGTGCCAATGACTCCTGAATTTATATTTCCAGCTCAGATCTCTGTCTTAAAATGCAGATTTTTTTATCCAGCTGCCTCTCTGCTTGGAGGTGTAACCAACAATGTATTTGTCAGTTTATGATGCAATCATAAACAATCCAAATAGCTTAGTAGATCATAATGCTTAAGGCCTCTCCTTGATGGTAGCATAAGCCACATCTCAAACACAACACGTCAAGACCGAACCTCCTAATACTTCCCCAAAACCGCTTCTCCTGCAGCCTTCTCTGTCTCAGATCATCACAACATCATCCTTTGGGATGGATGCTCAGGCCAATAATCCAAGAACCATTCTTGACTGTTCTCACACTTCACATTCATTATGTCAGAAAATTCTATTGAGTCTACCCTCAAAATATATCCAGAACCTGACCACTTGCCATCATTTCACTGCTATCTCCCTGGCTCTAGCTGACAGAGACAGGAGACAGCCAAGGGTCCCTGGTGAAACCCCACCCTCAACTCTAAAAAAGCCTGAAGGCTGAAAGGCCGGACTGCTCATCCAGCATGAAACCCGCCACCCTGAGGGAGAAGTGCCCCTGTTCGCCCACCCTTTCCAGACTGATTCTTCCTGAATAAAGCCCGCACGCTCACTGGGGGAACGGGGAGGAGCCACAGGAAGTTCACACCTTGTGCAGGGGGAGGAGCCTGGTCTCCAGCTCGTGGATGGTGACCTGGAATCAACCTGCGAGGCAGGGGCCTGTGAGTAGGACCCCCTCTCGCTTTGCTGAGAGTTTCTTTTTCTTTTGTTTTTTCCTTTACATCCAATAAATTCTGCTCTACTCACCCTTCAATGTGTCAGCACGTCTAATCTTTCCTGGCCATGTGACAGGAACCCAGTTTTAGCTGAACTAAGGAGCAAAAATTCTGCAACACAGCTACCATCATCTCTATATAGCTTTCTAAATGAATTTTGCTATAGCTTTCTAAATGAATTTTGTGCTTCTACCAATGCCTCCATACAGACTCTTCTCAGCAAAGCAAACAGAATTCTCCTTTTAAAATATAAGATCGCCGGGCGCGGTGGCTCAAGCCTGTAATCCCAGCACTTTGGGAGGCCGAGACGGGCGGATCACGAGGTCAGGAGATCGAGACCATCCTGGCTAACACAGTGAAACCCCGTCTCTACTAAAAAATACAAAAAACTAGCCGGGCGAGGTGGCGGGCTCCTGTAGTCCCAGCTACTCGGGAGGCTGAGGCAGGAGAATGGCGTAAACCCGGGAGGCGGAGCTTGCAGTGAGCTGAGATCCGGCCACTGCACTCCAGCCCTGGGCGACAGAGTAAGACTCCGTCTCAAAAAATAAATAAATAAATAAATAAATAAATAAAATATAAGATCATGTCACTCTTTGCTTAAAACCCTGTCATGACTTTCCATTTCACTCAGAGAAAAGCCAAAGTCCCCTACAGTGGCCTTTAAGGCCCAGTGTGACGCAGCCATCTCTGACCTCTCTGACTTGACCTCCTCCCACTCCCTGCCAGGCTCCTCCTCTGCAGCCCCCTGACCTCCTGACTAACCCACTAGGTGTATCCCCAGTTAAGGGCTTTTCCCTGACTATTCTCTCTGACCCAAGAGCTCTTTCTCTACATGTTCACAAATGCCATCTTCTCAGCAGGACCTACATCCATGGCCCTATTGGACATCACAAACCACCAACTCACCCCCCAGGAACCCATCCCATACCCTCTTACAATGCTATCTTTTTTTGTTTTCTTTTTTTTAGCACCGATTACCTTCTAACATAATATATGATGTTCTCTTTTATTTTGAGTTGGAGTCTTTCTCTGTTGCCCAGGCTGGAGTATAGTGGCATGATCAAAGCTCACTGAAGCCTTGAACTCCTGGGCTCAACCAGTCCTCCCACCTTAGCCTCCCAAGTAGCTAGGACTACAGGTATGCACCCACACGTGGCTAATTTTTTAATTTTTTTTTCAATAGAGAGAGCGGGCTCTTGTTATGTTGCCCAGGCTGCTCTTGAACTTCTGGTCTCAAGCAGTCCTCCCATCTGGGCCTCCTGAGTCCCTGGGATTACAGGTGTGAGCTACTATACCCAGCTTATATTATTTTCTTATAATATCATCTGCTTATTGTTTATTTTCTGGCTTCCTCAGCAAACTCCAAGAGGGCAAGGATTTTTGTCGGATTTGTTCATGGATCTAGGCCAAGCTATGACAACAATGCCCAGTACACAGAGGTGCTCAATAAATATTTAATGGGTAAATAATAAATACAAATGAAAGACAAAGGCAAAAAAATACAAGAAGATACTTGGAAGAAACAGAAATGTTACAGAGAATTTTTTAAATAATAACTAAAATCCTCAAATATGAGAGAATCAACTGCATCAATGAAATAAAAAAATGATGGCTTAACATCAGTACCAACAACTAAAAAACAATCCGAGAATAAAAATAAGTTACTGGAAATTAAAATTATGATATCTGAAATTTCAATAAAAAGTTAGAAGTTGAAGAAATTCCTCTGAAAGAACAAAAATTCAAAAATATGAAAACCTGAAGATAAAAGAAAACTAGAGGATCAGTCCTGGAGGTTAACACACAACTAGTGTGTGTTTTAAGAATGAAAGAACAGAGAAAATGAAGGAGAGGAAATTTGGGGGAAAAAACAATATTTAAAAATATTCTGGGCCAGGAGTAGTGGCTCACACTTGTAGTCCCAGCACTTTGGGAGGCTGAGATGGGCAGATTGCTTGAGCCCAGAAGTTCGAGACCAGCCTGGGCAACAAGGTGAAACCTCATCTCTACCAAAAAATATAAATATTAGCAGGGCATGGTAGCACGGACCTGTAGTCCCAGATACTAAGGAGGCAGAGGTAGGCGGATTGCCTGAGCCTGGCAGGTCAAGGCTGCAGTGAGCTGAGATCATGCCACTGTACTTCAGCCAAGGCGACAGAGTGAGACCCTGTCTTAAAACTAAAAAAAATTCTAAAACAGAAGGACGGGAGTTTTCAGGCTGTGAAAAGGCCTCACCTGGGGTTGAGCACAGTGAAGAAAAAGTCTCTCAACAAGCACAATGCTATTAACATCTTGGGACAGCAGGCCGGGCAAGATCCTGAAGCTTCCATAGTTTCCAAACAAAAGGTCCAGAATCAGAATAGCACAGAACATTTCAATAATATCAACGGAAACTAGGAAGTCATGAAGCAAACTTTTTCAAAAACTCTGAGGGTAAGGATTTCTAATACAGAAATGTATGTAACCAAGCCATCCCTTAACTGTGAGGCAAGATAAAGGTGCATTTTCAGATATGTGAAGTCTCAAAACTTTACCAAACATTCACCCTCTCTCAGGAAGCTTCTGAAGGGCACACTTCACTAAAATAAGAGAGAAGGCCAATAAACAGGAAAACAGGAGGTCCAGGAAATCCAAATCAGGAGAGTATAAGGGAAATTTCTAGGATGGTGACAGGAGTCCCAGGACAGCAGCTGTGCAGCAAGCACCAAGAGCATCCCGCAGCTTGGAGCAAAAAGTGGAGGACTCAGGCAGAAATGACTTCAAGACAGAAAAACGTATTACTAGATTATCTAATGCATTTGAATGTAATGAAAGGAGATTTTCAGTTCTGCAGAAGATTTGGGCATGAAACTAAGCAAACAAAGAAACAAAGAGACAATTATTAACCCTAGGGGAAAAAAAATTGCACAAGAAGGAAATGTAACCACAGTATACTATATGGCTCTGCTTTCAACATTATTTTCTTAATCACAATAATATAAACATTGGCTATTGGTTTAACTCAACAGAGTGATATAATGTTACTGGAAGGATGAGGTAAGGAAAAGAGGAAGTAAAGGAGCATGAAATTCTTTCTTCCATGAAAAGAAGCCAATTGACAATGTCTAAAATTTGTGAATCAATAAATAGCAGTGAAAGTATAATGTTTAGAAATACAGAAGTAAATACCCAAAGTAGTAGTCAAAAGGGGTTATCTCTAGGAATAGAGGGTGAGGGGAGGTAGGGACAAGAAAGAGTTATTTGTTGTCATAAAACCTGTAATTCCACTTTATTTTCAGATCATGTACATGTATAACTTTGATAAAAATAAACATTAATTTTGAGGTGTGGGACATGCTGGCTCCAAACCAATACTTTCCACTTGATATAAACATAAGGATTCAAAGATAATTGAGATGAGAATGACTCCTCATCATGTAGTTCAATGTCATTTAAAACCAAGTCTACACACCTCTTACAATTATCTCGTGTACTCCCGGTGGTATTCACCCCACACTTTCAAGCCTAGGGAGTAGTCTGTAAAACCCGCCTTGGAGCAAGTGGGTAATCAAGAGACCACTGTTATCATCTCAAGGACCAAGGCCTGCCAAAATTGATTCAAGATGTAATAAAAAGCCTGCCTAGTCCAATAATCATTAAACAATGCAAATCCCATAATTTAAAAATTTTCCACAAGAAAAACATCAGGCCCAGATTATTTTAAGGCAAGTTCTATACAACCTTGAAGGAATACACTCTTCCAACCTTATTAAAATTCTCTGAGAAGAGGCTGGGCACAGTGTAATCCCAGCAATTTGGGAGGCTGAGGTGGGCGGATCGCAAGGTCAGGAGATCGAGACCACCCTGGCTAACATGGTGAAACCTTGTCTCTACTAAAAACACAAAAAATTAGCCGGGCATGGTGGCAGTCGCCTGTGGTCCCAGCTGCTTGGGAGGCTGAGGCAGGAGAATGGTGTGAACCCGGGAGGTGGAGTTTGCAGTGAGCCGAGATTGCGCCACTGCACTCCAGCCTGCATGACAGAGTAAGACTCCATCTCAAAAAAAAAGAAAAGTTATCTGAGAAAATAGAACAGGATGCTTCCTCCAACTCATTTGAGACTAGGTTCATCTGTATCAAAATGAGACAAGAACCAGACAAGAAAGGCAAAGTACAGGCCAATCTCACTAGTAAACATAAATGAAAAACCCCAAGATTGTAACAAAAGAACCCAATGATATATCAGTAGTGATGCATGAAATGTTTCTTAAAGCACTTATTTTGGGGGATTAAATATAAAGGACGCCCTAGCATTCTTGCAGCAGGCAAGTTCATGATGTTTATGGTGGAACATTCTGTGTGGGTCTGGAAAAACAAGAGCACAAGATGATCAAAAACATGGTTCATGCATGTGAGCTGGCAAGATTTCTCATTCTTACAGGTTTCTGATTTTAAGAAATGGTTCACAGAGAAACTGGCAGAAGATTAATCCTGATCTACCCCTGTTTTGAAGTAGGGAGGAAAAAATAAGATAGAAAATTGTAGCATAACTAATCCAACTTCAGACTGTTGTGGTCTCACAAGGCTCCAGGGGGCCTCTTTGACCCAGTGACCCTGCTTGGGAGACACAGCAGTCCCTCCTGAGATCCCAGCCTTTTCTGTAAATATACCCTGCTGAATTGGTAATAGATGTGGGCAGAGACTTCATGTCCCGAACCCTTCAAACTTTATGGATTCTGAGAACAGTCTTGGCTGCGAAGAGTGACTTGTTATAACTAGATATTGCACATGAACTTAGGGTCTTCTCCATACCCCTTTCCCCTAGTCAGGAATTGTGTCTCTATGAAAGGCACAGATCCATGAAGGGTGGAAGAAGCATTACTTACTGTGCCCGAAATACTCTCTCAAACTCTGGTGACCCAGTGACTGCTGGGGGTGTAACTTTGTATTTTAATCTTGCCTTTCCAACTTGCAAAGCAAAATAACCTGCAAATAAAGGGAAATGTTGCGTTAAAGATGGGGCACGTCATTAGTCATTAGCGAAATGCAAATTTACATCACAATTAGATAGTACTACATACTTATTAGAATGTTTAAAATCAAAAAGACAGATGATAGCAATTAAAAAAGACAGACAGGAGAGGATATGAGAACAACTGAAACTTTCATACAATGCTGGTGGGAATGTAAAATGGTACAACCACTTTGAAAAACAGTTTGGAAGGGAGTCTTTTAGTTAGACGTACCTCCAATGTATAACCCAGTCATTCCACTCATAGGTATCTCCCTAAGAGAAACGAAATTGTATGTCCATACTCTAGGGGCCAAAGCCCTTGGCCCCCTGGAGGTTCACTGAAAATCACTGACATGAGGCAGATTAATTAACAGAAGTTAAAAGAAAGATCACACACATTTATTTCATATGTATACATAGCAGCCTTCAGAACAAAGACCCAGCCCCACAGTGAGGTACAGAAATTCATATGCCATCTTGAGGCTACAGAAATGTGATAGGAAAATAAATCTCAGGACCCCAAAATCACTAAGCCAAGGGAAAAGTCAAGCTGAGAACTCCAGCAGGCAAACCAGCCTCCCATTTTAATTCCTAAATAAGATAGCTACAAAATACAAATTGCCCACAAGGAAACGCTTATCTTCACAGGTGCTGTGAAAGTCATCCCTCTGCTCACCTGAGACAAATGCATATCTGATTGCTTAAGTAAAAATGCGCCGGTCAGTGGCTCACGCTTGTAATCCCAGCACGTTAGGAGGCTGAGGCGGGTGGATCACCTGAGGTTGGGAGTTAGCGAGACCAGCCTGACCAACATGGAGAAACCCTGTCTCTACTAAAAATACAAAAAATTTGCCAGGCATGGTGGTGCATGCCTGTAATTCCAACTACTCAGGAGGCTGAGGCAGGATAATCACAACCCAGGAGGCAGAGGTTGCGGTGAGCCGAGATCACGCCATTGCATTCCAGCCTGGGCAACAAGAGTGAAACTCCATCTTAGAAAAAAACAAAATGCAGATTCACTGAGCCAGACTAAATTGTGTATTCAGTGAAAGGCTTATCAAGGACTCAAAAAATGTAACCTTTATCTCTTATCTATCTATGACCTGGAAGCCCCTGCTTTGAGTTTTCCTGCCATACCTGAACCAAACCAATGTACATGTTGCACATATTGATTGATGTCTCATATCCCTCTGAAATGTATAAAAGCAAGCTGTACCCTGACCACCTTGGGCACATGTCATCAGGACCTCCTGAGGCTGTGTCACGGGC
Source organism: Macaca mulatta (assembly GCF_049350105.2). Taxonomy (NCBI): domain Eukaryota; kingdom Metazoa; phylum Chordata; class Mammalia; order Primates; family Cercopithecidae; genus Macaca; species Macaca mulatta. The sequence continues at coordinate 148,558,220 of NC_133410.1, read as the reverse complement.
ATGTCCTTAACCTTGACAAAATAAACTTTCTAAATTGGTTGAGACTTATCAGATATTTTGGGTTCAGAGAAACAATGCAGGCTCAAAACATGGCCAAAAAAACAGATTATGGTGGTAAGTCAGGTTTTAGTGGCAAGACAGGATATGGGAGGGGAAGAAGAGGAGGCTCAGCTAGCCGAGGGGGTCATGTTATGCAGATGAAATCTCACAGATGGTAGCCCCTCAGAGGAAATAGATGGTAAGTGTTCCTTCCAGATCTTTACAGGTGTCAGACTCCATTAATCTCTCCCAGATCTGGACAAGGGAAGGCCTGGCTGCATTAACGGAGATTCTCCACAATGCAAAGTTCCCCTACAAAAAAACAGCTTTGCAGGGCCATTTCAAAATCTGTCAGAGAAATCTATCTTGGGTAAAATATTTTTATTTCCTTCAGTACAAAGAATTGTACACAAATATTCACAGCAGCTTTGTTTGTAAGAGGAACAACTCTGTGATGGCTAATTTTATGCATCAACTTGGCTAGCATATGGTGCCTAGCTGTTTGGTCAAACACCAGCCTAAATGTTGCTGTGAAGGTATTTTTTTAGATGTGATTAATATTGAAATCAATTGATTTGGAGTAAAGCAGATTACCCTCCTTAATGTGGGTGGGCCTCATCCAATCAGTTGAAGGCCCTAGGAGGTAAGACTGAGGTCCCCCAAAGAGAAAGGACTTCTGCCTCCAGACTCCCTTCAACACCAGATTGTAACATCAACTTTTGCCTACCAGCCTTTCCTGCAGATTTCAGACTTGCCAGCCCCCACAGTTGTGTGAGCCAATTCCTTAAAATAATTCTCCGTGTGTGTGTGTCTATGTGTGAGTATATGTATTGATTCTGTTTCTCTGGAGAACCCTGACTCATATGAGTGTCCATCAACAACTGAGTAGATAAATAAACCATGATAGAGCCATACAATGGGATACTACTTAACAATAAGAAAAAGGAATAAACTATTGATAACTCCCAAAAATGAGTGAATCTCAAAATAATTATGCTGAATGAAAGCAAGGATTTTTTAAAAAGAGTACTACCATATAATTTCATTTATATAAAATTCTCAAAATGCAAATGAATCTATAGTGACATAAAGATTGCCTGGAGATGAGGAGGCCAGGAGGGAGGGGCCACTAAAGAGAGCAAAGACCACCTGGTGCCCATGAAGCTGACCATCCAGAGGCCGAACTCCTCATCCGAGGAGTTTAGAAGTAATTGATCTTCCCTATATCTAAAGCCAGTTTCAGGCTTCTTTCCCTAAAATTTATATGTAACTAGACTTTCTCTACCTCTATACGTCTCTGGAATGCATGCATGACGAAACTCATTGTGCAACCCTTGCTGACATTACGACACCAAAATGTCTACAAATGTAATCATTCATCATGACATTCATGGCTAATATGGACCAAATTACCCCTAAGCTCTTGCTTTAAGGTCCATAAATACCCCTAAGGAAAATCCCCCCCCCCCCCACCCCCAGCACACTCAGTCCTCTCGCTGAGGCAGCCCGTTGCATTCTTCTGCAGCTTTCTCTCAATCTAATAAAACTTTCCTGTTCAAACCTATACTGTTGTCGGTAAATTCTTACTCCCTGTGGGCCAATCACTTTCCATTGCCAGGGCTCTGATACCCTTTACAAGGTAACTTCGGGGATGATGGCTCCCTGCCTGCCGAAGTTTCCCTGTTATAAAACAGTATGACTTTCTTCTCCTTCATTTCATTAGATAATCAACTCTGATGCCTGGGTCCACCTTCATCTTGTGATGAGTTCTGTGGACTTCTTTCACTTCCGCATCCACACTTCCTCCTCTGTCAGTTTTTGAGCCCTCAATAGGTCTTGCCTCCTGTCCTTAACTTCCTCTTTTTACCCCATAATAAACTTCTGGCATTCAAACTGGGCAAGGAACACTCTTAGGGACCTGCCAGCCACCTCAAGCATGGAAATAAAGAAAAACTCTTGAGTTCCTTCAAGGGAAGTTCCAAGCACCTTGCTAGCCTTCAGACCCGCTAAGCGAGAAGGTAATAATAGTTTAAATAATAGTCACCCAAATAAGATAGAGTTACAAGATGTTCGGTTCCCTATAGAAACTAAAGGCAACATCTTAACACAGGTTCTTAGTTGAACACAGGTTCAGAAACCAGGACCCCTACCAGATGGAAAATGCTGACCACTGTCACACAGACCTCAGCTAAGCGGGAACTGAGGACTGAATTCTGACCACCATTCCCTGTTCTAAATCTCCTCCTGAGGGGCCTGCAGAGAATCACACACACAGGTTAAACCTTGTGAAAGGAAAATAAATCTCGGGACCCCCAAATCACTAAGCCAAAGGGAAAAGTCAAGCTGGGAACGCATTGGACAAACCTGCCTCCCATTCTATTCCTAAATAAGATAGTCTCATTCTGCTGGAGTGCAGTGGCGTGATCTCAGCTCACTGCAATCTCCACCTCACAGGTTCAAGCAATTATCCTGCCTCAGCCTCCCGAGTAGCTGGGATTACAGGTATGTGCCACCACGCCCAGCTAGTTTTTTGTATATTTAGTAGCGATGGGGTTTCACTATGTTGGCCAGGCTGGTCTTGAACTCCTGACCTCAAGTGATCCACCCGCCTTAAATACATATTTGATTGCTTCCTTTGATTCAGTAAAAGGCTAGTCAGAAACTCAAAAGAATGTCTCCTATCTACCTATGACCTGGATACACACTTTGAGTTGTCTCGCCTTTCCGGATTGAACCAACATACATCTGACATAGATGAATTGATGTCTCATGTCTCCCTAAAATGTATAAAACTAGGCTGTGCCATGACCACCTTGGGCACATATTGTCAGGACCCCCTGAGGCTGTGTCACAGGCACATCCTTAACCCTGGCAAAATAAAATTTCTAAATTGATTGAGACTTGTCTCAGATACTTTTTAGTTTAGAACCTTAACATTTCTTTCTGCTGACCCCAAGATTTTAGACAAAGCCTTGCTCCCTTAACCAACTGCAAACTAAAGAATCTCTGAATCCACCTGTGGCCTGTAAGCCCTTGTGTCAAGATATCCTGCCTTTTGGGGCCAAACCAAGGTATAACCTCCAAGGATTGATTTATTATTTTTCCATTACCTTCTGCTTTCCTGAAATGTACCCCTGCCTTTAAAAACCCTTGCTTGGGCCAAATCTGGTGGCTTACTCCTGTAAGCCAGAATGTTAAGAGGCCGAGGTAGGAGGATCCCTTGAGACTAGGAGTTCAAGACCAACCTGGGCAACATAGTGTGACCCTATCTCTATAAAACAAATTTTAAAAACCCATTTAGGTGTGGTGGCTCACACCTGTAATCCCAGCATTCTGGGATGCTGAGGCAGGAGGACTGCTTAAGCCCAGGAGTTTGAGACCAGCCTGGATAACATAGTGAGACCCCATGTCTATACAATAAAAATACAAAAATACAGGTGTGGTGATGGTACACGCCTGTAGTCCCAGCTACTCAGGAGGCTGAGTCAGCAGGATCGCTTGAGCCTGGGAGGACAAGGCTGCGGTGAGCCAGAAACGCTGTACTCCAGACTGGGTGACAGAGCAAGACCCTGTTTCAAATAATAATAAAATAAATAAAATTGTAAAACCCTTGCTGGAAAGCAATTGGGGAGTTAGGGTCTTAAGCGTTAGCTGCCCAGTTCTCCTTGCTTGGCACCCTGCAATCAATGCCTCCCTTTCTGTCACTGCAAATCCTGGTGCTTGTGTTTGTTTCTGTGTGCTGGGTGAATGGGCCCACGTTCAGTTGGGTTACAGCACCTATTACTTCCCTTCACATTATTTCGTTCAGTTTTAGGTCCTTACCAGTTGTCTCCCCCACTATCCCCTTGTCTGACTTGTTTTAGTACCTCAATATCTGTTTCCCATGTGCTAATGTTTTAAAAATGGCTTCCTTTTAAAATTCCACACCAAGTGTGTAGTTTGGGTCTCTCCCTGTGTTAGAGTATTAGAGGCAATGTGTTTCCTATATGACCTCCCCTCTCATAAGAAGTCAATATTGATCCTGGTGGAGAAAGGGCTCTCAAAGCAGGCTCTTCCCTTCCACTAATTCCCTTTTGCTACAAAAAGCTGTTGTTTAGGATTTAAACATTGCCACTGAATATCTAAAGTGTGTAAATGCTGGCCGGCCCAGTAGCTGACACCTGTAATCCCAACACTTTGGGAGGCTGAGGCGAGCGGATCACTTGAGGTCAGGAGTTTGAGACAAGCCCGGCCAACATGGTGAAACACCATCTCTACTAAAAATACAAAAATTAGCTGGGTTTGGTGGTGCACACCTGCAGCCCCCGCTACTCGGGAGGCTGAAGCAGGAGATTTGCTGAAACCTAGGAGGCGGAGGTTGAAGTGAGCTGAGATCGCACCACTGCACTCCGAGTCAAAAAAAAAAAATGTGTGTAAATGCTTGGGATTGGAGTTTTTCTCATTCATACTGCAGCCTGAGAGAGCAGAGTGAGGAGAAGGAATGTACAGATGGGCCCTGACTGTCTCCAACCCTGGGCTCCATCCCTCCAGGGCAGCATCAGTCTGGAAAGGCCAATGACTCATGGACTCAGCTAAAGGGATTTGTTCTTTGAGGGGGAAATGAGGACTTGGCCACCCTGCACCTGCTATTACCATTGCTTCTAACATGCTTCACAGCCTTGCAGAAAATACTTGGTGCGTCTTCCTGTTTCCACCTATAAAATGGAAATAATGAAAGATATGTGCTCCTAGACTTATGAATTAGTAATGCACAAGAGACTAGAGCTTCAAAATGAGGCTGGTAGTAAGCAAACTTTAAAAATGCTATATTTTCCTATGCTAATTGCACCCAGTGGGCATCTGTTTGTGACACTAGCAAGTGTGAGGAATGAGCTTCAGTAAATGGAAGAGGTACTGAGATATCCCACCTACTCCCAGCCCAGCCCCAAGAAAGAGGATTCAGCTGGGCTCACCTCCAGCCCAAAGAGAGAGAAGCCCTTCTGTTCTCTCAGGTCAGGGGCCTCAGAGAGACTATGGCTATTTTTGGAATAATATGATGACAGTGGGGCCGGGTGCGGTAGTTCGTGCCTGTAATCCCAGCACTTTGGGAGGCTGAAGTGGGTGGATCACTTTAGGTCAGGCGATCAAGACCAGCCTGGCCAACATGGTGAAACTCCGTCTCCACTAAAAATACAAAAATTAGCCAGGTGCAGTGGTGTGTGCCTGTAGTTCCAGCTACTCAGGAGGCTGAGCTGGAAGAATCACTTAAAACTGGGAGGCAGAGGTTGCAGTGAGCCGAGATTGTACCACTACACTCTAGTCTGGGCCACAGAGTGAGTCTCCGTCTCAAAAAAACAAACAAAACAAAAACAAAAACAAAAATTAGCCAGGCATGGTGGCGTGCCTGTAGTCCCAGCTACTTGGGAGGCTGAGGAGAATTGCTTGACCTTGGGAGGCGGAGGCTGCAGTGAGCCGAGATCACACCACTGCACTCCAGCCTGGGCGACAGAGCAAGACTCTGTCTTAAAAACATATATACATGTATATGATGACTATATGATGAGAGTGGGGTGCTATTTCACCTTCTTTTCTGTAGTTTCAACTTTATTTCCCTTCTGAGTTCATTAAAACCTCTTGAAAATAATCTTCTTTTGCTTTGCCTGTCTTTCCTCTTTCCCTAGCTTTCTCCAGAGATACACATGTGCTGGGGAGAAACCAAAAATAAAATCCTGAGCCCCCAAACAACTGAACAGACTCCCTCTTGGCCAAGGGAACCCCAGAGAGACCTGAAAAACTGAATTCCGTGAGGGGAAGGGAGGTAGGACACACCTGGTTGTGCCCCCGCCCTTTTGGAGTTTAGGCACAACTGCCCAGGATTAAGGTTAAAATGGAGATCATAAGACTAACAAAGCCAGCTGCAGTAAGAAGACACCAACTTGTAGACAAGACCTAAGGCCTTGCAAGGCAATGGTTAACTTACGCCCTACAAGCCATCAAATCTCATTAGGCCAGTTCTTTTAAATTAACCCAGTGTGTGGCTTACTTTTCAACTGACTCTGGCATAGCATCACATGACAGATCTCTTTATTTTATTTTATTTTTTTTTTTGAGATAGGGTCTCACTGTCACGCAGTCTGGAGTGCAGTGGCACGATCTCAGCTCACTGCAACCCATGAGTTAGAGCAATTCTCACACCTCAGCCTCCCAAGTGGCTGGGATTACAGGTGAGCGCTACCACGCTTGGCTAATTTTTTGTATTTTTAATAGAGACAGCATTTCATCATGTTGCCCAGGCTGGTCTTGAACTCCTGGGCTCAATCTGCCCACGTTGGTCACCCAAAGTGCTTGATTAAAGGCATGAACCACCATACCAGCCACCACCTTAATGTAAGCATTTCTTTGTGCTGAATTCCAGTCTTTAAACAAAGCTTTACTCCTTTAACCAATTGCAAATTCGAGAATCTGAGTCCACTTATAACCTGTAAGCCCCCTGCTTTAAGATATCCCACCCTTTGGGGCTGAACCAGTAGATACCTTCCATGTATTGATTTATGTCTTTGCCTATAATTCCTGCCTCCTTAAAATGTATAAAACCAAACTGTAACCCCATTGCCTTGGGACCACCCACTGAAGGTTTCTTGGGTTTGTGTTTTCTCCAAGCCATGGTCACTCATATTGGCTCAGAATAAACCTCTTTAAAAGACTTCGCAGAGTTTGGTATTTCTGTTAACACCCCCGAAGGAAATCAGAATATTGCACCTCAAAATATGACTGAACTAAAGAAGCGGCCTCAAGGTCTTTGTGACCTCTCCACTGCTTCCTGTCTCAACCCGTGGTCTCTACCAAGGCCCAGGATAAGGCTGGGCAGTCCTCTGAAGCTCCCTTATCTACCTAGAAACCAGACCCCCTAAGACAAACACAATTGCCTGCCCTCTCCTCCCTCAGACCTCATTATCTCATGTGGAAAAGAAGACCGAGGAATGCACACACCTGGACGAACTTTTCCACCAGATTAAGCCTGCCCCTCTGGCCCATCAAATTCCAAAGAGAATCATTGGCAAGTTACTTTGTCTCCCAGTCCATTCATTCTCCCTAATAATCGTTTACTACCACGCGAAAGAATTGTCTGCATTCTACATTTCCTCCCTCCCCTGTGAAGAACAGTATATAAGCTGCTGTACCCCTTTGGATTATCGGGCAATCATTCTCTCATGCTGTGCATATTTAAATAAATTGTCATACCCTTTCTCCTATTAATCTGCCTTTTGTCAGCTGATTTTCAGTGAACCTTGTGAGGGTGAAGGGGAAGCTTTCTCTCTGCCCCTTACCCCCTGTGATGCCCACCCAGCCACAGCTGGGTTCCTTCACCCTGTCGCTACCTCTCCATGCAGCAGAAACTTCTCTCTTTGAAGAAGGAACTTAGGATGGGAACTGCCAGTGCTAAGCGCCTACATGGGGCCAGGCACTGTGGTGGGATTTCCTCCCCAAGGTCCGATTAAACCCTCTTTGATGGTGACATTGAAGGGCAGTGTATCCTGAACAGAGACACCTAACTGGGAAGTGGCTAGACTAACAGATACAGCTGTCTGTCTGCAAAACCTAAGCTGCTTCAACCATGGCACATGGTGTCCCAACTCCATGAACACCAGACTTGCAAAAGGAGCAAATTCTGGCTCCTGATGCCAGCTAAACAGTTGTGTCTTCCTCTCTCTGTCTCCTTTGTAAACCAAAACTAAAATTCTAAGCCACCCAACCATCTAAATGGAGTCCTCCTCTCAGCCAAGGGCACTCCAAAGTTAACCTAAAAAAAAACGAGTTCAGGCCATGATGGGAAAAAGGTGTCAGACGTGCCTCATTATATCCTCCTCCCGTTGGAATTCAGGCACAACTGTCCAGCATTAACATTAAAACAGACCTTAATGTTAGTCCAAACTGCACCATTTTGTAAGCCCCCTGCCATTTCACAGACCTTAGTCAAAGTGAAGCTTGCCATGAGGGTTCAGGCCCTGAGAAACATCCTGCCAGCACCTGACCACAAGACACAGGAACATCCTTATCATACCCTGCCAAGCAAAGTCCCAACTGAAGAAATATCCCTGTCAAATCCTGCTGGACAAAGAGCCCAGGGAACATCCCTGGCCAAACCATCTGACCATAGGAACATCTTATCAATATCCTCCAGGGCAGCAGACCATACTGCCCAAACCCCTCCCGCCCATACCTATACGTACCCCGCCTGTAAGCAACGGTGGGCTCTGGCATTAAGCTGGTCCCCAACCTCCACAGGTTTCTGCAATATACCTGTGCTGTTGTAAAGCCTGTGTGTGTGCATATGTGTGTGTGTGTGTGTGTGTGTGTGTCTTAACCCTAACCTTCCCTTTAAAAAACTAACACTTAAGACTTTTTGTAGCAATAAGACACCAAATTCCAGTCTGACTCTAGTATAGTATCACATGACAGATAGCAGGCCTTGAAAGAAATTGAAGTATTTTACCCTAAAATATATTTTCGTCACGTCCTGAAATGGTCCTGCAAAATTGTCTCTTGTGGGAAAAGTCTACATTCTGTAGAAAACCCCTTTCCCTTTCCAGGTCTTTTCTCTGATCCAGGAGAGAATTAACAGAGTCTGGCACCTTTTTAAGTCTCATAAGAAACATTTACAATCTATTCTCTCCAAAGGCTGCTACCTGGAAGCTACATCTGCATAGTAAGAACCTTGGCCTCCACAACCCCTTATCTTAACGCAGGCACTCCCTTCTATGGATTTGAAGTCTGTAGATAAACTCTTTTAATCAATTGCCAATCAGAAAATCTTTAAATCCACCTATGACCTGGAAGCCCATGCCCCACTTCCAGTTGTCCCGCCTTTTGGGACCAAACTAATGTACATCTTACATGAATTGATGTCTTATGTCTCCCTAAAACGTATAAAACCAATCTGTAGCCAGACCCCTTTGGGCAGATGTTCTTAGAATCTCGTGGGGCTGTGTCACCAGCCACTGATCCCTCATGTTTGGCTCAGAATACATCTTTTCAAATATTTTACAGAGTTCAACTCTTTATCAATCTTTTTTTTCTTTGAGATGGAGTCTCGCTCTGTCACCAGGCTGGACTACAGTGGCACGATCTCAGCCCACTGCAACCTCCCTCTCCCAGGTTCAAACAGTTCTCCTGCCTCAGCCTCCCTAGTAGCTGGGAGTGTAGGAGTGTGCCACCATGCCCAGCTAATTTTTGTATTTTCAGTAGAGATGGGGTTTCACCATGTTGACCAGGATGGTCTCGATCTCTTGACCTCATGATCCACCTGCCTTGGCCTCCCAAAGTACTGGGATTACAGGCATGAGCCACCGTGCCCAGCCCTAACGCCTTATTAAACATTCCCTGTCCACCATTAATCATCATTCACCCAGTCTCCTCTCCTCTCTCCCCACCTCTACCCCCTCCTCCATCCAGCCCCCTGACATTCTGGCCCCAGTTCACACAGCCTCCTGCACAAGCAGCAAACAGGGAGGATGAGCACCTCTGTCAGACTTGGGACATCTGTGGACCTGCTCCTGTGCCCTCTGCAGGCCTAGGATAAAGGCTCATGCAGGTTTGGTAGCACCTGTGAGTCAGGAGGGATCGCCTTACACCTGGTAAATTAGGTTTAGCCTAAAGTTGCCTTCTGACATATTTTAAGTTCAACCTAAAGGTCCTCCGTACATTGTGAACTGTACGCTTCCATTTTCTGGGAGTCACTTTCCTTTTTCTGTCCATAAATCTTCTTCTACCACGTGGCAGCCCCAGAGTCTCTCTGAACCTATTCCGGTTCCCCAGGCCCAACTGTGACTCGTTCTTTGCTCAATTAAACTCAGTTAAATGTAATTTGTCTAGGATTTTCCTTTTAACAGATCTAAGTGTTTCTTTAATTAGAAACAAATATCCTGCTCTTCTCCACGACAGATTGTGTGAATCAAACCACAAAACGTGAGTCTGAAGGTTCAAGATCTTCATACAATCTCAAAACAGACTGGCTAGGCAAGACATTAAGTGTGCATGGAGGCCTGGACTGGATCCTCAGCTGTGAGGCCTTCCTGCTTCTGGCTGTTTGTGTAGCCTGCGCCGTCTACAGCTTGGCCCTATTTCCAAGTACAGGCACACTTGGAAATATAAAGAAATATGCATGCTCGGTAAGAAGTCTTGCACTCTTGCACTGGGACCCCTTTCCCCAGCTGACACTGTAGGTAAGATAATATGAATTGAGCAAATGTGACTCCCACGGAGTAAAAGCCCTCTATTTAACCAGGCAGTCGGGATATTGAATAATCCTAGTGGGAAGCTGTTTTAAAATTTAGAGCTAATTACTTAATCTCAAGCTCGTATTTCTGAAGGAAGTTTTTTTCAGCCTGATAATCATACCACCATGGGCAGTTTATTTAAGAAAACACATTAATTAAAACAATGTTCAAGAAATCACAACCAGGTTTAGAAGCAGGCACGTTTCCTTTGGAACACTTGTAATTAATATTCACACCACTTCCTGCAGGTTAGCAGGCTACTAATGCTCGTTTGAACGGACTGTGGGTCGTAACCACAGATGATGCAGAATGGCTGAGCTCTGAGGCCCCACAGCGTTCCAGTTGGGAGAACTAATCTCTGGAATGTTCTCAGTCTCTGCTTGCCCCTGGGAAGGAGGGGAGCAGGCAGCATGGGTGACCCTGAGGCGACTGTGCTCTGAGGACCCAGAGCCACCTGCAAGGGCAAGCAGGAAACAAAACACCGGAACTATCTCCCTCCCTCCCTATCCTCTCTCCCGCAAGCCCTGTCTCTCACACAGGCGCGCGCACACACACACACACATACACACACACACACACACGAACTTCCCATGCCTCTTACTTTGCTGACAGGCCGAGAGAATAGAGACAGCAGCCAGCAGGATCGAGTTCCCGGCCATCTTTCTCACGGAACTATTTGTAGAACGCAGGGGAAGATAAGAGGCGCTTCTTGACTTTGAATGCTGACCTTCCTTATCTGGTAAACAAAGTTGGGGAAGGGGGGGGGAAAGGCTGATTCAAGCGGCTAAATGACCTTTGCCCTGGAACAGAAGTCAGGAAGGCAGGCGGGTCTGGCGCTGCCGGTCACAGATCTTTCTGGGGCTGGGAGTTGCTTCCGGCGTTTGTTTTAAGCCTCTCCCATGGCCGGCGGGCAGGGCTACAGCTCACTGTGGGACCAGCCCTCCAGCCGCAGCGCCACAGTTACACTATCTTCTCTGCCAATGCACAGACTCTCTGGATCCCTTTCATACCCACGCCCTTCCCTCCCCGGGCCTTGCTGAGCCCTTTCTCACCTCCTGTGGAAAGAGTGAGAAGGAAGTACTTACTTAATCCTGATGAAATTTTAAATGCTAATTTAAACCAGTTCTAATTTATTCACGCTGTGAATGGCCGATTTTGGATTTAAACCCAGTCTAGCAGATTGCAATTGTGCCCTATCCCCTGCACCAGGCTTCCTCTCACTGTCACCTTGAGACTCTGATGATAATCTTACTGTTTTTTTTTTAGACAGGGTCTTGATCTGTCACCCAGGCTGAAGTGTAGTGGCACGATCATAGCTCACTGCAGCCTCCAACTTTTGGGCTCAAGTGATCCTCCTGCCTCAGCCTCCCAAGTAGCTAGGACTACAGCCGCAAGTCACTGTGCCCAGCCATTTTTTAAAAAATAAACCGGCCAGCTGCGGTGGCTCATGCCTGTAATCCCAGCACTTTGGGAGGTCAAGGAGAGCAAATCATGAGGTCAGGAGATCAAGACTGTCCTGGCTAACACGGTAAAACCCCTTCTCTACTAAAAATACAAAAAATCAGCCGGGCATTGTGGCACGCACCTGTAGTCCCAGCTACGCAGGAGGCTGAGGCGGGAGAATCACTTGAACTCAGGAGGCGGGGGTTGTAGTGAGCTGAGATCAGGCCACTGCATTCTAGCCTGGGCAACAGAGTGAGACTCCACCTCAAAAATAAATAAATAAGTAAACCAGGATAGATGTTCTAAGACCTCCTCAAAAAAATTAAAAATAAAAATAAAACCAGGATAGATGTTCTGCGAACCTCAAAAAAATAAAATAAAAATAAAAATTAAATAAACCAGGATAGATGTTCTGAGGAGGAAGAGGACCCCTGAGGAAAGAAATGGACCAATATTTAAGTGGAACCCCTAGTAGGAAACTGCACATATGGCCACCACACCTGCCCAGGGCCTCACCATTGTCAGACAAAGACACATGCCACCCAGGCAGAGCACAGGCCTCCACAGCTGGGGGCTTCTTCTGCAGAATCCATTTATCACAGCCCCCTCCCCTCTGTCAACACAATCGTTTTGCTCTTTAGAGATGCAGATTCTGGCCTGAATGGTGGCTCATGCCTGTAATCCCAACACTTTGGGATGCTGAGATGGGCAGATGGCTTGAGCTCAGGAGTTTGAGACCAGCCTGGGTAACATGGCAAAACCCCATCTCTAAAAAAAATACAAAAATTAGCAGGGCGTGGTGGCACGTGCCTGTAGTCCCAGCTACTTGGGGGACTGAGGGAAGGGGATTGCTTGAGCCCAGGAGCCTGAGACTGCAGTGAGCTAAGATCATTCCACTGCACTCCAGCCTGGGTGACAAAGTGAGACTCTGCCTCAAAAAAATAATAAAAATAAAGATGCAGCATCCCAAAAACCAAAGCTGGGGGCTTTCCTCACCCCATCCTACAGCACTATTAGAGGGTATATCTTGGCTTAAGCTGCTATAACAAAGATACCATAGACCAGTGGCTTATAATAGCAATTTATTCATCACAGTCCTGAAGGCTGGGAAGTCCAAGATGACAGTGCTGGCCAATCAAGTTCCTGGTGAGGACCCTCTTCCTGGTTTGCAGAAGGACACCTTCATGTTGGAGAGAGAGAAAGAGCAAGCTTCCTGGTCACTCCTTATAAAAGCACAGATCCCATTATGGGGGCCTATGCTCATAACCTCACCTATAGCTAATTATCTGCCAAATGCCTGATACCATCACACTGGGGGTTAGGGTCTCAACATATCAATTTCAGAGGGGACACAAACATTTAGTCCCAGTGCCTGCTGGGGAGGGCAGTTGCCTCAGCCTCACACAGACCCTACAGTTTAATGACATAACCTTGGGCCTCTCTGAGCCTCCATTTGATAAGATGGGGCTAATAAGAGCTGAAGTGAAGTTTAAATGATATAGTCCTATTCTAAGGATTGAATTAGTTACTACTTATAGAGCACTTAAAACAGCACCTGGCATAAAAAAATGTATTCTGTGTGTTTGCAAAATAAACACACAAAGTATCTAGACAAGTACTTAGCATATAGTGTACCTAATGTTAAAAGATACTTTCAGAAGTAAAAATCATGCCTTTCATACAATATAAAATGAAAACATATCAAAATTTTTATGTAACTCATTCATGAGGGAACCAGTAAGATGTTATAACCAATTCAAAGGAGAATTCACGGAACTACACACATATAGGAAAGAGGGAATAACAAAATTAATTTATAAATAGTTGCAAGCCAGGTCTGCTCAAAGTTTCTTGTTGGTCTTCAGACTTCCTTGGCTGTCTGCTCTTGAAATCATTGACAACTAAGATCAGATAAGAAGACAGAGCCAAGAAGCAAGGGCAGCACCAAATTGTCTTGTATGCTCAGTTTAATAGTTTCGGGCTTCAGTATATGGCAGAGATTCTAAACTGCAAACTAGCTGCCCTGAACCCGTATCACCATCTACTATAATAACCTCCCAATGACAGATCTCGAAGGAGAGGTCTACACTAGGCCTGTGGGCAGGCAGAGGCTCTCAAAGTCAGAGAACTGCTCGGGAAGAGAGGAACAGCAGCAGGAGGAGCTGAGCAGAGAATTGTGGCCCTGGCTGATAACTGTAACTTTTGGGTGTTGGTAATCTTATTTTGAGAAACTCTTGGGTACACCTGTACTAGTCAACTGGTTTAAAAACAACAACTTCCCAGCTTCTGGACAAATCCGGAGGTTCCCTGCTGACTTCTTCAAGTCAATCTTAAGTCAGTCCCCCAAATCCAGATTCTAAGAGAAGTTTGACACAAAGTAAAAAAATTAAAAATCAATTAATCAATAAAACCTCAAGTGCTTCAAAACCCCATGCGTCTATTTAAAAACATCTTCATTGTCAGTATATGTAGTTATTGCCTCTATGAAAGTATAAAAGAATTGAGCATTGGATAATGAAATATCACCTTCTGCAGTGATAAAATTTCCAGGTGGCCCACAGCTGAAATACTGCCATAGCATTAACAAAAACTCACAAAAATTAGAGTTTCTCTGTATGTTTTCCCTGGATTGGTTGAAGAGGAATGGCATTTTCCCTGTATGTGGTTCCCATAGATCCTTCTAGTATGTTCCATTTATTACATTTTCCTATGAAAAGGAAAATAAAAGGACAAACAGCATACTGGTAATTGCTACGGTCTGAATGTTTGTCCCCTCCAAAACTCATGTTGAAATTTAACTTCCATTATTATGGTAGTTATTAAGAGGTAGGGCAATAAGAGGTGATTAGGCCATGAGATCTCTGCTCCCATGAATAGATTAATGTTGTTATCATAGGAGTGGATTGTTATAAATGTGAGCTTGGCCTTCTCTAGCCCCCTCCCTCTCTTACCCTTTGGGATGACATAGCACAAAGGTCCTCACCAGATGCCAGCACCTTGACATTGAGTCTCCTAACCTCCAGAACTGTGAGAAATAAATTTCTTTTATTTATAAGTTACCCAGTGTGTGGTATTCTGTTATAGCAACAAAATGGAATAAGACAGCAATGATAGTAAAATGTTTTTAAAATATTTTTATTATCTATGTAAACTCAAAAGAAACCTGAAAGAGTTTCTGAGGACTTCAGTTATTACTGAATCACTGTTACCAAAATTATACTCTAGGTAAGGTGAAACAGAGAGGCCAAGATGTGATCGCAAAAAACAAACCTGAACCATGTGAAAGAACTGCTTTCATGAAATGTAAACTCTAAAAGTAACTCTTTCAGTATAATTTTGGTAACAGATTAAAAGAAATGATATATTAAACTATAGAAATGTTTTTCCTCAGCCGGGCATGGTGGCTTACACCTGTAATGCCAGCACTTTGGGAGGCCAAGGGCAGATCACCTGAGGTCAGGAGTTCCAGACCAGCCTAGCCAACATGGTGAAACCCCATCTCTACTAAAAATACAAAAATTAGCCAGACATAGTGGTGCACATCTGTAATCCCAGCTACTCGGGAGGCTGAGACATGAGAATCACTTGAACCCAAGAGGTGGAGGTTGCAGTGAGCCGAGAATGTGCTGTTATACTCCAGCCTGGATGACAGAGCAAGACTCCATCTCAAAACAACAACAACAACAAAAAATGGTTTTTCCTCAAACCAATTGCAACCCCCCCAAATTATTCCCTGGTCTCACCCTCTCTGTTCACTTGTTACCCTTCCAAAAAAGACAGCACATCATACAGGTTTCTGCTGATCTCTACAGCAGTGCTGTCCTCACTCCCATCAGGCCAGGTAGCAGAAAGAGACAGAAAATACACCTCTTTCCCAGGAACTATCAGAGTGATCACGATTATCAGTGACCACATAACTCTCCATGTACCCAGAGTTCATTACATTATCTTGCTAGAAGTACTGACTAATTGAAGAATCCTGTAACTACGCAGCAGTTTTTCTGGGTTTTGTTTTGTTTGGAGACGGGGTCTTACTCTGTCACCCTGGGTGGAATGCAGTGACGTGATCATGGCTCACCGCAGCCTCAACCTCCAGGGCTCAAGCCACCCTCCCACCTCAGTCTCCTGAGTAGCTGGATTTAATAGCGGCTTTAACACAGTAAGTTTTTAAGCAAAGTTCAGATAAACACAATTTGAAATTATGCTCCATTTTGCTACATGTTGCAAAAATTTAGGAAATTTTAGTCATCCTGCAGAATACGTTCTCCCATTTCAGAAACTGCAGCATTTTGCTCTGTAGCCCTGAGTGTGAAGAACTGAGCTAAAGAAGGCAAAGGCATTTTATTCCCATTGAGGAGACTTTGCCCTGGACCAGACAGGGCAAAAGGTTACAATTGAATGCCAGCCACCTTCCAGCAGAAACTGCCCACTACCCAACACCAGTAATGACATATCAAGGCTCAAAGATAAAGACAGAAAAAGAGAAGAAAGGCAAGGAAAATAAAGATCAGTTACCAATGTAGTGTAGAAAAAAAAGAGTACAAGGTTTGAGCTAGTGATCTAAGCTCCTATCTCTGTGTCGTGGTGGACAAGTTGCTAAACTTCCTGGACATGTGTTTTCAAAGGGAAATACTAATACTGACCTTGCAGGGTTCCTCTGATGAATAAATGAAGTCATGTGAGGGAAGCAAATAGCACAGAACCCGGCATGATGCCGGCTGTCCACAGGTGTCACCACCCTGCCCATTCTCTCTGCCATCCCGATGCCCTCCAACCCTGGGTGGAAGCAGAAGAGACTAGGCCTATTTGTTGAAAAGGCCATATTACGAAGCAACAGATGATCTTAGAATGCCATTAGAATTTCTGAGACAGCACAGATTTCCCAGAAGAATAGAAACAGAGCATTTGAATTGCTTCAAAATGGCTTTTGACAGTAATAGAGGGTCTCAACCTGAGTTGTCTTAAGTTTGCATAAGGCTTAGGAGAGGATAAAATAAAGTAGGATCTAGAGATTGGTGAGGAGAAATAGAAGTCCCCATTCTTGACAGCTCTCAGCTCATGCAGCCCTCCCCACATACACAGTCACACTCGCACACACACACATCCAGATTCACACACATTCCTATGCACGCACACCCACACTCATAAACACCCACACACACACACACACACACACACTCGTGAACTCACACATTCACATTCATGTACTCCCATCACACATTCAAAACACACACTCATACACTCACATACTCTACAAAAACTCATGTTCCAAAAGGGGATTTGTAAGCTGAATATTCAGACCTCAGAAAACATATTTTCACAAAAATAATATTATGGCCAGGAGCAGTGGCTCATGCCTGTAATCCCAGCACTTTGGGAGGCCGAGGTGGGCGGATCACTTGAGGTCAGGAGTTTAGGACCAGCCTGGCCAACAGGGTGAAACCCTGTCTCTACTAAAAATACAAAAATTAACCAGGTATGGTGTTGCGTGCCTGTAGACCCAACTACTCTACTAAGGAGGCTGAGGCAGGAGAATCGCTTGAACCCAGGAGGCAGAGGATGCAGTGAGCTGAGATTGTGACACTGCACTGCAGCCTGGACGACAGAGCCAGACTCCGTCTCCAAAAACAATAATAATATTATAAATGGTTGCCATATTTCTAGGTTACCACACATGAAACAAAACTTTTTATTTTTTATTTATTTATTTTTTTGAGACGGGAGTCTTGTTCTGTCGCCCAGGCTGGAGTGCAGTGGTGCGATCTCGGCTCACTGCAAGCTCCGCCTCCCGGGTTCACGCCATTCTCCTGCCTCAGCCTCCGGAGTAGCTGGGACTACAAGTGCCCACCACCACACCCGGCTAATTTTTTTGTATTTTTAGTAGAGAGGGGGTTTCACCGTGTTAGCCATGGATGGTCTCGATCTCCTGACCTTGTGATTCGCCCCCCTTGCCTCCCAAAGTGCTAGGATTACAGGCGTGAGCCACTGCGCTCGGCCTGCTTTTGTATTTTAAACCAAATTTGAACCCATAAATTAGGTAACATACTGCATTATTGGCAATTAAGCAACAACAACAAAAAGAACGCCCAGCGCAGTGGCTCACACCTGTAATCCCAGCACTTTGGGAGGCCGAGGCGGGCAGATCACGAAGTCAGGAGTTTGAGACCAGCCTGACCTACATGATGAAACCCCACCTCTACTAAAAATACAAAAATTAGCCGGGCGTGGTGACATGTGCCTGACATCCCAGCTACTCAGGAGGCTGAGGCAGGAGAATAGCTTGAACCAGGGAGGCAGAGGTTGCAGTGAGCCAAGATTGTGCTACTGCATTCCAGCCTGGGTGACAGAGTGAGACTCCATCTCAAAAATAATAATAATAATAAAAAGAACTAATACTATTGGTTTACCTTTTTCATGGAATCATTACAATTTTTTTAAACTGAATAACATTTTGTATTAGATGCTTTAAAACAGGGTCACTGGCATGAACATGCCCTGGCTCCCATAGGCCATGCTCAGAGCTTGACTGTTGAACTTGCTCGGACAGAGCAGCAAGAGACGGAACAGCCTAGAGCCCAGAGGACTGAGGTGCTCCGGATGAGCCCAGGGCTGCTGAGAAGGCCTCACTCTAATGAGGGCTGCTCATGCCCACCCCGCCAGCTCCCAAATCCAGTCAACAGAGGGCAGTGTGCTAGGCCCTGTGCCAACCACTGAACAGAATTATCTCAACTAATCTGCATAGTCAAACCGCAAAGTGCATATATTATTCCCATTCTTCAGATGGAGAAACTGAGGCTGAGAGGTTAGTGACTGGCCCGGAGTCAGTACAACCCAGGCCTGCTGCCCCAGAGCCTTTACTCTTAACTTTGGCTGCACGTTGGAATCATGTGGGGAGAGGTCACTAAAAAATACAGAACTTCAGATTTAATTAGCTCAGGTTCAGCCTGGGCACCTGAACTTTTTAAAGCTTCCCAGATAATCCTAATGCACAGCCAGCTGGAGAACCACTGTCTTAACCAATGTTTCTCAGCATAGCCCATACCACTACTACCACACCGGAGGCGATAGAAACACACAGATGTCTGAGCTCATCCAGGATCCATTATGACACACCAGCAAAGCACACGTGGTCTCATGTAACTTGCACAAAACTCCTAGGAGGCTGTAAATTATTCCCATTATATAGATAAGGAAACTGAAACTGAGATCTATAAAGCTTCAGGAGCTTGACTAATCACTCCATTTCACTGCATCCCAAAGAGGGAAGATGGGGCAGGGCTGTTGAGGGGGTGAATAAGCTGGTAGGTGCCCATAGTGAGCATCAGTGGTGCCAGGATAGAGGAGAAAGGGGTGTGGAAGGTTCTGCAGTAGCAGAAGGGAAGAGGTGAGGCTGGGAGAGACGGGACCTGTAGGCCTCAGGGGTGCAACCCAGGAGAAATGCTGGTTTCCACTGGAGGAGTTTACAGGATGCCTGGGTAGAAGAGGGAAGGACAGATAGACATGGGAGGGAAATCTGAATCTGAGATGGGACAACAGGCTCCAAGGCACCAGCAGAGAAGTGTGGCTGGAGCCCAGTCTCAGCTGATTGGGCCCAGTACTTCCCTGCCCACTGGCTTCGATGTGCATGGAGACCGGTGATTCTCACATTAGAATCACCAAGGGCGTTTTTGAAATAAACACTGATTTAACTGAAAAATCTCCAGGACGACCAACTACTGCCTCAGAGAAGTTACTGAAGTTTCCATGCACCAGAGGGGAGTTTACTCTCTTGAAACCTACAGCATAGCATGTGATGGGGCTACTTAAGGAAAAAAAGGGGTACTGTGGCTTCACTTGCTGTCTCTCCGGGGCTTGTTACGGCAAAAGAAAAAGGACAAGCTATTCCTCTTTTGATGAGAAAACACGAAAGGTTGATGGATTAAGAACAAACAGTTAAAAGCAGCTCTTCTTCACTTTGAAATGTGGTGCTAAACCTGCATCTGGGCTGACACCCCAAACAACAGTCATTTCAACACAGCACAAGCCTGTTAGAACATGACTCACAAAAACACCGATGTGACTCAATCAGAGGCCAAGTCATGTCCTACACAAAAAGAAATGAAACACAACAAAATGAGAAACCTACTGGCCCCAAACAGGAAAGCCCTAGTGTGCCACTGTTAGGCATGCAGACCTGTGACTGTATCCTTCAGCTACCTTAGCAAGATGATAAGGAACTTTGAAAACTGGGTGCCTCTTTCTTTCTTTCTTCTTTCTTTCTTTCTTTCTTTCTTTCTTTCTTTCTTTCTTTCTTTCTTCTTTCTTTCTTTCGTTCTTTCTTTCTTTCTTTTTCTCCTTCTTCTTTCTTCTTTTTCTTCTTCTTCCTTTTCTTTCTCCCCCTCCCCTTCCCCTCCCCTCCTTCTCCTCCCTCTTCCTCCCCCTCCCTCCTTCCTCCTCTTCCTCCTCCTCTTCCTCCTCTTCCTTCTTCTTCTTTCTTCTTGCTCTTCCCTCCTGCTTGCCCTTAGAGTGTGCCTGGTACTCACCTTTGCTTCTGGGACTTGGGCAGGATGATAGCCTTGGAATTTCAGTCTCTGGCCCTTCCCAGACAAACCTGTCTGGGACAGGAATTCCAGACAAAACAGCTTATCCGCCTTTCCACGCCCCCTCCTGCATGAGCCTATTTCTCATTCTTTTCTCAGAGGTCCCACTGGCTGGTCATCTAATTTCATCCCTAATTTGCAGTAGAAGGATTCTAACAGCACACATTCAGAGCTGGGAGCTGCAGTTTAAGCAGTTCTATCAAAATGACATATTTTGTGAAACCGCTAGGGGGAGCCAATCCAGGACTGCCAGACCTGCTGGGATACCACCACCGGAGGTAGTGGTCATCTAATTTCACCCCTAATTTGCAGTAGAAGGATTCTAACAGCACACATTCAGAGATAGGAGCTGCAGTTTAAGCAGTTCTATCAAAATGACATATTTTGTGAAACCGCTAGGGGGAGCCAATCCAGGACTGCCAGACCTGCTGGGATACCACCACCGGAGGCAGCTCAGCTTCCAGGCAAGCCACACTCTGAGGTCCCTGTGATAGCTTACTCCTCCAGGTTTCCGGAAGTCCCTACAGATGCACATCAGCGAAAATAGAACAAGTCAGTTAACACAAACTGTCAAAATCATGTCTAAATGACGTCCTATAAAAATTCAGTTTTTCAGAGATTTTAACACATTGACCATTTCCAGTAAGCAACTTGTAACACAGTCAATTGCTCAAAACCCACAGGTGCTCAAATGTGAAATACCAGAATTTAACCCTTAGTCCTGATCCGCTCAGAGCTAGACAGAAGCCAAACACGGATGCTGCCCCAAAGACGTACATTCCATGGAGAAAGGTCAGAAAAGGACACTTTACGTTTGGCATCCCTGTGGGAGACTGCGAGGGGATAGAGGAGGGGTAAGAAAAGACACAAGGTTTCCACCTGGTGGTGGGGAAATCCCTAGCCAAGGAGATGCCCGTTTTTTAATCAATATTCTGAGGAATCGGATACCACACCTTGGACTTTGATTTGATCCCTTGATGTACCTCTAGCTCTTAACGTGGCTTGGTTAAAAAACAAACAAACAAACAAAACCTTTGCATAAATTCTTTGGAAAGGAGTGGATCAGAGAGCTGGGCAGTGTCTGAAGAGTTTCTCAAGATCAGGCAGACTTGTTGGTAAAACATCTGAGAACTGGGTTTTATTCATACCGGAATGAGGGTACTGATTTGCACTGAAAGAGAAAAATCTAAAGCAAGGAAAGGGGGCCAGGTGCAGCGGCTCATGCCTGTAATCCCAGTAACTCAGGAAGCTGAGGCAGGAGGATCACTTGAGCCCAGGAGTTCTAGGCTGCCGTGAGCTATGACTACATCACTGCACTCCAGCCTGAGCTGCCATCTCAAAACAAAATAAAAAAAAGAAAGGAAAGAAGGAAGAAACCAGAAAATAGGAATGAACATAAGGCCGGGCACGGTGGCTTATGCCTGTAATCCCAGCACTTTGGGATGCCGAGGTGGGTGGATCACTTAAGGTCTGGAGTTCAAGACCAGCCTGACCAACATGGTGAAACCCCATCTCTACTAAAAATACAAAATATTAGCGGGGTATGATGGCACGTGCCTGTAGTCCCAGCTACTCGGGAGGCTGAGGCAGGAGAATCACTTGAATCTGGGAGGTGGAGGTTGCAGTGAGCCGAGATTGCCCCACTGCACTCCAGCCTGGGAGACGGAGCAAGAATTCGTCTCGAGGAAAAAAAAAAGAATGTGCGTAAGTAGTATTTGCCCATTCATTTATTAATTCATTCATCAAATGCATTGAGTACCCACCACATGCCAAGCTCCATACTAACTGTTGAGACGCAGGGATGAGCGAGACAGCCAGCCCTGCTCTTACAGTATTTACAGCAGAGTGAGGAGGATGCACATTAACACACCATAACCAAAGCGAATTAATTCGTGATCAATGTGGGGAGTGCTGTGAGAGGTCCCAGCTGCCATGTAAGTGTACATCTGGGAGGCAAGAGGAGCCTTCACAAAAGCGACATTTTGGCTGAGGACTGATCCTGAAGTGTTAGCTAGATGAATGGAGCACAGGTGTGTGTGTGTCAGAGGATGGACTGGAAGGAGAAAGGGAATATTCCAGGCTGAGAAAGAACAGTAAAAGGCTTGCAGAGGGAAAGGCTATGGCATGGTCAAAGAATCCTGAATGAAGTCCAGTGTGATTGTTGCTTAGAGACCTGGAAGAGAGTAGTGTCTGCTGTGCCAGGGTTGGCCCACATTGGGCCATGTTAAGTATGCTTACTTCATACTAGCTGTTCTCAACCTGGGATGATTTTGTCCCTCAGGGGACATTGGGTGATGCCTGTAGACATTTTACGTGTTACAGCTGGGGAGTGAGGTGCTACTGGCACCTAGTGGGGAGAGTCCAGGGATGCTGCTAAATATCTCACATTGCACAGGGCAGCCCCCACAGCAGAGCTGCCCGGCTCACAGCGTCGGTAGTGCTGAGGTTGAGAGGCCCTGTTTACAAGGAGGATGTGAAACCTGTCATGGGTTTTAAGCTGGAAGGTTTTGTGATGAGATTTGTTTCTAAAAGATCACTCTGACCCCAGGGTGGACTGACGGGGCAGTATCACTCGTGCAGATATGAATGGATCTGTTGGGAAAGCATATGATGGTCTACGCAAGAGAAGATGTTGGCCTGGCCTGGGGAAATGTCAATGTGGATGGAGAAAGAGATTTAAAAGAACAAATCAATTGAATTTCAGGGCAGATGGGTTGTGGAGGGTCCCTTAGCACATGCTTTCTAGACAAGGCTGGAATGCTGAGACTTTATTTGGCAGGTATAGTAGTATCAGGGCAGCAAAAGTGATGGGAGAGCCAAGTACGGCAGAGCGGCCGGAAGCAGAGCATGTCCTCCTGGGGCGCTGCTTCGGATGAGCTGTGATGAGACACAGCCGGTCACTGCGCAGGCGCCCCAGGCAGCACTCGGGGAGGGGGTCTCCGGACAGGTGGAGTAGAGAAACCGCACCTCAGCGCAATCCACTGGAGGGAGGAAAGGAGAGGGAACTTATCTTCTTTTATTATATATATTTTTTAACTTTTAGTTTAAGTTCGGTGTACATATGCAGGTTTGTTACATATGTAAACATGTGTCATAGGGGTTCGTTGTGCAGATTATTTCATTACCCAGGTATTAAGCTTAGTACCCATTAGTTATTCTTCCTGATCCTCTCCCTCCTCCCACCCTCCACCCTCCGAAAGGCCCTAGTGTGTGTGCTCCCTCCATGTGTTCTCAGGAATTTATCTTCTATACCTCATCTCCCATTGGGGCAGTTTCCCCCACGGCAGTTTTTAAACAGAACTGCGAATTCTTTGCCATTTCTCCCATCATGAGGTGGGGACACGCAGCAGGAGTGATGCTGCGCAGCTTCTTTGTTCACCGGGGCCCTCATGCTTGGAGCCCTCGGCTGCCATGGGAGAAGTCAGCTACCCAGAGGGTACCATGACAGCCCACATGTAAGCACTCTGGGTGACAGCTCCAGCTACAGCCCCAGCACGCAGCCCCACCTGCATGGATATGCGTTCATATGAT
Organism: Macaca mulatta; assembly: GCF_049350105.2. Lineage (NCBI taxonomy): Eukaryota > Metazoa > Chordata > Mammalia > Primates > Cercopithecidae > Macaca > Macaca mulatta. The sequence goes on along the minus strand of NC_133410.1, from coordinate 148,534,372 downwards.
TCTAGCCCACAGCTGTGGGGGCACTCCCAGCCATTGTCTCCTCAGCTGAGGCCTCAGACATTGAAGAGCAGAGACATGCCAGTCCTACTGTACCCTACTGACCCACATAATTCATTAAAGCCTAATTAAATGGTTGTTATAAACCCCTAAACCTTGGGGTACTTTGTCACACCTGAGTAGTCTCGAGAATGACCTCATTGCAAGGTAACAACTCAGCCTCCCAGGGTGCATCATTTGCCTCCAGTGATTCCACCCCATGCCCTGCAAGTATGGCACTTCAGACAGGAGCCAGGGACACCAGGAGTATGGCTGGTGGCCCTTAGGTGGCAGGATTGCAGAGGCCCCACAGGAAGTCAGCTGGCCACAGCAGAGCCAAGGTGGAGCGTGTGGCTGAGAATTCAGGAGAGAGGATGAGCTCAAGAAAATTGGACACTGCACTGCATGTGCCTGATAAAGGATAGACGGAGAGGAAAAGGGAGTTAAGGATTTCCACATTTCTGGTTTCTCAACAACTAGATTCATTAATGATGGGGCAATTTACTGCCACAGAATTTAGACCAAAGGAGGGGGCTAGGTTTGAAGTGCCTGTGAGTCCATTAGAAATGACAAGAAGTGGGAGCCTAGGTCACCAAAGATGGTCAACGTCATTGATCTTGAGACCACAGGGCCCCAAGAAGGCTTAAGGGTCTGTCCCTGATTCTTGTTTCCTGTTTGAGAAATATTTTGCAGGTGTCAGGCTGGGACTCTTGACCAGCTGAATCATGTATTTCCGGAACAGGGTGTTAAAGAAGACAGAAGCGACCCAGGAAAAAGCATGGCTTCCACAAGAGCTGCCATATATACAAACACACGCGCCCTACAATGCTGGCAGGAGAGAGAGCAGCAGATTGATTGAGTTGGTTAGTTAGTTATTATTTGAGACAGGGTCTTGCTCTGTTGTTCAGACTGGAGTGCAGTGACATGATCTCTCTTGACCCATCAGATTTATTTTTTTTAAAATCTGGGAGAGGAAGGCCGGGCGCAGTGGCTCAGGCCTGTAATCCCAGCACTTTAGGAGACTGAGGCTTGTAGATCACAAGGTCAGGAGTTCAAGACCAGCCTGGCCAATATGGTGAAACCCCGTCTCTACTAAAAATACAAAAATTAGCCGGGCGTGGTGGCAGGCAACTGAAGTCTCAGCTACGCAGGAGGCTGAGGTGTGAGAATCACTTGAACCCTGGAGGGGGAGGTTGTAGTGAGCTGAGAGCATACCACTACACTCCATCATGAGTGACAGACCAAGACTCTGTCTTAAAAAAAAAAAAAAAACTGGGAGGGGAAAGTATTTTTTTATTTTCTAATATGTTAGAACCCTTTCTCAATGTGTAACTCTCCTCATTCTTCTCCCTCTCATCTTTAACCAAAATTGTAAATGTTCTACATATGTATCATGTTAGTTTATTCTGTGTTATTTAGATAATTGGTGCCTTTGACTTACGTTCTTGTAAGTGTTGCTTTAGTTCATAGACTCATAATATTCCCAGACTTGAAGCCTGCCTTAACATTGATAATGTAAAACAATCATCTAGGCCTGGAAGTCTAGAGTGATGGGGAGCTCACCACCTCCTGTTTCTGATCAGAGGTAGGTGAGATGCCTTCTGCAGCAAGAAGTCAGGGGCAGGCCTGTGACACTAGCTTTGATTCCTACAAATGACCAAATGAGGGACAGGGCCTGGTGGTCTCCCAGTCCCAGCTGAGGCTCCCGTGACCTGTACCTTCCTGCCCTCCCAACTCTCAGGTTCTCCCAACAGCCCTCCCCTAGCTAATTTCATAAAAGGCAGTGCCTATAGCACTAAAACTTTTGATCAGTCACAAAATCATGGGAAGAGAAAGAAATACAAGAAGAGAGAAAGAAGGGAAAGGGGTGAATCACTAACAAAGGCACCATATCCCCGATACTGTACTGTTCTGGGTGCTTTTTTCTCAACGAATTCTCACAAAATCCTGTTGTTATTAGTGATCCATATTTCTTACATAAAGAAACTGGGTCGCAAAGAGATTATTACTTAACTTGCCCAAGATTCTACAGCTAAGAGTCGCAAAGAAGTTATTACTTAACTTGCCCAAGATCGTACAGCTAATAAGATGCAGAGATAGAGTCCCCTTTTGACTCCAGTCCAGTGCTCCTTGCACTATTGCTTTCTTCCCAAGAGTCATTGTATCCACTCCTCTTACAGAAAGGAAGGCGTTAAGTTTGGGGTAGACGTGGCTGTGTATGCACAAGAACCACTGTACCTCTCCCTGAGCTCCACCAGATGGCGCAGTGGAAGGCTAAAATCCTGCTGCCTTTTATCAGTGCACTTGGCGAGACAGACAGGCGTGTGGGAGACCAGCTGCAGGGAGAATGTCAAAACAGAGTTCTATTTAGGAAAATGAAGCCTTCTGCCTGCCCCGTCTCCCACCGGGATCCTTGGATGGCTCTCGGCAGACTATAAATGAATTCGCTTCTTTCTTCCTTCCCCATCCTACTGCTAACCCACATCTCTGATTCTATTTTCTCTCTCTCTCTGACACAAGGGCACTAGTTCCACCCACATCAGAGAATAGTGTGTCCTGAAGAGAGAGAGGAGCAGCCAAACTGGGTGGTGGGGAGAATCAAGGCCTGCAGTTCCCTGTAGCAACTGGAAGGGCATTTCCCAGACATATCCCTTCCTGCCTGCTTACCCAACACACACACACACCATAACACAGACACACACAACGCACACATATCATAACATACACACATCTCATAACACCATAAAATACACATATCATAACATACACATACACACGAACATGCACACAACACACGTGCTAATCTAAGGGCCCTGTCCTAGCCTGATGTGGCTGCGGTAATAAAGCACCACACACCATGTGGCTTAAACAGGCTTGAGGGAGACCAGCTGCAGGGAGAACGTCAAAACAGTCCTATTTAGGAAAATGAAGCCTTCTATTTTCTCAGAAATCTATTTTCTCACAGTTCTGGAAGCTATAAGTCCAAGATCAAGGTGTGGGCAGGTTTTGTTTCTTCTGATACCTCTCTCCTGGGCTTGCAGATAGATGCCTTCTCACTGTGTCCTCACAGGGTCTTTTCTTTGTGCACCCTGGTGTCTCTCTGTGTGTCTTAATCTCCTTTTCGGACACCAGTCAGACTGCATTTCAACCTCATCATCCCCCCACCCCCACCTTTTCTTTTTTTTACTTTAAAGACAGGGCATCGCTCTGTTGCCCAGGCTGGAGTGCAGTGGTGTGAACATGGCTCACTGCAGCCTCAACCTCCCAGGCTCAAGCGATCCTCTCACCTCAGCCTCCAGAGTTGCAGGGACTACAGGTGTGTGCCACCACGCCCACCTAATTTTTTAATTTTTTGTAGAGACAGGGTCTCCCTATGTTGCCCAGGCTGGCCTCAAACTCTTGGCCTTGAGCAATCAAGCAATCCTCCCTCAGCCTCCCAAAGGGCTGGGATTTCAGGCATAAGTCACCGCATCCAGCCTATCACCCGGCCTATCATGTGGTCTGTCTCCAAATACAGTCATATTCTGAGGTACTGGGAGCTAGGGCTTCAACATATGACTTTGGAAGTGGGAGGACACAACTCAGTCCATAACAGGACCAAATCACTTATTTTATTTTTTTTAAATTCTGAGTAGTGGGTACAACTTTGTGCTTAATAAAGATGTTTGACCCCTAGAGGTCACAGGAGAAGCCCTAGGTTACGACATGCTCACTAACAAATGAAGCTCATCAATTGTGTGACACTAAGGGTAAATATGGCTGAAATGATCCAAGTAATTGTATGATGAATCCTCCCAGGGGCCTCACATGGTTACCTGGATAGATCTGGTTTGGAGGTCGCTACTGATGACCAGAACATCACCAGTGTGTACTTCTTTGTGAAAAGCAGTATTTCTCTGTTCACTCTCCTTTGAATGTCCTCCAAAGCAGACCATTCCTGGAGGTCATAGAACTCCCTCATTCTCTGGGATTTTTCTAACCTGGAAGATGGTGCGGAGAAGCCTTCCTAGATCTCCCTAATATAACCTGGGTGGCTGTAGGGGTAGCAGAGTTGTCCTCAGGTTGAAAGTTTACAGCAGAGGGTCTGCTCAACCCAGAAGTATCCCAGGCCAGGCTACGTGGTGCCTTGTTTAGAAGAAAGTCATATAAAATTAAGAAACTCCAAAGAATGAGGATCACTTGAGGCCAGGAATTTGTGACCAGCCTGGCCAACGTAGACAGTCCACGTCTCTACAAAAAAATAAAATAAAATTTTTGTATCTAGCCAGATGTTGTGGCAGGCAACTGTAGCCCCAGCTACTTGGAGGGTTGAGGCAGGAGGATCACCTGAGCCCAGAAGTTGGAGGCTGCAGTGAGCTGTGATTGCGCCACTGTACTTTGCAGGGGCAACAGAGCCAGATCCTTTCTCTAAAAGAAAAGAAATTTCAAAGAATTTGTCCCCTCCCAGAAGGAAAATTTTATATATATACTATGTGTGTGTGTGTATATATATATAAAAAATATATATGTGTGTGTGTATATATATATGTGTGTGTATATATATAATATATATGTGTGTGTATATATATATAGAGAGAGAGAGAAGGAGAGAGAGAGAGAAGGGAAATAAATAAAGCAGCTTCTGCCTGACGAGGCCAATAAGGCCTGGGGTCTGGGATCGGGGTTTCTCAAAGCTGGGCAGTGATCATGAGGTCACTTTGACACCTGTGGACCTCCACCACCTGCTGTTCCCAAAACAACTCTGCTATCCCCTCAGAGGGCAAACTAGCACTGTCTGCTGACCTTAGTAATTCTCAACCTACTCCCCATTTGACCCTCTCAAGGGGGCAGCTTGCCTTCTTTAAGACATACAATTTTTGTACTTGAATAAAGTTAAAGTTACATGAGGTTGAAATGCAGCCATAACTGAGTGCAGGCAATAGTTGTGAGTCCAGCCTCCTACAGTTAAGAGTTGCGCTGCTTTGGGGACAGGGAGAGACAAGTAGCAGAGGCCAGTTCCCTGAATGCTCTCCTTAGTGGTGGGAATTTGTCCAACCTGTTTAGAAATTCTACTCCGTGAGGGGTTTTTTTGGTTGGTCTTTGTTTTTGTTTTTTTTTGAGATGGAGTCTTGCTATGTTGCCCAGGCTGGAGTGCAGTGGTGTGATCTCAACTCACTGAAACTTCTGCCTCCTGGGTTCAAGCAATTCTCCTGCCTCAGCCTCCCAAGTAGCTGGATTACAGGCGCCCGCCACCATGCCTGGCTAATTTTTGTATTTTTAGTTGAGATGGGGTTTCACCATGTTGGCCAAGCTGGTCTCGAACTCCTGATCTCAGGTGATCTGCCTGCCTTGGTTTCCCAAAGTGCTGGGATTACAGGCATGAGCCACCACGCCTGGCCTGCATGAAGTTTTGATTAAACAGTTCAAAATTTATACACAGGAAGACCTCGTTTTATTGTGCTTAGCCTCATTGCACTTTGCAAATATTGTATTGGTTTGTGGCAACCCTGTGTTATGCAAGTCTGTCTGTCTCATTTATCCAACAGCGTGTGCACACTTTTGGTCTCTGTGTCAGCATTTTTCAGCAATAAAGTATTTTTAAATTAAGGTATGTACATTGTTTCTCCAATGCAATGCTATTGCACACAATAGACTACAATATAGTTACTTTTATATGTACTGGAAAACCAAAAAATTTTTGTGATTCAACCCACTCACTTTTTATGATATTTGCTTTATTGACGTAATTTGGAACCAATCCCATAATATCTCGAAAGTATGCCAGTAATGAAGTACTACCTCACATCGGGCCCCATGCTAGGTGCTGGAAATACAAAGGTAATAGTCTACTGGAGGAGACAGGGATCTAATTAAATTTATTTATTTATGTATGTATTTATTTATTTGAGACTAAGTCTTGCTCTGTTGCCCAGACTGGAGTACAATGGCGTGATCTCGGCCAGCTGCAACTCCCGCCTCCCTGATTCAAGCAATTCTCCTGCCTCAGCCTCCCGAGTAGCTGGGATTACAGGCACGTGCCACCATGCCTGGCTAATTTTTATATTTTTAATAGAGACAGGGTTTCCCCATGTTGGCTGGTCTCAGACTACTGACCTCTGGTGATCTGCCCATCTCGGGCTCCCAAAGTGCTGGGATTACAGGCGTGAGTCACTGTGCCCGGTCATCTAATTAAATTTAATACAGTAAGGCATGTGCAATAATAAAAGTTTGTGTAGGGTGCAAAACCAGCCAAAAGAGGAAAGAGTTAATTCTTCATGGGAAGGTCAGAGTGGGCTTTACAGTGGAGGTGACCCATGGACAAGGGTATTTGAAGGATGAGTAAGAGTTCACCACACAGAAAAGGGTGGAACAGAGAAAGCTCCACCCAGAAAGCACACAAGGCCTGGAACAAAAGCAGAGTGATGCGAGACAGTGTGTCTCCGGAACTGCAAGCATTTTGGTAAGGTGGAAGCAGAAAATATGTGTGAAGGAGGAATGTAGGATGAGCTGAGAGGGGTAGGAGACAGATCATCTAAAAGAGCCTCAGGTAAGCTCATGCAAGGAATGTGAACATTCTTCTGAAAGTCTTTATATGATTTGAAGCAGGTTTGTGGCCTAGTCAGGTGGAAATATGAGAACAGCCTGGGGGAGGAAGGATGATGGCTACTGCAGTCGTCCTAGTGAGATCACATAAGGCCAGTGGCAATGAGCATGAAAAGGAGAGGATGCGTTTACTAAATATCTGGGAGGGGTTTAGTGTGTGTGGGAGAGAGAGGGATTTAGATACGACTTCATACTTTTTTCTAGAGTGATTGGGATGGTGGTGCAAGAGGTGGAGAATGTTAGAAGGGAGTTGATTTGGAATGAGAAGGTGAGAAGAATTGTCTTCAGCATGCTGTGTTTGCCAATCAAGTGGAAATGTCAATAGGCCTCTGAATATATGGGTGGTCTAGAGCTTGAGGAAACATCAGGATTGGCAGAAGAGATGCAGGCATCATCAACATATAAGCATTTAAAACAACTTTGATGATAAAATATCCCAGAAAGTGTGAGTGAGAAGAGAGAGCAGAGGTTGGAACTATGAGAGACAACAAAACATAATGGCTCAGCCCACAGGATGGGAGGAAATATTTGCAAATTATGTGTCTGATAAGGGAATAATATCCAGAATATGGCCAGGTGCAGTGGTGGCTCACACCTGTAACCCCAGCACTTTGGGAGGCCAAGGCAAGCGGATCACTTGAGCCCAGAAGTTCAAGACCAGCCTGGGCAACATGGTAAAATCCCATTTCTACAAAAAATACAAAACTTAGCTGAGTGTGATAGTCCATGCTTGTAGTCCCAGCTACTTGGGATGCTGAGGTAAGAGGATTGCTTGAGGCTGTGGTGAGCCGTGATAGCACCACTGCACTCCAGCTTCACCCTATCTAAAAAAATATTAAATTAAATTAAATTAAAAATCCAGATTATATCATGAACACTTACAACGCAACAATATAAAAGCGAACATCCCAATTCAAAAATGGGCAAAGGATGTAAATAGACATTTTTCCAAAGATACACAAATGGCTGTCTCGGTCTATTCGGACTCCTGCAACAAAATATCATAGACTGAGCAGTTTCTTAAGAACAACAAATTGTTTCTCAAGTTCTGGAGGCTGGGAAGTCCCAGATCAAGGACTGGCAGATTTGATGTGTGATGAGGGCTGTCTTCTGGTTCATAGAAGACTAATTGCTTTCTAAAGGCCCAACCTCTTAATGCTGTCAAATTGGCAGTTAGGTTTCAACATAAATATGTAGGGGGTGGGGGACACAGTCAGACATGGCAACGTGAAAAGATGCTCAACATCACTAGTCATTAGGGAAATACAAATCAAAGCCACAATGAGATGCCATTTTACACTTGCTGGGATAGCTATAATATTAAAAATGGAAAATAGGTGTTGGTGAGGATATGGAGAAATTGGAACCATCATACATTGCTGATAGGAATAAACAGCAATGTTTATTTCTGTTTATTTCTGTAAATGGTGCAGCTGCTATGAAGAACAGTTTGGTTGTTCCTGAAAAAGCTAAACACAGAATTATGATATGAGTCAGTGATGCCACTCCTAGGTGGGTACACAAAGGGATTGAAAGCAGGAACTCAGATACTTGTATGCCAACATTCATAACTGCATGATTCACAAAAGCCTAGAGGTGGAAACAATCTATGTCTCCATCAAGAGATGAGTGGTAAAACAGGCCGGGCGCAGTGGCTCACGCCTGTAATCTCAGCTCTTTGGGAGGCTGAGGCGAGTGGATCACCTGAGGTCAGGAGCTCAAGACCAGCCTGGCCAACATGACGAAACCCCATATCTACAAAAAACAAAAACAAAAATTAGCTGGGTGTTGTGGCACTCACCTGTAGTCCCAGCTACTCAGGAGGCTGAGGCACAAGAATCACTTGAACCTGGGAGGCCGAGGTTGCAGTGAGCCGAGATTGTGCCACTGCACTCCAGCCTAAGTGACAACAAGACTCCATCTCCAAAAAAAAAAAAAAAAAAAAAAGATGAATGGAAAAACAAAATGTATTATATGTATACGGTGAAATATCATTCAGCCATAAAAAGGAATGAAATTCTGACACATGCTACAACACGGATGAACTGAATTGCACATTTAAAAATGCTTAATGATAGGTTTTATGTTATATACATTTTACCATAATTTTCAAAAATTAATAATATAATAAATATGTAATAACTTAATGCAGTATACAAAAAACAATGGAATTGTATACTTTAAATGAGTGAATTGTACGCTATGTGTCATATGTAAAGATTGAATGGGCCGGGCGCGGTGGCTCAAGCCTGTAATCCCAGCACTTTGGGAGGCCGAGGCGGGCGGATCACAAGGTCAGGAGATCGAGACCACAGTGAAACCCCGTCTCTACTAAAAATACAAAAAATTAGCCGGGCGCGGTGGCGGGCGCCTGTAGTCCTAGCTACTCAGGAGACTGAGGCAGGAGAATGGCGTGAACCCAGGAGGCGGAGCTTGCGGTGAGCCGAGATCGCGCCACTGCACTCCAGCCTGGGCAACAGCGTGAGACTCCGTCTCAAAAAAAAAAAAAAAAGATTGAATGGAAGACCAGGCGCAGTGGCTTACACCTGTAATCCCAGCACTTTGGGAGGCCAAGGCAGGCGAGACCTCACCTGAGGTCATGAGTTCAAAACCAGCCTGGCTAACATGGTGAAACCCTAAAAATACAAAAATTAGCTGGGCATGGTGGTGCATGCCTGTAATCCCAGGTACTCAGGAGGCTGAGGCATGAGAATCACTTGAACCAAGGAGGCGGAGGTTGCAGTGAGCCGAGATGGCGCTATTGCCCTCCAGCCTGGGCAACAGAGCAAGATCCTGTCTCAAAAACAAACAAACAAAGAAACAAAAAAGATTGAATGGAGATTTCTCAAAGAACTAAAAATAGAACTACCATTCTATCCAGCAATGCCACTACTGGGTATGTGCCCAAAAGAAAAGAAATTATTATATCAAAAAGATACCTGTACCCATATGTTTATCCTATCACTGTTCATGATAGCAAAGATATGGAATCAACCTAAGTGTCCATCAACAGATGACTGGATAAAGAAAATGTGGTGTACATACACATTAGGATGCCACTCAGCCATAAAAAGAATGAAATCATGTCTTTTGCAGCCACGTGGATGGAACTGGAGGCCATTACATTAAGTGAGACAAGTCAGACACACAAAGACAAATACTGCATGTTCTCACCTGTAAGGGGGAGCTAAATAATGTGTACACACAGACATAGAGAGTGAAATGACAGACAATGGAGACTTGGATGGGTGGGGGATGGGAAGGGAGTGGAGGGTGAGAAATTACTTACTGGGTACAATGTACATTCTTTGGGTGACAGATACCTTAAGAGCTCCGACTTCACCACTACGCAATCTGTTCATAGAACAAAATTACACCTGTACCCCATACATTTATACAAAAAATTTTTAATAAGTAAAGATTGACCAGAAGAAGATTTCAATGAAGAAGACAGAGAGGGGCTGGCACAAGCACTAGGAGAAAAACCAGGTGAGTGTGACACCAAGGAACCGAAGGAAGGGAGTTTCAAGGAGGAAATGGTCAGCAGGGTCAAGTGCCACAGATGAGAACAGACAAAGCATTTACTGCGTATCACCATTGAGAAATTTACTCAACTAGGCATTCAACCCACTTTTATTGAGCACCACAATGTGTCCAGGGAACTGGGAATACAAGACAAATGAGTCGAGCAACTTACACTTTGGTGATGAAGACAGACAGCAACCTCTGTGGGCAGAGGTGCCCCCGCTCAGTGTCATGTAAGCTGGTTGCACAGGGTGCTGAGGTGGAAGAAGGAGAGGCAGGTATACCAGAGAGGAGAGCTCAAGGAGGGCAACGCAGAGCAGGTGACACAAACTGAGTTTTGAAACCTGTAGAAGACGAGGAGGACATTGGTGCTAGCAAGAATAGCACATACAAAAGCACAGGGGTATAAAATGACTCTTTGCGTTTGAGGAACAGCAGCTAATTCGCTGTGGCTGGAGCCAGGGAGTGTGATGAATGCAGTATGGGTAAGATCAGCAGGGCCCTGGGCTTGGAGGAGTTTGAGGAAGGTGGCGGGACTGTGAGCAGGGAAGCCGGTGAGAAGTTTGTTGCCATAATCCAGCGGAGAAGTAAAGCAGGCGTGAGCTAGGGTGGCAGCAATGGGAACAGAGAGGAAAGAAAGGGCATTGGAGTACATTCTAGGAAAAAAATGTACTAAGGGCTGTTCAAATATATGGGCTGAAAGATGGTAGGATTTGGTGTGGTTAAGTGGTACCGTGTGGTGCCTTTCACTAAAATGAGAAATACAGAAGAAATGAGTTTGCAAGAAAGATGATGAATTCATATGCTGAGAGACAAGGGGAGCATCTCCCCAAAAACAACTATCAGCAAGAATCCCAGCCCTGAGCCATGTGTGGCTAAGCTAAGTATTTCAGATTGTAAGAGAAAACCAAGTTCCCATCCTCCTGTATTCCCAGCATGCCTCAAATCCCTGTTTGCCATAGTTACTGTCCTCTCTCCCTGCACCTAGGACCTCATCAGGAGTACCCTATGACCACTTGACTATGGAAGACAAAATTCAGGTCTGATTTACGCAGGGTTCTGCCAGATCGGCTGGGCACTATCTGAAATATGAATGGCTACTTAAGTCTGAAGTAGTGGCACGTGCAATACCACGGCAATGAATGAGGCATTCAATAAGTCCACAGGTCATGGTTTAGGCAGACACGCTGCAGACCTGGAAGGCAAATGAGTATCCAGAATAAGTGTCTATTGCAGTGAGAACAAAGTGCTGCCACTTTCATTAGGAAAGTGATCTTTTGTAATCAGTCACCTGCTACCAGGTGACTGGCCGTGTTTCCCATTATCTGAAAGAGCTGGCCTGATAGAATGGTGAGATGGTTTCACCTAACATGAAATCTACTCACTTTAAGTGTACAGTATTGTTAACTATATGCACACTGTTGTGCAGGGGGATGGCCTTTTGGTGGGCCACTTATGGTACCAGCTCAGTGGCAACCCCTTGTGGAACTGGGGAAATGTCCTCTAGGTTGCATGATATTCTAAATCAGCAACTGTGTGGTTCTTTTTCTCCTATAATTAGGATTCACAGGCTTGAATCGTTTCGCTGTTACACCTAATGATCCTCTAGGGAACATTTTGCTTCCCATCCATGCCACTTTAGGCTCGGTTAGCCAAGATATGTTGGTTCCCAAGGAAGGACTGCTTCTATCAGGGACTCAGCAATGGTTCCATTAAACTGGCCGCTTTGTGTTCCTCATGCCAATGCATCAATAGAAAAAGAAGGGGGTTCTTGACTGGTTAAGATATTGGCCCTGATTATCAAGGGGATTGGGATTGCAACCACACATTGGGAGTATGAGCGGTATGTCTGGAATGCAGGAGCTTCCCTGGAGAGTGTCAGTACTCATGCCCTGGATTAAAATCAACAGAAAACTGCATTATCAGGACTGCTAATGGCCTGACCTTTCAGCAATCATGCCTTAGGTCATCCACCAGGGAAGGGATCATGTCCAGCCAAATTTGCTAAGTGCAAAGGAACTATGGAATAAATAATGGGAGAATGTAGTTATAAATACCAGCTATGAGCCGGGTGCAGTGGCTTATGCCTATAATCCCAGCACTTTGAGAGGCCGGGACAGGCAGATCACTTGAGCCCAGGAGTTCGAGACCAGTCTGTGCAACATGATGAAATCTCATGTCTACCAAAAAAACAAAAAAATACAAAAAATAATGCACACGTATCCCAGCTATTCAGGAGGCTGAGGTGAGAGGATGGCTTGAGCCCAGGTGGCAGACGTTGCAGTGAGCCATGATTGCACCACTGCACTCCAGCCTGTGCAACAAGGTGAGACCCTGTCTCAATAATAATAACAATAATAATAAATAAATACCAGGTATAACCATGTGACCGCTTTCAGAGTAAAACTGTAATAGTTATGAGTATTTCTTTCTTATTTTGATAATAAATATACATATAAACTATTTTTTCTTTCCCTTTCTTTCATCCCCCTGCATCTAAATGCATCTTTACAGCTCATGGAGACAATGTGACTCTGTTAGAAGACAGATAATCATAGCCCAAAGAGGGATAAAGGGACTTTGGATGCTCTTTTGGAGAAAGAGTTAGTATGGGTTTGGTTATATAATGGACAGTTGCATTATGATAGATGAAAGGGCTCTTTATTTAGAAGCAAATCTAAGTATCATTTAAAAATGTGTACAGATTCCATGCTGGTATGAACTCTGGTCGTTTGTAGCATGTTAACTTAGCTAAGCTGGAACTGGGTTCTCCATGTTCTACTCCCTTCCTGAGTAGCTCTGGATTAGTCTGGGCCACAAAAGAAACATTATGTGTAAGATTTGGAGGGCAGAAGTGCAGCAGCAATGATTGACTTTTGATACTTGGAAGGTCAGTGCAAAACACAAGATGCTGTTGCAGCTCGGGCACATCATCCCTTGTGTGCTAGTCAGCTTGTTGGCAGCAGGCAGCAGGCAGCTGCAGCTCCACGGCTGCGGCTGACCTCCTGCCTCAACTGCTTTGACGCTGGGCAGGTGCATATTGCATTCCATGATAAAGGGCACCAGATTCCACTGGAGATCACTCGCATCATCAATGTAGGAGGTGGGAGGGGTTGAGAGACCGATAGGAGTTTCGGTCCGCCCTAATGGAGTCTGGTGTATCCACGGAGGTTCATGTGTCCTTCGTTCCCCCTCTCACACCTGTCTTCCTTTCCCAACTGCCCAATTGCCTGCCCTATAGCCTTCAGCCAGCAACTGAAGCAACAGCTACAGGCAGACTGGATAATCAGTCCCACAATTGCACAAGGTCAAGCTCCTATAATAAATCTCTTTATGTAAATATATGTGTGTACACGGGCGTCCTTATGTGTGTGTAAATATGTGCACGTGTGTGTGTGTGTTTCTGTTTCTCACACTGAACTCTGAACACAGAGGGGAAGGGTGAGAATGGATGCCAAGTAACAAAAGGGAAAGACTGTTCCAGTGGTTGGCCTCTTTTTTCTTATATCTTTTTCTTATTCTTGCCCCGCTCTGCTCCATATTGTTGGGGCCTAACCCACATGGGCTGAGTTTCCCAGGCTCCTTGTTCAGCTGGCTTTCAGCTTGGTTTATACACCAGGAAACCGTATTGGGAGCTAGGAGGGTAGTGGGGAGAAAAACTCAAGGAGCTTCTCCCTCGCATTCTGTCTTGGACAACATCTCTGGCTCTATCTGCGACTCTTGCCTGTCTCCAGCTCTTCCCAACATACTCACCATGCTTTCACCTGTCAGACAGTGACTTTGGTCCTGGGCTGGTGATGTGGTCTCCTCCTTTGTCTCTCCAACTTAATGGTGGTAGCAGCTTCATGCTGTTGCGTCTTTGGGTTATCTTACCAGCCCTTGTTTGACTTCTCAGTCCATCCGTCGCCTACATAACCAGTTCCCTGCATTACATTCCCACTGTTTGAAACACTTAGAGTAGTTTCTTTTTGCCTGGCTGGACCCAGGCTGACACAGCCCACTTGAAATTTGCATTCATAAATTTAAAGTGAGACCCATCAAGATGGCATGTGACTTTTCCCAGTGGCATTCAGTTCTTCTTCAGGGGCAGACATGGAGTAGGCAGAGTTGGATGAACTAGGGCTAGAGTTTGGCTAGGAAAATTTGAAGTAATGGGGAAGTTGAAGGTGAAGGATGGCTTTTGGCCAAGTTAGGAGAGAAGTGAGGTTATGAAAGCTGAATGGCAGTGTGAAGATGAGACCATCAGAGGCTTAAAAATCCACGTGTGGGCGATCATTGTTAGAGCAAGGGTGCTGCAGCTAGTGAGCAGAGAAAATCCATAAGGGTAATCAAGGATTTTAGGATGCTCGAAAGCAAAATTTTGGAAGAATGCAACAATTAGTGATGATAAGATATATAGTATGACCGTGGGAATGAGTGGCTAGAAGGGTTGGAGGCTAGGCTCAGGGAAATGAGATGAAGAAACTGAAAAGCCAAAGTGTTGAATGGATTATTTATGGAGATATTGAACCAGTGAAACTCTAAGATTTCTGAAAGACTTGGGTCTCTCATCTCTCACTTAAACCCTAGAGAATAGGGGCCCAGCTTGTTCTCTTCTCTATCTGCTCTTCTTTCTCAACCATTACCCTCCATACATGGCCATGGCTGTTTGTGTATTCCACAAGCTCCGGTGGCACAAAGCTGTTGTATATAATAGACATTTACCAAATGTTTGCAGGTAAAAGAGGAGACCACAGCAGAGCATGAAGCTAGAAATGATTTAAAACTAAACATTACACATAATGTCCTAGAGTCCTTGACAGGAATTTCTCAAGGACAATTTTTCCCCTTAAATCTTCACCTCTGCCAGTTTTGTTCAGGTCACCTCCCTCTGTTGAGACTCTTCACTTTTCCTCCTGTCCAGGGTATCTGAAACGGCCCTCATAGGGTTAACGAGAATGACAAGCCAGGCTTTAGGCAGAACTGTAGTTAGGCGTTGACCAGGGTGCGCAGGTGCACGTGCACTTTGACACACTTCCCTGCAGCTGCTAACTAACCAGGAGTCACAGAGCAGGCTGACCACCAGCTCTTCTATTGTTCCTATCAATGGAATCTGTGACACTTGACGTTTTAACCCAAGAACAGCTTAAGGTGTTTTTCAGAACCTGAATTCCTGCAGAATGACTGCCACCAATCAGTTTAAAGACTCCCACCAAGAAACTCACTCAGCACAGGAATGCGATTTCTTCATCTCCCTGTCCCATGACTTCACTTTTCACTTCTGGACCAATCAACAACCCCACACTTTAGCCCTTCGCCCATACAGAGCCCTTAACAACCTCATCCCCAAACCTCTCAGGGAGGTAGATTTGAGGTTTCCTCTTGTCTCCTAATTTGGCTGCCCTACCATTATTAAACCCTTTCTCTGCTACAACTCCTGCTGTTTTGGTGTATTTGTCTATTACCTCACAATGGGAAATCAAATCCAGTGTTCCTGTAACATAGATGATCCTCTAGCCCTCTCTTGCAAGCCTATAGGGAAATACTCTTAAATTCACGTACAGCGAATCTACATGCAGCATGCAGTCCTCTTTTCACAATCCCTGTCCCTGTGGGGTCTCGCTTTTATTTCTAAAAGTCTTTTCAAGGTATTTCCCAAAGAAAAGAGTCATCAGTCTTTATGATGAATTCTACTCCTTCTCAGAAACGCATAATTGCAACAATCATAGAATTATTTTGATAAAGAACTTCATAATGTTGCTTTTACTCAGACAAAATGACATCACGTAGGTGACAGTGTCTGAAATCTGAAAGGTACTTTTGTAATTCAAGTATAAAAGGAGAGAAATATTACATACAATCCCACAACCTAGTCTAGTTAGAAGATGATCCAAAAACTGAAGATCCATTGGTCTGCAAGTCCTCAGGCATGCAAACTTGAAGAAACTGGGCTGTGGCTAAATGCAATGCTCAGTTGAATGCACGCTTAAATAAATGAATGAAGTGTGCATAGGGTGTAACACAAGGAGATACTTAAGCAGGCAGGTTTTAGCCATTCCAATGAAAAATGTTTCAGAATCATCGTGGAAGCCAGGCTAGGTTGGAGAATGAATGGGAGTGAGAAAATGGAGCAATCAGCATGGCTTTTGTTTTCCTAGAAGTTGAGTGTGAAAAGGAGAAAGACAGCATAGTAACCACTTAGTTTCAGCCATACCACTCCATGCCATGATCCACACTCTCCTCTGAAGTCTGGTTTTTTCACATTCATCCTGTCTCCTAGAGAAGACCCTAATAAAGGGTCTTTTCCAGCATCCAGCTCTCCATTCCCCAAGTGTGTTGGGCCATGTCAGACCATTTCCTGAGTTAAGCTTAGTGTAGCTGGGGAGACAAGTAAAAGGGACAGGCCTGCAAACATGGAAAGAAAGGCGGGGAGGTATGCTATGGACTAGACTGTATCCTCCCCAAAAACCCTATGTTGAAGCCCTAATCCCCATTGTGACTGTGTTTGGAATTAGGGCCTCTTAGGAAGTGATTTCCTTAAAGAAACTTCAAGGATCACTTGAGATTAAATAAGGCCAGAAGAGGAGGGCCCTCCTCCAATAGGACTGGTGTCCTTATAAGAAGAGGAAGAGACACCAAAAGGAAAGGCTATGTGAGGACATGGCAAGAAGGCAGCCATCTCAAGTCAGGAAGGGAGGCCTGCTGCACCTTGACCCTGGATTTCCAGCCTCCAGAACTGTGAGAAAATAAAATTCTGCTATTTAAGCCACCCAGTCTGTGGTATTTTGTTATGGCAACCTGAGTAGACTAACATAGGATGGTTAAGAAAAACAAACACACAAACAAACCTACAGTCATCCTTGGTTATATACAGGGTATTGGTTCCAGGACCCCCATAGATATTAAAATCTGAGCATACACAAGTCCATACTCAAGTCCTGCAGAACCCATGTGAAAAGCTGGTCCTCAGGTTTTGCATCCTGGGAATGCTGAATTATCTATTCACTTTGGTTGAAAAAAAAATCCAAGTGTAAGTGGACCCTTGAAGTTCAAACCTGTGTTGAACTGTACAGTTCAAGGGTCAACTGTAATAATAAATGAGGGAACTTGTACTTTGTAGTTTTCTTTACAATTTTGGGTAAGTCTGGCTCTAATGGCATAAGTTGAGAAGGAAAGCAAGAAGAGGAGTATGTGACACATGTCAGTCTGTCACAGCACAGGACACTGGATCCCACCGGCCACACCCTCCCACCCCATCCCTATTCGCTGTCCTCCACTTGGCTGGTGGTCAGCCTGAGGCAACTACTCTGCCTCAAACAAGGACAGCTGTTGGAGTCAGGAGCTCTCTGCCTTAACTTTGGGTCACTTCATAGTCCTCTCAAAGGTTGCTTAGTTTTAAAATATCCCTGCTTAGATAGCTAAGGTTCCGTGGTGGGACTTGGGGATTTTTTTTTTTCCTTCTGATTTATGCTAGGATCAAAAAAAGCTTTAGAGTCTTTCCTGTTGTTATCGACCCAGTGAGATGGGCTCTGCAGCCAGAGGCCTCGCTGTGATCCGCCAAACGCCAGGGATTAGGGAAGATTCCACAAGAGATTTGAACAGCACCCAGCGAGTACACCTTGCGTCTGTCTTTGAAAGTATATTATGGACCCAAAGTGGTGTATCACTCACAAATTCTTCCCCCTCCTTTTCTTTCTAACCTTAGGGGAGCAAGGCATTAATTAAACAGTTGAGCAGCTCAAAGGCTTCTTTTCAGCAGCAATGGCTCACGTGGCTGCTTCTCATATGGGCAGGTTGCTGCTGCCAAGCGGGGGTAAGGGCGGGCAGCACTTACAGGGAGTGCTTGTTTAAACAAGGCCAATTTCCAGCCTACTTTGCAATGCAAATGCTTTCAAGAGCATCCCGATTGCTCCTCAGAATTAGCTGGAATAAAGACACTTAGGAGGGATGTAGCTTGGTTTGTTTCCAACCTTTTCTTCTTATGGCTAAAACCACTTTCTTCAGATTATTCTTTGGCTTTGATGGTTCAGAGTTTATATAAGGAAAATCATTTTATTCTACAAGGCGAACAGTTTAAAATGGGAATCATTTAATGTTGTTTTTGTTTTGTTTTGATTTTAAAAATAGTGTCTTTTAAATGGGCCTTTTAAAACTGTATGCCCTCAAAATGTTCTTTTTGTGTGGCCAATTTCAGGCTTCTTGGGCTCTTGGTCATCTTGAAGCCATCCTGCTTGCAGAAGCCGGTGGGAGGCCAAAGTAGTCTTAGCATTTCTGTGTCTGGCCAGGTGCCTGCCAAGCCCAGTAAGCCCTCATTAAATAACCCCTTTGGTGAATTATTTATGGTGCAATTGAATTAATTTTTTATCTTTAATTCACACCCTAAGATGTTGGTTTGGCCATTTTGTAAATATTTGTCACAAATGGATATTTGTCCTGTATTCATTTGTTAGAAGTTCAACCAAAAAGTGTTACCATGTACTAGATTATGTTCTCTGGTTAATTTTAAGTTATTACTAAGTTAATACCCTTACATATTACTAAGATTGTCAACTTTATGATAGTTCCTTCAGCAGTGATTCTCAAACTCCTAAGTACAGTGAAAGAGGCACAGTTTTTTGTGTCAAGCTTAGTAATATTTTTAGGTGTACTCCTCAAAAAAAAAAAAAAAAAAAAAAAGGCGGGCCGGGCGCGGTGGCTCACGCCTGTAATCCCAGTACCTTGGGAGGCCGAGGCAGGTGGATCACGAGGTCAGGAGATCCAGACCATCCTGGCTAACACGGTGAAACCCCATTTCTACTAAAAATACAAAAAAATTAGCCGGGCCTGGTGGCGGGCGCCTGTAGTCCCAGCTACTCAGGAGGCTGAGGCAGGAGAATGGCGTGAACCCGGGAGGCGGAGCTTGCAGTGAGCGGAGATCCGGCCACTGCACTCCAGCCTGGGTGACAGAGCAAGACTCCATCTCAAAAAAATAAATAAATAAATAAAAAGCATTCTGGGGTATTTCATTAATTCTTTCACTCGTATATTGACACAAGCATTTTTGAAAACGTTTGTGGAAGTTTTTTTATTGAGACAGAATTGTACATAGTTATGGGGTACATGTCATATTTTGATACATACATACAATGTGTGATCATTACATCAGGGTAACTGGGATATTCATCACCTCAAACACTTAGCATTTCTTTGTATAGAGAACATTCCAAATTCTCTTTTCTCGTTATTTTGAAGTATATAATAAATTATTGGTAACCCTAGTCACCCTACTTTGCTATCAAACGGTGGAGCTTACTCTTTTTTTTTTTTTTTTTTTGAGACAGAGTCTCACTCTGTCACCCAGGCTGGAGTGCAGTGGCACGATCTCGGCTCACTGCAACCTCCACCTCCCAGGTTCCAGCCATTCTCCTGTCTCAGCCTCCAGAGTAGCTGGGATTACAGGTGTGCACCACCACGCCCAGCTAAATTTTTGAATTTTTAGTAGAGACGGGGTTTCACCATGTTGGCCAGGCTGGTCTCGAACTTGTGACCTCAGGTGATCTGCCCGCCTCAGCCTCCCAAAGTGCTGGGATTACAGGCGTGAGCCATGGCGCCCAGCCAACTAGAACTTATCCTATCTAACCATATTTTGGGACCTTTGTTTTTTAATAGAGACAGAGTCTCACTGCATTGCCCAGGCTGGTCTCGAACTCCTGAGCTTAAGCACTCCTCCAGCCTCAGCCTCCCAAAGTGATAAGATTACAGGCATGAGCCACTGCGCCTGGCCTAACTGTACCCATTAACCAAGCTACCAAACTCTCTTCATTCCCCTCTCTGTACCCTTCTCAGACTCTAGTAATTGTAATTCTTCTCTCTACCTCCTTAAGATCAACTTTTTAAGCTCCCATATGTCAGTAAGAACATGCAATATTTATTTTTCTGTGCCTGGCTTGTTTTACTTATAATGTGCTCCAAGCTCATCCATAGTGCTGCAAATGGCAGGATCTCATTCTTTTTATGGCTGAATAATATTCCATTGTGTATCTACATCATGTTTTCTTTATCCATTTATCCATTATGTACACTTAGGTTGATTTCATGTCCTGCCTATTGTGAATAGTGGTGCAATAAACGGGAGTGCAGCTATCTCTTCAATATACTGATTTCCTTTCTTTTGGGTATATACTCAATAGTGGAATTGCTGGATCATCTGGCAGTTCTATTTTCAGTGTTTTAAGGAATCTCCATACTGTTCTCCATAGTGGTTGTACTAATTCACATTCTCACCAAGAGTGTACAAGGAGTGTTCCCCTTTCTCCACATCCTCACCAGCTCTGTTATATTTTGTCTTTTTGATAATAGCCGCTTTAACTGGAGTGAGTAATATCTCATTTTGGTTTTGATATGCATTTCCTTGAAGATCAGTGATGTTGACCATTTTTTCATGTACCACACAAGCATTCATTGAGTAGACTCAGCTCTCCCATGAGAAACCCTTAATCTAGGGAAACACATAAGCAAATGATTACAAAATAAAGTGATAATGATGGCCATTTTCATAGCTTTTTTATTTATTAAATATCACCATTTGGTTGACTCAGTAGCATCTCATATACCTGATGGGCTGCAGCAGATATTGGCACTCAGACAAGCCAATCTTAGGCATCAGAGCCCCAAAAGTGGAGGGCACGTGATCCAAAAGATCACTAAGCAAATGCCTGTTTGTCCTTTGGAGTACTCAACCCTGATCAGTGCTGAATACTCAGTCACCAACTATGTGGAAGAGGCACAACCATGGCAGACAACAGGTCTGGAAAGAGCAGCACTTCTGGCAGGAAGTCTTACATCAAATGCAATGGCGGCCATGCCCCCAACAAACAGCTCTGCAGTTGGAAGAACGAAGCCTTCAAGTAAGACCAAGGTCCTACTCTTTGAGGGCAATTCACCTTGGCCAAATCCCTCAGGAGCAGGGCCCTGTGGGGGTTGCAACTGTTCATGCAACACAACAGATTGGGCTTAAGCTGGCCAGGCCAGTGATGGGCTTGTTATCTTAACTGTAGTTGCCTGTGTCTCAAGAAAATGTTATCAGCTTTTCGGAAGAAACTTTCAAGAGACTCAAGTCAAATCCAAGCTGCCCTCCTTGTCTGTATATCCTGCTCTGTTTTCCCATTTGGGAAATGAAACCAGCAGCAGCTGAGATGGAGAAGGTTCTACACTCACTGGTTTCTCCACTCCTGCCACTCCTTCCTTTCCCCTCCTCTCTGTCACCCTGAAGAAATCTCCTTCTGGAATAAGGTGTCATTTATCCTCGTCACCTCCAGTATAGTTCTGTCAGATGCGGTGAGGTGCTGGATTAAGATTACAAGCAGGGGGAGGATTCTTGCAAAGAGAGAACAACATTCTGTTGACTAAGACAAGGGTCCCCTTGTCCCCCTGACCAAGAGGGCCTTCATGTTCCCTCAGCTTAACTGAACTTTAGGCAGGGTTCTTCCTAACCTCCCTTTTTTCTTAGAGCATTTTACATTTTTTCTCCGCCCCTTTGAGATGTATGTCAATCTTTTCAAAAGCCTCCTGCCAGTTTTACAATACAGGAATGTCTTTCTCAAGGACCTGGGAGCCCTCCCTTTGAAATTTAATTATCAAAGGAGATGGCACCCCTGTCTCCCAGTCTTTGTGGAGGGTTTTTGTGGGAGTCTAACTTCAGCGCGACACTTTCCTCCAAGTCATAAAACCATCCCCTGTCAAAAGATAGAAGTTTATTAGCAAACACGAACAGCCTACGACCTCTCCACAACATCCTCTGGTATGTTGCACTAGCCTTTAAAAGCCTGTAAAAACTTTGCACCGTCTGCATCAGCAGCGCTGAGTTCACACTGAGTGCTAGTCCCTCTTCCCTGTTGCAATAACTTCAGATAAACTTCCTTGCCTGTTTAACTTTTCCAGGCAAGTAATTTTTTTTCTAATACTAATGAGAAAATTTTTGCTTTGATGCCCCCTCCTCACACCTCCAAAATCTGTCTCATTTCTTTGTAGCATTGGTCCTCAAACTTCAAAAAGCATGTCTTTTAATAACCTGGAACACTAGTTAAAACACATTTCTGAGGCTAGACACAGTGGCTCACACCTGTAATCCCAGCACTTTGGGAGGCCGAGGCAGGCGGATCACTTGAGGTCAGGAGTTTGAAACCAGTCTGGCCAACATGGTGAGACCCTGTCTCAATTAAAAATACAAAAATTAGCCGGGCATGGTGGCACACACCTGTAATCCCAGCTACTCAGGAGGCTAAGCAGAAGAATCACTTGAATCCAGGAGGCAGAGGTTGCAGTGAGCCAAGATCGCACCACTGCACTCCAGCCTGGGCCACAGAGCAAGACTCCATCTCAACAAACAAACAAACAAACAAACAAACACGTTTCTGAAGCAGGAGGCCTGGGATGGGGCTTGAGAATGACATTTTCAACAAGTTTCCAGATGAATTGTGGCCGGTCTGGAAACCACACCTTTAGAACGACGTTAGCTTGTTTTTTGTGCAGACAATCTTAACTCCCTGAATTCCCTGTAGTTAATGGAGACTCTAGTACACCATCCTGCAGTGGGGCCATTTCCATAGCTGATGAAGAAGCTTTCTTTCCCACCATCTTCTTCCTCTCTTTTTCATACTTTTTCCTCTTTTGATCTCTGGCTATACACCTTCCTTTGCTTTGCTTTCCTCCCCTTCCACCTCTAACTCACAGCAATTCTCTTCCCTCTTGCAACCAGCCTGTTCCAAAAAAAAAAAAAAAGGCCCCTGTTATTCCTTAGGGTAGCACTTGTTTTTGTTTTTTAACATCCACATCCTTCTTGGAGCCCCTTTGCACTCTGTCTCTGGGGAAGGCGGAGGGGGCTTCCCTCATCCTCCTTGGTTACCTAGCAACTTGTCTTCTTCCTGACAAGTCACCACCCTGCCAGGATGCCAGCTGATGCACACACAACAAAGGGAAAGTGAGCGGACACCACCACTCCAGTCTGCTCATAGAGGACCCTCTGCTCGTTATCACTCCAATGAGTGGCTTGCTACGGGCAGGTCCCCCAGATGCCTCTCCCCCCGTGAGCTGGCCACACTGCTTCTCCAGGGATCTCAGAGCGATGGCAGCTTGTCAAGTTCATGAGTCGCTGGGTATGTACTGGGAATTTCAAATTTAATCCCTAATTACATCCAGCTCATCACCTTTGTAATAGGAGCCATAATCATCTTTTCATTGTCATCTTTGAGTCACTGGGGCTGTGTGGAAAACTATATCCATATTCATGCATGTGTTTTCTATTTTGCTACTACATCCTCTTCCTTAGACTTCAAAATGAAGGGGGATTTTCTTTTCTTCTACAAAAGCCTTTATGAAAGAAGGTATTTGCTTAACACTTTCAAGCTTCCCCATTGACATCCTTTGTTTTTTCTCTATACATTCATGGATTAACTACTTTGGGCCCAGCCTTGGTAACCAACTTTAATTTGTCACGGAAAATGTAGATGTTTTTAGGTAGGGCTTATATAGTGAAAAAGTATGGACACAAACTCCCTTCCTGGACCAAATGAGGAAGGAAGATTTCTCAACTTCACTTTCTGTAATCCTAAAAGAAACAGTAGAATAGGAAAGGAGGAAAGGAGAGAGAGATAGAAAGAGAGAAAAATTAACTCCAAAGAAAAAGGCATTCATAGCAATAATACTTATAACAGAGAACAATGGAAAACTACCCAGATGCTTGGCCGGGCACAGTAGCTCACACCTGTAATCCCAGCACTTTGGGAGGCTGAGGTGGGTGGATCACGAGGTCAGGGTTCAAGACCAGCCTGGCCAACGTGGTGAAATCCTGTCTCTACTAAAAATACAAAAATCAGCCAGGCGTGGTGGTGCGCGCCTATAATCCCAGTTACTCAGGAGGCTGAGGCAGGAGAATTGATTGAACCCAGGAGGCGGAGGTTGCAGTGAGCTGAGATTGTGCCATTGTACTCCAGCCTGGGCAACATAGCAAGACTCTGTCACCCCCTGCCAAAAAAAGAAAGAAAATTACCCAGATGCCCAATAGGTAAATGGACAATCAGTATAGCAATGCAACAGAAGATAATTAGATCAATTTTATAAATGGCAGCCTATGTAAATGGACATACAAATAATAGAGATAAGTATTTTAATATATATTTAAATATACACAAGCATGCAATATATAAATGTAACTGACATATATTTATAATATAATAATTCACAGGAAAGGAATCCAAGAGAGATTAAACACACTGGTTAGATTCATGCAAAAATACATTAGACTGTTCAGAAGAATTAAGAACAATATGTGAAAAGATACGAGTAGTATAGAACTGTGCTGTCCAATATGGTAGCCACTAGCCACATGTGGTTAACCGAGTGCTTGAAATGTGGTTAGTCTGAATTGAGATTTAAGTGTAAAACTGGATTTCAAAGATGTACTATTAAAATACATATATATAAAATATTTCATTATTAATTTTTATCTTGACTACATGTCGAAATGATCTTTTAAATATATTGGATTAAATAAAATATATTACTAGAGTTAATTCCACTTGTTTCTTTCTACTTTTTAATGTGGTTACCAGAAAATTTTAAATTACATATGGTGACTTGCTTTGTGGCTTGCATTGTATTTCTATTGAACGGTGCTGGTTTAGAGTTTAATGTTTACTAGATCCTTTGTTCTACAAAATTACCACAAAACTTCGTGCTTCGTTTGTATTGATGATGTATATGAGTTGTGGAATGTGGAGTGATTTGGAAGCAATATTTTTGCACAGACCAATTCTAGGGTTGGTTTTTGCATACTATAATAACTCTAGACAAATAATGGAAATTGTGACTTCCCCAGGAAGATGGGGACTAGGGGGGAGTGAAGTATGGAGGAAGGGAAAGGAGGCTTGGAAAGGAAAGGAAGAAGGCCACATACTTGAGAGGTGATAGGATCACTGAAAAAACTAAATGTGTGGCTTGGCAAGAAGAGGAGGTGGCCTCCTTCTAAGATGTCTCTTGTCACTCTGAAGAAGACTTCCTTCCCAAACCAACTCTTTCCCATTGGGCAGTCAGCTTGGTCTCTTGAAGTTGAGGAAGGCCTTGCTATTAATTGTCCTAGGAGAAAGAGCATATCCACTGAGATGTGAGTCAATGATCTGTTTTGGGGTGGGATTTATTATTTTCATTATTTGTGTGTTTGATTTTGTTGTTAGAGTTCCTTCCTTAGGACTGTTTGTTGCCCATGGCTTTTAATGAGGTGGATGGGGGTGGTAGTGTGCTGAACAGAACAGTACTGATGCTGACGACAACACCACAGGAAACAGCAAACAGGACATGCAGAGCAGAAGACAAACTCATCTTGCCAACCAACCTTTAGCTGAGGACTAGTCAGGGTGTGTGACTATTACGTTCTAGTAGCTAGGAGAGTCCCAGCAGGTGCTCTTAGAGGCCATTTTGGAGAGGATGAAATAGATAAACTAGGCACATTATTCATCTCAGAGACTCTCTGGACCTGAGAGAGAACAGTAACTGTATTCAGGCCTAATTCCACAGGTGGCTGCCTTGGCGGCCACTCTCTTTACCATGGAAAAATGACCCCCAGGTGGAAACCTGTTGAACCTCTTTGTTTCCAAACAGAAAAAAAAAAAAAAAGCACAATATAAAATAAAATATTTCTTCTTAAGAAAAAAAAATTGTTATTCAACTACTATGTCCCATTTTCCCAATAAACAGTAATCGAACTGCTAGTGGGCGCCATTCATCCATTTAACAAATACTGAGCCCCTAGTATGTAGAATATAGTGTAAATGAGACCCTAGACTCTGAAAGGTCCAGAATTCAAATTTTGACTCTACTATTTCCTATCTGGGTGACCACAGAAAATTACTTAATCTCTCTGAGCCTTTCTTCATCTGTAAAGAGGGGAAATAATTAATACAGCATTGTTATGAGATTTAAATGAGTTAATACATAAAACAAATACTTTAAAGTACATAATAGGCCAAGTGTGGTGGCTCACGCCTGTAATCCCAGCACTTTGGGAGGCTGAGGCGGGCAGATCACTTGAGGTCAGGAGTTTGAGACCAGCCTGGCCAACATGGTGAAACCCCACCTCTACTAAAAATACAAAAATTAGCGAGATGTGGTGGTGCATGCTTGTAATCCCAGTTGTTCGGGAGGCTGAGGCACAAGAATCGCTTGAACCCAGGAAGCAGAGGTTGCAGTGAGCCAAGATCATGCCCAGCCTGGGCAACAGAGTGAGACTGTCTCAAAAACAAAACAAAACATGTTAAATGCTTACAATGTGGAAAATACTGGCACAGAGTAGGTGCCGTAAAAGTATTTGTGGTTATATGCTAGCTAGTGTCTGATAAGGATACAAAGACGAGCACAACGCAAACTTTGCCCTCAAGGAGACTCCACCTGGTGGCCTTTCACACACACTACTTCACTGAACCTTCACAGCCAGACTGTGAGTTAACATTGTTAATCTGAGGTTCAGACAGATTTTTTTTTTCTTTTTTTGAGGCAGAGTTTCGCTCTTGTTGCCCAGGATGGAGTGCAATGGCGCGATCTTGGCTCACTGCAATCTCCGCCTCTCTAGTTCAAGCTATTCTCCTGCCTCAACCTCCCAAGTGGCTGGGATTACAGCCGTGCGCCACCACACCCAACTAAATTATTATTATTATTATTATCATCGTCATTATTATTATTTGTACTTTTAGTAGAGACATGGTTTCACCAGATTGGTCAGGCTGTCAAACTCCTGACCTCAGGTGATCCACCCACCTCGGCCTCCCAAAGTGCTGGGATTACAGGCATGAGCCACCACATCTGGCTGGGTCAGACAGATTAAATTATCGGCCTGAGATCACACAAATAATAAATGGCAGGTGTGATTCGGAGCTAGTTTTTCTGACCCTAAGTCCAGGGCTCTTTATTCAACAGTATGCTGCCTTTTTAGTCTTCTAGAGGCTGAGTCTTAGCTCAGCCTGTGAAGCAGAAGCCTCTAACCCCAAGAGCCTTAATATAGATATTTTCCTTCTGGCAGTATTAGTTAGGGTGTCTAGGGAAGCAAGTAACAGAAAGTCCTGACTTACACATTAAGAAAAATTAATTATCTCACATTTTTACAAAGCCTCAATGTAGGTTGCTGCAAGGTTTGATGCTTTAATGACATCATGAAGGACCCAGATTCATTGCGTCTCTCTGCTCTGCATTCCTCAACGTGTCAGCTTTGTGCCAGAGTCACAAGATGGCTACACTCCTCCAGGCATTATATGCAGATATAACAACATACCCCTTGGGCCGGGCGCGGTGGCTCAAGCCTGTAATCCCAGCACTTTGGGAGGCCGAGACGGGCGGATCACGAAGTCAGGAGATCGAGACCATCCTGGCTAACGCGGTGAAACCCTGTCTCTACTACAAAGATACAAAAAACTAGCCGGGCAAGGTGGCGGGCGCCTGTAGTCCCAGCTACTCGGGAGGCTGAGGCAGGAGAATGGCATGAACCCAGGAGGTGGAGCTTGCAGTGAGCTGAGATCCGGCCACTGCATTCCAACCTGGGCAACAGAGCAAGACTCCGTCTCAAAAAAAAAAAAAAAAAAAAAAATACCCCAAAAGAAGAGAAGACTTCTCCAGAAGCCTCCCAGGGGAACTTCACTCATGGCTTGTTAGATCAGAGGCCCTCCTTAAACAAATCACTAAAAAGGAAAATGGAATTCCATGAGTGGCTCAGCAAAATCATGATTTACCCCTGGATGGGAATCAGGGTCACCTTCAAAGAGCATATGGACATGTGAAGGAGCATAAACACAAGCACAAAATCAGGGCTCCCACCACTGGTTGCAGAGGCAGTCGACAGTGTCTGCTACAAGTGACATCAAGGCTACATCTATCAAGTGGCATTACTTTAACAAATATTAAAAATAGGGTCCTCATCTCAGTTTAGAAGACAAATCTAAAATCAAGGTAGACTGAAGATAAGGTAAACGGTGATGTTTGCCACACTAGTGGTGAGGCTTTCATAGTTTTGCCCAAACCGGGTTTTATTTTTAGTGCTTGGTTGGGGTCACTGAAACTTCCAAGTTGTCCTAACCAGTTAAAATATTTTAAAACATTATTTGTGGCTGTTTCTCTTTGGGCAGGGCTTTTTGTTAATCACAGAAAACAGGGTGGAAGGTAATAACATATGCAAAGGGATGTGCAGCAATCAAAGGGAAATGTTATCCTTCCTAGGAGACAGGATTTATGGGATTCCTGGGTCTTTTTTGTGTCGATTGTTGAGGTCTTGACAGCCTTTCAATTGAGGAGTACGGTCATGTCTGTTAAACTAATTGTAGCTGTTCACTCCACTATATAATTTTACAACATTTCAGCTTCAAATAGAATGGCTTCAATAAACATAAAGTAGACTGACACATCCCAGATTTCTGCAGTTTATTTTACACCAAGAAATTACATTTAGAGATTTCCAGACACATACTATAAATGAAAATTCAACAGGAAGTTTCTTTCATTTCCTCTAGATCTGACCTATATTTCAAAAATATATGAGTGGGCTATAACCAGGAACTTCTTCTCTTGCTCCCATTATTCACACTGTTTTCTGAAGAGGTTTTTTTTCTCGTCTGTGACTCTAATGGCCATTAAGGGAATTGCAGACATTGGAAGACTATACAACCCTAAGTGAAATGAGTGAAATGGCAAATGTTATCCACGAGATGGCCAAATTGTATGGTTCTGGGCTACCTATATCCATAATATTAATTAGAAAAGCTAGACCTCCTCTGTGCTCTTAGCAGGAAGTAGATGACACTCATCCTTTTCCATTTATACAACCTTAGATTTTATTTACTTATTTATTTATTTATTTATTTTTGAGATGGTGTTTCGATCTTGTTGCCCGGGCTGGAATGCAATGGCACGATCTCGGTTCACTGCAACCTCTGCCTCCTGAGTTCAAGCGATTCTCCTGCTTCAGCCTCCTGAGTAGCTGGGATTATAGGCGCCTGCCACCACACCTGGCTAATTTTCTGTATTTTCAGTAGAGACAGGGTTTCATCATGTTGGCCAGGCTGGTCTTGAACTCCTGACCTCAGGTGATCCACCCACCTCAGCCTCCCAAACTGCTAGGATTATAGACATGAGCCACCGCGACCAGCCAAGCTTAGATGTTTTTAATGTGAGCAGCCGTTTGGTACCTACCTCCCCAGGTCATATACCACCCATCTAAAAGAATAATGTGATGATGAATTAGATCCAGTGTATGTAATTTCTATGGTTTTAATGTATGTGTCTCTTTAAAATTGTTAGAGCTTAAACCTTAAGGCGATAGTGTTAAGAGGTGGAGGCCTTTGGCCGGCGTGATGGCTCACGCCTGTAATCCCAGCACATTGGGAGGCCAAGACAGGCGGAACATTTGAGGTCAGGAGTTCAAGACCAGCCTGGCCAACATGATGAAACCCCATCTCTATTAAAAATGCAAAAATTAGTCAGGCATGGTGGCGCATGCTTGTAGTCCCAGCTACTCAGGAGGCTAAGGCAGGAGAATTGCTTCAACCCAGGAGGAAATGTTGTAGTGAACTGAGATCCTGCCACTACACTCCAACCTGAAAAACAGAGCGAGACTCTGTCTCAACAACAACAAAAAAAGAGGTGGGGCCTTTAGCAGGTGATTAAGTCATGAGGGCCTCATCCTCGTGAATGAGATTAGTACCCTGCTAAGAAGGCTTGAGGGAACTAGCTAGGCCTTTTGCCCTTTCACCTTCCACAGTGTGAGGATGCAGCAACAAAGTATAATCTTGGAAGCAGAGAGTAAGCCCTCACCAAACACCAGACCTGCTGGCACCTTGATCTTGGACTTCTCAGGCCCAGAAATGTAAGAAATAAATTTCTTTTCTTTATAAATTATCAAGTTACTAAACATGATCTAGTGTAAAAGAACAGCTAGGAGATGGTTGAGGTTTTTGTTGTTTATTTTTATTAGAGATGGTGTGTCTCATTATGTTGCCCAGTCTGGAGTATAGGGGTTATTCACAAGATAAATCATCACAGATTGCAGCCTTAAACTCCTGGGCTCAGTGATCCTTCCACCCCAGACTTCCAAGTAGCTGGGACTACAGGTGTGCATCACTGCTGGGCTGGAAGATGGCTGCTTTTTAAGGTCTTGGGTATTTCTGCTTAAAAGTCAACTAGTCAGGCTCTATTTCAGATAATTTGTAGAAAGTATGGTGTGCACTAAAACTCACACATAGTCTTGGGTTAAATGAGACATCGCATATGAAATCTCTCACAGTGCACATCATCACATAACAACAACAACAGTAATAACCACCAACACTCATGTACTCCTTACTATGTCCCAGGCACTCTTCTAAGCACTTTATGTATATTAACTCTTTTTTGATACTCAAAACAACTTTATGAAGTGGGCTCTACCATCTTATAGGTAAGGAAAGAAAGGCTCAAACTCATATTGTTAAGAAGTGGCAGAGGTTAGATTTGAACCAGGACAGATAGTCACTCAATGCTTCTCTACTAAACTCAATACAATTTGAGATTCAGAAGGATTTCAATGGCTTACTCATGATCTGGGGATCACACTAATCCTAATTCAATTGATTTAAAGCTTGAATTTCAATCTTTAAAACATTTTAATAGTAAGACATGCATTTTCCTCATAATTCAGTGCACAAAATACACAATACAATATTCACCTTCACAATATGCAATGCACAAGTATTTTCTATTCTTTCCTATTCTGCACCTTTTTTTTCAACCTTGTCACAAATAATTAAATTAATTTCTGCAATTTGAAAATCCCTATTAAAGATTTTTTTCTCACCCCAAATGGATATAGGGGTCAAACATTGATTGACATGATGTACAGAAAGAAAAAAAAAACTTTCATAAGAATTATCACTATTGCTTGATTTCTACCTCCCAAGATAGGCATTAGCATACTAGCAAAATAGTGAATTCATGTCAGTCTCTGCAAGCACAAATGCCTCTTTCACAATTGTCATAGTCAAAAAACAATTAGTATACATACAGCACCAAAGTTAAATGTTCTGTCCTTGCAGCAAAATCTCACATTACGGTCCTCTATTCAAATGCCACTCAATATATCTAACGTAAAGTAGCTAAATAAAAGAAATTCACTTTTTTATTTTTTTATTTTTTTGAGATGGAGTCTCGCTCCGTCGCCAGTCTGGAGTGTAGTAGTGTGATCTCGGCTCACTGCAACCTCTTCCTCCCAGGTTCAAACGATTCGCCTGCCTCAGACTCCTGAGTAACTGGGACTACAGTCCCACGCCACCACGCCTGGCTAATTTTTTTTTTTTTTTTTTTTGTATTTTAGTAGAGACAGGGTTTCACCATTTTGGCCAGGATGGTCACTATCTCCTGACCTCGTGATCCTCCTGCCTCAGCATCCCAAAGTGCTGGGATTACAGGCGTGAGCCACCACGCCCGGCCGCTTTCTTTTCTTTCTTCTTTCTTCTTTTATTTTTGGCTTTTAAAATTTCTTTTCTTCTTTTTTCCCTTTTTTTTCTATTTTCCTTTCTTCTTTCCTTTTTTTTTCACTGCAACCATAACAGATAAATTTTCTTTCTTTTTTTTCATCCTTGAATTCAACAAATAAGTATTGAGCATCACCAAGACAGGCACATTCTCTGCCCACATGGTGCTTACAATTCCAATGAAAGAATAAAACAAAGTAGGCAGTTAGCTCAGATATTTATGTATTTTGTTTTTGTTTTTGTTTTGAGACACAGTCTCACTCTGTCACCCAGGCTGGAGTGCAGTGGTGCAATCTTGAATCATTGCAATGTCCGCCTCCCAGGTTCAAGCGATTCTCCTGCCTCAGCCTCCTGGGTAGCTGGGATTACAGGCATGCACTGCCACACCTGGCTAATTTTTGTATTTTTAGCAGATATGGGGTTTCACCATGTTGGCCAGGCTGGTCTCGAACTCCTGACCTCAAGTGATCCGCCCGCCTTGGCCTCCTAAAGTGCTGGGATTACAGGCATGAGCCACCGCACCCAGCCTTTATTTTATTTTGCTTTTTAGATATTTAGATGTAGATGCCAGTTTAATTCCCTCTTTGTTATAATAATTGACATATCAAAATATCTCGAGGTCGGGCATGGTGGCTCACGCCTGTAATCCCAGCATGCTGGGGGGCCGAAGTAGGCAGATCACTTGAGGTCAGGAGTTCGAGACCAGCCGGGCCAACATGGTGAAACCCCATCTCTACTAAAAATACAAAAATCAGTCAGGCGTGGTGGCAGCCGCCTGTAATCTACTCGGGAGGCTGAAGCAGGAGAATCACTTGAACCCAGGAGGCAGAGGTTGCAGTGAGCTGAAATGGTACCACCACACTCCAGCCTGGGTGACAGAGTGAGACTCCATCTAAAAAAAAAAAAAAAAATTATATACATGAAGCAGTTCAATACATATTTTATGTCAAGACATCAGGCACCTAAAGTTAAAACAAATATAAAACCCAGTATTTATCATGTATTATTATGCTTTTTCACTGGAAGAGTTTTGCACAATAATCACTACCAGAGAAGAATTCATGTTTGGCTTTAAAGTAACTTCTCTTCTAGTTCCCTAGGTCAGTTACCCTATGACTGTTTGTCTTTTTTTTTTTTTTCTTTTTTGGTAGAGATGGGGGTCTCACTATGTTGCCCAGGCTGGTCTTGAACTCCTGGCCTCAAGTGATCCTCCACCTCAGTCTCCCAAAGCACTGAGATTACAGGTGTAAGCCACCAAGCTCAGCCCTGATTGTTTATCTTGTCCTTGAGTTTTATAGATATCCTTTGGACTGAGTCCACATACATACATAAATCAGACATACTGGAGGCAGTGGGGAGGACATCTCTGTTTTCACCTAATGTCCAAATAATTGAGACCAAGCTGTATATTATTGGTTACAGTTTTCAGTAACTTGATAATTTAAGTTTGGGTCCTCTGCTTAATAAAAATTCCAAGGAGCCTACAGATGGTACTGTAAGTACAACATCACCCTATAAATAGTAGGTAGCAGATATTATACTGGTATAAATTTCACTGAGAAATTTTTACAACCATAGAAAAAGAGGAATTGGATATGAGTCCAAAAAGCTCCCTCTCTTCCTTCAATTGTTGTCCAAATGCCAGGCTCTCAATGAAGCCTGTCTACGTAGACCCACTCCCAGTTCCTGTTCCCCTGCTCTCTTCCTTTTTTTTCCCATTGTACTTCACACCTTCTAACATACTTTATGATTAACTTAAAATGTGTATTTGTTATTATGTTTCCTATGTTAGTATGATTAATGTGTTGATTGTTGATTGTTTATTGTCTTGGCCCCCCACTTCATCCCCACTGGAAAGTAAATCTCCAATAGAACAGGAGGTTTATCTGTTTTACTTATTGATGTATACCAAGCCCAATAAATGAACACGTTTACTGATTGATTGATTGATTGATTGATTGAATAAATAAAAGAAGACTTCATCTATTGACTATCTAGTATAATCCACAGTGCAAAGTAAGGGCTTTGGAATCAAACTGCTTGTGTTCAACTCCCAGCAATTCTATTTATTATAATGCCCCAATGCCCCAGTTTCCTTAACAATAAAATAAGCACAATAATGATATGTAGCTCTCAAAGATGTTGTAAGAGTTAATTAGAATAGTTTTCCTGATGCAGCACATACTAAATTCTCAACAAATGTTAGCTGTAATTAAGTGTGTGCCTGGTATCTTCACACACCTTATTTAATGCAGGATCCCAACACTGTGCTAGTGGAGTGCTCCGAAGAATTTCATAAGGACTCTTGGCTGATCTGAATAGAACCCCCAATTTGGGGATCCTTGGTAAAACCAGAATAATTAAAGAATGATCTTAGAATCACATGGAATTTTATGATAAAGCAGGAAGTACTGACTTTTCTTTCCTCCAAATAGCAAAGAATGAATTCACCAATCATTTCTTCTACATACTAACTTCCCAAACAGGGGCTCCAAAGTGAAATTCCTGTAGAGATCAGCAAGAATAAGGCTGTGAATACAAGGATAGGTTATCTTATAGTAAAACTATGTTGGTCAAGAGCACATTCCAGAAATATCGTCCTTTCAAGTCTAGACAATTGATAAGAAAATCACATGTAACCAACCATTTTCCATTGACAATGGGCCAATACTAAGAGAACCAAATGCTAATACTGTCCCAACTGTGAACACGCTCAGTGTAGCGGCTGAGTGAAATGGAAAAACTGTAATCATTTGCCACTTTTTTTTTTTTTTTTTTTTTTTTGATATGGGAGTCTCACTCTGTCACCCAGGCCAGAATACAGTGATGGGATCTTGACTCACTGACTGCAGCCTCCACCTCCTGGGCTCAAGTCACCCTCCACTTCAGTCTCCCAAGTAGCTGGGACTACAGGCACATGCCACCACACCTGGCTAATTTAAAAAATTTTTTTGGAGAGACATAGTCTCTCTATGTTGTCCAGGCTGATCTCAAACTCCTGGCCTCAAGTGATCCTCCCAACTTGGCCTCCCAAAGTGCTGGGATTACAGGCAGGAGCCACCACACCCAGCCTATTTGCCAACATTTTATGACAGGTGGGGATACTCACCACCATACTAATGAGGGAGACACTTTGCCAACATTTTAAAGTGTCAGAAATAAGACTTTGTATTTTGTTTTCCATTGCCTATATTTAAAATAGCACATTAAACAGCCAAACTTAGGGTTTCCAGATAAATAACCTGCTCCAATATTTTAAATTTGTGTATAAAACATGAATACGAGTCATGATTCTGATGTTTCACTCCAGTCCCTATATCTCCTTACCAATAATTGGCACTCTGAGCACGTGGAGAGGCAGACCACCTGTGTTGCCCTGGGAATGTGGATTACTGTGGCTTCATCAGAGCTCACTGGAGGAGAAAGGGTGGATACACTTTGACCAAGAATATCTTGTGTTTATTTCTTTTTTCATTTTCTTTTTTTTCCCCACTCAATTCCCTCTTCAGAGAAGACCAGGAATTTCATTTCTAGAATTTACTCTGGACATGTAATCTAAGATAGGTCCAATGAATTGCCCACAAGAATATTTGCTAGAACATTATGTATTTTAACTTAAAAAATGGAGACAGCTGGGTGCAGTGGCTCACATCTGTAATCCCAGCATCTTGGGAGGCCAAGGTGGGCAGATCACTTGAGTCCAGGAGTTTGAAACCAGCCTAGGCAACATGGCAAAACCCTATCTCTACAAAAAATAAAAAATTAGCTGGGCCCGATGGTGCCCACCTGTAGTCCCAGCTACTCAGGAGGCTGAGGCAGGAGGATCATTTGAGCCTGAGAGGTCAAAGCTGTAATAAGCCGAGATCATGACACTGCACTCCAACCTGGGCCACGGAGTGAGACCCTGTCTGAAAAAAAAAAAAAAAAAAAAAAAAGAGACAAACTGATGTTGCAAAATTGGAGATTACATAGATCAGGTGTCAGAAAACTACAGCCCATGGACCAAATCCAGCCTGCCTACTGGTTTTGTAAATAAACTTCTATTGGAACACAGACATGTCCATTCACTTATGTATTGCCTATAGCTTCTTTCGGTACAATAGCTGAATTAAGTAGTTGTAATAGAAATCACATCTATTTGTTTTCTATTGCTGCCATAACAAATTACAACAAACTTAGTGGCTCAAATAATACAAATTTATTCTCCTAAAGTTCTGGCGGTCAGATATCCAAAAATCAAGGTGTTGACAGGGCTGCATCCCTCCTGGAGGCTCTAGGGGAAAATCCATTTTGTCTTATCTATTATAGCATCTAGAAATCACCTGCATTCCTTGACTCTGGGCCCCATCCTCTATCTTCAAAGGAAGTAGCACAATTTGTCTCTTTAATCCCTCTGTGTCCCTCTTTTAAGGACCCTTGCAATTATGCTGTGCCACCCCAATAATCCAGGATAAACTCTCATCTCAAGATCCCTAATTTACTCACATCTACAAATTCTCTTTTGCCATATAAAGTAATACATTCTAAGGTTCTAGTGATTAGAATGGGAACATTTTTTGGAGGGCCCATTTTTCAGCCTGCCATACCATGTAACCCACAAAGCCTAAAACATTTACTATATCTGGCTCCTTACAAAAATGTTTGCTGACCCCTACCTTAGACCTTGGGGCTGAGGCATCAGAGCAGCAACACATGGCCTGTAGAAAGAACTGCTCTGCCATGTAAACCCAGGAGAGCTCCCCTCTAAGCCAGTCCTCACTGGAAACACTTACCTGTAATTACCCATGAAAAACCTCAAAAACATATGTAGCATTAGAAGAAAATCTAAATTTTCAAAACATAATCAGGATCTTTTCTTGGCTACATGGTGCCCTTTTTCTTGACTTAGACATTTTTTTTTTCTTCTCAATAATATTGGCAGACATAGCTAGTAGCTTAATCAGTATCCATTTTCCCCTTCTTTCTTATCAATGCAACCTCAATTTTTAACCAGGTAGCAATATGCCCAGTTAATATTCATCTCTCCAGCCTTGCTTACAACTAGAGCTGGCTCTGTGACTCACTTGATCTATGAGTTAAAAGCAGAAATCTGCTGAATGGAGCCTCTGGGAATACTATTGTTTTTATAGCTTAAAAAGAAATAGTGCTGACTCACTCAGTTAATCCCCGCTGCCCTTCACCACATCACACTACCCTGCCCTGCTGCCTGCACTACTCCCTTCTTGCCACTTCTATTCAATGTTGTATGTAGGTTCCAGCCAGGGGAGTTTAGCAAGAAAAATGAAAAAAAAAAAAAAAAGACATTCAGTTAGAAAGGAAGAAATAGTTGGCCCGGGTGCAGTGGCTCATGCCTGTAATCCCAGCACTTTGGGAGGCCAAGGTGGGCAGATCACCTGAGGTCAGGAGTTCAAGACCAGCCTGGCCAACATGGTGAAACCCAGTCTCTACTAAAAATACAAAACCTAGCCGGGTGTGGTGGCCCACGCCAGTAATCCCAGCTACTTGGGAGGCTGAGGCAGGAGAATCACTTGAACCCGGGAGTTGGAGGCTGCAGTGAGCTGAGATAGCACGATTGCACTCCAACCTGGGTGACAAGAGCAAAACTCTGTCTCAAAAAAAAAAAAAAACCAAAGACAAAAAAGGAAAGGAAGAAATAGTTATCTCTATTTGCAGATGACATACTCTTGTCTACAGAAAATCCTAAATAATCTGCAAAAAAATTGATTACAGTTAATAAATGAATTTGGCAAGGTTGTAGGATATAATATGAATATATAAAAATAATTATATTTCTATACACTAACAATAAATAACTCCCAAATGAAAACAAATCCATTAACAATAGCATCAAAAAGAATGTTTCTACTTTACTTGTTTCCAAAATTCTCACCACTCCCTTTACTCTCTCTCTCTCTCTGCCTATCCCAACCCCTACCCCATAGCCTCCCAGCCCTCTACCTTCCCTGCTTTACACACACACACACACACATGCACACACTGAATTTTTATCACAGCAGCAAACAGTTTATTGAAAGCCTGGATATGGATTTGGACTGATCTAACTTTGAATCCAAGTTTCACTTTTTGTTTGCTTGTGTCCGTGAGGCATGTAACTAAGCTCTCTAAGCTGTTTCCTTGTCCATAGAAAGGGGATAATAAAAATACCTACCTCATGGGGGTTTTGTGATGTTTAAATTGATGTATGTAAGATGTTTAGCCCAGAACCTGGCACACTGTGTGTTCTCACCTAATGGTGTATAGTAGCTATGACTACCGCAACTTGCTAACCACCAGAGATGTTTGTAAAAACAAAACAAAAAAAAAACAAAAAACTTATCCTGGACTGGTTTCATTCTGCTGAAGATAAGAGAAGAGACCCTGGCTTACCCATGGGATGGCAAGAATTATATCTGTAAATAATAATAAGAATAATTAATAATAATTCCTTGTTCCAGTAGAAATTTTCCTAGACATAATACACCAGTGTTAAAGTACTGACCTGTCTTTAGATGGTCTTAGTAAATACATGGTTCTATCAAATCTGTAGTTTCTTTTTTTGTTTTTAGACAGAGTCCTGCTCTTTTTGCCCAGGCTGGAGTGCAGTGGTGCGATCTCGGCTCACTGCAACCTCTGCCTCCCGGATTCAAACGATTCTCCTGTCTCAGCCTCCCAAGTAGCTGGGATTACAGGCACATGCTGCCACGCCCGGCTAATTTTTGTCTTTTTAGTAGAGATGGGGTTTCACCATGTTAGCCATGTTAGCCTCAATCTCCCGACCTGGTGATCCACCTGCCTTCGCCTCCCAAAGTGCTGGGATTACAGGCGTCAGCCTCCATGCCCGGCCCAAATTTGTTGTTTCTTAATAAGGGGATTTTTTTTGCTTATGTATAAAATTATTAAGGGGTAGAGCAACAGATACTCTGTGAAAGAGATAATAGGAGGAAGATATGGCTTGGAAGAAAGAAGGCAGGATATGTGAAATTAATAATGGTCTTCAATAAGGATATTACAACCTATTATGAAGAGTCCAGTGGTCGGTTCTGTTCCATTTCCACTAAAACAGAGATGAAGTATGAGGCTTAACTGTGGCATTTAAAGTAGAGATTTAGTCAAGTCTGGATTATACACACTTAGAAAAGGGAGTCAAGGAACGGATAATGAGGACCATTTTTTAATGTGAAACTGTGTTTGGTCTTAAAGTGAAGTCACTGACATTTATTCAGGGAATGTCTTTATGAAAACAACCATATTGATTGTCTTGAAATTTTTTTTCCTGTTGCAGTTGCATTCATTTATTGCGAAATTGATTAGATCACTCAGTAGATCATTCTTGGTAATTTTTCATGCCAAGGCATCTGGTTAATTAGGTTTTATCACGATTAAAAAAAAAGAAGAAGGAGAAAGAAAGAAACAGCCCATTCTTAGATTGGTCTTGCAGACCACAGTCAGCCAAGGGGCACATTCCTGTACTCACCCCAGCCTCCTGGGACCAGGACTTCTCCACTCGCCTAGAAACCGCTCCATCCAGGCTCCTGTCTTTCAGTGAGGATTTGGGCTCTGGCTTTGAACTTTCTCCTCCTCAAGTACCATCAGCATCTTAGCTGACCTGAAGCCTACCTCAACGACCCATCACACCTGAGTTCCTCACTTCTTTGCCTTTCTTCTCCCCTTCAGCCACCAATGAGTTAAAAGCACAAATCTGCTGAATGGAGCCTCTGGGAATACTATTGTTTTTATAGCTTAAAAAGAAATAGTGCTGACTCGCTCAGTTAATCCCTGCTGCCCTTCACCACATCACACTACCCTGTCCTGCTGCCTGCACTACCCCCTTCTTGCCACTTCTATTCAATGTGGTACTTGTAGGTTCCAACCAGGGGAGTTCAGCAAGAAAAATGAAAAGAAAAAAAAAAAAAAGGGCATCCAATGGACACACCTTGACCTTGTCATCCCAGATCCGCTTCTCCTCTGAAATCAGAAAACTGGAACTTCTTACCCTTCCAACCAGGCGACTCAGTTACTTCCCAGACACCATCTCCTTGACCCCTGCAGCCCCACCTTGTTTCTTGAGTTAACTCTCCTGATCTGCTTCAAATCTCCACCCTTCAATTCTGTCACCCCCACCTCACCCTCTCAGCAGATCACCCCACCCCATCAGAAGAAAACAAATGCTCCCAGAAGAGAAGACATGGAACATGTGCCATCACATTCTCTACACTGCTTTCGCCTTCTCCCTTCTCTTCCATTAGGATAGAGAAGGGCGCTCATCCATCCTCGCTCCTGGACGCTGGACTGCTTCTCAACTCCCCGCTCAGGGAGAGGCTAGCTCCTCGTGTTATCTTTAGTCTCTACCTTTCTCTACAGAAAGGCAGGAACCAGGGAGCATGTGAACACATTCATTTTTTCTCAATCTTAAAAGTAAAATCAAAGCCCCTTGTCATATCCCCCTCCAAATCCTAAACTGTCTTTTTCCTCTCCATGGAGAGCGTCTCTTCTCTCCCTCCGCAGCCTTCCCAAGTCCCACAGCAGCTGGGTCTTCATCTCTCCACTGCCCCCAGAGCCATCCGCTGACCCAGATAAAGCTCAGTGCAGTGGACACTCTTGGGTTTGTATCTGTTTTACCTCCAGGCAACATCTGTTGCTACAGACTACTCCCCGCTCTCTTCCTTTCTGTAATCCAAGTGCTCTCTAGGTCTCATGTTTAGTCTCCCTCATAGACGTCTCCACCCTCAAATAATGTGTTTTGTGTCTTTTCTTAGGGCTGTGTCCTGCATTCTTTTCTCTTCTCACTCTTCCAGCTCTCACCGGCTGCACTTGTTTCCTCTCGAGGCTTCATTTACAATCTGATGTGTGACAACCTTCAGTCCTTTTTCCCTAGGTAGACTTTTCTCCAGAGCTCCATGTAGCTAACTAACCACTGGACACCTCTTCTTGGAGCCAGCTCCTTCAAACCGCTCAACTCACCCTGTCCCCAACAAAATCATCCTTAGCCCTTCCTTTCTCCCAACTCACCCTGCAGGTTCCCTTGCTCCTAGTAATAACGCCACTGTTTACCCTGTTGCTCAAGTCAGGAGTTCCTCTTAAAGCCTCCCTCTCTTGACTCCTCAGATGCAATCAACCATCAAGTCTTCAGTTCTCTGCTCTAGATATCCAGCTAGCTATTTCTAATCCCTACCAGCCCTTGCTTAAGTATAGCAAAACCCTCCTAACTGTTCTGCCTGGTTCCTGCCTGGCTCTTGCACACAGCTTTGAATTTATAAAATGTTAATCCAGTTGTGTCCTGCATTCCCTCGCCTTCATCTGAAACCTTCTAAGACTTCTTGTGGCCCTTAAGGGAAAATGCAGCCTTCCAAAAAGGGCTCAGAAGACTCCCAGGGCTCTGCACAATCTGGGCCCTCTTACCCAAGCACCGGCCTCACTCCTCTGCACTCTCTGCTGCACTCCACACCTCACTCCGGGGCTTCGTTGTGCTCCCCGCTCTCTCTGGACAGTCCTCCAGTACTCCTCTCCTTCTCCCAACTAGGCTAACCCTTACTCAGGCTTCAAGTCTCAGCTTAAATGTCACTTCCACATGAAGCCTTCTGTAGTGAGTGGAATGATGCTCTCTTACTCCTCCCCTCCACAAAAGCTATTCCACATCCAGGCCGGATGTGGTGGCTCACACCTGTAATCCTAGCAGTTTGGGAGGCCGAGGCAGGTGGATCACTTGATGTCAAGAGTTTGAGACCAGCCTGGCCAACATGGTAAAACCCTGTCTCTACTAAAATACAAAAATTAGCCAGGCATGGTGGTGGGCTCCTGTAGTCCCAGCTACTCGGGACGATGACACAGGAGAATTGTTTGAACCTGCAAGGCAGAGGTTGCAGTGAGCTGAGATCGAGCCACTGCACTCCAACCTAGGTGACAGAGCAAGACTCTATCAAAAAAAAAAAAAAAAAAAAAAAAGCGATTCCACATCCTAATCCCTGGAACCTGTGACTATCATCTGATATGGTAAAAGACATGATTAAACTAAAGATCTTGAGAGGAAAAGCTTTTTCTGGAGTGTCTGGGTGGGCCCTGTCTCAGTCTGCTCAAGCTGCTGTTCAAAATACCACAGATAGTGTGGCTTAAACAACGGAAATATTTTTCCTCTTTTTTTTCTGGAGTCTGGAGGTTCAACATCAGGGAGTTGCCGGGACTGGTTTCAGGCGAGGTCCCGCTTCCTGGCTTGCCTTTTCTCTGTGTCCTCACATGGTCTTTCCTCGGTGCTTGTGCAGGGGAAGAGGGCGGTCTCTGGTGCCTTCCTCTAAGGGCACCAGTCCTATTGGATTAAGGCCCTGCCCTTTTGACCACATTTACCTCCTCGAAGGCCCCGTCTCCAACTAAGTCACACTGGGGGTTAGGGCTTCAACATATGGATTTGAGGGGGGCACGATTCAGTCCACAACAAGTCCTAGATACAATCCCATGTATCCTTATCATGTAGACACACGGAGGAGAAGACACACAGAGAAAAGGAGGCAGGGATGTGGCCAGAGAGGCAGAGATTGGCATGATGTAGTCGCAAGGCGAGAATGCTTGGAGCTGCCCAGTCGGGGGAAGGAAGGGAACCGATTCTCTCCTAGAGCCTTCCCGGGGAGAGCAACACCTTACTTCAGACTTCTGGACTCCAGAACCGTGAGAGAGTAACTTTTTGTTGTTTTTAGTCCTCCAGTTTGTGATAATTTGTTACAGAAGCCACAGGAAGCCAACATACTTCCATGACCTCATGGATAAGATTAGGTCCCCTGCTAGCCACTCCCAGGGTCCCAGTACTGTTCTTTCCATAATCCCCATCACACTCGATGTTTCAAGTCAGTCTCGACCTCTAGACTTTAAAGTCATGAGGACAGGGACTTTGCCTTTCTTGCACACCACTGCTTCCCCAGGGCTTGGTACATAGTAGGTGCTCAATAAATATATGTGAGATGGATGAATTCATGAGCTGATATTGAGAAACTCTTGACTGGGAGAGTAAATAACTGACTAGCCTATGAAAACAAGCTAGGAAAGTTCTTTCCTGTAGGAGACATTCTCAGTCTTGTGAAATAATTAGGTGAGGTCTTGTCTGCAAACCACAGGAACCACCTTTCAGGGAGTTTTCTAGTCCCTGATACTGTGACCCTGTGGTTTTCAGTTTTCCTAGCAACTTGAGCTTTGGTGCCCTCTGGTGACAGGAATTACTTGTCTCTTGGTCTCCTGTTCTACATCTGTCAACATTGACACAAACCTAGTTACCTGTTGCTGTATAGAATTTTCTCATTGTGGAGAAATTGAATTTTGTCTGTACAGTTACAAGAAATCTGCTAGAATTGTGTGATTAACCAGTCTGTAAAAGTTTCATAAAGCACATAACCTCTAAAGACCTTACAGATGCCCATTCCAGTGCTTCCTTTTGAATATGAAGATTTTCTGGTGAAATACAATGTTTCGGGTTACATTTGTTACCATACTTTTCTCCTCAAATAGCTATGTTTTTAATGTCAAATTTAATTATCATTTGGAAAACCAACGTTGTAGTTAAGTGGCTACTTATAATCACTGGAGGCTTACAGTGCTTTCCAATGCCTTTAAACCTTCATTGTGATTGAAAAGCAAGTTGTTAGAAGATTGTGTGTGTGCTGTTTGTAAATGAGAAATTATGGGTCTGGCTGCCTGTCCATAAACAGACTTGCTTTATCTCCTGAGCTTGTGCAAATGCTGACAGCTCCACAGTCTTCTGATTTTAATTCTGTGAGTTGCGATCCAGACTGTTCCACATGGCAACTGCACGCGCAAGTGTGCTCGGCTTCACACCAAAGACGTGTTTCTCAATGTGTCATTTCAAGACGATTTGAGAGGAGGGAGTAAACACAATTTTCTTTCCTCACAGATGACATAATCCTCTTAGCAATAATTTATCATAATTTCTCATTGAGCTTCAAAGGGACAAATGGGTTTGTAAATATTTCAGTTTGAGGATTTTCTGACCCCAACCACTTAGTCAAATAAATAAGCTGCTCTATACAGGAATTCAACATCGGTTTCCTTACTAAACTGAAGAATCCTTTATATAATGTAAACAACCACCCTCTCACTTTGTTTGTATATTCCAAGTTTCGCTTTCCTATTTATACATCTGTACCTACCCACAAGACACTGATGTCCCCAGTCTGCTTCTTACAAAGAGGCAGGGTTATGCAGGCCTCACGATGCAACTGCTTCTGGAAAATGCAACTGCATGCATGGCGAGCCTTCAGCTGGTGAGATATTACAGGTTTCTTTTAAAATTTTTTCTAGAGAGAAATGGGTTAAGGAAATAAAGATATTGGAGTGGGGCGGGAACGTGAGGTGATTATTTTAAAGACTTGGGAGGGAATACAGTATAATAGTTGAGTATAGCTTCTAGAGTTAGACTGCCTGGGTTTGAAAGCAAACATAGATACTTACTAGTTCTGTGACCTCAGGAAAGTCACTTAAGCCCTTGCACCTCATATTCCTCAATTGTAAAATGGTGGTAAAGACAGTAGCTATC
Organism: Macaca mulatta; assembly: GCF_049350105.2. NCBI lineage: Eukaryota > Metazoa > Chordata > Mammalia > Primates > Cercopithecidae > Macaca > Macaca mulatta. The sequence goes on along the minus strand of NC_133410.1, from coordinate 148,490,200 downwards.
TTTTAAAATTGTTGTGAGAATTTAGTGACTCAGTGTTGCAAAGACCTTCGAATAGTGTCTGGCACATAGAAATATAGATATACTACATATAAAATTATATATACATATAAACATATACATATATAATAAATATATAAACATATACACACATAATATTATATATAAAATATATAATATAATATAATATATAAATATATACATATAATTATATGTACATGTTTATTTTAGATATTTATATGTATATATTTATAAACATATATGTATGTGTATATACTTATTATATATGTATGTTTATGTTTATAAATATATGTATTAATATATACCTAAAATGTATATATTTACATTATAAATTTATACATATAAAAATTATATACAATATATCACATTTTAATATATAATTTTATATGTATATGTAAATTATATGTAAATATGTATATGGGCTGGTGCGGTGGCTCATTCCTGTAATCATAGCACTTTGAGAGGCTGAGGCGGGTGGATCATCTGAGGTCAGGAGTTCCAGACCAGTCTGGCCAACATGGTGAAACTCTGTCTCTACTAAAAATACAAAAACAAGCCGGGCGTGGTGGTGCATGCCTGTGACCCCAGCTACTACTAGGGAGGCTGAATCACGAGAATCGCTTGAGCCTGGGAGGCAGACGTTGCAGTGAGCTGAAATTGTGCCACTGCACTCCAGTCTGGGAGACAGAGCAGGACTCTGTCTCAAAAAAATTGTATATATAAAATCTTACTAAACAGCCTTCCCTGGACCTGACTATCATGAGAATTGCTCTTCTTTACCCCATTTCTCTCCTTCTGCCTAAGCCAGAAGAATCACTTCTCCTGGAGAGGGATTCACTATGAAAGGACTTTAATTCTGGTCTGACAGACTGCTTGACATCGGAGTGAATTCTTGAGGCTTACCGAGATCATCTCATGGAATGATGAGTTGACTTGCAACCACTAAAACGGGGGCAAACCTCCTTCAAAAGATCATGCCAAAGACTGTGTGGGTACTGGAAAGGTTGTGTGGCAGGAAAAGGGCTTGCTCCAGCCTAGAGGCCTGCAAGGTCCCCTCTGCACCCCCTAGCAGGGGGCCCAAGTTCATTAAGGCCAGCAAAGCCAACTGACACCATAGGAAACAGCTCATGGGACACCCTGTGACACGAAGTTTTCAACCTCATTGCTTCCCCCTGAAGTCAAGTTTAGTACCTGTGCTGTACTGGACCAGCCATGGACATAATGAGGAAACTGGATCACTCCAGGGGAGCCCAGGTGGAACAACAGGTGTTACTCAAAAGTGTGGTTTTCAACTTAAAAAGGAAGGAAATTCTGAAACATGCCACATGGATGAACATTGAGAGCATGATGCTAAGTGAAATAAGCCAGTCACAAAAAGACAAATATTGTATGATTCCATTTACATGAGGTACTTAGTCACATTTACAGAAACTGAAGGTAGAAGGGAGGGTGGTTGCCAAGGGCTGGGGGAAAGAGGGAATGAGGAGTTAGTGTGCAATGGGTATATTTCAGTTTTGCTAGATGAAAAAGTTCTGGAGATTAGTTGCACAACAATGTGAATGTACTTACTACTGAGTTGCCGACTGAAAAATGGTTAGGATGGGCCAGATGTGGTGGCTCACACCTATCCCAACACTTTGGGAGGCCAAGGTGGGCAGATCACTTGATGTCAGGAGTTCAAAACCAGCCTGGCCAATATGGTGAAACCCATCTCCACTAAAAATACAAAAAAATTAGCCAGGCGTGGTGTCACATGCCTGTAATCCCAGTTACACAGGAGGCTGAGGCACGAAAATCGCTTGAACCCAGGAGGCAGAGGTTACAGTGAGCTGAGATCACGCCATTGCACTCCAGCCTGGGCAACAGAGCTAGACTCTGTCTCCAAAAGAAAAGTTAGGATGGTAAATTTAACGTTATGTGTATTTTTCCACAATTGTTAATTAATTTTTTAAAGTGCAGCTTTTAACGGCACACATATCTCTCCCTCTTCTTTGTCTCCAGAAGATGAGAGGGAGCATGAGACAGCAGACAGGATGCGTCATCTTATTGCATTTGTTTCTGTAGACCGTACATTGAGGCTATCTGACCTTCAATTATTCATTAAACTAATATTTACTGAGTTGAGTACTTACTGTGTACCACACATTGTTCTAGAGGCTGGAGTTACAGCAGTGAACAGAAAAAGATCTCCCCAGTTCCCTAGCTGCAGGGATCTTACCTTCTAGCAGGTGGGAAAAAACAATAAATAAATAAGCAAGTAAGATATATGGTATTTATATGGCAATAAGAGCTATGGAGAAAAATAAAGCAAAGGAGGAAGAAGAAGAGTGTTTCAGGGTTGTATTTTTAAATAAAGTGGTCAGGGGGAGACCTCACTGAGAGTGAGGGAAGAGAGAGACCCTCCCATATCGTTTTATATTGTTTTAAACTCAGAAAACGAAAGAGCGAGAAACTAAAGGCAGGTAGCCTGGCGCCTAGGAACCAGACCCGAAACCAGGCCTGGGCCTGCCTGACCTAAGCCTGGTAGTTAAAATTAGACCCCTGACCTGCAATCGATGTTATCTATAGATTCCAGACATTGTATGGAAAGACATTGTGAAACCTCCCATTCTGTTCTGTTTCACTCTGACCACTGGTGCTTGCAGCCCCTGTCACGTACCCCCTGGCTTGCTCAATCGATCACGACCCTCTCACACGGACCCCCTTACAGCTGTGAGCCCTTAGAAGGGACAGAAGTTGAGCACCTAAAGAACTCGGATTTTAAGACGCTAGCCTGCCGATGCTCCCAGCTGATTAAAGCCACTCCTTTCACTATCTCTGTGTCTGAGGGGTTTTGTCCGTGGCTCGTCCTGCTACAAGAGGATGGTATCTGAGTAAGACTTGAATGAGATTAGGGAGTTAGCTATGTAGGTGTCTGCAGGAAGAGTGTTTCAGACAACATAAAAAGTCAGTGCAAAGGCCCTGAGGCAGAAACATGAGTGGTGTGTTTAAGGAAGAGCAAAGGGGCCATTGTGGCTGGAAATGTAAGCAGCAGCAGGGAGATGGTCTAAGATGAGGTTAGAAAAATCACAGAAGCAGCCCAGATCATGAAGGCTGAGACAGAGTCTCGCTCTGTCACCCAGGCTGGAGTGCAGTGGCACAATCTCCATTTGCTGCAACCTCTGCCTCCCGGGTTCCAGTGATTCTCCTGCTTCATCTCCCGAGTAACTGGGACTACAGGCGCCTGCCACCATGCCCAGCTAGGTTTTTTTATTATTATTAATTTAATAGAGACAGAGTTTCACCATGTTGGCCAGGCTGGTCTCAATCTCCTAACCTCAAGTGATCCGCCGGCCTCAGCCTTCCAAAGTGCTGTGATTACAGGCACGAGCCACCGCGACGGGCCCCATTGTTTGTAAGACTTTGACCCCTACTCTGAGATAGTAACTAGAGGAATGATATGATCCAACTTCCATGTTAAAAGGATCACTGGGGATTGGGGGCGGAGGTGTCACGGGCAGAATCAGGAAGACTAGTAGGACTGCAATACTCCAGGCAAGAGATGCTGAGAGCTCAGCCCAAGCAGGTAGCTGTGGAGGTGGTAAGATGTGGGCAGATTCTGGGTATATTTTGAAGACAGGGCCAACAGGGTTTACTGAGAGACTGGAGGTAAGGCTCCACAGAAAGAGAAAGAGGAGAAACATTAAAGATGATCGTGTTGGTTTCCTGGGGCTGCTGTAACACATGACCACAAACTTGGCTGCTTAAAACAACAGAAATTTATTCTCTCACAGTTCTAAGGCCAGGAAGTCTGAGATTAAGGGGTTCTTGCTTCCAGGGGCTCTAGAGCAGCAGTCCTCATCCTTCCAGGGGTCGGTTTTGTGAAAGACAATGTTTCCATGGACAGAGGCAGGAGGGCTGGGGGAGAGAGGCAGAGTGGTGGGTGTGTGTGTAGCTGGTTTCGGGATGAAACTGTTCCACCTCAGATCATCAAGCATTAGTTAGATTCTCATAAGAGCACGCAACCTAGATCCCTCACGTGTGGGGTTCACAATAGGGTTCCCATGAGAAGCTAATGGCACTGATCTGACAGGAGGTGGAGCTCAGGTGGCAGTGCTCATGGGGCCGCTCACCTCCTGCTGTGCAGCCCAGTTCCCAACAGGCCATGGACCAGCACCATGGCAGCCCAGAGGTTGGAGACCCCTGCTGTAGAGGATATTCTATCCCTTGTCTCTTCCAGTTTCTGGTGGATCCAGGCGTTCCTTGGCTTGGGGTTACATGACTCTAGTCTCTGCCTTCTCCTCTTTTCTGTGGCTTCTGTCTCTTGTAAAGACAACTGTCATTGGATTTAGGACCCACCCAGATAATCCAGGATGATTTCACCATAAAATCCTTAACTTCATTATATCTGCAAAGACCCTTTTTCTGGTTGACAAACATGTTTCTGTTTGTTTTAAAAGATCCAGTTGACAAAAATGTTTCTGTTTGTTTTAAAAGATAAACCAGTTTTGTTGAACTTTGTTTACTGCAGGCGCTAGCAGTGCTATTAGCCCTCTTGAAATCTGGGCTTATTTAAAAATAAAGGCTGGGAGCGGTGTCTCATGCCTGAAATCCCAGCACTTTGGGAGGCCGAGGCAAGCGAGTCACCTGAGATCAGGAGTTCAAGACCAGCCATGGCCAACATGGCGAAACCCCATCTCTACTAAAAATACAAAAATTAGCCAGATATGGTGGTTGTTGCTTGTAATCCCATCTACTTGGGAGGCTGAGGCAGAGGTTGCAGTGAGCTGAGATCGCGCCATTGAACTCCAGCCTGGGTAACAGTGACACTCCATCTCAAAAAAAAAAAAAACCCTTTTTCCAAATAAGGTCACATTCTCAGGGCCTGGACATATCTTTTTGTGAGCCACCATTCAACTCACTACAATGACTCTAAGTTATTTTAATCTGAGCAACTGTAAAGATGAACTTGCCATTAACTGAGATGGAGAAGAAGGCCAGTTTGGGAGAGGAGCCCAGGAGCTCAGTGCTGGACATGTCAGGGTTGAGATGCTTGTCTGACATCCAGTGGAGCTGTTGAGTGGGTAGCTGGGTGAGTAAGCCTGAAACTTGGGGCAGAGGTATGGGTTGGAGATGGAAATCTGAAGGCTCCCAGATGTGGACAGCATCTAAAGCCATGGACCCATGATCTCAACCAGGGGAGGAGTGTGGACAGAGGAGAAAAGCATCAGGGACTGAGCCCTGGGGCACACCAGGGTTCACAGGACCCGGCCAACAGACTGAGAAGGAGCAGCCCGGGAGAGAGGAGGCAAAACAGGAGAGTGTGAGGTCCTAGAAAGTAAGTGAGGGAACTGCTCTAAGGAGGAAGGAGTGATCAACTCACAGTAGCAAATGTTCAGACTTGGGTGTTCAGGTAAAAGCTGAAGTTTCCTCTGCAGTTTCCTGTAACAAGATTGTGCACTTTTCATGTCACTCCCCTCTTATGATGTGGGAAAGGCAGTGACATCTGCTTAAAATCATCACTAATACCCTTATGTTACAATGAAGCATATTTTCAAAGCGTGTTGTTACTGTTCTTATCAGCATAGCTTTCCCCTTGGTTCCATGTTCTATGTCTACAACTCAGAAGGGAAAGAAGGCACACATCTCAGCCCCACACGGGGCCAGGAGAGACAGTCCTGAGCTACTGTTGCCTGGAGTCACGCCATTTTCCTAATTTTTAGTTCCTGCAGTAAGTCTTGTTGTCCTTAACAGCAGTGGTGGCTGTGTGAGGAAAATCAATCAGGGAAACTGCTTTAAAAGGTTTTAAATGATTACCAGAGCATAGTATAATCACTTCAGGAACCAAGACAACAATTTGACAAGTGAAAAACTCCCCAAATTACACTGGCTTGACTGAAAGTCTGTTACAAAAAACAAACATCTGACAAATCGATCAATCTAGCTGAAACATCCAAACACAGCAGTTTGTCACTGAGTGAGAGAGAAGCAGCATGAGATGACTGGGTGGGTTTTCCACCAAATGGACATCCAGAAGAGACAACTTAAATCTTGAACTGTTTGGGAGGTTTTTCGTGAATGATAATGAATGGTTACATTAGAGAACTGAGTGCTAAATCCTGAAGAATAAATATATTTTGTGGAAATTGTTTTTGTGTCTCTGCAGCCAAAATATCTCAGGCTTCACTCATCTGTGACCACAAATGCGATCGCATCAATAGTAATATCCAAATCTCTATGACTCACAGCCTCCACCAGGATTTTGACTTCAAAATCCCCCTCCCTTAAGTGTATTTGGGAATCCTCAGGGTGTGTACTGTATTTATAGTGTCGCTAAACTTGCATGCTTGGCCAATAAGGGACTCAGCCCCGACCCCAGAGAAGCCTGTCCAAGCTGATGGCCTCTAGTGGCCTCTCTGCCCACCTGGAGCCACTTGTCCACCCGGGTGCCCACAGGGCTATGTCTCACACCTGACGCCTGTGGAGCTGGGACTGCTCTGAAACTCCACCTAGGAGACAAGCCTCATTTCCCTTGTGAAGTAAGAACGCTCCCTGGTTACTCCCAGTTGGAGGGTTGACAAGGAGAGGTCTCTTGAGCCTCAAATGTCACAAGCCTTAGTCACAAGCTCTTTCAATTCAGGCACAAAGCCCTTTTTTTGGTCCCCCAGGCATGAAGTCGTGCTGCCTGGGTGGGAAGCAGTTCTGGAAACAGCCCTCTTGCAGCCCTTCTACTTGAGTCTGCCTCACTGCCAGCAGGTTCCGCTCTTCCTCAGAAGGCTTCTTACCTCTCGGATATATCAGTAGTTGTGAATAGATTGATGGGAGGAGGCTACCACCTAACTTTGCTTTCCAGAATCTCCGCGTCTCCACTGTCTCCAGCTGGGATACTTTTTTTAGAAAGTCTTTTGTCTTTTGAAAATTCTTGATTGATACGTAATCATTGTACATATTTATGGGATACAACATGATGTTTCAATACATGTATAAATTACATAGTGGCCAAATCAGGGTACTTAGCATATCCATAACTTTAAACATTCATTATTTCTGTTATGAGAACATTCAAAACCCTCTCTTGTAGCTATTTTGAAATATACAATACATTATTGTTCATTCTAGCCATCCTACTGTGCAAGAAAAAATTGTATTAAGGATTGAAAATGTTCTGTCTATAATGATAGCCCAGTAGACTAGTTCCAATTCCAGCAAAAGACAGAAATTGTAGGGAAATAGGAGCCGCAGCCAAACCCTTTTTGAAGAGATCCTCTGTTCCTGTTCCTCTGCAGGCCTCCATGCTCTCTACCTGAGGGAAAACCCATGGCTTGCTTAGAGCAGAGCTGGGGACACCAGAGGGATTATTCCAGCCTTCACCCAGTCTCCAAGAACCCAAGTAAAGAGAGGGACTCCTTAAGTGGAGACCAGAAGTATTTCTATTTTCACCCCCAACTCCCTCAGATACACACTATTTGGGCTATTTTGCAGAGAGGAAAGGATTCAGCAATCCAGAGCTTTTCAATAATCGGTCAAATCTACAATAGTAGTGTTAATAAGAAGTAATTTAATTTCTTTGAATATTTACTATGTGCCAGGCACTGTGCTAAACATCACACACACACACACACACACACACACACACATAAATCTCTCTCATTTAATCCACACACCAAGATTATGAAGTAGATTTATTATCCCAATTTTGCAGGAAAGTAAATTGAAGTTCAGAGAATTTTCATCGTCAAGACCACACAGCTGATAAGTGTTGAACTGAGAAGTCCATCCCAGTAGAACTCCAAAGCCTGGGCTTTTAACACAGTATCACATTAGCTCTTGACATTCAGATGTAAATATCAATTCAAACTCTGGCTGGAGCAAGAAAAGCCCTTCACAAAACACTGTTTTATTACAAAAAGAATTTTTTTTTACAGTGAGATACAGAGGATCTCACTATGTTGCCCAGGCTGGTCTCGAACTCGGGCTTAAGTGATCCTCCCGCCTTGGCCTCCCAGAGGATTGCAAGCACATGTCACTGAGCCTATACATAAAACACAATTTTATTGAGCGTTCCTGTGGACATTATTGCAGTTTGGTCTGTGTTCCATGAAGACTAGCGTGAGTGAGAAAAATGCACAGCCTGAGGCAGATCCTTGCATGTTGTGATGCTAGGAGGCCTTAGGAGATCTCATTTCCCTGAAGCCTCCATAGGACTGAAAAACGTGAAGTTGCTCGGTGTACAGCTCTCTAGGGAGAGCCAGGGATGGGGCAGAGCTCTTCCCAAAAGTCCGGAGGCTCTAGTTTTACTTGATTCAGTGGCTGTGTGTCCTCAGAAAAGTGTTGGTGCCTCCCAGGGCTTCCTCACCCCATAGCTAGAAGACCAGGCTGAGGCAGCAGGCGAGGTAATGCTCCCACCGCCCGCCCCGAGGGAATGTGTGGGAGATTGGGTGAGGCTGCTGAGAGTAAGGTTCTATATCGCCAGAGAATGATGCTTTTTATTATTTCAGAAACCAATGAGTTTTGTCTCTCAGGCTATCACTCTGGTTCTGTTCACCACCAAGTAATTTCACTAAAAATGAACTCAGAAATGAGAAATAAAATGGCCATTAAAAATTGTATTACTGCACATGCCCAGTGGCTATTTTAAAATAAAATCCCTTTGAAATTTTATTATTTACATTTTTTCAATCAAATGATTGGGATTGTTGGATGGATTAAGTGAAACTCCACTTTTGAATTTTGTTGCTTTTTAACTGCCAAAAAAATGAGGTATTCATTTTTAACTCTGCTTCTCATCCAAAAGGAACATCGAATTCAAGTCTAGAGAAAAGCAATTGTGACAATTTCCTCCTTTTCTTCAACATAATTGCATAAGACTTTTTAAATAAATCAGTTCAGTTATTAACCTTCAAGAAATGAGGCAAATGTTAAAAACTAGGATGGCAACCGAGATTCATAAGCACATGGAAGGGAATCCTTGCAGGAACTGTATGTTGAGGCTTTGTGATAAAATGCACTGACAGAACCAATTCATTTGCATCGCATTTTATAGGATACTAAGTAGAAAAGCTAGTGTCATCATTTTATTATCCTTTTGCCTCATGTATTCTGCATTATGAATTAATGTAGTAATGCAGAATTGAAATCAGCCTGAAAGGAGTAAACATGAAGCTCAGAGCATCTTACTCTAAGGTACATCAATTCTGTCAACTAACATTTACCACCGTTGTGTTATCTCACTCTCTTGCCATAACCTAATGACATCAGAGGCACTGAATCTGGAAACTGAAGTGACAGGACTTGCCTCTGGGCTGCATGTAATACTTAGGAGAAGTAAACAACCGGAAAGAAAACCCAACCCTTGGGAAATGGACAGCCAATGGGAGATTGCTTTGGTGATGTCATGCCTTCTCTCCCTGGTGTGTCCTTGGTTAAACAGAAACAAAGATAACAGTAATGTGCTCCAAGAGTTTGTGAATTCCTTCTGCCTGAGCAACTCCTAGCACTTTGCAGTCATCTCATTGATCTCAGGAGGTAAGCATGATCACTATTTAGGGAATGGCAAGGCTTTAAGACGTGGCAACAGGCGAAAGCCCAAAATGACAGATGGGCCATAGCTGCCTCAGAACAGCAACATGACTGTCTCTGTCCCTAGGGTATGCCAGTCTCTCTGGGGTGGAGGCATTACCTGCATTTTTCAGTGATGGCGGGCAAGGACCACTTCAGCTAACAGAGATGGTGGCGACCCTCCAAGAGTGAAGATGGGCTCCAGGGCATGGCTCTGGCATCTAGTTTCACTGCCTCCAGTCTCTCCCACCTGAGCCATTCCAGGCCAGCTTCAACAAAGCACAACACTGACCACATCTCTCTCCTGCTCCAAATACAGTTCTGGCATCATCACTGCAATCTTGTCTGCAAATTTAGTACCAGCTATTCTCTGCCCACACTCCTGCTCCAGCCCAGCCCAACTATTCCCTCACTCACACCTGCGCTTTCCCACCTCTGAGCCTTTTTCACACTGTTCTCTCTGCCTGCAGTGCTCTTCTCTCTCATGCGTATACCAAGTCCTATCCAGTTTCCATGTGACACCATCTTTAATGTGCATCCCCATCCACTTTTTCCTCCAAGGGAAAAAAACCTGTCTTTAGTCTAAAGATGTAAAAAGGTGCAGGATATGGTGTAGTGGTGCTCAAACATTTTTGCTTGTATATTCCTCAAATAATTTTGTTGTAAGACCAGAAATGTGTAAGGAGACCAAAATATGTCTCCTTACACATTTTAAATTAACATAAAAATATTTTCATTATCAGTTTAAATAGCTGCAAATTATGTAATTTTTGATGCAGTTTTCAAACTTCAACATGTATCAGAATCACCTGAAGGGTTTGTTAAAGTCCACCAGTTCTCAGAGTTTCTGATTCAGTGGGTCTGGGTAGGGCCTGAGAAGTTGGATTTCTATAAAGTTCTCAAATGATGTCAAGGCTGCTGACTCAGGGACCACACTTTGAGAACTGCTTGTCTGGTATATCGTAAATATCAACATTTTAAAAATATCATATCACTTCTTTAAATGTATCCAGTGGAATCTAAAAACCATAGGAATTTGAGAGCCACCATGATTTATTTTTAATAATACAAAAATTGGCCAGGCGCGGTGGCTCACGCCTATAATCCCAGCATTTTGGGAGACCGAAGCTGGTAGGTAGATCACCTGAGATCAGGAGTTTGAAGCCAGCCTGGCCAACATGGTGAAACCCTGTCTCTACTAAAAATACAAAAACTAGCCAGGCATGGTGGAGCACGCCTGTAATCCCAGCTACTCAGGAGGCTGAGGCAGGAGAATCACTTGAACCTGGGAGGCAGAGGTTATAGTGAGCCGTGATTGTGCCACTGCACTCCAGCCTGGGTGATAAGAGACGCCGTCTCAAAATAAATAAATAAATTAATTAATTAAAATAAGCTCTTCTTGACAATAGGAAATTTTATATTATTTTTCTTTTTGAACTTTTATTTCTATTCTATTTCTCCAGCAAAATTTTATGCTAATATAAGATATTTTACTCACAATTTTATCGATTGCTCTCTCACATATCTCTGCTACAAATATGTATAGAAATTGAAATAAACATTTATTTAAATCTCTGGTGACTATTAGGCTCTGAGTGTTTAAAAATTTTACTCTGGATTAAGTTACCATGACAATTAGTAGTAGTAGATCATTGGAAAAACTTGAAAGGGTGGCCTACCCCTCCACACCTGTGGGTATATCTCGTCAAGTGGGACGAGAGACTGAGAAAAGAAATAAGACACAGAGACAAAGTATAGAGAAACAACAATGGGCCCAGGAGACCGGCACTCAGCATACCAAGGACCTGCACCAGCACCGGTCTCTGAGTTCCCTCAGTTTTCATTGATTATTATTTTCACTATCTCAGCAAGAGGAATGCGGCAGAAGAGCAGGGTGATAGTGGGGAGAAGGTCAGCAAGAAAACATGTGAGCAAAAGGATCTGTGTGATAATTAAGTTCAAGTGGAGGTACTATGCCTGGATGTGCATGTAGGCCAGATTTATGTTTTTCTCCGCCCAAACATCTCAGCGGAGTAAAGAATAACAAAGCAGCATTGCTGCCAACATGTCTCGCCTCCCGCCATAGGGCGGCTTTTCTCCTATCTCAGAATTGAACAAATGTACAATCCAGTTTTATACTGAGACATTCAGTTCCCAGGGGCAGGCAGGAGACAGTGGCCTTCCTCTATCTCAACTGCAAGAGGCTTTCCTCTTTTACTAATCCACCTCGGCACAGACCCTTTACAGCTGTCGGGCTGGGGGATGGTCAGGTCTTTCTCATCCCATGAGGCCATATTTCAGAGTATCACATGGGGAGAAACCTTGGACAATACCCGGCTTTCCAAGGCAGAGGTCCCTGTGGCTTTTCGCAGTGCATTGTGCCCCTGGTTTATTGAGACTAGAGAATGGCGATGACTTACCAAGCATACTGCCTGTAAACATTTTGTTAACAAGGCACATCCTGCACAGCCCTAGATCCCTTAAACCTTGATTCCATTCAACACATGTTTTTGTGAGCTCAAAGTTGGGGCAAAGCGGCTGGGGCAAAGTTGCAAATTAACAGCATCTCAGCAAACCAATTGTTCAACGTACAGGTCAAAATGGAATTTCTTATGTCTTTCCTTTCTACATAGACACAGTAACAGTCTGATCTCTCTTTCTTTTCCCTACAAAACTGACATAAGTATATATACATTTTATGAAATTATTATTTTAAAAAGTAAAATTTTATTGAAAACATATATTAAGTTAGGACTAGTTTTTCTTCCAAATATTTCTTGGTGTGTTTTTTTGTTTGTTTGTCTGTTTGCTTTTTGGTTAATATTACTAATTACTGGAATGACACAGGTTTCTATATGAATTCTATTCCTACTTTTATTTTTTATAGACATAAGCGAGGAATATTGTTGACATAAGTAAGTGGAAATGAATTTTGTAATTGCAATTTTACTTCATTTTCTGAATGCCTTCCAAGTTCTCCATCAATAATCACAGTGATCTGACATCCAAAATTATTTTTAAAGACCTAACAGCTAAAAACTTGATGAGATTCTCCTTTAATACAGTTGAAAGCAGAGAATTAGAAACCACCTGGCTGGCAAAAAGGTCTGTTACCCAAACATGTGAGTCATCCTATATTTCACTATTAACATCATTATTTCAAATTGTCCTTTGGTTGCTGCATTGGAGGTTTTGCTTTATTTGTTTGCTGGTTTGGGGTTTTTGTTGCTGTTGTTGTTGTTTGCCTTTTTAATTATATAGGACAGGGGTTGGCAAACTAAGGCCAGTTTGTGCTGATCAAATCCTGCCTAGCCTGCTTTCGTGCAGCCCTCAGGTTAAGAATGGTTTTCAGGTTTTTGGATTTTTTTTTAAAGGAAGTACTACTTTTTATTGATCAAATAAATTCTGCTTTCTTATTTTCATTATTTTGTATTTGCTCAAGGAAAGCTACTTAAAGACTAAATAAAGAACGGAGTTGGGAGAGGTAAACTACCAACTTCTTGACCACATGTACGGAGTTCTTAGACTGGTCCTCCTGTGTGTATAGTTAGGTCTCAATTCACTACCATGATAAGGCTGCTTTGATATATACTCTAAACTCAGGGATGATCTCAAAATTATATCTTCTTTTTTTTTTGAGACGGAGTCTTGCTCTTGTTGCCCAGGCTAGAGTGAAATAGCACGATCTCGATTCACCACAACATCCGCCTCCCTGGTTCAAGCGATTCTTCTGCCTCATCCTCCCAAGTAGCTGGGATTACAGGCATGTACCACCACGCCTGGCTAATTTTGTATTTTTAGTAGAGACAGGGTTTCTCCCTGTTGGTTAGTCTGGTCTCAAACTCCTGACCTCAGGTGATCTACCAGCTTCGGTCTCCCAAAGTGCTGGGATTACAGGCAAGAGCCACTGTGCCTGGCCTTTTTTTTTTTTTTTTTTTTTTTGAGATGGAGTCTCACTCTGTCACCCAGGCTGGAGTGCGATGACACAGTCTTGGCTCACTGCAACCTCCACCTGCCAGGTTTAAGCAATTCTCCTACCTCAGCCTCCTGAGTAGCTGGAATTACAGGCATGCACCACCACGCCTGGCTAATTTTTTTTTAATTTTTTTTTTTTTTTTTTGTATTTTTAGTAGAGATGAAGTTCTGCCATGTTGGCCAGGCTGGTCTCAAACTCCTGACCTCAGGTGATCCACCCACCTTGACTTCCCGAAGTGCTGGTATTACAGGCGTGAGCCACCACACCCAGCCTAAAACATTGGCTTTTGAGTTAGAAACACTGGATTGGAATCCTGGCTCTGTCACTTCCTGCTTATGTGATCTGGAACGGGATGTCACTTGCTATCCCTAAACTTCAGTGTCCTTTATTATAAATATCTATCTCAAAGTTGTTTGGAGAATTGCATGAAGTTATTTCTGTAAACTTGCCTGCAGGGCAAGGATGAGTACAAATCAGTTTCCCTTTCCGGGTTCCCCACCCCCAGCATTCTATCTTTGACTCTGCTTTGGCACTTATAACCTTGAACGTGGTCTTATAGTTATTTACATATAAGTCTAACCTTCCCTACTAAAGCATAATCTTCTTAAAGGCATCAGCTGGCTCTTCCACTTTCGGTCCCACCACCTGTCCCCCTCCCCACAAACACACGTACACAACTCCTTGCCCCACATCTTAGGCATTGCAGTCATTTGGCAAATCTAGGAGTGCAAATGTATGAAGGGTTTCTACTGAGCTCAGTTTAGTGTGGATCACAAAGATTGCACGATCAGGGCTTATTGTCTGGCTGTCTGTCACAAGTCCACCCAAGTCACCACCTTGAGTGGCACTGAGGAGAAAGTTAGAGCTGTGTGTTCCACATGAGTGCATAAGCAGGTGCTCGCATGCTACACAAACGCCCAGTAGAAAGGCCTTGTGGTGCTCTGTTGTTGCCTACGACTGGGAAAAGGTAGAGTGTGTCTGTTCCCCTTTAGCCTGTGGGAGGCTGTACGCATCACAGTAAAAGCACTGGCTTTGGAGTCAGACAGTACTTCTCTGACCATCGACCTTTTAATTACCCACCTCTTTACCTAAATGTCCTCTCCAGTTCCAGTCTCTGTCCCAATTCTCTTAATTTCCCTCACCAAACTCTTCAACTTCTCAAATACAGCAAGGACACAAAGTTAGCTCACAGCCATCAAGAGCTGGTAGCCTTTCCATGAGGCACTCGGTGGGCCCTAGATGAGTGGCCCCACAGTAGAGCTTGGAGTAGACCAGCTAGCCAGATGGAGAAAGTGGTGAGAAGCTCAAGCTTGAATTGGGACATACAGACAAAATATAGCCACTTTGTTTTGTCTATAATTAGTTTGATCTTCTTCCTGGGCTCTGACACTGGATATGGCAGAAGAAAATTTACTTGAATCCTACCATGTTTAAGTCTGTTTCAATCTAATCATATGTGGGTCATTTTCTCTTTCTTGGATAAAAATGCACACTCCTTCAGACTGACAACTGTTGTAGTGGTGGAAATGTTCTACATCTTGATTGGGGTGGTGGTTACACAAGTATGTTGGCCAAAATTCAAACTGTATACTTAAAATCTGAGATTTTATTGTATGTAAATATCTCAGTGATATGACTATAAAAACCAAAAAACCAACTCACTCTTTCAGGTAGCCTTTCCATCCCTGTGTCTCTTCTAAAATGGCTCCTGGTGTATGGGAAAGTGGGCCTGTGTCCCTGGCTTGTCTGGAATGGGGAGTCTAGCCAGTTCTCCAACAGAAGAGGAATGAGGAATCCAGCAAGACAAGGATATGGGTGAGATCCGTGTCTGCCTCCCCAGGAGGAAAGGCGTCGGGTTTTCCAGCTTGGTGTGATCCAAGTAGCAAAATAGGGCACCTTTCCCCTGGGTCCCAATGTAGTTGTGGTCCAGAGTTCTTTCTTTGTAATCATTCATTCCCTTATTGATGACCATTTTTACCTGTACCACAGCAGGGTGACCAGCCAGTTTAAAGACTTGTTTGGCATCCATCCGATGTGTTGATTGGTGTATGTGCCTGTGCTTGATTGTTCTCCTGGTGCTGGGTGGAGGGTGTGACCCTGGCTTGGTTCGTCTCTGGATGCAATCTGCTGGTCTCTAGACAATGTTCCCCTTCCCTCTGGTGCTACTGGCTTCCAGTGCTGAAACTGGCAACTGCTAGTTCAGCAACTCCAAGGTAGGCAATGCAGAAACATGGCAGGGTGGGGATGGGGAATTCCTCTCTTACCAACCCTGCCTCATTTCAGTTTTTGCTTCAGAAGCTTGGGCTTCTCACCACTTTCTCCATCTGGCCAGCTGGCTTACTCTAAGCCCTACTGTGGGGCCACTCATCCAGGGCTCACAGAGGGCCCCACGGTAAGGCCACCAGCTCTTGATTCAGCTTCTGCACAATGTGGAAACTGAGGACAGCTCAGGAAACCTAACTCAGGGCCTTCCTTCTCCTTACCATACTACTTTACTCCGCTATGGCTGTGTAAAAGACTGAATGGGACAGAGATCTTGTACCAGGAGAGAAATGCCCATTAGTAATTTCCAAGCATGCACACATGTTATAAGTTCTGAGGGCTTAGGAACAGTTGCTTGAGGTCCAGAGTTCGATTATGAAGCTGAGGAATCTACTAATTTATTCATTCGTTGAATATTTGAGCGTCTTTTGCAAGTCGGCACTGTGTGACTCTACAGTGGTTAGCAAATCTGACACAGTCCTCACGGATCTTACATAAGAGGAAAAACCTGACAACCAAATGATCACACCAAGGAGCAACTACACAGTATGAGATGCTCCATGAAAGGAGGGCCAAGGTGCCATCTCCACGAGAATATAAGCACCACAGTGGTTTTCTTTATTTTGTTCAGTGACGTACCTAGAATGGGGCCTCACACATATTAAGTGCTAAATAAGTATTTGTTGAATGAATGAATGAATAAATGTATGAAAGCTGTGAGATTACTTCTGAGAGGTCGGGGATGAATTCCTGAGGAAGTGTTATTTTGGCTGATGTTAAAGAGAAAAAAAATTCTTAGTTCAAATTCTACTAGATAAATTTATATTAACCAAACTCTCAGAGGACTAATTTATACAATAGGAAACATTTATTATTTTGTAGTGGAAGATATATCTGATTTAGTATTTCCCTAGAGAATATCCTCCCCAAAATGCCAAGGGGAACTATCTTTGGTATTACTGAAATTCTGAAGAGTTGAGCAGTACTTAGAGACCTCTCAGGGAGCCCAATTAATTATCAGAACACTAATTTAGAAGAACTTGGAATTAGTAAAATGGTAAATAAACAGATTAAAGAGATATTCATACAAGTCATTTATACAACTGACATGAAACCACTTCCCCACTCGGGGCACTTCGGGGCATTCCTGAGTCATCACAGCTCTCCCGTCTTTGGGTTGTGCTGGGGAATCACCTTGTCCTAGATTTACAAGTAAGGAACTGCATTTATATGAAATGCCAGGGCCCTATTATTTTGCTTTTAACTGTCCATGACTTATTCTCATCAGGGCAAGGCAGTTTTCCCCTTCTTGAGCTTGTGCCTATTTTACCTTTCTCCTAGTTCCTGGCATTCTCTCTTTTTTTTTTTTCTTTCTCGAGATGGAGTCTTGCTCTGTCATCCAGGCTGGAGTGCAATGCTACGATCTCTGCTCACTACAACCTCCGCCTCCTGGGTTCAAGCGATTCTCCTGCCTCAGCCTCCCGAATAGCTGGGATTACAGGCGTGTGCCACCACATCTGGCTAATTTTTTGTGTTTTTACTAGAGACAGGTTTCACCATGTTGGCCAGGCTGGTCTCGAACTCATGACTTCGTGGTCTGCCCGCTTTGGCCTCTCAAAGCTGGGATTACAGACGTGAGCCACCGCGCCCGGCCCGGCGTTCTTTTAACTCAAGGTCCTTGAGGGCTTTTATGAGCCTCTTACAGGAAGACCCCGATGCATCCATCTGCTTTCTCTGAGTAATGTATCTGTTTCTCTATGGATGTGTGTGTGTGTTTCTGTGTGGCTCTCTCAACATCTGCATGAATGGGCATTTAAATGTGTGGGTTTAGCGTCTGACCGCAATGTTTTGCCCCTGACTTCACAAGCCCACGTGAGCATCAGTCTCACTTGTGAGGCAAACTGCCCAGTGGTGGATACCTGCAGTACACCCGGTCAGGGTGTGGAAAGTGTGCATCCATGGATTCACTATCACAGGTCCTCCAGGGCACTTTGGAGGCTGCTGGCTCTCCTTAAGTGATAATCTGTTTAAAACAAATGAAAGCCAAGTCAAAAGAGAATCTAGAAGGCTGGGCTCCAGTTGGACTCCAGAGAAGCCATCATTTGCTGAGCACGGAGAAAAGAAGAGAATGAGTTAATGTGAGTACTGGCAGATCTCAGAAGAGTATTTTGCTCACAAAAACTGAAAATAGCATGTGGAAGTAGGACATTTGAGCCGTATGGAAAAGAATTAAAGGATATTTTGTAACAAAATGCTGTTAGGAAGGTAGGGGATCTCTACAGCCCCATCTGGATCTATGCATTCTGGATCCGAAGGTTCATCTTTAGCTCATGAAACATAATAAACCTAATTTCTTAAAAATGAAGATTTCCCCCATCTGCCTTAAAAAAAAAAAAAAGACGTTACTAATCATCAACTTCCATATCAACAATAGAACAACAAATTATTTCCTTCAAGCAGCAGTGCTGTGGAATGCTTATGGACACCTAGTTCCCTATAATTTCCCCCACTAGGGCTGGGAAGCAAGTATCAACAGAGCAGTAAGGAAAGAGCAAGAAGTTGTGGTTGTCTCAACTGGTCCACCCGAAGGCCTGGCTCAGTGGCTCACACCTGTAAACGCAGCACTTTGGGAGGCCAAAGGGGGCAGATCATTTGAGGTCAGGAGTTTGAGACCAGCTTGACCGACATGGTGAAACCTGGTCTCTACTAAAACTATAAAAATTAACCGGGCATGGTGGCACGCACCTGTAATCCGAGCTACTCAAGAGGCTGAGGCAGGAGAATCGCTTGAACTTGGGAGGCAGAGATTGCAGTGAGCTGAGATCATATCACTGCACGATAGCCTGGGCAACAGAGCCAGACTCCATCTCAAAAAAAAAGAAAAGAAAAGAAAAGAAAGAGAAAAAGGAAAACAAAACAGAAAAACAAGGGTCACCCTAAGACCTCCAAGGTCAATATGTTGGCCTCTCTGAACTACCACCTGTGACCCTGCACCTGCCTCCTCTTCCCCTCTGGAATTGGGCTTTGCTTTCTCATGAGTGCTGAATTATCTTAAAGTTAACATTTCATTTTTTAAAAATGCACTTTCCTCATGATGTATTGTTAAATCAAGTTTAGCCTAAAGCTTCCTCCTTACATATTTAAGTTCAGCCTAAATGTTTTTCTGTACATCGTGAACTGTAACAATTGGAGGTATAAACCAACTGTAGCCCACACCTGTGCCACTCTCTGAGTTTTGGCCAATCAAATGTAGCCAACTGTTCGAACCATGTTCAAATAAGGCAAACACAGAGCTGTAACCAATCCAGCTCTTTCTGTACCTCACTTCTGTTTCCTATACCTCACTTTCCTTTTGCTGTCTATAAATCTTCTTCCACCATGTGGCTGCAATGGAGTCTCTGAATCTGCTGTGATTCTGGGGGCTGCCTGATTAGCAAATCATTCATTGCTTAATTAAATCCCTTTAAATTTAATTCAGCTGAATCTCTCTCTCTCTCGCTGTCTCTCTTTTTTTTTTTTTTTTTTTTTTTTTGGAAACAGAGTTTCGCTTTGTCGCCCAGGCTGGAGTGCAATGGCGTGATTTCAGCTCACTGCAGCCTCTGCCTTCCAGATTCAAGAAATTTTCCTGCCTCAGCCTCCCAAATAGCTGAGATTACAGGTGGCCACCACCACACCTGGCTAATCTTTTATATTCTTAGTAGAGACAAGGATTCGCCATGTTGGCCGGGCTGGTCACAAACTCCTTACCTCAGAAGATCCACCTGCCTCAGCCTCCCAAAGTGCTGGGATTACAGGTGTGAGCCACCACACCTGGCCAAAGTTTTTCTTTTAGCAGTATTAGTTACCTCCTCTGAGGGAGGAATATTACATCAGGGCTGCTGCCAATCCACATGGGACTTTCGGACAAATTAGAAGAGGTGGCCCTTACACTTTACCTTCATCTGTTGAAAAATTGTCATAACATACTGATTGTGTTTGAATAAGACCCTTTAGCACCATCTGCAGGAAAATCATCTGTGAAATCTAAGATGAGAATAAGGCTCTCTTAGAGTTAAAATCATGTGGCTTCAAAACCAAACAATTTGGATTCAGCCTCTAGCTCTGCATCTTCCAGCAGCTGACCTGGGGCAAATTGCTTAAGTTTTCTGAGCCCCAGGTTTCCCTATTGGTAAAATGGGAATAATGTATGTAATTATCAAACTTGTAATCAGGATTAAATGAGATGATGTAAAGCATTTAGCATTATGCTCATCAAATACTATGGGTTGTGCAGAAAGGACAGAAACACACACATTAGCCGTGCTCATGATATACATTAAAAATAGAGAAAATTGGCAGAGAAGTAGCAGGGTGTTCATTAGGCTCTGAGGTCCCATTATCCCTAGAGAGATCCTCCAGCACAGGGGACAGACACACCATGGAAAGATCCCAAGACAGGGAAACCACTTTTGCAAAAATTGTATCTAAGGAAATTATGATAGTAAAAGAGACCAGACTTAACCAACTCCATCTTGCTTCTAACCTTTAAGCTTTCCTTGTTCATTTAAGGAATTTAGTTTATGGTTTGACTCTGAAACAAAATTGTTAATAGCCCTTTCCCCACAAGACTCCCTTCTTGCCTGGGGACCCGTCTGCCTTTGTAGGACTAACAAATTAGCTACAAGATTACAAATTACAGTTTAGGGGTCAAGCAGCTTCTGGCTGCAAGGGTCTGAACCTCCCCACAATTGTTCCTAGGGATAACATCACCATTGTAAACCTTAGATCACTGCTTGAGAGATTTCGCAGACTTTACTCGATGGGTCAGCTGACACCACCCAGACTGGTAATCTGGCTCAACCAGTTCTGCGATCCCATGCAGAAACAGAAAACCTTACTTAAACCCCCCTATGATTCCATCTCCAACCTGACCAATCAACACTCCCCATTCCTGAGACCCTACCCGCCAAATTGTCTTTAAAAACTCTGATCCTGGAATGCTCGGGAGACTGGTTTGAGTAATAATAAAACTCCAGTCTTCCACACGCCTGGCTCTTCATGAATTATTCTTTCTCCATTGCAATTCCTGCCTTGATAAATCAGCTCTGTCTGGGCAGCAGGCAAGGTGAACCCCCTGGGCTGTTACAAGAGGGGCAGGGTCCTATCATGCTGCACACACAGAAAGAGAAAAAAAGCAGGGTGATACGGTTTGGCTGTGTCCTCACCCAAATCACCTTGAATTGTAATAACCCCCATGTGTCATGGGCGAGGCCAGGTGGAGATAACTGAATCATGGGGGCAGTTTCCCCCATATTGCTCTTGTGATAGTGAATAAGTCTCACAAGATCTGATGGTTTTATAAATGGGAGCTCCCCTGCTCAAGCTCTCTAGCCGGCCACGATGTAAGACAGGACTTTGCTCCTTATTCATCTTCTGCCATGATGTGAGGTCTCCCTAGCTATGTGGAACTGTGAGTCAATTAAACCTCTTGCCTTTATAAATTACCCGGTCTAGGGTATGTCTTCATTAGCAGTGTGAAAACTGACTAACACACAGGGGAACGTCCAGATAACACTGTAGTGCTGGAGCTTCTCGAGCCAGGAAACAGCTTTGGTAGAAAGGGTAGGCTGCAGAGCTCAGTCTCTGGTGTCAGCCTCTTTGTCTCTTTGGCTAACCCAGGCAAGATGCCACCAAAGGGGAGGAAATGAGGCCCCAGTGCCATGTGGATTTTCTCTCCTCTGTGAGAGTCCACAGAAGAAAATGTGAGGAAATGGAAGCAATTGCTCAACCAAGGCATGGGTTGAACTCAGCTTCACCAGTTTCTTTTTTTTTTTTTTTTTGAGACGGAGTCTCACGCTGTTGCCCAGGCTGGAGTGCAGTGGCGCGATCTCGGCTCACTGCAAGCTCCGCCTCCCGGGTTCCCGCCATTCTCCTGCCTCAGCCTCCTGAGTAGCTGGGACTACAGGCGCCCGCCACCGCGCCCGGCTAATTTTTGTATTTTTAGTAGAGACGGGGTTTCACTGTGGTCTCGATCTCCTGACCCTGTGATCCGCCCGCCTCGGCCTCCCAAAGTGCTGGGATTACAGGCTTGAGCCACCGCGCCCGGCCAGCTTCACCAGTTTCTATGGCCATGCTGCCTCAACTAACAAGTCAGGCTAAAAATCATTAAACCACTTAAATTGAAATTAATTCCGCCTGTAATCCCAGCACTTTGGGAGGCCGAGACGGGCGGATCACAAGGTCAGGAGATCGAGACCACGGTGAAACCCCGTCTCTACTAAAAATACAAAAAATTAGCCGGGCGCGGTTGTGGGCGCCTGTAGTCCCAGCTACTTGGGAGGCTGAGGCAGGAGAATGGCGTGAACCCGGGAGGCGGAGCTTGCAGTGAGCCGAGATAGCGCCACTGCACTCCAGCCTGGGCGACAGAGCGAGACTCCGTCTCAAAAAAAAAAAAAAAAAAAAAAAAAGAAATTAATTCAAAATCTCTTAGAGTCATAAATTAAAAAGGACTTCAGAGATAATGAAATTCAAGCCTGTATTTGTAAACAAAAGTGAGACTCAAAGTGGGTTATTTATTTGGTTACCAGTACAAAGTGGCAGAGTCAGAACTTACACTTTTATCTTCCAAATTCCATTTCCTCTTAAATTGCAATGAAGTGCAATTTAACACCAAGTCACAGAGATCCTGTTAAAAGGGCTCTATAGCTTTAATCTACAAACGTCTGAGGAAAAGAAATTAGCTTCCAGAGCAAACCAAGGAGCAAGGGAACCTAAAGATGATTGATTAATTGTGTTTAAAACCTTTGACTGCTGGCCAGGCTTCGTGGCTTGCCCCTGTAATCCCAGCACTTTGGGAGGCTGAGGTGAGTGGATCAACTGAGGTCAGGAGTTCAAGAGCAGCCTGGCCAATATGGTGAAGCCCCATCTCTGCTGCTAAAAATACAAAAATTAGCCAGGTGCAGTGGCACACACCTGTGATCCCAGCTACTCAGGAGGCTGAGACACAAGAATCGCTTGAACCCAGGAGGCAGAGGTTGCAGTGAGCTGAGATCACACCACTGCACTCCAGCCTGGGTGACAGTGAGCGACTCTGTCTTGAATAAATAAATAAATAAACAAAACATTTGACTTCCATAAATAACAGGGAAAAACTAGATAATTCAGCAAATAATGATAAGGAAAGAAAGAGCAGGCAAGAAAGAAAGAAAGGGCATGAAAGAAAAAGAAAAATAAAGGAAGAAAGACAAAATCAGTGGGATTAATTGATTATTGGGAGACAGTTCTCCAGCATTTCTTGGTTTCTGAATACCTCAGGACAGGAGCAGAGGCAGAGGCACTGGCTGCCTTTCTTGTGGACTATCTCTTCAGGGAGGTTTGTATTGCAAACAGCTTTGCAAGACAGAGAGGGTCTTTACCCAGAGCCAAGCATCCAGCTTACTGTCCTTATAAAAGATTCCGGTTCCCTAAATTTAGGACTTAGGTTCCTCTCCTGTAATCCACTATGTGTGCAGACATCATGAGACTTTCGTGATGTTAGGTGGAAGTGGGGTTAGGGAATTGGCACAAATCTCTCACCTAGGAGACCACTGGCAGACTAACTTGTTAGCTTGCATGTAGGAGAAAAAAAAATTTCAGGTCCTTTGCAGTTCTTCATATGGATAAAGAAATCCAAGAGCTGGTTCACTGAGGGGACAAAAATGACCAGCAACAATAATAAATAATCCATTAACTGGTCTTGAACAGTGCAAGAGGACAGCTTCAACTCCCTATGATTTCATCTCTGACCTCACCAATCAGCACTCCCCACTCCCCACCCACCAAATTATCTTTAAAAACTCTGATCTCCAAATACTTGGGGAGACTGATTTGAGTAATAATAAAACATCTCTGGTCTCCCACACAGATGGCTCTGTGTTAATTACTCTTTCTTTATTGCAATCCCCCTGTCTTGATAAATCAACTCTGTCTAGGCAGTGGGCAAGGTGAACCTGTTGGCTGGTTACAGTCTAATTTTGAAAACTAGGGGAAAATACAAATAGATTAAAACATATATAGGAAACTATAATTCTTATAAAAGAATTATTTGCAAAAATCAGAGTGAAATGGATAATTTTTTAGGAAAATATAAAATACCAAATTTCAATCAAAAAGAAAAACCTGAACCAAAGGTTTCTCTGAACAGGCCAATCTCATCCAATAAACTGAGAGGCCAAAGCTAAGGTCTTGCTCTACTCAGCAGATAAGCCACATTCTTCCAGGGCCCACCCTTTCCCTTGGCTCTTTTTTTTTTTTTTTTTGAGACGGAGTCTCGCTCTGTCGCCCAGGCTGGAGCGCAGTGGCCGGATCTCAGCTCACTGCAAGCTCCGCCTCCCGGGTTTACGCCATTCTCCTGCCTCAGCCTCCCGAGTAGCTGGGACTACAGGCGCCACCTCGCCCGGCTAGTTTTTTGTATTTTTTAGTAGAGACGGGGTTTCACCGTGTTAGCCAGGATGGTCTTGATCTTCTGACCTCGTGATCCGCCCGTCTTGGCCTCCCAAAGTGCTGGGATTACAGGCTTGAGCCACCGCGCCCGGCCTCCCCTGGCTCTTAATCAAAGATTGAGACAGCGTCATCAGCCCCCAGGCCCAGGCTAGGCTGTGCTCAGAGTTGAAAGTGGAGGTCAAGTTTGCCAGTCTTGACTCCAAACACGATGTCATCATATGACCAAACTAATTGCATTTTTTCCACTAGAGGAAGAAGAAAGAGAAATAAAAAATAATTTTTATTAAATTATGTTGATATGTAGTCCTTATGAGTCCTAACCTTTACATTTTGTGAAGTTTTCTTTGTTTATAAAATAATACCTTTGCCTTAGAAATGCTGGCTCAGAAGCAACTGATTTTGATTTGACAGTCAGTAAGATCACCAGAAAGAGTCTTTTTGTGCATGTCAGTGCATTCTTTTGGTTTAATCTGCTACTATATACAATGACTCTTCCCTGTACAATCCATTTGTTAAAACAGAGCAGTGGGCTGGGCATGGTGGCTCACGCCTGTAATTCCAGCAGTTTGGGAGGCTGAGGCAGGTGGATCACTTGAGGTCAGGAGTTTGCGACCAGCTTGCCCAACATGGTGAATCCCCATCTCTACTAAAAATACAAAAACATTAGCCAGGCATGGTGGCACGTGCCTGTAATCCCAGCTACTTGGGAGGCCGAGACAGGAGAATCACTTGAACTCAGGAAGTGGAGGTTGCAGTGAGCCGAGATCGCCCCACTGCACTCCAGCCTGGGTGACAGTGAGATGCTGTCTCAAAAAATAAAAATAAAATATAGAGCAGTGGTTCTCAAAGTGTGGTCTCTGAACAAGCAGCATCAGCACATTTTTGGGCCATTCACTACTCTAGTGGACTGAATGTCTGTATCTCCCACAAAATTCATATGACAAAATCGTAATCCTCAAGGTGATGATGGTACTAGGAGGTGGGGCCTTTGGGAGGTGATTGGGTCATGAGGGCAGAATTCTCATGTGAAAACATAGTGAGAAGCATTGTCTATAAACCAGAAAACAGGCCCTCACCAGACACCAAATCTGCCAGCACCTTGATCCTGGACATCCCACCCTCCAGAACTGTGCAAAATAAATGTTTGTTGTTTAAGCCACCCCGTCTATGGTACTTTTTTATAGCAGCCCGAACTGGCTAAGATACAGGATGAATCAGGAACTCTGGGGGTGGAGCCCCGCAATCTGTCTTTCAACAAGCACCCTCAGGTGATTCTGAAGCACGCTCGAGTATAAGTACTGTAATAAGCTATATTCATGTGATCTCCTTTAGTATCCATCAGAGCCCACTTCCTGTTGGTTGCATCAACCCTACTCTGAAGGAAAAAATTCCATTCCTTTGCAGCCCCCCTCCCGCTATAAATAGTGAACACTTGCTCACCAGCAGCTGGAGTTCCGGCCCATCCTTGCTGGAGCTCTCCAGGCTCTGTGAGGCAGCTGCTGCAGAATACCAATAGCTGAAAGAACAAGGATATTCACATGTGCTGAAAATTTGACAATCTCTTAGGCCTTGCTCAGTAGAGTTATAAGATAGTTTTGCCTTATAGGAAAGCAAGTATTCCGCACCCCTTTTTTTAAGTGATGGAGCCAATTCACAGCTACGACTCCCAATTCTAGCTAAATGTGGGATTTAAAGAGGCAGCAAGATCCAAAGCTGAGGCAATAAAACTAGAAGGACCAGAAACCAGAATCTTTTCTCTGTCTCTGTTCCTAATTCACCATATGACCTTGGGAACATTAGTTAAGCTTTTAATTGTTTAATATTCCTGGATGTGAAATACGAGAGATAATAACCCTTTTTTCCTTTTTCACAGACCAGTATTTAGATTCATTACATGATCTAGAAAAACAGGTTTTAAAAAGAGGCATGGGCAGAGCTGGCCCTTGATCTAGTCTCTACCCACCTTCTCCCAAACTCAGGGAAAGATTAGGAAGGGCTAGTAATTTAAAGACTCCCTCACTCAAACACACACATGCATGACATGAGCCGTTAACCCAGCACCAAATTCACCATCAAGACAAATCGGGCCACTGCAGCCCTTGGCTTGTCTCTCTGACCTCTGGGGTATGAGGGAGGTATAGAGTGCATTTTCATGATTATCTTACCCCATGTTCACTCTGATCAAAATTTTTGAGGCCAAAATAGGGACACATAGCCTAACAAATGGAGGCTACCTACGAGGAAACTAGGCAGGATTTTTAAAATCAAAGGGCATAGATTCCAATCCTCTCACCTCCTGGACAAATCTCCCAGCACTCGCCCTTCCAAGGGGTCTTGTGATCTGCCTCCACCTGCCTCGCCTTGGGAGTACTTTCAGAACCGAATATTTTCTTTGCTGTTCCTTCATGCATTCTAGGTGCTCAATACGTGTTTATAGAATGAAAGATAAGAGTGTCTGGATGGATTCTTCCCCTCTGAGGGAGTACTTGATGCACATTTTAGCCCACTTTCACCTGCTTGTTACAGATGGCTGCACACTGCTCTGTGTTAATCCCCACCACAGACGCCTGGAGCCATTGCTTCTCAAGATGTAGGATTTGATCACAATCAGAAGCCTTAGTTGTTGCTCCTACAACCTTCTTTCACATGATAAACCAAGGCTCGGAGAGAAGAAATGACCTGGATTTATACTTTGTCTAGAAAATTCACTGTTAATGCATTAAGTTATTGAGTGACAATTGCTATATCAAAAACTTGGAAATCTTCAGATTCTAATAATGGATTTGGGATATAAAGGATATCTGGATACTGTCTTTGAGGGATGAGGAGCATACTCACACACAATTGGGCACTTACCCCTTTGTTACTACAACTCAACTAATTCAGCTACAATCACAAAGAGCAAAAGGTAACACTTTTGAAACTAGGGCTGATGCAATTTGGCTCCCACAGACCTGCCTGAGTCCTTTCCAGGATTATAGACCTCCCAAAGCTCCAGGCGAGAGGCAATATGCCCTCAAGGGTTTCTTAATATGTCCCTCAAGGAACACAACCAAGACTTTTATAGTTGCTCTTGATCTATTGCTTACGTGTGCCAATCAGTTTATGAGGGAGGCCTTGGGTTTTAAGCCTCTTTGTGTTGAAGAAGCTGGCACTTGGAGAGGAGCTGTCTGCCCCAGTAGAGGAATCATAACTAGGGAAAGAACTCAAAGTTCAAAATGAAGGTCCGGGCAGTGCACGGTGGCTCACGCCTGTAATCCCAGCATTTTGGGAGGCTGAGGTGGGCAGATCACCTGAGGTCAAAAGTTTGAGACCTGCCTGGCCAACATGGTGAAACTCCATCTCTACTAAAAATACAAAAATTAGCCGGGCATGGTGGCTGGTGCCTGTAGTCCCAGCTACTCAGGAGGCTGAGGCAGGAGAATCATCAGAACCCGGAAGGCAGAGGGTGCGGTGAGCCAAGATCGCACCACTGCACTACAGCCTGGGCAACAGAGTGAGACTCTGTCTCAAAAAATAAAAATAATAAAGTTTAAAATGAAGTCTACCCAGCAGGGCGAGCCTGGGCAGAATTCTAAGAGGCAGGAGGCTGTCCTGTCTTTAGCATCTCCCGCTTCCTCTGCTCATACTTGCCCTGCTTCCTTCACAGAGGCTGTGTCTCTCAACCACATACCTGCCTAACACCTCAGTGTCCCCCTGGCCCCAACACCCCTGGCCTGACTCCAGGGTCCTCTCCAGACCCATCTCTGCCTTTGCACCCCAGGCTCTAAACTTAACCTTCTCTCCCAGATGAAAGTTGCTTCTCTTCTGCATTGATCTCATTTGTGCACAGAAAAGTGTTGCTATTTCAGATCTGCCTATGGTAGATCAGAAAGGCGGGTAGATGGCCAGAGACAATACCTCCACCTTTGATAGCAAAGTGACATTTCTGTCTGTTCAAGCTCCAAAGGCCATATTCAGATTCCACCTTTTCCTCTGCTGATGCAAGGTACAGGCCCACTGTTCTGCCCTTGGAAGGGTATGTGCAGAAGGCCTCAAATAAGTCATAGAAAAGGTCCTCCAAAGTTTCCCAAACATTATTCTTCCATGATAATATGACCATGATTTGCAGACTGTCTACCAGGCATTAGGGACTCCAAATCTCACCACCAGCCCACGAGATGTTATCACCCTCATGTTACAGATGAGAAAATTGAGGCTGAGACATTAGTATACTAACTGGCTGTTGGTGGTAGAGCTCGAATCGGAGCCCAAGTCTGCTTGACTTCAATGAGTAAAACAGGGACTCTCTAGTGAAGACCAGGGACCATGAGGATAAATTCTGATGACCATTTGAAATCAAGACCCAGTGAAAGGCTCTGCTGCCAGCAAGAGCAGACAGGAGTGTTGTCTTCTGTTTGTCTGGGTGGAAGGCAGAGAACAGCTCACTGGAAATGAGACAGTTTGTAACGTGTTTTTGACAGTCCCGCCTGAAAGAATGTTTCCCTCTTTAAACAAAACAAATAATTTGTTTTCAAGTTTACTCACAAACAGAACCAACTGAAGTTTTTGTATCCAAACTTTCTTGATAAGCAGCAAACCCTTTGATTATAACATCTTGCAGGGAAGAGACTTTAGATAGCAAAATGTAAAACACTTTCCTTACTTTGGAGAATTTTTGAGAGAAAGAACTGTTACTGTTATGGGTTCAGTTGTGTCCAAACACTAACCCCCAGAACCTCAAAATGTGATCTCATTTAGAAATACAGGCTTTGGCCAAGCACAGTGGCTCATGCCTGGAATCGCAGGTGGGAGGACTGCTTGAAGCTAGGAGTTCGAGACTGGCCTGGGCAATATGGTGAAACCCCATCTCTGGAAAAAATAAGAATTAAAAATTAGTCAGGCATGGTGACACAAGCACCTAGTCCCAGCTACTTGAGAGGCTGAGGTGGATCGCTTGAGCCCAGGAGTTTGAGGCTGCAGTGGGCCAATATTGTGCCACTGTAGAAGGAAAGAAGGAAGGAAGGAAGGAAGGAAGGAAGGAAGGAAGGAAGGAAGGAAGGAAGGAAGGAAGGAAGGAAGGAAGGAAGGAAGGAAGAAGGGAGGGAGGGAGGGAGGGAGAGAAGGAAGGAAGGGAGAGAGAGAGAATGAGAGAAAGAAAGAAAGAAAGAAAGAAAGAAAGAAAGAAAGAAAGAAAGAAAGAAAGAAAGAAAGAAAAAGTAAATGAGAGAGAAAAAAAGAAAGAAAGAGGAAGGAAGGAAGGAAGGAAGGAAAGAGAAAGAAAGAAAGAAAGAAAGAAAGAGAAAGAGAGAAAGAGCGAGCAAGTGAGCTTGGGAGAGGTAATCAAGTTGAAATCAGGTGATCAGGGTGGTTCCCAATCCAATATGACTAGTGTCATATTGGGGAAAGTTAGACATAGAGATTGATGAGCACACAGGGAAAGCAATGTAAAGACACAGGAAGAATGTGGCTGTGTGCCGCCAGTGGCTCACGCCTGTAATCCCAGCACTTTGGGAGGCCAAGGCGGGCAGATCACTTGAGGTCAGGAGTTTGAGGCCAGCCTGGCCAACATGGTGAAACCCTCTCTCTATTAAAAATACAAAAATTAGCTGGGCTTGGTGGCACATACCTGCAGTCCCAGCTACTTGGGAGCCTGAGGCAGGAGAATGGCGTGAACCCGGGAGGCGGAGCTTGCAGTGAGCTGAGATAGCACCACTGCAGTCTGACCTGGGCAAAAGAGTGAGACTCTGTCTCAAAAAGAAAAAGAAAAGAAGAAGAAGATGGCCGTGTGACTGGAGTGACGCATCTACAAGCCGAGGAAACACTAGAAACTTAGAAGAAGCAACAAAGGATTCCCCACTACAGGTTTCAGTGGGAACATGGCCCTGCTGACACCTTGATTTCAGACTTCCAGCCTCTTGACCTGTAAGATAATACTTTTCCGCTATTTAAGTCACTCAGCTTGTGGTACTTTCTTTGGAGCAGCCCTAAGAAACTGATACAATCACCAACCTAGATTTTAAAATAATAACAACAACAACAGAAGCAATAATGGTGTCCTTGTTTAATCTTCTCAATAAACCAGTGAAGTGAGTATTATTATTTTCCCCATTTTAGAAAGAGGCAGGCAGGCACGGCTAAGTAAGGTTGAGAAATTTGCTAAAAAAGGGATGGGGCTTTGATTTGGCTCTGGACCACCTGACTTGGAAGCCTTCTATGTTATACTCCTGCTGACACTGTAGAGCAGGTTCCATGGAAAACCCCAACTGCCTGGAAAGGAAACCCACACAACTCCCTATCCAGGGAAGCCAGTATTTAAGGCCTTATCTTATTATTTCAGTTAAAGTAAAATTGTAACTAGCTACAAAATGTAAGTGCTCCAAACACATTACTAAGTAAAATGTAAAGTAGTTTTAAATTAGTAATCATCTGGGATTATCCAGACCCTGCTTCCCACTATTAGTATAAATTAGTCAATAATTGAGTCTCTGTATTTGTAATAGAGATAATAAAAGAAGTTATGTAAGAAGTGTGACTGTTTTCATTTTTTCCATTTGATAAAACTGAAATGCGGAGAGACAACTGACTCGTCCAGAGGATGTGGCTGCAATAATAAATCCAGAACTAGAGCCTGGATCTTTTTATCATACTTTTCTTTTTTTTGAGATGGAGTCTCCCTCTGTCACCCAGGCTGGAATGCAGTGGCACAGTCTCGGCTTACTGCAACCTCTGCCTCCTGGGTTCAAGTGATTCTCCTGCCTCAGCCTCCTGAGTAGCTGAGATTACAGGCGCATGACACGTCGCCCAGCTAATTTCTGTATTTGTAGTGGATTCGGGGTTTCACCATTTTGGCCAGCCCAGTCTTGAACTCCTGACCTCAAGTGATACGCCCGCCTCGGCCTCCCAAAGTGCTGGGATTACAGGCATGAGCCACTGCGCCAGGCTTTATCATACTCTTAGTCCAGTATGCTCTGCCTCTTTTAGAAGCAAACTTGTACTGATGTATTCCACATATGCCTGAATGCAAAGAGAGGACATATGTAATACAATTCTTATTTTTCCAATGAGATTCCCCCTCCCCAAAATTAGCCTAATTGGATATATAAACTACTAGGATGTAGACAAGATTCAAATGTCTATAATATTTCAGAGATTAATTCGGTTGCACATATATATTACTTTTTGACACAATGTATATATTTATGGGGGACAGAATGATATTTTGATACACATATAACATGTGTAATAATCAACTCAGGGTAATTAGCATATGATAACCTCAAACATTTGTCATTTATTTGTGTTGGTGACATTCAAAATCTCTCTTATGGTTATTTGAAAATATGTAGTAAATTACTGTTAACTACAATCCTACAGTGCTATAAAAAACTAGAACTTACTCCTCCTCTCTAGCTGTAATTTTTTTTTTTTTTTTTTTTTTTTTTTTTTTTTTTTGAGACAGGGTCTTACTCTGTCACTCAGGCTGGAGTGCAGAGGCATGATCTCGGTTCACAGCAACCTCTGCCTCCCGGGTTGGGGTGATCCTCCTGCCTCAGCCTCCCAAGTAGCTGGTATTACAAGTGTGTGCCACCACACTTGGCTAATTTTCATATTTTTAGTAGAGATGGTGTTTCGCCATGTTAGTCAGGCTAGTCTTCAACTCCTGACCTTAAGTGATCCACCCACCTTGGCCTTCCAAAGTGTTGGGATTACAGGTGTAAGCCACTGCGCCCAGCCTCTCCTCTCCCTATTCTCCCACTCCCTGTACCCTTCCCAACCTCTAGTTACCACTATTCTACTCTCCGCTTCTGTGAGTTCAACGTTTTTAGCTCCCACATAGGAGTGAGAGCATGCGATCTTTATCCTTCTGTGGTTGCACATATATTTAAATCACACATTATATAAAACAATACCTTAAGAAATATAGCTTTTTAGGCCGGGCACGGTGGCTCACGCCTGTAATCCCAGCCCTTTGGGAGAATGAGGCGGGTGGATCACCCGAGGTCAGGAGTTCCAGACCAGCCTGGCCAACATGGCAAAACTCCGTCTCTACTAAAAATACAAAAATTAGCTGGACTTGGTGACATCTGCCTGTAATATCAGCTACTCAGGAGGCTGAGGCAGGAGAATCACTTGAACCCAGGAGGTGGAGGTTGCAGTGAGCTGAGATCGTGCCACTGCACTCCAGCCTAGGTGACACAGTGAGGCACTATATCAAAAAAAAAAAAAAGAAAGAAAGAAAGAAAAGAAATACAGCTTTTTAAACATTTGTATTAACTTATGAGGTACAAGTGTAATTTTGCTACATGCATAGAAGTATAGCTATCTTCAATCCCACATTTCGTGAAACACTTTTATTCAAACTCTTCACATACATCTTTGACACTAATGTCTTCATCACTAGAGCCCCTCTCAAAATCATCCTGTATAATTTTCAAGAGCATACTCTTTCCTGCCTACGCACTTAACTAAATTCCATATAAGATACTCTTGTTGGAAATGTTACCCCATTTTGTACTTTGTCCTCTAAATGTAGATTCATCATCTAAAATATTACTATTTACTGCTATTGCCTTTAAGTGATCTTTAGGAGTTCATTTACTTGACATAAAACACTTAATAATTATGAAGTACTCTTTGCAGGAATAATTCCTAACTGTGTCTTCAATTTCTTTGCTTCCTTCTTTACCAGTTCTACTGGGGTACTCTTGCTGCAAGCTTCCAAAATTAGGGTTGATTTCAGGATAATGGCTCTTTCCCAAAAAGAACACTTCCTTATTCAAAATAGGAGAAATTTCAAATTCTGGAAAAACATGAGAAATTTTAGAAGACCTCCTCTATAAGGAGATGGCCCCTGCTTTTGGGGCCTGAGTTTTAGGAGATAAAAAGCTTTTGCCTCAAAGTAGCATCACAAAGATCAGATATAGGGGGAAAATGCCTTAAATTACCTTGTGGGAAACACCAATGAAACTAAAACTGAGCCCATTATTTTTTAAGATGTAGTAACATGTTTATACTCACATAACCCAGGCAGAAGCTCTCGGAGGAACTCCATGAGGCCCGGAAGCCACACCTGTCACATACTCCAATTTCGGCCTCATGGAAGACTTCCTATAGGTTAACTCCAGCCTCCAGAATTCACTGGGGAGAAGTGTCTGTGTCAGCCCCGCCTGCCCTCTGCATGCTGTGGATCTGCAGGAATGTTCCTCACACGGGCTCAGACCTGCCCAGGCCCAGCTGCTGTTAGACAGACTCAGCTTTCGTCCACAGCCCTGTCAGATGCTGGACTGTGGCCTGGCCATGACAACCCGGCTTCCACTCCCTTCTCGGAATCTTCCACACCCTTGACTCTTCCTGCTTCATTCTTCTTTGTTGGAAGCTGCTTTTCCCCAAGCACTAATATTCAACATAAACATTTAAATTGTGTTTCTTATTCATTTTCCCGGTTGTGTTTCCTAGAATTTAAACGCACTTCGTTTTCTACTTAGCATAGTGGGTTAAATAGGCTTTTGTGGGCTAGTCTGGGAACATTGTTTCCAATGAAAAATGCATTCTGTGTTGGAAACAAACAAAGAAACTTTGGGAACACAACCTCTTTGTAGAGTGAGGACTGCCTGTCCTGCCTCATGTATCAGAATTAAAGTCTGCAAAGGTTCTCTTTTCAAATCTGGGCAGCTTTAAAAAAAACAAAAAACAAAACCCAATCTGGGATGGAAAGGTAGGAATCCAGCCATATCTGAAAGAACATGAGAAACAGATGTTTTTGTTTGTTTGTTTGTTCGTTTTGAGACGGAGTCTCACTGCCTTGTCCAGGCTGGAGTGTAGCAGTGCGATCTTGGTTCACCACCTCCGCCTCCCGGGTTCAAGCGATTCTCCTGCCTCAGCATCCCGAGTGGCTGGGATTACAGGTGGCTGACACTACGCCAGCTAATTTTTGTATTTTTAGTAGAGACAAGGTTTCACCACGTTGGCCAGGCTGGTCTCAAGCTCCTGACCTCAGGTAATCCACCTGCCTCGGCCTCCCAAAGTGCTGGGATTACAGGCATGAGCCACCGTGCCCACCCTTTTTTGTTTTTTTAAATCATCCTCTTTCTAATTGGGGGTAGTGGTGGAGGGTGGGGGATGTAGAAATAAAGTGAAATAATTGCCCTCTGCCTCCTTAGGAAAACACCAGACCTCTGAGAAGGAGGTGATTAAACCGTTCAGTCACTTGACAAAGATAATCTAATTAATTAATGAAAAGATTTAACACCCATGTCTGGAGCATCTGCAATGTGCTAGACACTCTTCTGGATATGCCATGACAGCTCTGACATGACAAGCAAGGTCTGTGGAGAAACGGAGACTAGGTAACAGAATGAACAAGAACGTGTAAAGTGCTGACAAATGCTATGATGAAAATTAACCAAGGGAAGTATTAAACCAGAGAAGTATTCAATAGAAGTGTGGCTGGTTAGCTACCTTTGGTTGTGTGGCCAGGGAAGGCATCTTTTTTTTTTTTTTTTTTGAGATGGAGTCTCGCTCTGTCGCCCAGGCTGGAGTGCAGTGGTCGGATCTCAGCTCACTACAAGCTCCGCCTCCCCGGTTTACGCCATTCGCCTGCCTCAGCCTCCCAAGTAGCTGGGACTACAGGCGCCTGCCACCTCGCCCAACTAGTTTTTTGTATTTTTTAGTAGAGACGGGGTTTCACCATGTTAGCCAGGATGGTCTCCATCTCCTGACCTCATGATCTGCCCATCTCGGCCTCCCAAAGTGCTGGGATTACAGGCGTGAGCCACCGCGCCCGGCCTGGGAAGGCATCTTTGGGGAGGTGACTTTTATGCTGAGACCAAAAACCACCTAAGAGAAGATGAGGGGAGTGGAATCTAAGGTAAGGAGGAAGGGCGAGTGCAAAGGCCCTGAGGTAGGATAGAACAAAAACAGTCTCAGCCTCCCAGAGTGCTAGGATTACAGGCGTGAGTCACCGTTCCTGGCTACACTGGAAGGCTTTAAACAGGGCAAAGCCTTATGTGATCTGACTTGAAAGGCTACTCTTCTACCTATGAAGAACAGGCAAGAGTAGAGGCAGAAGCACAAATGAATCAGATGACAGCAGGGATGCTGGTGGCCACCATGTAGTGTACACTTAACCGTGTGCCTGGAGCTCCTTAAAGCCCTTTGTCTGCATTATCCATTAATCCACACAACCTCTCTATAGAGTAATTTCTAGAATGTCCATATTACATATACAGAAAATAAAGTCTAGAAAAGTAATGTGCCTCCAACTGGTAAGAGTTTTTTTTATTATTATAATTATAATTACAAAATTGATTAAATCAATAATAGTTATCATAAGAAACATTTTTTAAATGAGCAAAAAGAGAAATTAAATCACTCGAGATCACATCATTCTGTGATAATTACTATTAACATTTTGGTTTATTTTTACTAGATGTTGTTCTATGCAAGTATATTATCTATTGTTCTCAAAAGCATATGATTGCTTGCTTCTACACATTAAATAATTTCTAGATTACAAATGTTTACAATTTTATTATTAATTTTAAGAACACTGCCTACAAGTTCATCTTTTTTTTTTTCTTTTAAGTAGAGACGGGATTTCACCATGCTGCCCAGGCTGGTCTCAAACTCCTGGGTTCAAGTGATCCACCCACCTCGGCCTCCCAAAGTGCTAGCATTATAGGCATGAGCCACCACTCCTGGCCTACAAGTTCATCTTGAATGACACTATAAAAAAAACTGTGGCAGCCAGGTGCGGTGGCTCACGCCTGTAATCCCAACACTTTGGGAGGCCTAAGTGGGTGGATCACAAGGTCAGGAGTTCAAGACCAGCCTGGCCAAGATGGTGAACCCCGTCTCTACTAAAAATATACAAAAATTAGCTGGGCGTAGTGGCAGTCACTTATAATCCCAGCTACTTGGGAGGCTGAGGCAGAGAATTGCTTGAATATGGGAGGCGGAGGTTGCAGTGAGCTGAGATCACGCCACTGCACTCCAACCTGGGCGACAGAGCAAGACTCCGTCTCAAAACAAAAACAAAAACAAACTGTGGCTGGGTGTTGGGTGCAGTGGTTCACGCCTGTAATCCTAGCACTTTGGGAGGCTGAGGTGGGTGGATTGCTTGGGCTCAGAATTTCAAGGCCAGCCTGGGCAACATGGCGAAAACCCATCTCTACAAAAAAAAAATTTAAAAATTAGCCAGGTGTAATGGTGCACACCTGTAGTTCCAGCTACTCGAGAGGCTGAGGTGGGAGGATCACCTGAGCCTGGGAAGTGGTAATGCCACTGCACTCCGGGTGACAGAGCAAGACCCCATCTCGAATAAATAAATACATAAATAAATAAAATGCTGAACTGTAATACACGGAATCAAATGTACCATTGGACAGTTAATTAATGTATTACTTAAGAATGGAGTTAATTTTAAAAAATGCAAGATTATGTGTCCTATAAACACATTTATAGGACAGGTGTGTGTGTATGTGTATATATATATATTTATTTATTTATTGAAATGGAGTTTCGCTGTGTCACCCAGGCTGGAGTGCAGTGGCACGATCTCAGCTCATTCCAATCTCTGTCTCCTGGGTTCAAGTGATTCTTCTACCTCAGCCTCCCAAGTAGCTGGGACTACAGGTGCACACCACCACACCCAGCTAATTTTTGTATTTTTAGTAGATAAGGGGTTTCACCATGTTGGCCAGGCTGGTCCCGATCTCCTGACCTCGTGATCAGCCTGCCTCAGCCTCCCAAAGTGCTGGGATTACAGGCATGAGCCACTGCACCCAGCTATGCTTATATATTTTTATAAAGTGTCTGAAAGGGCATACCAGATTGTTTGTCATAGTTACTGTTGGTTGTTAGGATTTTGAGTGATTTGTACATTTTATTTTTGATATTCTATTTAATCTCTCTCCAATGAATGTTTTTCTTCTAAAATTAATAAAGTAAATGGTGATTTAAAATTAGAGATTAAGACTGGATTTTTAAAAATTAATGAAGTTCGGCTGGGTTCAGTGGCTCACGCCTGTAATCCCAGCACTTTGGGAGGCTGAGCAGGCGGGTCACCTAAGTTCAGGAGTTCGAGACCATCCTGGCCAACATGTGAAACCCCATCTCCACTAAAAATACAAAAAAATTAGTCAGGCATGGTAGCAGGCACCCGTAATCCCAGCTTCTTGGGAGGCTGAGGCAGGAGAATCGCTTGAACCCAGGAGGCAGACGTTGCAGTGAGCTGAGACCATGCCATTGCACTCCAGCCCGGGCAACAAGCAAACTCCATCTCAAAAATAAATAAGTAAATAAAAATTAATGAAGTTCTTCAAAAAGCATTTTTCCGTCTTCCATTTCCACGGCTCAAAAGTCATCTGTCAGCTGTACCTTGCTCCTAAGATGGGCATCCTTACCCACGGCCAGCCAGCCTGCTCATGGTGGGCTTGTCTGCATTGGGCCCTCAGTGGTAGAACAGTTTTTCCTGGCAATATGCTTGCCAACCTCCTGGACACCTGTACGTCCAGTAGCATGCTAGGCACTGTGAAGGATGGCACATCTGCTGCAGAGAGAATATCTGCCCTCCACTCAGCCACCAGAACCAGAAAAACAAACTGAACGACTTGAACCCAAGAAGTATATCATCTCAAATAAGGGATGGGGGTCACTTGGGACACCTCCACAAAAGCATACCCCACAGAGACAAGGTCAAATCTCTCCTTTGCCATGAGAGGCCAGCCATTGTGATTTTGTCATTTCCCCTATGATGCAGTTTGGATGTTGTCCCCTCCCAAATCTCATGTTGAAATGTAATCCCCCATATTGGAGGTGGGGCCTGTGGGGAGGTGGCTGGATCATGGGGATGGATTTCTCATGAATGGTTTAGCACCATCCTCTTGGTGCTGTCCTCATGATAGTGAGTGAGTTTTCAAGAGATGTGGTCGTTTAAGTGTGTAGCACCTTCCGCCTCTCTCTCTTGTTCCTGCTCTCTCCATGTGACTGCCTGCTCCCCCTTCACCTTCTGCCATGATTGTAAGTTTGCTGAGGCCTCCCCAGAAGCTGAGCAGATGCCGTCATGCTTATTGTGTAGCCCGCAGAGCCATGAGCCAATTAAATCTCTTTTCTTTCTAAATTACCTGGTCTCAGATATTTCTTTACAGCAATGTGAGAACAGATTAATACACCCCATAAGTCCATCTTGTATGGCACCATAAACTTGATGTAGTGCTTCTTTAAGAACTTTTCCTTTACTAAATAATCTTCTAGAATTATTTCTCCACAACTGTCCTGCTACTCCCATTTCCTCTATCTGTGCCTTTTCATGGTTTGCACAGCTGTGGTTCCAATCCCACTCTCACTAGTTATGCGACTCCGGACATGTTATTTGAACTCACAGTCTCGGGTTTCCTCATCTATAAATGGAGATCATATTCCGTAAGGTCATTTTCAGGATGAAATGAAAGGATGTGACTCAGTCTCCTGGGAAACAGCAGACTGTCTCTAAATGCCATCTCTTGTTGCTTCACCCCTGCCCTCTGATGCCCACCCTCTGAGGAGTCTTGTCACTCTGCATGAAGTGTGAGGTATGGCTGAAGACCCAATGGGCCTTGATTTGAGCCTCATTTGGCCACATTTCAGTTGTGGGATCCTGGGCGAGTCTTTAAACATCTCTGGTCTTGGGGATGAATTATTGTGAGGTGCAAATGAGCTCAGAGATGCCAAATTACATTCCATTCAGGATAAACCTTTCCAAATACTTGAAAGGTATATGTCAGCAATAAAAATAGCCCCTTAGATGAAAATAAGCCTATAAACAAGATGACTCTACTTGGATATAACCAATCCCACAATTCTCAATGCACATTTTCAGAAGGATCATTACGAAATATTAAGGAAAGTTAGTTGCAGATACTCCAAATTCTATAGGATTGGCAAGAAGGGAGAGATCATTGATTTTCCCCTCTCTCTTATCTTGTCTACAACTGAGAATGAACCTGACCTGGTTCAAATCACAACCTTTGCCACATCATCTTGGGGGAGAGCACAGAGCAGGGGACACAGATGAGGTGGAGGTGCCAAGACTTCACAGCTGAGTAATGACCAAGCTCCCTGCTCTACTGAAGAACTCACACTGTCTCAGACTTAAGGCATTCCCCAGATGCCAGGTTGGGAAGTGATGCTTATAACTTGCAGAAGACCTACTCTCAACTGTCATTTTTCTCCAAGGAGACAGTACAAGGCCTACCACAGGGCTGCTTTCTTTTTGGTCCTCTATCTTGAGCACAGGAGCATTTGAGCAGGGCTTTTAAAATTTGTCTGAAAGACATTCCAAAAGCTGGCTACAGCATCTTTTCC
This sequence comes from Macaca mulatta, assembly GCF_049350105.2. Lineage (NCBI taxonomy): Eukaryota > Metazoa > Chordata > Mammalia > Primates > Cercopithecidae > Macaca > Macaca mulatta. Next base: position 148,450,623 of record NC_133410.1, on the reverse strand, counting down.
TAGGAATTGATCTATGGACTCAGCAAGGAGGATCAATAAGACCTTAAATGACCTGAAAGGACATGCCAGATCCAAAGAGGCTGCAAGACAGGTCTCCAGCAAATACATACAGGAAGGGATGGCTTAGCATCAAGCCCTTCCGGGTGAGGGCTGCCTGTAGATCAAGGGTTGTCATTTCAATGCCAGGTCCCAGAAACATTTTAATCAACCTGTCTTTGTTTGTGACTGAGTGAAGAGGACCACATGTATATTTTCATTTCTGGATATTGGATTCAAAGTCAGAGAGTCCCATTTGGACAATGAAGAGGACACTTTGACTTCTATCTATGTTATAGTAGATGGTACCTGCATCCTCAAGGTGGCATTCCGTTGCCTAAGTCATCATAGCAAAGAGCCAACCTCTCCACTCCTGCACAGAATAGAAATATCTTTGAGCTGAGTGCCCAGGAAAACGTGGATGACTGTATCACAGAACAGGCCACATGGGTCTTAATATGTCTGGTCTATTTCTCAGAAATCATGGTAGCCTAAGAAGGTTGGCCCACTGTTGATGGCTCATGAAACAGAAATGAGGTGCTTTCCCAAGAACTTGAGAACTAGGTTGCTCTCAGAAAGTTTGACTACCAAAATCTGCACACCCAATGGTTTTGGCTAGAATTCAGTGGGCATAAACCAAGAGAGTGACTCAATTTGTGACTGAAAAGTTTGAGGATTACCTCAAATTCCCATTAAAGTGACTTGGCTATAATGCCAGGAAGATAGAGAATGTTATTATGACTTAGTGTAAATCTGCCTAGTGGGCTGTACAGGATGCTGTGTGGAGAAACAGGTTTGAAGAAACTAGAGCACGGGGAAAGAAGCTTGAAGCCTCAGAAGCCACAGGGCCATCTAAGCAGGGGTGAGTGGGATGGGTGAGCAACCTCATTCTTTCAGAACACTGTATCAGGAGTATTTGTCTTGTCGACCACACAACGAATGTCATTCATTCTACTCCAGATAACTAAGCAAACTTTTGGATGGAATTTGTCTTCTCAAGTGCATTTATTTACATAGAGAGACCTTTTGCCCTGACGATGTGAGTATTCTGATCTGTCCATCATCATTCAGGTATACATCTCTGTCTCTCAGTGTCTAGTTAATGTGAGTCCACTCGAGGAAGGTCAAGAGCTGACCCTTGATGAATGTTGTGACATTTGTGGTAAATAGGTCAGCTGGAAATACTCCTCTGCCCCTCCTGGGTATGGTAGTGTCAAAAGAGTGTACCTTGTACCTGCCCTCTGCAATGTCTGCTTTTGCAGACTACCAATTGCAGGACCCAATCATCTTAATTTTAGCCCAGTAATTTTTCAAAAGCAGTTAGAGAAAATAATACCTAAGAAAACACATTTGGTTTTGTTGGTGGCTGTCTTTATTTTTCAAATTTCTGCAATCCTATTGTTTTTCTGAAGTAATTTCTAAAACAGATGCCCCTTTGAAAACTATTTCCAATGTTTCTTTTGTGTGTGTGTGTTTTTTTTTATTTTTTACTTTTTGAGACGGAGTCTCACTCTGTGGCCCAGGCTAGAGTGCAGTGCAGTGGTGCCATCTCGGCTCATTCCAACCTCCGCCTCCCAGGTTCAAGTGATTCTTCTTCCTCAGCCTCCCGAGTAGCTGGGACTACAGGCATGCACCACCAATTTTTGTATTTTTGTAATTTTTGTATTTTCAGTAGAGACAGGGTTTCCTCATGTTGGCCAGGCTGGTCTTGAACTCCTGACCTCAGGTAATCCACCTGCCTCTGTCTCCCAAAGCGCTGGAATTACAGGCATGAGCCACCACGCCTGGCCTCATTTTTTTTTTTTTTTTTAAATCATTTCACTCAGCAGCTTCACTAGGCCCAAGCCTGACATAAAAGTTTTCATATCCCATAATGCAAAAAACCCCAAGAACTCTCTGAAGGAACAATATTGGCCCAGAGTCGACCCAAACAGGGAGATCTGGGCTGCATCTTCCCTTCCCCCCACCCGCCCCAGAAAGTCTAAATTTAGTTTACTGGATACACTGCAATGACATTAACATGTTGCAAAAACAAGAATCAAGCAAAAGAGAAAGAGGAAGCTTAATGTGGCATGAGGTATTTTAATACCATGGCAACTGTAGTGTCTTCTCTATTATTTAATTCACTTCCTTAGGTCAGGTTATTCTGCCCTCTCTCTCTCCTGCACTTCCTGTTGCTGTAATCAAATCAGGTCACCCTGAATCTGTAAGTCTTCTTCCTGACTGCAGTCATGTCTATTTCCAGCAGAATGAATTTTCTCCATTTCTTTCTTTGCTCCCTGGACCTTTATTTGGTGCCCTTGATGTCCCTGCTCTTCCCAGTGCTCTACAAGCTGCAAACGCTTCCCTTTCATCCCCATCTCCTCCCCCACCGGTCTCCTCCTCACTGCTCCTCTCCCAGCCCCTCCCTCCAGTTTCTGCAGTTGTCACTAACACAGTTAGCCACTTGATTAGTGACTCAGTGATTCAGAACCCAGGAACCTTGGTTCTCCTAAAACTTCCATGCTTCCCTCCCTAGAGTCAAGATAAAGGTTCTCCCCTCACCCGCCTGCCCAGATAGAGCCATTAAAGTGAGAGGACTTGAGTATTCAGTTTGTTAGAGTTGCCCTGGCTTCTTCCCGTTTCCTTTTTATGTGCCTTTTCCTGGGGCTCCTCAGGCTCTATTTACCTTTCCTCCAGAAAAGGTGACAGAGAAAGTTTGAGCTTCGAATTTATGTAGCCCAACTCCTCATTTACAAATGGGAAAACGAAGGCCCTGAGAACTGAATTGCCCAGTTGCTTGGCTAGTTCTTGGTGGAACCAAAACAAAGTAAAAACTCAATCAAACTGGCTAATTTGGTGGGAAAAAATATTGTGAAGTAGTGAGTAGTGCCAAAACGAGACTTGATGATTATTTAAAAGCTCTTTCACTAGTTCTATCCTTGTCTTCCTGCTGGTGGTGTAAGCAAGTGGTGGAAACCAGAGCCAGGTCAACAACCATAAAGTCACCAGGCCACCTGGAGAGGCCCTGATGCGACTTCCTACTGCTGAGGTCTCAGAGGCTTCTCCCTCCCAAATACATGGAGACCCAGAAGACTGCTTGGGCCCCTCCAGTCCCTGCCAGCGGGCAGGATGAAGAGTCAGTAACAGCCAACAGTAGTGAATCCCACACAAGTTCCACATTCACTAGTTGTTTCACAATTCGCTTAGCATGCATAGCAGCGAATTGACAGAATTGTTTCCCCTAAATGTAGGAAGGTGCATAAAATACAAGAAGCTTGTAAAAATATATTTATTGCAAAAGTTATATCAGTCTTGTATGTAAGCACCAGCCTTCTCCAGGGAAAGACAGGGGTGGTAGAATGAATAAAATTAACTCAGTATTTTGACTGCTTGCTGCAGTGGAAGAAGGACTTATGTTTCCCAAGCTGGGTATGAAGAGAAGGAATCCAGCCTTGGAGGCAATGGAAACTAAGCCAGAGCAGCTTAGAAAAGTCACCCCTCCTCCTGATTCAAGACCAGAGACAGGAAAAAAAAAAAAAAAAGTCACTCTTGATGTGAACACAAAAGCAACTCTCACCCAGCCTAGATGTTGGATGTCCTGTGCAGTCCTGTTCCTCCCCAGTAGAGCTCGTTCTGTCTCACTGGGAGCTGCCAAGTTAGGAGCTGAGCCACACCGCTGCTGCTGCCGCTGCTGCTGCCGCTGCTGCTGCACATTGTTTGTGATGAAGAGTTTTATTGATTTTCTAGCCCATGACCACATTGGTGGGGACAGAGTTCGACAGGGGAAACTGGTGGAAAGCCAATAAGAAAGAGAGTTTATGAAATCAGCTCTCAATGAAGAAAACTGTGGGAAAGAATGCGATGGAAGCAGATTTGGGGCCAGTCGATGTGGGAAAGTAGAACAACTCAAAAATGCTCTTCAGATTTGAACTGAAACAAAGCACTTTGCCAAAACACAGGAGGAGAATCCAGTCTGTGAGAAAGACTCAGCACTGTTTATATAAAACAGAATATTCCTATCTGCAAAATCATTGCTGACAATGCTTAACCCACATTCTGTACCAGGCACTGTGTTGTGTTCTAGGACCATAAATAAGAATCAGTCCGTCTAGAGAAGGAGACTTGAAATATACACAACATGATTTGTAAAGGTACAAGTGGATCTTAAGAGAGTCATAAAAACATTTTGCCCTAGCTTTGGGCCCAGAGCCAGCAGGAATGAATGGTAGGGGAAGAGGGATGGAACTGTGTCCCTGCTGCTGCCTGAGTCATGTGCAGATCTGGTGAAGGTCCTCTGGTAGTTCCTCCCCACCCCCATCACTACTAACTTTGCTAGAAGGACCGTGCTCCCTTTCTGTCCCTGCCTCTTGCAGGTCCGGAGGAAATCTCTGCTTCACCCATGGGGGCCGTAGGCAGGGTTTCAGGTGTTCTCAAGGTAGTAGATAGAAAGGGAGCGCTTGACAGTTTGGGTGCTTAGGCTGGGAAAACCTCACAGCACCAAGGGGACAGTTGGACACTTGCAACATGATTCCTCCCCTCTCCTTCACTCCCACACGGACCCACCCACCACGAACCTGTGTCTTCTGTGCGTCTGGAGAGGAGATTTCTTCCAGCCTCCCAACCCTGCCTCACCCCCTTTGAGTAAGAGAATGAAGTATTTTTGCTGCTTTCTTTAGCTTTCAGCATTGTATTCACCCCTGAAAATCAACTGGAAACTGGGGAAGTATCTGGTATGTTCTAGTGCACCAGTATAATATGCAAGGGAGGAGGTGATATGTAAAAAGGTTAAATAAGAAAAAATATATAATTCAAAACCAGTGAGTGACCGAGCTCAGTAAATGATAGCTTTTTAAAAATCAGATATAAAATCCTGTTTCTGTGGTTCATGTTTGAAAATGATGTAACCTAAAGCGGCTCTTTCATCTTCCACTGCAGGTACACCTTCTCTGTTTAGCCTTGGACTCCCAGTATCTGCACTGGAGGACTTTAAGGAGGTCAAACCTAAGCCAAGAGACTTCAGAGAGGTGTAGACTAAGCTAGAGGGTGTCTTGCTTGAGCCAGAGAACCTGAGTGGTCTAGCCTAAGCCCCAAGGACCTTATGTCAATGTAGACTAAGCCTCTCTCTAATCTGGAGGAATTCAGGCTGGCTGGCTGGGCTCCCAAGACACCTCTGCAGGTGAGCAGCACCAGGACTCAACGTCTCCTAACTTCTGGTCCAGGGCCCTCCCCTTTCTAAAATAGTCAAAGGGGCTGAAATTCCTGGAAGTGTGTGGTACTAATGTTCCTAGCATTGTTCTCTTTTTCACAGAGGAAAAACTGCCTTTAAGAAACAAGCCGGCAATACTTGACAAAAATATCTACCATTTAAGCACAGAGCCAAAAACAAGGAGTAGTCTCCCGGGCGCTGGAAGTATTTTGAAATCCCCAAAGTCTCATTCATTGTTCAGAAAGCAAAATGGAACTACTTTTTTTTTTGCTCCCTCCTCCCCTCCATGCAGTAGCTGTTCTTGGCAGGTGCCCAGAGTGGCACCCGGTAATTCCACGGTACATTGTGTACATTTGCATCTATTTAATCGGCTATTTACAGTCGTCCTTTACCGCCACCTGTAAGAGGCAGCGCCATAATGACACTAAGTGGCTGGGCCGGAAGCCGGGTGCCCAGTGGTTTTCTCCACTTGAGGACGCCTGAATCTGTGAAGTGGTTGGCACTTGGAGAAACAGGGAGACAGCTGGGGACATCGCACTTACAGGGCGGGAGGCGCGGGAAAGAGGCGCGCCAGACGGAGGGTCCTTCCTTCCTCGTTAGCTCCACTCGGCGGCTCCTTTTCAATTACCACAGCCGCGAGAAGGAACCTGCCGAGCCTTCGGTGCGGCTTGTTTCCTGCCTGACAGAGAGCCCGCTGCCATTTGGATTTGATGCATTTCTGAATCACCCGAGGGCCTGGCGACCCGAAGGAGGGCGGGGAGTGGGGGCGCTGGGGTGGACCCGCCATCCTGCGGAATCCGGGCCAGATAACAGCCCCCGAGCTCGGGAAATCGGCTTGCGGATGCGATGCGGGACCGCGAGGACACCTGCGCTCCGGTGCGTGTCGCACTCGTGCAGCTCCCGGTGGCGAACGGGGTGATGTGGGGGCGAGGGTGAGAGGAAGTCCAGGCGCCAGAGCGTCAGAAACGCTTCCTTAGCTTCCCTGGCACTTTGGAGGTTGTCTCGAGGGGGCACGGACAGTGCACGGCGGACTTTCAAGTTGCTCCCGGCACAACTGGAGGCCGGGAGCTCGGAGCCCCCACGGGCCGTCCAAGTGTCCGGAAGAAGCCTGCAGCGCCCGGGACCGCGTTGCGCGCTCGGGGCGCGCCAAGCCGCGCCTAAGCAAAGGAGAAACGCTCACGGGCCAGAGGCGGGTTGGCTGGGACGCGGAATACGCTCGGCCCCGGAGCTCCTTTCGTTTTAAGGAGCCTTACTTCTGGAAAGGGACAGGGAACTGTCAATCAGCGAGGGAGGGAGCGCACCGGCGCTGGGTGATGTCAGCGGATCAGCTGCTCGATAACAAAGAGGGGGTATTACAGGAGAAAGTTGCAGCAGCTGCAGCGGCCAAGGCGACACACCGGAGCCTCCGAGGCGAGGGGCAAGTGGGCGAAGGGAGGGGGGACGACGGCTGCTGCCGCAGCAGCTGAAGGCCAAGGAATTGAAAGGGCTGTAGGGGGAGGCAGTGCGAGCCAGCCCCGACTGCTCCTCCTCTTCCTCCTCCTCCTCCAAACTCGCGAGCCCCAGAGCTCGCTCAGCAGCCAGGAGCACCCGGAGGGACGGGAGGCAGCCGCGCAGCCCCGAGCTGGGCAGGGTCCCCAGCCGCCATGGATAGCGACGACGAGATGGTGGAGGAGGCGGTGGAAGGTACAAGCATTTCTCCAGGGCCGGGGGAGGAGGCGCAGAGGGCCCGGAGCGCGGAAGGAGTGGCGGGCTGCAAGCGGCGCGGCGCCGGGCCCCGCGGCCGCCACTGTCCCTTACACGGGTGGCCGGCTGCCCGGCTCGGGCGGGGGCCCGACAGCCACGGTCACGCCGCCGGGAGCGCGCACTGCGCGGCGGGGCGCAGGCCGAGAATGGGGCTCTGCCAGGCCGGGGGCGCTGGAAAGGCACGGCCGCGCCATCCCGCCCGGCCACAGCCTGCATCCACCCTCGGAGTTGCGAAACCTGCCCCGCGCTCTGGCCTTTCCTCCTTTGGGCGCGGAGGGTGGGTGCACTCCTCAGGGCAGCCGCTTGAGGCCGGCGGACTCCGCGGAGCAATCCCCTAGCCCAGTTTTGGCCACCCGGATTCCCTCCCGGCCGCCAGCCCTTTTCTTCTGCTGCCTCTGCGCCCAGCGGCGGCCGCGGCCGCGTCCGGGTAGGTCCCCCGGCGCAGCGCACGGGGCCAGACCGGGCACGTGGCAGCCGCGGCCCAGGCGGTAGCGCTTCCGAAAAGATGAAATCATTGTCGGGCGACTGACAAGGCTCCCGACCCGGGACTCGAACGCGCGCCGTCCGGGAGGCGGGCGGCCCTCCCCTCCGCTGCCCCCGAGCGAACTCAGTCAGGCCTCCCCCTCCCCCTTCCTGCTTCGCCGGGGTGCAGCCGCCACGCTGTGCAGGCGCGCCGCGAGCCCGCACCGAAATTGCTGGGTGACACTTAACTTTCTGAATTCCATGCCGTTGGCTGTGGGTGATATCACCGCCTCGGTGTCGTGTTTCTCCGCCCCTTCTCTTCTACCGCCCCTCCCCCGACTTTTCTCGCCACTTTGTTTTGCTGAGTTTCTCCACCTTTTTTTTTTTTTTTTTTTTTTTTTGCTAGTTCTGAAAAAACGATGTGGGGACGTTATACAATCTCGTTGTTTGTATCATGGGATGTTATGATTTTGTAACAGCGAATACTGGAAAATACTCTTTAGTGTATTTATTTGGTTCCACTACATACAGTACGTCGTGATGTTTTTCAGTGTGGTGTGGTATGATACCAGAATGTTTTAAACCAAGCATGTGAGTAAATAATTTTTAGCTGTTTGTTGAATCTGGTTTCTGTCCGATTTGTATAAACACAAGTTCTGACGAAAGATAAAGAAAAAAGTGGCAACACTACAAATGCGTAAGGATACATGGTTGTTGTTACATTGGGAAAAATCAGTTTTAATGTTTTCATAAACATAATTCCCTTTGCAGTGCTTCTGAGGTCTTAAGGGGAGATTAAGCAGACTAACATTTCTGAACTCTTGAAAAGTATTCAATGTAATGCCAATATTAAAACTTATTTCTTCATCTAACTTCGAAGCCAATTAAAGAGTGTGTGGTTTTTGTTAAGAACATTTTCACCATGTTGTGAACTCACAGAGCTATTTATCTCTCTAATAAATAAAGCCCATGTTGGGGCTGACTGGAGCCCAGATACATTGATTGAGTTGATCCACAGGGAGCCTTCTCAGAAGTTAAAAGTTGTTGACTTCTTGTGCCTCCATGTTGTGAAAGATAAAGGAAAAATGATCCCAGGATTGTTAGGGTTTGCTTTCTTTCTTCAACATTTACTTTTACTTGTAAAAATTAAATACAAACCCTTGATTGCTGGTACTGTTCTCCGTGTTAAACCACATTCATTCCCCTTTGAAGCTGTTTACAAACATATGTCCAGTTGTCCACAGTCCTCAGGCTCCTTTGCAGACTGTGACCAAGAGCTTTAGAAATGTATCAGTATTGTTTCTGTGAGACTGTCCACTGGATTCGAAAACAGGGAAGTTTACATAAACAGGGATGGTTTTGTTTTATAGGGTAATCATCCACATTATTGTCCAAAATCAGAGCCCCCTTGAGAATGAGGGGCTATTAATAATGATGCTGGGACAAGTAGCTTAAGCCTTGAATGTCTGGGGCAACCTGGGACACATGGTCACTCAGTTGTAGGTAACTAAACAATTAGAGCAGCACAGAATCTTTAAAAGCCCAAGAAGCATCTCAGGCTCTAACTTGCACAGTGCCAGGAGTGTGTATGTGCACATGCAGTAAACTGTACCTGTGCCATGCACTCTTGTCCAGCCATTCTTGGCCTTGTGAGTGCTGTTTGCAATAGTCTTTACATAACATCTAACACTTACACAGGGGACTGGTATAAACTGCTTCTGCTCTTTCCCAAAGAGAAGCTAGTCTGAATATCTTAGTGTTTAAGTACCAACTAATCTACCTCTTTCCATAAACAGAGCCTCTGTTCTCAGTAGTTTCACTGTCATAGCTATTATTATCGTTGCTATAATTGTTTAGTTCTTATTAAGTGCAGGCTGTGTGCTAAGTGTTTCACAGACATTATCCATTCAGTCCTATTCAGTCTTATGAGGTGGGTACTAATATTATCCTAATTTTACAGAGGCAGGAACTGAGGCATACAGAAGTTAAGGACTAATCCAAGAACACTCAGTGAGGTGGAGAGACTGGCTTGGACTTCCAAAACGGCCCTCCACCAGACCAAACTGTCTTCCTACATTTTTTATTTTTAACGAGTTAGTCAAATTTATGAAACACTTGATAACTGAGTTTGGAAGTGACAGTTAAATATTATGTCAGTGCCATTTTTTTTTGGTCACTATAACTCTGTAGAGGTTGTTTCTGATAGAGTTCAGTGACTTTCAGAAAAATGCATTTGGGGAAAAAGAACTTAACCTGTGTCCTCTGCAATGGCTCTCTTTTTCCTTCTTCATTAGAGATTTACTCTGGGGAAGAAATTAGTCTCTTCAGGACTTGAGTTTAAATGTCTTATATATCATGTGCATTTAGTTCTCTTTCAGGATATGATTGTAACTCTGGGGAAGTTCTGAACTCAGGGTGGACAAATCCCTGAGGTGAGGGGAGTGGCGGAGGCTGTGTCAAGAGAGTGTTCTGTGTACTGTGTTGGCTGTGCTCTTGTGAGAAGACAGCAAGCCCTGGGCCTCAGAGAGCCTCAGAGGGCCTCAGAGCTCCACCTGAGCTCTGCTGTGGCTTTTGGAAAACACTTTGAGACACACTGGTTCAGTGAAGAGTGATGTTTAGTTTTCCAGTGTTATTCCTCTGGGCATCTGGGAACAGAATTTTATTATAGCATCTATTTCTTTGTCTACCCATAGATACAAAGATGAATATGATGTGGTCTCTAATATAATTTCAAAGAAAAATAGCTATACAGATGAATGGTGACGGTTGAGAGGAAGTAAAAATTAGTTCAGCTTAGGGAAGTCAAAGCGGAAAGATTTTCCAGAAGAGGTGCCGAAGAGCTGAGTCAGGTTGCGAGGGGAACTTTGTGAGTGAAGACACGGAGGCATGGAATTCTGCGGGTGCACCCAGAGAACAGTCATTCGGTTTCACTGCAACAGGGAGCTTACAAGGAGAAAAGTGAAGGGGAAGACAGGGAAGGGAGGCTGGATCACAGGCTGAGAGCATGGACTGTGTGCTGGAAGCCATGGAAGCCGTGGGGGCTCTTTAAAAAAGGGAATGACAGGATCAGGACTCCACTCCGGGAAGATTAACAGGCAGTGGCCAGCAGGACAGTCAGAGGGACTGACACAGCAGGTGGGGTACCTTGAAATCTCTTTGCAGTGGTCCAGATGCGCAGTTATGAGGGCAGGAAAAACAGAAGGGCCTGGAAATGTGTAGGAGACATGGAGGAAGAATGATCAAAAGGGGGAAATATCAGAACAAGGGACCAGAATGAAAACAAGCAGCTCAGTGTTCCACTGCCACAACCCCCTCAAAATATTAAGATTGTTTTTTTATTAACACTCCCCCTAATATCAGATTCTGCATGTCTCTACTAAGACAGCTCATGCCCTGTATCTAGGAAAAAATGCATATGAAGTGTATTGTAGCACCCTTTCTGTGTGGGCCACATATTAAAATTATGACCCTCACAACTAATAGTTGAACTCTTGACAACAATTACACTTAAAAATAAAATTATCCAAACTTGCATATATAACCCCGAATCTAAAATAAAAGTTGAAATAATTTTTTGAAAAACCTAAAAAAATAAAAAAAATTTTAAAAGACCAAAACGTCAAGCTATGTTTTTAAGAGTCAGTGATTGAATGCATCACAAGGAGGGCATGTTCTTTGCATTAAACAGAATAAGCTTGCCTTTTATTATTGTTGTTTTTTGTTTTTCAATTTATGTATGTATTTATTTAATGAGATGGGGTCTCACTGTATTGCCCAGACTGGTCTCCTGGGCTCAAGAGATCCACCTTGGCTTCCCAAAGTGCTGGGATTACAGACATGAACCACGGCGCCCCAGCCTATTATTGTTGGTTTTTTAAAGCAATGTTCTAGTCTACAAAACCAACGGTATGTATGTAGGGTCTCTGGTTCTAAAGGAATTACTCGCACACCACTCTCAGATCTCTTGTGAGTAAGCCTGAGACATTAAGCAGCTGGGTGTCTGATCCAGAGGGAATTTACTTTGCTGAGATTGAGATGTACATTGCTGCTTAGAATATAGGCCTGACTCTTATCAGATTCAGGAAGAAGCTCCCTCAGAAGTAACTAGAGGGGAAAATTGTAACTTTCTATCTGTTCAATAGATAATAATCATAGAACAAAGTGAAAAAGTAGACTTGTGAACTGATACTTTTTTTCCTTTCTCTAACTTCTGTAAATATTTAAAATCATGCTACAGACAGATAACACAGAACATTAGCTTGGGCAACCTTATAAACACAGAGCAGTCATTCAAGTTAATTTTCCCTGTTGCTTGGGACTGGTATTCAGCCTGTGTTCAGTGGGAACTCGCCTGGAAGGCTGTTGGCTGACTTGGCGCATTTTACAAATTGACCTCATGCAGAGCAAGGAGGACTAGTGTTTCCCTTCAAGTTAGATAACACTTGGAAGAGATAAGACTTTGCAACCGGGATATGCTGTTGGAAATCTGGTGGTTGAATGATCTTCATCACAAATCCTTCTTCCACTTCCCTGCCGGGGACCTGGGGGTTCCTACCTTTTCAGAGGTACCTTCTTACCATCACCAAGGAAGAGTGTGTTCAACTAGTTTGCCAGTGTCTAGAATGGCAATTAAAGGATTTGGAGAAGGGGCTTTCAGTATTCATCAGCACACTCAAAGTGGTGATGTCTCTTGGGCAAGTCTTTTTTTTTTTTTTTTTTTTTTTTGAGACGGAGTCTCGCTCTGTCGCCCAGGCTGGAGTGCAGTGGCGGGATCTCAGCTCACTGCAAGCTCCGCCTCCTGGGTTCACGCCGTTCTCCTGCTTCAGCCTCCCGAGTAGCTGGGACTACAGGCCCGCCACCTCACCTGGCTAGTTTTTTGTATTTTTTAGTAGAGACGGGGTTTCACCGTGTTAGCCGGGATGGTCTCGATCTCCTGACCTTGCGATCCGCCCGTCTTGGCCTCCCAAAGTGCTGGGATTACAGGCTTGAGCCACCGCGCCCGGCACTTGGGCAAGTCTTATAAAGCATTGGTGTCTTTATCTGTAAGATGAGAATATGGGACACTGTTTTGAGGCTTGCATTTGATAACAGGAAAGCATATTACCCAATGCCAGATCATAGTAGATTCATACACTTTTTATCCTCCTCTGTTTATCAGAACCTGTGCATTTTAAATTGACTTACTGACATGACAAAATATTGTCCAAATATTATGTGATCTTACTGGCATTTGAAAAAGAGTTATGTCAGACTCTGTTCTAGCACTAATGTTGAAAGAAGATGTAAGAGCACTGCAACCCAGTCTCTTCTCTTTCTCATGGAAAGTCTCTGTTATTGTTTTGGTTGTGGCTGCTCTTTTAGATATAAAGTTCTACTGCTAGGAAAACTACTCCAGGATGCTAAATATTCAGAGTGGAAGTCTTGAATGATCACAACCCTTAATCTCTAGTTCCTTTAATTGATCACACCCTAAGGATGTAAAGAAAATAAAACAAACCAGGAAGGGGCTCCTGCTGTCATCTAATAGATTTCAGAACTGTCTCACAACCAGCAATCTAAAAGCCTTTAGAATGACAGGGAGAGGTCGCACGTCCAAGCACCTCCTTAATGTGCAAGGTCACCAGAGTAATGGCCATCATTTGGTAGCTCTCCCCTGTCCTTGTCTCTCCCAAGAGATTAAGATGGTGATAGGGCTCCACTTCATTTGCCTGTTGAAAGGCATTGAGGCCAGGTGTGGTGGCTCTTGCCTGTAATCCCAGCACCCAAAGTGGGTGTATCACTTGAGCTCAGGAGTTTGAGACCAGCCTGGGCAACACAGTGAGACCCTGTCTCTATAAAAAAATTTTTTAATTAGCCATTTGCGAGGCTGAGGCGGGTGGATCACCTGAGGTCAGAAGTTCGAGACCAGCCTGGCCAACATAGTGAAACCTCGTCTCTACTAAAAATACAAAAAAATTAGCTGGGCATGGTGGCAGGTGCCTGTAATCCCAGCTACTAGGGAGGCTGAGGCAGGACAATTGCTAGCACCTGGGAGGCGGAGGTTGCAGTGAGCCAAGATGGCACCATTGCACTCCAGCCTGGGCAAAAAGAGTGAAACTCTGTCTCAAAAAAAAAAAAAAAAAAAAATTAGCCGGTTGTGGTGATGTCTACCTAAAGTCCCAGCTACATGGAAGGCTGAGGCAGAAGGATCACTTGAGCCTACAAGTTTGAGGTTACAGTAAGCTATGGTCTCATCACTGCACTCCAGCCTAAGTAACAGAGTGAGACCCTGTCTCTGAAAAATAAAGGAAAGAGGAAGAGAAAGAGGGAAGGAGGGAGTGAGGTAAGAAAGGAAGAAAAGGAGGGAAGGAGGGAGGGAGGCAAGGAAGAAGGAAGGAAGGAGGGAGGGAGGGAGGGAGGGAAGGAAGGAAGGAAGGAAGGAAGGAAGGAAGGAAGGAAGGAAGGAAGGAAGGAAGGAAGGAAGGAAGGAAGGAAGGATTCTTCATGGAGTGGAGTTGACATTTTTGTTGTCGTCTCAACTGGGATCAGTACTATCCTCCAAGGGCTTGTAGTATGTTATATGACACTTTCAATTTTCCCTAATATCTAAATTCCATTGCTGAGGGTGAACCTTCAGTGTTTTATTCAGAAATAGGACAGGGCTGAAGGAAGGTAGAAATTAATTATATTGGAAACTTTTTCCTTAGTGTTCAGATTTATGGTAATTCTCTCAATCTAAAGTGGAATGACAAATTTTATCAAACATAAGCTTTTAAAACTCTGAAATATGTGAACTGTTTTCTATGATGAAAGCATTTTCAACAAGTTAATAAATGCTCTAGTATGAGGCTAAACTGATTATTTGGATATTAATACCTAAATCAAAAGTAGGACACTGAATTTATATGCCTAAATTTAACTTGATTGCAACAACATTTCACTAAAAAAAAGCTCTTAGCAATACACTGAGTGGCTTTTTTTAATGAAAAGAGAAAAGTAAATTTACTTTATTTCAATGAGAGAAATGGCATCAGATATTTAGAAAATAATTGTCCAAGTGATTTCATATGACTCAAATGTCATTGAATTTATGTCATGTACAGTTCGTTTTTGAGCGAGAGGAAAGCAATTATGGCCTAGTTCCATTCTGACCATTAATTTCCTGGTCCTTTCCTCTTTTGTGTTAAAAGGAAGGGATCCATACTGATTATGATTTGTTTAAGTAGATGTGTCTTATTGTAAGATGTTCTTGGTAACCCATTATATACAGAGTCAGATGTAGCAATAAAACACTGTATTTGTTTGCAGCTATTTTGTTTATGTAATTAATAATACAAATAAAAAGCATATTTATTCTTTTTGTTGTTGTTGTTGAGATGGAGTTTCGCTCTTGTTGCCGAGGCTGGAGTGCAGTGGCACAATCTTGGCTCACTGCAACCTCTGCTTCCTGGGTTCAAGCGATTATCCTGCCTCAGCCTCCTGAGTAGCTGGGATTACAGACGACTGCCACCATGCCTGGCTGATTTTTTGTATTTTTAGTAGAGATGGGGTTTCACTGTGTTGGCCAGGCTGGTCTCAAACTCCGGACCTCAGGTAATCCACCTGCCTCAGCCTCCCAAAGTGCTGGGATTATAGGCGTGAGCCACCACAGCCGGCCGCATATTTATTCTTTATGAGAGTGTGTACTTACCATCTTTTCCAAGGGCTAATATTGCTTTATCATGTTAGAATAAATTATTTTAGGAGACTAAATATTTCATTGTGGTAGTATGGTTTGTGTTTCCTTTTATGTCTGTGAGCCATCTGGAAGCTACATTTCAATGTTTAATGTCCCTGCATTAGACACAGTGTTTAATGTTTTCATGCCTTTTCTCTCCATGGCCCAGGTTGTTACCCCAAGAAAAAGCCAGTAGAATAACTACTGCCTTCATTTTCACCCACCTCTGCAAAATCAGCTCACCAGAATGATTGGGAAGACACCAATAAGGTGATTCCTGGGTTTTGTAAAACATGTAGATAGTAATAAAAAGTGTAAACATTGACTGTAAATGTCAATATTAAACTATACCAATCTTTGACCTAGGAAGAACCAGTGACTTAAAGGTCCATGTAATAACTTCTGCTGATAATCACAATCATTGCTTAAATGACCATGTGTATACTCTGGCTCCATTTAAAATACAAGCCCTCTGACACACAATGGTGGAAGGTATATGATAAGGTTATTACTAAACATTCAAAGCTGAAGATTTTGTAAAGTAAAGCAGTAGGTTTAAGGTTAAGCTCAAGTTTAAGGTGAGAAGGACTCCAGGTTTCTGTGTTTGTACAATGAGCTGTATAACTCTTAGGGCAGTTTTAAAGATATGACTGTGTCCTTCGTGTGAATATAACAATAACAGTGAGATTTTCAGACTGGCTAGCAGTCCTCCACACCATATTATAGAATGATATATAAAATCATATTGCATACTTAATGTTCTAGAATTAGATAATTTATTCCAATGACTGCGTATGTGGCAATTGACTATAAAACAGTGGAATCTCAACCACACTTCAGTTAAGCATGAGAGATTGGAGGTATCAATTCCAAATATGAGGACTCTCTGGAGAGTACTTGGTAAATTGTGACATGCCCTGCAGAGGATATTACTGATAATGACTCTCAGTTCCAGGTAAAAAGCAAGCTTATTTAAAATTCATATTCTGGAATGTGTCTAAGTCTGTTCTGGACCTATCAGTTCACAAAGTGTACGTAACAATCAGTTTGGTACTGCTGGTGCCGATGAGGTGAGAAACCTTTGCACGCTGACTGTCCTTTCGTGCCAGGGAGGGGACCCTTTGGCAGCTGGAGGAGAGTTGGGCAGGGGACTTGTCTTGCAGCATGTGAATGCTTAGACGTCAGATGGGAGGAGCACTGACGATGTTAAAGTTTGCCTTGTGGTTCCCTTTCTCCAGGACACCTGGATGACGACGGATTACCACACGGGTTCTGCACAGTCACCTACTCCTCCACAGACAGATTTGAGGGGAACTTTGTTCATGGAGAAAAGAACGGACGGGGGAAGTTCTTCTTCTTTGATGGCAGGTAGCACTCACAGTTTTATTTTGTTCTTTGGGGGTACTGAATTATTTTATGTTAAGGAATAATACAAATGAAAGAATTCAAGTGGAAGTTTTTCTACAATTTATACAATGGGTAAAATTAACCCCTACCTGTAGGCACTGCTTTGGTGACTGGGGACGTCACCCTGTGGTTATGGGGAAGCCAACCTAAGGCTTAGCTCTTGTCATCACTGTCTCCCAGACTGTGCTTGGCCAGAAGATACCAGATTCAGGGGCCCCCATCTTGCATAAGTAGGTTACATGGTCACCCAATTCTTTGATGGATTTCACTTCATCATTCCAGCAGCGCATCTCCCTGAAGTCACACAAGTGGGGATCGTTTTTGTCAGTGGCCAGTTTGCACAGTTCCAGTAGAGTCAGATTCTTGCTTTTTTCCAAGGGTCACACACACTCCATTGCGTTCAGCACACTCTGCCAGATGTCACAGTCTGGCATCTTAGTACCCTGAAGGAAGATTCTGCCACCTTGTTGGTTCTTCTGCTTCATCGGTTTCTCAGCTTGTTGCCTCTCCTCATGAGATTGATGAAAAAATGCTTGGCAAAGTTCTTCAAAGCCACATCATTGCAGTCCCAGTAATAAGACATAAACAGGTACACACAGGAGGGCAACTTTCTAGACTTCGGTTTTCTAAATGCCTGTCTTTGGGATAATTGATCTTTTTGTGTGATAATTTAATACTATTGTCAGAACTATGATTTTCCACAGTGTACCTCTAGTTAAAGTATTTTTCAGAGCAGGATTTCTTTTATTTTACTCTCATCCCCTGTCTGAGGACGCTGAGAGGCAGAGGCTCCTTACTCGCTGGTGACAGATAGGAATGACTATAGGACATTTTTCTTTCAAGAAGAGATGGGGTTGCCCTGGCCCAGCTTCCCAACAATGACTTTTAGGCCCTGTCAGCTTCAGGAGCAGAGAGTGACCATGTGAATTTCTCAAGCATTTAGTGGAATTCAGAGCCGCAAAAGGGCCAGCTATTTTCAGACCCGTTGATTGGGTAAAATGGAAACAGACTTCACCAAAGCAGGTTATAGGATTCTGTGGGATACCACACCACTTACTAAACTCCTGACATTGGTAATAGGCCAAAGCTTCCTTTGGGAAAGAAAATGTCTAAGCTGACAACTGAAGGGTGATGGCAGGAACGGGTAAGTGATCCAGAATCGCTTTTCTGTAGGCGAAGTGGGTTGTTTTAAAGGGGGTAACATTACTTAGGCTTTCGATGATCTGATGCAATGAGGGGTAAAAAAAGCAAAAAACCCCTCTACATAACTTTTGTAAAATTGCATTTTAATTATAATTCCAACCTTCATTTTCCCATTGCCCCCAACCCCACCTTTTTGTAAAGCAGGGTTTTGCTTACAAACTGTAAATTTTAAATGGTCAGATATTTTACTTCCTTTCTTTTGGGTGGATACTTGAGTGCCATAGAGGCTCCTTTCAATATGTTGGTATGGGCCTGGGCATGTTGGCTCACGTCTCTAATCCCAGCACTTTGGGAGGCTGAGGTAGGAGGATTGTTTTAGCCCAGGAATTTGAGAACTGACCAGGACAACATAGTGAGACCCTGTCTCTGCCACCAGGTGTAGAGACCCTGGGACCTGTGGTCCCAGCTGCTGGGGAGGCTGAGGCAGGAAGATTTGTTGAGCACTCCAGCCTGGGTGACAGAGCAAGACCCTGTTTCCAAAAAAAAAAGTTGGTATCAGTGCTTTTCTCTCCTGTGACTTCTTTAACCTATCCAGAGGGAAACTTTTCCTGCCCCATTTCCACTGCAATTTTTTATACCTCTTTTTTCTGAAAAGTGTCACTTTTAACCTGATTCTGCAAATTTTTTTATTCATTCAACAAGTACATATTTATGTAAATGTCTCTTTCATCTCCAAGGACAGAGGTTTCCTTGAGGGCAGAATCTGTGTCTATTACATCTTTTATGCTTCATAGCACTTTCTCTTAATTTGATGCTAAAGAGAAGTCCTTCCTAAGTGAGAGTGGGAGCTGAAAGAGAGGGTAGAATTCACCCAGAACACCCCCCACCGCCATGCAAACATACACACACACACACACACTTTAAATCTGATAGTTTGATGATGATCGCCAGTAACTGATTGACTCTTTGGGAAAACAGTCCAGCAGATTTGTCTGAATTTGGTGTTGGTTACCTGCTTGCTTTATGGGGCAAATACTCAGAGTACTGGTGGGCTAGACTAAACTTCTGAACCAGTGTGCCGAGAATGAGCTACTTGTTAGCTTCAAGATGCTGAGCCCCTCAGCCCTAGGGTAAGATAGCCAAGTGGGGCCTGAGACTTCCTGAGCACCTGTCTTCTCATGTCCGGCTAGTAAATTCTAGCCCCAAACAGCTTCATCCGCTTAACCTAGTGTGTCAGACAAATGCATTAATTTGCAAGTGTGTCATGATATGAACAAGCTGAAGCACCAGGCCAAGTTGCAGCACTAGCCCAGTTACTATCTATAGGCTAGAAATACATTAAATGATTTTTTTTTTCCTTTTGAGGCACTAATTCACTATTTTTTTTTTTTTTTGAGATCAGTTCTCACTCCGTTACCCAGGCTGGAGTGCAGTGCCATGATCATGGCTCACTGCAGCCTCAACCTCCCTGGACTCAGGTGATCCTCCCACCTCAGCTTCCTGAGTAGCTGTGACTGCAGGTGCGTGCCACCACGCCAGGCTAATTTGTTTTGTATTTTTTATAGAGATGGGGTTTTGCCATGTTGCCCAGCTAGTCTCAAATTCCTGAGCTCAAGTGATCCACCCGCGTCAGCCTCTCAAGTGCTGGGGTCACAGGCCTGAGCCATTGCGCCCAGCCTAACCAGTTCACTAATTTTTTTTTTTTTTTTTTTGAGACAGAGTCTCGCTGTCTTGCCCAGGCTGGAGTACAGTGGTGCGATCTCGGCTCACTGCGAGCTCCGCCTCCTGGGTTCTCGCCATTCTCCTGCCTCAGCCTCCTGAGTAGCTGGGACTACAGGTGCCCGCCACCATGCCCAGCTAATTTTTTTTCTTTTTTTTTTTGTATTTTTTTTGGTAGAGATGGTTTTACCTTGTTAGCCAGGATGGTCTCGATCTCGATCTCCTCACCTCGTGATCCACCCGCCTCAGCCTCCCAAAGTGCTGGGATTACGGGCGTGAGCCACCGCGCCTGCCCAATTCACTAATTTTTATATCTACTACTCAAACACCTGTGAAGATGTTGGTTAAATAGAATCAAGGAAAAATAGTGTTAGTGAGGACCTCAAGAGATTATCTTGGTTATCTTCAGGTAGATGAGAGTTAATACCTTAAGGGGAAAATGTCAGTATTATTGGTTTTATTACACATGATGTAACAATGTGGTGACAGGATCTCAAAAGGTTGTCGTCATCTTCTTAAACCCAAATACTGATCACGTTACCAGACATCTGCTAAAAGGATTTGCTGTAAAAATTAGTAAGAGAGTCTTACAACTGAAAAAAAGGCCAACAATCTACCAGGGTTTTCTAAGGCAGATGTGGGATTTGATTATGGATAAGTCAGTTGTTTCTACATGAAGTAGTTATTATTATATTTGTCTATTAGTTTTTCTCCCTGTTCCCACCCCCGGCTTTTAGGGCCTGATGTGTTGGGTAAAATTAAGTGGGAATGCTTTGCCTTTATTGTCAGTCATCAACCTTTGGTCTGGAAAAATTCCTTAAAAGAGGCTGGTATTAGGTTTTGAAATAAGCGAGGAGACAAAAGCTTTGTATTGAAGAAAGTTGTTGAAACCTGTTATGCTGGTTTATGTCCCATCAAAGAGTTTGTCTGCAATTGTGGGAACCTATGTTTGGAAAGAGACAAGGAAAATCACAGTGTAGTAACAGAAGACTTGGCCTAAGTATTCTAATCTTATATGAAAACTGAACCCCAGTATATGATTTATGAGAAGTATCCAAACAAATATAAACATATCCAGAAAATTCTAGAATCAGTGTTTCCCTTGACATCGAATGAGATAAATCTGAATAAGAATTTCAGATATCCAGATAACCAGGCAAAATGGCCCTGTGAAATTTTAAAACCAAATTTGTAAATAGAAGCAGAATATTTTATTTTGTTTTTAAATTGCAAACATAACAAATGCTTAGTGGAATAATAATCCCAGCACTTTGGGAGGCCGAGACGGGCGGATCACTAGGTCAGGAGATCGAGACCATCCTGGCTAACACGGTGAAACCCCGTCTCTACTAAAAAATACAAAAAAAAAAAAACTAGCTGGGCGAGGTGGCGGGCGCCTGTAGTCCCAGCTACAGGAGGCTGAGACAGGAGAATGGCCCGAACCCGGGAGGTGGAGCTTGCAGTGAGCTGAGATCCGGCCACTACACTCTAGCCTGGGCAACAGAGCGAGACTCCGTCTCAAAAACAAAACAAAACAAAACAAAACAAAACAAACAAACTTCAAATTCAGAAATGTAAAAAGTGAAAGTGCTCCCCCTCTTTTTTTAACCCCAACCTATGCCATAGAAGTAATTACTATTGGCAGAGAATTTGCGCTTCTTAACTAAATATATTCAAGGTAAAATATAGAAATAGCTATTTTTAAAGTTTTATTTTAATTGACATGTAATTGTCCATTTTTCTGGGGTAAAGTGTGATGTTTTGATACATAAATACATTGTGTAATGATCAATCAGGGCAATTAGCATATCTATCACCTCAAAGATTCATCATTTCTTTGTGGTGAGAACATTCAAAATCCCCTCTTCTAGCTATTTTGAAGTATACAATATATTATTATTGACCGTAGTCACCCTATTATGTAATAGAACACCAGAATTTATTCCTGCTATCTAACTGTAACTTTGTACCTGTTGACCAACCTCTCCCCGTCCTTCCCTCCTGCCTTCTTTTCCCCAGCCTCTGTTAACCACTGTTCTATTCTCTACTTCTGTAAGATCAGCTTTTTCAGATTCCCCACATACAAGTGAGATCATGCAGTATTTGTCCTTTTGTGCTTGGCTTATTTCACTTTACATGATGTCCTCTAGGATCATTCACATTGTCACAAACGACAGGATTTTGTTTTGTTTTTATGCTGAATAGTATACCATTGTGTACGTGTATACCACATTTTCTTTATCCATTCATCCATTAATGGAAACTTGGGTTGATTTCATATCTTGGCTGTTGTGAACAGTGCAATAAACATGAAAGTGCAGATACCTCTTCAACATACAGAAGAAATAGCTATTTATTTCTAAATCAGTTTAAATAGCCAAAATGTACATTGTTTACCTGTTCACAACTGTCTCAGATTCAGAATGTTTGCTAGTTTTGAGATCATAATACTTACTCTTCTCTTTGTTATATGACAAAATGTGGAACAGAAAAGCTAAGTTACTACAACCAGCTTATTAAGTCAGAAACCTAAAATCAGAATACTCATGCTTTACCAATGGTTTGCCCTACAAATAAGGAATGAATGAGAACATAGCCTTGTTTTTAAAATTGTTTTTTAAGCAGCTATTGTGTCCATTCCCACCTCCTCTGTTAAAAGGAAAGAAGAAAATTATCCTGAGATTCAGTAACTGGGACTTCTTTACATCCACTCTGGTCCTGAGATAAAGGAATTTATGCAGCGTGGTGACAGGAATCTTGAGGCTTTGTTGGTGTGGATCTGGAGTCTGTCTGGCACTGGTGGATTTGCTGGAGTACCATGGGATGTGATGAAAACGTGTAGTGTTCAAAATATTTTGATACACACATCTCTAATTTTTATACTAATCTTCGACTCTGGATGTTTATTTTCATGTATCTTTCCTAATTGTTCTTATTTTGACCATGATTTATGAACCTAAAGGCAAGACTTTTCCCAATCCTAGAATGGTAACAAGAAAGAGATATTTCTTCAGACTGGCTTTGCGGGGGCTGCGGAATACTAGGGTCCTGTGGTTTTTAGCCTAATTATGAAGTGGAGATTAGGTAATTCATTCAGCTTTATTTGTTTATGTTGTTGATGCCTCTCCTTCACATGCCAATTAGATGTTAAAAGGATTTACTACTCCATGGCTTCTTTCTCCTGTGCCCAAGTCCTTTTCTGATGTTGTTTGGCTACATTTGCCAAGAGGGCTCCTTGTAATTTATCACTGGCCAAATAACCTAAGCAAGGTCACCCATCTCATGAGCCACTGAGAAAGGATGGCATTCTCCAGGTGTCAAGTCTATGCAGGATTTCTTGTGTTTAGTTTTCAGAAAGTGCTTGATCACAATTCAGAGAAATTAGAGTTGGATCGGACTTCTGAAGTCATGCATTCCAACCTCCCACACGAGGCAAAAGTTTCTTTTGTGTTCCTGACCATCCTCTAGCTTTTGTTGGAACCAGCCCCAGCGAATATATTCATCTGTATTCCAACAAACAGTTCTGATTGAGGAAAAAAAATTTTGTGACATGCAAGAAGAGAGTGCAAATGAAATGGATAACATTGAATAACAACAAGAGTGCAAATGAAATGGATAACATTGAATAACTACCATTTCTTCAACACTGGACACATGGTCTTGATAACAATCTAGGAGGCGGGTTTTATAATCCCATTTGACATACGAAGAAACTAAGGCGCAGAGTGGCTAAATAACTTGCCCCAGGTGACCTAGTTAAAAATGATTGGAGCTGAGACTGACACCAAGGCGAATTCAGTTCTAGAGCCAACCCTCTCTTTCACTATATCTGCTACCATCTTCCAACTTGAAGCAGGCAAATAGCTGTGGGCCTGACTGCCTTTCTTCCATTCTTTAATTTTCCTTGAAGTTACTCATCAGCCATAGTTGTGAAATGTTACAAAGAGTCCTGGAGTGAATTCAGTTATGTTCTTGTGGGGGCCTTAACAACTTGGGAGGAGCTTGGAAGATTGACAGAAAGTTTTCCTGAGGAATCAATTCCGAAGAATTCTGTTCTAGCTATTTGGCCCCCCTGAACTTCTGTTTTCTTAATTTGCAAAATGTAGATAATTATAGCTGCTTTTCAGGATTGTTGTGATTGAATGAGAAAACCTGTAAAGACCCTTAAAGTGTAGGACACTTAGAAGGTGCTCAGGGGAAAGGATGGATTATTATTTTATCATTGCTGTTGTTACTATTATTATTAATAATTATTAGGAGAGTGTCTTAGTCAGTTTGGGCTGCTATAACAAATTCCATAGACTGGGTGGCTTAGACAACAGAAATTTATTTCTCACAGTTCTGGAGGCTGGACTTTCACAGTTCTGTACTTCCCAAGGCCAAAATCAGGGCACCTACACTTTGTATCTGTCGAGGGCCCACTTCCTAGTTTTCAGATGTCCATCTTCTCGATATCCTCACATGGCGGAGAGTAAAGGGAGAGAAAACAAGCTTTCTGATGTCTTTTTATAAGGGCATTAATCCCATTCAAGAGGGCTCTTCCCTTGGGACCAAATCACCTCCCAAAGGCCCTGCCTCTTAATACCATTATATTGGGTGTTAGGAGTTCAACACAGGAATTTGGGGAGACACAAACATTTAGTCCGTAGCAGAAAGTTTTCTTTAGGTTTGTTTTTAGAAAGCAAAACTAAATTTCATTACTCTTCAAATATTTTACTGTTATTTTGAGGCTTTATAATAATTAGATCTATAGTAGACTCGTAGATCTTCTCTTAAAAGATTAAAAAAAAAAAAGAAAACCTTCAAAGATAGCCAGTACATTATATTATATGGAAGCATTAGAGTTCTCCATCAAACTTGCTGTAACACGTTGGAAGAAGTTGAAGTTTCTGACTGGAAATAGTTCTAGCAGATGGGTTGGATCTCCTGTTGCTGCTCTTCGCTTAGTTTGCAGTGTTTCAAAAGATCATATATATTGTTATATAAACTAATTCCTAAAATAATGTTTTCATTCTAAGGGTCACAATTCAATTTGGTTAGAGCTGGGAGTTTAAGGAGTGATGATTCATTTTTTAAATTTCCTCTCGGTTATTGTATTGCTAGGTCTGACAAAAGGAAGGAAACACAGTGGAAGGAAGGGAACAGAATTTAGGCCCCAGGAGGTGGAAAGTCCAAAACCTTCTAGACCCCAGAACCATGAAGAAAAGCCAACACTGTTAAATCTCCAAGAACAGTTTTCTATATTCAAATACTAACAGGAATTTTTAATGAAAATACAGCAATATCTGAATAAAATACAGATATGTAAGTCTAGGAAATACAGATATGTAAGTCTAGGAAAACAACTATAGAATTTCTCCATTTATTTGTAAGTCAGATTTCTTAATTCAACTGATTTCTCGAAATTTAACTGCTAAGTACAAGAGGTTGGATAAAACAGGCAAAATTAGTCTATGTGCAGAAAAAGAAATTTAATTAAAATTTGTTTTAATTGTCTCAACATTTTCCAGTTGTTTGATTCAGATGATGGTACCAGAAAAATCATACAATTGTAAGACCATTTTTGTAATTTCTTAACATACTAAAGAATCTGCCAAGATGTTGAAAGGAACTTTAAATACAAGTTAAGCACGTTAAGAACATTCTGTATAGTATGATCCCATTTTTATTAAAATAACAAAAACAAAAGGTAGGAAAATGCATGGTATAGAAATGAGGAGAGTGGCCGGGTGTGGTGGCTCACGCCTGTAATCCCAGCACTTTGGGAGGCTAAGTCGGGTGGATCACTTGAGGTCAGGAGTTCAAGACCAGGTTAGTCAACACGGTGAAAACCCATCTCTACTAAAAATGCAAAAATTAACCAGGTGTGGTGGCACACACCTGTGATCCCAGCTACTCAGGAGGCTGAGGCAAGAGAATTGCTTGAACCCAGGAGGCAGAGATTGCAGTGAGCCGAGATCGTACCACTGTATTCCAGCCTAGGCAACAGAGCGAGACTTCATCTTAAAAAAAGAAATGAAAAAAGTCTTAAATATTATATGTGAAATTGGGGAAGAGGACTGAGAATTTCTACTTTCTGCATCTTAGTACTGCTTGAGTTGCTTTTTATGTGTTTGTTTTACAGTGAACACATACTGCTTTTTTTTAGAGGCACTTATTTTTTTCCAGTCAATTGGATCACTCATAAATTATTGCAGATAGGAATTTTTCTTGCTTATTCTTTAAAAATAGATTTAATGCAGTTTTATAAATTTCTTTATCTATTTCAGTGTTTCATAACTGTTTCTTTGATGATGCTTTTTAAACCCAGTTTTTTAGTAGGAAGCTTGCCATGATACACATGAATATGCATGTTTAATAATAATAGCTGTTCTTTATTTAAGCAATCACTATGTGCCAGACCATATTCTAAGCATTTGATATGTATTAACCCATTTAACCCTTATAACAATGCTCTGAGTAGTCTAATTTACAAATGAAGAAATGAAGCATAGGAAGTTTAAGAAACTTTGCTCACGTACAGCCTATAGGCATATCGAATTCATATAAAGAATGCTCCCTGCACTTGAATAACACTCTCATGTTCCTTCTCAATCTTCTCTTCTCAATGCAAAATGATCCTGCTTTCCATTTC
This sequence comes from Macaca mulatta, assembly GCF_049350105.2. Lineage (NCBI taxonomy): Eukaryota > Metazoa > Chordata > Mammalia > Primates > Cercopithecidae > Macaca > Macaca mulatta. Next base: position 148,424,595 of record NC_133410.1, on the reverse strand, counting down.
TATTCTTTTGCTTAGGAATTATCAATATGAAGTTTATATGTTAGGAGAGGGATACGTGGATGCATATTTCCTAATTTGTTCCCATAAAGGGCTTACAATCTAGTTAGAGAAATAGGACACGTAAATTTAACATCAATAAAGACGTGGAGTGTTCTGTAATAGTACATGCCTAGGCTCCGATGAGTAATGTGCACGGCGGGGCTGCCAAGATCAGGATAGATTTACTTTGTAGGAAAATGAGGCTCCCTGCGGATGATGAGTAGGCTCTGTTTAAGACAGTAACCAGCAGACTTGCTCTGAAACCCAGCTCTCAATCCAGTTTCACCAAGAAACATTAGAAGACTATTTCTATGTACCTACTTTTCAAATATGACCAGATATTAACATTTTAATGGATACAAAATAATGTCATTTTCCCATGGCTTCTTTCTTTTTTCTTTTTCTTTTCTTTCTTTCTTTTTTTTCTTTTTTTTTTTTGAGATGAAGTCTCCCTCTGTTGCCCAGGTTAGAATGCAGTGGCAAAATCTCGGTTCACTGCAACCTCTGCCTCCTGGGCTCAAGCAATTCTCGTGCCTCAGCCTTTGGAGTAGCTGGGATTACAGGTGCCTGCCACCATGCCCAGCTAATTTTTGTATTTTTAGTAGAGAGGGGGTTTCACCATGTTGGCCAGGCTAGTTTTAAACTCCTGACCTCAGGTGATCCTCCTGCCTCAGCCTCCAAAGGGCCAGGATTACAGGCATGAACCACCATGCCCGGTCTTTTTTTTTTTTTTTTGAGACAGATTCTCGCTGTCACCCAGGCTGGAGTGCAGTGGCACGATCTCCGCTCACTGCAACCTCTCCCTCTTGGGTTCAAATGATTCTTGTGCCTCACCCTTCTGAGTAGCTGGGATTACAAGCATGTGCTACCACCCCTGGCTAATTTTTGTATTTTTAGTAGAACTGGGGTTTTACCATGTTGGCCAGGCTAGTCTTAAACTCCTGGCCTCAAGCAATCCACCTGCCTTGGCTTCCCAAAGTGCTGGAATTACAGGCGTGAGCCACTGCACCCAGTGGCTTCTTTCTTTTTTGATAGAAAAATGCCAGAAATTTCAGAATAGTCATTATTAGCCCACAATTATTTTTGTTTTCAGTGAAGAAAAAAGAAAAGAAAAAAAAGTCATAACTTTTTTTTCCCCCTGGCTGTCCTTAAGGATTTTAAACGTTTCCTCACATATGTTTTATGGAAAGCAAGGAAAAATATAGTGTGGAAGCTAAGCTATATAAAGGTCAGTGAGTAAACTTTCAATATGAGCAGAGCTTTTTAGAGCAGGGATAAGCAAACTTTTTCTGTATGTGGTGAGAGTAAAATCGAGGCTCTGTAGGCCACATACAGTCTCTGCTGCAGCAATTCAACACTGCTCTTGTAGTATGAAAGCAGCCATAGACGATGTAGAAAGGAATATGCATGGCTTTGTTCCAGTAAACTTTATTTACAAAAACAGTCAGCAGACCATAGTTTGCCAGCCTCCTCTGGAAAGAGCAGTTAGAGAGAAAGGTAGTGCCTTGAATGCCAGTCTAAGAAACGTATATTTTATTTCTTCAACGACAGAGGATTTTAAAGACATCACTTTTTTTTACCCTGAAGAACCCAGTTTATGTGTTTAATATGCCCCCTTTTGTCATCAGATTTCATCCAAGTTACTATTAAAAGTTGCCAAGCAAGCTAAGCTGTGGCCTCAGGCAGATGGCTGAAACAATAATGCAGTAAGATTTGCTTTCCAATGCCTTAAGAATTTGCATTTGTGTACCTTGAGTCAGTTGGGCTAAGAGGGAAATAGCAGTTTGTTCTTCTTACTCTGATAGATACATGAAGATGGGCTCCACGGGTAAGGGAGGTTAGGACAAGCCACTGAATACAGTTGGGGGAAATGTCTGCAAGGCCATATTATTTTTTGTCTGATTTGCAAGACTTATGTCTTGTAGATTTGATCATAACCCTGAGAAATATTGGCAGACTAGTCTGTCAGGAAGTAATTCTACCCAAACTCACACAGGAACATTTTGAATACTGCTGAGAATCCAAAGTCAATAGGGTTGCCAGGATGAGCAAATAAAAATCTAGCTAAATCCAGGACACCCAGTTAAACTGGAATTTGCTCAACAAAAAAATGTAAGTATAATTATGTCCCATTCACTATTTGGAACATACATAAACTAAAAAATTATTTGTTGTTTATCTGAAATTCAGACTTAGCTGGGAATCCTGTATCATAACTGGCAATCCTAAAAATGAAGATAAATGAATAAATAGTTTCTTGCACTACATAAATTACATCATTATGTCACTTGATTAGTACCCTTCACCAAGGATTTTTTTTTTAATTGTGGGAGTCTAATGACAGTTGAATCTCATTACTTCCAACCTCACTGTTTTAGAATTTTGATTATTTATGCAAAAGCTATGCTAAAGTGTACTTTATTCTCTTCATGAATTTAGGAAGCCTATTTGTCATTGATAGTACAAATAAAACTGAAAGAAAACTATTTATCTCCTTGGGAGACTACAAATAGTGTAATTACCTTTTAACCAGAAGCTATCGTTGTTTAGAATGTGCTTTTCATTTAATAATTATAGATCATTCTCAGTTATTCATTGAAATAAGTCAAGACTTTACCAGGCAGAGTCAGGTGCAGCCACTTAAGTCCTCATGGCCCTCTTTGCATCCCATCTGCTCCAGTTCACAGTGTGTCTTGCCAGTCTCTCCTATACCATTGTGTTTGTTTTGTTCCTTATCTCCTCTAGAGCCTCACACAATGCTTGCTACTGAGAAGGCACACTATAGATGTTGACTAGTTGTGGCTGGGAGGCCGAGGTAGGTGGATCCCTTGAGCCCAGGAGTTCAAGACCAGCCTATGTAACATGACAAAACTTCATCTCTACAAAAAATACAAAAATCAGCCAGGTGTGGTGGCGCATACCTGTGGTCCCAGCTACTTGGGAGGCTGAGGTGGGAAGATGACTTAAGCCCCAGGAGCTCAAGGCTGCAGTGAGCCTTGATCATGCCACTGCACTCCAGCCTGGGCGATAGAGCAAGATCCTGTCTCAAAAAAAAAAAAAAAAAATTTACTAGTTGAATTAATGAATAAATGCTACCTGCCTCTGTTAAAATAAACAAGCTGTCTTTGTTTCAAAATTTTCTTACATTTAAAATTTTAAAGATAATTTGAGTTGGTCTTTCCTTATTCCAAATTTTAGTACTTAAAGGGAATTTTGGGTAAAGTTAGTTTCATTTCATAGGGACTTTCAGAGGCTAAGAATGAAAACATGTTCTTGAACTTGCAAATGTGTATTACAAGGAGAGAGATGGAGAAGTACTGGTAAAGTCACCGTGAGCACCCCTGTGAGCTTTCTTCTTGTGTAGGACCATGGGTCTCAAACTATCAGGATATTAGCAGGGTGGAGCCTGCAGTCTTCCTTACTTGCCCCTGCTGGCCATGATTATGGATGTATGTATATGTATACACACACACATACACATGTACATACATAGATATACATACATACATAGATATACTTAAATAAATCCCCATATGTCTTCCAAGGAGATGGAAGTATTGTATCACTACCAATTATGGCTATCACTGATAAATAATACATTAGTGACTTGAAACAAATATGTAGACATTCACACACTTTAAGCCACGTTTTATCATTAGAGATTACTGTATACAAGCCATCTGAAAGACCCTTGAGAACTACCAGTGAATTCTGGAGCACTCTTGAGGGAAATTAGACATGAATGGTTTGTGTGTGGAACAGGTAACATCAGAATTTCTATTGCCTGGAAACATATTCAAGTGAACTTGTTCTTAGTTTCCATCAGTAGCTTTTTTCTTCTCTATTTTCTCCAGCAGAGTAAAAGGATTCCCAGGAACTGTGAGATTAGGTATTAAATCTCCATCTTTCTTCTCAGTCTTACCCATGTCCCTAAAGCATCTTTCCCTAGCAGTCGATGATAATTTAGGAGGCTGCACTGAATCCATGTCAGGGCTGACACAACTGGGCATGCAGTTCCTTGGATATGATCCTTTCTTCTAAGAGAGTCGAGTCATGGTCTGACTATTCCTTTTTGTTTTTCCTTTCCTCACAGCACCCTGGAGGGTTATTATGTGGATGATGCCTTGCAGGGCCAGGGAGTTTACACTTATGAAGATGGGGGAGTTCTCCAGGGCACGTATGTAGACGGAGAGCTGAACGGTCCAGCCCAGGAATACGACACAGATGGGAGACTGATCTTCAAGGGGCAGTATAAAGATAACATTCGGCATGGAGTGTGCTGGATATATTACCCAGTAAGCCGTGTGACTGTTCACTCTGCTGGAAAGTAACATATTGTGACTCTTCACAATGAAGAGTAGAATGTATTCTGTGTTAGAACTTGGGAGCTGTGAAACCTGAGAGTCACCATAGCTGACGCCAAGAGTTTATGAGGCATGGCCTCTCACTGTTACTCACTATTGGCTTAGATTGTTGGCCCTTGAATCCATTATTAATTATTTTTCAGCATTGTTTTGGAAAGGAGTAATTAATCATGATTAAAACAAATTGGGACAAATTGGTTTTATGGTATCACTAATAAAGGCAAAATACATTGCTTTTAATTCTTTTGGCACATAGAGGGAGATGGTGGAAAATTTTATTGTTGCTATTAGTTTTATTCCCTGTTTCTCATATGTAAAAACCAGTCCAGCCATTTTTAATTTGGGGGAGCTTACTGCACTGTTGTTACTTGATTTTATAATTCCACTAACTACTTTTTAGGGTGTTTTATGGTTTATATTGTTTAAATTAAGGTGATTAAAAATAACTCACCTTTGAGTATTTGATAGCATTTTATTATATTTCTGGAGTCTATTAAAGTAAAAAGATATGGCAGAACCCATGGTTGGAAATTAATGCTCAAATTTTTGTTTGCATTTCAAATGTCCCATCTGTTGTTAGTGAATTTCCAGAAAATGTTTCAGAAAATAGACCTTAGAAAACACTATTTTTATTTTATTTTATTTTTTATTTATTGAGACAGGGTCTTGCTCTGTTGCCCAGGCTGGAGTGCAGTGGCACAATCTTGGCTCACTACAACCTCCACCTCCCAGACTCAAGCCATCTTCCCACCTCAGCCTCCTGAGTAGCTGGGATTACAAGCATGTGCCACCACATCTGGCTAATATTTTTGTTTTTTTTTTTAAGGACAGGGTTTCTCCATATTGCCCAGGCTAGTCTCAAACTCCTGGGCTCAAGCAATCCACCTGCCTTGGCCTCCTGAAATGCTGAAATTATAGGCATGAGCCACCACACCTGGCCAGAAAATATTTTACTTAATATTTTATTTTGTTCGTAACTTAAGTCAAAATACTTTTTTTGTTTTGAGACAGAGTCTCACTCTGTTGCCCAGGCTGGAGTGCAGTGGTGCCATCTCGGCTTACTGCAACCTCCACCTCCTGGGTTCAAGCATTTCTCCTGCCTCAGCCTCCCAGGTAGCTGGGATTACAGGCACATGCCACCACGCCCAGCTAATTTTTTGTATTTTTAGTAAAGATGGGATTTCACCATGTTGGCCAGGCACTGGTCTCAAACTCCTGACCTCGGGTGATTTCCTTGCCTCGGCCTCCCAAAGTGCTAGGATTACAGGCGTGAGCCACCACGCCCAGCTGAAAATACGTTTTTTACTCTGAAACCTTATGACTAAAAAGTTCTAATACAAAGAAATGATTAGTTACATAGTTAAGAAAAGTAATCCCAGCTAAATCCACTTACACATTATTGTTCTTAAAAAATAAGTTATAATCTAGGAATAGGGCATAAGAAAATAATGTTGTAAAACATTTTCTAAGAATTGCTAAAGCATTTAAATATCCTCTTGGTAGGATCTGTGATAGATCAAAAGTTGTAACATGTACTGCTTAGGAGAAGAGAAGCAGAAAGATCAGAAGTGGTGGAGGTGCTGCCTAGTGTAGGAGGACTGAAACCTGGCCTCGTGAGTAGCCAGGGTATGCATCTTGCTGCCCAGTGCTGGGGCACTGCTGATGTGACAGTGCATCTTGAAGTCAGGAGAAGTGGAACTCTCTGCATAGAGATGAGGATAGGAAAGAGGCAAAGTGTTGGATTACCAGATTCTTCTACTACCTGTCATTTTACTTGTGACATTGTCAGTTAAAGTCCCCTGATGGGATCAAAGATGCGCCAAGATTGGTGAATGAATTGGGCTCGCTCAGTGTGGTTGCATTTTGAAAACCAAATATATAGCTACATTTTAACCTTTAGCCTTAATTATCTTATTAAATCTCAAAGACTCTGCCGTAGGAAGGAGCATTGGTGAGCAAAAAAGCAGCCTTTGTCCTCTTAACCCCCACCCAGTAGAGAAATGGGTGTCAGTAAGTGTCAGACCCTGGCTGCTCACCAGTCAAATGAACGATTTCTCCCCCGATGAGGAGGAGCCAGTGAGCAGAGGAGAAAAGCAGCCTTTTCTTCCCCCACACTCCCTGATACCTGATACAGCAGAGGAGGAAATTTTTTTAACAGGCCAAAGTAGGAACAAGGGGAGGAAAATGTGATGATTTTCTCTACAGTCCGTATTTGTCAGCTCACTCTAAGAACAGTGTATTTCTTTCAAAACTGTACCTTGAAAAAGTTTTTCATATGAGGTGTTTAATTAAAAATGTATAACTCCTTTTGGAAATGAAAGAAGAATTTCTACTGTATCATTCTGGACAAATAAATTCACTCCCTCTGAAACCAGAAATTTAAACATTTAAGGGGCCGGGTGCGGTGGCTCACGCCTGTAATCCCAGCACTTTGGGAGACCGAGGCGGGCGGATCCCGAGGTCAGGAGATCGAGACCATCCTGGCTAACATGGTGAAACCCCGTCTCTACTAAAAATACAAAAAAATTAGCCGGACGTGGTGGCGGGCTCCTGTAGTCCCAGCTACTCGGGAGGCTGAGGCAGGAGAATGGCGTGAACCCAGGAGGCGGAGCTTGCAGTGAGCCAAGATTGTGCCACGGCACTCCAGCCTGGGCGACAGAGCGAGACTCCGTCTCAAAATAAATAAATAAATAAATAAATAAAATAAAATAAAATCAAACACATTTAAGGGGAAAGGTGTGAGACCCTGGAAAGACAGACTTCTGTTTTAAATAAATAGTAATGGTGGCTTATGTTAGGCATAGAGTATAAGAAGCACAAATGCTCTTATACCCTTCCATTCAATAATCATCACTAAAAGCCTGAAGGCAGACATTGCAGAAAGTATCATCTCCATGTATTCTCAATTATTAAGAATTAACTTGAAGAGAAGAAAGAGCAATGACTATCCCTAGTGCACTTTCTATCCATTAAAAATGCTTCTAAGTATTTTTCTTTCTGTGTAAGTGCCATGATTCATTTTTTAATTTACAGCTCTTTTCCTAGAAGGCAAAAAAAAAAAAAAAAAAGCAGCATTTGGGATCACTCAAAAGTCATCCTACATCACTGACTTTGAGTAGCTAGCTGTTCCTAGATCCTCAAGTTGGAGAAATTAACCATGCTTTTAAAAGATGTCATGGCATTACTATTGTTATATCAAACTCACAAAGGTCTTAAATTTTCAAAGTTATACCATGAGGACCTTCTGGATGGGAAAAAAAAAAAGGAAAGAAACATCTCTGGCATCCTAGCTTAAATTATTCATTACTTTTTGGTAACCCAGTTCAATTTAAAAGCGTTTATGAATCACCTACTGTGTCCCTACCACTTATCAAGATACAGAATTATATGATAGCCTCTGCCCTAAAGTACTCAATGACCCTTAGGCATGAAATAAATGAAAGAGTTAAGCACGAAGCTCAGTGGGCTCCTCTGCTGAAAGGAGGTGAGAGGGAGCAGGAAATCGAGTGGGAAGAAAGAATTGAGATGGGAGTGGGATTTAGTTGATCTTTTTTCACTTTTCCTTCTAATTCCAGAAAAGGTGATGGTATAGGAGTCTCAGAAAGGCAGTATCCAGACATCCTTTTGTTTGTCGCTGAAAACGAGCAGACAGCTCTCTTTACTCATGTACACTAAATTAATTCTTAAGTACATTTGAACTGAAGATTTTCCTAACACACTAGAAATCCAAAATTTAACATCGAGAAGGGAGATCATATGAATAGTGGGTAGGAGTGTCTTGCTAAAGATCATCATCATATTTGATTTTGGCCAAAAATAACACTTAGTTACATTTCCTTTAAATGTTGGTAATTGATGTTACAAATATCAAAGAAACATTATTTGTTTCTTAGATAGCAAACCAAGATAGAGTATCAGTAACTTGTCCCGGATTACAAACTGCAACAGAGTCTACCACTCTCTAAATCAGGCATACATGCCCCATATGCACATGACTTTCTAGCAGTTTATTTGTATGGAGCTAGATGAGGAGCTATGCATCATGTTTTTCTTACCCAGGTGAAAAGCTCAGGTTCCTAAACTGTTATTATCCCTACTGGTGCGATATTAATAATGGAAGTGCAGAAGAGGAATTTCTTGGAACTCATGTCCTAGACATACTATATATAATATGTTCTGGTTTTTGGTTTCTCCCATCAGGATGGAGGAAGCCTTGTAGGAGAAGTAAATGAAGATGGGGAGATGACTGGAGAGAAGATAGCCTATGTGTACCCTGATGAGAGGACCGCACTGTATGGGAAATTTATTGATGGAGAGATGATAGAAGGCAAACTGGCCACCCTTATGTCCACTGAAGAAGGGAGGCCTCACTTTGAGCTGATGCCTGGAAGTAAGTTGAATCTGCTTCAGATGGGTTGCTCCAATTCCAAAGCAGGTTGTTAGGGCTGATTTGAGAGAAGCTTCTTTTCTTTTCCTTTCTGTGTAGTTCTCTTTAATCATGTATTAGTCAGGTTTTATTGTATAACAGACACTGCACCTCCCTAGTGGCTTATAACAGCAACCACAGCTCTGCCGAGCAGCTGTACTCCAGCTGGCTGAGGCTGGGCTTAGGGGGCCAGGCCAGACTTGAGGCTTCTGGTCAGGTTTGAGTCAGCTCTCTGTCTTAATTCTGGGACCTAATCTGAAGGGACAATGGCAATGTGGGGCAAGATTTTCCCACAGTGGATCACAGAAGTGTCAGAGCATAAGCAGATACCTGTGATGCCTTTTGAAACCTCACCTTGGAACTGACATGGTGGCACTTTCACCCACTTTTCACTGATCAAAGCAAGTCACATGGCCAAGCCAGACATCGGTGAGACAGGGAAATTACACCATGCACATTAGTGGGAGATACCGAAAAGTCATGTGACAAAGGGCCTAGGTATATAATTCTCATATAGTGAGGGAATAAAGAAATGACAGCAGTAATTCAATTGATTTCAAACGGTTATCTCTCCAAAAAACTGCACTATGATAATAAAGAACCAAATCAAGTAGATCTCTAAACTGTAAAGTTGATTGAGCCTGAGCTGTGACTGGAAAATATAAATGCATATTGGCATCTCGAGCCTGACATCTTGCATGGAGCACGTGTATGAGTGAACCCAATGGAATCCATATTTGAAAAAAGTATTATTTTCCTTTTAGAAGTACACATGTCACACTAAACATTTTTTCTGAGCATAAAATTACTAAGTGTAGAAAATCTGGGCCGGGCGCGGTGGCTCAAGCCTGTAATCCCAGCACTTTGGGAGGCGGAGACGGGCGGATCACGAGGTCAGGAGATCGAGACCATCCTGGCTAACATGGTGAAACCCCGTGTCTACTAAAAAATACAAAAAACTAGCCAGGCGAGGTGGCGGGCGCCTGTAGTCCCAGCTACTCAGGAGGCTGAGGCAGGAGAATGGCGTAAACCTGGGAGGCGGAGCTTGCAGTGAGCTGAGATCCGGCCACTGCACCCCAGCCTGGGCCACAGAGCGAGACTCCGTCTCAAAAAAAAGAAAATCTGGAAAATATACAAAGAAAAATCAAGATTTTGCATTTTGAGTGGCACAGCTTAAGAAAGCTATTGAATTGGTCTGATTCCTTGAAAATAATATATGCATGTATTTCTGATCCAGGTTTGGTTATAGGGAGAAAAAAATAGAAAAGACAATAAATCTAGGCATTAATAGGCTTAAATAGTATTTAGTTATTTGGGATCTGAAGAAGAGTCTCCAAAGGAAGCTTGTCCAAAAGTGAAAAATTTAGCATTTATATTTAGGTCCAATTTGGGTTGCTTTAAATGTCTTTTTTGTTTTTTTAAGTTAAAAATGGAGACAGTCTAAATGCAATGTGGGATTCTGGATTGGATCCTGGAAGAGAAAAAGGACGTTAGTGGAAAAACTGGTGAAATCTAAATAAAGTCTAGAGTTTAGTACATAGTAATGTATCTGTGTTGGTTTCTTAATTTTGACAAATGTACCATGCACTGTAAGAAGTTAACATTAGGAGGAACAGTGAGGATGCTCTGTGCTTTCTTTGCAACTTTTCTATATACAGTCATGGGCCCATAATAACTGTGGTACCATAAGATTATGCCATATTTTTGTTTTTATTTTCATTTTATTTTTTAAGGGACAGGATTTCACTCTGTTGCCCAGACTGGAGTGGACTGGTGTTATCATAGCCCACCGCAGCCTTGAGCTCCTGGGCTCAAGCGATTCTCCTGCCTCAGCCTCCCCAGTAGCGAAGACTACAGGCATGCACTACAACACCCAGCTAAATATTTTTAATTTTTTTGTAGAAACAGGGTATTGCTGTATTGCTCAGGCTGGTCTCAAAATCCTGGCCTCAAGCGATCTTCCTGCCTCAGACTCTCATAGTGCTGGGATTACAGGCATAAACTACTGTACTCAGCTAAGATTATACCATATTTTTACTGCATCTTTTCTATATATAGATATGTTTAGATACACAAATCCTTCCCATTAGGTTACTGTTGTCTACAGTATTCCCTATAGTAACACGCTGTACAGGTTTGGAGCCTAGGAGCAATAGGCTGTACCATTTATTAATACCTTAGGTTTGTAGTTGGCTATACCATCTAGGTTTGTATGAGTACACTCTCTGATGTTTGCATAATGACCAACTCGCCTCACGACACATTTCTCAGAACGTATCCCCTTCATTAAGTGATGCATGTCATGTATTTGAAATTACTCCAAAATGAAAAGTTTATTTAAAAAAAAAAGGAGGTAGTAATCTTTGAACTACAAACTCTGATATATATGCCCTTGATCTATGTTCTAAAAGGAGACACTGTTATAATATTTAGAAATGAGGAGACTTGAAACAAGGGAGGATCCCAATTGGTGATGCCAATTTTAAAACTTCAGAAGTAGCAGCATTTTTAGTGGCAGGTGCCTGAATTTAAGAATCACCTAATCTGAGACCTAGCTCTAACATTTACTATATTATCCTTGGGCAAGTTATTTATTTTTTCAGAACCTGTTTCCTCATTACCAAATGTGGATATTAGCACCTACCATAAAACACTGTAATGAAAGTTGTTGTTATTACATTCTTCTTGCTATAAATAAGAAACAGTAGGCTGGGCCTGGTGGCTCGCAGCTGTAATCCTAGCACTTTGGGAGGCTGAGCCGGATGGATCATTTGAGCCCAGAAGTTCAAGATCAGCCTGGGCAGCATGGTAAGATCCTGTCTCTACTAAAAAATATATATATATATATTAGCTGGGCATGGTGGCATGTGCCCGTAATCTCAGCTACTTGGAAGACAGTGGTGGGAGGATCACCTGAGCTCAGGAAGTCAAGGCTGGAGTGAGCCGAGTGCACTGCACTCCAGCCTGGGCGACAGGAGTGAGACCCTGTCTTAAAAAAAAAAAAAAAAAATGTTGAGAGTGAGAATTCTCAAGGGAATTATTATTCTTTTAGAATTTCTGGTTGCTTTAGCTGGGTGTGGTGGTGCATGCCTGTAGTCCCAGCTACTCAGGAGGCTGAGGCGCAAGAACCGCTTGAACCCAGGAAGTGGAGGTTGCAGTGAACCAAGATAGCACCCCTGCACTCCAGCCTGGGTGACACACAGAGATTCTGTCTCAAAAAAAAAAAAAAAAAAAAACACTTCTGGTTGCAAATAAACATTCACTTCAAATTAACTTAAGGCAAAAAAGACAGGGGGAATTTAACAGCAAGATTCTTGCAGACCTCAGGTATTTTGAAATGTTAAATAGTTTGAGCCTCAAAAGGGCCAGGAACCATGGCTGCTCTGGCACTCTGAAGATCCCATGGACAGATCTTTAGTCTAATGTTCTGCCATGTTTGTGTTTCTCCTCTGCCCCTTTCAGTTATAATTATTGACCTGTTGACTAGCCAGCGGGTTAGGGGGTATAGGGTTATGTGACTGTAGGGTCCAATGGTTGGGGAAGGAGAGAAATTAATGCAAATATCTCACGTAAAACACTCCTTGGCCTGTCGCCTCACCAGCTTCTCCCTTTCTCTGTGTGCTTTTGTCACCACAAACTACTTCTAGTTCTCTACGTACTTTCTGTGGAGTTTCTCACCTATGCCACTGGCTGGAATTCTTCTTACCTGGTCAGCCCTCCTCCACATAGTAACTGCTTTCCTCGGCTAATTCCTGCTCCATCTTTTAAGCTTAACTCACCTTTTATAATGAATGTTTGTCAATTGAATAAATGAATTCTAGTCAAATGGCATAACATTCTGTAGAGGAAAGGAGGGAAAGTAAAGGATGTGCCTGCAGCCTGTGCATGTCTAAGGGAGCAGAAGAAGGGACAGCAGGCATTGGAAGAGATAGTATGCACTCCCTGAAAGCAGCAACAGAGGTTAATCCTTTTTGTATCTACGTAGTCCCTAGTGTTGTACATGTAGTTGGCACTCAGTACATTTGTCATAAAAGTTTTAGTCTAAGGAGCTAGATGAAAGTTCATAGGAGAATTTCCACTCAATAGAACATATATTCCACGCACAATTCTGGCTCTTTTTAAAAAGTGGCGGCTGGGCACAGCAGCTCACGCCTATAATACCCGCACTTTGGGAGGCTGAGCCAGGTGGATCACTAGAGATCAGGAGTTCCAGACCAGCCTGGCCAACAAGGTGAACCCCGTCTCTACTGAAAATACAAAAATTAGCCAGCCAAGCATGGTGACAGGCACCTGTAATCCCAGCTGCTTGGGAGCCTGAGGCAGGAGAATTGCTTGAACCCAGGAGGCGGAGGTTGCAGTGAGCTGAGATCACACCATTGCCCTCCAGCCTGAGTGACAGAGTAAGACTGTCTGAAAAGAAAATAAAAGTGGGGGAGGGTGGTTTAAATTCTTTTCATGGATTGCTTGGTGGTCTGTTACCACTTTGCTCTCAGATCCAATCCATTCGTCATTCTTTCACTGCCTGCTATTATTGCAAGAGGCTGCTGCCCCTTGTGGCCTGCGTTTTTCAGGCTCCTGTGTGTTTGACTTCTGTCTGAGTTTGGCCAAAGGGAGGCCGCTGGCTGGCTGGGGACAAAGCAGGAGAAGGCAGCAGGCAGAAGCCCTCTCTGTGTCAACCAGCATCTCCAGCAGTGGCCCCGTCACCTCCTGATTCCATCTCCCTTGAGTAAGGCCCAGGCTAGTTCCAACTACCCAGCTCCAGAGCTCCAGGAGCACCACTGTGTGCTCTGTCCCTCCCGCCTGCAGCGGCAGCTTCCTGCTCTTGCCAGTGTCTGGGCTCTTCACGGCTCCATCTGTCTTGTCAGCATTCCATCCCCTCTATGACCAATTCCCTGAACTGAATTCTCTCGGGCGAGGTGGCGGGCGCCTGTAGTCCCAGCTACTCGGGAGGCTGAGGCAGGAGAATGGCGTGAACCCGGGAGGCGGGGCTTGCAGTGAGCTGAGATCCGGCCACTGCACTCCAGCCTGGGCGACAGAGCAAGACTCCGTCTCAAAAAAAAAAAAAAAAAAAAGAAACACTCAAATGGTCTGTTTCTGTTGCAGACACTGACTGATTTGGATTGGTTTCTGACTTGTAGTTTGAGGTATTCCTTGGGGTTTTGGTGGTACAAAAAAAGCCACTCACAAACAAACAGAAAGAGGACCTAGTGACCATTGGTAACTACTGAAGAACTACTTAATGGGATTATGAGTTTTCCCTTAGTGTGTATAATCATTTGCTTTGCAGGAGTAAGCCCTCTGATTCTAAATCTTGTTTCTTTCCCTATCAACCTTCAGAGCATCTATCTTCAGTGCTCTCTGTGAAGATTCTCTTAGGCTAACCATTCACAGAGAGCCAGTGTTCATTCTCGGGCGGTTGTGTGCCTTGGTTTCTAGACTAAATTACTAACTGGCTTCTGAACCACCATAATAGAAAGGAGATTACTTTGTTAATGCTTTATCAAAAGCAGTGCTGTTCTCCTTAATTCTGGTGAGGCAGAACTTTATTCTTAGTGAAGGAGACAACTGCCAGGGTTCAGTTGTTGGATTCTGTAGACTGTATCTGTAATGAAGAAAACCACCAGAAAAATTTAAAACCATCATCCAATTTGATCTGAGCCAAGAGATCTCAGAATTTCATGACAAAGCGTTTTATTGATTCCCAAGCATCCTTTAAGTCATTTTAATAAGGAAAATTCAAGAGCGAATTGGGATGTTAAGAGATGCATCTGATGACTGTTCATGAAGTCCTGAAGATAAAAGTGAAGAGTAAATCTAAAATGTATCCACTTAAATTGAAGAACTTCATTCTAGTTGGTATAACTTGATCAAGACTTTTGGTTTTTTAACTCTCCATTGTCCCATGAATAGAGAGAAGTGTTATAAATGCTCTTCCCTAACTCTGCACCTGTACTGATATTTTTGTTTGCTTTTCAGATTCAGTGTACCACTTTGATAAGTCGACTTCATCTTGCATTTCTACCAATGCTCTTCTTCCAGATCCTTATGAATCAGAAAGGTAATGTCCTCCTTGTGGTTTTAATTGCACTGTTTATGTGAGGTTAAAGAAGCCTAGTGGTAGGAACTTATGCACCTCTGTGACTCTCTGCCCAGGCTAGGTTCCAGCTCAGACCAAGCTCCTCATTAAAGTGTCCTTTTCCTTTGCAAATCCTCAAATAAACATTTCTATATTCTGAGGAACAGTGTTTTTATTCTTATGTAGAATCTGACCCTGTAAGAGAGTTTCCCCACCCATAAATCACAGAACAGCTTGTGTGTCTGTCCTAAAGTATAACCTCCAGGTAGAAAGAGCAGTTGAGGCTGGGCATGGTGGCTTATGCCTGTAATCCCAGCAATTTGGGAGGCCAAGGCAGGCAGATCACTTGAGGTCATGTGTTCAAGATCATCCTGGCCAACATGGTGAAACCCCATCTCCACTAAAAATACAAAAATTAGCCAGGTGTTATGGCGTATGCCTGTAATCCCAGCTACTCAGGAGGCTGAGGCACAAGAATTGCTTCAACCTGGGAGGCAGAGGTTACGGTGAGCCGAGATCATGCCATTGCACTCCAGCCTAGGCAACAGAGCGAGACTCCATTAAAAAAAAAAAAAAGGCAGTTGAGCCAGGCAGCCAGCTATGTCCTGGCCGAGCATCCCGTTCTTACAGTCTGTGCTACCGTCACATGCTGGCCCTCTAGGGGAACATTTCATGCTCTTTAAAGCTCTAGCCTGTGCACACAGGATGCCTCCATTTCATCTTAGTCCAGCTGAGGTGTTCTGGAACACAAGACAGTTTCTTTCTTTCACTAAGAGAAGACAAGAGTGAAACAAAGAAAGTGTAAGAGAGAGGCATAAAAACATTCTAGCTTATAAATGACAAGTTTCTGGTTTGTAAGCCCACCCCCAGAGGGTCACGTCCTGTCGCACTTCATGTCTTATTTATGAGGATGGCTAAACTGTAGCTCTTGAGTCTTGGTGTGGCTTTCTCTGGTACCCTCTCTGGGATTGTTCTTATTCCTTAGCAACAGATCTGTTTATGAGTAAGCGTACTATCTGAAATTGGTTTTCTCTTTGCCTCACTTTTTGTAATCATGGCTTACCTCCCATTGAGTTTCTGTTCCCATCTGAGAAATAGGCCTCTTCCCCCATTCGACTGATAGGGCTGACCCCACAAGGTCACAATGACGAATGGACTCTTTTTTGACATGAGGCTCTGGCCCAGTTACAAAGGGAAGGGTTTAGCTTTTTTGTTAGCTCTGAAACACAAGACCGTAGCCATATGTGTTAGTCTTTTCTGTTATTATTGTTGTGATGAGGCTGCATAATGATGCCCTCAGAACTCTCAGTGGTTTACAGAACCAAACATTTTGTTTTACACTCATAGTTCTGTAGGTTGGCTGAGGTTCAGCCACTTTTGACTGGAATCAGCTAAGCTCAGCTGGCTTAGGCTGGACTCCAGGTTTCAAGTTGGGTTCAAGTCTGTTTCACATGTTTTCTTTACAAGAGAAACAGGGAGCAACAGCCCCCTAGGGCATATTCTTCTAGTGGTGACAGTGAAAAGTCTGGAGGAGGCCATCAGAAATTTGCCCCAGCCCTTCACACCTGAGACCTGCCTGCAGCCACTTCTGCCCATGTTCTACCAGCAAAGCAGATCAGATGGCCAAGTGAGAAGTCAGTATCCTCCACCCACCCTGAGGGAGGCACTACAAGGTCACGTGGCAAAGTGGCAGGATGTATATAATTCTATCACAGGGAAGAAGTAAAGAGTTGAAAGCAATAAATTAGTCTTCCAGTTCATGAATAAGCATGAGCCATGTAACTAAAATTACAGATGATCAGTTCCTGTAGGGTCATTCCATCCCAGTGTCTGATTAAATCCAGTTCCATAATTATGAGTGCTTTTTTCTTTTTTTTTTTTTTTTTTTAAGACAGAGTCTTGCTCTTGTCGCCCAGGCTGGAGTGCAATGACGCAATTTCAGCTCACTGCAATCTCCGCCGCCTGGGTTCAAGCGAGTCTCCTGCCTCAGCCTCCCGAGTAACTGGGATTACAGGCACCCGCCACCATACCGAGCTAATTTTTGTATTTTTAGTAGAGATGGGGTTTCACCATGTTAACCAGGGTGGTCTTGAACTCCTGACCTCAGGTGATCCACCCGCCTCAACCTCCCAAAGTGCTGGTATTACAGGCATGAGCCACCACACCCGACCAGCTGTTTTCTTATAACGGTGGTTGGCAAACTTTTTCTGTAAAGGGCCACATAGTAAATATTTTAGGCTTTGCAAGCCATATAATATCTGTTGCAACTACTCAATTCTGCCTTTGTAGAGCTAAAGCAGTCATAGGCAATACTAAACAAATGGGTGTGGCTGTGTCCAGATAAAACTTTACTTACAAAAATGAGCAGCAGGCAGACTGGACCCTCAGGCCATAGTTAACTGACCCCTGTCATGAACCCTTTTGTTGGGATATGCTTATTGGATATATCTTATTAATTGTCACTGTTTCATATAAAAGATTCATCTTGAGGCTTAACTAAAACAGCCTCCTTTCCCTCCCATCTAACACTGACAAACTTAGATATCGCTTTAATTAACTTTGAAAAAATGCTTACTTGTCCAGTAAGACAGTGAAAATTGTCATTAACTAAAAACATAAATCTTCCAAAAAAATACCTCATATCAAGCACTGAGCATCTTTATGAAAATATAATGATAATTTCTATATTAGAAAGCAAATTTTAAACACCACTCTTAAAAGAGACGTAACTACCATTTGTTTAATTTCCAATGCCAAAATATTGTGGTTTAACTTTTTCTTCCTCCCTCCCTTCTTAGTTGAGTTATGAATTGACATTTTGGATTCAGTAGCCATAATGATATTTTGGCATTTGATGTAAGGAATGACATATTAAACTGAAAAGGTCACTATTCAACTCTTTTTTCAATTTAGGGTTTATGTTGCTGAATCTCTTATTTCCAGTGCTGGAGAAGGACTTTTTTCAAAGGTAGCAGTGGGACCTAATACTGTTATGTCTTTTTATAATGGAGTTCGAATTACACACCAAGAGGTGAGTGGGGGTGACAGTGGAAAATCAACTTTGTTGGTTAAAGGACTTTGCTTCAAACAAAATCTCTTTACCTTAGTACTCACTAGAAAGTTAAAGAAACAGATTGACTTTTTTGTAAAATTGATTGGACATTCTCCTCCTCTTTATTTTAAGCCTTAATATGATTTTTCAAAAGTTCCACAGCTATTTTATAGAGAGTGGGGTGATGCCATCAATAAGACAGTAATTGGTATATTGGACTATACCAATGTCTAAAAAAATTGAGATCCAGTCAGACTCTGTAAATAACTAACTTACGACGTTGGGTGGGGTACTTTATAGGAAGGCCCCCTACATCTTCTTGTGCAAAAGCCATACTATATCCTACATTTTGTCAGGAGGAGTTCTTTTGTCAAAAAAATTAAAAACAAAATGTTAAAGAGTTGAATCACCTCTTGCCTTTAAGATATAATCTTTGATATATTTCAAAGGCTTCATGTATGTTTTCTGTTTTTATTTCTTCACTTTACAACTAACTTCGCTAAGTGTCTGCCTAAGGGCAAAAGTTCAATGTTTTTAGCACAGCTTATGCGCTCCTTCCTTATCTGACTTATACCCGTGTATGGGGACCTTAAGCTTATGGCTAATATCCCACATTTATGTTCACCTTTGCATTTATTCCTATGGAACAGTAAGAGGGAAATGCTGTAAAATAATAAAGTTATTACACTTTCAAAGCAGTTGCACAGACAAAAGATGGTGATGTATTCAAACTGCACTGTGGTCTGTCAGACTATGTTCCATGCGAAGGCCAGACTTCTGTCAGCAATCCAGAGAAATTCAGCATACAAAAGGTGACGTTGGGATATTGATATATTATTTACTTACTCATTTTACAGGTAGGGAAATTGAAGCCTAGAGAGATTACACAACTTGCTTAAAGTCAAAAATACAGCAAATAGCAGAGTTCAAGTAGGATTTCAAACTGCAGAATCTGGCTTTGTGCTGAACCTCACTATGTTCTATTGTATAAATGAATGTGACACCCTTCTTGCCCTAATGAAATTTAGATTCTGTTGGGGAGATAAGAAAAATACACAACTAATGGCAGCATAAGGTAGATGGTACCAGGTGCCATATATCGGTATCACATGACTTGTTTTGGACTATTAAGATCCATGAGGCAGAACCTACAAATAACTCAAACAAATTTACAAGAAAAAAACGAACAACCCCATCAAAAAGTGGGCAAAGGATATGAACAGACATTTCTCAAAAGAAGACATTCATACAGCCAACAGACACATGAAAAAATGCTCATCATCACTGGCCATCAGAGAAATGCAAATCAAAACCACAATGAGATACCATCTCACACCAGTTAGAATGGCGATCATTAAAAAGTCAGGAAATAACAGGTGCTGGAGAGGATGTGGAGAAATAGGAACACTTTTACACTGTTGGTGGGATTGTAAACTAGTTCAACCATTATGGAAAACAGTATGGCGATTCCTCAAGGATCTAGAACTAGATGTACCATATGACCCAGCCATCCCATTACTGGGTATATACCCAAAGGATTATAAATCATGCTGCTATAAAGACACATGCACACGTATGTTTATTGCGGCACTATTCACAATAGCAAAGACTTGGAATCAACCCAAATGTCCATCAGTGACAGACTGGATTAAGAAAATGTGGCAAATATACACCATGGAATACTATGCAGCCATAAAAAAGGAGTTTGTGTCCTTTGTAGGGACATGGATGCAGCTGGAAACCATCATTCTTAGCAAACTATCACAAGAACAGAAAACCAAACACCGCATGTTCTCACTCATAGGTGGGAACTGAACAATGAGATCACTTGGACTCGGGAAGGGGAACATCACACACCAGGGCCTATCATGGGGAGGGGGGAGGGGGGAGGGATTTCATTGGGAGTTATACCTGATGTAAATGACGAGTTGATGGGTGCTGACGAGTTGATGGGTGCAGCACACCAACATGGCACAAGTATACATATGTAACAAACCTGCACGTTATGCACATGTACCCTAGAACTTAAAGTATTAAAAAAAAAAAAAAATCCATGAGGCTTTTTTTCTGCTTTTGATCACTGCTGTATCCCCTGCACCTAGAACAGTGCCTGGCACATGGTACCACTTAGTAAACATCAGTTGAGGGACTATCACATATAAACAAAAGCACAATTACAATTTAGCAGTGGGGGAAATGGTATACCTTGAGAGTTAACAGTTTTGTATGAAAATGTCGTCGTGTTGGCTTCAAAAGGCTGGACTGCTGTCATCGCCAGCTCCTGGGGTGAGTTGGTCAGGAGTGGTTTGGAGAAGAGAAGCCTGATGGTTACACTGTTAGTAACCCCTGTTGTAGATAAGAAGGCATGCTGGTAATCGATGGCTGCCTGCTGGTCAGAGTGATTTCCCACCTGTAACAAAGGTAGAGGACTTGCCTAGAGTACATTCTTGCATCCCTTACATTTCTGGTTCCATTTGTGTTCTTACTTTGTTTTTTTCTTTTGCCTCCTCTTCTTTATCCAATTCAAGTTATCTAGTTATATTTTATGTATATTCATCAGGGACTTTAAATCCTTTTTTTTCATATGGAACAAGGAAAAATGAACAAATAGTAAGTCGAGCTGCATGGCACTGACCACACATGTCATTTGCACTCTCAGTGTGTGGAGAGATGCCTTGTTTTGTTTTGTTTTATTTCATTTTGTAGTGCTCAAATCTTGAAGTTTTGGCTGAGTGTGGTGGCTCACACCTGTAATTCCAACACTTTGGGAGGCCGAGGTGGGCAGATCACCTGAGGTCAGGAGTTTGAGACCAGCCTGGCCAACATGGTGAAACCCCATCTCTACAAAAAATACAAAAACTAGCTAGGTGTGGTGGTGCACACCTGTAATTCCAGCTACTCAGGAGGCTGAGGCATGAGAATCGCTTGAATCTGGGAGGCAGAGGTTGTGGTTAGCCCAGATCATGCCACTGCACTCCAGCCTAGGTGATGGAGTGAGACCCTGTCTCAAAAACAAAAATAATAAGATAAATGAGTTAATATCTCTGATGTCCTTTGAACTGTGGGGAGAAAGGTCCTCTCTAAGGCTCGCTTTTTTGTTTTCTGCAGGTTGACAGCAGGGACTGGGCCCTTAATGGGAACACCCTCTCCCTTGATGAAGAAACGGTCATTGATGTGCCTGAGCCCTATAACCATGTATCCAAGTACTGTGCCTCCTTGGGACACAAGGCAAATCACTCCTTCACTCCAAACTGCATCTACGACATGTAAGTATCACTCCGAGCTGCTGGGGCGGATCTGTGCCTCAGGGCCCTGAGACTGAGGAGGACAGTAAAAGGTGTTATTCTGCCTCAGATAAAGGCTGCTTCATCCCAATGACCATGGGTCCTCCGCCATCGGCCTCAGGGTTATGACTTGAAACTCAAAATATAAACAGCCTCACTCTGTGGCTTTGCAATCTAAGAAATGGAAAGTGCTTTGAAGAGGAGAAATGATATGGAAATAGTGTACCATACCGAGGGGCTGCTGTTTTATAGCTGCTCTTTTTGTCCTTCAGTTTTCTCATTCTGGACAATTAAAGATAGTGTTATTTGAAATAATAGTAAAAATTGAAATTACTCTGCACAGTGGAGAAGATAAGGAAGCCCCCCCCTTTTTTTTTAGATGGATTTGCCCTCTTGATGCCCAGGCTGGAGTACAATGGCGAGATCTCGGCTCACTGCAACCTCCGCCTCCCGGGTTCAAGCGATTCTCCTGCCTCAGCCTCCCAAGTAGCTGGGATTACAAGCATGCACCACCACGCCCAGCTAATTTTTTTTGTATTTTTAGTAGAGGTGGGGTTTCACCATGTCAGTCAGGCTGGTCTTGAACTTCTGACCTCAGGTGATCCACCTGCCTCGGCCTCCCAAAGTGTTGGGATTACAGGTGTGAGCCACTGCGCCCGGCCAGGAGCCCTTTTATGACGTGAAAGGAAGAAGGAAAATAAAGTCCTAAGCCTAGGGCATGACGTGTCAGTGTTGGAAAAGACCTATAAAATCAGAGTCCCTATTATTTGCTAATAAAAAGGAATGAAGTACTGACATATGCTACAACATGGATGAGAATTGTAGACACTATGCTAAGTGAAAGAATATATGACTCCATTTATATGAAATGTCCAAAATGTAGGAAATCCATAGAGATAGATAGTAGATTAGTGGTTCCCTAGGGCTGGGGACGGGGGATGGGGAGTGTGTGCTAATGGGTATGGGATCTCATTGTGGTCTCATTTTGGGGTGATTAAAATGTTCTAAGGTGGGTGTTCTAAAATTAGATGATGGTGATGGTTGCAGAATTTCGTGTGTATTTGTGATATTCAGTTGTTGAAAGGCCACTGAATTATCTACTTCAAAAGGTAAATATATAAAATGAGTACATATATTTATACTCTGTGTATAAAATACAAATAATCCTCTTAGAGTTTGAGCCTTCTCTTCCATCTGCTCATTGAACCTCTTCTTGGAAACCTCCATTGGTGTGGAGCTTACATTATCCACAAAGGTTCAGAGAAATATACAAATGAAATAGACATTACAAAATTAGCTTCTGGGCTCCGATGACTAGAAAGTTCTTTTTTTTTTTGAGACGGATTCTCGCTCAGTCTCCTAAGCTGGAGTACAACGGCGAGATCTTGGCTCACTGCAACCTCTGCCCCCCAGGTTCAAGCAATTCTCCCACCTCAGCTTCCCAAAATAGCTGGGATTACAGGCACCTGCCATCATACCTGGCTAATTGTATTTTTGTAGAGATGGGGTTTCACCATGTTGGCCAGTCGGGTCTTGAACTCCTGACCTCAGGTGATCTGCCTCGGCCTCCCAAAGTGCTAGGATTACAGGTGTGAGCCACCACCCCTGGCCTAGAAAGTTCTTTATAATGAGCCCAAATGAGTTTCCCTGTAATATTCAGCCCTTGGCCCTAATTGTCTCCCTTTTTTCCTGTGTCCCATGTCAGCCTCTCTTTTACATGGTAGCCCTACATACACTTTAGTAGTTTTTATATGACCCCTGAACATGTTCTTCCCAAAGCCAAACATCTCTGACTGTTCTCTAGAGGATATAATTGGGATTCTTTGTACCATCATCATTGCTCTCCTTAGCTTGGTGTGAGAATGCCAGTTATTCTTAGGAGCCGGTGAGCTTCCTGCAACCTTTTCTTTTCAGTTATAGCTTGCAGTCCCTCAGTCATCTTGCTTGTTAGCATAAGCAGAATCAGATCATGTGCATTTAATCTGTAGCAAAATTGCCAGGATTTGGAGGTTCGTCAAGAATGTCCCTTCCTGCATCCTTGAAATGGCTTAAAAATTTTCCTGGCAATGACTTGCTCTCTTTGGCAGCCCATAACAAGCACTGAAGCTACTACTTCTGTTTAAAGGACGGGTAGAAATGGCAAAGGACATGTGTCATGTGAAATGAAACTGACACTGTGATTAACTCCAAGGCTTTCGTGGCCAGGGTGAATTAGGCCAAAGCGTCATTCCAAGCTGCACACAGCTTAACAACAACCCTTTAAAGGGGTGGTAACAAACAATTATAAATGCTACTTAAGACTACTCCTTTAAAACAAACCAGGTTTTTTATTTCATTGCAAGGACATGATTTTTCTCACCAAAAGGAAGAGAGCACAGGAGACGAGAAGGTTTCATTTGTACAAAACCCAAGTCCCTGTACTCTGCCAGTTTTCATTTTGTTTATTGTTGTTTGTTTGTTTGTTTGCAAGCCCAGGGTGATCAAATCTTAGTTATTTGGGGTAATGAGAAGACTACTTGAATAATAACCAGATATGAAATTCAGATACCAATTAATGGTATTCATTTGTTTCAAAAATCATTGGTATTGATATGTACCTTTTTTTTTTTTTTTTGAGATGGAGTTTCACTCTTGTTGCCCAGGTTGGAGGTACAATGGTGCGATCTCAGCTCACTGTAACCTCTACCTCCCAGGTTCAAGTGGTTATCCTGCCTCAGCCTACCAAGTAGCTGGGATTACAGGCATGCACCACCACACCTGGCTAATTTTTGTATTTTTAGTAGAGACAGGTTTTTGCCATGTTGGTAAGGGTGGTCTCAAACTCCTGAACTCAGGTGATTCACCTGCCTTGGCCTCCCAAAGTGCTGGGATTACAGGTGTGAGCCACCATGCCTGGTCCTGATATGTACATTTTAACATAAACAAAACATTTTCATAAGCTTTTTTAACTGCAGTCTAGTACAAAATGCCAAATGGACAAATAGATAAGAGCTGCTTTTCTAGACAAACTGTAGACAAGTGGCTAAGCCACTTGGCACAAAGGTTTGGTTTGACTGCTAATCGTGTAGCTCACATTTATAGACCACTCACTCTGGGCTGGTGCTGTGCTAGATGCTCTTCATGCATTGTCTCATTCAGTCCTCCTAGTAACTCAGTGAGGCCACTACTATCACCATCGAGATCACAGACAGGAAAAGCAGGTCGCCAAGGCAGAGCAGTTAAGGCTCTTAACCACTGTGCCTTCGGGTCGTCTTCAACAATCAACACCTGAAATTGAATTCTTTCTTTTCAGTCTGTCAGTTATCTACACTCTGAAAATGATGATGACAATGAGCAGGAAAATGAAAATAAAAGAGGATTATAAAAGAAGCTTCAGGCCTGGAAATTCAACACAGGGTCTGTTTTTGGTTTTTTGCAGTGTACCAGAGGTTAACCAACCTGTATTTCAGGAACTTTTTTTTTAGTAAAATATGTTAATTTACTTTAATTTTTTTTTCCGAGACGGGGTCTCTGTCATCCAGGTTGGAGTGCAGTGGCATAATGTCAGCTCACTGCAACCTCTGCCTCCCAGGCTCAAGCGATCATCCTACCTCAGCCTCCCAAGTAGCTGGTACCAACAGGTGCGTGCCACCACCCCTGGCTAGTTTTTTGTATTTTTGGGAGAGGTGGGGTTTCACCATGTTGCCCAGGCTGGTCTCGAACTCCCGAGCTCAGGTGATCTACCCACCTCAGCCTCCCAAAGTAGTGGGATTACAGGCATGGGTCACTGCACCCAGCCAAGTGAAATATTTTAATTTAAGCAAAGAGTCGTGCTTTTCTTAAGGAATTCCTGAATCCACAGTCTAGGCATCTCCTTTGGGGTGGAGTACAGGCTGATAATTCTGTTCACATGTGTGTTCACAGATGCATGCTCACAGACAGGCAGTAACCAATATTAGTTGAATCCTACTTTGTGCCAGGCACTGTATAAGGTGCTTTCTATATGTGACCCCATTTTGTCATGACAAAGACCCTATGGGATAACTATTACTAGTATTATCATGATTTTACAGATGAGGAAAGTGAGATCCAGAGATATGAGGTGGACTTTCCAAGAGGACGCAGTAAAACTGTGTTGAATCAGGACTCACACCAAAGTCTTCTGATACCAAGTGTCCTTTCCACGAAACATGATACGATACCCAAGTAGGGTGGACATAGAGGCCCCTTTGGTGTGAGATAAAGGTTGTTCCTTTTTAACTCCACATAAAAGAAGTCCCGAAGCTACAGACATGCCCATTCCTCCACCATTGATAGAAGGAACCAGCCAACTACTTACTATCATGCCCCAAGCACCAATCTTTTTTTTTGAGACAAAGTCTCACTCTGTCACCCAGGCTGGAGTACAGTAGAGCAATCTCAACTCACTGCAATCTCCACCTCTTGGGTCCAAGCGATTCTTGTGCCTCAGCCTCCCGAGTAGCTGGGGTTACAGGTGTGCGCCACCACACTCAGCTAATTTTTGTATTTTTAGTAGAGACAGGGTTTCACCGTGTTGACCAGGCTGGTCTCAAACTCGTGACCTCAAGTGACCCACCCACCTCGGCCTCCCAAAGTGCTGGGATTACAGACGTGAGCCACCACGTCCGGCTGCCAAGCACCAATCTAACTTAGGACCTGGAACCTTCTCCTTTGCTGTCTCACCAACCCTTTGTTCAAAATACGACAATAAACTGGGCGCAGTGCTCACACCTGTAATCCCAGCATTTTAGGAGGCCAAGGTGGGCCAATCGCTTGAGGCCAGGAGTTTGAGACCAGCCTGGCCAACATAGCAAAACCCTATCTGTACTAAAAATACAAAAAATCAGCTGGGCATGGCAGCGCACACCTGTAATCCCAGCTGCTCGGGAGGCTCAGACATGACAATTGCTGGAACCTGGAAGGTGGAGGTTGCAGTGAGCCGAGATCATGCCACTGTACTCCAGCCTGGGCAACAGAGCAAGACTCTGTCTCAAAAAAAAAAAAAAAAAAAGACTATAAATGAATGAGATTGATTTGACCAGGCGCATATAAAAATAAAGCTGATTTCTTCCTGGTCATGCCTTACATATATCCATTTCAGCAGCTGTTAGGTGAGCTAAGTCTATTTATTGCTTATTTATCTGCCTGTTCTGCAGGGAGCTGTGCAGATGAACAGGGTTGGGAGCCTTTGGCAAATGAACATAGCCATAGTGTTAACCTCGTTTCTGGTCCCAAGAGGACTTGTTGTAGGAAGGAGATACTGCTCCCTTCATAGGATGCTCCACAGGGAAATACTAAATAAGCAGGTTGGCAGGGAGGTCTAGACTTCCCTCTTGGGAAGAAATCTTCATCTACTTTCGTGCTAGAAAATAATATTTCCTCTCTATGTATAGGGTGGAAAACAGAGTTTTTGCCTTTGAAAATCCACAGGGCTCTTTCTTACAACTCCAAAAGCACTCTGGTGAAGCCTTCTCCCTGAGATACAGCCAGGTAATCTGATGCTGCTGGCCAGACAAGCTCAAATGCTGGCGGGCTGCACTGGATCTGATTTCTCATTAGCGACAGATTTTTGTTGTTGATCATGATTGTTGGTTTATAAATGCAAGGTGCCAAATATGCTTTAAAAAACAGAGCAGTGCTTTTCAGACTTTAATATACCAGTGGATCACCTGGGGGTGTCGCTAAAATACAGATTCCAATCCAGCAGGTCTGGGATGGGGCCGAGATGCTTCATGTCTAATAAGCTCTCGGGTGAAACTGATGCTGGGTGACCACACTTTGGGTACCTACCAGGCGTGCCCAGGGAAGAGTGCCTGGGGGTGATTCCTCTATCAGCCCCTCCCTAGTCTTTGCTTCCAACCTCCTAGTCTGGCCCGGGAATGACTGTGTGCATCTTGATGTTTAGGTTTGTCCACCCCCGTTTTGGGCCCATCAAATGCATCCGCACCCTGAGAGCAGTGGAGGCCGATGAAGAGCTCACCGTTGCCTATGGCTATGACCACAGCCCCCCCGGGAAGAGTGGGCCTGAAGCCCCTGAGTGGTACCAGGTGGAGCTGAAGGCCTTCCAGGCCACCCAGCAAAAGTGAAAGGCCTGGCTTTGGGGTTCAGAGACCTGGAATAGAAACTTGGATCTATGCACTACGTTTATCCGACAATGGGACAACCAGGGACTGCTCATGCTGTGACGTCACATCCTCTCACCATGTGTTAGCAACGACTTTCTCGCATACTAACTAGGTTTGACTGTATTACTCATACCAGATTTAAAATTAGCTAGCCTTGCAACAACGTCCTACTGAGAGGTATTGTCAAGCATTTGACATAAGACAGCGTGATGTTCTTTGGTGGTTCAAGTCTAAATCTGTACCACATTCAGAGATGCCAAATGATTAGACTGAAACAGGGAAATGGGGTTTTTCAGTCATTTTTAGTCAGTGGTTTTTCCATAGTGCTTTTTTCCCTATGGCCAGTGCAAATTGTGTTACCACACTTGCATATGTGCCATATTGAGGGTTGACAATTACTACATCTTTATTCTCTAAATGTAGTATAATTTGCCTTTTAACCTTTGATCTGTATCTTGCAATAGAATGGCTTTGTTTTTTTCCTAGTGAATAGAAGCCCACTTCTAAAGTCATTTCACCCCTCAGTCCTATTCTCTTTCTTAGATATCCTTTACAAGAGAAAACTTCCAAATGGATTTTTGCATCAATAGCAGTGTGTAGGTCTCTCTGGTTCTTTCTATATCATCATTTTATTATTATGTCCTAATATAAAGTACTGGCTCATAGGGCCAGGGTATTATTATAGAATATTATTCTCGCATGTAAACAAAGATATCTTTGCTTTAAGATGTGAGAAGAAATGAATTTACTTTGTTTGCATTAAGTTATGGAAGAGTTGTAATATATACTTTAAGAAAGAAGAGAAGAAAATTAGTATTTCTAAGCAGTAACTGTGGCAATTTTGCAATATTTTCATTAGTGCTAGTAAGTTTTTTCTCCTTGAGTACACATTAAATGTACATAACATAGTGCAGTCAGGCTTGTGACACAGTGCATTGAATTCAGAAGTCAAATAGCAAATTTGAATTCTAACAGAATTCAAAAAGCAATTTTTTTAGTCAGTACTACTAAGGCAGACATACTGATTACTAGGTACAAATCAAACCTTGATGCTAAAACTCTTCATCATTGTAATTTCAAAGCACTTACCTGCTTCAAAACATTGTAAACTAAGACTGAACACCTGTATAGTTTAAAAGCAACACTATCAATAGCATTTCAGCCATTTTGCCAGCCATGTGTAATCACAACAGCAGAAATAAGGAGAAAACCCCTGTTTTTTAGTTTAGCTAATTAGATCTGTAACTTCACTGGGATTGCTCTGAATGAATTCTGAGAGTTTTGTTTTTTATAAGCACCCTTACCACATGCCATAGCTATGTCTCTTTTAGACACCTCGATGTGGTGGCTGGAAGAACTGGAGAGCAGCTGTTGTGCTGATCTGCAGCTGTCAGCTGTGGTTCCTGTCACCTGAGTCAGTTTGGTCTGGAAAGCTAAGGCCTTCCAAGCTATAGTGGAGAGTGAGCTCCAGCTGATGAGAGAAGGCTTGCAGTGGGAGAAGAGTGAAGACATAGGCAGAAGGAGGTTTGCTCTTTCTTGTCAGTTGCACATAGCTTTATGAAGACTACAACAAAAGTGCTTGATCCCAGGCTGCTCATGACTTTCAGTTCAGGTGGCCCCTGGGCACATTGACAGAGTTGCCCTTCCCTTCTTTGCAAGGCCAAGCTTCCTAGAGCACCCAGTTGCATACTTTGCAGCTAGGGGGCAGTGGTTTCAGGGAGATCCAGTTGGATCCCTGCTTGAAAGCTTAAGCCGATGGTTCACCCATGAGAGGAAGTTGTTGGTGCTTCCAGAAAGATTGCCCACCAAAGGAATTGAATAGAGTTTTTAGATTTAAAGGCACCAGGATAGGGTCACTTTTATTCTGTAGAAAGAGACCGTTTTATACACTGTGACAGATGGGCCAGGGCCTCTGGACTTGCATTCTGATAGGTGCTTTAATTTAAATGTGTCCCAAAGGGAGTGACTGTCTTCAGGAGAAAGATGGTTTGCATTAAGCTCACTCAGGTGAGTTGTGCAGCTGGGTCAGGGAATGAGGTCAGGGAGAGGATAGTGCTGGTCATGCCCCCGATGCAGCCATGCTCTGAATGATTTCATTCCTGAGAGTGATCGCATTCTGGTCCTGGCTGCAGTGGGGTACAATTTACATCCTAAGGGGCTACTCTATCCCATTCAAATGGTATTTTTTTTCAAAATTGGATAAAAGGAATTGAAGAGTTGAATGTAGTGATTAGTCCGCTAATCATTTCTTCAGATGAGATATTGAATGGTAACACTCTGAGCTTAAAACTCAGCAGTGTGTCTGTGACCTCCACGCAAATCAGAGGAAGCAATGCGCCCTCGCTGAGCCTCACTGTGTCTTCCTCCCAACTCTCTTCATACTCTCTGTGTCTTCCAGCTCTTCTTTCTCCTGCTCTTTCCTCTTCTCTCTGCATATGTGAGAACACCTGGATGTCCTGTGTAACAGCAGCCCCATCTGCCCTCTCCTGTTCCCTGTTCCAAGTCCTCTGCACTGTCCTCTCTTGAGTCTCTCTGGCTCTGTGCATGTCCTCGGGTCCTTCCCCGTCTGGCTTTCCCTCTGTGTGTCCCTCTCTGTTTGCTTATGTCTCTGGCTCTGGCTCTCCCACCCCTCCCCTCACACACACACATACTCCCAAATATAAGGCTCTGTCACAGGTTGGAATCAGAGTGGGGCTTGAGATTCACTGAGTTCTGTAGGTAGAGAAAGAAGTCAAGAGAGTGGAGGTTCTATAAGGAATTAACAGCTGAGGACGGAAGGGTTTGTTTCTTGTTTGAACCTAAGTGCAAGTGGAAAAGAATACTCAGAATGTATTTTTCTACTTTACATCTGCTGGGGAAGGAAATATGTCAGGAAGCCGCCGCATCTGGTCATTTCATCAGCATCAGAATCACAGCAGACGTGGAAGATTCCATGTGGTGGGGAATAAAGAAATGACTTTATGCTCTCCTAAAAAGCAGCGGGAGCCTGTGTGTGTGTGACACTGTAATCTCAAGCAGATTCACTCAGAGCTGTCTCAGTCCAACTCCTGCATGACCAGATCTTCCCTTAGCATCTTTTCTGTGATGAAATATTATCTTGTGTTAGAGTTAGGAATAGGAACTAACCTGTAGGAGCATGTCCCCAAATGGACATTTGAATGGACTAACAAAAACAACTGGAAAGATTGAATTTCCGACACAAAGGAATGATGAGATCAAAAAGAAAGCAGTGAGGAGTTCTTGAGTCTTGTAGTACCTATTCTTATTTTAACTTGCTTCATCCTTGATCTACCCAAGACACTAAGAAGGAAATTAGTTTTCCAAGAGCTCTTTGAACCTGTCTAGGACTGTAGTTAAACCTATTTGCCCTATGGGGGTTCTTCACACTTGAAAAACTATTTCCTTATCACCAACAACCCACCCGGAAAGGCCAATGAGGCCAAATGTAACCATTTTTAACATTTAAATAGAACTATTAAAATTGCATTAATTGTGAACAGTGAATTAAAGGGTTGTCTTCTCCGGGAGACAGTATGTGGCACTTTTAGTAAATTTCGTTTAATATATAAAAATTTAAATCACTCACTGCAACATGCATTTAAAATCTTCCGAGAAGGTAGAGGTATCGTTTTTTCCCTTTTGTTTTGTTTTAAAACAGTTGCCTCAAGCTTCTGTCTTAAGAGTAGTGACTTAGAATCCAGACATCTTTTGTTTTAGAAAAACAAGCAAAACTATGTTGCAAGACTGACAGTTGTAATGTTTATTTGCCACAGATCAAAGGTTCACAAAGTATATCAAATCTACATCTACTTGGGGTACCTTGATAGATTATTACTATTTTTCTTTTATCTTTCCCTTCAGGAATTTGGAACCTCGGTGTCACTTTTTTTAATTTCAAAAATACTAAATTGTAATAGTTTTCTTTTGCCAAATGTGTGCATACATATTCAAAGCAATGAAACTATTTCAAGCCATACAACCACAGGGGTGGGAACCCTTTTCACAAATTTTAATGTGTTTGTATGTAAATAGATGTTTGTATGAAATATTTTCATGATAGAATGAATATATTTAAATGAAGTTGAATTATTCCAGTGCTACTTAAACACATTACAAAAATTTTGGTGAGAATTATCTGAGTCTATTGAGATGTAATGCAGATCAATTTTGATTTTTAAAAATCAAAAGCCTACAATAACTCTGACTCTCAGCAACTTCCTCGGCGTTGTTGCACCTGACGTGGAGAGAGCTCGTAGGCTTCCCCAGTGCCTCAGCCGCTTCCTGGTGGAAGTTAGGTGCTAATGGAGGTGTGTTCACCTTTTAGTGATATCACTGCAGGCCTTTGAGGGGCCTGAGAGTGAATCAGAGGCATTAGAGACACCGGTGCAGTTATCTGGAGCACAATTTCTTTGCAGGGCAGCAGAATCAGAAGCCAGACTTGGCCATGTGAACCTCGAAACTGGGTTTCCCGGCCGCCATCAACCGTCACCCTTACTGCCTAGTCACACACGTCAGGGAGGCTGCCCTCAGTGGAGTTGGGGTTCAGACCCCAGGGTGGGACTTCACAGTTTTGCCAGCAATCTCTACCTTCTGACTTCCGCCTCGCAGAGAGGAAGGAGAAGGGAGCATCTGGCAAGGGGCCCATTTCTCAGCACAGTACATTTCCTGTCTCAGCTCTGGAAGACTATGCACCCAAGCACCAAACTTCCAACCAGAGAGAGAGACGTCCTCCGATAACAAAAATCCTTGCTTCCTCTGTCTGTGACTTTACACACAGTTGTTCAAAGTTGTTAAATATCAAGACCAATCACATCCCTAGGACATACCTCCCAACTCTCCTGACTCTTTTGTTATTGAAAAAACAAACAAACAAAAACTCCTTTATGATGATATTCAACTTGAGTGGGTATTTTTTTTCCCACTTTGGTCCTGGATATAATGAAATGATACATATTAGGATAAATTTTCACTGTGTATAGTAGCAATATGAACACACATGCCAATGTATCAACATATCTACTTGGTTACATTTTGGGTTACGATAATTAACCTTGATTCATGTATTGGGAAGCTACAGGGACTACGTAATGCCTGCTTATCACATAGGAAAATTATGTCCATAATTCTGAGCTCCCTTCTTCAAAAGTTTCCTCCTGGGTTTTCTATGTTCTCTCTTTATCCTGAAATACATTTATTAGGTTGTGAGGTATGTTTAAGGAGTAGAAGCCGGGGGTATGCTTTCGGCATTTATTGCAACCAAAAGTTAACCCCATCACAGTTAACGAGCATCTTTGGTCTCTTGTGGAATTTGAACTAAATCTATGAGCCTTATTCAATATCTATAATTCTATGATTTTTTTTAATTATGGGAAATTAATGAAAGATGTTTACATGAGTAATGTTTGCCCTTACTGTGTTATGAATGAGTTTTTTGTAGTGTGTCTGGGTGCATGATGCAAGAGAGTAGGAAAAATGTTTCTGAAACAAAACTTGACAAATATTTGTAATGAAAGTAAATTTAAAGATTGCTATAATTGCGCTATAGAAACAATGCAAGTATTAAACAAAATATACAATCATCTGTCGCTGTCTTCCTTTGATCATCTAGGTTAGAAAAGCAATAATGGTTTTCTTATAATGTGTCTACCTGTATATTTAAATTACTAAGTGAACTTTACATTTTAAGTTGTTTTAAAATATTATTAGCCATTTATCATTTTCAGAGCATTCTAGTAAGAGCTGAGGATGAGTCGGAAAAGTTTGGAGCTTGCTGTGTATTTGATATGATTCCACATACACCCATAAATCCAGAAGGATTAGCCACACCAACAGAAAGTGTCGGATTGAATACATACATGGTAAGGGTCTGGAATGCGAATGAGATGATCAGAGCAAATAGCTGAAAGACAGGAAATTCAATTCACGATTTAAAGAAAATATAAAAATTTTGTTAGATGTTGTGGTAGATTTTAGCAGTCTGAGGATGAGTCTGAGCTGAGAACCCTGGCAATCCCTTATTCTGGCCTTAATCACAGTCAACATTTCCTTTTTTTTTTTTTTTTTTTTGTAATCTGAGATGAAGTCTCACTCTCACCCAGGCTGGAGTGCAGTGGTGCAATCTTGGCTCACTGCAACCTCCACCTCTGGGATTCAAGGGATATTCCTGCCTCAGCCTCCCAAGTAGCTGGGATTACAGGCACATACCACCACACCCAGCTCATTTTTGTATTTTTAGTAAAGACAGGGTTTCACCATGTTGGCCAGTCTGGTCTCGAACTCCTGACCTCAAGTGATCCGCCTGCCTCAGCCTCCCAAAGTGCTAGAGTTACAGGCATGAGTCACCGCGCCCGGCCAATCAACATTTCTAAAGCACAAAAGCCAGTGACAAAGGGAGTCAACACACTACTTCATTATTAGCTGGGCCTTCTGCCCAGGACCCCAAAGAAGTTAATTCTAGGAAGTTTGGCAGGGCTACACGAGGCACAGTTAGGCCTCAAACTGAATTAAGCCATGAGATCTCCTGCTTTATTTTACCTCCCTCAGTTGCCCAATCCTTGATTTTATCAGACTTCCTTCCACAGAAGGAAGGAAACAGAAACGAGTGAGATGACTGAGTCCAAACTGATGTTGGATCAGCTTTTCCACCTGCACAGACACATTCTCATGCTAGATCTTTCAGGCAGGGCTTCACCCTCTAACACACATGGGTCAAATCGCAATATTAATATTCTTCCTCCTTGTGGGAACGAGGAATATAGGATTAAAAATTTAATACAAAGTGAGGTAAGCTTAAGAAGCTAACCTTGAAAGTGAAAGATACGGCAACTTTCATGGATTAAGATGATTGATTTGGGCCCAAAGGTTGTAGAATGAGGCAATGTGAAAATCAAGACAAAATTATGTTAGATCAAATTAGTAACCATCCTATCTATACTAATGGGATGGTTACTAGTATAGTATAGATGGGATGGTTACTAATATCTGCCTTTGGGTTTTTTAAATGTTTGGAATCATTCAGACTGCTAGTTTATATTAAATGTGAAATTATTTCAGCAGTCATCTCTAGAACTAGGTAACAGCTATCGAAAGACTATGCTATAGTTTCATTTAGTTTCAACTCAGCATCTCACTGATTTGGGGTTGTTCAGTAAAAAGGCTGTAGTTGAAAAATAAGAGGAAGAAGAGGAAATTCTGTTCCTCTTCTTGAAGCAGAAAAAAAAGAAAAAATAGAAAAGGGGGTTCTGCTCCAAAAGTAGTTCAGAAAATGACTGTTACCTTGCAGATAGATAGATAGATATAGATAGATGATAGATAGATATAGATAGATGATATAGATAGATAGATATAGATAGATGATGATTATATATAGATAGAGATAGGTAGATATAGATAGGTGATAGATATAGATAGAGTTAGATGATATATATAGATAGATAGAGATAGATGATAGATATAGACAGATAGAGATAGATAGAGATAGATATAAATAGAGACAGAGATAGATAGATGATAGATATAGAGATAGATAGATAGACAGACATAGATAGATCATGGTAATTCCCTCACAACATAGTGGTATGCTCGGTAAATGTGTTTTTCCTAAAGTTTTATTTATTTACAAAAACCGAAAGCCAGGGTTTTGAATTTAGAGCTTCACTTCTTATAATGTACATAGAAAACGATTAATGGATCCATCTAGATTGCTACCAAATTTTTACTTCTGTAAGTATCAGAATGCTTCCAGCTTCAAGAAACATCAAAGCCCAACTCAGTATGGCCTACGTAATAAAGAAGGTTTACTAATTCGCATAACAAGAAGTGCTGAGTATTCCTACAGTTAATACAGCAGCTCCACCAAGTTCTTCCCATCTTTCCACTCTGCCATTCTCAGCTTGTCTTCTTTGCCTTCAGGGGCTAGCTCACCTCACAGCCACGACATGGCTGCCCGGGTTTCAGCCATCACAGCCAATTTGGCAACATCCAATAGATGAAAAGGAAAATCTCTTCTATGGCCTCTCTCACTGAGAAAACCTAAGCCAATCACTGGCAATGGCTACAGGGGCACTATGATTATCTGAGTGAAGCATATGGCTGTGTAGCCTGAACCAGTGTGGGGCTCTCCCAGCAAGTAGGAAAGGGAAATGATAGTTGGGGTAACCACTCACAATGTCTGCCTCATCTGCATCATGAGTTTTGTTTTCTTATTTTCCTCAGAGAAGAAGAGAGGTTAGTCTCTTCAAATAAATAAATGGATTTAAAAAAAAATAATTCAAATCAATTTATCAGTAGGGGCTGTGGAGGAGTGTATACAAAGATATATTTATCTAGAGTTTATCAGGCAGATTTAAGTGTTTTAGATTATTCATTTAATCTTTTCAACAACCATATGATATAGGTACCGTTACCACACCATTTTACAGGAAGAAAAACTGAGGCATAGAGATGTTAAGGTACATGGTCGCAGAACTAGGAAGCCATAGAGGCAGAGTCCGAAGCCGGGCAGCTGGGCTCCTGGCTGCTCTCCTAACCATACTTATGGGAGCTCTCTCTCCTACCCTTCTCTCTTCTTGCTCTCCATGGGTTAAGGCCAACCTTTAATATCTTGGTCTTCCTTGCCCTTGATCATCATCCACTTAGCCTACCAATCAGCTGATCTTTCTGACTGGGTCCCTCTTTGATCCAATCCATGCAACACACAGACCAGCTTCTTTTTTTTCTTTTTTTCTGAGACGGATTCTCACTCTTTCGCCCAGACTGGAGTGCAGTGGTGCGATTTCAGCTCATTGCAACCTCCGGCTCCCAAGTTCAAGCAACTCTCCTGCCTCAGGCTCCCGAGTAGCTGGGACTAGAGGAGCATGCCGCCACGCCCGGCTGATTATTTGTATTTTAGTGGAGATGGGGTTTCACCGTGTTGCCCAGGCTGGTCTCAAACTGAGCTCAAGCAATCCGCCCGCCTCAGTCTCCCAAAATGTTAGGATTACAGGCGTGAGCCACCGCTCCCCGCAAGACCAGCTTCTTATAATTTTATACTCAGCCCATTTCTATCCTGATCCCCAACTTCCACCTCCTCTGCCTGGGTTTCCAGCATAGCTTCTCCATCCCATCTTATTTCTCATCCTTTGCCTCCAACACGTGAAGCATCTTCCGTTATGGGGTTTCCCTCTTCCCGCCTCTGCTGCTCTCTTCTTGCCTCTCTGCTGTGGCAGAGGGAGGGTTGTGTGGTGGAAAGGACTTGGGATCTGGAGTCAGACTGGTTTCACCCGGCTTTGCCACTGTCTGTGTGATGTTGGGCTTTTGATTGCTCTCTGGCAAATATGGATTTGCTCTGGGGTTCAGAAGACTGTTTGCATGTCCTCTCTCTCTCTCTTCCTTCCTGTGCTCCAACCACACCCACCCCCTTGCAGTCCAGGAGAGCCAGGCTTGCCCCACTCTCAGGCATGTCTTTCTCCCAAAGAGCCACAGGCTTTGCCCTTGTGCCCTTCAAGTCTTTGCTGCATGAGGACTTCATTGACCACCCCACTTAAACTGCAACATTCTCCTCCCCCAGCATTCCAAGGCCACTTTACCCTCCTTTATTTTTCACCATGCTTCTCATTACCTTCTAGCATACCGAAGAATTTAGTTATATTATGTTGATTGTTGATTGTCTTTCTTCTCCCTCTAGCATAGACAGGGATTTTAGTTCATTTTATTCACTAACATATCCTTAACATTTGATACACAGTAAGCACTCAATAAATACTTGTAGAGTGAATGCATGAATGGAAGTCAGTAGATTGTAATGATTAGGAGAATTTTGGTAACTGTCTTAGGTTGAAATCCCAGCCTTGCCATTTCTAGCTATATGACATAACTTCTTTGTGCCTGTTTTTTTCTATTTGTAAAATTAAACTATAATGATAACTGGGGGGGGGGGGAAGATTTAATTTTGACCCATGGAGTGAGCTCACTAACTTTGTCCCGCCTGCTCTGGGATGGGATGCCACCTTTCCAGGCATAGCCACAACCTGCCTCCTTCCAAGCAGTCCCCCAGGAAGCCTGGCCTGACTCTTCGGGACCTGCCCTGTCCCTGCTGCTCTGTCACATGCGGATGGACACTGCCAGACCATTATTGTGTGTTCTCGATTGTTTAATGAGTGAAGCATCCAGCTGGCGGCTCCCTTAGATGACAGGCTCTGCGGGGATCACTAGGCATATCTTCCTGAATGTGCACAAAGCACTTTCTAGGCATGTGATGTGGGAATGACTGAGCTAGAGTACCTTTATTTATTTATTTATTTGGGGGTTTTTTTTGGGAATACTTTTTAAAATATATATTTCAATAGCTTTTGGGGTACAAGTGGTTTTTTGTTACATGGATGAATTATACAGTGGTGAATTCTGAAATGTTAGTGCAGCTATCACTTGAGTAACATACATTGTACCTAATATGTACATTTGTATCCCTAGCTCCCTCCCACCCTCCCCTATCTGAGTCTCTGGAGTCCATTATGTCACTCTGAATGCCTCTGCGTACTCATAGCTTAGCTCCCACTTATAAGTGAAAACATAACGGGTTTTGGTTTTTCACTCCTGAGTTACTTCACTTAAAATAATGGCCTCCAGCTTCATCCAAGTCCAGCACGAATTTCTTAAGCTTTACCACATAGCAGTTCCTCTTCTGGGCCATTAGCAAATCAGCAGTGAATAAAAACAAAATCCCTGCCTTTGTGGAGCTTGCATTTTAGTGAGGGAAACTGACAAGAAGCAAGTAAGTGACTGTATGTGCCCAGGTAAGTGGTATGGGACAAAGAGAGGGCAATAAAGAGGGTGAGGAGGTGTGCAGAGCCAAGAGGGGTGCTATTTTTTTGTGGGTGAAGGTCAGGGAAGATCTCATTTCCTGAGGGAGAGAACAAATTATGGAGATTCCAGGGGAAACATTTCAGGCTGAGGGGGCCACAGAGAGCCACGAGCTGAGGTGGGAATGCTCGAGGAAGCTCAAGAGGCCAGGGGACCGGCCAGTGGGGAGAGAAGAGAATCAAATTCTACAGGGGCCCCGAAAACCATTTTAAAGACTTTGTTTTAAACTCAGAGTGCGAGGGGAAGCCAACCAGTGAAGTAAAAACACTTTGTTTGTTTTTAAGAACACTGGCCAGGCACGGTGGCTCACACCTGTAATCCCAGCACTTTGGGAGGCCAAGGCTGGCAGATCACCTGAGGTCAGGAGTTTCAAACCAGCCTGGCCAACATGGCAAAACCCCGTCTCTACTGAAAATACAAAAACTAGCCGGGTGTGGTGGCGCGTGCCTGTAATCCCATCTACTCAGGAGGCTGAGGCAGGAGAATCGCTTGCACCTGGGAGGCGGAGGTTGCAGTGAGCTGAGATGGCGCCACGGCACTCCAGCCTGGACGACAGAGTGAGACTCCGTCTCAAACAAACAAACAAACAAACAAAAACCACCAGCTTTCTTAAACTTAGTTTACTGCGGGTTCTGAAAATGTTTTAGAAATCGTAATTGCTGTTAGCCCTTTCACTGGAGGGATCTCAGCAGAAGAATGACAAGATCTTCCTCCCGCATGTAAAAGGATCACTCAGGCTGTTGTACTGAGAATAGGTTGGAGTGGGAGTAGGGACCCAGGTGGAAGCAGGGGGTTCATGATGATGGTGGGCAGGACAGAGGGGCCATGGTGAGGAGAAGTGGTTGAATTGGGGTACATCATAGGAGGAAACAGTAGAATGTGCTGAGATGTGGCATTAGGCATTTCACTGATTATTCAGGAATGGTGAGGCCAACAGATCAGGAGACAAATCCCACTCTCAGAAATTTGCTGAAAAATCAACTCAAAATCAAAAGGCAGATTAATTGGAGAAAAAGCACATACATTTATTTAATGTGAATACACAAGAGCCTTTAGAATGATGATCCAAAGATATAGGGGAAATTGGCCATTTTTATGCTTAGGTTCAATGAAGTATGAAATATGATTGGACAAAAAGGGCACGATCTAATGCTAACAGGCTGAGTGGGGAAACCTAGCCAAACCTCTCCGTCTAGATTCTTCTTGGCCTCTCTGAGCATGCATTCCTTTCTTCTGGGTATGGGGCAGGGTTGTCACAACCCAATGGGCTCTTCTTGCCCACTGCCCTGAAAAAAAAACAATGCACCGAGAACAGCAGATGTTGCAGCAAAGGAAGAATTTTAATGATCACAAGGCCAGCCAAGCAGGAGGACAGGAGAAATTTCTCAAATCTACCTCCCCGAGAATTTAGAGACTGGGGTTTTTAAGGGTACTTCGGTGGGAAGGGGGCTGGGGAACTGAAAGGATTGATTGGCTTTGGATAAAATCACAGGGGTGTCTAAATTGTCTTCATGCAGCCGAATCAGTTCCTGGGACTAGGGGGTCTTGGGACCAGGTGGCATCTCTTGGTCTGCTGAATGCTAAATCTGAAAAATATCTCAAAGACTGGTTCTTCAGGTTTCACAGTAGTAATGTTATCTACAGGAGTAGTTGGGGAAGTTATAAATCTTGTGACTCTGGGGCAGTAAGCAACTTACAGAAAAACAAGCTCGGCAATGGCAGGTCATTGTTTAACTCAACCCTTTCTTTAGCAAAGTTCAAGCCTCTACCATAGTTCTAACCTCGCGTCCTCTTGTTAGTCTTTACAAATTCGATTTCCATTTTTGAACAAGGAGGGGAGCAGTTCGAGGAAAGGACTGTTATGGCCTCCACACAAGAATGAGCAAAAGCAAGTTAGCCTGGTAGAAGCAAGATAGTCAGTTATGTCAGATTTCCCTGACTATAATTTTGCAAAGGCAACTTTAGGGCCCTTTCTGGAATGGGGGTCTTCTGACTATAGTCAAACAAGGTAGGTCAGATAATTTCTTTTTCTTTTTGAGACAGTCTTGCTTTGTTGCTCAGGCTGGTGTACAGTGGTACAATCTCGGCTCACTGCAGCCTCTGCCTCCCTGCGACCTCTGCCTCCCGGGTTCAAACAATTCTCGTGCCTAATTTTTGTATTTGTAGTAGAGACAGGATTTCACCGTGTTGGCCAGGCTGGTCTCAAACTCCTGACCTCAAAAGATCTGCCCACCTTGGCCTCCCAAAGTGCTGGGATTACAAGCGTGAGATAATTTCTTTATGGTCAGTTTTTACACAGAAAGGCAGAGGGAAAGTTCGAGTGATATTTTTAGGTTTTATGGCTTTGGGGAAAAATGGTCTGGTTGCCAGGATCTGCCTTGGGGTCTATAGGCAGCCTCTGGGAAGGATGGGACTCAGAGACAGAAGGGCAGGAGAAAGTCAGAGAAAAACCTTTGCTCCTGAAGCTACCCCTGAGGCCTTCATTTTCGGGTATTGTTTTCTGAAACCCAACAATAGTTTGTTATTCACAGTTCCCAAGAGGAGGAGGCACACCATGTTACAGGGGCCATATGGGGAAGCACCAGGATCAAGTAGGAGGTAGATGGAGTGAAGAGGAAATGTGGGCAAGAGCCTGCATTGTGGTGTCTGCGGGAAGAAATGGAGAGGCAGTCAGCAGGCCTGGGATTGGCTAGCTTGAATAACTTCAATAGATTCTGGGGTATACCAGCTGTCTTTAGCTGTCTGGTACCTGTCCCTGGGGTGATGGTGGCATGGAGTGGAAGACGCCTGGGAAGGAAGTGCTTGCAGGCACAGAAGCTGATTTGGTTGCATTGCATGTGAAAGGCGCCAGCCCTTTACTATGTTTGGGAATCAGCTAGCCCTGGTAGGGGCAGTCCCTCCAGAGCCCGCAAGGCCCTAGATGTCAAAGCGTCAGCATTAAAAGACATGCTTTAATATAATAGGAAGTAAGGAATCAGGGATTTTTTGATCTGAGCAACTGAAAGAATGAAGTAATCACTTAGTGCAAATAACGGTCACCACTGATGATACTGATGGTCTTACTGTAAATCTCCTGCCCTTTCTCAGTTTTTATTTCTATTTCCAA
Organism: Macaca mulatta; assembly: GCF_049350105.2. NCBI lineage: Eukaryota > Metazoa > Chordata > Mammalia > Primates > Cercopithecidae > Macaca > Macaca mulatta. The sequence goes on along the minus strand of NC_133410.1, from coordinate 148,383,284 downwards.
AACAGTCCATTAATTTCTTCATGGTCCAGCTCCCTCTTGTGGTGAGGATTTAGTCTCATACTGTTTCTGACATGCTGTAAAACAAACATCTCTAGGGAAAGGATGATTTAACATATTTTAAAATCTGAACACAGGAGGTGGAGGTTGCAGTGAGCCAAGATCAGTGCCATTGTACTCCAGTCTGGGTCACAGGGCAAGACTCTGTCTCAAAAAAAAAAAAAAAAAAAAAAAAATCCCAGCAGAGGGCCAAGCTCGGTGGCTCACGCCTGTAATCCCAGCACTTTAGGAGGCCAAGGTGGGCGGATCACCTGAGGTCGCGAGTTCGAGACCAGGCTGGCCAACATGGTGAAACCCTGTCTCTACTAAAAATACAAAAATTAGCTGGGTGTGGTGGTGCACGCCTGTAATCCCAGCAACTTGGGAGGCTGAGGCAGGAAAATCGCTTGAACCTGGGAGGCAGAGGTTGCAGTGAGTGAGATCATGCCATTGCACTCCAGTCTGGGCAACAAGAGTGAAACTCTATCTCAAACAAAACAAAACAAAACAAAACAAAAATCCCAGCACATTGGGAGGCTGAGGCGGGTGGATCACCTGAGCTCAGGAGTTCAAGACCAGCCTGGCCAACATGGTGAAACCCTGTCTCTACTAAAAATACAAAAATTAGCCAGGCATGGTGGCAGGCGCCTGTAATCCCAGCTACTCAGGAGGCTGAGGCAGGAGAATCGCTTGAACCTGGGAGGCGGAGGTTACAGTGAGCTGAGATCATGCCATTGCACTCCAGCTGGGGGACAAGAGCAAGACTTTGTAAAAAAGAAAAATAAAATTAAAAAAAAAAAAAACATGAAAACTCAGCTGACATTCTTTCCTATCATCAATTTGAACTTTGATTAGCTAAATTAAGACACCACTTCCAGGGCTTTATTTATTTATTTATTTTTTTGAGACGGAGTTTCGCTCTTGTTGCCCAGGCTAGAATTTAGTAATGGCGCAATCTTGGCTCACTGCAACCTCCGCCTCCCATGTTTAAACGATTCTCCTGCCTCAGCCTCCCGAGTAGCTGGGATTACAGGCGCCTGCCACCACACCCGGCTAATTTTTGTGTTTTTAGTAGAGATGGGGTTTCACTCTGTTGGTCAGGCTGGTCTCAAACTCCCGACCTCAGGTGATTTGCCCACCTTGGCCTCCCAAAGTGCTGGAATTGCAGGGATGAGCCACTGCACCCGGGCTTTGTTTTTAAACAAGCCCAAATTTCAAGAGGGCTAATAGCACTTCTGGAGCCTACAGTAAACAAAGTTGAACAAAACTGGTTTATCTTTTAAAACAAACAGAAGCATTTCCGTGTCATACAGCTCTTTAAAATCTCTCTCTGCCTAGAGCACAGTTATCTGTAAAACATGGGTTATAAGATTATTAGTACTGGCTGGGCATTATAGGCGTAAGCCACTGTGCTTGGCCTCTGAAATTTCTTTACACATCAGAATTATTATAGCACTTGGACTCTGTGTGTGTGTGTATGTGTGTGTGTGTACATGAACACAACTTATCTAGGTAAGATTACAGAACCTACAGCTATGTGGAACACAGCCAGAAACCTGAGACTGAGTGACTTCTGAGCAGTCAATAGCTATTTCAGTTCATGCACTTTACTCTGTAGAAGAACAACCATAACACAGTCCCCGTGGAACATCAGGTTCCAGCCTTAGAGTCTCTGACCCAGTGAAAAGTCAGAGCCAGCAAAAGAGAGAGGATGGAGAAGATTTAGAAAAATGCAGTTGGGTTTCTAAAAGTCTCCTGTTGGCTTTTCAACACCATGGCTTGAGATCTATGTATCTTAATAATCTCTGAAAATGTTAGCAGCCAGTTGCTTCTCCAATTTCAGTGGCCAGAAGAAACACCTGGGAATGTGTAAAAGATACAGATGATTGGGCTCCACTCCCAAAGATCCCACATCTGGATCGGGCGCCCTGGGCAGAACCAGAAAAGCTGGCATTCCTCCTTACAGTGCAGCCCGAGGGCTGACGCTCATCATGATGTTCCTGAGTAATTAAGAGAAGATAAAAGCGAATGGAGTGTACTCTGCCTAATGATAATGGCAATTGTCAGAACATAGGCTTCCCTCAGGAACTCAAAATAACACTCTGGGAGCCATTTTAAGTTCTGAAAAGAGATACCTAATAAGAGAGAAATCAATAAATAAAGTCACCAGAGCGGGGAAAAAGACCCTCAAACCAGCAGGACTTGATTAGATAAAATATCTTTTAAAACAATCAGGATATTTGGAATTTTCTTCAGTCTAATATGGGAGGTAAGGGAAGTGAAGTGTAGGTGTAAATAAAACCAGATTGGCTACATGTGGATAAGGATTTCAGCTGGGTGATGAGTACAAGGAGTTCATGATCTTATATGTGTGTTTTTATATGTTTTTGAAATCTCCACAATAAAAAATTACAAAACAATTTTAACCCAGGTTATTAGGTATAAACATACGGAAAAAGTGTCACAGAGGCAAATATTTCCTAACTCTGCCCAAGCAATCACGCTCCTTGAATTTTCTGGCCCTACTGGCAACTAATCCCTATTATAAAGTGGATATATCAGAGATCATTAAACATTACATTTATATAACTGAAAACTCCCTGATATGGTTTGGATCTGTGTCCCCACCCAAATCTCATCTTGAATTGTAATCCCCACATGTGGTGGGAGGTGGATCTGATAGGAGGTAAGTGAATCATGGGAGTGTTTCCCCCATGCTGTTCTCATGATAGTGAGGGAGTTCTCATGAGACCTGATGGTTTAAAAGTGACAGTTTCCCCTGCTCTCTCTCTCCTGCTGCCTTGTGAAGAAGGTGCCTGCTTCCTCTTTGCCTTTTGCCATGATTGTAAGTTTCCTGAGGCCTCCCCAGCCATGCAGAACTGTGAGTCAATTAAACCTCTTTCGTTTATAAATTACCCAGTCTCCGGTAGTATTTTTAAGGCAGTGTGGAAATGGACTGATACATTGCCCCTGGTTCTGATTTCCTACTCACTAAGCAATTCTCTGATTGCCGAGGAAAATTTTCGAAGGTAATGAATCTGTCCTGATGTAACCTCTAAAAGAAGACAGCCAGGTGAATAAATACCCCATGAGCTTGCGGTTGCTTTCCTTGAATTTCTGGAGAAACAATAGCTGTAACTTATTGAATGGCTTACTCTGCAGCAAGCACTGAACTGGGTACTTTTCATTTGTTAATTCATTTAATTTTCATAGTAGAAATGGTATTACTTGGAGAGATTTCCATCCAAACTGGTTAAAGGAAAAAAGTACAAAAGAATGAATGAAAGAGATTGTGCATTAATCTAGAAAAATATGTCTATTTTAAATACTGCTTACAATCTGTAATATCATATTCTGGCTATAGTGCCATTCCCCCTTTATAAATTAATCAAATAAGAATTGCCACATCTATTTCACAGTCTTGTTTCAGATACAGGGCAGATGACCCTAGTGGCAGATACTGTGGATTGCCTACCCAAAAGACATTCACAAGCCATTTTCCCCTTGTCTTCCTGTGCCTAAAATAGTTACATTCCAAGGATCTCTTGCAGCTAAGGCTGGCCACCAGATTCAGTTTTGGCCAACGGTAGGTTAAGCAAGGGAGGCAGGCAGTCACTGAGTCAGCCTCCAGAAAAGTTATGTACAAGAAATAGAGTCCATTGGCATGCTGCCTTCATTGCTTACCCTCCAACCCACTTTTCACAAAGCAACCAAAGTAATGTAAAACAGTAAAGCAACCAGACGCAGTGGGTTACACCTGTAATTTCAGCACTCCGGGAGGCCAAGGTGGGTGGATCACTTGAGCCCAGGAGTTCGAGACCAGCCTGGACAACATAGCAAAACCCCGTCTCTACAAAAAATACAAAAAGTAGCCAGGCCTGGTGGCACTTGCCTGTAGTCCCAGATACTTGGGAGGCTGAGGTGGGAGGATTACTTAAGCACAGGAAGCCAAGGCTGCAATGAGCTGTGATTGTGCTACTGCACTCCAGCCTTAGGCAACAGAGTGAGACCCTGTCTCAAAAAAAAAAAAAATAGTAAAGCACATCTTGCCATCATCCTGCTGAAACACTTCAATGGCTTTCCATTGCAGCTAGAATAAAATCCAAACTATTTACAATGGACTGGCTCCTGCTCCCTCTCCAGTATCATTCAGTCAGTTCTCCCCGATCCACTGTACTCCAGCCAGACCTTCTGTTCCTCAAACTTGCCAACCATTTTCCTGGCTCCAGGCCTTTATACCTGCTGATTCCTCTGCCTGTTTGCCCCTAGCTCTTTGCACAGCTTCTCTCTCACACCCTTCAGCCCTTGACTCACACTGCCCTCATCAGAGATGCCTTCCCCAACCCTCATGTCTCAGAAGGCCTCCTCGACTTACCCGCTGTCTTACCACCAGAGTGTTTCATTGTTATCCCTAATCCACAGTTATTTTGTGTATTTGTTATTTGTCTGTCTTCTGACACTGTAATATAAGCATCACTGGGGAACAACCTTTGCCTGTCTTGTTTATTGCTACATCCTTAGTCCCTTACACAGTGTGTGAAACATAAGGGATGCTTGTTTAATATTTACAAAATAAAAGAATGAAACTTCCCTATGAATCTCCATCTCCTATGTATTCCTCTTCATCAAAGGAAATGCAAGGCTAAACATGAGTGCAAAATAGGAATAACAAGTGTTAACTCAGGACTTGCATGATGGGTGGATGATTTCCAGGAAAAAGCAATCAGAGGAGCCAATTTGGTGGTAAAAAAGGAAAGAAAGAAAAAGGAAAAGAAAGAAAAAGGAAAGGAAGGAAGGAAGGAAGGAAGGGGAAAGAGGGAGGGAGGGAAGGGGGCAATTGTGATTGGGTGGGAGCAGAAAGCAGTGGAAAATGCTGTGTCTGCATTATCAACCAATAGCTAGGTGGATTGCCACAGCTACAGACACCTCAGGAGGTCTTGGAAGAAGGCATTTGGAGGAGAAGGCAGCCTAGTCAAGGTGACATGCCTGCTTCCTGCAAATTCAAAATCACATGCCAGGGGTGAGGTGGCTCTCACTGTCCATATGAATTTCCGTTTCTTTTCACTTCCTTTCTTTACCCACCTTCTCTATCCTCCGGCTACTCTGATTCATCTCCTTTAAGGTTCCTTGTATTGGATAAATTTTAACCCAAGGATTAGGCAGCAAAGGTTTCTGGGAAGAGCAGAGGCTGCAGAATCAGACAATCCTGGCTTTAAATTCTTGCTGTATTCCATTGCTCTATTCCTTCTAGCAATATTATTTTAGTAAAGTTAACTTCTCTAAGAGAAGCAATAATACCTGTCTCATAAAGGTTATTGTGAAGATTAAATGAGATACTATATTAAGCACCTGTCCCAGTACGGAGCCAAGTAATAAAGTTATATAACTTCAAAACAAGCAGGGTGAGGCTGGGGAGGAGAGGGGTGGTTAACAAGAAAAAGAAAAAAAAAAACAGTATTTGTTAAAAACCTACAGCAGACATCATATTTAATGGTGAAATGTCAAAAGCATTCTACTTTAGATAAAGAAAAAGACATGGATGTCAGCTGTCACCTCTCTTGTTCAATAATATGCTGAACATCTTGCCCATTGCAATAAAACAAGAGAAATGCAAAAAATGTATAGGAGTTGGAAAGAATGAAAAAAGCTATTTTTATTTGAAGGTGATATAATTTTTGTAGAACACCAAAAAGAATCTCCAATAATTAGAATTAATAAATGTTTCACTTGGTTCTTCAATACAAAATTAATATATACAAATTGGCCAGGCACAGTGGCTCACATTTGTAATCCTAGCACTTTGGGAGACCAAGACAAGAGAATCACTTGAGGCCAGGAGTTCCAGACCAGCCTGGCCAACATTGTGAAACGCTGTCTCTACTAAGAACACAAAAATTAGCCAGGCGTGGTGGCACACATCTGTAATCTCAGCTACTCGGGAGGCTGAGGCACAAGAATCACTTGAACACTGCAGAGGTTGCAGTGAGACGAGACAAGATCATGCCACTGCACTCCAGCCTGGGTGACAGAGCGAGAAAAAAAAGAATTCAATCAATCGAACCCTTTAAGAAGAAAATTATAAAACTTCACTGAAAGACATTAAAGAGCAGGGGATGGTGGCTCTTACCTCTAACCCCAACACTTTGGGAGGCAGAGGTGGGAGGATTGTTTGAGCCCAGGAGTTTGCAATCAGCCTGGGCAATATAGCAAGACTCTGTTTCTACAAAAAGTAAAAGAAAAAAAATTAGCCAGTCATGGTGGGGTACACTGATAGTCCCAGCTACTTGGAATGCTAAGCCAGGAAGATTACTTGAGCCCAGGAGTTCAAGTCTGCAATAAGCTATGATTAGGCCACTGCACTCGACAGAGTGAGACCCTGTCTCAAAAAGAAAGAAAGACTTAAAGAAAACCTAAATAAATGGAAAGATTTATCATATTCTTGGCCAGGAAAACTCAACATTGTTAAGATATTGATTCTCTTAAGTGGACTGATAAATTCAAAGCATTCCAATTAAAATCCCAACATTGTTTTTTATTTGATGAGTTGAATCTAAAATTTAGGTAAAAAACAAAGGCCCAAGAATTACCAAAACTGTGGATGAAGAGCAAGATGTGGGACTTGACCTACCAAATATCAAGTTAGAAAGCTTTAGGAATTAAGGACATGTAGTATTGGCCAGAAACAGACAAATAGGCCAATTAAATGAAATTGCCCAGAAACAGACCCAGGCATGTATGGAGCCTTCATTGATGATAGAGTGGTCGCTATTGTTCAATAGGGAAAGAGACGGTGATTTAATAAATGGTGCCAGGACAATTAGATATTCATATAAAAAATACAGAATTAGATCTTCAATTCATACTATACAAAAATCAGTTATAGGTGGATTAAATACTTCATTTTTCTAATGTGAAAAATACAGCCATAGAACATTTAGAATAACATATAGATGGAACAGTTTTTTTTTACTTCAGAGTAAGAAAAATGTTATTAAACAAGACACAAAAGCACACACCATAAATAAAATTATCAATAAATTCAGTTGTATTAAAATTAAGAACATCTGTTCTGGCCAGCTGCAGTGGCTCACACCTGTAATCCCAGCACATTGGGAGGCTGAGGCGGGTGGATCACCTGAGGTCAGGAGTTAGACACCAGCCTGGCCAACATGCAGAAACCCCATCTCTACTAAAAATACAAAAATTATCCAGGTGTGGTGGCAGGCACCTGTAATCCCAGCTACTTGGGAGGCTGAGGCAGGAGAATCGCTTGAATTCAGGAGGTGGAGGTTGCAGTGAGCCAAGATTGCACCACTGCACTCCAGCCTGGGCAACAGAGTGAGACTCCATCTCAAAAAAAAAAAAAATCTGTTCTTTGAAAGACACTGTAAAAAGAGTGAAGAGACAATCTATAAACAGAGAGAAGATATTTGCCTCACATATGATCAGCAAAGGAATCATATCCAGAACATATAGAACTTTACAGATCAGTAAGAAAAAGACAAAGAACCCAACAGACAAATGAAAGACCTGACAAGAATTTCAAGAAAACAACACATGACCAGAATTTAACAAAGAAATGAAAGTTGCTCATTAGTAAACAGAAAAATACAAACTAAAATCATTAGAATCCATTTTACTTTCACCAGATTAACAAAACATCATTTAGTTGGATAATATCAAGTGTTGTGAAGTCCTGCCTCAGGACCTTTGCATGTGCTGCCTCCCTGAGCGGGATACTCTTCCTTCAAATCTTCACGGAGCTTGTTCCTTCACTTCATTCAGATCTGGTTCAGTTGTTACCCTACTGAGAGAATTTTTCTGACCATATTATCCAAATAATGCCCTTCAGCTGCCAACATTCTGTAGCCTGTTGCCTGCTTTGTTACAGTTTTCAAAGCATTTGTTAACATTCTGCTACATTTATTCTCTCTCTCTGTATGTGTGTGTGTGTGTGTGTGTGTAGTATAGTATAAGGATTCACACACATTTGTTATTATTTTGCAGAACCTTTTGAAAGTAGGTAGCTGACATACTAAGTGATTTTCAGATGGCAAACACTTTGGGGAAAAGGATGATTATGTAGAAAACAAATAACATTCAAATAGAGCATACTGAGTGTGAAGAGGTGGAGATTATTATAAATATTCAAGGCTACCGTAACCAGAATTAAGGAAATTAGTTCCCCCTTAAAGTATAGTTGTTGTTATTTCGCAGAACATTCTGAAAGCAGATTGTTGACATCAGGACACTTCACCCCTAAATACTTCCATATGTATCTTCTAAGATTCTCCCACTTAACCTCAATACTATTATCACAAGTAAGACAATTGACAATCATTCCCTAATACCATCTAACACGCAGCCTGTATTCAAATTTCCAAGTACTCCTTCTTTGAGAGGTCATAATCATATCAGTTATACTGAAATGCACCCATGGTACCCTGAGTTTTTTCTTAAAAAATTTTAAAAGATAATTTTGCTTCTGAAATGATTTAGCTACAATCAAACCACTTAATTTGTAATCAGTTATAGTTTCTCAGCAAGCATAGTACATGCTTGGGAACTCTTTTGAAGGAAAATAATCTGATCCACTAAATGTTTTCAAATGTAATTACTATTATATTTTTATGAATACTAGCATTTTATCAACTACTGATGTCAGCATTAATTTTTAGTTTGCAGACATTTAATTAAATGCTCTTTAATTCTGTTTTATTCATTTTTATTTTCATATTTTGGGGTCAATTCTTTTTCTTTTTCAGGTCTCAAAAATTTTTATAGGCCATCTGAAAGCTCCTTGGTCCTAGGCATGGTACAGAAGCTGCCTATTTGATAAAGAGGGCTTGCCGAGGGCGGGAGATAGCTTTCAGTGAATGGCATTTGAAATAGAAACTGACTTAAGCCCAGCACTTTCTCCCCACTAAGGCAGTTTCTGTGGTTTAAGTTCTAAAAACTGGATGGCAGTGAGACGTCCTGAGGCTCAGAGGAGAAGAAAGAGAGAAAGGTGAAAGCGGCTGCTGGGAGACATCACTTTTCTGCCTGTGTCACCCATGGTGGAAATCGTCTTTGAGAAGGTAACAGGACATCTTCTGAGCAAAACTGGTCAGAAACTCCAGATTGAGGCTCATAGTTTGGAGAATCTGCTGACTTTTTTTGTTTTGTTTTGTTTCTGCTAAGGAGTATATCTGAAATGGAGGGTATTTAATTAGAAATCATTCAAGGCCATATAAGGTTCTGGCTGTAGTAAATTGGGGATAATGAGAGATAATACAAAATACAATAGGAAGTACAAAAGTTTGTGTTAGAAACCAGTTTGTCAGTTGCAGAAGAATGAAGTCCTCCTTATGTTGCTAAGAGGACTTAATTAGTATAAGTCAATCTGATAATAAGTAAGTGTCTTAAGGCTTAAAAGGGGGCAGGTATTGTTATCATCCCCACTTTGCAGGTGGGAAAACTGAGGCTGAGAGAGGGTTGCAGCTGTTTGTAGGAGTCTTGGCTGAGATGAGGCTGGCAGAACTGGATCTTGTTTGCTATCACCATACAAGAGAATAGATGAGGAATTCGATATTTTAAGTTCATTGTATTTTTTAAATTCAGAAATGCAGATTTGTTTTCTTTCTCTCTCTCTCTCTCTTTCTTTCTTTCTTTCTTTCTTTTTTGCAGTGGCATGATCTCGGCTCACTGCAACCTCTGACTCCCTGGTTCAAGCTATTCTCCTGCCTCAGCCTCCTGAGTAGCTGGGATTACAGGCACGCGCCACCACACCCAGCTAATTTTTGTATTTTTAGTAGAGATGAGGTTTCACCATGTTGGCCAGGATGGTCTCAATCTCCTGACCTTGTGATCTGCCCGCCTCAGCCTCCCAAATGCAGCTTTGTTTTCTTAAGCTTAGCAGAGACATTACAAGCAAAGTGACTTTTAATTTTTACTGTCATGTAGCAAAACTCTCAGAAGACACATATTCTAGGCAAAGTCAAAAAAAAAAAAAATAAGCAAAGGCCAGGTGCGGTGGCTCACGCCTGTAATCCCAGCTCTCAGGGAGGCAGAGGCGGGAGGATAGCTTGAGCCCAGGAGTTCGAGACCTGCCTGGGTAATATAGCAAGACCCCGTTCTCCACAAAAAGGAAAAAAAAAAAAAAAAAAAAAGGCAAAGTCTTAGTGCAATTTGGCCATAGCACCACGCTAGGCATAAATTGCTCATTTTCACAAACCATGACTCACCATCATGTCACGAACATTTTCCTCTTGTAAAGCTCTTAGAGCCAAATTGTTAAAGAATCAAGAGGAACCACTTCAGGATATGAGTGATTTTCAACTGGCAAACACTTTGGGGAAGAGAATTATTGTGTAGGAAACAAGTGACATTCAGTTACAAGATACTGACCACAAAGATGTGGAGACTATTCAACATAATGAAGGCTAATGTAAGCAGAATTAACAAGGCTAGGTGCACCTTTTCCCCACAAAAATACGCTAGGGGGACTGGAACAAAGGGAAGATGCTTAGTATAATATAAATCCTCAAGCAGTGGCTCCTGTCTCTGCCTCTTCCCACGCAGCAAAGAGGCCGTGAAGCCATGGAGTCACAAAGCTGAAGAAGACACAACTGCCCCTCTGCAAAGGGCTGTTGTACAGACCACTGACACTCTTTAGATCACACCCTTGTCAGAAAAAGTGTTTCAGCAAGCACTCCCAATGCATGTTCACTGGTTCACCTAAAATTATAATCACAAAGCATACTAGCTAGTAGATTAAGAAACATTTACAAAATAGAAATTTAAAAGGATGAAAAGATGAAATAAATAATTTTTAAAATAATTTGTATTTTTCACTTACCAGTCCAAAAAAAAAAAAAAAAACCTGTTTATTCGCAGATACACCAGCCTATATTGTTGATAATATTTTCTTTTTCTTTTTCTTTTCCTTTTTTTGAGATAGAGTCTCACTCTATTGCCCGGGCTGGAGTGCAGTGGCACTATCTCAGCTCACTGCAACCTCTGTTTCCCGGGTTCAAGCAATTCTCCTGCCTCAGCCTCCCGAGTAGCTGGGATTACAGGCGTGCGCCACCATGCCTGGCTAATTTTTGTATTTTTAGCAGAGACGGGTTTTCACCATGTTGGCCAGGCTGGTCTTGAACTCCAGACCTCAGGTGGTCCGTCCACCTTGGCCTCCCAAAGTGCTGGGATGACAGGCTGACAGGTGTGAGCCACTGTACCCCTGCACCCATCCAACAATATTTTTCAACGTCATTTTTTGAAATTAAATATGCTTCATTATTTTGAAAGTTTTGATTCACTACTTCATGATGAAACAGGGTGAAGGTTGTTTCTAAATGCAGTTTATGTTGATGCTTGCATTTAATAACTATCAATGGTGAAAACAAATGACCTTACAAAGATCCTCAGATCCAAAATGAAGAAAAGCATCATCAGCCAGGCTTGTTAAACCCTGATCCAGAGTTTTCAATTCCACCTACCAGCTATGCAGAAGGTGGTATGTTTATACTGAAGTTTAACTTCAGTATAAAGTTATGCAGAAGTTTATACTGGAATTAACTTGCTAGATTGCCATCTCCCCAAATCGTTCTTGCAAACCAATTAAGCATTATATTTATATTTTTAACAAAAAGATCCAAAGCCTAGTCTTAGTTTGGAAGAATTTTAAACAGGATGGAAAATTCTAACTCTTAAAATGCTTGAGTAGGAGAATTTTTATAGGTGACACAGAAATAGAAAAAACACATGCATCAGATGGAAACATTTCCAAACATCTACTAGGAAGAGATAGATTGTTTATCTAAAAATAACTATTAAGGTAGCATATTCCTTAGTATGAAATATATTTCACCTGCCATTATAGAAATGGTAAACAATGGCCGGGCGCTGTGACTAACGCCTGTAATCCCAGCACTTTGGGAGGCCAAGGCAGGTGGATCACGAGGTCAGGAGGTCGAGACCATCCTGGCTAACATGGTGAAACCCCATCTCTACTAAAAATACAAAAAAATCAGCCGGGCGTGGTGGCGGGCGCCTGTAGTCCCAGCTACTCAGGAGGCTGAGACAGGAGAATGGCGTGAACCCAGGAGGCAGAGCTTGCAGTGAGCAGAGATTGCGCCACTGCACTCCAGCCTGGGCAACAGAGCAAGACTCCATCTCAAAATAAATACATACATACATACATACATATATAAATGGTCAACAATTTGAAACAGGTATCTGTGGGAAAAAAAATGTGTAGCACATTTTTTCAGTTTAATAAGTCTTTTAATTACTCTGTCATGAGATAAACAGTGGACCATCCAAATAGTGCAAAACATCTTCATAGTCACTCTCTGTGATGGTTTGTAGAAAGGTCCACAGGTTTTCGGACAGGCTTCTCATTCACAGAATTTGCATCTCCTCCCCTTAAACCCAAGCAGGATTTTGCGATTGCTGTTCTACATGGATCAGAGTGACCTTCGAGCTAAGTTAGAAAACGCCCCAGGGCTTTGCAGGTTTATCTCGGGCCACTTACTCTGGGTGCTTGCAGCCACCATGTAAGAAGTCCTGCTACATTGAGGCTGCCATACAGAGCAGCACAGAGAGAGAGAGAGACATGCCGGAGGAGTGCCCGCTGCTCTGCCCCAGCTGCTGCATCTTCACCTGGCCTTCAGATGACTGCAGCCTCAGGAGAGACCTCCAGCCTGCGCTGCCTGCACACTCCTGCCTCGCCGCAGTGGTGAGACAACCAGTAACTGTGGTCTTACCTACTCAGTTTTGGGGAAGCTTGTTATATAACACTAGATACTACACATATATTATTTCATTCTCACAATAACCCCGTGGGTTAGTGTCAGCCCTTTTTAAAAATGAAGAAATTGAAGAATGGAGAGGTTTGACTGTTAGAACATCTAGGATTTAGGCTGGGCACAGTGACTCATGCCTATAATCCCAGCACTTTGGGAGGCTGAGAGAGATGGATCACATGAAGTCAGTAGTTCGAGACCAACCTGGCCAACATGGCAAAAACCCTTCTCTACTAAAAATACAAAATTCAGCCAGGTGTGGTGGCACACTCCCGTAATCCCAGCTACTTGGGAGGCTGAGACAGGAATTGCTTGAACCCGGGAGGCAGAGGTTGCAGTGAGCTAAGATCATGTCACTGCACTCAAGCCTGGGTGACAGAGCAAGACTGTCTCTAAAAAACTAAAAAATAAAATAATTTGCTTATAAAAGAACATCTGGGTCAGGCTCGGTGGCTCATGCCTGTAATCCTTGCACTTTGGGAGGCTGAGGAGGGCTGATCACCTAAGGTCAGTAGTTCGGGACAAGCCTGGCCAACATGATGAAACTCCATCTCTACTAAAAATACAAAAAATTAGCTGGACGTGGTGGCACACGCCTGTAATCTGACCACAATACCTGTGGTCCCAGCTACTCAGGAGGCTGAGGCAGGAGAATCACTTGAACCCAGGAGGTGGAGGTTGCAGTGAGCCAAGATCGCGCCACTGCACTCCAGCCTGGGAAAAACTCTGTTTCAAAAAAAAAAAAAGAACATCTAGGGTTCAGTTTCTTTGTGGTCTCACTCCACAGTTAGAGTGTGGAGTCCTCTGCCTCTCAGCAAAAGAGGACAGAAGCAAGGGTCAAAGGCAGCGGAAGTGATAGATCCAGGTGGGAGACTAGATGTAGGAGCTGGGGGAAGGGAAGCCGCGATAGAACCTCTCCAGTTGTTTTGAGGAAACACAGGAAGAAAAACAAATTTAAGGAGGAAGATTGAGTTTATACATTTTATTTTATTTTATTTTATTTTATTTTTTATTTATTTTTTATTTTTTATTTTTTTGAGACGGAGTCTTGCTCTGTCGCTAGGGGCTGGAGTGCAGTGGCCGGATCTCAGCTCACTGCAAGCTCCGCCTCCCGGGTTGACGCCATTCTCCTGCCTCAGCTTCCCGAGTAGCTGGGACTATAGGCGCCTGCCACCTCGCTCAGCTAGTTTTTTGTATTTTTTAGTAGAGACGGGGTTTCACCGTGTTAGCCAGGATGGTCTCGATCTCCTGACCTCGTGTCCGCCCGTCTCGGCCTCCCAAAGTGCTGGGATTACAGGCTTGAGCCACCGCGCCCGGCTTATTTTTTATTTTTATTTTTTGAGATTGAGTCTCACTGTTGCCCAGGCTGGAGTACAGTGGTATGATCACGGCTCACTGCAGCCTCAATCTCCTGAGCTCAAGCGATCCTCCCACCTCAGCCTCCTGAGTAGCTGGGACCACAGGTACAGACCACCACAGTCAGCTAGGTTTTAAATTTTTGGTAGAGATGGTGTCTCTCTTTATTGCCTGGGATGGTCTCAAACTCCTGGGCTCAAGTGATCCTCCCACCTCAGCCTCCCAAAGTGCTGGGATTACAGGTGTGAGCCACTGTGCCCCACTGTTTATACATTTTAAATTACATGTTTGAGTGGTCCACAGATACTGCAAAAGAAAGATGGCCCACATGCAGCTGTCAATTCAGGAACTGAGAGGTAAAGTTGAGGCTCTAAACATGGGTTCAGGAATCAAGTGCCTCTGAAGGTGAGATCGTAAAGGAAAGGATGTTCAGCCAGAAGAGGATGGAGGACAAAGGCTCAGGGAGTGCCTCCTCGTTTAGCTGGTCATACACCTTATCTTACGTGATTAAGTTCCCAATGTTTTCAGAATTTAAAAATGTGTGCTCCATAGCGCCTTTGGATGTACAGTGGAAGAATACACTCTCAGAAGCAGGCAACATTTACTAATCTTACATTTGCATAAGGAGTTTACAAAAATATAACAAATCACCAAATTAGCAAGGATTTTTTAGTTCACACTTTAGAAGTACTTCAGAAATGCATGAAAATAGCAGTATGCTGTGTTTCCCAGTGAAGAGCTTCAGAGGCGTAAGCTAGTATCACTTTCTGCGGCAGATGCTGACTGGCTTACTCGACGCCTCTCCATCCTCTTCTAGTGTGCTTTCCTGCTGCAGAGCCTGGGGTGATAAAACCTGTCATTCCCAAGATGTATTTGCAACTTGAGTTCTAGGAAGTGAGCAGGGAGAGGGTCACAGGGAGAATGGCCTTTCTTGCCAGTGTAATGTTGGAAGATTTCAGTACTTCTGGGACAGCTTTTGGGACATTTTGTGGCCAGTCCTGAGTGCCATAGGTGCTGAGGAGAGAGAGTGGTGGCAGTGAACTTCCTGCTACAACATCAGGGCATTTCTCTTGGCTACTATTGTTCCTGTCTTTGTAGCAACCAAATTTTGGGCCCAGGTTCTCCTAAAGATAATATAAGCTACCCCAATTCTCTAAGTCCCTTTCTTCTTCTTCTTCTTTTTTTTCTTTTTTTTTTTGAGACAGAGTCTCACTCTGTTGCCTAGGCTGGAGTATAGTGGTGGGGTCTCAGCTCACTGCAATCTCCACCTCCCAGGTTCAAGTGATTCTTCTGTCTCAGCCTCCCGAGTAGCTAGGACTATAAGCATGCACCACCACTAATTAGCCCAACTAATTTTTAGTAGAGATGGGGTCTCCCCATATTGGCCAGGCTGGTCTCGAACTCCTGACCTCGTGATCCGCCCGCCTCAGCCTCCCAAAGTGCTGGGATTACAGGTGTGAGCCACCGTGCCCGGCCAGTCCCTTTCTTAAATGAGCTAGAAGAGATCCCTAACGTATACCAGTTCCATAACAGACTTTACACGTATATTTATTTTCATACAGTAGTAAAACTGTATACCATCAATTTTATCACAGACTGACACATTTTAACAATTTGAAGCTAGATATACTTTTCTAGGATAACTTAGATGAGGTATTAGTTAAGTCCAAATAACATTGGCTCAAACCAGATGGAAGTCTTCTGCTTGACTCTCACTTACTCTTCCAAGCGTAACTGTCTGGGGCTGTGGTGGTAGCAGAACAGCATCTGGGACCCCAGTTCCTTCTCTTTGGTTGCTCTGCCACTCCTAGGGTGTTGCCGAGGAATGACATCTGCATGGCACACCCATTTTTCACCAAGTCCCTAAAAGGGTGTTTTCCCCTGGGGCAGGTTTAAAGGCTGGTAGAAAGGCACTAACTCAGGCTCTCCCAGCAAGTTTCTACCCTTGAAGGACTGATGCACTGGGGCAGTGAGTGGGCCCCAAATTGCTCCCTGACCACACGGGCAGTCCCTAAACAGAGATAGTGCAATCGTCATCCAAAAGTTTTAGTCCCAGTGTCCCCAAGTCTCTTCCACATTTCACCTCAACTGTTCTTCCAGTTAGAATTGCATTCGTCTACAGGTATCCAAATCCCCCAAACAGTGGGGATTATTTTTCTCACCAGAAGTCATGAGATAAGTAGCCTGAGCTGGTGTGGTAGCTGCAGGACACTGTTCTCCAGAGCATTTTGTAATGCCAAGGCATCCACGCCAGCGCTATAGCCTCCCTCCCACGTGCCAGCCATGGACAGAGGAGGAGGAAGCAACCAGAGGAAAGGGCAGGCCTTTTACAGGAAAGCAAAATTTCCCTGGAAATCCCTAGTAAGTACCTGCTCATATCTCTTTGGCCAGAACTGTAACATGTGGCCATACCTAGCTGCAAAGGAGGCTGGGAACTGGTTTTCTCCTGTGGGCTATGTGGCCAGGCCAAAAGAAACCAGGGTTCTGTTAGTAAGAAAAGAGGAAGATGTGTTACGAGCTGAATTATGCCCCTGCCCCCCCAAAAAAAGATATTGGAGTTCTAATCCCTAGTACCTCAGAATGTGACTTTGTTTGGAGATAGGGCCTTAAGTGAGGTCATCAGGATGGGCCCTAATCCAGTATGACTGGCGTCCCTATGAGAAAAGGAAATCTGGGCTGGGTGGTGTGGTTCACATCTATAATCCCAGCACTTTAGGAGGCTGAGGCTGGCGGATCACCTGAGGTCAGGAGTTTGAGACCAGCCTGGCCAACATGGTGAAAACCTGTCTCTACTAAAAATACAAAAATTAGCCAGGCGTGGTGGTGCACGCCTGTAGTCCCAGCTACTCGGGAGGCTGAGGCAGGAGAATCACTTGAACCCGGGAAGCAGAGGTTGAAGTTAGCCAAGATCACGCCACTGCACTACAGCCTGGGCAACAGAGTGAGACTCCATCTCACACACACACACACACACACACAAAAGAAAAGAGGAAAAAATCTGGCCAGGCGTGGTGGCTCACCCCTGTAGTCACAGAACTTTGGGAGGCTGAGGCTGGAGGATCACTTGAGCCCAGGAGTTTGGGATGAGCCTGGGCAACATAGGGAGACTCCATCTCTACCAATT
The DNA here is from genome assembly GCF_049350105.2 of Macaca mulatta. Taxonomy (NCBI): domain Eukaryota; kingdom Metazoa; phylum Chordata; class Mammalia; order Primates; family Cercopithecidae; genus Macaca; species Macaca mulatta. Next base: position 148,365,983 of record NC_133410.1, on the reverse strand, counting down.
TTTTTTTTTTTTTAAATTAGCTGGGCCTGGTGGCATGCACCTGTGGTCCCAGCTACTTGAGGGGCTGAGGTTGGCGGATCACTTGAGCCCAGGAGGTCGAGGCTGCAGTGAGCCAGGAGAGGAATGGAACAGATTCTCTCCACAGTCCTCACAAGAAATCAACACTGCTGATACTTCCAGCCTCCAGAACTGTGAGACAATACGTTTCTGTTTTTTATGCCACCCAATTTATGGTACTTTGTTCCTGTAGCCTAGGAAATTAATACAAGAGGGAAGACAAAAATTGGGTAGGCAACCTGCAGTCTCTGACACATCTATTTAAAAAAATAGGGTTTATAATCATTCTCAGCAAACTACTGCAAGGACAGAAAACCAAACATCACATGTTCTCACTCATAGGTGGGAATTGAACAATGAGAACGCTTGGACACAGGGTGGGGAACATCACACACTGGGGCCTGTCGTGGGGTGAGGGGACGGGGGAGGGATAGCCTTAGGAGATATACCTAATGTAAATGACGAGTTAATGGGTGCAGCACACCAACATGGCACATGTATACATGTGTAACAAACCTGCACGTTGTGCACGTATGCCCTAGAACTTAAAGAATAATAATAATAAATAGGGTTTATATTTAGAGCAGGTTTAGGGTCACAGAAAAATGGAACAGAAACCATCGAGTTCCCACAGAGCCCCTGCCCATCCACACACACACACAGCCTCCCTCACTATGTACATTTATTACATTTGATAAACCTACATTGAGACATCATAATTATCCAGTCCATAGGTAACATTCACTTGTGTGTGTGTGTGTGTGTGTGACAGAGAGACAGGGTCTCACTATGTCCCACAGGCTGGAGTGCAGTAGAACAATCTCAGCTCACTGCAACCTCTGCTTCCCAGGTTCAAGTGATTTTCCTGCCTCAGCCACCCAAGTAGCTGGGATTATAGGCGCCTGCCACCACGCCTGGCTAATTTTTGTATTTTTAGTAGAGACTAGGTTTCACCATGTTGGCCAAGCTGGTCTTGAACTCCCAACCTCAAGTGAGCTGCCCGCGTGGGTCTCCCAAAGTGCTAGGATTACAGGCGTGAGCCACCGCATCTGGCCAAGAATTCTTGTATTATCTCAGGCAAGGTTAGTCTTTATAGTTATGACACAAAACTATAATCATGGAAAAGACTACTAAGTTTCACTACATTAAAATTATTTTCATGCCAAAAACCATTAGGAGCAATGCCATTTGGCAAAAAACAAACTAGAAAAAAAAAATAAAACTCTTATCACTAACTTTCCCAAAATACTCAGTATCCCTACAAAAAGAAAAAAAAAAAAAAAAAAAAAAAAACCCTGACAGAATATGAAGACAATTCAACAGAAAACGAAATATAAACATTAAATATAAAGATGCTCAACCCTATTCATAAGATAAATGCCAGTTAAAACCACAGTGAGATATCAGTTTTCACCTATTAATGTTCCAAATGTCAAAACCTTTGATAATAGACTGTGTTGTGAGTGTGTGAGGAAACAGGCATGCTTTTTATTAGCAGTGCAACCTCGGAGGAGGGCGATTAGAAATCCAAATTGCAAATGCATTTACCTTTCATCTAGCAATGTCACTTCTGGGAATTTTCCCTTTGTATATACTCACACATTTGAGAAATGACTTACGTAAAAGGATATTCATTTTGGTAATGCTTGTAATAGCAAGATTTGAAACAACCTAAATGTTCATCAATAGAGGGCTGTCTAAATAACGGCCAACTAAAGGAACTCCATGATGCCTAAAAGAGAATGATGAAGCTTACATATTTTAACATTAATTCATCTCCAGGGTATATTGTTATGTGAAGAAACACACCAAATTCAGGGGCTGGGTGTGGTGGCTGGTGCCTGTAATCCCAGCGTGGGAATCAGGGCAGGAGGCCAAGGTGAAAGGATCACTTGAGCCCAGGAGTTCCAGAACAGCCTGGGTAAGATGGCAAAACCCTGTCTCTACAAAAAGTACAAAAAATTAGCTGGGTGTTGTGGCACGCACCCGTAGTCCCAGCTACTTGGTAGGCTGAGGTGGGAGGATTGCTTTAGCACGGGAGATGGAGGCTGCAGTGAGCCGAGATCACACCACTGCACTCCAGCGTAGGTGACAGATTGAGATCGTCTCAAAACAAAAATGAAAACAAACAAACAAAACTTTATGGTACTGGTTCCTTGTGATAAGAACTGGGGAGCTGGGAGAAAGAATGGGAAGGAGAATTCACCATTTACTCTTTTGTGAATGGTCCAAATATTGAACCATGTGAATGTATTTCCTATACAAAAATTTAACTTAAAAAAAGGAGTCCCATTACTGATCACATTTTATTGAAACATGGAACTCTCCATTTCCAGCAAGATTAATAATGAGTTGAGAAGTAATAAAATGGCTCCATATACTCTGTTAAGTCTATGGAATGAAAAACCAAAACAAAAGTTGTTTTCATAATTTGAAGAATGTTCTGGGACTCAAAGAAAAATATACAGAATCTTCTATAATTAAATTACTCAGAACAAGAAAAATATCAAAAAGCTTAGGATATAAAACTTAAATAATTTCAAATGACAAGTTTCATCTGACTCAAAACACTTTGAAAAACATGTATGAAAATAGCATCACAGGAATCAAACTTTTGATAAAGGCGAATTAAAGCAATGTAATAATCTAAAGAATAAAACCAAAGGCTGACTTTTTAAAAAAACATTTGGCCACATACATGAGTGCAACTAGTAGCCCTAGAAAAGAATACTGACTGTTTCATGCAATGAAATTCCTGACCTTGGTCTTTAACTCCTGGGGATCTTAGTTCTAAAGTGCCTCAAATCCATATTTTTTTCTGCCAGTGTTCCAGTTAAAGCTCTTTCTTCTAGGCTATTTCAGTAAGCTGTCACCATGACTTCATCCCCTCATATCTTTCCCATTGCCGCTGGAATTTATAGCATAAATCTAATGGTCTCACTACCTTGCAAAATGCTTTCATAAGTTACCCATTGCCTAAATAGTAAAGTTCAAATGTTTTTGTGTGACTGTCTTCTTTTTTTGCTCCCCTTCCCCCAAAATACCTTCTCTCCTAAATGTGGAAATTGCTTATTTTATCTTTTTTGGCTATTGGTCTTGGGTGGACACCTGGCTCTTGCCAGGCCAATTAACAGTCTATGCTGGAAATTTCAACTTTGGGACTGAGAGTTCATCTCTCTTTGGATGCCTGCAGCATCCAAAAGTTCAGAAGTACTCAGTGGCTATGTTTTCTGCTAATTAAACCTAAAAATTGGAAAAGTCTAGTTATAAAAGAAAGAGAAAATGAAGATGTGCAGAGAAGCTGGACCCAGAGTTGGGAAATTGTGTGCTCAATCCCAGCTCTTCGAGTCCAGTCACATCCTTGTCTTCAAGTCCAGCGAGACAAGTCCGACTCCTTACATTAAAATCCCCGTTACAGGCTGGTTCAGACTGAGTTTCAGATACTGCACCTAAGTCAGTCCTAATCCCACTGCATATGGCAACTTGGCAGTTTAACCACAATCTACCTTGCTAGCTTCACTTCCATGTTCTGACCACACCTCCATTCTATCACATACTCACACTGACCTAGCAGTCATTCCCCTCAAATTCAACTCCACTCTTGAGCCCTGCAGTGCATTCACCTGGGATGACTTTCTTCCTTCTCCTTTACATGGAGAATGCCTCACATTTACCCTGAGATGCTGCAAAAATGCTTCCACTCATTGTGAAGCTTTTTGATTATCTACTGCTCCCATATCCAAGTCAAAAGACCACTCCATTCTCTGTGGTTCATTGTCCTTTGTAGATGCTTCTTTGATTACACTGATCACATTATATTGTAGAATTCCCATTTGTTCATATACTGTTTTTTAAGTTCTTCAAGGACAGTGTCTATGTAGCTCCACTAACACAAATAGAGAACACATGACCCATACTTCTTAAATGTTTGATAAATCAGGTTATTCCAACAAATCAAATGCATTCCCCCTTGCCACACGGGCTGTAGCAAATGTGCTCCCAAAAGACATGACCAACTTCTTAATATCTGATTAAGAAAGCAGTCTTTCATGAATAATGTCAATTTTGTGTTTGAACACAACAAGGGTAACTTATACGTAAAATAAACTGACCAGGGGAAGCAGAATCAACATCAGAGCCCCCCACATCCCTAATCCTATGGGGTCTAAATCAGTAACTACAATCTTATACCTGAGATGTTGTTCGTTCTCTTTTCTTATACTTTTTATACTTATTCATTCTGTTAAATGCTTTTACCTCTAAATACACATCAACCCCACTTGCACCATTTGCTTTTTGCACCGAAGTATTCTAAAAAAAAGTTGGATTACTAAACCACACAAATGCAAAAGCTATGTTATCAGCTAATTTTAATACTCTGTTAAGTTTTTTTCCTGAAGTTCTTGTATACATTTAACCTCAAATGTACACAAGAAAATAAATTTCCAATGGGTTGCAGGCTTTTTGTTGTTTTTAAGTGTATCAGATATATAACATTATCTGGAAACCAGGAGGAAAAAAAGATTGTTTTATTTTATACTCTACCCAGTAACAAAACAAAGGAAATAGAACACAATTTCTTTGTGGCTAAGCTGGTTTATTGAACTTCATGGGGGAAATGTAACAGTGACACTATTCCACAACAAAATTATTTAACTTTAGATTTCATGAGGAAACATGTATTTGCAATATACTTTCAATAATGCATTGTTATTAACAGCTAACTACATTAGATTCTGGGGTAGTTTCCTTTGGTATTCTCAAATTAAGACTTTTCCAAAACATGTCTGATATTTTAATTATTTTCAATTAAAGGTCATAGTTAAAATAAATTCTGCAGATTTTTAAAATGTGTGATTTTTTCCTTAAAAATTAATAATTAGTTGTTAGATAGCTATCATTTTGGAAGTGATTTGCAACAGGCAATGAACTGTTTTATAAATATTTTAAGATATTGAAAGCTTTATCCCCATTCAACTGGTAGGTTCTTTTTAAAAATAAAAACATACATATAAAAAATTAAAACAAATTGTTACAAATGAGATACAAATATTTTAAAACTAATAAATATTAAAGTTAAAAAATAAGTCCTTTCACAGAACTGTGAAGGATACTACTAATTCCTTACAAAAAGAAATAAAGTTACTCTTTTTAAAACCATAATAACAGTAATAAAAAACCATAAATGTGCTTGGAAAGTCTATAAACTTTCTTCCCCAACTTTAGAAAATATTTTGAAAAGCAATAAACAGATTCCCTTCTTTAAAAAAAAAAAGTTGTTACATCCATCACAGTTACTACAGCTGTCACTGTTTTATTACAAAAATAGTTATAAATCAAGGTTAATTTCGATACAAGTAAAACAATTTTTAATTTTTAATTCCAGCATGATTAACAAAAATGATCTCCCTAAATGCAAATAAAGCCAATTTGAGTTCTAATACTTAAAATGGAATAATCACTTCCTATAATTATTATTTTCAGTTAGTTCATTTAATAGAATTACCTTGTCTTTATATTTAAATTATCCAGTTAGGACCACCATGATGATTAAACAAAAATCTTAAACTAGATTAGATTACATTTTTAATTGATTTCCCACATTCTGAAAATATTTTAAGTACAATAATCTTTTGGCTTAATTTCCTCCAAAATTATTAAGGACAGCAATCTATCAAAATTAGTGAATGTGAACACTTCGGTTAAAAGTCATGGCTTACATTCCATTTACGTAAATAGTTTAATATGTAAGCTTGCTATATTTTATGTGCAAAGATTTAAATTCAAAATAAAAGTATTTAGGTTAAAAAACTTTTTGAAATATTATTTCCATCACTGAAGGACAGACATTTTTCAATATCTAATTTATTTTTCAGACTGAGGAGGAACAGCTTCTTGTGACCATAAAATTTAGATATCTTAAAAATTGATACAACACAATACTATTACAGAAATACATGTAGACTAATAGCAATTAGAGTTGTGCCTTCACAGCTACAATCCAAATGCAAGTTCATTTGTTAACTTGGCAGTTGTAATTAAATTTATTGGAGTTGAAGGGAGAGCAAGAGATACCATACCAGACACACCGCTTGAAATTACTAAAGGCCAAGTAAGAATAGGTCTCCTGTGTTAGCTAGAAGCTATGTTTACCTATTTTCCCCCAAGTTACAACTCTTCATATGCTTTCAGTTAGTTTTACACTGTTTAAATATACCAAAATAAAATATAAAGCACCTATGTCACTTTATTTGCCTTAAAATCTGACTTATTTTTGCATATTTTAATAGGATTTAGTAAGAAAGCAATTTGACCAGGTATGGTGGCTCACACCTGTAATCCCAGCACTTTGGGAAGCTGAGGTGGGTGGATCATGAGGTCAAGAGATTGAGAACATCCTGATCAACATGGTGAAACCCTGTCTATACTAAAAATACAAAATTTAGCTGGGCGTGGTAGCACACGCCTGTAGTCCCAGCTACCCGGGAGGCTGAGGCAGGAGAATCACTTGAACCTGGGAGGTGGAGGTTGCAGTGAGCCGAGATCACGCCACTGCACTCCAGCCTGGAGACAGAGCAAGACTCCGTCTCAAAAAAAAAAAAAAAAAAAAGAAAAAGAAACTCAAATAACTCTTTTAAAAATAACAATGATTTTTGTAGATCTGATAAATATTAATTAGAAAATCAAACATCTAGAACTCTTGGAAAAGTCATTCTTTATGGACTGGGAACCAGGAAACATTCTGTGCCTTCTTATCCCACTGGAACTAAAGTGTTAGCTCTAAAACTACCAATAATAACAAAACTAAATATGTTAGTAAAACAAAGGAAGGCCAGATGCAGTGGTGAGTACCTACAGTCCCAGTTACTGGGGAGGTTGAGGTGGGAGGATTGCTTGAGCCCAGGAGCTCAAGGTCAGCCTGGGAAACATAGCAAGACCCTGTCTCTACCAAAAAACAAAAAAAGTACTCTGGGGAGAGGCAAATACCAGTTTTTACCCTATTAAGAACACTTCCCATTTAAAGGACATACTATTAGGTGTGTGCTAAACCTTTAATATTTTATTCCAATCCTAGGAACACAACATGGAACGGTTACTGATTCTTTATTCCATCATGCTCTCGTTTGAAGCTTCCTTCATTGGGCTCTAGATGGAGAGATGTTCAGATTCATCCTATCTTTGCTTCATTTTCAATCTCACCTGAAAACCAACTTTTCCTGTGTTGTCACAGTGACAAACTTAAGTAGATACAAAATACAAAAGTGTGACAATGACAAACAGCAAAGTGTCAAGATGACCCATTACAGTTGAGATTAAATCTTATGACTTATTACTGTCATACTTGAAAAGTATTTCTTTAGCCAAAATTAGGTAATATAATAAAGACTGTTATTTAGCACCAGCACGTCGTTGCAGGCTTTGGTTCAGGCTTCAGGATAATTTCATTATCAGGGGGTTGACTAAGCATTAATGGTTTGTGGCTCTTAAGCTTATGAGCCAAGGTCATAAATATAGCTTCCACGTGGTCATTATCATTGGGGTTTTTAGCAGACGTTTCAAACAAAGGCATACTGTGTGTGTCAGCAAATTTTTGTGCCAAGTCTGTGGGTACCTGAATGGCACTTCTCAAATCACATTTATTTCCAACAAGAATCCGTGGTATATCATTGGCTAGCAAATGTTGCTTGCATTCTTCTATCCAAGATGGTAGGCTATGAAAACTAGCCATGTTGGTCATATCATACACGAAGACAACAGCATGTACATTTCTGTAGTAGTGCTGAACCATGCTCTTTCTGAATCGTTCTTGTCCTGCTGTGTCCCATAGCTGGATCTAAAAATGGGAAGAAAAAGAAGAAAACTGAAAATCTCATTCAAATTATACATATCAAGAAATGTAATCATCTTGCACTGTCTTTATTATCTCGTCACTTAAAATATTTTGATTTCTCCCTTCCATAATGTCTTTTCAGTGTTACCTATGGGATCCAGACTTCATGATACCAGTTACCTCATAATTAAATTATAATACAAGTGTCGGAACAAATATTTCAATACAGGATTTTCTAAATTTCTGAAAGTCCAATTTGTTTAAATAAAATTATACCTCAAAATTTTATTTTAAAATGTTGAGAAAAATATATCAGGTGTTAACATGTTAAGCATTTAGTTCCTGTAAATTTGGTTACTATATACTCCTCTTTACCTTTCACTAGTCTAATTTAAAATATTAAACCTAGGAAAGATGTTGTTATGAGATCCAGCCTCCAAACAAACATACATGTATGTGTATGTCTATGAAATCCAGGCCCCCTTGAAAATTTAAGAAGGCTAGAAAAAAAGCAAGAATAAAAACACTCAACATACAATTAAAATGCTTAAAACTATAGATGTCAAAACTTACTACAAAGCTACAGTAATCAAGACTGTGAAACTGGCCTAAGATTAAACACATAAATCAATGGAACAGAACTGTGGATCCAGAAATGAACCCATGTATCTATAGTCAACTGATTTTTAACAAGATTACCAAAACAATGCAACAGCAGGAAAGATTAGTCATTTCAATAAATGGTGCTGGACAACATGCAAAAAATGAGGCTGGATCCCTACCTCACACCATATATAAAAACTTAACTCAAAATGGATCAAAGACCTAAATTTAAGAGCTAAAACTTTATAACTCTTTGTAACCCTGAATTAGGCAATGGTTTCTTAGATATGATATCTAAAGCACAAGCAACCAAAGAAAAAAATAAACTGGACTTCATCAAAATTAAAAATATTTGTGCAGCCAAGTATGGTGGCTCAGCACTTTGGGAGTCCAAGGCATCAGGGTCACCTGAACCCAGGAGTTTAAGACCAGCCTGAACAAATAAAATTGGAGGGTGGAGCAAGATGGCAGAATAGAAAGCTCCACCTATCATGCCCCCAACTCCCCGACAAGGACACCAAGTTAGTAACTATCTACACAGGAAAAACAAAAACAAAACAAAACAAAAAAAACAACTTCATTAGAACCAAAAATCAGGTGAGCACTCATAGTACCTAGTTTTAACTTCATACTGCTGAAAAAGGAACTGAAGAGATAGAAAAAACAGTCCTGAATTGCCAACACCCACTCCCCGCACCCCCAGCAGCAGCGGTGTGGTACAGAGAGCTTCTCTGGGCACTGGGAAAAAGAGAACACAGCAACTGTGAGGCACTGAACTCAGTTCTGTCTTGTTAGAGCAAAAAGGAAAACCGGCCAAACTCAGCTGATGTCTACCCACAGAGGGAACATTTAACCCAGCCCCAGCCAAAGGGGAACCACCAATCCCAGCAGTCCAAACATGAGTTCCCACAAACCTTGCCTTCTGTGTCTCCAAGTAAACTTGAAAGGCAGTCTAGGCCAAAAGCATTGCAATTCTGAGGCAAGTCTTAGTGCTAAACTAGGCCTAGAGACAGTGGACTGAGGCAGGCAGGAGACATACTAAGACTCCAGCTGGGGCAGCCAAGGGAGTGCTGCCATCACCCCTTCCCTAACCCCAGGCTGCACAGCTTACAGCTCCAAAAAAGACCACTTCCTTCCATTTGAGGAGGAGAGGAGAGATGAGAGGACAGGACAGGAGAGGGAAGAGTGGGGACGACACTGTCTTGATCTTAGATACCAGCTCAGCCATAGCAGGATAGGGCACTGGTCAGTTGTGAGGTCCTCATTCCAGGCCTTAGCTCCTGGATGACATTTCTAAATACATCTTGGGCAGAAGGGAACCTGCTGCCTTGAAGGAAAAAACCCAATCCTGGCAGCATTCATCACTGCTAAATGAAGAGCCCCTGGGCCCTGAAAAACCAGCAGCCATACCCAGGCACTACATTGACAGCCTTGGGTGAACCTCTGAGACTTGCTGGCTGCAAGTGAGACTCAGCACGTAATTAGCTGTGGCGGCTATAGGGCAAAACTCCTGCTTGAGAAAAGCAGAGGCAAAAGTAAAGGGGACTTTGTCTTGTACCTTAAGTACCAGCATGGCCACAGGGGGGCCTGTGGGGTCCCAGATTTCAGGACTTGACTCTTGGACAGCATTTTTGGACCTGCCCTGGGCCAGAGGGGACCCCACTACTCTGAAGGGTAAGGCCCAGACCAGGCAGCATTCATGACAACCTGACTTAAGAGCCCTTGGACCTTAAGGGAACACTGGTGGTAGTCTGGCAGTACTCCTCATGGCCTGGGGTGGCAGTGGCTACAGGTGGGAAGCTCCTCTCTTTGGAAAGGGGAGGGAAGAGTGGGAAGGACTGTGTCATGCAGTTTGAGTGCCAGCTCAGCCACAGTACAACAGAACACCAAGTAGACTTCTAAGATTTTTAACTCTAGTCCCTGACTTCTGGAAGGCACTTCTGGACCAATCCAAGACTTCGGGAAACTTGCCACGCTGAAGAGATGGACACAGGCCTGGCTGGCTTTGCCACCTGCTGATTGCAGAGTCCTAGGGCCTTGAGTAAACACAGGCAGTAGCAAGGGAGTGGTTACAGCAGGCCTTGGGTGAGACACATTGCTATGTTGGCTTCAGGTCTAGTACAGTCTAGACCTAGTGCAGAGGCAAAAGTAAAGGAGACTTTGACCTAGTGCAGTCATAGTGGTGGTGGTCACAGGGGTGATTGTGTCACTCCACTCTCAGTATTAGGTGGCTCAGAACAGAGAGAGAGAAAGAGAGACTTTGTATGTTTGGAAGAAAGGGAAGGGAGCAAGCGTCTCTGCCTGGTTGAGAATTCTCCTGGATGTTGTCTAAGACCATCAAGGTGGTACCCCTACAAGTCTTCAAGAACCACAGTGTTACTGGGCTTAGGGTAACGCTTAAGGCAGATACAGCTTAGATCATGACACTTAAGTCCTTTCAAATGTCTGAAAAGCCTTCCCAAGAAGGACAGCTACAAATAAGCCCAGACAGTGAAGACCTAACCCTTCATTGTCCAGACACAGAAGAATATCTACTAGCATCGACACCATCCAGGAAAACATGACCTCACCAAATAAACTAAATAAGGCACCAGGGACCAATCCTGGAGAAACACATATGTGACCTTTCAGAAGAGGATTCAAAAGAGCTGTTTTGAAGAAACTCAAGATAACACAGAGAAGGAATTCAGAACACTACCAGATAAATTCAATGAAGAGATTCTTGAAGAATGCATCAGAGTCCTTTAACAGCAGAACTGATCAAGCAGAAGAAAGAATAAGCAAGCTTGAAGACAGGCTAATTGAAAATACACAGAAGAGACAAAAGAAAAAAAGAATAAAAAACAAGGAAGCATGCCTGCAGGATCTAGAAAATAGCCTCAAAAGGGCAAATCTAAGAGCTACTGGCCTTAAAGAGAAGGTAGAGAAAGAGACAGAGATAGAAAGTTTATTCAAAGGGATAATACAAAAAACTTCCCAAACCTAGAATAATATATCAAAATTCAAGTATAAGAAAGTTATAGAACGCCAAACAGATTTAACCCAAAGAAGACTACCTGAAGGCATTTAATAATCAAACTCCCAAAGGTCAAGAATAAAGAAAGGATCCTAAAAGCAGCAAGAGAAAAGAAACAACATACAATGGAGCTCCAATAGGTCTGGTAGCAGATGTTTCAGTGGAAACCTTACAGGCCAGGACAGACTGGCATGATATATTTCCAACTGCTGAAGAAAAAAACCTTTTACCCTAGAATAGTATATCTGGCAAAAATATCATTCAAACATGAAGGAGAAATACTTTCCCAGACAAACAAAAGCTGAGGGGTTTGATCAATACCAGACCTCTGCTACAAGAAATGCTAAAGGCAGCACTTCAATCAGAAAGAAAAGGACATTAATGAGCAATATATAATCACTCAAAGATACAAAATTCACTGGTAATAATAAGTACACAGAAAAACACGGAATATTATAACACTGTAACTGTGGCGTGTAAACTACTCTTATCCTAAGTAGAAAGACTAAATGATGAACCAATCAAAAATAGTAACTATGATGACTTTTCAAGACATAATCAATACAATAAGATATAAACAGAAACAAGAAAAAGTTAAAAAGTGGGAAGGATGATGTTAAGGCATACGGTTTCTATTAGTTTTTTGTTTGTTTATATAAAGAGTGTTAACCTGTTATCAGGTGATATGGTTTGACTGTGTCCCCACCCAAATCTCATCTTGAATTCCCATGTGTTGTGGGAGGGACCCTGTGGGAGGTAACTGAATCATGGGGGCAAGTATTTCCTGTGCTGTTGTCATGACAGCGAGTAAGTCCCAAGAGATCTGATGGTTTTAAAAAGGGGAGTTCCCTGCACCAGCTCTCTTCTCTTGTCTGCTGCCATGTGAGACATGCTTTTCACCTTTTGCCTTGATTGTAAAGGCCTCCCCAGCCACATGGAACTGTAAGTCCAATAAACTTGTTTCTTTTTTAAATTGCTCAGTCTCAGGTCTTTATTAGCACCATAAAAAATGGACTAATACATCAGGTTAAAATAATGGGTTATAAGATAGTATTTGCAAGCATCATGGTAACCTCAAGCCAAAAAATATACAATGGATACACAAATAATAAAAAGCAAGAAACTAAATCATATCACTGGAGAAAATTACCTTCACTGGAGGAAGACAGGAAGGAAAGAAAGAAGGAAGGAAGAGAAGACTATAAAACAACCAGAAAACAAATAACAAAATAACAGAAGTAAAATAAAATACCTAGGGATTAACCAAAGAAGTTAAAGATCTCTACAATGAAAACTATAAAACATTGATGAAAGAAATTAAGGCGTACACACACAAGAATGGAAAAATATTCCATGTCAATGGATTGGAAAAATCAATATTGTTAAAAAATGTCCATAGTACCAGATTAATTTACAGACTCAATGCAATCTCTATTAAAATACCAGTGACATTCTTCACAGAAATAGAAAAAACAATCCCAAAATTTATATGGAACCACAAAAGACTCAGAATAACTCAAACTCTCCTAAGCAAAAAGAACAAAACTGGAGGAATCACATTACCTACCTTCAAATTGTACTTCAGATCTGTAGTAACCAAAACAGCACGATACTGGCATAAACACAGACCTGCAGACCAATGCAACAGAATAGAGAATGCAGACACAAATCCACACACCTACAGTGAACTAATTTTTGACAAAGTTGCCAAGAACACACTGGGGAAAAGACAGTCTCTTCAATAAATGGTGCTGGCAAAACTGGGTATTCACATGTAAAAGAATGAAACTAGACCCCTATCTGTCGCCATATACAAAAATCAAATCAAAATGCATTAAAGGCTTAAATCTAAGACCTCAAACTATGAAACTACTACAAGAAAATATTGGGGAAAATCTTCTCCTGAAGATTTGCCCACTGGTCTGGGCAAAGAGTTCTTAAGCATTACCCCACAAGCACAGACAACCAAAGCAAACATGGACAGTGGAATCACATCAAGTTAAAAAGCTGCTGCGCAGCAAAGTAAACAAAAAAGTGAAGAGACAACCCACAGAATGGAAGAAAATATTTGCAAACTACCCCTCTGATAAGGGATTAATAACCAGAATATATTAGGAGCTCAAATTCTATAGCAAAAAAATCTAATAATCTAATAAAAAATGCGCGAAAGATTTGAACAGACATTTCTCAAAAGAAGACATACAAATGGCAAACAGGTATACGAGAAGGTGCTCAACACCAACAATCATCAGAGAGATACAAATCAAAACTACCATGAGATATCATCTCATTCCAGTTACAATGGCTTGTATCTAAAAGACAGGCAATGACAAATGCTGGGGAGGATGTAGAGAAAAGGGAACCCTCCTACACTGTTGGTGGGAATGTAAATTAGTACAACCACTATGGAGAACAGTTTGGAAGTCCCTCAAAAAACTCAAAATGGAGCTACCATATGATCCAGCAATCCCACTGCTGGGTATATACCACAAAGAAAGGAAATTAGTATATCAAAGAGATATCTGGACTCTTATGTTTTTTGCAGCACTATTTATAACAGCTAAGATCTGGAAGCAACCTAAATGTCCAACAACAGATGAATATATAAAGAAAATGTGGTACATATGCACAATGGAGTACTATTCAGCCACAAAAAAAGAATGAGATCCAGTCATTTCCAACATCATAGATGGAACTGGAGATCATTATGTTAAATGAAATAAGCCAAACACAGAAAGACAAACATCACATGTTCTCACTTATTTGTGGGATCTAAAAATCAAATCAATTGACTTTATGAACATAGAGAGTAGAAAGATGGTTACCAGAGGCTGGGAAAGGTAGTGGGGTTTCAGGGTAGGGGAGATGGGGATGGTTAATGGGTACAAAAAAAATAGAAAGTATGAATAAGACCTACTATTTGATAGGCAATAGGATGACTATAGTCAATAATAATTGTATATTTTTTAATAACTTAATGTAATTGTTTTTTGTTTTTTTTTGAGACAGGACATTGCTCTATTGCCTAGGCTGGAGTGCAGCAGCACGATCTCAGCTCACTGCTGCCTCGACCTCCTGGGCTCAAGGAATCCTCCTGCCTCAGTCACCTGAGTAGCTGGGACTACAGGTGCGAGCCAATATACCCGGCTAATTTTTTTATTTTTTTGTAGAGATGGGTTTTTGCCATGTTGGCCAGCTGGTCTAAACTCCTCAGCTCAAGCGACCTGCCTGCTTCAGCCTCCCAAAGTGCTGGGATTACAGGCATGACCCACTGCATCTGACCTGAATTGTTTGTAACTCAAAGGATAAATACTTGAGGGAATGAACACCCCATTCTCCATGATGGGCTTATTTCACATTGCATGCCTGTATCAAAACATATAATGTACCTGATAAATATATACACCTATTATGTATCCACAAAAACTTTTTAAAAATTTTTAAAAATGAAATCAAAATATTCCATTAAAAAAAAAAAAAAAACCAGTCTGAACAACATAGGGAGACCCTGTCTCTTAAAAAAAAAAAAAAAAAAAAAAAATACCGGGGGTGGGTGGAGGGCCAGGCACAGTGGCTCGTTCCTGTAATTCCAGCACTTTGGAAGGCCAAGGCAGGCGGATCACATGAGTCCAGGAGTTCATGGCCAGCCTGGCCAACATGGTGAAACCCCATCTCTACTAATAATACAAAAATCAGCCAGGTGTGGTGGCAGGTGTCTGTAGTCCCAGCTACTCGGGAGGTTGAGGTGGGAGAATCACTTGAGCCTGGGAGACAGAGGCTGCAGTGAGCTGAGATCATGCCACTGCACTGCAGTCTGGGCGACAGAGCAAGACCCTGTCTCAAAAAAAAAAAAAAAAAAAGGTTTGTGCTTCTAAGGACACTATCAAAGTGAAGAGACAACTCACAGAATGGGAGAAAATATCTGCAAATAAAATATATCTGAGACCAGACATGATGGCTCACGCCTGTAATCCCAGCGCTTTGGGAGGCTGAGGCGGGCAGACTGTCTGAGTTCAGGAGTTCCTTAAGACCAGCCTGGTCAACAGGGCGAAACCCCGTCTCTACCAACAATACAAAAAATTAGCAGGGCATGGTGCATGTGCCTGTAGTCCCAGCTACTTGGGAGTCTGAGGCACAAGACTCGCTTGAACCCGGGAGGTGGAGGTTGCAGTGAGCTGAGCACTGCACTCTAGCCTGGGTGACAGAACAAGACTATGTCTCAAAAACAAAAAACAAAACAAAAAACAAACAAACAAAAAAGGAAAAGACCCTTGAAATTCTATATTTAGCATTTAGAAAGATATTTTGGTAATAAATTGGATGACCTATATAAAAGCTATCCAAGGGAACTAGAGCTGATTTTTTTCTCTTTTAATAACATTTTCTGTAACTCAGATGTTCAAGCATCACTTCATTAATGAAAAATGACTTATGTTTTAAGCAAATTATATTCACAAGATAAAAAATAAAAAGCACACAAAAAGGAAATATACCAAAATATTAACAATGCTTGTTTCCAAGGTGACTTCTCCCTTTATTTCTACTTTTCTATTTTCCTTAACAGACATGCATGTCATTTATAAAAACAAACTAAAAAAAAAAAAAAAAATGATTACACAGAATTTAGACCTGCCTCAAAGAACTGTGGATGTCCTCAAGAAATGTAAGCAGTAATGATAAATGTTAACCCCAGGCCGGGTGCAATGACTCACACCTGTAATCCCAGCACTTAGGGAGCCTGAGGTGGGAGGATTACTTGAGCTCAGGAGTTTGAAACCAGCTTGGGCAACACAGTGAGATCCTGTCTCTACCAGCTTGGGCAACACAGTGAGACCTTGTCTCTACTTTGTTTCTACCAGTAAGACTCTGTCTCTTAAAAAAAAAAAAAAAAAAAGTGAGCTGGGAGTGGTGGCATGCACCTGTGTTTCCAGTTACTTAGGAGGCTGAGGTAGGAGGATCACTTGAGCCCAGGAGATCAAGGCTGCAGTGAGCCATAATCGTGCCACTGCACTCTAGCCTGGGCGACAGAGTGAGACCTTGTCTCCAAAAAAAAAGAAGTTTTAACCTTAAGAAAACCCTTTGTTTTTAGATGAGACTGACTAAACAATATTCCTCTTCCTATTCCCTATTTAATAAATGGTGCTGGGAAAACTGGCTAGCCATATGTAGAAAGCTGAAACTAGATCCCTTCCTTACACCTTACAGAAAAGTTAATTCAAGATGGATTAAAGACTTAAATGTTAGACCTAAAACCATAAAAACCCTAGAAGAAAACCTAAGCAATACCATTCAGGACATAGGCATGGGCAAGGACTTCACTACTAAAACACCAAAAGCAAAAGCCAAAATAGACCAATGGGATCTAATTAAACTAAAGAGCTTCTGCACAGCAAAAGAAACTACCATCAGAGTGAAAAGGCAACTTACAGAATGGGAGAAAATTTTTGCAATCTACGCATCTGACAAAGGGCTAATATCCAGAATCTACAAAGAAACAAATTTACAAGAAAAAATCAAACAATCCCATCAAAAAGCGGGCAAAGGATATGAACAGACACTTCTCAAAAGAAGACATTTAAGCAGCCAACAGACACATGAAAAAATGCTCATCATCACTGGCCATCAGAGAAATGCAAATCAAAACCACAATGAGATACCATCTCACACCAGTTAGAATGGTGATCATTAAAAAGTCAGGAAACAACAGATGCTGGAAAGGATGTGAAGAAATAGGAACACTTTTACACTGTTGGTGGGACTATAAACTAGTTCAACCATTGTGGACGACAGTGTGGTCATTCCTCAAGGATCCAGAACTAGAAATACCATCTGACCCAGCCATCCTATTACCGGGTATATCCTCAAAGGATTATAAATCATGCTACTATAAAGACACATGCATACATATGTTTATTGCGGCACTATTCACAATAGCAAAGACTTGGAACCAACCCAAATGTCCATCAATGATAGACTGGATTAAGAAAATGTGGCACATATACCCCATGGAATTATGCAGCCATAAAAAAGGATGAGTTCATGTCCTTTGTAGGGACATGGATGAAGCTGGAAACCATCATTCAGAGCAAACTATTGCAAGGACAGAAAACCAACACCACATGTTCTCATAGATGGGAACTGAACAATGAGAACACTTGGACACAGGGTGGGGAACATCAAACACCGGGGTCTGTCGTGGGGTTGGGGGAGAGGGAAGGGATAGCATTAGGAGAAATACCTAATGTAAATGACGAATTAATGGGTGCAGCACACCAACATGGCACATGTATACATATGTAACAAACCTGCACATTGTGCACATGTACCCTAGAACGTAAAGTATAATAAATAAAACAAAAACAAAAAAACAATATTCCTCTTCCCATCAATCCTGTTCAAAATTCTATGCTTTCTAATCATATCAAGTCTTCCAGAACAGAGAGGTATGAAATTACCCCTTTTTTCTTTTTATTTTTTTGAGACGGGGTCTCACTCAGCTCCCCCAGGCTGGAATGCAGTGGCACAATCATGGATCATTGCAGCCTCCACTTACTAGGCTCAATCTTCCTGCCTCAGCCTCCCGAGTAGCTGGGACCACAGGCGAGTGTCACCAGGCCCAGCTATGTTTTTAATTTTTTGTAAAGACTGGGGCGGGGGGTCTCACTAGGTTGCCCAGGCTGGTCTCAAACTCCTGGGCTCAAGTGATCCTCCTGCCTTGGCCTTCCAAAGCTTTGGGATTATAGTCATGAGCCATCATGCCCAGCCTGACATAACTCTTTACACTTTACTGGAGACCCATAAAAGTAACTAATAATTGATGAGGCATTTACAAAGGAATATTTAAAAAGAAGCTTCAAAATTTCTCCTACGGAATAACTAAATGATGGGAAGGCTTAGGGCTACTGCTGCCTGCTGCCTTCCAGGCCTGCACACTGAGATGAGGAGACAGGAAAGGAGCAGCGAGAGACCCAGCCATTACAGGACAGGACAACTGATTAAAAACTGTTGGCCATAAAAGGCTAGAGAAAACTTTGAAGGAGACAGACAGACAGTAGGCAAAAAGCAAAGCCTAGAAAACTCTTGAGGCTTAGCTATGAGTGGAATGGTTTATGATGTTTAAAAAAGAAGAGAAAATGACACTTTTGGACCCAAGGAAGTGAGATGCTTTCATCTGGTAAATGTTAAATTAGGAAATATTTTCAGAGAAATTTTTCCCAATTTAATACTTAAATATCTTAGGAAAAATGGCTAATATGTGCTCACACCAATCTTATTCCCATTTTAAACATTATAAAGACAACATAATATATACTTGGCCAGGCGCGGTGGCTCACGCCTGTCATCCCAGCACTTTGGGAGGCTGAGGTGGGTGGATCACTTGAGGTCAGGAGTTCAAGACCAGCCTGGCCAACATGGTGAAACCCTGTTTCTACTAAAAATACAAAAAAATTAGCCAGGCTTGGTGGCACACGCCTTTAATCCCAGCCACTGGGGAGGATGAAGCAGGAGAATCGCTTGAACCTGGGAGGCAAAGGTTGTGGTGAGCCGACATCGCGCCACTGTACTCCAGCCTGGGCGACAGAGACTCCATCTCAAAAAAAAATATTTTTTATGACAGGGTCTCCCTCTCGCCCAGGCTGGAGTACAGTGGCACAATCTTGGCTCACTGCAACCTCCACCTCCCGTGCTCAAGTAATCCTCCCACCTCAGCCTCCTGAGTAGCTGGGACTACAGGAGTGTGTCATCACACCCAGCTAATTTTTGTGTTTTCTGTAGAGATGGGATTTCTCCATGTTGCCCAGGCTGGTCTTGAATTCCTGGGCTCATCTGATTGGCCTCCCAAAGTGCTGAGGTTACATGCGTGAGCCATGGCGCCTGGCCCAAATTCTTCATTTTAAAGGCAGGATTCCTTTCAAATAGTCACAAAACTTTGTTACTTGTCTTCTTAGGAAGCTAAAATTTATTTATTTTAAAATTTTAACAGGGTTTAAGTGACCACAGACCAATACATGAATTGGCAGCACTCAGAACCAGTAGAGGCTGAGAGAGATTCCAGAAAGCTAAAATTTATTTCAAAGATTTGCCATTTGATTCCGTACACCAGACGCACAAATTTCTACTCCACATACAAAAAGCAAAAAGTTCTCTTGAGATGTTACTAATACCAGTTATGATGTTGTTTTACAACTTAAAATGTTAACAGAAGCTCTTATGTTGTTCTTATATAGATGATCTTTCACGTGAAAGAATAAAAATGTGTTCTTTGAAGAAACAGGGGAGAAGGAAATTTGATCGCTAATTAGGGATGGAAAATTTGGATTAAAACCTTTAACATTTTAAGTCAAGCAAAAAGAGTATTAAATCAATTTAAAGTCAGATCATTTCTCATTTTGGATAATAAAACTACCAAAAGAGCTGTCATGAACAACAATCTACTATTAGGATTTAGCAGTAGCTAGGTTGCCATTTTTGTTAAAACTTGATATTGGAATTTAGAGATTTATGAAGTATTATATAAAGGAAGTATACATATGCATAAATTTTTTTTTTTTTTTGAGATGGAGTCTTACTTTGTCACCCAGGCTGGAGTGCAGTAGCACGATGTCAGCTCATTGCAACCTCTGCCTCCCAGGTTCAAGCGATGACAGGCATGAGCCACCACGCCCGGTCAAAAATTTTTTTTAAATGAAGGATTAATTACAGAATAATAATGGTGATAAGGAAGAGAGCAAGCAGTGAGAGAAAGGACACAGAGGCAAGACCTGTATTCCCAGTACAGTTACCAACTTGTATAACTGATCCAGTCACTCAGCCTTTCAAGAGGCTGTTTTTTTTTTGTTTTTGTTTTTGTTTTTTGAGACGGAGTCTCGCTGTGTCTCCCAGGCTGGAGTGCAGTGGCGTGATATCGGCTCACTGCAAACTCCGCCTCCCGGGTTCACGCCATTCTCCCGCCTCAGCCTCTCAAGTAGCTGGGACTACAGGCGCCCGCCACCATGCCCGGCTAGTTTTTTTTTGTATTTTTAGTAGAGACGGGGTTTCACCATGTTAGCCAGGATAGTCTCGATCTCCTGACCTCGTGATCCACCCGCCTCGGCCTCCCAAAGTGCTGGGATTACAGGCTTGAGCCACCGCGCCCGGCCAAGAGGCTGTTTTAATCTTAAAACCTGGGCTAACTTCTGCAACATTATGGGTTCATCTTTTTTTTTTTCAATTAGTTATTGCCTTAGAGGAAAAAAATACACACAATTTGGAACAGTAATCTTGGTTATCCATCCTCTCTCCCTATTCTTTCACTGTTTTTTTGTTTTGTTTTGTTTTGTTTTTTTCCCATTACCATCTCTCTCCTGAAGGAATAAGCATTTACTCTTAAACTATTATTATTGATTTGGGGCTTAGCACATTCCAAGTACACTCCAGGAACTCTGCTAAATTCTTTACATGCTCTTATTTTAATATATACGACCCTATGTAATAATTACCCAATCTTCAGATGAGAAAATTGAGGTTTAAGTAATTCACCCAAGGCCACAAAATGAGTAAGTCTTAAGGCCAGAATTTAAACCTAGACTACCTGATTCTGTAGAGAATGCATGTTGCTTCTCCAGCCTAACCCTCATTCTCCCTTCTATTAATAGCACCCTATTTTCCTTGGGAATCAGCCCTCCCCTGCTTTCCATTCACATGAACCACTGGCTCCCAGAGAGGGTGTGTGACCTATGTCTGAACAATCAGAGCATCGCACCCCCGCACTCCCTGTCACTACCATAGTTTAGGAAATGGGCATGTAGGACTGTAGTTGGAACTGACAGACAGAGAAATTTACTTCTAGGCTTTTTAGTTACGTGAAACAATAAATTACCTTTTTGCTTAAACTAATTTTCTTAGAGTCCTCACACAGTATCCAAAGCAAGAGATCTTGACCACTGACTCCAGAGAAGTAATTCTCTCTCTTCTCACCACCTCTGAATGTACACACCAATGCTGCCATCTTCATAAGAAGTGATAGAAGAGAATCATAGGCTTCTGAAATCAGGGTGGAAGAACAATAGGAATTCTAACCTGGTTCCTGCGATCCTTCAGATAGTAGGAAGGCCTGGGTCTGTGATAACGTATATTACTTACGCCGTGCCAGCCCCAGGACCAAATCCTAGCAATTCAAAGTCTTTTTCAGACCAAACCCAACTGCCCAAAAGTTTCTGAGCTACGAGATCACAAGATTCCTGAGCATTCTTAAGATACCTTAATTGCTCATATTCTCATTCACTGAATTTCAATGCAAATCAAATCAAGAGAATCAATTTGGTATCTCTCCAACCACCAACACCACATTTTAAGAAATAAAGTATCAATTTGATTCTGTTTTAAGATAGGGTACAAGGTGATTTCATATAATATATTTTTTGACTTATAAACATTAATTTACTTTTAATGAAGATCAACACAGAACAAAAATTAGGATAAGTAACCTAATTGATATTTTATATTTACACAGCATTCACTGAATGTCATCTTCATCATGCTATAAAAAAATTTAACAAAATTTCTACTCTTCTCTCTAGGCATGTTAGCTACATTTTGTTCTATCTGTGCTTCCAAACTTCAACTTCATGTGCATAATTATTTCTCCTGTGTGCCAATCCGGTATTTGTAGCTGCCAATCAGATATTTCCATTTGAAATAGGACCACCTCAATAAACACATGACTAAAACACAATGTTACAGAGCCCGTCCAAATTCGATGTTTCACGTAGTCCCCCGTAGCTCCACTACCTACCTCCCATCACCCAGACTCAACCTCACTCATCTAGTCATCTTCTTTCTCATCACCAAAAGCCAGTCACTGAAGCCTTTGGCTTTATCTTCAAAACACCTCTTTTATCACTCCTTTATTTTCCCCTGTCACCTCAATTCTGGATTTCCAGAGCACCCTATCAACTGATCTCTCTGCCTCTATATATTCAACACTTTTCCCTGAATACTTACTACGTGGTTTAAGAACTGAACTAGGTTGGGCGTGGTGGCTCACACCTGTAATCCCAGCACTTTGGGAGGCCGAGGCAGGCGGATCACGAGGTCAGGAGTTTGAGACCAGACTGGCCAACATGGTGAAACTCTGTCTCTACTAAAAATACAAAAAATTAACCAGGTGTGGTGGCAGGCGCCTGTAATCCCAGCTACTTGGGAGGCTGAGGCAGGAGAATTGCTTGAACCCAGCAGGCGGAGGTTGCAGTGAGCTGAGACCGTGCCACTGCACTCCAGCCTGGGCAACAGAGCAAGACTTTGTCTCAAAAGAAAAAAAAAGGCCGGGCGCGGTGGCTCAAGCCTGTAATCCCAGCACTTTGGGAGGCCGAGACGGGTGGATCACGAGGTCAGGAGATCAAGACCATCCTGGCTAACACGGTGAAACTCCGTCTCTACTAAATACAAAAAACTAGCCGGGCGAGGTGGCGGGCGCCTGTAGTCCCAGCTACTCGGGAGGCTGAGGCAGGAGAATGGCGTGAACCCGGGAGGCAGAGCTTGCAGTGAGCTGAGATCCGGCCACTGCACTCCAGCCTGGGCGACAGAGCGAGACTCTGTCTCAAAAAAAAAAAAAAAAAAAGAAAGAAAAAAAAAACTGAACTAGACATTGGAAGAAGTCTATGAAATTACCAGACATGGATTCTGCCCTGAATAAAACTTAATAAGGGAGGTAAGACAGTTACGTACGAAATGAGATAGAGATCATCTAAACGTTCAGGTAAGTTGCTAAAAAAGTTCATAGAAGGAAGTAGAGTGAAGGTGTGAGGAGACTTTTTTTTTTTCTTAAGAGACAGTGTCTCATTCTCTTGCCCAGGCTGGAGTGCAATGGTGTGATCATGGCTTACTGCAGCCTCCAACTCCTGGGCTCAAGCAATCCTCCTGTCTCAGCCTCCTGAGCAGCTCAGACTACAGGTGCATGCCACTGCACTTGGCTAATTTTTTAAAATTTTTGGTAAAGATGGGGCTTCACTAAGTTGCCCAGGCTGGTCTTGAATTTCTGGGCTCAAGTAATCTTTGGCCTCCCAAAGTGCTGGGATTACAGGTGTGAGCCACTGGAATCCGGCTGGCTGCAAGTTTTGGTTTTTTTGTTTGGTTTTTTTTTTTGAGATGAGATCTGTTCCTAATAGAAACAACCCCATTAAGAAGGGGGCAAAGGACATGAACAGATACATTTCAAAACAAGACATACCCGTGGCCAAAAAGCATATGAAAAAATGCTCAACATCACTAATCATTAGAGAAATGTAAATCAAAACCACAATGAGATACTATCTCGCACCAGTCAGAATGGCTATTATTAAAAAGTCAAAAAATAACATATGCTGGCAAAGTTGCAGAGAAAAGACAACACTGCTGGTGGGAGTGTAAATTAGTTCATCCCCTGCGGAAAGTGGTGTGATTCCTCAAAGAGCTAAAAACAGAATTATCATTTGCCCCGGCAATCCCATTATTGGGTATATACTCAAAGGAACATAAATCATTCTGCCATAAAGACATCTACACACGTATGTTCATTACAGTACTATCTACAATAGCAAAGACATGGAATCAGCCTAAATGCCCATCAATAGTAGACGGGATAAAGACAATGTGGTATATACATACCATGGAACACTATGCAACCATGAAAAGAACAAGATCGTGTCCTTTGCCCCCTTCTTAATGGGGTTGTTTCTGTTGCAACATGGAGCCGGAGGCTATTATCCTAAGCAAACTAATGCAGGAACAGAAAACCAAATACCGCATGGACACAAAGACGGGAACAACACACACTGGAGCCTCCTGAAGGGTGGAAGGTGGGAGGAGGAAGATCAGAAAAAATACCTATTGGTACTATGCTTAATATGTGGGTGACAAAATAATCTGTACACCAAAGCCCCGTAACATGAATTTAACTATACAACAAACCTGCACATGTACCCCCTGAACCTAAAATAAAAGTGTTAAGGTGGGGGGGGCTAGACAGAGACAGGATCTGGCTCTGTTGGAGTGGCTCGATCATAGTGCTCTGTACCCTTGAACTCCTGGCCTCAAGCAATGTTCCCACCTCAGCCTCTGGAGTAGCTGGGACTACAGGCACAAGCCACAACACCCAGCTGGAATTTTATAATATAATGGGGAACCACCCAGGGCACTTGAGTCAGGGGAGATAAATCTCTTTGAAGTACAACATTAATCTGGCATTTCGGCAACAATGTACAAAATAGATTAATTGAGGACTGGGAGAACAGGTGAGCTGCTGCAACTGTTAAGCTGCTCCAACATTTCAAAGAGAGGTTAAAAAAAGGACTTGAACTAGAATGTTGAAGACAAGACAGTTAACAGAAAGTGTGCAGGTGGAAAACCAATTGGACTCAGAGAGCAAAGGAGAGGGGTGACACTACAAGGATAAGAAGGATTACAGCAGTACAACCTAGGTGAATTTTGAATTTCATATGATTTTCATGTGTCATGAAATCTTATGATATTTTCCCTAAACATTAAAAAATATAAAAAATCATTCTTAGATTGTGGCCATGTAAAAACAGGCAACAGACCATTTTTGGCCCTCAAGCATAGTTTGCTAACCCTTGTACTGTATCATAATTCTCTGTGCTTATCAAAATGTCTTCTTTCCAGCAATTACTCATTAAATATTTGTTTTACCAGTGTGGGGAGAGGTCCTGATTATTTTCCTTTAGTTAATATGTTAATATTAACTAAATTGCACTTAACATGGGAACATTTCATTTCCACCGCTACAAAAAAGTAAGTGACTAAAATGTTCAAGTAGAAACTGCTGACCTCTAATGGGAGGCTGGATTAAATACAACACCAGGCTTTAATAGGTTGGTGTGTGTCTGTTACTGGAAAATGACCGTGCAAAAGGAATACAATTAGTCATGAAGGGGATACACACACGAGGAAGGAGCATAAGGATTAGAGTTAGGAGTCTCAATTTAAAAGCCTAATGTATTTTTATTTCAGGAATTTAATTTTATAATTTTATTCGACTTCCGAAATTTCGCAAACAAGATTTTCCTCTTTCAATTACACACACGTATTGCTTAGGAACGGATTAGCAGATACAGGCTTTCTTACGTTTCATAAAACATTTTAACAGATTCCGAAAGGGCACTGTCGTTAAGTCATGCTTTCTGAAAATTTTCTAGTCCACGATTATCAAAACATTTAACACAATATCTCATTTTTATCAAACAAATAATGTCTAGAATGGCATTTTACTAGTAAAGTAACATAGACCTTTCCAGCTTTAAGATGAAAAACTAGGAAAAATGTCATTTTAGATCAGGCTACAATTTTCCAAAGACATAATACGAACATTTCAGCAGCACTTCAGATGTATTACAGGTTAACAGAAAAGCAGCAGAAGCAGCACACAGAATAAAGCTCTTTATATCACTTTTCAGTTTTAGAAAAAAAGGGCACTAAAAAAAATTAAGCTCTGTGGTTTAAAAAAAAATGCCCAACACAGCTATATCTTTTCCTACTATAGAAACCTCAGAACATGTCTGTAGTCATTTCAACCACAATAAAAATCTCAAGTCTCACCACTGGTGGCACAAATCAATGGTTAGGGCTTTAGAAGAAAAACAATCTCAGTATCCAAGTCCACATTAATATAACAGGTTAGGCTAAAGTTCGGTAGAAGTAATCCCCCCAAAAATATTTTCTCCTTGCTCTTCCCAATCAGAATTATCAACTCTGTGCTCCCAGATTTGTCATACCTGTGGTTCTGTCTTATTTATCACTGCCAGCACTCACCTCAGTAGTTAGGTAATTGACTTTATACACTGCACATGCTTTGTATTTTTTCAATACTATTATCTCTTAAATTTGCACCTGATTCGTCTGTGATCTTTAAGTATAAACAGCAACCCAGGAACAGATAAAGGGCCCTCAAATCCCAACTCCTCCCCCACCCTCATTCTCTCCACTTTTGAAAGAATTTCCTACTTCCGTTTTGTTTTTGTTTTGTTTTTGAAATATTTCTCCCCTTAGCTGTCTACGTATGCCCTCCACTATCTCTGCTTTCACCTTTGGGTGTACAACTGCAGAACTAATGGTGGCAAATAGGAAAAATAATGTTAAGCCACCAGGAAAGACAAAGAATCTTTTTAAAGGTACCAACTATGAACCAGGTGCTTCATATATGCCCTCATCTGATCCTCACAGCAGCCTAATAAGGTATTATGATCCCAGTTTTTCAGAAGAAAAAAACAGACTCTGAGAGGTTAAAGAATCTGCCTAAGGTCCATGGTGACCAACTATTTTGGTGTGCTCAATACAGGGAGTCCCCGGGATGTGAGACCCAGTTTCAAAACCTGGACGGTCTTGGGCAAAGTTTGTCACCCTAGTAAGGACACACAGCCCATTCCTACCCTTTCGTAGGTTCAGATTTGAATCCAGGTTAGTGGGGCTCCAAAGCCCACGTACTGCCCAGATTCCCTGCTTCTCCCAAACTGAACTCCCTTCGAACTTCAGAAGCTCCATTATTTTTCACCCCAAAGGCTTCTGGGCCAAACCTAATTCTGGTGAAAAATATTTAGCCTTTTATTCTATCTTTTCTTCTGCAAGTATACAAATCTTTCTAAACTCCCTAATACAAAGCACCCCCAAAACCACCACTGAGGGCTCATATGGGACATGAAATACAAATGTGAAAAATTAAAAGACAAAAGCACCAAAGAAAGGTTAATTTCTTTTAACTCTGCTTACTTCACCTCTACCATCATTAGCAGTATAACCCATTGGGGTGGGGGTCGATGATTAGGGAACTGAAAAATAAATTGTTCTTGCCTCAAAGATATGAGGGTAGGAATGTCTGAAGCAAGCCTGTTCTCCCACCACTCCCCACCAAGAGACTGAGGTAAAGATGATCTCTGATTTAAAGCAGTGGTATAAGGCAGGGTAGTTCCACCTATGTTTTAAGGAGTGGCATCAACAGGTGGCATTTAGTGGTGGCTTGCTATGAAGGTGTGTCTAAGGTTTATACCATCAAGAGACCTAAGCCTTGTCATTGATCCTCATTTCACTGTTGCATTCCAACCCTTCAGAACCTCAAACCTGCCCTGGGGCCTATACTACCTCCTCCATTATTACTGTCACTCAGTGTTCCCAGTACCAGGGACCCTCAATAACGACTTAAAGGGAATAAAGAATTAGGTGTGTGTCTGAGGTGGCATCGTGAGAAATGCTTTTGGCAACCTGAATAGGAACTATCACATACAGAATATTTCTGCAGGAAAACAGATTTTTCTAAAATCAGTATCATACAGAAACTACCATAGCAAAACTGTATGCAAGAGAATACCTAAGCACTTCCTCAAAGGCAATGAGCTTTACTTCCACAACACCTAAGGCACTGCTCAAATGAATGTTTAATAACTATTACAGATTAAATGAATTTTCCATGCTAGCGAACTGTCACTGTTTTTCCTTCGTTCATATTTCACTGACTCCCAGCACATGACACACAGTCAATGGGTCGGTAGATAAACCCTACACTCTTGAACTCAAGTGTGGTCCACGGACTAGCTGCACCTGCATCATCCGCGAGATTATCAAATCATAACGTGCATTTTCAACAACTAGATCCCCAGGGAAATCGCATGCACACTGAAGTCTGAAAAACAGTGTCTCAGAAGTTTGCAGTATATGAATCCTTCCAATCCCCAACTCCAATCTCATCAGCATGAGAAAAAAATGGAGCACACACACACCGTGCACAGGGCCAGCGACCAGCCCACGGTGGGGCTGGGACACCTGTCATCCCATCCTCCCCAACAGTTCCCCATCTGCTCACCTTGATCCGCTCCCCATCAATCTCCACCGCTCGTTCTCGGAAATCCACCCCTATCGTGGCCTCGGTGCGGTCAGGGAAGCGGCCAGCGCAGAAGCGGTAGGTCAGGCACGTCTTGCCCACATTGGAGTCGCCGATCACGATTATCTTGAAGATGCGGGAGCGGGCAGGAGGCAAAAACCCGGAGGCTCCTGACACCGCCCCGCTGGACGAAAAGCTTGCCTCGAGCGACGACTCCATCTCCTCAGCCATTCCCCCGACCCGCCCCAAACTGAGGCGGAGGAAAGGAGACACAGAAAGGCTGAGAGATTACGCCACCTCGAGCGCGCGCGCCCAGCCGGCCAGTTCGGCTGCGCAACTTCCCACGAGCCACCGCCCACCAGCCCCGAGCGCGCCTGCGCACCTTCCCGCCCCACCCTCGCGCGCACAGGTGTGGCGCCCGCCCGCCCTGCCGCACTGAGCCGCCTGCTCGTGGCCACACGCCACGCGTCACTCGGGCTGGCGCCGGTCTACCTGGGCAGGCGTGGGGCCTGTCGGGGGCTTTATGGCGGCGCGGAAAGCTAGCCTGCCGAGAGGCTGAGCCGAGCGCCCCAGGCCCAACGCTCTGGCTGACCTAGCCCCGCCACGTCCAACGTTCCCGCCCTCTGGAGGAAGCCGCGCAATCACTCCGGGGGCGGGGAGAGATAGACAGCTGAGAGGAAGGAGGTGCCATGGGCGCTCTCTCGCGAGAGGGCCGCAGAGCCGCCTTTGACGGGGGCGTGTGCCTGGAGAGCGACGGTAAGGATGTCGCCGGGCTCCGGCGTCAGGTCGGTTCCGGCACCGATGTATCGTTTGGTTGCCCCGGAGAAGAGGCAGGTTCCCTCAGCTTGCCGCTGGGGATGTGGCATCGGCTGCGTTCCCCACCGCCACCGCCTCTGTGAACTGCGGGAGTTGGGACGGCGGCCAGGGCTAGATGGGTGGGACGCGAGTCATCGCCGAAAGCCTGCCCGGTGCGGGGCGCACTTGGAGGCGAGCTGTGGGCCGCACTGAGTTTTGAAGCCTAAGGTCTTCGCAGGCGCATTGCTGTGGGCTGCCGGAGAGCAGGCTGGAGTTCGAGGCCGCCCACCGGAGAGCAGGCGAGAGTTCGAGGCGTAGGCACAGCGCATTTCGCTAGGCATCCCCCAAGTCCCCAAGAATATCCGCGTGATCCTTGTGACCACAGTTTGTTGGGTTAATGTCCCCAGCCCAAAAAGTAGAGCACATCACATGTCTGCCACTTGGGAGCATTGAACCTGGGAGTTACTAGGCGCCTCTGGTGGAAATAAAACTCATTATGCCCTAGTTATGTCTTAGTTCCTGGGTGACGCTGATGTGGCGGTTAAAGATTAACTGAGCGCACTTAGAGGTTGTCTTTGTCTACCTAAGGAAAATATCAATAGATTAAACCCCCAACCTTAAAGAATCTCCGTGAATTCTTCTGAGGACACGTCCTATATTGTCATACAAAAGGTCCCAAATATGCAAACAGATTTCCTTTTTGTTAAAAGTTTGTTTTGTTTTGCAGTGACATCTGTTTGAGCAGATGAATATGCCATTGGCAAAGTCAAGGACTGTCGGAGAGGAGGAGGACATGGCAGGCCTTAACTAAAGTGAGGGGGACAATTGAGCACTAAAAGTCCTAGGAAAGGAGATGAGCTGCTTATTCCGTCAGATGAGATGAAAATGTAGTCAGAACAGATGAGTGGTAGAACTTAAACATGCCCGGAGTTGCCAGGAATTTGCAAAAGCCTTGATATAGAGTAATTTCTGTTGCTGTAGAAAGACTTTCCACAGTCACTAATATACCAAGTTATGTTCGCTAGAGAAAAAGTTTACTTACCAAGTTTATAGAAATGGGGTGAAAAATCCTAATTACTTATCTGTGAGGTTATTTTCATGAAGATTAATCATCCAGAGACTATTAGAGAGCCTCGGAATATACTTCTTCTAATCTACTCTACCTATCCCATTCAAAGGAGGGACTCTGAAGATTTAAGGACGAAGAGCAGTTGAAAACTGAAAGCTGTGGTTAATGGGAGAATTTCAAGGATGGTGAAAAAAACTCAGCATCATTGCACCCCTGTTCTTTTTTGTATTGTGGACTTTTTAGTTTAGATCTTGGTAAGCTACATCACAAATTCTTTATGCAGAAATTCTTTATGCTAACTGTAACACACTTTTTGGGATATTGCTAATTTAGTCTTTGAATACTGTTTTTGCTATTTCATGATTATATGTTATGTCCTACCAGCTAGATTGCCAACTCTTGACTACTGACTGGAAGTTTATTGTTTATTCAGCAAATAATGAATTAAGTCAGTGAAGTGAGAGATTTCGTATGTAAGGATTGTTAACTTGAACATTTCACCAATTACACACAGTTCAGCCCCACTTAAATTTTAAAAATCATTGTTGGCCCTTGATATCGTTATGAAGAGTTTTGTATTTTCAGCTTGTATTTTGAGAGTGTCCTCATGTGACTGAAATATGTGCTACTCTTCTTAATTGAATAACCCCAGAATCTCCAGAATTGATAATTGGAGGAGATTCTGCTGTTGGGAAAAATGGATGGATTATGCAGCCCTGTTTTTTGACAGTTCATTTTGTCCTTGGAGTCACTACCACTTGGCCTCAAAGTGTGAACATGTAACCCTTTCCTGAATACTTCGCTACACAGCTGAGCAGAAACTGTAAATTTGGATCCTTTGTCAGTACAACTTAAAATGGAACAATTTCAATGGCTTAGGGTAAGATAAGTATGTAAAGATACTTTTGTAATATAAGAAAAAACATCGTTTATTAAAATCACACAGTAGTACCTGGGTGTGGTGGCTCATGCCTATAATCCCAGTGCTTTGGGAGGCCAAGGCAGAAGGACTGCTTGAGGCCAGGAATTTGAGACCAACCTGGCCAACATGGTGAAACCCCATCTCTACCAAAAAATACAAAAATTAGCCTGGTGTGATGGCCCACGCCTGTAATCCCAGATACTCTGGAGGCTGAGGTGGGAGAATCGCTTGAACCAGGGAGGCAGAGTTTGCAATGAGCCGAAATTGCAAAACTGCACTCCAGTCTGGGCAACAGAGTGAGACCTCCTGTCTCCGGAAAAAAAAAAAAAAAAATGTGGGTGTGGTTGTGTACACCTCTACTCGCTGCTACTCAGGAGGCTGAGGCAGAAGGATCTCTGGAGCCCAGGAGTTCAAGTCTGCAGTGAGCTATAGTTGCACCGCTGCACTCCAGCCTAGGTAACACAGTGAGACCCCCATCTCTAAAACATAAAAGTAAAAAACAGGCTGGGCGCGATGGCTTACGCCTGTAATCCCAACACTTTGGGAGGGTGGATCATGAGGTCAGGAGTTCGAGACCAGCCTGGCCAACATAGCAAAACCCCATCTCTACTAAAAATACAAAAATTAGCTGGGCGTGGTGCTGGGCACCTTTAAACCAGCTGTTCAGGAGGCTGAGGCAGGAGAATCGCTTGAACCCCGTAGACAGAGGTTGTAGTGAGCCAAGATTGTGCCATTACACTCCAGCCTGGGCGACAAGAGCAAGACTGTGTCTCAAAAAAAAAGTAGAAAACAGAATAGCATAAGGATAATCTTATATACAAAATAAGACTACTCAATTTCAGCATTTTTTTTTTAACTAGAGATGCCACCTCCTGATGACGGTGCCAGTTTTCTAACTTGTCTTAGAAACAGCTCTTAGATGATTTTGCTCCTAAGTTCAGGTCTGAGCACAGGGGACAAAGAATTCCCTTGATTGCCTACGAAAGAAAGGGTTCTCAACCTTGGTACTATTGACATTTTAAGCTAGATAATTCTTTGTTGTGGAAGGTTGTCCTGTGCATTGTGGGATGTTTATTTTATCAGCATCCCTGGCTTCTACCCGGTAAATCCCAGTAGCACCCCACTACCAACCAAAACTGTCTCAAAATGTTGCCAGATGCCGCTTGGGGACAAAAATCCTCCCTCCCTCCCTCCTCCTTGAATGCCACTGGCACTCCTTGAGCCTAAAAAGGGCTCTTCTCACAAGTGTGTGTATCCCAGTTGATAGTGGGAATTACTTCTCCTTTGAAGACACAATTCCAGTTACCCTGAGAAGTATGGCATTGGCCTTGCTGGACTCCACAGAATTACCATATCACTGTGTTTGGTAACCCCAAACATCATCCTAGGGCTTTAATTTCAGTACATAAGTAGCAAATTAGTATCCTTTTATAGGTTAGCTTGCTGAGTTTCAGAATTTTTCAAGTCCTATCTTCATAGTTAAGATCATTGTGGAGTTAATAGCATTTGAACTATGTATTCAGTACTATGCTAGTGGTTGGTGCAGGGGAAGATACAAAAGAAGGTGTGATTTTAGCCCATGAGGAATTTATACTGTATCTGCAGAAGCAAGTTAATATGGAACCGTTAGTGAACACCTGGATAAAATAGAATGTTAAATTTTTCCCTAGAGGTGCTCGGCCTGGACTTCAAGAATTCTAAATGAATTGAAGTATGTTCACAGTAAGAAAGGTTAAAAATGACTCTGCCCACTTGTAGGCCAACAGGAAGCTAGGATGGCAGACCTGGACAATAAACAGGTATTGTCCAAATAAATTGGACAATAAACTGAAGATGAGTGTGCCTGTGGTAGTGGGATTCTTCTAGCTAATAAACCCAAATTGTGAATTAGCAAGACTTGCAAATATTTGATATATGTAAAAAGTACAGTCATGGCCTCTTGTTGTTTCCTCCTCTATCTCGTTCTCTTTATTAGTCCAGGTTCTCTAGAGGGACAGAACTAATAGGAGATACACACACACACACACACACACACACACACATATCTATAATAGGAGTTTATTAAGTAGTATTAACTCACATGATCACAAGGTCCCAGAATAGGCCATATGCAAGCTGAGGAGAAAGGAAGCCAGTCGAGTTTCAAAGCTGAAGAACTTGGAGTCCAATGTTTGAGGACAGGAAGCATCCAACATGGGAGAAAGCTGTAGGCTGGGAGGCTAAGCCAATCTAGTCTTTTCATGTTTTTCTGCGTGCTTTATATTCTAGTTGTGCTGGCAGCTGATTAGATGGTGCCCACCCAGATTAAGGGTGGGTCTGCCTTTCCCAGCCTACTGACTCAAATGTTCATCTCCTTTGGTAACACTCTCACAGACACACTCAGGATCAGTACTTTGCATCCTTTAATCCAATCAAGTTGACTGTATTAACCATCACAAGTCCACCCCTTGTCAAGTTGAACACATACACATCTCCTGAGATCATTCATAATCTTCAAATAATGACAATAATAAGGTCATAATTACATCTAATACAGCTATCCTTTGTACAACTGGAAACACACCAGTCCCCAACCCAAATGCTACTACATAAAGTTAACAATACTTAAATGCTGATATGAAGTAAATCTTACATCACGTGATAAAATGAGACCGGGCGCGGTGGCTCACACCTGCAATCCCAGCACTTTGGGAGGCCGAGGCGAGTAATGGCTTTTGACAGTAATAGAGGGTCTCAACCTGAGTTGTCTTAAGTTTGCATAAGGCTTAGGCGAGGATAAAATAAAGCAGGATCTAGAGATTGGTGAGGAGAAATAAAAATCCTCATTCTTGACAGCTCTCAGCACTTGCAGCCCTCCCCACACAGTCACACTTTTACACACTCACAACCAGATTTACACACATTCCTACGCATGCACACACTCATGCACTTACACTTGTGCGCTTACACATTCACATTCATATACTCACATGCACACATTCACAACACTCACATACTCTACAAACACTCATGCAAAAGGGATTTGTAAGCTGAATGTTTAGACCTCAGAACACATTTTCACAAAAATAATATTACGGCCGGGCATGGTGGCTCACACCTGCAATCCCAGCACTTTGGGAGGCCCCGCTGGGTGGCTCACTTGAGGTCAGGAGTTCAGGACCAGCCTGGCCAACATAGTAAAACCCTGTCTCTACTAAAAATACAAAAATTAGCCAGGCATGGTGGCGCAAGCCTGTAATCCCAGCTACTCAGGAGGCTGAGGCAGGAGAATCGCTTGATCCCAGGAGGCAGAGGTTGCAGTGAGCCGAGATCTTGCCACTGTACTCCAGCCTAGGCGACGGAGCGAGACTCCGTCTCAAAAAAAAAAAAAAAAAAAAAGTGAGGCTCTGTCTCAAGAAAAGGAAATGAAATGAAGATATTTTCTTAGTATGAGTGTATATATGCACGAACATGTTTTTAACAAAAGAAGAAGGAAATACTCAGGACAATTACAATCTTCATTTCTGCAGCTGTTCACTTGGTTGTAGCTGGTATGGATGACTAGCCTTCTACTACCCATTCTGTTCCCTTTGCCTTCAGCAAGCACCTCAGCAGGTCGTGGTTTTTTTCCTGGTGGAGTGACCCAAACCTTCCTTCCTGAAGAGTCTGGACCATTTGTAGTCCTGCCTGGACTGGGCTCTTATAGTTTCCCATTGACTTCAACCACAGGGCGTGGTAATACTGAGAGATGCCCTAATAGATCTCCTGTGTTCCATGCATATGCTTCCTTACCTCTGTTGTGGAGTAGTAGACTGATTTCATCTTGATGGTCTGAGTCAGTCACCCCAGCCAACACTGTAACTCCCTTCTTAGACTGTTGACTTAAAGGTAGGAGGAGCCCCAAGTGTCCAGTTGACAATCTTCCTGTTTAATGGAATCACTGTTGTGTTTCCTGGCGGCAGCGTTCCTCCCTTTGAAACTAAGACCTCTAATCCAGCAGAATGTAATGTTGTGGGAACAGGAAGCAAAAATTTTGCTAGTGGATCTCTAAGGGTGATGATGAGTGGTGCCACTTCCACCCCTTGATTCCTGGACCTGTGAATCCTGGCTGTGAGAGAATTAATATATATTGGACACTGATCCAGGGCATACATGGCCTTCTGGAGAACTTTGCCCCAGCCCTGCAAAGTATTGTCACCTAGTTGATGTTGTAGTTGTGACTTTAAAAGGCCATTCTGTTCTATCAGTCCAGCTGCTTCAGGATGATGGGGGACATGGTAAGACCAGTGAATTCCGTGAGCATGAACCCACTGCCACACTTCTTTAGCCATAAAATGAGTACCTTGGTCAGAGGCAATGCTGTGTGGAATACCATGACAGTGGATAAGACATTCTGTGAGTCCACAGATGATAGTAGTCTTGGAAGAAGCATTGCATGCAGGATAGGCAAACCCATATCTGGAATAAGTGTTTAGTCCAGTGAGGACAAACCTCTGCCCTTTCCATGATGAAAGAGGTCCAGTATCATCAACATGCCATCGGGTAGCTGGCTGGTCACCCCAAGGAATGGTGCCATATTGAGGGCTCAGTATTGGTCTCTGCTGCTGGCAAATTGGGCACTCAGCAGTGGCGGTAGCCAGGTCAGCCTTGGTGAGTGGAAGTCCATGTTCCTGAGCCCATATGTAACCTCCATCCCTGCCACCATGGCCACTTTGTTCGTGGGCCCATTGGGCAATGACAGGTGTAACTGGGGAAAGAGGCTGAGAACTATGCACAGAAGGGCTCATCCTATCCACTTGATTATTAAAATCCTCTGCCGAGGTCACCCATTGGTAAGCACTCACATGGGATACAGATATCCTCACAGTTTTTGACCACTCAGAGAGATCCATCCACATACCTCTTTCTCAGATTTCTTTGTCACCAATTTTCCAATTATGCTTCTTCCATGTCCCTGACCATCCAGCCAAACCATTAGTTACAGCCCGTGAATCAGTATATAATCGCACATCTGGCCATTTCTCCTTCCATGCAAAGTGCACAGTCAGGTGCACTTCTCAAAGTTCTGCCCACTGGGAAGATTTCCTTTCACTGCTGTCCTTCAGGGATGTCCTAGAAAGGGGCTGTAGTGCTGCAGCTGTCCACTTTCGGGTAGTGCCTACATATCGTGCAGAACCATCTGTGAACCAGGCCCTAGTCGTCTCTTCCTCTGTCAGCTGATCATAGGGAACTCCCCATGAGGCCATTGGTGCAGGCTGAGAGAGAGAAGTCAGGGTGGCAGGAGTGGAGACCATGGGCATTTGAGCCACTTCCTCATGTAACTTACTTGTGCCTTCGGGACCTGCTTGAGCCCGATCACGTATATACCACTTCTATTTGATGATGGAATGCTGCTGTGCATGACCCACTTTATGGCTAGATGGGTCAGAAAGCACCCAGTTCATGATAGTCAGTTCAGGTTGCATGGTGACTTGATGACGCATAGTCAAACGTTCAGTTTCCACCAAAGCCCAGTGACAGGCCAAGGGCTGTCTCTCAAAAGGAGAGTAGTTATCTGCAGAATATGGCAGGGCCTTGCTCCAAAATCCTAGAGGCCTCTTCTGTGATTCACCTATGAGGGCCTGCCAAAGGCTGCAAACAGCAATCCCTTGAGGTGTCACTGACACCTCAAGCACCATTGGATCTGCTGGGTCATATGGCCCAAGTGGCAGAGCAGCTTGCACAGCAGTCTGGACCTGTTGCAGAGCCTTCTGGACCCCACTCAAAACTGGCAGCCTTTCGGGTCACTCAGTAAATGGGCCAGAGTAACACACCGAAATGAGGAATGTGTTGCCTCCAAAATCCAAATGGGCCCACTAGGCATTGTTCCTCTTTCTTGGTGTAGGAGGGGCCAAATGCAGCAATTTATCCTTCACTTTAGAAGGAACATCTTGACAGGACCCACACTACTGGACCCCTAGAAATTTTACTGAGGTAGAAAGTCCCTGAATTTTAGTCAGATTTATTTTCCACCTTCTGTGTCACCAGTAAGTCCAGTGTGTTTGCTACTTGCTACTTCTTGCTCACTGGATCTGATCAGCATAATGTCATCAATGTAATGGACCAGTGTGATAGCTTGTGGAAGCAAAAAGAGATCAAGGTTTCTCCAAATAAGATTATGACATAGCCAGAGAGTTGATATACCTCTGAGGTAGTACAGTAAAAGTATATTGCTGGGCTTGCCAGATGAAGGCAGATTGCTTCTGGTGGGCCTTATGGACAGGAATGGAGAAAAAGGCGTTTGCCAAGTCAATGGCTGCATACCAGGTACCAGGAGATGTGTTAATTTGCTCAAGCAATGAAACCACATCTGATACAGCAGCCGCAATTGGAGTCACCACTTGGTTAAGCTTACGATAATCCACTGTCATTCTCCAAGATTATCTGTCTTTTGCACAGGCCAAATGGGAGAGTTGAACAGGGATGTGGTGGGAATCACCACCCCTGCGTCTTTCAAGTCCTTGATGGTGGCACTAATCTCTGCAACCCCTCCAGGGATGTGATACTGCTTTTGATTTACTATTTTTCTAGGTAGAGGCAGCTCTAATGGCTTCCATTTGGCCTTTTCCACCATAATAGCCCTTACTCTACCAGTCAGGGAGCCAATGGGGGGCGGTTCTGCCAGCTGTTAAGTATGCCTGTGCCAATTATGCATTCTGGCACTGGGAAAATGACCACAGGATGAGTCTGGGGACCCATCGGACACACTGTCAGCTGGACCTGAGCTAAAACTTCATTAATTACCTGAATTTTATAAGCTCCTATGTTAACTGGAGGAGCACAATGACATTTTGGGTCCCCTAGAATCAACGTCAGCTCAGAGCCAGTGTCCAGTAGTACCTGAAATGTTGGATCATTTCCCTTTCCCCAGTGCACAGTTTTACCCTGGTAAAAGGCTGGAGGTCTCCTTGGGGAAGAATGGGAGAAAGATTAACAGCCTAAATTGTTGGTAATGTAGTGGGGTCCTTCCTCAAGGGGACCAGCCTCCCCTTCATTCAAGGGGTTCTGGGTCTATCTTCTGGACCCTCCCAGCTGGGATGAGTATATCTAAAGTGACTAATCCACTCCACCATCCCAATATCCTTAAGCCTTTGGAGCCGTTCCTCTACATGAAACCAAGAGAGATGAGGCATTTCCAGCTTGCTCATAGTGGGCCATCTTTTAATCCATATTTCAGCTAACCAAGCAAATAAACTATTAGAACCTTTTTTAACTCCCCGAGTTGCAACATTAAATGCAGAATCCCCACTTAGTGGGCCCAAATCAATAAATTCAGCCTGATCCAACTCGGTGTTTCTTCCACCATTATCCCACACCCTTAATATCCATTCCCATGCCTGTTCTCCAGATTTCTGCTTATATAAATTAAAAAACTCAAGCAGTTATTTTCAAGTATAGCGCACCTCCTCATGGGTCACAGTCTGAACCTCACCTTTAGGGGCCTGCCAGGACTTTAGTCTAGTTATAGATCTGGAAGCAAACAAGGGTGTTGGGGGTGGCTCTTGAAGAGAATCAACATTATCTTGCCTGGCAACTGCCTCAGGGGAGGTCATCAATGTTGCCTTAGGCAGCATAGGGTTTATCTCCTCCGACAAATGTAGAAAGGCTGATGGCAGTGTGGGTCAGGGAGGGGATGTTGCCACTACTGGGGATGGGGAAGCTGTTTCTTTTGGCAAAAAAAGTTCATCAGTGTTTACAAGCTTAGTGTCCCCAACTTCATCAGGGTCCTCCCACACGTCCCCATTCCAACTTGCAGTGTCTCATTCTTTTCCAATCGATGCTCTCACTTCAACAGTAGACACCTGGTGAGGCTGTGCATGCACCTTTCATTGCAGGTCAGCCACTTGCATGATAAGAGCTTGTGTCTGTTTTTCCACAATTTCAGTTCTTTCTCTACAGGAGATAAAGACTCTCACTTAGGACAGTCTTAGCAGATTTGAGGCTCAGTATCTGCTTCTGAAGCCAGGAGTTAGAATCC
Source organism: Macaca mulatta (assembly GCF_049350105.2). NCBI lineage: Eukaryota > Metazoa > Chordata > Mammalia > Primates > Cercopithecidae > Macaca > Macaca mulatta. The sequence continues at coordinate 148,326,851 of NC_133410.1, read as the reverse complement.
CTTTGGATTCACTTTGTCCAGTGAACTTAGGAAAAACCAACCAACTTATTTGTGTTCCTTGGTTCTCCATATACAGTCAAAGGTATTATGTATAGAGTCACTAAACTCCTTGCCTCTCACAAATGATGAATCAGGAGTGTCAAACGCATTTATTTTTCATAACTCTCTAAAAAGTTCATGCCAACGACTATCAGTGTTCTCCATACTATTAGAGTCCTTAGCATTTTGGGGTCTAATCATATTAAGCAGCCAACTCCAGAAACCCCAAAACCAACAAAAGAACTCCATCTTTAATATTCTGTTCTTCTAGAATCACTTCTGATACCAAAATCTGTATTAGGGTTCTCTAGAGAGAAAGAACTAATGGAATAGATACATATATTTATATATAAAGGGGAGTTTATTAAGTAGTTTTAACTCACACCATCACAAGGTCCCGCAATAGACCATCTGCAAGTTGCAAGAAGGAAACCAGTCTGAGTTCCTGAAGAACTTGGAATCTGATGTTTGAGGACAGAAAGCATCCAGCACAGGAGAAATATATAGGCTGGGATGCTAAGCCAGTCTAATCTTTTCACATATTTCTGCCTGCTTTATATTCTGGTCATGCTGGCAGCTGACTAGATGGTGCCCACCTAGATTAAGGGTGGGTCTGTCTTTCCCAGCCCACTGATTCAAATGTTAAACTCCTTTGGCAACACCCTCACAGATACACACAGGATCAGTACTTTGTGTCCTTCAATCTAATCAAGTTGACAGTCAGTATTAACCGTCACATTCTCTTTCTCCTCACCTTTAGATTGTTTGATTATATACCATTCTTTGTATTTGAAACCTCAACAGGGAAGTAATAGACAATAATTTTCAAAAGAACCTAAGTATCTATACAAGATTTAATAGCTATATTAAACTTCATAACTTGCAGATAGAGAAGTTACCTTTAGTGACCAGGAAACATTTATAAAAATTGATTTTTAAGATTTACACCAAAAAAATCTCAATTTTAAGTTACACACTCTGTTAACAGAGAGCACTAAAAATAATTTTTTAGATAAAAAGATAAAAGGAAATTCATCTAATTGGAAGCTAAAGTGAAAAATGCCTTAAATCTGGGTCAAGGAGAAAATCACAACTGCAATTGCAGATTTATAAACTATTTAGAAATTAATCACAATGAGAACAAAAAAATAGAAACATGAGAGTTCAGCCAAAGTAGTATATAAAGTCACAATATTAGATGTTTAATATTAATCAATATAGAAGGAATGAAAATGAAACAAATAGAGGATTCTAGGAAAATGGCAGAATAGGAAGCACAAGAAATCTGTCTCCTTACCTAGACAAAAATTACACTGGCAGAGTCTGTCTGTATGTACAGACAATACCTGATTTAATGATGGTTTCACTTACGATTTTTCAACTTTACAATAGTCCAGAAATGTTACAGATTTTAGTATGCTTCTCGACTTACAGTGAGGTTATGTCCCAGATAAACCCGTTGTAAGTTAAAAATAATATGTCGAAAGTGTGTTTTTGACTTAAGATATTTTCAACTTGTGATGGATTTATCTGGGATATAATTCCATCATAAGTCAAGGAACATCTGTATTTTAGAACTGTAGAATTTATTGAAACTTGCAGCTTCCAGAGGAAGACTTGGACAGTACATTGTGGTTCATTTTGGTCAATTTCTTTTAAAAAAAAATTAGTGTAATAGACACTGTCATTGCCTGAGTCCCTTAAAAAATAAAGCCTAAGGCAAAATGTATATGCTAATGCTTTGAAGAGGATTGCAGAAATGTCTCCAGTTCTTTGTTTCTCCCTATATTCATTCATTTGCAGTGTGTCTCTGTAACTCTTCTCATTAAGGAGTGGAATCTGTTTCCTCAACCCTGAGTCTGAGCTAGCCTTGTTATGAAGTTTTGCCCAATGGAATGTACTGAAAGTGATCATGTGGTTGTTTTAAGTGTAACCTTTAAGAGGTCTTGCATGCTTCCAGTTGCTTTTTTGGGATCCTACTCAGCTGCTATAGAATAAACCTGGGCTAGCCTATTGGGGGATGAGATTATGTGGCGCAGCAGTGAGCCATCTGTCTTAGACTAGCCAACACTTAGCCAACCTAGCAATTGGGGAAAAAATGCGTGAGTGAGTCCAGCAGAGACCAGAAGAATTGCCCAGCGGAGCCCAGCCCAAATAGCCAATCTATAGCATTGTGACCCAAATAAATGCATGTTGTTTTAAGACCAAAAACAAAAAAAACAAAAAGGAAAGAAAAAGAGGTGGGATTCAGTGGCTCATGCTTGTAATCCTAGCACTTTGGGAAGTCGAGGTGGGTGGATCACCTGAGGTCCGGAGTTCAAGACCACCATGGCCAACATGGCAAAATCCGTCGCTACTAAAAATATAAAATTAGCCAGGCGTGATGGTGAATTCCTGTAGTCCCAGCTACTCTGGAGGCTGAGGCAAGAGAACTACTTGAATCTGGGAGGCAGAGGTTGCAGTGAGCCAAGATCATGTCTCTGCACTCCAGCCTGGGTGACAGAGCGAGAGACTGTCTCAAAAAAATAAAAAAAAAAAATTGGTCAATTTCCACTCTTAGCACAGTAGCAGCTAACCATCTTCTACCACTGAATCTCATGGCAGGCAGCTGTGCACATATTCCTAGAGTGGTTTGCACACAGCTTGTAGGAGCTAGGGGGGCAAAAAGGACAATGTCCTCAAAACATTAGATCTGAGCTCTGATTCCTAACTGCTACTTGTGATCACAGAGGTGCAGAGTCATTAGCCATTGTTGCACTTCTATTGTTGCAAGTCCTTCACCTGGTTGAAGTGACTTCCAGGAGAATTAAAGAGCTGGTGCTTCCCTCTCCATTCCCATTCGTTTTTCTCATTTTCCTCTTTTGGGAGCCAGACAAAAACACAATTGCATATATGAGAGAAATCAGAAAGTCATGGCGCATGCCTAGGGGATGGTGCAGGCTCAGAAAAGACCTGAGAAGGCCTTAGATTTATACTTCAGACTCATCCTAGGCAAAGAGGGCTTACAACAATCAAAAAAGAAAAATAAAAACAGTAACAAAAACAGCAAACCTTGGAGAAGAGGAAGAATCTGATTTCCAGAGTTAACACATTAGTAAATTCTAATGTCTGGTTTTCAACAAAAATATCACAAAGGATACAAAGAAACAGGAAAGTGTAACCCATTCAAATGAAAACTAAAGAGACTCAAAAAAACAAAAGGAATTTAAAGTCAAGAAAATTACGTATGAACAAAATGGAAATATCAAAAACAGATAGAAAACCTAAAAGAAACCAAAAAGAAATTCTGGAGTGAAAAAGTACAATAACTGAAATGAAAAATTCACAAGAGGGATTCAAAGGCACATTAAACTGTTAGAAGAAAGAATCAGAAAACTTGAAGAAAGGATAACGGAAATTATTGAGTCTGAGGAACAGAAAGAAAAGAGATTGAAGACATGTGAAAGGAGCCTAAGGAACTTGTGGGATACCTCAAGCAGATCAACATACACATTGTGATAATTACAGGAGAAGAGAGAGAAAAGTCTGGTGAGAGTATTTGAAGAAATGATGACCAACAACTTCCCATATTTGATGAAAAACATGAATATAAATATCTAAGAAGTTCAATAAACTTCAAGTAGGATGAACTCAAAGAAACCCATACTGAGATACATTATAATCAAACTATCAAAAGAGAATTTTGAAAGCAGCAAAAGATAAATGACTCTTCACATACAAATGATCCTCAATAAGATTATCAGCAGATTTCTTATCAAAAACTTTGGAGGCCAGAAGACAATGAGCTAATATAGTCAAAGTGGTAAAAGAAAAAATTAATCTGTCAATCAAGAATCCCATATCTGGCAGGGCACGGTGGCTCATGCCTGTAATCCCAGCACTTTGGGAGGCCGAGGCGGGTGGATCACAAGGTCAGGAGATCCAGACCATCCTGGTTAGTACAGTGAAACCCCATCTCTACTAAAAATACAAAAAATTAGTCGGGCATGGTGGCGGGCACCTGTTGTCCCAGCTACTCCAGGAGAATGGCGTGAATCCAGGAGGTGGAGCTTGCAGTGAGCTGAGATCGTGCCACTGCCCTCCAGCCTGGGCAACAGTGTGAGACTCCGTGTCAAAAAAAAAAAAAAAAAAAGCCGGGCGCGGTGGCTCAAGCCTGTAATCCCAGCACTTTGGGAGGCCGAGACGGGCGGATCACAAGGTTAGGAGATCGAGACCATCCTGGCTAACCTGGTGAAACACCGTCTCTACTAAAAAATACAAAAATACTAGCCGGGCGAGGTGGCAGGTGCCTGTAGTCCCAGCTGCTCGGGAGGCTGAGGCAGGAGAATGGCGTGAACCCGGGAGGCGGAGCTTGCAGTGAGCTGAGATCCTGCCACTGCACTCCAGCCTGGGCGACAGAGCGAGACTCCGTCTCAAAAAAAAAAAAAAAAAAAAAATCGCATATCTGGCAAAACCTGTCCTTCGAAATTGAAGTAGAAGGTAAGACTTTCCAGATAAACAAAAGTTGAGGGAGTTCATTACCACAAGACCTGCCCTACAAGAAATGCTAAATGGAGTCCTGCAAGTTGAAAGGACACTAGACAGTAACTGAACCTGTATAAAGAAATAAAGATAAGTAAAGGTAAATACATGGGAAATTATAAAAGCTAGTATTATTGTAACAATGGTATGTAACTCCACTTTTTGTTTACAACATGACTTGAGACCAATACATTAACAAAAACCAATGATTAGTCCAAAAGCTACTATTATTGTAACTTTAGTTTTGTTGGGAAAACTCCCTGCCAGGACTGAGAACTGCCCTCTACAAGTGGAGGCAAATTACTGATTTGCCATCAGACCAAAGAAAGAGGCAGATGATTCCAGGTTGGCAGGTAGTCAAAGATTTATTCAGGGGAAATTTACAAGGCAGCCTCGGGCAGCAGCAAGACAACGCAGATTTCAGTGCTTATAGAGCATGCCTATCTAGTCTTTTATATCATGAAGAGGGAATGGAGAGGCCGGGGGAAGTCACTGATGGTGTGTTAAGCCATCTGGTTGTTTTCTTAATCTGTTTACTCTCCGCTTACAGGAACTGTTTGGGTTTTGTAGAGTCTGGTCAACATTCCTAAGGGGAGGAGGGATATTGCAGACAGCAGCAGTTATTTTAGCACTGGTATGCATTTTTAGGTCACTGCATCCTACAATGCACTTTGTGGTCATGTACCCAGAAAACATTTTCGCAACAGGTAACTCCACATTTTATTTTCTACTTAATTTAAAGGACTAATATATTTAGTTTGTTGTGGACACACGTTGTATAGAGATGTAATTATGTGATATCAGCAGCTGAAAGGGGTGGGGGACAGGGCAGTTAAGGAGCAGTTTTTGTATGTTTTTCAAATTAAGCTGCTATAAATTTATGTTAGAAGCTTCCTTATTTAGAATGTTAAATGTAATCCGATGATAACGCAAAGAAAATAGCTAAAAGAAGATAAGAAAGGAAGTTAAGTTTCATTACAAAAATCAACTAAACACAAAAGAAGACAGATGAGAAATGAGGAACAAAATAAAGCTGCAATATATAGAAAATAGCAAAATGACAGAATTCCCTCATCAGTAATTATTTTAAATGTAAATGGGTTAAACTTCAATGAAAAGACAGAGATTAGAAGAATGGGTTTAAAAAACCATGATTCAAGACTCCCGTGCCACATAACATTTCAGTCAATGATGGAATGCACATAGGATGGTAATATAATGGTAAGATTATAATACCATATTTTTACTATGTATTTTCTATGTTTAGATATACAAACACCATTGGGTTACAGCTGCCTACGGTATTTAATATGGTAACATGCCGTACAGCTTTGTAGCCTAGGAGCAATAGGCTATACCATACCATCTAGGTTTGTTTCTGTGATATTTACATGATGATGAAATTGCATAACAATGCATTTCTAAGAATATGTACCCATACATAAATGATACATGACTGTATATGCTGTCTGTAAGAGACTTAAGATCCAAAGACAAAAACAGGTTGAAAGTGAAAGGACAGGAAAGGATATTCCATGAAACTAATAACCAAATATTAAGGATGGCGATACTAGTATCCAACAAAATACACTTCAAAGCAAAAAAGGTTACTAATGACAAAGAAGGACATTATATACTAAAAAACGGTTCAGGATGAGTACGTTGGCTCATGCATTTGTAATCTCAGCACTTTGGGAGACCAAGGTATGAGGGTGCCTTAAGACCAGGAGTTGGAGACAGCCTGGGCAACATAGGAAACCCTGTCTCTACAGAAAATTTAAAAATTAGCTGAGCATGGAAGCACGTGGCTGTAGTCTCAGCTACTTAGGAGGCTGAGGCAGAAGCATAGCTTGAGCCAAAGCATTGGAGGCTGCAGTGAGCTGTGATCACACCACTGCACTTCAGCCTGGGTGACAGAGCACAATCCTGTCTTAGAAAAATAAAAAACATAAAAGGTTCAATACAGCACGAAGGTATAACAGTTGTAAACATTTATGCTCCTAATGACAAACCATCAACATATATGAAACAAAAATTGACAGAATTGAAGGGAAAAGTACAGTTCTATATTAATAGTTGGAGACTTTAATATCCCAATCTCGATAGTGGATAGAACCATCAAAATCTAAGCAAGGAAATAGAGGACGTTCACAACACAATAAACCACAATAAACCACAATAAACCAAATAGATCTAACATACACAGAACAGTCCACCCAACAATGAAATACACATTCTTCTCAAGTATACATAGGATAAATTCCAAGAGAGGTCATAAATGAAGTCTGAATTGATTTTAAAAGACAGCAAAGTATCTTCTTTGACCGCAATGGGATGAAGTTAGAAATCAAAAACAAAAAGAAAACTGGAAAATTTTAAAAATCGTGGAAATTAACACACTCTTAACCATTAGATCAAAAAAGAAACCACAAGACAAATAATAAAATACGTATAAAGACAAGTGAAAATGAAAACACAGCATACCAAAACTTAGGAGACACAGCAAAAGCAGTGCCAAGAGGAAAGTTTCTAGCTATAAATTCTTACATTAAAAAATAAGAGTGTGTTCTGAAGAAAGCAAAATTAAAAATAATTTTAAAAAATAAGACAAATATCAAATCACCAATCTGACTTTCCAATTTAAGGAACTGAAAAGGAAGAGCAAACTAAACCCAGAGCTAGCAGTAGAAAGGAAGTAGTAAAGATTAGAATAGATATAAATGAAATAGAGACTAGAAAAATAATACAGAAAAATCAAAATGAAACCAAAAGTTGGTTATTCAAAAATCAAAAAACTTTGCAGATCTTTAGCTAGATCTACTCATGACAAAGGAGACAAATCAGAAATGAAAATGAGGACATTACTACCATTTCCACAGAAATGAAAAGGGTTATAGGGGAGTACAATCAGCAATTGTGTGCCAACAAATTGGATAACCCCAGTGAAATGGAGAAATTCCTAGAAACACTAAACTTACCCGGCTAAACCATGAAGAAATAAAAAATATGAGTAGATTTGTAACTACTAAAGAGATTCAATCAGTAATCAAACGTCTCATGTCAAAGAAAAGCCCTAAACCTGATGGCTTCACTGATGAATTCTCCCAAGCATTTAAAGAAGAACTGCATCAATCATTTCAGACTTCCCAAAAATTGAAGATGAGAGCATACTCTTAACACATTCTATGAGGCCTGCCTTAACCTAATACCAAGGCTAGTAAAGGTACTACAGGAAAACTACCGACCAATATCCCTTATGAAGACTGATGCAAAAATCCTCTGAAAGGTACTTGCATACGGAATTCAGCAGTATAGTTAAAGGATTATAGAGTTTAAGTCATCACTTAATGTTGATAGGTACTTGGAAACTGTCGCTTTAAGTAAAATGGTATATCAGGAAGCCAATTTTGCCATAGGCTTGCCAGGCACACTGCCTCACACCTGTAATCCCAGCCCTTTGGGAGGATAAGATGGGAGGTTCACTTGAGCTCAGGAGCTCAAGACCAGCCTGGGCAATAGAGTGAGACTCACCTCTACCAAAAAAAAAAAAAAAAAAAAAAGAAAGCCTGGAGTCCTAGCTGCTTGGGAGGCTGAGGTAGAAGGTAGAAGGATCACTTGAGCCCAGGAGGTAGAGATTGCAGTGAACTGAGGTTAAGCCACTGTGCTCTAGCCTGGCCAACAGAGGAAGACTCTGTCTCAAAAAAAAAAAAAAAAAAACAGACTAATTTCTATAAACAAGAATTAAGTTCCTACAGCATGTTTCTGGTCACAAAAACATCATCAAAGTCCTAAAGAAAGACCCAAAACATCTCCAGCTTTAAACACTGAAATAAATGCAAGCTACATGTACATTTAAGAAAGATTAATAAAAACAAGTAAAATATTTACCTAATTTCTGGCAAATCTATGACTGACAGTGGTTGTAGTAATTGTGGGTTAAAGAATAAATTCTTGCAAAGAGAAAATTGTAAAGAGCACACAGTTCATAAACAGTAACAGGTCATGCCTGTAATCCAAGTACTTTTGGGAGGCTGAGGCCAGAGGATCCCTTGAGCCCAGGACATTGAGACCAGCTTGGGCAACATAGTAAGACATCATCTCTACAAAAAAATTAAAAACACAAATGAGTTGAGCACGGTGGTGCACGCATGTAGTCCCAACTACTCAGCAGGCTGAGGTGGGAGAATCACTTGAGTCCCAGAGGTCGAGACTGCAGTGAGCCACTTTTGTGCCACTGCACTCCAACCGGGGTGAGAGTCTGTCTAAAAAAACAACAACAAAAATGGAGGAGGCAAAGCAAGACAGCTAAATGGAAGCCTCCAATTGTGGAGGTGTCTCCTGACAGGGACACCAAATTTAACCACTTTCTATATTAAAAAGCACCTTCATAAGAACCAAAAGTCAGGTGAGCACTCGTAGTACCTGGTTTTAACTTCATGTGACTGAAAGAGGCACTGAGGAGGGTAGGAAAGACAGTCTTGAATTGCTAACACCTCCCCTCCCCCAGCCCCCGGCAGTGGCCACGTGGCACACAGAGAGACTCTGCACTTGAAGGAGGGAGAGCGCGGTGATTGTGGGACTGTGTTGGAATTTAGTGCTCCCCTGTTGCAGTTGAGAACAACACTGGACAGAACTCAGCCAGCACCCCCAGAGGGAGCATTTAGACCAGCCCTAGCCAGAAGGAATTTGCCCATCCCAGAGGTCGGAACATGAGTTTCAGCAAGCTTTGCCACCATGGGCTAACATGCCCTACAGTTCTAAATAAACCTGAAAGACAGTCTAGACTACAAGGACTGCACCTCCTAGAAAGTTTTTTGTTTGTTTGTTTGTTTCTATTTTTTATTTTTGAAATAGAGTCTTGCTCTGTCACCCGGGCTGGAGTGCAGTGGCACGATCTCGGCTCACTGCAACCTCCACCTCCTGGGTTCAAGCAGTTCTCTGCCTCAGCCTCCAGAGTAGCTGGGATAACAAGTGCCCACCACCACACCCAGTTAATTTTTGTATTTTTAGTAGAGATGGGGTTGCACCATCTTGGTCAGGCTGGTGTTGGACTCCTGACCTTGTGATCCACCTGCCTCGCCCTCCCAAAGTGCTGGGAGTACAGGCGTGAGCCACTGCACCCAGCCTAGAAAGTTCTAATGCTGTGCTGGGCTTGGAACCAGTGGATTTGGGGGACATGTGACATAGTGAGACACCAGCCCAAACTTCAAAAAGATACCAATATTCAGGCCGGGCGTGGTGGTTCATGCCTGTAATCCCAGCACTTTGGGAGGCCAAGGCAGGCAGATTGCCCAAGCTCAGGAGTTCAAGACCAGCCTGGCCAACATGGTGAAACCCCGTCTCTACTAAAAATACAAAAATTAGCCAGGTGTGGTGGCGTGCACCTGTAATCCCAACTATTCGGGAGGCTGAGGCAGGAGAATCGCTTAAACCCGGGAGGCAGAGGTTGCAGTGAGCTGAGCTCACGCCACTGCACTTCAGCCTGGGCGACAGAGTGAGACTCTGTCTCAAAAAAAAAAAAAATCAATATTCAAGTACAAGATGGTTATAGAACACTAAGCCCATTTAACCCAAAGAAGACTACCTCATGGCATTTAATAATCAAACTCCCAAAGGTCAAGAATAAAAAAGGGATCCTAAAAGCAGCAAGAGAAAAGAAACAACATACCATGGAGGCCAGGAATGGTGGCTGACACCTGTAATTGAGCACTTTGGGAGGCTGAGACCAAGTGGATTGCTTGAGGTCAGGAGTTCAAGACCAGCGTGGCCAACATGGCAAAACCCTGTCTCTCCTAAAAAATACAAAAATTAGCCAGGCATGGTGGTGTGTGCCTGTAATTCCAGCTACTCAGGAGGCTGAAGCATGAGAATCATTTGAACATGGGAAACAAAGGTTGCAGTGAGCCAAGATCGTGCCACTCTACCACAGTCTGGGTGACAGAGTGAGACTGTCTCAAAGAAAAACAAACAACCACATACAATGGAACTCCAGTAGGTCTGGCAACAGACTTTTGAGTGGAAACCTTATAGGCCAGAAGAGAATGGCATGACATATTTCAAATGCTGAAGGAAAAAACTTTTACCCTCAAATAGTATATCTAGCAAAAATGTCCTTCAAACATGAAGGAGAAATACTTTTCCAGACAGACAAAAGCTGAGGGATTTCATCAACACTAGACCTTTCTTACAAGAAATGCCAAAAGGAGTTCAATTTGATAGAAAATGATGTTAAACAAGCAATAAGAAATCATCTGAAGGTAAAAATCTCACTGTAACAGTAAATACACAGAAAAATACAGAATATTGTAACTGTAATTGTGGTATGTAAATGACTCATATCTTAAGTAGAACAATAAAAATGAATTGATCAAGCTGGGTGCAGTGGCTCACGCCTGTAATCCCAACACTTTGGGAGGTGGAGGCGGGTTGATCACCTGAAGTCAGGAGTTCGAGACCAGCCTGGCCAACATGATGAAACCCCATCTCTACTAAAAACACAAAAAATTAGCGAGGTGTGGTGGCGGGCACCTGTAATCCCAGCTACTTGGGAGGCTGAGGCAGGAGAATTGCTTGAACCCAGGAGGGGGACGTTGCAGTGAGCTGACATCAGGCCCTGCACTCCAGCCTGGGCGACAGAGACTCTGCCTCAGAAAAAAAAAAAAAAAAAAAAAAAAAAAAAAAAAACCTGGGACCTGATGGCTTCACTGCCGAATTTTACCAAAGATTTAAAGAAGAACTATTACCAATCCTTCTCAAAGTATTCCAAAAAATAGAGGAGGAGGGAATACTCCCAAACTCATTCTATGAGGCCAGTATTACTCTGATAGCAGAATCAGACAAAGATGAATCAAAAAAAGAAAACTACAGGCCAATATCCCTGATGAACATTTTTGCAAAAGTCCTCAATAAAATACTAGCAAACCATATTCAACAACACATTAAAAAGATCATTTATCATGATCAAGTGGGATTTATCCCTGGGATGCAAGGGTGTTTCAACAAATGCAAATCAGCCAGTGTGATAATATGATAACATCACATCAACAGAATGAAGGACAAAACCATATGGTCATTTCGATTGATGCTGAAAAATCATTTTATAAAATTCAACATCCCTTCATGATAAAAACCCTCAAATAACTGGGTATAGAAGGATCGTAACATAATAAATGCCATATATGACAGACCCATAGCTGGTGTCATATTGAATGGGGAAAAACTGAAAGGCTTTCTTCTAAGATCTGGAACACAACGTGGATGCCCACTGTGACCACTGTTATTCAGCACAGTACTGTATATCCTAGATAGAGCAATCACACAAGAGAAAGAAAAGGCATCCAAATTGGAAAGGAAGAAGTCAAATTATTGTTGTTTGCTGACAATATGATTTTACGTTTGGAAAAACCTAAATACGCCACAAGAAAAGTATTAGAACTGATAAATCCCGTAAAGTTGCAGGATACAAATCAACATACAAAAATAAGTAGCACCCTTTCCACAGCTTCCCATTCTTTAGAAACCAGGCTGCATATTCCCGGTGGTGGCACGCTGGATTCCGGGCTCTCGCATCCCCACCAGCCTCCCTGAAGGCAGATGGGTGGCCATGGAGACCCATCCGGACCCATGGTCTCCAGTGCAATACAGGGTGGGTGATGCCAGTGTGCCAGAAGCCATATTTGACCAGAACATTGGGAAGGTCATAGCCGTGCAGGAGGTTCTTGTGAGGAGATGAATTGGTGAAGAGAGAGACCAGGATGAAGATGCCTTCAGGAGTGGGCCTGTTTGGGACTGGCAGCTCCCCCCGGGTTCTGCTCTCGCTGCTGAGGGCAGAAGGGTTCACTGGTGAGACCCTTTGGGGAAAGACTGAGGAGGAGGCAAAGCAGCTTGCTGCTTCTGTGTCAGCCGGACCAATGACATCTTGCTGCACCAAGATATGGATCTGGTGTGCATCAGCATCTCCCCTCCACTCACCCAGCAGATATATGTCAAGGCTCTAGATTTATTGTCTGTGTCTACGATTGTTTCTGCTGCAAGCTGGCCAGATGAGTTCCCCTCCTGAGCCTGTGTGAACAGAATCCATCTTGGTATGATATGGTTTGGGTCCCTGTCCCCACCCACATGTCACCTTGAATGATAATCCCCATAATCCACATGTGTGGAAGGAGGGACCCAGTAGGAGGTGATTGGATCATAGGGGCTGTTTCTCCCATGCTGCTCTCATGATAGTAAATTCTCATGAGATCTGATGGTTTTATAAGCTGCTGGCATTTCCCCTGCTTGCACTTCTCTCTCCTGCCACCAAGTGAAGAAGGTCCTTGCTTCCCCTTCACCTTCTGGCCATGATTGTAAGTTTCCTGAGCCCTCCCCAGCCACGTGGAACTGTGAGTCAATTAAACTTCTTTCCTTTATAAATTACCCAGTCTTGGGCCAGGTGCGGTGGCTCATGCCTGTAATCCCAGCACTTTGGGAGGCCGAGGCGGGTGGATCACGAGGTCAGGAGTTCAAGACCAGCCTGACTAATAATAGTGAAACCCCATCTCTTCTAAAAATACAAAAATTAGCCAGGCGTGGTGGCGCACACCTGTAGTCCCAGCTACTTGGGAGGCTGAGGCAGGAGAACCGCTTGTACTAGGGAGGCAGAGGTTGCAGTGAGCCGAGATCATGCCACTGCACTCCAGCCTGGGCGACAGAGCGAGACTCCATCTTGAAAAAATAAATAACCCAGTCTCGGGTATTTCTTTATAGCAGTGTGAGAATGGACTAATACACAGTCCATTAGGGTATTGGGAAGAATGTGGTTTGCAAGAACACAGCAACATCAGTGGATGCCTTTTGGATGGTGATGGCCTTGTGCTACTGCCTGCAGCTGATGAGCCTGGTGGGGAACGTGCTGCATTTCCTGCCTGCCTTTGTGTGCACGTGAACCAACCAATTTCGAAGCACTACACAGGAGTGGTGATGATCTGCGACACCTGCATCTACTCAGGTAGCCTGCTGAGCCCCAGCCATAGCTGGATCTGTGACGAGCTCATGGGCAGCAGGGACCTGACACAATGGGGACCTACATCATGGACCTACTGACCCACCCGACCTTCTGGAAAGCTGAGAAGGTGCACACACTGCTCAAGACATACATGAGGCAGAATGCCACCATCTGTGGCATCCAGCATGTCACCAGGAATGACTTCTGTTTCCAAAAAAAAAAAAAAAAACTGCCTGCCAAAACAGGATTCAACACTGTGTAAAAGAAGGAAACAACCTCACAACATCAAGATACTAAGCAATGTAACAGTTACCACTATACAATAAAAAATTACTAGACACATGAAGATTCAACAAAATGTGATCCATACCAGAAGAAAAATCAGTCAATAGAAACAGGATCAGAAATGACAGCGATCATGGAATTAGCGGGGAAAAAAAAGCCATTAAAACAGCTATTACTAATATAACTAAGAATTTACAAGAAAACATGAACATAAAGTTGAAGATATGAAAAACAAATGTAATTTTTAGACTTATGTAATATCTGAAAAAAATTTAAATCACTGTAGGAGTTTAAAGCAAATTTAATGTAGAAGAAAAATTGGTGACCTTGAAGCATAGCAATAGAAGCTATTCAAGCTGTAGCACACAGAGAAAAATATACCGAAAAGCCAAACTGCTATGAGTGTCTGCAGAAATAACCTTCAATAGATGTACAACGCCAAGGACTATAGGTAGTGGAATTGACAGATATGAAAAGTATAGAATTTCTGTGTTCCAAATGTTTTAAAAGGTAAAGGATGTTATAAAGATGAGCAAGAGATTACCAGGAATGAACAGACAAGTTGGAAGGTAGGTGGGAGATGGGGAGATGCTCTAGAAATATAAAATATAATTGTTAGAATAACAAAGCTCAATGGAAAGGTTAAAGAGCAAATTTGATACAGATGAAGAGAGAATTAATAAATGAAGCCACTGCGGTGGCTCATGCCTATAATCCCAGCACTTTGGGAGGCCAAGGTAAGACGATCACTTGAGGCTAGGAATTCGAGACCAACCTGGACAACAATGGTGAGACCCTGTCTCTACCAAAAAAATTTAAAAATTAGCTGGGCATGGTAGTGCATGCCTGTAGTCCTAGCTTATCAAAAGGCTAAAGCAGAGCATGACTTGAACCCAGGAGTTTGAGGCTTCAGAGTGCTATGATTATGCCAGAGTGCTATGATTATTCCAGCTTGGGCGACAGAGTGAGACCTTGTCTCTTAAAAAATAAATGAGAAGATATCTTTTAAAATTACCCAGAGTATACTAAGGAGAGACAAGGAAGTAAAAATATGAAAACAATATTAAGAGATGGAAGCTTGGATAAGAAAGTCACACATATGACTAATTGAAATCTCAGAAAGAAAAGGAGGAAAAAAGAAGAGGCAATATTCCCTGCCCCCCAATATTTTGTGAAATTGTTCAAACATACAGAAAAGTTGAAAGCATTATAGAGTGAACTTTTACATTTACCAATTAATTCTAGAACATTTTGTTATATTTACTATATCATATAGGTATCCACTTATCCATCCATCAATCCTATTTTGTATGCATTTCAGAGTAAGTTGTAGACATCACCACTAAACATTTTACTATGTTCATCATTAGTATTCAATATTGTTTTATAGCTTTTTTGTATTTAAAATGTGCATATAATAAAATGCACAGATCTTAAGTGCAACATTTGGTCAGTTTTTACAAGTGCATACACCTGTGTAACACAAACTATCAAAAAAAAAAAAAATACTGCTCTTCAGAAAGTTCCCTGATGCCCCTTACTAGTCAATCCCTGCCCTTTACCTCCCACTGGTAGGAAATGTCCTAATGAGAGGTATCATTTAGATAAATAGTGCTGTGATTTTTGCAAAAATGATGAAAAAAATTAATAGATCTAGGAATCACAGCATAATGAAAGCAGGATACATAAACAGAAATATATGACATATTGTATAAAGAAATGGCAGAACTCATAAGATCTTACAAGCAGCTAGAAAGGGCAGATCACTTGCAAAAGAACAGCAGTGAAAATAACAGTGAATTTATTATCAGCATCAATGGAAACCAGAAGTTAATGGAATAATATCTTTCAAGTGCCAAAAGATAATGGTCAACTAGAATTATGTACTTGCCCAGACTACCTTTTAAGAACAAGAGTGAAATAGAGACATTTAAAGATAAGTGATAATTGAGAGTTTAGCTCAGAGATATGCATGAAACTCCTAAATGACACATAGTCATGCACTGCATGACAAAGTTTTTTTTTTTTTTTTTTTTTTTTTTGAGACTGAGTCTCGCTCTGTCGCCCAGGCTGGAGTGCTGTGGCCGGATCTCAGCTCACTGCAAGCTCCGCCTCCCGGGTTCCCGCCATTCTCCTGCCTCAGCCTCCCGAGTAGCTGGGACTACAGGCGCCCGCCACCTCGCCCGGCTAGTTTTTTGTATTTTTTAGTAGAGACGGAGTTTCACCGTGTTAGCCAGGATGGTCTGGATCTCTTGACCTCGTGATCCGCCCGTCTCGGCCTCCCAAAGTGCTGGGATTACAGGCTTGAGCCACCGCGCCCGGCCTGACAAAGTTTTGATCTATAATAGACCACGTATACAATGGTGGTCCCGTAAGATTATATTGGCTGAGTATTGCTAATCCAACAATCCAAAATCCAAAATACTTCAAAATTCGAAACTTTTTGAGTGCCAACATGATACTCAAAGGAAATGTTCTTTGGAGCATTTCTTTGGATTTTCAGGTTAGGGATGCCCAACACCAAGTATCATGCAAATATTCCAAAATAAAAAAAAAATTCAAAACCAAAATTTTCTTGTCCTAAGCATTTAGGATTAGGGATACTCAGCCTGTAATACCGTATTTTTACTGGACCTTTTTTATGTTTACATATAAATACTTACTCTTGTATTACAGTTGCCTATTCAGTACAGTAATATGCTATACAGGTTTGTAGCCTAGGAGCAGTAGGCTATGCCATGTGTAGTAGGCTATACCATCTAGGTTTGTGTAAGTACACGCTGTGGTTTACACAATGATGAAATCACTTAAGGACACATTTCACCTTTCTCAGAATGTATCCCGTCATTAAGTGATGTGTGGCTGTAGTTGAGAGATAGTATTTTACAGGAGTTAAGAATATGCACTTTGGAGACTCCATAGGTGTGAATCCCTGTTCTACCATTTGCTAGCTGTGGAACACTGGAAAAGTTAGTTAACACCTCTGTGCTTCAGGTTTTTGTTTTTGTTTTTGTTTTTTCTCACTTGTAAAATTTTGACAATAATTGTATTTACTTCATGGAATTGTTATGAGGATTAAATGAACTAAGATAAAATAAAGCACTTAGAACCAAACCTGGAATATAAGCGCTTTGTTAAATCAGAGCTTTAAAAAAGGAAATTATCATAGAAGAATGGTCTGAAGTACAAAACAGAATGGTGAGTGAATAAAATGGTGAACAAGCTTGTCAGTGCAAACAAACATTAATCAGTCTAGAAAAATGAGGTCTGATTTGTGAAGTTTTGAACTAATGCCTTCAATAACAATAGCATGTAGGCATTTGGGGAGGGGTCAATGTAATTAAAATTATTCTAAGATCATTGCTTCATTTGGAAGGAAGGTTAAGATACGTTTGCCTTTACATTTTGTTAAGTTAGACACTTATAAAGTGCAGGGACAGTTGTAAAAAAAGGAATAAATGGAATTTTAAAAATCTAACCATAAAATCAGTTTTTTAAAAATGCAAAAACAGGCCGGGCGCAGTGGCTTACGCCTGTGATCCCAGCACTTTGGGAGGTCGAGGCAGGCAGATTACGAGGTCAGGAGATCGAGACCATCCTGGCTAACATGGTGAAACCCTGTCTCTACTAAAAATACAAAAAATTAGCCAGGCGTGGTGGCGGGCGCCTGTAGTCCCAGCTACTGGGGAGGCTGAGGCAGGAGAATGGCATGAACCTGGGAGGCAGAGCTTGCAGTGAGTGGAGATCACGCCACTGCACTCCAGCCTGGGCGACAGAGCGAGACTCCATCTCAAAAAAAACAAGAACAAAAACAAAAACATTGGGGCTATAAAAATAGTAGCTCAGAGAAAGCAAGGCAAATATAAACAAACAAGGTGTATAAACAAATCCAACAATATCAAGAATCACAATAAACATAAATGTATGACATTTACCAATTAAAAGACAGAGTTTGTCAGACTGAAAAGAAAAATCTAGCTGTATGACATATACAAGAATCTAAAAACATACAGGCAAAACAGTAGAAGAGATAGAAAAACATACACTAGGCAGATCTTAATACAAAGAATTCACATACATATATTAGTATCAGAAAAAAGATTTTAAGACAAAAAAGATTATTAGAATAAAAAGGTCATTACCTACTGATAAAAGGTTGAATTCACCAGTAAAACAGAATAATTCTAATCCGGTTTGTAACTAATAAAATGGACTTAAGCTATATACAGCCAAAAATCTTAGAACTATAGGAGGTGGCAAATTTCTATGCAGCTCTCTCAGTTCTTGATAGGTTAAGCAAACAAAAACCAGTGCGTTGGTCTAGGACCTAGGAATACAGAAGTGAACAGGGAGACCATCACCTGCATGCTAGTGGGAAGATAAATTAACAAAAATGTCAAGTTTTGGATAATGATAAATGAATGAAGAAAATAAAATCAAATATAAAGGTAGAATCTGATGGGAAGAGGTGGTTATTTTATGAGGGTGGTTAAGGGAAGGCTTCCTTGAAGAGGTGCCATTTATGCAGACACATGAATTAGTTGAGGGAGACATTAGTTGAGGGGAACATTTTTTCAGACAAAAGGAAAAGCAACTGAAAAGACCTTGAGGCAAAAATGAGTTTCACATAATGCAAATATACATATTTAGCTTTTTGAATCTGCTTAGAATGTCTTTTCCCCCAATTTTAAGTAGAATGTAGAAACCTTACTACCATACAGGTCCACTTATCCTCTACCCCTTACGTTAGAGTTGTCATGAATTACATCTACATATGTTGAAAACCCCATCAGACAATGGTACAGTTTTTATTTTCAACCATCAAATATATTTTTAAAGAACTTAGTACCCGTCAGTGATAGACTGGATAAAGAAAATGTGGCACATATACACCATGGAATGCTATGCAGCCATAAAAAAGGATGAGTTCATGTCCTTTGCAGGGACATGGATGAAGCTGGAAACCATCATTCTCAGCAAACTAACACAGGAACAGAAAACCAAACACCACATGTTCTCACTCATAAGTGGGAGCTGAACAATGAGAATGTATGGACACGGGAAGGGGAACATCACACATCGGGGCCTGTTGGGGGATGGGGGACTAGGGGAGGGATAGCATTAGGAGAAACAATGTAGATGATGGGTTGATGGGTGCAGCAAACCACCATGGCATGTGTATACCTATGTAACAAACCTGCACGTTCTGCACATGTATCCCAGAACTTAAAGTATAAGTTTTTAAGAAAAAGGAGAATAGGAGAATAGACTACTGTTTTTACACAGATATTTACCATTTCTGGTGCTCTTCATTCATTCCTGATGTTTCAGGTTTCCTTCTGGTATCATTTCCCTTTGTCTGAAGAATTTTCTTTAGCAATTCTTTTAGAACAGCTCTGCTAGAAATGAATTCTTGTAGTTTGCCTTCATATGAGAATGCCATTATTTCATCTCAATTCCTGAAGAATATTTTCACTAGATGTGGTATTCTGTGTTGACACTTTCAGAGCTTTAAAATTATTGTATCACTTCTGTGGTTTGCGTGGATCCTGCTGAAAGATTTGCTGTGATTCACATTGTTTGTGTGTAGGTAGTACTTTCAATTTCTCTAGCTGCTTCCAAGGT
Source organism: Macaca mulatta (assembly GCF_049350105.2). Classification (NCBI taxonomy): domain Eukaryota; kingdom Metazoa; phylum Chordata; class Mammalia; order Primates; family Cercopithecidae; genus Macaca; species Macaca mulatta. The sequence goes on along the minus strand of NC_133410.1, from coordinate 148,307,398 downwards.
TTTTTTCTGTGTCTTCATTTTTCAGCATTTTGATTATGATGTGTTTGGGTATAAATTTATGTGTTCATCCTGTTTGGGGTTTGTTGAACTTCTTGAATCTGTAGATTTGTCTTTTGCCAAATTTGAGACCTTTTCTTCCATTATTCTAAATTTTTCAGCGCATTTTGTCAGTATCCTAGAGGTCTCTGAGATTCTACTCATTGTTTTTTCAAATCTTTTTTCTCTCTGCTGTTAAGATTAGTTAATTTTTATTGATCTATTTACAAGTTCATTGACTCTGTCATGTTTACCTTGCTATTGAAACCATCTAGTGAATTTTTTTTTAAATGTTGGCTATTGTATTTTTCAGTTCTGAAATATCAATTTGATTCTTCTTTATGTCTTCTATTTCTTTGCTGATACTTTCTGTTTTTTATATTGGCTTAAAAAATGCTTGTGATTGCTTGTAGGAGAATTGTTATAACAAAGTCAAGAACTTCGGAGGGTCTGAGATTTTACCTTACTTGCAAGTTAACAAGTTAGGCTGCCACAATTTCATGAATAGTGACAGAAGACACGAGACTCTGGGTCAGAGATAAAGGACAGTTTATTACCCACACGAGTAGCAGGAGGCAGAGTATCACCATTTAACCCAGTTTTCTGAGCCTCAGTTCCTAGGCCTGTTGCTACCTGTATATGTTGTGGGATTTGTTATAGAAGAACTCTGTGGGAAACACCAGTCTTTGATAAAGGGCCAGCAAACCTGCCCAGCCTTGTCCTGGAGAGAGACATTATCTTCTTTTTAATCCTGGAAGGAAAAAACATCTGTCCTTGTTCCCAAAGGAAGACATTCTATCTTCCAAGGATGTTTGCTATACAAACAGCTAAAAAAGATAGTTCAGAGAAAAAGTTGTTAATGCCTTTGCCTAGAACACATGTAGAAATGTAAGAGACCTATGAAGAATAGTCTCCTAACAAATATTAATAGTTGCTTTAAAACCTTCATCAGATAATTTTATAATCTGTGTTATCTGTGTTATCTCAGCATTGTCCTTTTTTTCCCTATATGAATTGAGATTTTCCTGGGTTTTTTTTTTTTTTTGTATGCTTTGTAATTTTGGACTGTACTGTATTGTGGATATTTTGAATATTCTGTTTTGAGATGCTGGATCTTATTTAAATCCTATTAAGAATGTTGATATTTTTGTTTTAGCAGGCAGTCAAGCTGGGTAGGTTCCTGCCACAAGTTCAGACTAGTCATCTCTAGGTGAAAAAGTGCATAATGATATTCATATCCACCTCCCAAACCCCAGTGTATATTAAATTCCTGGGTAATAAACCTAGAGGGGCCTTCTTCCTCCTCCCAAAGGAAATTCACTTACATTTCAAGATAATGAATAATTTCTCTCCTGAATGGGAGGAATGGATAGGTCAACAGCAACTTTGATAAAAGCTTGGAGTCTTCTGAATTTAAGATTCTTCTCCTGTGATGCAACCCACTGCACGGGAAACATCTGTTGCCTTATGGAAAATGGGGCATGGGGAAATGACACCAGGTGTTGCAAATGCTTTGTGCTTTCAGTAACAAATCTTTTATGGCCCAGTGGTCTGGTGTCTTCTGGCAGTATGTGTATATGAAACTGTGGCAAGCTAACCTATTAGCTTGCAAGAGGGACAAAATCTAAGACACTTCACAGTTTCTGACTTAACGGGAGAGCGGCAGGATGTAAAGGTGAAGAAGCAGGCAGGGCAAATCACGTAGAACCAGCCATAGCTAAGGTAATAGATGAATTGTTAGAGTTAAATATAATGACAGCTGGCCAGTCACGGTGGCTCACGCCTGTAATCCTAGCACTTCAGGAGGCCAAGGCGGGCAGATCACAAGGTCAGGAGATCGAGACCACCCTGGCTAAAATGGTGAAACTCTGTCTCCACTAAAAATACAAAAAATTAGCTGGGCGTGGTGGCAGGTGCCTGTAGTCCCAGCTACTTGGGAGACTGAGGCAAGAGAATCGCTTGAGCCCAGGAGGCGGAGCTTGCAGTGAGTTGAGACCGCAACACTGCACTCCAGCCTGTATGACAGAGCGAGACTCCATCTCAAAAAAAAAAAAAAAAAAAAAAAGAATAATGACAGCAGTAGCAGTGGAAAGGAAAACAAGACACTGCATGCTAAGAAGCCCTTCTGCGATGAGGGTGAAAGACCAGGAGGACAATAGATGACTGTACAAAAAAAGGAGAATGGATATGGTCAAGGAAACTGGAATTTTCAAAGGAGAAAAAAGGTCTGGAATTGACAGCGGGAAATAAGCAGGACACCTACCTCATCTCTAGGCTCCTTTGGTAAGTGGGTTGAGTAATTTTTAAAAGCAGACACAATTTGAGAGTATTGTAGGGAAAGCAACATTATTAGGAGATGGTTAGGTTTTGGTTAGAGTAAGAAAATGAAAGGAATGTTTAGAAAAGGTATTAAGGATTAGGGAATTTGACTGATGACAATACAATGGAAGGGTCAACACAGATTAAGAGGAGGGGGAGGCTGGGCACAGGGGCTCATGCCTGTAATCCCAGAACCTTGGGAGGTCGAGTCAGGCAGATCACCTGAGGTGAGGAGTTCAAGACCAGCCTGGCCAACATGGTGAAACCCCATCTCTACTAAAATACAAAAATTAGCTGGGTGTGGTGGCTGATGCCTGTAATCCCAGCTACTTGGGAGGCTGAGGCAGGAGAATTGCTTGAACCCGGGAGGAAGAGGTTGCAGTGAGGCAAGATTGCACCACTGCACTCCAGCGTGGGCAACAGAGCAAGACTCTCTCTCAAAAAAAAAAAAAAAAAAAAAAAGAAAGAAAGGAATGGGAAATTAGGCTAGATTAGAGGAAAGCATGATGGTGTCACAATTCTATACAATGGACTTTAAAAGATGCAAATAGGCAAATGAGGTATGACAGGGTTATTTCTATTTTTTTAAAAAAGAAGGTCTCGTTATACCTCTTGGGATTGTTCTTTTAAGCAGTTTGTGGTTATTATAATCTCTTGGAATTGTTCTCTTAGGCAGTTGATAAAGCAGGTGGATATTGTGATGGGGTCGGGGGTAGATTTACCAGGATCACACTCAGCTCTGTGTGCCTCTAAAGTCCAGTTGGAGTTGTGACGACTGGGAGGAACTCTGGATGTGTTATTTAAATCCAGGAACACTGGGAATTTTAGAGGCTTTCTTTACAGTCTTAAGTCTTTGGTATTGCTGCCACGGGACAGGCAATCTCCAGGAGCTTGGAAATCCTGCTGTGACTGGGAAAGAGCATAGTAATATAAATAAATATCTACCAGGAAAACCCAAGAAAAGCAACATCACTTTAGGTGTCTCCTCAAACTTCAACTCATCAGAGGGGGCTTATTTTAATACACTATCTGAAAGAGTATCTTTCCTGGTCACTTTCCATCCTCCTTTCTATGCTTTTCCCCACCACCACTTCCTTAGCACTTATCACCACCTTTCATATATTTCTCTGTTTAGTATTTCCTCTCAGTAGGATATAAAGACCTGGAGAACAGATTTTTTACTGCTATTTCCAGGACCCAGAATAGCATTTGGCACATTGTACACACTCAATAAATATTTGTAGAGAGGATGAATAGATAAACTGAAGAATATTAGAACCATTAAGCAAGTCTAGTAATGTGACCAATTAAAAAATCAGTCATTCTGCTGGGCATGGTGGCTCATGCCTGTAATCCCAGCACTTTGGGAGGCTGAGGCGGGCAGAACATCTGAGGTCAGGAGCTCAAGATCAGCCTGGCAATCAAGGTGAAACCCCGTCTCTACTAAAAATACAAAAATTAGCTGGGTGTAGTGGCATGCGCCTGTAATCCCAGCTACTTGGGAGGCTGAGGCAGGAGAATCACTTGAACTTGGGTGGCAAAGGTTGCAGTGAGTCGACATTGTGCCACTGCACTCCAGCCTGGGCTACAGAGTGAGACCTTGTCTCAAAACAAAACAAAACAAAAAACAAAACAAAACAAAAACCAACCCGGTAATAGTAATAAAAAATATAAAATATTCAGAAGTAAACTAAATGGTAAATAACACCCAAATTTTACCGACAGAGGAAATGGATAAATGGAGGAGAGTACCATGCTGCTGGATGGAAAGACACAATATTGTAATAATGTAAACTCTCTTCAAGTTAATCTATAAATTGGACACAATATCAATAAAAATTCCAGTGGAATTTTTGGAGGAAAGGAAGGGGCAAATTTGACAAAATGATTGTAAATTTCACCATGAAGAATAAATGCTTCAGAATAGTCAATTCATATTTTGAATAAAGGCATTGATAAGGGACCTTGCTCTATTAGACACAAAACCCTATATAGGAAAAGACAAATGGGTAGTATATATTAAAAGTTTTTTTTTTAAGTACATACCTTCTGCCCAGACATTCCACTTCTGGAACATTTCCCTGAGAAATAACTAGATAGTATATGGCAAAGATGTTTATTGAAACATTGTCTATAATGTTATAATGCCAAACCAATTAAAAACATTGATTGTTTGACAAGTAGAGGATGGTTTTAACAAAGTATGGTTTAAACACATTCCTGTGGAATACCTCAGGGCTCTTAAGCATGATGTTGTAGAACTACATTAATTGATATGGAAGGTAATTGCCATATATTATGTTTTTTAAAAAGCTGTTTACAAAACAGATGTCTAATAGTGTCCACATTTTTGTAAAATAAAAATTGGCATATACCTGTGAAGAAAAAACCTAGATGGGAGATGATATGTCAAAATGTTAACAATAGTTCTGCATCTGTACACTGAAAAAAATGATAAGCTTTCCCCAAAATGGGATGGTACTTAAACTCCTCATTACTGCCACCTGGTGGCAACCAAGGGAGGTTTCTAATTTCTTTTCTACCACCTTGAGTACAACGCACATAGCATCATAATTATATAAAGTTATAAAGAAATCTTCAGTATCACCTGGTTGTATCCATCATTTTGTAGCTGAAGAAATAAAGGGGAAAGACTTTAAGCCACTTGTCTAAAGTTGCACTGTTAGTGAAACTTAATGATAGTAGCAAACATTTGTAGAGCCGTTTTGCTAAGTACTTCAAATGAATTACATCATTTTATTGTCACAGGAGCCTATGAGGTTGGTCCTATTTTTACTCTCACTTATCCCTACTTACCAGATGAGGATCCTGAGGCTCAGAAAAAGTAAGCAACTTACCCAAGGCTGTATACTTGGGATACAGCCAGTCATTCTGAGTTTTACCTCCCTCTCCTGAACTTTCTGTACTATACCTTCTTAGTCCATTAATTGCCCCTGCCCCTTCCACTACGTGCCCTTTCCCTTTCCTTGTCCCTTTCTTCAGTATTTTGGTGGCAACTCTTAGCATATGCCCAGTCTTTGTGTTATGTTTCTCATGGATGAAAAGACAGTATAGGCCAGGTGTGGTGGCTTATCCCTGTAATCCCAGCACTTTGGGAGACCAAGGCAGGTGGATCAACTGAGGTCAGGAGTTCAAGGCCAGCCTGGCAAAATCCCATCTCCACTAAAGTAATCCCAGCTACTTGGGTGGCTGAGGCATGAGAATCACTTGAACCCAGGAGGTGGAAGTTGCAGTGAGCTGAGATCGCACCACTGCACTCCAGCCAGGGAGCCAGGGGATAGAGCGAGACTGTCTCAAAAAAAAAAAAAAAAGAAGGAAGGAAGGAAAGATTGATTTACTGAGAGAAGTATAAGGAAACAAAATACCCCAAGACCCTTGTCTGGAAGGAAGGAAGGAAGGAAGGAGAGGGAGGGAGGGAAGGAAAAGACAGTAAAGACAGTATAAACATTTACTGAGAGAAGTATAAGTATCAGGGAACCCACCCCCAATATTTCAGTGTAGGTTCTATTTTCCATAACTGTTGGCCAGCTGAGAAATAAAGAGAAAGAATATAAAGAGAGGAATTTTACAGCTGGGCCGCCAGGCGTGACATCACATATCGGTAGGACCATGATGCCCACCCAAGCCTCAAAACCGGCAAGTTTTTGTTAAGGATTTCAAAAGGGGAGGGGGTGTACAAACAGGGAGTAGGTACAAAGATCACATGCTTCAAAGGGCAAAAAGCAGAACAAAGATCACATGCTTCTGAGGAAACAGGACAAGGGCAAAGCAGAACTCCTGATAAGGGTCTGTGTTCAGCAGTGCATGTATTGTCTTGATCAACATCTTAACAAAAAACGGGTTTGAGAGCAGAGAAGTGGTCTGACCAACAATTTACTAGGATGGAGTTTCCCAATCTCAGTAAGCCTGAGGGTACTGCAGGAGACCAGGGCATATTTCAATCCTTATCTCAACCGCATAAGACAGACACTCCCAGAGTGGCCGTTTATAGACCTCACCCCAGGAATGCATTCTTTTCCCAGGGTCTTAATATTAATATTCCTTGCTAGGAAAATAATTAGTGATATCTCTCCTACTTGCACGTCCATTTATAGGCTCTCTGCAAGAAGAAAAATATGGCTCTTTTTGCCCAACCCCACAGGCAGTCAGACCTTGTGGTTGTCTTACCTTGTTCCCTAAAAATTGCTGTTATTCTGTTCTTTTTCAAGGTGCACTGATTTCATATTGTTCAAACACACATGTTTTATAATCAATTTGTACAGTTAACACAGTTATCACAGTGGTCCTGAGGTGACGTACATCCTCAGCTTGTGAAGATAACAGAATTAAGATATTAAAGTAAGACAGGCATCAGAAATTATAAAAGTATTTGGGAACTGATAAATGCCCATGAAATCTTCACAATTTATGTTCCTCTGCCGCGGCTCCAGCCGGTCCCTCTCTCCAGGGTCCCTGACTTCCCACAACATGAAAGGAAAGAAAATACCCCCAGCTCCTTACCCCAAGATCCTTGTCCAGGTAGAAACGTAGACTTATTAATATATTGAATTGTTCAAGTGTCCATATACTAAGAATCTTACATCAGCGATGTGGAACTATGGATAGGCTTCCTTGGGTTCCTGGCTCCACACTATAACCCTCCCTCCTCCCACCCCTTAAGTATCTGTATAGCAGAGTTAAGAGTGTATATCACCATATGCAGTTGTTCATGTACTTCTTCCCCTTTCTCTTCTAGCTCTTGACAAAATTCTCAGGGAAAACTCTTCGGCTCTGGATGTCTCCCTTTTTGTGGATCAAACACAAAGGGCATCATTCTAAAATATATATGGAACCATAAAAGCCCCAAATAGCCAAAGAAACCCTGAGCAGAAAGAACAAAGCTGGAAGCATCATACTACCAGACTTCAAAATTTACTACAAAGCTCTGATACCTAAAACAACATGGTACTGGCATTAAAAAAAATAGGCACATAGACCAATGAAACAGAATAGATAATCTGGATATACCAACTCATCTTTAACAAAGGTGCCAAGAACATACAATGAGGAAAGGATGGTCTTTTCAATAAATGGTGTGGGGGAAAGCTAGATAACTATATGCAGAAGAATGAAACAAGATTCCTCTCTCTCACCATACACAAAAATCAAATCAAAATGGATTAAAGTCTTAAATCTAAGACCTGAAACTACGAAACTAGAAGAACACACTGGGGAAGTGCTCCAGGACCTTGGTCTGGGCAAAAGATTTTGTTTTGTATAAGACCTCAAAAGCACAGACAACAAAGCAAAAACAGACAAATGAGATTACATTAAGCTAAAAAGTTTCTGCACAGCAAAGGAAACACTCGACAGAGTTAGGGAGACAACCCACAGAATGGGAGAAAACATTTTCAAAGTATCCATCTGACAAGGAATTAATGACCAGAATAAAGAGACTAAACAATTTAAGCCAAAAACAAACAACAAAAACCAAATAATTTAAAAAGTGGGCAGACTGGGCGCGGTAGCTCACACCTATAATCCCAGCACTTTGGGAGGCCAAGGCAGGCAGATCACAAGGTCAAGAGATCAAGACCATCCTGGCCAACATGGTGAAACCCCATCTCTACTAAAAATACAAAAAAAAATTAGCTGGGCATGGTGGCATGCACCTGTTGTCCCAGCTACTTGGGAAACTGAGGCAGGAGAATCACTTGAACCCGGGAGGCAGAGGTTGCAGTGAGCCAAGATCGCGCCACTGCACTCTGGCCTGGTGACAGAGCGAGACTCCATCTTATGAGGAAAAAAAAAAAAAGTGGACAAAAGATCCGAACATACTTTTCTCAAAGGACGACATAAAAATGGCCAACAAGTATATGAAAAAATGCTCAATATCACTAATCATTGAGAAATTCAAATTAAAACAACATGTTATTTCACCCCAGTTAAAATGACTTGTATTAGAAAAACATAATAACAAATGCTAGTGAGGATGTGGAGAAAAGAGAACCCTCGTACACTGTTGGTAGAAATGTAAACTAATACAACCACTACGAAGAACAGTGTGGAGGTTCTTCAAAAAACTAAAAATGAATTACCATATGATCCAGCAATTCCACTACTGAGTATATATCCAAAAGAAAGAAAATCCATGTATCAAAAAGATACCCGCACTCCCATATTTATTGCAGCATTGTTCACAACAGCCAAGATACAGAATCAACCTAAGTGCCCATCAATGGATGAATGGATAAAGTGTGGTATATATGCACAATGAAATGTTAATCGGCCATAAAAAATAGTGAAACCTTCTCATTTGCAGCAACATGGATGGTACTGGAGACTACTATGTTAAATAAGCCAAGTACATAAAGACAAATATTGCATGTTTTCAGTCATACATGGCAGCTAAAAATGTGGATTTCATGATGACATAGAGTACATTGGTGGTTACCAGAGGCCAGAAAGGAGGGGATGGAGTAGGAGACGAAGGGGGAAAAAGGATATATTTATTACCACTGAACTGTACACTTAAAATGGTAAAGATGATATGTTATATATTACCTCAGTTTACAAAAGAAAAAACAAATGGCATCAATGTCAATAAGTGTAAAAGTTGTACTAGGGATAAATCTGCCATTTGAAAGGGAAATTAGAAATCTGAAATAACGAGTGCAGTTAGCCTGTGAAACCCCTGAAGACCCCAAAAGTCTCATTCAGAACTGGTCCCAAAATGAATACGTACTATTGTATCATTGTCTAATTAAAGGTGCTTCTATTCAAGTATTAGTTTGCTTCAAAATAAATCTTTTTATTTGTACTAGTATTATAAGTGTTATTTCCTATTCTTCAGCTACATTTTTTGGAGAACAGTGTTAGTAAAAAGAGCTTAACTGTTAGACAGTCTTGAGTTAAAATTCACATGTTAGCTGTAATGAGGAAACTTACATTAAATTTTAATTACTTAATTTTATTATATAAAATTAAGGATAATAATATCACCAAAGGTGGTGGAGACGATTTAATGGGATGACACATAAAACTAGGACATAGAGGCATCTAGCAAATATACATTTCCTTCCCTTCTCCGTTGTTATATACTTAACCACATGGGCTAGGATTTCTTTGGAGGAACCATTTCTATCTTAGCCAGTGTTCTATCTGAGGTATTTGCGGCTGTCTGCTTTTTTCTTTCATACCCCACTTTCGATCTCTCAATACATACTGTGAGCTCTGCTTTCAGACTAGATTCGTAACTCAGTGATTTCCTGCTCCTCCCTGGACCACCTCCCTGGTCCAGGCCATCATCATTTTTCATACAACTGTAGTCACTTCCTAATTGGACTCCCAACTTCCACTCTTGCTGCTTCCCATTTATTGTTCACATAGCAGCCAAAGTTATTCTTTTATAAATTAGATCATGTCACTTCTCTGCTCAAAACCTTCCAAGAGCTCCCTATCACTTTTAGACTAAATATCTGAAGTCCTTACCAAATCTTAGTAGATCTATGTGATTTGACCCCAGTCTATCATTCTGACTTCAAACCTCTCTCCTTCTACCTTACTCTGCTCCAGCAGCACTGGCCTCCTTGCTGTTATTTATTTATTTATTTATTTTTATTTTATTTATTTATTTTTTGAGATGGAGTTTTGCTCTTGTTGCCCAGGCTAGGGTGCAATGGTGTGATCTTGGCTCACTGCAACCTCTGCCTTCCGGGTTCAAGCAATTCTCGTGCCTCAGCCACCCAAGTAACTGGGATTACAGGCACCCGCCACCACACCCGGCTAATTGTTTGTATTTTTAGCAGAGATGGGGTTTCACCATGTTGGCCCGGCTGGTTTTGAACTCCTGACCTCAGGTGATCCGCCTGCCTCGGCCTCCCAAAGTGTTGGGATTACAGGCGGGAGCCACCATGCCCAGCCCTCCTTCCTGTTCTTTGATGGTGCCAAGAATACTCCTGCCTCGGGGCCTTTACATCTGTTGTTCCCTCTGCCTGGAATGCGCTTTCTAGATCTTTAATGCCTTGCTTTCTCATTTTCTAACTCAGAGAGGCTGACACTAGGTACCTCATTTTAAGCAGATACCCCTGCAAGGCTTTCTTTCTCTCCTTATGCTTATTTTCCTCATAGCACTTACCCCACATTGATATTGAGCTACTTCTTTCTTTTCTTTTTTCCTTCCTGCCTCCCTCCCTCCCTCCCTTCCTTTCTCTCCTTTCCTCCCTCCCCCCTCCCCCCTCCCCCTCCCCTCCCCTCCCCTCCCCACTTCCTGTCCCCTCCCCCCTCTCCCCTCCCCTCCCCCCTTCCTGTCCCCTCCCCCCTCTCCCCTCCCCTCCCCCCTCCCCTCCCCCCTCCCCTCCCCTCCCCTCATATAGGAGTCTCACTATGTTGCCCAGGCTCTTGGACTTAAGTGATCCTCCGACCTTAGCCTCCCAAGTAGCTGGGACTATAGGCACACACCACCACACCTGACTCTATATGTAGTCCCACCTGAAATGTAAGCTTCCCACCTGAAATACAGGTTCAATACTTTGTTTTGTTCACTTTGTATCATCAGCATTTACATCTGCCAGGCATTCAAAAATATTCATTGAATAAGTAAGTGAGCAAACTTACCTGCTTCCACAGCCATCCTTTCCTGCCCCCCGCTCCTTTTAAGTAGAAGAGATGTTTTTCTTCCTGTCTCAGATTATAATGTCTCCCCTGTGTCCTGCCTCCTCAGCATTCCTTAATATTGCCTATCTTCTACGTTCGATTCTCCCCAGCTACATTTTCTGTTTTCTGGCAAGCACACATCTCTCCCATTTTAAATTAAAAAAGAAAATTCTCTCTGGGCATCCCCTGCCAGCTGCCAGTCTCTGTCTCTCCTGCTCTTAACAAATTTTTGAAATATTTATTTATACTCTTTGCATTGCCTCACTTCTCTTTTATTCTAGTTTCTCCAAACCCATAGAAACTGTTCACTCCTGCTTTAAACAGTTTCTTTCCTGAGCTCTTCCAAGATACTACTCTCATGTTTTTTTTTTATCTTACTTCCCTGATTGCTACTTTTCCTGTCCCTCCCTCAAATTTTGTGTATCACAGCATTGATACAAGTTCTTCATGTTCTCCAGATTCTTCTTTGGCAATCTTACCACATCCATCGCTTTAGTTACCACCCAAACCTGGATGCCCAGCTCACATTTCTCTGTACTAAGCTCGTGACTTATTTGACCTAGTGTCTACTTGATATCCACCTTGGTTTCCACAAGCACCTCAAAATAAAGATGCCCTCTTCCATCTCCAAACTTGATTCTCCGCCAGTGTTACTTATTTTAGTGAGTGGTAGCATCATCCAGTTGCTCAAGTAGAAAACATGGATATTGTCCTGATTTATCCTTTGCCTTCAGCCCCCTTCCCCCATCTAGCCAACCGTTGGCTTCCATTAATTCTATTACAGTGAGAGAAATTGTATCCCTCCAGAAAGATATGTCAAAGTCCCAGCCCCCACTGCTTATGAATGTGATCTTAGGATCTTTATAGATGTAATTCAGGATCTTGAGAGGTGATTATCCTGGATTAGGGAGGGCCCTAAATCCAATAACTGGTGTCCTTAAACATGAAAGGAGAGGGAGATGTGAGACACAGACACAGGGGAGAATGCCATGTGAAGATCCCTATAAGGCTGGAGAGAGAGATTAGAGTGACGCTGCTACAGGCCAAAGAACACCAAGAATTGCCAACCCTGCTGACACCCTGATTTCAGAATTCTGGCCTCCAAAACTAAGAGAATAAATTCTGCTTTTTTAAGTCATGAAGTTTGTAGTAATCTGTTATGGTAGTCCCAGGAAATTAATTTTCTTAGCTCTGAAATCCATCTATGTTTCCCTACCATCACTGCCTCTAACTAGTTCAGATCATGATTACAGTAATCTTCTGCCTCATCTCCCTGCTACTAGTCTCAGCCCATCTTTCTAAAATGCATGAAATTCATTCCACTATTTAAAATCTGTGAGTGGTTTGCCAGTGACTTGGATTAAGTCTAAATGCCTAGTATCATGGTTTATGGGACTTTATAATTTGCCTTCTGCCTACTTGTGTAGCCTTCTTTTCCCACTCACCCTCAATTCTGTTTTTTTGTTTTTGTTTTTGTTTTTGTTTTGGTTTTTTTGCTTGTTTTTGAGACAGAGTTTCGCTTTTGTTGCCCAGGCTGGAGTGCAATGGTGCAATCTCGGCTCACCACAACCTCCGCCTCCCGGGTTCAAGCGCTTCTCCTGCCTCAGCCTCCCAAGTAGCTGGGATTACAGGCACCTGACACCATGCCCGGCTAATTTTGTATTTTTAGTAGAAATGGGGTTTCTCCATGTTGGTCAGGCTGGTCTCAAACTCCCGACCTCAGGTGATTCGCCTGCCTCAGCCTCCCAAAGTGCTGGGATTAGAGGCGTGAGGCACCGCACCTGGCCCCCTCAATTCTATGGTCCAGGCATAGTAATAATTTCTGATATTTCTCAGCATTGATTCTGTGCCAGCCACTATTCTAGGGGCTGTCGCACAACAACCTTGTAAGGTAGAAAACAGGTTTCTTTCAATGTCTCAGCTTTTCTTTCTCTTACCTCCAGGATTTTGTACATGCTGGTCACACTGCTGTCTGCCTGAAACACTACTTTCTTTTCCCTTGCTCTTTGACCCTCTCCTCAACTGGCTAATTCATACTAATACTTTAGGCCCCCGTTTATTCAATACTTCCTCCAAGAAGCATTCCTCACTCTTTCTAAGTCTGGGTATATGTCCCACCCTCACTGCCCATATTCCCATTACACCCTGAACTCCCCCATCAGAATACAAAATATTATAGTTATCTGTTCACTGGTCTATACCCCACGCTATATGTTTCCTTTGGGAAGGGCTGTATCTCTATTACCATTGTAACTCCATTCCCAGAATCTAGCACAGTGCCTGGCATAGAAGAGATGCTCAATCACTGTATGCTGAGTAAATGAAAAAACCTTAAACAAAGGTTGCTAATAGCATTATGTCTCTTATACCAGCTAGGGCAGAAAGAAATGCATCCCAGACCTACTTGCCAACTGTCCTCTTCCTCACAATTCTGATGCCTCTGCCTGGACCAGTCCTGAAACATCTTTTCATATGAATTCCATGAGATCTCTAAGGCCAGTTAATCTTCAGTTACCTATCATATTCATCACTTCTCCAAATACAAGCCTCTCCAGGTGGCTCTCCTCTCCCAGAGAGCTTTGCAAGTTCTCCCAAACCCTCTGCTTACTGCTCTCCTTTTTCCTGGGCTTTCTGGAACTCCAGCCTATTCAAAACAAACTCACCTATATTTTCATCCTTTTTTTGTTGCTTTTTATTTTTATTTTTATTTATTTATTTTTTTGGAGACAGAGTCCCACTCTGTCACCCAGACTAGAGTGCAATGGCACCATCTTGGCTCACTGCAACTTCTGCCTCCCAGGTTCAAGTGATTCTCAGCTTCCCAAGTAGCTGGGGCTACAGGTGTGCACCACCACACCTGGTTAATTTTTGTATTTTCAGTAGAAACAGGGTTTTACCATGTTGGCCAGGCTGGTCTTGAACTTAAGCAATCCACCTGCCTCAGCCTCCCAAAGTGCTGGGATTATAGGCATAAGCCACTGTGCCTAGTCATATTTTCATCCTTTTAACAGAATATTCTTTCCATCTCTGGCCTAAAATAGAAACCTGTTTTCCATTAGAAAAATTATCTTCCTACTGCTATCTTGGGTGGAAGTTGTTAATTTGTCTCACCCTTGTAGAAAACCCTCTCCTTTCAAGCTTTTATTTTTATTTATTTATTTATTTGAGATGGAGTTTCGCTCTTGTCACCCAGGGTGAAGTGCAATGGCGTGATCTTGGCTTACTGCAACCTCCGCCTCCTAGGTTCAAGCTATTCTCCAGCCTCAGCCTCCTGAGTAGCTGGGATTACAGACACCCTGCCACCACACCCAGCTAATTTTTGTATTTTTAGTAGAGACAGGGTTTCGCTGTGTTGGCCAGGCTGGTCTCGAACTCCTGACCTCAGATGATCTGCCCACCTTGGCCTCCTAAAGTGCTGATATTACAGGCGTGAGCCACCACGCCCAGCCTCAAGCTTTTATTTTCAACAATCCATCTCTCTACTGCTTGTTACTGACATCTACTAAGCTACTAGTTATTCTTCTCTCTGGTTTATGGTCCCATCATCTGAGATGACTTCACTGTCCATGTGAACAGCCCTAGTCTCCATTTCCTTGAATCCTCTCAATTTGATAGCCTTTAACACATTCCACTTGGTCTGTTCTATGGCTATACCTAAGTTTGCCACTATTAGGTGGTTTGTCACAACTTTATTCTGTTCTTTGGTCTATTCTATAGCTAAATCTAAGTTTATTACAAACCAGGTGGTTTATCACCTCTTAAATCCTAAATTTCAATCTCGTCCATTCCTTTAGCTCGTCCATTTTCTTGCTAAAAGCCCTCCTTTGCCACTTCCTTATCCTAAATTTCAATCTCTTCCATTCCTTTAGCTCATCCATTTTCTTACTAAAAGCCCTCCTCTGCCACTTCCTTCCTTAAATCAGCCTAGACGCATGATCCAGGTTTCATGATCCAACTTTTCATAAATACCCTCACTCCTTTGTGCTCTTGTTCACCTGGCTCAAATTCGGCCTGGGTTTTACCATGATACTGTGCTCCACCACATTCCACGTTTGTGGCCTAAGTACTAGAATAGGTACTTTTGATATGGCAGGGGTATCTAAGATGAAAAAAGAAAATCATTCAATATAAAATGAATCCAGCCAGTATGCAATATAACAATATGATCATTTACTTCCCATCCCTGTACCTAGCCTTGTATAGGTAAAAATTCTCTCATCCTCTTATTTTTAATGTTGGTTAGGGGCTTTATGCAAAGCTCCTGTGGCTCCAAATGTATTCAAGTGTTCAATGGATATGCTCCTTTTGAAATCTTGTCACTGTTCTCATGTAGGCTAAAAATGGAACTATAACTTTCTTGCTTCTTATTGGTAGGTTTATTTACTCATGCAGCAAATATTTGAGTACCTACTATGTATTTGGCAGACACTTTGCCCTTAAAGAGCTTATAATAATATAAAAATAAGACAAATACTCAAAAAAGTTTAATACTACATATGACTGACAGAAAGATGGAATGTGTTATGAAAGATCAGAGAAGTTCTCTACTAAAAAATAAAAAAAAAACTAGCCGGGCGAGGTGGTGGGCGCCTGTAGTCCCAGCTACTCGAGAGGCTGAGGCAGGAGAATGGAGTAAACCTGGGAGGCGGAGCTTGCAGTGAGCTGAGATCCGGCCACTGCACTCCAGCCTGGGCAACAGAGCGAGACTCCGTCTCAAAAAAAAAAAAAGAAAGATCAGAGAAGAAAGAACTTATATCCAGCTGAGAAAAATCCTTAAAGAATGGGCAGAATTTGCTCAGTTGATAAGAGAGGAAATAATATTTCAGCCAGAGTGAGAGATACGAGAAAAGGCTTTGCATGGGAAAGGATTAGGAATAACCCGGTTCTTGTTTGTTTACAGGTGGATGGAAAGCCGATTTCCAGTCTTTATGATAATGCCGATGTTCCACTTGGGAAAATACTGTACAACAATGAAAGTAGCCCTTTCTTTTGTCTTTCAAAGAATGTATTTTTAACAAACAGCCTCTGTGTGATCCTTTTGACCACATAATTTGTAGAGTTAACCCTGAAATTTTCATTAGCAACAATGAAAGCACACACAGGCACAATATTAATATAGATTAATATCAGCCTATTTTGGTCAGAAAGTCTCATTTAAATGTTTAAGAGACAGAAGTCCCAAATTGTAATTTCTTCCACTAGCAGGAGGAAGCTCAGGGTTGGTTTTTCTACAACACTAGAGGAATACTACTCAAAAATCAAAAGGAATTAACCATTGATACATGCAGCAACACAGATGAATCTCAAAGTAATTGTGCTGAGAGAAACCAGACCCAGAAAAAGGTAAATTCTATATGATCTCATTTATATAAGACTCTAGGAAATGCAAACTAATCTACACATACAGAAAACTGAGGGCAGGTACTAGGAAGGGTAGGAGGGAGGCATTACAGAGAGGCATGAGGAAACTTTTTGGGATGATAGATATGTTTACTACTTTGATTGTGAGGATGAAGTCGCAACTCTGTACGTGTCAGTGATATATTTTAAATATGAACGGCTTATTTTATGGAAATTCTGCCCCTATAAAGCTGTTTAAAATAAAAAAAAAAACACTTCTCTTTGAGAGACATCACCTTTGTCTTTTAAACCATCTTATGTTGAATCTAAAAGATCAGTATAAGGTTTTAATAAGACCAGAGACCCATGTGTCTTAATTTCCAGGACATATAAGATAATCATGGTGATTAAGACAAAAGTACATATATGATTACCTATAAACTATCATAGTTAAATGACTACCCTGCATAAGGCAAAATGATTATTTTATTCCTAAGATTGAAATTGCTCAACCTTTTATTAGAGAATAATAGATTAGAGGGCATGTTGGCTCATACCTGTAAGCCCAGTGCTTTAGGAGGCTGAAGCAGGAGGATCCCTTAAGGCCAGGAGTTGAAGATCAGCTCGGGCAACATAGCAAGACCACATCTCTACAAAAAATTTTAAAATAAAATGTTTATCCAAGTGTAGTGGCACGCACTCACCTGTAGTACTAGCTGCTAAGGAGGCTGAGGCCTGGAGTTCGAAATGCACAACGCTTCACTTCAACCTGTGTGACAAAGTGAGATCCTATCTCTAAAATAAATAATTCAATTTTTATAATTAGGGAACATTTAAATTGAGATTATAAGTAAAAAATAGAACAAACAATCCTGCTACGTGATATGGTTTGGATCTCTGTCCTTATCCAAATCTTATGTTGAAATGTAATCCTCAGTGCTGGAGGTGGGGCCTGGTGGGAGATGATTGGATCATGGGGGTGGTTTCTCATGGTTTAACACCATCGCCCCCTGGTGCTGTTGTCGCGATGATGAATTCTCATGAGATCTGGTTGTTTTAAAAGTGTGTGGCACCTCCCCCTTCTGTCTTGCTCCTGCTCCTACCATGTGAGATGCCTTGCTCCCCCTTTGCCTTCTACCATGATTCAAAGTTCTCTGAGGCCTCCCCAGAAGCAGATGCTGCCATACTTTCTGTCCAGCCTGCAGAACGTAAGCCAGTTAAACCTCTTCTTATACATTACCCAGTGTCAGATATTCTTTATAGCAGTGTGAGAATGGATTAATACACTACCTCATGCAATAATGTAAAAACAGGCAACCCACTGAGAGTAAACCTAATCAACTTGTTCATTTAGATATAAACTGTAGAGATGACATTGCCATCTAGTTGTTGAATACTGAGTATATTGTTGAAACATTCTTGACAATGTTCTATTTGTCTTTTTTGTAGACTTAGAAGGAACACACTGAAGCCCCTAACCAATTACATCTCCTTTATAGGAGTGTGAATGTGACTGCCATAATGCAGTCCATGCTGCCCCTGGTAATTATATGCCTCAACCCAAGCAGGTGATTATATAACCTGTGACTACCTCATGCTCAAGGCTCTTCCATATTACACAAACACACACACTCTCACACTCAAAAGCAAAACAAAAATAAAACAATCTGCTTGATCCCTGCCCTACAGAGATTAGTCTAGTCAGGGAAACATACAACTAAGCATTTGAATACTGGGTAGTGGGTGCTACGAGAGCAGAAGTACAGAAAATATGTAAGCGCCAACAAGCACCAGCAGGAGTTAAAGGTTTAGAGAAAATTAGTGGGAAGTTTATCTAAAATGAAAACAGTGGGTAAGAGGAGATGAGATTCTGCTGTGTCCTGTAAGCTATTTTATTCTAGAAGCAATGGAAAGCTTTGGACTTTTTGAAAGATCTTAAGCAAGGAAATGAAGTAGTTAGATTTGTATGTTAGAAATAATATTCTGGTTTTAGTATGGAGAATGGATTAAAACGAGATAAGATTAGAGCATCGAGAGAGGTTGTTAGAGTAATTTAAGCAAGAGATAATGGTACTAAGCTAGGATTATAAACATGGAAATGGAGAGAAGTTGGAGGGTTTGAAAGATGTTCTGCAGATATAATAAATGGGACTTGCTAAAAGCCAACTATGGAGAATTAGGAAGATGGAAACACCAAAGATGACTTCCATGTTTCTGACTTGACAACTGAGTGCATGGTGGTGTCCAAAAAGTGGAGGAGCAGGTTTTGAGATAATAAAATTCATTTTTACTCCTGTTGAGCTGGAGGCACTCATGATGTATCTAAGAACAAACATCTACTTGACAACTGAATATATGGTGTGATGCTCACTATAGAGATCTGGACGCGTCAGCACATACATTATCACTGACACACTGAGATAGACATAAGGCACACTGAGTCTATTTCAGGAAATGTGCCTAGACTTAAAATAGATATGCACACAGAGTGGAAGGAAGAAGAGCAGAGAAAATTGAGAAGGAATAGTTAAGGAGGCTCCCTGCCTTCTCACTCCACCTCAGGCTGGCAAGCAGAACTTACTGTTGCCGCTTGGGCTCCCACTGTTTTCCATCTATGCGTCTACCAAGGCATTTGTTATGTCATTGAATATTCTTATCTTTCTCTCTCCTTCTACTAAACTGTAAGGCTCTTAGGGCAAGGATCATGTCATACTCATATTTGGATTCCCAGGACTTACAACAGTGCTTGGCCGATAGTCTTTCCTAAGACTTTTATTGAATAACTAATGATAGGAAAAATCCATTGAGTACTTTCTGTGTTCTAGGCACTTTATATATAAGGTCTATTATACTTGGGCTATATTAAGACTCAGAAAATTTAAGTGAATTGTTCAAGAAGCTTCCAGGATTCAGACCTGGTTCTACATGAGTCCATGCTCTTTTTTTCTCCTATATCATACTCTCTACGACAGACTGGTGAATGAAATCTATCTTTAACGAAAAAGGAAAAAAGGGATTGCATCTTATATAAGGCACAGATAGTGATCCTTATGCTAAACACGGTAAAGTCCTATAGAGAAAATCCTTGGGTTCTGTCTCCTGGAGTTACATGCCATATATGCCAGAAAGTATAGCAAGTAAATGGCTGCATGTCCTAAACCATAAGGAAGTTCATATAGACTAAGCAAAATACTACCAGTTACCATTTTGCACAGCAGCTCTTGCAAGGATCCAGCAATTACCACTACACCATGGATCTAAGACACCCTCACAAAGATAGGCCAAACACTGCCTGCGACCTTCAGCTTCTCAGTTTTGCTCAAAATAACTTGGCCAAAAGCTGAGAAACTTTAGTACCATCTAAACTTTTCATTCCGATTATGCTTGGTCACTGCTCAGAAGGCAGTTCCCTCTCATTTCTTGTCTCCAAACTGTACTGGATAGCATCCCGCCAACACACAATGCCCTCCCTCCAACCTTTCAAGTATGGCTTTGACAACCTATTCTATTATAAATAAACCCACCTTTATTCTCAGCGCTTTTAAAAATTTTAATTCCTTTGAAGTTCGTTCCATTCAATTTTGTCACCCTTTACCTTGCTTTGTCCCTAATACCTACATCGTGTTATTCCTTTAAACCCCAAATTCATTTAATCATTTCCTAGGGGATTTCAACATTTGTGTGGAATGTCGGTTGAATATCCAACCTTCACGGTTCCAATGCCAGTTCAACCTCATTCCCTTGGTCACACCCCCCACTTTGTTATGGAGCGGTTCTGGGTGATTTTCATACCCTTATGCTTCTATTCATATTACCCACAGCGTGCCTGATCATTAACCCCATTGAGACCTCCATTCCTATAGTGTCGCCTCTTCCAGTTTATTCTTGATCCTGCTTCCTTCTGTATCTGACCTGGATCTCTTAAATTGGTCATATGACCTGCTCCAGTGCTTTTCTTTTCTTTTCTTTTCTTTTCTTTCGAGACAGGGGTCTTGCTCTGTCGTCCAAGCTGGAGTGCAGTGGCCCAATCTCGGCTCACTGCAACATTCACCTCCCGGGTTCAAGCCATCCTCCCATCTCAGCCTCCTGAGTAGCTGGGACTACAGGCGCTAACCACCACACTTGGCTAATTTTTGTGTTATTTAGCCCCATGTTGCCCAGGCTTGTCTCGAACTCTTGAGCTCAAGCAGTCCTCTTGCCTCAGCCTTCCAAAGTGTTGGGATTACAGCATGAGCCACCATGCCTGGCCTCGTCAGTGCTTTCAATTACCCTCCATATTTTTCCATCCCTGGTATATCTCTTCCAACTCACATTTCTGTATCCTGCCTGGCACAAATGCTCTCAATTTCTATCCTTGTCTTTCTCCTACATCCGTTATCCAAATCACAATTCTGGATCAGTCCTGTAATCTACCTGGCCCTGTAAGCCATTCAGATGAGATGCTAGAAACAATCACAAAATCACCATACTTTCATGATTTCCAAATTCAGTTCCATGGTTAACCCTGTTCATTAATGTTTTTGTCTTTCATCAGCTCTATTCCAAACCATCTCTATTCTCTTCAAGCCTCCAAACTAACCTTTTTCCCCCTCCTACTTCATAAATAATATCACCTATCACTTCCTACTTCATAAAAAATTTGGAGAATATCTAACATAAATCTCTCTGTTCACATCTACAAACTTATAACTATTCCCTTACTTCCTTCTAGTTTTGAGAAAAGGTGTGAAGGTGTGTTTTTCTTTCTTTTTTTTTTTTTGAGATGGAGTCTCATTCTGTTGCCCATGCTGGAGTGCAGTGGCACGATCTCGGCTCACTCCAGCCTCCACCTCCTGGGCTCAAGCAATTCTCCTGCTTCAGCCTCCTAAGTAGATGGGATTACAGGCGCCTGCCACCACATCCGGCTAATTTATGTGTGTGTGTGTGTGTGTGTGTGTGTGTGTGTGTGTGTGTGTGTGTGTGTGTGTGTGTGTGTGTGTGTGTGTGTTTTGAGATGGAGTTTGGCTCTTGTTGCCCAGGCTGGAGTGCAATGGTGTGATCTTGGCTCACTGCAACCTCTGCCTCCTGGCTTCAAGGGATTCTCCTGCCTCAATCTCCCAAGTGGCTGGGATTACAGGCATCCACCACCACGCCCGGCTAATTCTGTATTTTTAGTACAGACGGGGTTTCTCCATGTTGGTCAGGCTGGTCTCGAACTCCTGACCTCAGGTGATCCGCCTGCCTCAGCCTCCCAAAGTGCTGGGATTACAGGCGTGAGCCACTGTGCCTGGCCTAAAGTGTGTTTTTCAAGGACCACCTTTCCTGTGTCTTTTGGGACCTGACTCTGATTTTCTCCCTCCTTCTGTACTAGTTTCTTTCATTCAAATACAATCATCCGCCGGGCGCGGTGGCTCACGCCTGTAATCCCAGCACTTTGGGAGGCCGAGGCGGGCGGATCATAAGGTCAGGAGATCGAGACCACGGTGAAACCCCGTCTCTACTAAAAATACAAAAAACTAGCCAGGCGCGGTGGCGGGCGCCTGTAGTCCCAGCTACTCGGGAGGCTGAGGCAGGAGAATGGCGGGAACCCGGGAGGCGGAGCTTGCAGTGAGCCGAGATCGCGCCACTCTCAAAAAAAAAAAAAAAAAAATACAATCATCCTCAAACCTCTCAAATATCATGACCCCTCTTTTTATGATATCTCCTTCTGGTTTCTCCCCTCCACCTCTCCTTACCGTCTTATTTAAAGCTTTTTGGAAAAGTGTATTCTCTTGCTGTCTCTATCTTCACCTCTCACTTACTGTTCAACTCATATGCCTGGCTTCTATTCTCACTACTCTGTGGAAACTATGCTAACTTGACAAAGGACTTGCTAATTGCAAAATTGAATAAACATTAAAATTTGTGAGTTTATAATAGTTTGCAATAGTGTTTTCCCTCATTTTACTGAGGAGTTGATCTTTGGCCCGAGTATAACATTGCAGTTGGGGTAAAGTTACATGCAGATAGATCCTACTTTCTTGGTTTCTAATTATACTTTAGCAAGACAACCCAGCAATCTCTAATAATGAATACATGTATAACAGACAGCTCTTAGTTACTTACCTACTGGCATATTATTCACTGGAATAGTTTATTCTGCAGGACACTGTACTTCACTTAAGAGATACAGGGATTGTAATTTCTAATTCATAGATTTGGTAGGTAATCTTAGGCACTTATATTCACCATTTTAAAGAACTACCTCCCTAATGTAAGAGGAAATCTAAATGCCATTCTAACAGGGGGTTATGAAGAAAAGTTAAGTTTGAAACACAAAGCAGTGCCAACATAAAGTATGATGTATATATCAAAGTGGATAAACACTGTGTAATACATAATTTTTAAAATACTGATATTTAAAATCTCAACGTTCTTTTCTTCTAAGGAAGTCCTAAATAGCATAAGCACATTTAACTTCACTTATAGTTCCCTAGGCAAAATAATAGGATCCAGGAACATAGTGCAGTTTACTTTGCCTTAAAACTAACAACGGGTTTCAAGTTCCTGCTCTAACATTTATAGTTCAGTGACCTTGAACAACCAGCCGATAACAGGAGGAGCAACAGGGAAAAACTAGTGTGTGTGTATATATATGTATACGTGTGTGTGTATGTGTGTGTATATATATATGTATATATATGTGTGTGTATATATATATGGATCCTTTGACCTGGCTCTCTCTACTGCTATCTGCACACCCTTTAACAAGTTATTGAACATTTCTGAGACGGGTATCTATAAGGAAAGAATAATAATACCTACATATGACCACCTTGGAAATTACAAAGGGCAGTAACGTTTTAGATATTATTTGAGCCTCTTTTCTTCCTGACAAATTATGTTACACATCCTAGTAACCCTCCCCCATACTTTTTTAAACTCTTTTTTCATTTTCTGGCCATTCTTGATAAATCAGTAAAAGTACCCTTGACCTTTTGGGAATGTATAGAAACCAAGCCATTATTTGGTTCAATTATAGATAGCTTCCCTGCTTTCTGAGTGAATTCGTATTATCCATTACTGTTTACCCACACTGTCATTGGGGAGTGCAAAATTTAAGTTAAAAAAAATCCCAAACAGACCCAAATTAACAAAGAACAAATCTTAAAATTTTGCCACACTTGCCTCAAATGTTTAAGAAATAAGATTATAGAGGTAAAGCCACTAATGTGTCCCTCCCTCCTTTAAAGAGAACCATTGCTCTGAATTTTGTTTATAATTCCCAAGCCTGTTTTTAAAGTTTTACGTCAGGTGAATATATTTATAAACCATATTTAGTTTTGTTTTGCATTTTTAAAAATTTATATAAAGGATATATAATATAATGCCATTTAACTTGCCTTTGGGCAGTACCACTGTTTTGGAAGGTAATCCTTGATTCACTTAATGCTAACTTATTAACTGCACATTTGGTGAACATAGCACAATGTATCCATTCTTACACTGACATTTTATTTCCAGATTTTATTATGAACAATGCTGCACTGAACATTCTTGCACACGCCATTCTGGCAAATGGGTGGGGAATGTTTACAGGGCATATACCTGAGTGGAATTACTGGTTCACAGGATATGCAAGTTTCATTTTACTAAATGAATATTGCCAATAGCCCTCATAACAATTACACCAATGTAGACTCCTGAAGACAGTGCCCGAGAATTGCTGTGTTGTTTTACAATGTCCTCATCAATATTTAATATTCAGACTTTTAAAATCTTAACAACTTGATAGGTGTAAATTATCTTAATTTTGAAGGCTTGAAACACTTCGGTTGCTCAACACTGTTATCTTCTACTTCTCTTAGCTTTTTTACTACAATCTCTTGATCTCTTGCTAGCTTCTTCCTCTACCCACTGTTGGTGTTTGCCAGTCACCATCTTTGTTCCTTCTGAGTAGTCTTGCTCAGGCCATAATACACACAACTCATTCTTTACCCACACCTAGCTGCCTACTAGACAATTTCACTTAGAGATTTTATAAGCTCCTAAAATTCATGTCTGAAATGATCTCTCTTCTTCCCTCAATTTGTTCTACCCAATTCTTACTCTGTTCAAAAACAAAACATTTTAAGTCAGAACCCTGGACATCATTGTTAACTATCCCTTCTCCATTCACCACCGTTTCCCCCCGGAGTCAGCTGATCTGTCCCACCTTAACATCCCTTGTATTCTTGCTTTTCTCTCCGTATTTACTATTGTTATCCTTACCATTTCTTGCCTGAGGCTACCTAGATTGTCCAGTTTTTAGAAGCAAGCAGTTTTGGAGTTAGACACACCTAGGTTTGAATCCAGATTTTGTCACTTATAACCTGTGTGACCTTTGGCAGTTACAAACCTAACTTCTTTGACCCTCAGTTTTCCTTTAAAGGGCAACAATACCTACCTCATGTGGTTTTTTTTCAAGGATTAAATGTGCTAACAAATGTAGAATGTTTGCCTGGCACATAGTAAGAGCTCAGCGAATGATACTGATAGTTATTATTTATTAGCTCAATTATTAAGT
This sequence comes from Macaca mulatta, assembly GCF_049350105.2. Taxonomy (NCBI): domain Eukaryota; kingdom Metazoa; phylum Chordata; class Mammalia; order Primates; family Cercopithecidae; genus Macaca; species Macaca mulatta. Next base: position 148,282,524 of record NC_133410.1, on the reverse strand, counting down.
GTTGATTAGTCTTGATGCCTCCAATCTTGCTCCCCTTCCCCCACCATCACATTACTAGCAGAATTATTTCAAACACGTTTTTTGTTTGTTTTTTGGTTGGCAGTGTTTCATTTCTGTCACCCAGGCTGGAGTGCATGGGCACCCACAGCTCACTGCAGCCTCAATTTCCTGGGCTCAGGTGATCCTCCAACCTCAGCCTCTTGAATAGCTGGGACTACAGGCGCACACCACTAAACCTGGCTAATTTTTTGTCCTTTTAGTAGAGATGGGAGATGGAGTTTCACCATGTTGCCCAGGCTGGTCCTGAACTCCTGGGCTTAAGTGATCAACTTGCCTCGGCCTCCCAAAGTGCTGGGATTACAGGCGTGAGCCATTGCATCCAGCCCTTACAGTCCTTTAATTCAGTAACTGTCATTTGCTTACAAAAAACTAAATCAGACCTTTTTAGTAAATCACTTTTTTTTTTTTTTTTTTTGAGATGGAGTCTCGCTCTGTCACCCAGGCTGGAGTGCAGTGGTGCGATCTCAGCTTATTGCAAGCTCCGCCTCCCGGGTTCACGCCATTTTCCTGCCTCAGCCTCCCCAGTAGCTGGAACTACAGACACTCACCACCACACCCAGCTAATTTTTTGTATCTTTCACCGTGTTAGCCAGGATGGGCTCAATCTCATGACCTCATGATCCGCCCGCCTCCGGCCTCCCAAAGTGCTGGGATTACAGGCATGAGCCACCGCGCCTGGCCCCTAAATCACCTAAATCTTTAATCTGAGCCCCAGTCTCATTTCTCAGATTCTGTTCACACTAGACTACATAAAGCCCCTGAATACACTGTTCTGTTTCACATACCTAAATTCAACATTCTCTGAAGCTCTTCCTAACCTATCCAAACAGAAATGAGTGCTGACTCCCAGGAGTTAAGCTACTGCTGTTGCATTCACTTCTTGTCTGTCTCCTTTAGGAACTTGTGAAAAATGTGGGAGCAAGGACAATGTCATGTTCCCCCAGTGTGAAGCAGAGCACCTAGAGATAGTAGGCATTCAGTAACTACTGGACGGATGGAGGCATTATGAAGTTTGCCAAGTTTGTTAACACTACTAAAGATTTCAATGAATGTCAAAAGAGTGGCAGATAGGTGGTTTTCTCAACTGTGGGAAAGGTAAAATAGTATAAAGTACTAGCAAGCATAAACACAGGCATACCTCATTTTATTGCATTTTGCTTTACTGTACTTTGCAGATACTGCATTTTTTACAAATTAAAGGTTTATGGCAACCCTCCATCAAACAAGTCCGTTAACGCCATCCCAAAGTCATGTGCTCATTTTGTGTCCCTGTGTCACATTTTGGTAATTCCTGCAATATTTCAAATTTTTATTATTATTATTTCTGTTATAGTGATCTGTGGTCAGTGATCTTCGATGTTACTATTTTGACCATTTGTGGGCACCACAAACTGTACCCATATAACATCAGTGAACTTAATAAATGGTGTGTGCGCTCTACCAACCGGCCATCCCCCCATCTTTCTCCCTCTCCTCGAATCTCCCTATTCCCTGAGACACAATACTGAAATCAGGCCAATTCATCACCCTGCACTGGCCTCCCAGTGTTCAAGTTAAAGGAAGACTTGCACATCTCTCATTGTAAATCAAAAGCTAGAAATGGTTAAGCTTAATGAAGAGGCATGTCGAAAGCCAAGACAGGCTAAAAAAGCTAGGCTCTTGTGCCAAACCATTAATTCTTGAAGGAAATTAGAAGTGTTATTCCAGTGAACACCTAAGAAAACCTTACTGCTGATATGGAGAAAATTTTAGTGGTCTGGATAGAAAATACAAACCAGCCACAACATTCCCTTAGGCCAAAGCCTAATCTAGAGCAAGGTTCTACCTTCAATTCTATGAAGTCTGAGAGGTAAGGAAGTTACAGAAGTTTGAAGCTAGTAGAGGTTGGTTTATGAGGTTTAAAGAAAGAAGTCATCTCCATAAATAAAAGTGCAAGGTAAAGCAGAAAGTACTGATGTAGAAGCTGCAGGAATTTATCCAGATCCAGCTAAGACCATTGTTAAAGGTGGCTATACTCAGTGACAGATTTTCAATGTAGATGTAACAAGCCTTTTATTGGAAGAAGCCACCTTTTAGACTTTCACCACTACAGAGAAGTCAATGCATGGCTTCAAAGCTTCCAGGAACAGGCTGACTTCTTAGAAGCTAATGCTGCTGGTAACTTTATATTGAAGCCAATGTGTATTTGCCATTCTGAAAATCCTAGGGCCCTTAAGAATTATGCTAAATCTACTCTGCCTGTACTCTATAAATGGGACAAAGCCTGGAAGACAGCACATCTGTTTACCGCATGATTTACTGAATATTTTAAGCCCACCATTGAGATCTACTGCGCAAAAAGACTCCTTTCAAAATATTGCTGCTAATTAACAATCATCTCGTATCCCAAGAGCTCTGACGGAGATGTACAAGGAGATACATGCTGTTTTCATGCGTGCTAACACAATGTCCATTCTATAGCCCATAGACTATGGAGCAATTTTAACTTTCAAGTCTTATGATATAAGAAATGCATGTGGTAAGGCTATTGCTGCCATAAATAGTGATTTCTCTGATGGATCTGTGCAAAGTAAATTGACAACTTTCTGGAAAGGATTCACTATTCTAGATATCATTAAGAACATCCATGATTCATGGGAGAAGGGCAAAATATCATTTACTGGAGTTTAGAAGTTGTTTCCAATCCCCATAGATGACTTTTAAGGGTTCAAGACTTCAATGGAGGAAGTAACTGCAGATGTGGTAGAAATTACAAGATAACTAGAATTAGGCCGGGTGTGATAGCTCAAGCCTATAATCCCAGCACTTTGGGAGGGTAAAGCGGGCAGATCGCTTGAGGCCAGGAGTTTGAGACCAGCCTGGAGTGAAACCCTGTCTCTACAAAAAATGCAAAGAATTAGCCAGGATTGGTGGTATATACCTGGAGTCCCAGCTACTTGAGAGGCTAAAGTGGGAGGATCACTTAAGCCCAAGAGGTAGAGGCTGCAGTGAGCTGTGATGGTGCCACTGTACTCCAGCCTGGGGGCAGAGCAAGACCCTATCTCAAAAAGAAAAAAGAAAGGCCAGATGTGGTGGCTCATGCCTGTAACTCCAGCACTTTGGGAAGCCAAGGCGGGAGGATCGTTTGAGCTCAGAAGTTCAAGACCAGCCTGGGCGACATGGCAAAATCTTGTCTCTACTAAAAATACAAAAGTTAGCCAGGTGTAGTGGCATGTGCCTGTAGTCTTAAGTCTTGAGAGGCTAAGGTGGGAGAATCACTTGAGCCCAGAAGGCGGAGGTTGCACTGAGCCAAGATCGTGCCACTCACTCCAGCCTGGGCAACAGAGCGAGACCCTGTCTTAGTTAAAAAAACAAGAAAGAAAACTAGAACTAGAAGTGAAGCATGGACAGGCCTGGTGGCTCACGCTTGTAGTCCCAGCACTTTGGGAGGCCGAGGTGGGCGGATCACTTTGCGGCCAGGAGTTTGAGACCAACCTGGTCAACAGGGCAAAACCCTATCTCTACTAAAACTATAAAAATTAGCTAGGCATAGTGGTACATGCCTGTAATCCCAGCTACTTGGGAGGCTGAGGCACGAGAATCGCTTGAACCTGGGAGGTGGAGGGTTGGAGTGAGCCAAGATCACACCACTACACTCCAGCCAGGGTGACAGAGCAATACTCTGTCTCAAAAAAAAAAAAAGAAAAAGAAAAAAAGAAGTGGAGCATAAAGATGCAACTGAATTGCTGCAATCTCATGATGAAACTTTAGTAAAGAGTTACTTCTTACGATGAACAAAGAAAGTGGTTTCTTGAGATGAAATTTACTCTTGGTGAAGATGCTGTGAACACTGTTGAAATGATAAAGGATTTAGAATATTACATAAACTTAGTTGATAAAGTAGTGGCAGCGTTTGGGAGGATTGACTCTAATTTTGAAAGTTCTACTGCAGGTAAAAAGCTATCAAACAGCACCACATGCTACAGATTCCTACATAAAAGGAATCAATTAATGCAGCAAACTTTATTGTTTTATATTAATTGCTACAGCCACCGCAACCTTTAGCAACCACCACCCTGATCAGTCAGCAGTCATTAGCCTAGAGACAAGACCCTCCACCAGCAAAAAGGTGACTTGCTGAAGGCTCAGACAATCATCAACATTTTTTAGCAATAAAATATTTTTAAGGCCGGGGGCGGTGGCTCACGCCTGTAATCCCAACACTTTGGGAGGCCGAGGTGGGCAGATCACCTGAGGTCAGGAGTTCCAGACCAGCCTGACCAATATGGAGAAACCCTGTCTCCACTAAAAATACAAAATTAGCTGGGCGTGGTGGCGCACGCCTGTAATCGACAGGCTGAGGTGGGAGAATCGCTTGAAGCCAGAAGGCGGAAGGCAGGGGTTGTGTCGAGCCGAGATCGCACGATTGCACTCCAGCCTGGGCAACAAGAGCAAAACTCCGTCTCAAAAAAAAAAAAAAAATTAAGCTATGTACAATGTTTTATTAGACATAATATGATCACACAATTAACAGACTATGATATAGTTATAACCATAACTTTTATATGCATTGGGAAACCAAAAAAATTGTATGACTTGCTTTAATGTGATATTCACGTTATTGAAACATTTACTTTATTGTAGTGGTCTGGAACTGAGCCCACAATATCTCCCAAGGCATGACTACTAAAAAATAAAAAAGGCAAATTTGACCTGTTAGTATCTAGGAAAGAATTATAAAGTATTCCTGGCTGGGCATGGTGGCTCATACCCATAATCCCAACACTTTGGGATGCCAAGGCAGGTGGATCACCTGATGTCAGGAGTTTGAGACCAGCCTGGCCAACATGGCAAAACCCCGCCTCTACTAAAAATACAAAAATTAGCCGGGCGTGGTGGCAGGGACCTGTAGTCCCAGCTACTTGGAAGGCTGAGGTAGGAGAATCTCTTGAACCCGGGAGGCGGAGAACTGCTTGAACCCAGGAGGTGGAGGTTGCAGTGAACCGAGATTGCACCGCTGCATTCCAGCCTGGGTGACAGAGCGAGACCCCGTCTTTAAAAAAAAAAAAAAGTCCTTCTTGAAACACTGGCCAAATGTGCTGCTGTAGACAAATAAGAATAATGAACGCCGGGCATGGTGGCTCACACCTGTAATCCCAGCACTTTGGGAGGCCAAGGTGGGTGGATCACAAGGTCAGGAGATCAAGACCATCCTGGCTAACATGGTAAAACCCTGTCTCTACTAAAAATACAAAGAATTAGCCGGACATGGTGGTGGGCGCCTGCAGTCCCAGCTACTGGTAAGGCTGAGGCAGGAGAATGGTGTGAACACGGGAGGCAGAGCTTGCAGTGAGCTGAGATCGTACCACTGCACTCCAGCCTGGGTGACAGAGCGAGACTCCATCTCTCCATCTCAAAAAAAAAAAAAAAGAATAATCAAATATCACATTGACAAACAGAAAGGAACCTTTTATAAACATAATGACATTGTGCAGATGTTGTGGTAATCACTTTATATACAGTATATTATCCTTCCAACAGCTGTATGACCTATAAATTCTTAGTATCTTGTCTAAGGGACCTGAGCCAGGATTTAAACCTAGCTCTGTCTGACCTAAAAGCTTATTTTTAACTATATTATACTACTGTTGTACCAAAGCACTGAGTATTTATACCAGGTATTTAGCAGCTAAGTCACAAGGATCAAAGAAAAGTAACTAAAGCATAAGGCAAGGCACCTATGTGCAGACTAAAACATGTAGACCTCCCAGTTTATAAAATTATAGAAAACCATCAATGTCTATAACTCAAGAATGGCGATCAACAGTATCAACACAGCCTGACTCATTATCAAATATTCTTTAATGAGTAAGAAACAAACTAGATTGGATAGATTTGGGAGTTCTATCCAGAATGTTATTTCAACAAATCTCATAAGGTAAATTTTAGCTTGACATATGATTCTGTAGCAAATAAATCTCCTTCCCAGGTTTGACACTACAGGCCAACATGTTCAGCTTGAATTCTGTCTGTCCCAGAATTATGGATCCTTTCACATGTAAGATTTGTAACAGTAATTCATTCATTTATGGAAAATGCAGTCCTGTAGGGATAGCAAGAGAAGACGTATTTGGGGGTTAGGTATGTCTGTATTTTCAGAGAGTAGTATCTACCACTGATCCTTATTTAAAAGCCTGCTGACTCGTTGCCTTGCTCTGATACTTAAAAACCCAAGCATCTATCTATGACAACTATTATTATTATCATTTTTTCAGACAGTTTCACTCCTGTTGCCCAGGCTGGAGTGCATTGGCGCGATCTCGGCTTACTGCAACCTCCACCTCCCAGGTCCTGCCTCAGCCTCCTCAGTAGCTGGGATTACAGGCATGCACCGCCACGCTTTTAGTAGAGACGGGGTTTCTCCATGTTGGTCAGGCTGGCCTCAAACTCCTGACCTCAGGTGATCCACCCGCCTTGGCCTCCCAAAGTATTGGGATTACAGGCGTGAGTCATTGCACCTGGCCCCTCTGTCCTCTGATCTTTTTGAGGAGAAAAACCAATAGTATAAAGCATTTTTTAACTACTTCTTCATCAGACAATAGTTCTCAATTTTAGATGTACCTTAGAATCACTGGGGAAGGGAGGAAAGGAAGTAAAGGAGGGGAGGAAAAGAGAGGCCAGAAAATAAAGGAGGACCAATGCGTAGTCCTGACTCCAGATCATTTAAGTCAGAATCTTTGCTGGTAAGCCTGGGCATTAAGATTTATTTTCTACAGTTCACTCAGATTCTAATACACAACCAATGTTAAATTTATGACTTAAAGGATTCAATTGCCTAGCCTCAGTAGAGATTAACTGTGGGTCACAGCTATTTGTTGTGATGGACACTGTGAGCCAAGTGTCCAGAAAGAATCATAGCATATCCCTACCTTTTGTCTTCTTACTTGTAATGATTAAAAGTGGAGATACTGGGCTACGAAAAACAGAGCCTTCTAGTAGGTGTGTATGTTACCAGTATTCTTATACTGTCTGAAAGATGAAAAACTGAGTGACAATCCTTGTAGTAACTTAATTCCAGTGGCATGATGTTACCTGGGTGGCTGGTTGCTAAAGACATAAAAGATGAGTAGATTCACTGCCAACCAATGCCACAATGAACAGGCAACTGAGAAATTTAGAGGATGGTCCTTCCAGGCATCCATTCACAGCCATTCCTCTGACAAACTATAGGAAAAAAGCAAAATTTAGATGTGAGAAATATATTCCTAGCATATATACACGATAATGGATTGATAGTATTTTGAAGGAATTCCTTAAGAACAACAGAGAAGGACAAGAAGATGAACGGGAATATTCTACATCAACAGATAAAGGATAAAAAATTGTGGCCTTGGCAGGTGACCTAAAAGTTAATAGTCTTTTACAGCTATTATACAATCTGTATATACTGTCGTAGTCGCTATACTTTTATACCACAATGTACCCAGGATAAACCCTTAAGATTTCATACATCATATTAAAAATGGATGAGTCTGAAACATTTAATTTCATATCATAAATGGATATTTTTCTCAAATAAAAAGCATCCTGGCAGGTGAATGAAAAATGTGACATGAAATGGAATGCTTGAAATACCAAGTAGGCTTTTAACTAAAACTGTTTATAAGAAGGTGTAAGTGAAGTAATTGGCTTATTCTTAGGTCCTTTTCTATGAACTCCCGAACAAATGTTAGTTGTACAATAATGCTAGTTAAATACGTTTCTAAATACTTTTATTGTTAATGCATAGTAAATGTATTATTAAGTCACTGAAGGAAATGAATTAGTATTTAGTACTCCAGAGTTCAGAACTTGAAAGGAAAGGGAAGAATCTAAGAGACAGGTTTATTATCTACTTCTTTAAATGGTTCCCTTTTCATTTTTAAAGACATCAAGTGACAGCATGATTACTTGAAGGCAAATAAGTAGTTCGAAAAGAGATGAGAAGTGGCAGCCAATTTAATTTTTCACTACTGATAAAGAAATATCAGATAGCTTTGGAAGATCACTTTAGAAAGAAACCAGTTCCTATCCCATTTGTGATAAGGCATTAAGCACGGGACAATGAACTTGGTAAGCTTGCAGATCAAAGTAAACAAGCAGTACTTATAAAAGCCCAAAGTTGGGAAACCATGGTAGATTGGTAAGACAGCCATAGAATAAGAGACGCTTCTTGTTTTTGTTAGACAATGCACGGTAACTAAATTAGAAGATAAATGTAATTATTAGCAGAAAACAAGCCTCGGGATCCAGAACACACTCCAAAAATCCCTTCACTTCCTACCTTGTTTCTAATTGAGAGGGTAATTTGTACTTATTGAGACCTAGTTGAAGATTTAGCAACAGCAGGAACCTTTATATCACAGAGAAAATTTTCCATCACATCTTCACCACCAAGAACTTTTTTTCAGTTAGGAAGAATTATACCACTTTTATTAGATAATGCAGACCCTTAAACTAGGGACAAAGGCCTAATTTTTAAAATGTAAGAACCACAGTATAGTTTTATTAGATTGCCAAGTATCAACTTTACTTTTGGTATAAGCACCCTTGAATCAAAGTCTATATTTTGGTTTTGGCACATAGAATTTAAGACTACAAGTTAGTAAAAGTTCTAATTTATATAGTACCAGTTTTTTTCTTTCTTCTGGTTACAATCCCAAGACAGCATTGTTTCAAAGGCAACTGGATAAACTGAGGCGCTAGAAACTTTTAGATCTTCTTTCCTATAATATGCTGCTCCCTCTCCCTACTTTTAATATATCTTCATAAAAGGGGGTGTGTCCTAAGCTGGGCATGGTAGCTTGTTCCTATAATCGCAGCTGTTCAGGAGGCTGAGGTGGGAGGATTGCTTGAAGCCAGGAGTTCACAATCAATACGCCTGGCCAACATAGTGAGATCCCGTCTCTATAACAAAACATCAACAACAAAAGAGGGGGTGTGTCCTGATGGAGGCAGCTGGTTTGAATATACTATATAACCAAGATGGCACATAAAAGATACTCTTCTGATTTATTAAAACAGCATTATTGGCTGGGTGCCATGGCTCACACCTGTAATCCCAGCACCTTGGGAAGCCGAGGTGGGCGGATCACCTGAAGTCGGGAGTTCGAGATCAGCCTGACCAACAGGGAGAAACCTTGTCTCTACTTAAAATACAAAATTAGCCGGGCATGGTGACGCATGCCTGTAGCCCCAGCTACTCTGGAGGCTGAGGCAGGAGAATCATTTGAACCTGGGATGCAGAGGTTGCGGTGAGCCGAGATCGCGCCATTGCACTCCAGCCTGGGCAGCAAGAGCGAAACTCCGTCTCAAAAACAAAACAAAACAAAAATACCAGCATTATTTTCTCCAGAACCTCCTGCACATTACCAATATTTTAATTTCAACATCCATCTCAGATTGCATACTGAAAGGTAAAAGTACAATTCAGTAATCTTTTCCAAAAATGTTTTATTGCTACAGGTTGAAATTTTTCAACCATCAAAATTAGAACAAAATTTAAGTTTCTGCTCACTATGGTTTAACACAGCCATTTCATGGGACTTTGTTTTTAATGTAGGTTGGTAGTATAGTTCAGCAAAGTTTAGATGATAGCAGAATGGTATCTTGAAACTTTGTCTATAATTTAAAGAAGTGGGGCATGAGCTGTAATAGAAAGACTGCCTTCTATCTGAAAGGTCAGTCTTTGAATTCTCAAAGATTCATTTCAAAATTTAAGGCTTTAATTATCTGACACCAGTATATACCTATCTTGCAACAAAGTCCAATATTTGATGTTACAGCTTTTCGCAAATACTATACATGGTAACTGAAATATTCTTAGAAATTGTACAAAAGACTTCCCTGAACTTATCACAACCTACCTGAATCTGGACCACACTTTTTTTTTTATCTCTTCATAAAGTCACAGCTTTCATTTCACAGCTCCAATAGCAATACAACATGGGAATACAAACAACACTGTGAAAAACAAGGGCCTGATAAAGCCCACAGCAAAGCTATTCACTAATATTGGCATTACCTTTAGCCATGCTATTAGAGATCACACTTTATTTTTGTGCATAATAAATAAGATACAGAAAAATGTTGAAAATATATGACTCAACTATCTAATTAAAGCTGAGTAAACTAACCTAGTTAGATTTTAGTTTTTCAACGAGAAATGACAAGAGTAGCTGAATATAAAGAAAAACAAAAAGAACTTTACTTTCCTATGTTAATACAGGTCAAGAGACCCTTTCTTCTCAAAAGGGTTGGTAACACCAGTTCTTAGCAATAAACATAAGGCACTTGTTTAGATTACAACATCACTCCATTTTTTCCACTTGTTTTTCTAACCCTGTTTTTCCCCCACAGTATCATTTGAAATTAATAGGATGAATGAGGCAAATGAGAGACGATCCAGTTGATACTACTCAGAGCAAGATAGTACAGTACAGTGTTTCAGGGGTGATGTCTGGACATAAAATGAACCCAGTCAAGGTCCTCTGACACCAATGTATCCACTATCAAGTAAACCTGAAAGAAAATAAAAGATTTATTCAATAGTTCCAGTAAAATTGGGTTGGAATACAATATACATGTTAGGAATTTAGCTCCTCACGGGTGGCATCTGCATCTTAAGAGTTCTGAGTACTTATGAATATTCATTCTGAGACAATCTACATCATTTGAACATTGTCAAGACAAATAGATGAATTTCATTTCAATATACAGTAGAGTTTAAACAAAATTCACACATACACCCCCTATTATATGGCTGGTACCTCCTCCAAACACCTCATTAGTGGCAGAGGTAGGACTAGTGTTCTTTCCCAACAATAAAAACTTCAGTTGCCACTCATAGGAGTTGAAAAAAAGTTTTTGTTTTTTTGCCATCTGTTAAGATGTTCCTGAGACAGGGCCAGTTAATAAAACATAACAAAGCACTGGAGTTCAGTTTGTACTTCTCTTTACATCACTACTGAACTGTTAGACTGGGATGTGGAATGCAGGTTATGTACTATGAAAGGTTGATTGTAGCACAACTGTTCAGTCAGTAAAAGGTCTTCGGCAAATTCCCTTTAGAGTATACTTTCTATAAACTACATGTTCCACAAAAAGGTCAATTATATATACAATTGATTCATTTTACTTAATCTTATTTGCTCAGATCCTGCAAATGCAATGAGAATATTAAGCCTGAGGCTAGTTCTCAGTGTATAGGTTTAACAAATTAAGGCTCATTTTCCCAATCAAAATAGTTTTTAGTTTTCCTTTTAAATTATGAGTTACATTCATAGTACCTGCCACCATCCTTGCCTTCAATGAAATCTTAATGCAGGAGCAGCATTCTACTTCATTATAGAATTTCCCTGACACCAGCACTTAGCCCCTTCTAAAAAGTTCCCATCTGCACTAGCCTTACAGCATTATTACATTGCCTCTGGCTTGCACCTCTGTTTCCACCTGTGTATTTCACAGAAGCCCAACACAGATTAGTTGAAATATTCACACAACTGTTTTTCAAAACAATTTATTGCATCATATTTGGTACCTTATGTTTGACAACAAAAAGGAAATTACATCTGTAACTGCAAGAAAAAGAAGCTGGTCTGTTATTTGAAAAAAAAAAAAAAAATCTTGGGCCCTTTAAAAATTACAAAGTCTTGGGCTTGCCTGAAACGACTGAGCAAGAAATATATTCTTAGAAATGTAGGGCTTCAAGTATTACAAACCTGTGACACTGTGGAAAAATTCCAGAGGTATCTAAACTGCAGCACTTTTTTTTCTGCATATCGTGAACAAGGCCTGCTGAGGTTTTTAACTATTAGTCTTTTGATCAGTCATAGAATGGTAGTCAGGAGTTCTGCTGTTTAACTTCAAGCCATGGTAGATTTTCCTTTTTTCACTCTTGGGTGAAAAATTCATGCTTGCTAATTAGTTGGTGCCACATCACAGTGCATTTGGTTCTTGCATTACAGTTTTAACAAGTTTGGCCAAACAATGCTGAAAGGTTTGCATTGTTGTTTTAGTTCTTCAAGTTTTAGTTAAAATTGAGACTGTTACAACTGGTTCCTTCAGTTAAAAACTGTGGTACAAGAACACCAAACTGATCATGTACAGTGAATTTTGGAAACACAAGCGTACTGAACACCTTATAGGTTTCTTATAATTTTGCTTGGTATCTATATGTCCCAGTTTCTACAACATCAAGCATCTGTTGTAGGTTTCTCTGTAAATAGTGATTCACATTGCATACTTCCTATGGTCAGAATCAACCCCGTAACAAAATCAGTCAGATGCTAAAGCCCCAACAACTCTTTGTGCTCAGTGAAAGAATCCAGTGCTAAAACAGCATTTATGCTGTCTGAGATATAGTAAAATCTCACAAGACAAATTTAAAGTAATATTTCTGCCACACACCTGCTTTGTTAGCTGTAACAGCCTCCAGATTTTATATAAATTAGTTTAAAAACATGGGTGGGTGGGTAGGAATAGGATAAGGTATCTTTTTTAACCACTCAATTTTAGCAGCTTTAATTTTTTAAGAAACTGAACCTCTATCCTGTAATGTTAGATATTTTATATATACTTTTTCAGCAGGATAAAAAACGTAAAACACTATTTGAAGGCAAGAACATTTACTCCTCTCATTCTGTGTAAGTTAGAGCAATGCAGCAGGTGCGTGACAAAAATATTATATACTAGATATGGTCCAAAGTCATTCCATTTGCTTGTTTAGTGATGTTCAAATTTCATTGGCCAGTTCTTCAGCTTCTGCAGAACTATCTCCATTAACTGTGATCTTCATATCCTCTTCATATCCAGGAGGCATGAAAGCCAAAGCATAAGGAAAAAGCTTATGACAATTTGCTCTATAAACTTCAGCAGCTTCTTTACAGTCTCCTAGGCTACCATCACACAAGGCTTCCAATACCTCCATACATGTCTAAGGAAAGAAAACAAGTCATGTTATAACTGGTCAAAAAAAGGTTCTTACTGTGAATTTATTAGACATTTCAACAGCAAGAGATTTCTAAAATAAGAAATAAATACACATATTTAGCTATTTACTCCTGGATATACATTCTATTAGAATGTTCTTCAAGGGCTAATTTAACCATTTCTCCAGAATTGCAGGATTTATACAAAAGGCTAAGCAGGGATGACTGTAGAAACCGGAATGGGACTATGGTGAGGCAAGCAAGGTATACAGGGTGCTATATTTAAAAAGTCGCTCACTCTCAGCATGTGAATGACCTTAGGCAGCAATGTTACCTCAGCCTAGCCTGGCCCTGGGTATAAACATCTAGATTTACAATGCCAATATCAATTACTGCACGTATGCCTTTTAATATTTTTGAAAGCTTAGAACCAGCCAGCAAACTCAAACACTGTATTCAACCTTGTGTTCAAATTAAAGAGCATCTTAAGGCACATCCAATAACTAAGCAGAAAAGAGTGTCTCAAACATGAAATGATTATTTGCAAGAAAAATTATTCATGAAAACGAGTAATTCTTTCAACCAAACCCCTAAGTAAGTCTGCTTCTTATCTTTTTTGTTGATTCATGTTGACTTGCATTTCTCATATTTGCTTTCTTAATATTTTCACTTAGAAAATGCTACTTAGTTTCCAGATACAAAAATCCCTACAAACTTTGCCAGGTTACAAAGCAACTTAAATCCAGGTTACAAAGGACCTAGGTTAGAACTTTAAATCCAGGTTCTAATCTAAATGGTACAACTAATAAGTCTAACTTTTCTTTCTTAAAGATACTGCCTTCAATTTGCTATTATATGAATATATTAATAACTGTCTTTCAGCATATACATGTTTATCTGGCAAATTATAACATGAGGTAGCTATCCATTTGTTTCTAGTTTAAACTACAGTATTTTACAATATACCCATATTAACTTTTATTTAACTTAATCTCATATTGTATTACAAGTTACAAAATAAGCATTTTTATTTAGCCCCTAGTAAATACATCTTTATTTTGAGAAAGGGTCTTGCCCTGTTGTCCATACTGGAGTACAGCGACACAATCACAGCTCACTGCAACTCCAACCTTTCAGGTTCAAGTGATCCTCAAATCTCAGTCCCCCAAGTAGCCGGCAATACAGTGCCACCACATCTGATTTTTTTTTTAAGAGATGGGGTCTCATTATGTTGCCCTGGCTTGTCTTGAACTCATGAGCTCAAGTGATCTGCCCACTTTGGCCTACCAAAGTGCTAGGATTACAGGCCATGAACAACAACGCCTAGCCGAAATACATCTTAAACATGTTAGAATCTTCACTGAGACCACTGCTTGCTCAGAAATGCAGATATGAGGTGAAATCCAAAAATGACTATGGAATATATATATGATTTTATTAAAACATATTTCCTAAAAAGTTATTCCAAGCTACAGATGTGAAACTAGTTACTGAATACCAAGTAGCCTAAATAAATTTTAAGATAAGTTGTTTCTGATCCAGGTTCATAATGATTTAAAGAACAGTGTGTATAAATAACCAGTTATTTCTATTGGTGAAAAAAGTTCAGTATTCTTACAGAGAGATTATGAAAAACTCTTTACCTGGAGGTTTCTGTTAGTGAGAGATTCATCAAGTGTTGTTGCCAACTCTATAGCTCGCTTCTGACTAGAAGGATCTAAATAATATACCATTTTGGCAGCTAAATGAGAGGGAAATGGGAAATTTATTTCAAGGTAAAACCAACATCTTATCCTCTACTTATTTAAATATAAAAGGCAAACAAGATACATGTGCACAGAGGATGTGGCACTTTATTAGAAGAATTGGAACAACTACTTGAGACACTGTTATTCAAAAACTAATAATTCTAAGGGGATTAGCTTAACCATTCAAAGTAAGAGAATGATAGAGGTATACCACGTATATCTACCCAATAAAATAGAATGTATATGCAAAACATGCACAGTAAAGGAGACTATGAAGAAACACAAGCATTCTAGTAATACTTGTCTTTTTGTGGTGGGACCATGATAGTCTTCCTTCTGAAATAAGGAATAATTTGGAGGTTGGGGGACTATCCTGTCTTGACAGTGTGAGCCAAAATGCTGAATTCAGGATTCCACAAAGACATACAAAGCTGCTGGGCTTAAGCCAGGTATCTGAAAAGTACTACCTATGTGGTCCCATAAAGGTCAGATTTTGGCTCATTGGCACAGACCTTTGCCTTAGGTTTCTCACAAACTGTGAAGATAATTTCAGGTGTTTAGCATTGTCAAGTCTGATACCTACATAAGAATGAGAAATGGAAGAGGATGGTCCTATCTGAGTGAATTTTAAGACCCCAAAGATGAAAGAAGAAATTAAAGAAAACTCTACCTTCATTTTATGATACACATTCAAGTTCAGTTACACTTGCTTCTTTGTAATGCCAATGCTGAACCAGAAGAGGCTACTGACCTTGATCTGTAGTCATTATTTTGCCGTAAGAAATTTAAAAATGTATAGAAAGCGTGTGTGTGTGTGTGTGTGTGTGTGTGTGTGTGTGTGTGTTTGTTTTGCTTTGAAGCAGGGTCTCATTATGTTGCCCAGACTGGTCTCAAACTCCTGGGCTCAAGTGATCCTTCTGCCTCAGCCTCCTGAGTAGCTGAGACTACCAGTATGTGCCACTGTACCCAGTTTAGGAAGCTTATTTAAGCTGCCTGTTTTCATAGGATCACAATGTAACATATACACATTGCCACTTCCATTCTAAAAATGTGTACCTTATATTATTGTTGATTCATTAAAATTACTGAAGTTGTTTTAGAAGGCTAAGAAAGGATAAAATAAAGTGATTACCTGATAATCTGTGTGGCAATGAATCAGAATTCCTTTTCAGAAAAGTTTCATTAAAATTCTTTGGATTCGTTGCTCCAAAAAGACGATTCATTTCTTGTTTTAATACTGTTCTAACTGTATCCGGTAAATCCTTACTTTCACACACTGCTGAATAAATTAAAAATAAAATCTTAGCAGTTGAATACTCTGATAAAGTTTACAAAAGTTTGTTTTTGTTTATGTTTGAGACAGGGTCTTGCTCTATCACCCAGGCTGGAGTACAGTGGCACAACCATGGCTCACTGTAGCCTCAACCTTCCAGGCTCATGCAATCCTCCCACTTCAGCCCCCCAAGTAGCTTGGACTTCAGGTGTGCACCACCACGCCCGGCCTGTAGGAGTTAAATTACTTAATGATGAAGCCAATGAAACACGGCAATTATATACAAAAATAATCTACTGATAATTTAACATTTGCAAAAAGAGCTTACCTATATAAATCGACTGATTGATTGAGACAGACAAGGTTTTACTGCCACCTAAGCTGGAGTGCAGTGGCACAATCATGCCTCACTGCAGCCTGAACCTCCCACGCTTCAGTGATCTGCCCACCTCAGCCTCCTGAGAAGCTGGAACCACAGGTGCAAGCTACCATGTCCAGATAACTTTTCTATTTTTTTGTAGAGATGGGGTTTCACCACGTTGCCCAGGCTGGTCTCAAACTCCTGGGCTCAAGAGATCTGTTTGCCTTGGCCTCCCCAAGTGTTGGGATTGTTGGGCATGAGCCATCATGCCCAGCAATATACATTTAAAAGAATATATGTCAGCAGAACAATCTAGTGTTCTAAAGGCATTCAAAGAATTTTATTAACACAAGATTCATTTCCAAAAAGGAACTGTAAGCAAAGTAGATGAAAAAACATGTAGTTTCACAGCCTTCTAAACACCTAGAGCTGCCCTCCTCGACCTTAAGGTCTGCAAAGCAACAACCTACCTGGTAAATAGTATCACAGCAACTATGTAATGCTGAAGACAACAAATTTTCCTCACCCTTTCTATCTTCCTCTATACCCAAGTAAAGCACATGTGTTTCAATTAAAAACAAAACAAAATATGGTTGATGTTATTGACCTTTATTTCAGAAACTATGTATATTGAGCTATCACTATGTAATAAACTCCCAACGACCACCAAAGCATTTTCCTGTTAATAAATAGGCTGGGCACGGTGGCTCACGCCTGTAATCCCAACACTTTGGGAGGCCAAGGCGGGTGGATCACTTGAGATGAGGAGTTTGAGACCAGCCTGGCCAACATGGCGAAACCCCATCTCTACTAAAAATTAAAAAATTAGCCTGGCATGGCGGTGTGCGCCTGTGGTCTCAGCTACTCAGGAGGCTGAGGCAGGAGAACAGCTTGAACCTGGGAAGTGGAGGTTGCAGTGAGCCAAGCTCATGCTACTACATTCCAGCCTGGGTGACAGAGTGAGACTCTGTCTCTAAATAAATAAATAAATAAATGCACTGTTGTCATCATATTCCCAGGCCTTGGGATTTATAGAAAGCAGACCCTAATTCCTCTGGATTGAATCCAAGTTACGCTTTGTTTCATTATCATTTTGGTATAGAGAGTCTGGAGCTTTGAAGTTAGTAGACTTGGGTATGGATCCAGGCTTGGATAAGTCATAACCTCTCTGAACCTATTTCTTGTTCTATAAAACTGGGGTGATATCTAATCTAAAAGGTTTACAGTAAGGAAAAGCTACTGTGTAAAAGTGCTAATTATGTAATGGGGTGTAGTCAATAAATCATAGTTACTATTTTTATCATAGTGTGAAAACATTAAGTAGATTTTCCTTATGGCTGGGAACTATGGTGATGGCTTTCAAATTTTCACTTCAGTCGGGTATTTGTACTGAGACAAATACATATTCCATATCCATACCTTATGTGAAGCAAAAGTTTCACAGAACACTTACTGTGCGTAACATATGCTGATTTTTTCTATTCTATTTCGATTTTGGGTTTTTGAGTGCTGGTAATGACCCACTATCCTGCCAATGGATCATTAATCTAAGTTTAAAAAATATAATGAACTCAGTAGGAAACATCTTCTAAGTGAAATATTCTATACATAATTATTAGTTGAATAATTCACTGACATGCTCTTTGTTGGTTAAATAGCATTTCTTCTATTATTCTATAAAACTGGGTGGTTCAAGTAAATGAGCTATAGTGAAATACTTTAGCTTAACTTATGGCTGTACTTTCAACTTGGTTTTGACAATTTATCAATACTTGTTTTTCAGTGGAGAAGCAGGAATAGAGAGAGAACAGGAAGTAAAGTTATTAAAATAGGTTACAGCCAACTGCAATGAACATTAATTATCTCAAAAAGTATGTATCTTCTGTACAATAAAAATTATTTACATGGGCCTTGTTGGTTTGCCTGGAAAGCTTTCAGGATACTTTACATGTAGAAAGTATCTGCATAGTTTGTATCATAGTTGATGAAGACAGGGATAGGCAAGGGATTTTTATGGTTTTCATTATCTTTTTTAACTTGTTTTAATCAGATTAAACAATCTCCCAGAAAAATTAAAACTGCGGGAAAAAAAAACTCTACAAAATTAGAAGCAAATAACTTCACTAATAGCTGATTCCAAAAAGTTTGAGGCCTACTAATTTTCTCCTAAACTTTTCTGGATATTTTCCTGGAAATTACAGTTCCAGACAACTAGAATTGTAACTTCCAGGAAAATATCAATTACAAAAAGGATAAAAAAATTCTACTGCAGTAAAACCCAGAATGTCCTATGGAATTCTGTGTAATGAAATTTTACGTGTACCTTTAAGAAAATGTCACAGATTATCAGATGTCCATTTACTGCTAAAGACTAGTGGACAGGGGAGAAAAACTCTAAAAAGCCTTTGAATGTGATAAAACTGACAAAAAACATCAAGGCCTCAGGAAAGTATAAAATCCCCTACTAACTCAATTACCTTCCACGAAAGAGTAATAAGTCTTGGGAATCAAGGAAAATAACTGATGGGCGAGAAGAGGAATAAAACCTTTTCTAAGGCGCTTTTGATTTAGGTCTTTTGACATCTTAAACTGGAATGTTTGGTTCATGCTATTAGCTTATTAACAGAACGAATAAATTAAGCAAGCACCAATGGTTAAAACACACAATGAAAAGGTGGCTGATTCTTAGCAAAAGGGACTGTGCAGGGTTCTCAGGCTAGCTAGCATTGTCAATAATTTGGGTAGAAAATGTTCTTATTTTGTGTGAGGTAATGACTGTTCACTACTAGGTTACAGCACAACCTAGTAAGTGATTACAACTCAAAATGGCAAAATAAATGAGAAAATTAAACAAAGCTTAAAAAAATAAAAAATTTAATTAATAATTTAATAAGTATTAAACAAGGTTTAAATAATAAACAATAAATTAGATTATTAAAGAAGGTTGGAGGAGAGATACATAAGTATAAAAAAAATCTCTGCAGATAAAAGAAAAATGAGTTTAAGACCTAAGTTTCACTGTAGATCAAGGCAGCCAGTGCTAATTTTAAAAGCACTTAGGAGAATATAAACATTTAAGAAAATAATAAGACAAATAGAATATATAAGCGCCTATCTTTTACTTAGCACTGACCAGAAATATAATTTAATTGTTTTAAGTCCTAAAACTTTAAAATTTAAAATCATAAAAAAACTTTCAAAGGGTATTAAATCATTCTCATAATAAGACAAAGACAGTGCTCCTATATGGTAAATAATTGCATGTGGCATTTAGTAATAACATTGTTTTAAACCAACATATTCTAGAGATTTGGAGGGTGCCAGTAACCATGCTAAAATCCACATTCATTCAGCAAAGTTTCCACAACTGATGAAATAGGTGTGGAGGCACTGTTTTCCTCCATACTCTCCAGAAAGGTGTCTGTGAGGGTTTCTTTGTAAAGAAGCAGTTACAACAGTGTATCTTAACATGACAAATGTATTCCTGAAAATTTACTTCTAAATTAAATATTTTTTTAAAGTACCAAATATTTTAGTTAAAGAAACCCTTGGGGTATAACAAATATGCTACTATTTGGATATCTGTATTTTCACATATGCCTTTATTTTCGAAAAAGGCAATGAAGCGGTCTACCCAACTTCTTAAAGGCCTTTAAGAGACAGCTCTTTACCACTGCAAATAATCACAACCTAATTTCATTGCCTAAAGTCAGTCAAAATTAGATCACTTTGTAAAGTGATGATTTCAGCTGAACACATAGAGCAATGGGAATAGCCAGTATAGATACTCAGTAGTTCTAACTATTAATCATTCTACGCCCATGTGTATTTTAATTTTCAGAAACCAACTGTTGAAAGAAAACACTCATGTTAATCAACCTACATACTGATTATAAGCAAATACATTTAAATATGTCACTTTACATTTGTATTTCCAAAGAAAGTATCTAACTCAAAAGGATTTAGGTTATTTTACTACCTTTCAGGAAAACATGTATAAAGTATATAACAATGTGTATGTTATTTTTGAAAATGCTTCATTTTGAAAATACTTTACATATACTCCATCTTAACTGAGAATAAATTTAAACTATTATTTATATCCTTAATTTTCTGACCCATGATTGCAAAGTTATTTTTTACACTCCCCTCCCAAAAAAAAACTAAAGAGAAACAAACTACTAAATACAGCAATTCTCTCTTTTACTTTCTATAATATGGTTATATTATTTACTTTCATAATTTTTAAAAATTGAGGAAAAATACTACAATTCAGTTTTTGTAACACAAATTATTTTTTGGACAAGTGTAAGTATAATTTAAGTCTAATCTTTCTTGAAAGTCAAAACGATGTGGTTTTTTTTTGTTTTTGAGACGGAGTCTCACTCTGTTGCCCAGGCTGGAGTGCAGTAGCGTGATCTCAGCTCACTGCCACCTCCACCTCGCAGGTTCAAGCGATTCTCCTGCCTCATCCTCCTGAACAGCTGGGACTACAGGCATGTGCCACCATGGCCGGCTAATTTTTGTATTTTTTGGTAGAGATGGGGGTTCGCTATGTTGGCCAGACTGGCCTCGAACTCCTGACCTCAAGTGATCCGCCCACCTCAACCTCCCAAAATGCTGGGATTACAGGTGTGAGCCACTGCACCTGGCCAAAATGATGTTCTAAATTGGGATAATTTAGCATTTTTTTGGTGATTGGGATGCCTGATTTAATTTCCTCAGTTTTAAATGTATGGAGTTGGCAATGAGATAGTTAATATTATTTCCAAATTCTATAGATTATTCTGTTAAAGGTTCTATTTCTCCCCCACCAGTCACTTAAAAATCCAAACAATAACAATACGACCTGACTACAGGAGTACTTTATTATAAATTTACAGTTTTTACAGTAGAAAAAACAATATGAAGATGTGGGCTGTAGTCACTGTTGTGTTATTAAGTTTCTATCTATGACACCTAGAATAAGTCATCTTTTAAGGTCTCAGATTTTTCCCACTGTGAAATGAGAGACAATTACTGTAACATTCTACCATTCAGGGTCTAAAATTCTGTAGTTCTACTTTACAGTAAAACTAATATAAAACTAATTGATCTGATTGCCAAAATATTTGAAGACACAGATAATTGTTTTAAAGTAACAAAAAAGTTTATGACTTGAATTGTGCTAAGAAAATATAATTCATGCAAATTCAGATCTACAATACTGATAAATAAGGAGAAAACAGTCCATTTCAAAGAGATTCTTCAATTTTAAAACAATTTACTAAGAAGTTTTACATAATGAAATATGGTTCAAAATTTCAACTTACATGTAACTTTTTAGAAACAGAAACAAAGATGATTCTCAAATATCTGGACTGAATAATTCTATGTCAAAATCAGGTAATACTTGTATCCTTAAAATAAAAACATTCATCATAAAGAAAACAGCTCTGCTTTTCCCTTAGCTAATTTAATATGCGACAGCTTTAAAATCATTTGGTTTATGATAAACTTGTACAGACCACTTATACCATCACTATCAACCACTGTATCAAATACTTAAGTAATGGAAAACAAAAACATACCAGTACTAAAGAGACGAATCATACACTCATGAAGCCAGGGATGACTAGAATCAATAGCAAATGCCCTCTTTACTGATTGTAGCATCAAAAGAAACTTTTCTATAAAAAGAGAAAGTAAGATATATTTTGATCATTGGATAAGAGGCCTCCTTTGGAGGGCCAAGATTTCACAAATAGAAAAAGTAAATTTAGAGTCAATCACATCAGAACCACAAACATGATTGAGGCAAACGATTTTCCTCAAATTTAGCAACATTAGTTAATATTTTTCACATAACATTCTTTAAGAAAAAGGGTTTTGTGAAATGTAGAAAATTTAGGTGGCATTTAGCAATATTTAATGACATATAAGCAAAGAAAATTTGAAGTGCCTTCATTTCCTAACCTCCTTAATTTCTTTTTTTTTTTTTTTTGAGACGGAGTCTCGCTCTGTTGCCCAGGCTGGAGTGCGGTGGCGCAATCTCCACTCACTGCAAGCTCCGCCTCCCGGGTTCACACCATTCTCCTGCCTCAGCCTCCTGTGTGGCTGGGACTACAGGCGCCCGCCACCGCGCCCGGCTAATTTTTGTATTTTTAGCAGAGACGGGGTTTCACTGTGTTAGCCAGGATGGTCTCGATCTTCTGATCTCGTGATCCGCCCATCTCGGCCTCCCAAAGTGCTGGGATTACAGGCGTGAGCCACCGTGCCCGGCCCTTAATTTCAAAATAAAGCAACCTTTCCCACTACTTAGAAAATTTCATTGTGTATATTTGAAGGTGTTCTTTTATTTTGTGACAAGTGAAACAGCTTCCCTTCTGTTTGACTGTTCCTCTCCTGTCAATTCGTGACTCCTCCTTTCTCCTCTAAATGTAGAATAGTTACCAAGGTTGTATTTATAGTCATTCTCTGATCTTTCCCTATGCTATCCCCACTCCCATTCCCTGTATTTCCCAAGATTCAGTAGTATCTCCACCTGTTATATGGAAATTTGCACTTGAATACCAGTCCACTTCCGAGTTTTATCTATAACCACCTCTTTGATAAAACTTCCCTAATTTGGTACCATTTTCCCAATATCAAAGTTCAAAACCCCAGTCTCTTCTCCTAATGCCCTTTCCCTTGTCCCCAATACTAAAAAAGCCAAAAATACGGTCATGCCTTTGTCATTACCAATTCACACAACTGCAGTGGGTTCCCAATGCTGGGGTCCTTTAGAGCTTAGGACACAGCCAAGAAGCCAACTGAATGGGGCTTCAGATTGCCCTTCCCTACTTTAAGTAGAGCAGCTTTTGAATTTTGTACTTTGGGGTTCCATTTAAGAATTTTTTTTAAAGGGGGAGTTGTATTAACTATTAAAGGTTTGAAAATTATTGGACTATTTATTAAACTTATTTTCCACATTATAACATAGTAATTGTTGGAAGTAAAAAATACAGTAAATATTTTAATCACTCGAAATTCTATCAAGAGACAATTTGTTATCTTTTGATCTATTTCTTTCCAGCCACTTCTATATTAAGCACCTATGTAAATATATTAATAAAATTTCAATTTATAGGTAGTTCTGTATCCTATTTTGGAATAATATAGCAACTTTTCCCCAACATCATTTACTTCTGATAAACATGACCTTTTATTTTTTTTTGAGACAGAGTCTCACTCTGTTGTCCAGGCTGGGGTGCAGTGGCCGGATCTCAGCTCACTGCAAGCTCTACCTCCCGGGTTTACGCCATTCTCCTGACTCAGCCTCCCGAGTAGCTGGGACTACAGGTGCCCAACACCTTGTCCGGCTAGTTTTTTGTATTTTTTAGTAGAGACGGGGTTTCACCGTGTTAGCCAGGATGGTCTCGATCTCCTGACCTTGTGATCCGCCCATCTCAGCCTCCCAAAGCACTGGGATTACAGGCTTGAGCCACCGCACCTGGCCAACATGACCTTTTTTTTTTTTTTTTTTTTGAGATGGAGTTTCGTTCTTGTTGCCAAGGCTGGAGTACAATGGCATGATCTAGGCTCACCACAACCTCTGCCTCCCAGGTTCAAGCGATTCTCCTGCCTCAGCCTCCTGAGTAGCTGGGATTACAGGCATGCACCACCACACCCATCTATTTTTTGTATTTTTAGTAGAGACAGGGTTTCTCCGTGTTGGTCAGGCTGGTGTCAAACTCCTGACCTCAGGTGATCCGCCTGCCTCAGTCTCCCAAAGTGCTGGGATTACAGGCATGAGCCACTGCGCCCAGCCAAACATGACTTTTTAAATGGATGCTCATATAGAGATGTACCATGTTATTCAATTTCCTTTAGTAGGTAAATTGTTTAGAGCAACACCTTCTCTTTGATCTTATTAAACAGTTTCCCTTTCCTTTAATATGCATCACCTTTGTGATGAACTCTTTTTTCAATTAACCACTTGGATAATATTAACTCAGTACTCTAAAATCTTATTATCTACTATATATATATTCTAAGCATTCTAAACCTGGAAACCAAGACCCTTCATTATCTTTTACCTGCTCCAGGCAATTCAGACAACCTCAACATTATTTACATGTTTTCTTAACAGATACTCTTGCCTTCTATGTATCTTTTCCTTTAGAAATATAATCCATCCCTCAAGATCCAGACCCAACATTTTATCTTCTATTTATAACAATAGCTAATAATAGCTAACATTTATTTAATGCTTACTATACACCAGGTACTAGGTCTAAGCTCTGTGTATTAACTAATTTTATCCACACAATTATCAGTTCTTTGAACCATATACACGGTAATTACATCTGACCTGAATCCTAGTTATGTATGTACATCTATCATTGATTCTAATATCCTGAAAGAAGTGATCGTATCACTACATCTCCCTACACATTCTGTTCATAGCAGGCATTTCTCTGAGAAAGCTGTGTTGGCATTTGCTAAATAATCGTACAGTGGTAAGGCTATCACAGTTGGGTGACTATACCTAAGAAATACAGTGATCAGTTTTATCAGGGCCACTGTACCCTAATTGCCTACCTTTCCTAAAGTAAATCTCAAAGGCAAAAAGATGAGTCTCTATCTTGTTCTTCACCAAGTTCTTCAACGGTGTTAAAAATTTAATAGCTTCTTCCAATGGAGTTTCAACCTAACAAAAATAAAAGATATTATACAAATGAAAGTAAGGTTCTTGGGGAATGTGATTTTATTCTACTAAAAATTCTTATTTTTAAAAAATAAAACCACTTACCAGTCACCCAGAAAAATACTGTCATATTTTAACCTCCCATAACCTAAACAAAGGGGATTTTGAATTCTAGAGTTCTTAACTGATTTTTAACCCCAGATACTATATTATTGCTGGATAGAAACTACCCAAAAAGAAGGAAGTAGATAAAATAGAACCAGAGAAAGAAAGACAGAAAGAGAAACAAGTCAGATAGCCAAGGGGGAAAAAAGAAGAGATGTGAACTAGGATAGGAGAAGTACAAAGGAAACTATAGAGACCATGACAGAATGAGTGAATGTTCTTTATAATTCAAAGTAAAGTATAATCAAGCTATTCAAAATCATACACTATCCATTCTGTCTTGCTTTGTTCTATAAATTCTATAGGAATTCATATTTATTCAAATGACATTAATATTGAGGTGGCTTTTAAAATATTAATATTTATAGAACTGTGTTCCTACCAATTTTTTATTAATTACATAAATGTCATAGTAATTATATACTTGTAATCATTACTAGGCAGGTATAATGCAATTGTGCTACTATTCTGAAACTCCTGGACTGAATATTGAGACAAGATTATTCCCTGTCTTATCTCAGGTAGGGCTGGAGACCACCACCATATTTATCAGAAGGGCACTGAACATCTGGATTCTATATCTGCCTTCTCTCATCACAGAGGCAGTAACAATTTACCCTAATGGAAAATGAATTTGCAATCTGGTCAACGTGCCTCTGTCAGTACGGTAATTGTGGTTTCACCAAAACAGCTTCTGGGCAAGAAAATTGTTTCACTGCATTAAAAACAAAAAAAAAGAAAAGCAATAAAGTGAATTCTATGGGATTCACCATGTCCTAGTGTGTAAAGCAGCTGACCTTACATGACAATAAAATAACCCATTAAAAGCCCAGCTCCAGTGTCAGAATGTTTTCTTTCGAAGGATACATGTTCTAAACCAGAACCAGAAATTAATATATGGCTCTGTCACTCTAGTAACTATGGATTCAGGAACCAAGAGATAGAAAATAAAGGCCCTCATAGGTATGACTTCCCCACACATTTGCACATATTTTACTTCTTGCTCCCATGACTCCATATTCTACTATATAGGAATTTCTGGTACAAGGGGAGAAATATTTGTATCAGATAAAGGCAGAGAACTGGAAACAAAACCTGCCACCTAGCTGTATCATGCTTTCATGCCTCTAGGGTACAGATTGAAATGAGGGTCAGCGTATTGACCAGGGTAATTTACTAACACAGAGATATGGCTGCTATTACAAAGGGAAACAAGGACTATAGGGCAGGTGAATCAATACAAGTATTTATATTTAGTTAAATCAAGTACTTGAACTTGGAGAGAGGAAACAGATAAATTAATTCTGTCTCCAACTTTAATAAACAAGAACATATTCCCCCAAAGGAGATCTGGGTTGGGTTTGATATTGCGATATGTAGTCTCAGTCTCTGTTTACCTCTCATAGATAAGACTTTGTCAGGGTAAATCTAAGTGTTTAAATATACGTAGATAACCACAAGAAATCTAACTACACTCTATATTTACTCATACATCGTGCAGAACAAGGTTTTATATATACATGGAAGCATGTAATCAGAAATGCAAGTCTAAAATCAGTATTTCAGGAAAAAAAAGTCAAAATATCCCTTGAAAATCCTTTAAGCTGAAGATAGGCAGATATAAAAATATAAATACTTTGTATTACGTGTATGAAAACCATGTTTTCAATACCAAATTAACAATCATCATAGCAAGATGTTCACACCAAGATAAGCACACAAGAACTGAAATGGACTGTGGCAGTCATGCCTCCCATCTCACAGTCAGCTGGGGTCCAGCGTTCACTGAGGGAAATACTGGATAGAATTAACCATCATTATGCATACTATTCTTTGTCTCCCTTAAAGAAAAAATTACATCCAGTCACGAAGAGTTGAATTCACTTAGGTTAAATGCATGTAGGATAAGACTGCACCGCACTTAATGGGCAATTTAAGACACTTCCAAGGGCAATTTTAATCATATGCAATTTTTAAACTTATAAACTGACTTGAAATCTAATCCTCATATTAAGATATGTTGTAAAGGAGTATATCTCTCTAGCATAGCAACTCCCAGCACAGCAACAAAAAGTTTAAAATGATTCAACTTTTTAAAGAAAGAATACTGTACTAAGGAATCATAGCCTTTGGAAGGAAAAGTGTATATACAACAGGGAAAAAAAATGCTAGGCTGGGTACGGTGGCTCACACCTGCAATCCCAGCACTTTGGGAGGCTGAGGTGGGCATATCACTTCAAGTCAGGAGTTCGAGACCAGCCTGGCCAACATGGTGAAACTCCGTCTCTACTAAAAAATACAAAACAATTAGTGGGCGTGGTGGCATGTGCCTGTAATCCCAGCTACTGGAGAAGCTGAGGCAGGAGAATCACTTGAACCTGGGAGGCGGAGTCTTGCAGTGAGCTGAGATCACGCTACTGCACTCCGGCCTGGGCGACAGAGTGAGATTCCATCTCAAAAAAAAAAAAAAAAAAAAAGCTGAGTGAAGGCAAGGAGGAACATAGGATGACTGCTACAAAAGGGAATTCTTAAATACCAACTAATGCCTCATGGTAAGTTGGAGAAACAAGTGATACAGCTTCTGCCAAGACCTGAGATTTATACTCAGTTGACTGAATGCTGACCTTACTAATTCCCATTTTCCTTTTCTCCTTCTTTACTGGAACTACTGCTAATTTAATAATGCTTTGATTTTATTTTACATAGTCATGTGCTACATAACGATGTTTTGGTCAACAATGGACTGCATAAGTGGTCCCATAAGATTATAATGCCCTATTTTTAGGGCATTTTAGTAACACACCTACTTACCATGTATCACAATTGCCTACAGTATTCAGTACAGTAACATGCTATACAGGTTTGTAGCCTAGAAGCAATCAGCTATACCATATAGCCTAAGTGTGTAGTAGACTTTACCATCGAGGTTTGTGTACATACACTCTATGATGTTCGCACAACAACAAAATGACCCAAGGCGGGTGTGGTAGCTCACACCTGTAATCCCAGCTCTGTGGGAGGCTGAGGTGGGTGGATCCCTTGAGCCCAAGAGTTTGAGACCAGCCTGGGCAACATGGTAGAATCCCATCTCCATAAAAATAAAAATAAATTAGCCAAGCATGGTGGTGAGCACCTGTAGTGCCAGCTACTCTGGAGGCTGACGTGAGAGGATCAGTTGAGGCCAGGAGGAAGAGGCCTAGGTGACAAAGCGAGACCCTGTCTCAAAAAAAATAAAAGAAAGCAACAAAATCACCCAAGCATGCATTTCTCAGAATGTATCCCTGTTAAATGATGCATGACTGAATATTACCTGAACTGGTGACACTAAATTTGCTATTTACCACATAGAAGAAAGCTGAAATACAGGATCACCAAAAAAAGGAGGGGTTGAGGGGCGGGGGAGACACTATATACCGTAGAGCCAGACTTGGCAGACAGCTCTTAAAATAACCTACAAAGCCACTCCTAGTTATGATGGCTTGGTAAAATTTGACACTGTTACCACATTGAAGATCTTGGTAAGTATAGATGCTTTTAGACAGGGGCATCTTGGAGGAAGTTAGCTGAAGAAGAAAAGGGTCTTATGTACCTAACAGGTAAGAATAATATGTACTGAGGAGCAGTTCATGAAAAAGGGTACCTTGCACTAAGCTGCTTCCAAACAAAGCAGTCAGAAGCACTGTTTGTAGCCATTACTTTGTTCTCAGACTCTACAATCATGGCTACAAATAATTAGACCACAGGTTGTTATCTGGCTTGAAGGCAATTATGACACCCTGGACACAAGGATAACCTAACAGTCTTTAAGGAAATCTAGTACAAGAATTCCGCTCTGTAGGTGTACTCTTTATTAAACAGTAACTAAATAATCAAAAAAGATCCTCTCCTTAAGAAATACATGAAAACATGAAGAGGTATAATGAAAAATGTCATTAAGGAAAGTCATGGGATAAAGGGAAAAGCAAGTAGACAAAGTGATGACAGCAGCAGGCAGGCAGTGAAGGTGGTAAAAGTAGTAGTAATAAAGTGGGGGCATAAAGATGGAAGGTCTAAAGTTTAAGTCCTATGCCCTGAATGACTGAAATTCTCTGAGGTCTGAAGGTCCATTTTCTTTGCTTTCTTGTTTCCCTGTGTAGTCTTCCAATAAATTCCCAAGAATAAAAAGGTATTGTGTTTGTTCCTAGCAGGTATACAATTATTTGTAAAAAGATGTCAATAAATCCTTGTAGAATCCAACTAGATTTTTCTATATTTCGTGTGTGTGTGTGTGTGTGTGTGTGTGCTATTTTTCTTTTTATTTTTTTAAGAGACAGTCTTGCTGTGTCTCCCAGGCTGGAGTGCAATGGCTATTCACAGGCATGATCATAGCTCACAGCATTACTGCAGCCTCAAACTCCTAGATTCAAGTGATCCTCCCACCTCAGCCTCCAACACAGTTGGAACTATAGGCACATGGCTATATTTCACATAGCAATATTACTATGTCTATGTGATATTACTGTCCACCTGCTCTGGTGAACAGAATTCTAAACATATTCTCCAACTCTATTTGTTTGGCATTATAATTTTCCTTGGTGGCATTATAATTTATAATTTGTTTGGCATTATAATTTTCCTTAATTAAAGTCTGGGGCGATTGCTTACTATATTGCTTTAACATAACAAATTATGCAATTATTTTCACACAAAGCAGGAAGATGTCTAGGGTCAGAAGAAAGGACAAAGGAATGTTATTAATCAAAATGGTTCATGTGACAATGAATACCTTGGTTTCAGCTTAATGGTTAAAACCAGCAGGTCAGATTTTGGCCTGGGGAAAATATTTACGGCCTTAGGCTAGAAAAGAAATAATGTAAACTGACAACATAGGTAGTGGGAGATACACGTATAGTCCTCAGTTTTTAACAAACTCAATTTAGCCTAGACATAAAAACTTGCATGTTACCACTGTAACAGACACTAGATGCTTTACATATATATTTTTTCTCCAGTCCTAAATAAGGATTTTCTTAGTTTCATTTTATAGATGAAAAAACCATCAGAGAGGTTAGACAAAGTGTCCAAGGGCACACAGTGAAACTATAAGAGCTAACATCTGGACCCAGATCAGAATGACTCAAAAGCCAAAATTTTTTCCGCCATACTATACTACATGACTTTGGAACAGGATCATTATCTCAAGTTTTAAACATGAAACACGATCAGAAACAAAATATTAAAGAAAGAATACTAAAAAATAAAATAATTTTTGGCTCTAAAATCTATAATCACATTGGTCAAATAAAACAGTATGA
Source organism: Macaca mulatta (assembly GCF_049350105.2). Taxonomy (NCBI): domain Eukaryota; kingdom Metazoa; phylum Chordata; class Mammalia; order Primates; family Cercopithecidae; genus Macaca; species Macaca mulatta. The sequence goes on along the minus strand of NC_133410.1, from coordinate 148,252,008 downwards.
AAATGACAACAGCTGGTCACAAAATGTCACTCAATTGTGCTAAACACTATTAAGTACCTTGGCCAGTTTCTCTGGAATAAGTTCTTCTTTTGGACCTCCAATTTCCTCATCATCATCATCCTTCTTCTTTTTCTGATTTCTCTGTTGCTTTTCTTTTTCTGCATTTTTTTTCTCTTCTTCTATCTGGGCTTTCTTTTGAGCTCTTCTTTGTTTATTACGTAACTTCTTTAGCTCTTTGTCAGACATGTTTGCTGCAGGCAATAAGTTAATAAAATTAACAAGCATGTTAATCAGATTAGTAATTTTAAGTATTATTTGATATTACCAAACTCCCATTAAAAAATATTGCATGAGGCTGGGCATGGCGTCTCATGCCTGTAATCCCAGCACTTTGGGAGGCCGGGGTGGGCAGATGACCTGAGGTCAAGAGTTCAAGACCAGCCTGGTCAACATGGTGAAACCCCGTCTCTACTACAAATACAAAAATTAGCGGGGTGTGGTGCGCGCCTGTAATCCCTGCTACTCAGGGGGCTGAAGTAGCATAATTGCTTGAACCCAGGAGGCAGAGGCTGCAGTGAACCAAGATCACACCACTGCATTCCAGCCTGGGAAACAAGAGCGAAACTCTGTCTCAAAAAACAAATTTAAAAATTTATTGCACGGTATGGACGTAAATGTCCCTATATGTACATAGACCTTTTATTTATTTTTGAGACAGAGTCTCACTCTGTCACCCAGGCTGGAGTACAGTAGCGTAATATCGGCTTGCTGCAACCTCTGCCTCCCAGGTTCAAGCAATTCTCCTGCCTGAGCCTCCCGAGTAAATGGGATTAACAGGCACGCGCGACCACGCCCGGCTAATTTTTGTATTTTGTATTTAATATTTTGTATTTTTAGCAAAATACACCATGTTGGTCAGGCTGGTCTCAAACTCCTGACCCCCTGATCCGCCTGCCTCGGCCTCCCAAAGTGCTGGGATTACAGGCGCGAGCCACCACGCCCAGCAGTACGTAGCCTTTTAATGGTTCAACATCAGATAGGAAACAATGGAACCACTTCAGAAAACTTTCTTGAAACCACATGGGGTATGCATGTAAACCACATGGGATATGCATGTAAACAAATGATCACAGCAAAACATACAAGTTAAACAGCAATATCAAAGTATTTGCAATCTATGAATATAACAAGCTGTTGCATATCTCTATGGCTTCAGAGGACTATGCTCTCTTATTATGCCTTCTCTAACCTGGCCAAACAATTATTCATTCTCTCTGTGCTGCCACTACGGCTAATATATTTTGCTTGTCACAATAGTTTGTTTATACAGTTGTCTCTCTTTTAAGCTATGAGATCTCTGGTAAAGGAGCTCCTGTGTCATTTGTAACCTTTTTATTTTCATGGCCTAGCAGCATGCTGAAACATACAAACAACACTCAAATATTTGTTAACAGAATAAATGAATAACTCTACAGTAAATTAAAATTTTAATATTGAAAATTAACAATATCCCTAGAAGTATAAACTATCGAATGTCTCAAAAGACTGGAAATCACTGACAAATATGTTACAATATAGTGAAAAATTTATATTATTTTGATTTCAAGGAACAAATTTGAAAGCTACAGGCTCATCTAGTATTTATTTGAATAATATGTTAATATTGATAAATGAAAAAAGTCATTCCAAAATACACTACCACTGTGGTGATTTCAAAATATGCCCTCAAGTTCTTCCTTTAAAAAGGCAGACCCTATTTCCCCTTCCCTTAAACATGGGCTACATTTAGTGACTCATGTGTAAGGAATAACATGTACTAGACACCAAGGTATGTAACATTAATATTAGGACATAAATGGTCTATAGGTTCCTCCTTGCTTTCTCTTGGATCATTCAGAGGACGCCAGCTTATGAGGAAACTCAATCAATCTTATGGAAAGACCAATGTGTGGCCAAGAACTGATGCCTCTGGCCATGCGAGTAAGCCATCATGGAAGGAGATCCTCCAAGCCAAGTCGATCCTTCAGATGCTCCAGCTGGCAACTTTCTTTTTTAAAATATAAATAGAGACAAGGTCTCACTATGTTGACAAAGCTGGTCTCGAACTCCTAGACTCAAGCAACCCACCCACCTCAGCTTCCCAAAGCATTAGGACTACAGGCATGAACCACCGTGCCCAGCCAACATCTTGACTTCAACAGCCTGAGAGACCCAGAGTCTTCTGAAACATACAGCTAAGTGACTTCTGGATTCCTGACACACAGTAACAGTCAGATAATAAATGATTGCTATTTAAAGCTGCTATGATTTTGAGTAATTTGTTTTGCAGCAATAGATAAACAATATAAATTTTGGTACCTGGACATGAGATACTGCTGTAACAAAAACCTAAAATGGAGTAACTCTGGAGTGAGGGAGTTGCAAAAGGTGGACACTTTGAGTAGGGCTTTAGTGGAAGTTGGAAGAGCCTTGGACTATTCATAGAAGTCTAGACTTGGGGGAGGCTGCAGGTGAGTCCTTAAAATGAAGTGAAGGATATGTTATAGCCACAGAGTAGCAGAAAGTTTAGCAAGTGTTATAAAATGTGTCAAATGAACTCAGTGAGCTAACTAACTGAAGGGATTTTTAGGCAAAGTGCCCAGGAAAAATGCAAGAGGAAAAAGAAACTAAAGAAAAGAGACAGGGGCTTGATGGTTTTGAAAACTCTCAGTCTCTCCAGAAATGGCTTGCTGGGCAAAGATCAAACCCAGGGAATTGTCAGGAAAATACGTCAAGAGGGAAGGCAAAGGGCTTGGCATTACAATCTTTTGTTACTCAGAATATGGTGGTGCCTCACTAGTTAGTCTGAAGAAAGGCTCTCTAAAAATTTTAAGAGTATGACTCACAGATTCTCTCAAACAATAAAACTTCTAAGAAACTTAAGGGTGTTCTCCCCTCCATAGAAGCTCAAGGTACACGTGGATTCCAGTAAGACTCACGAAAGATTCATGATGTTTATTCTATGGGCAGAAATAGTAAATCTGGATGGAAAAGAATGACAGCACAAAGTGAAAAGAGGTCTTTAGACTCACAAGATTTTACTGGCTGGAAGAATACTGAAAAACTACTCAGTTGCAAACAAATGTTAACTTCAGAAAGAAAAAAAGGATAATTCAGAAAGTGGAAGCAGGAACTCAGAGGGCAGGGCCAAGAGCCATGGAAAATTATTCCAGTCTTGGGTCCTCATCAAAGAACTATTAAGCCATGCCCCACTGGACTTGAGGATGGACGCAGTAACTCCTGTGTGCCTCCTAATAATGTCTACAGTGGTTGTCCTATGCCTGTCTCATTTTATATTGGGTGTGTAGTTGATAAATAACTTGTAATTTTAGTTCACAGGATTTCATATTAAAAGAACTATAATTGAAAAGCCACACTTAAGGTTAAAAATAAAAAATAAAACACTTATACTCAAGGAGCTGCTTCAGTACCTGTACCTGATTTACATGACAAGATTCTGAACTTTAAGCTAATGTTACAATGGGATAGACTTCTGAAAGCCTTGAAAAGGCTAACTATATTTTGCATATAAGAATAATGTAAGCTGGGCGTGGTGGCTCATGCCTGTAATCCCAGCACTTTGGGAGGCCAAGGCAGGAGGATCACTTGAGCTCAGGAGTTTGAGAACAGCCTGGGCAACATAGCAAGACCCCACCTCTACAAAGAATTTTTAAATTAGTTGGGTGTGGTGGCATGTGCCTGTAGTCCTACCTATGTGGAGGCTGAGGTTGGGGGACTGGCTGAACCCAGGAGTTTGAGGCTGAATGAGCTATGACTGAGTCTCTGCACTCTAGCCTGGAAGACAGAGTGAGACCCTGTCTAAAAATTAAAAACAAACAAACAAACAAAAAACCCAAAACAATAATGTAACCAAAATGCAGACGACGACAGTTAAAAATTATGTCTACAAATTCTTCCATTCTACTCCCCTCAAATAGGTTGTGCTTGGTGACTCTCTTCTGACCAATTAGAATATGAAGGAAGTAATGGCGTGATATCACGTGAACAGAACATTAAAAAGGTGTTGTAGCTTCTGCCTTTCTCTGTCATCATTAGCTGCCATGTCTTCAGAAACTAGAAACTCTACAGAGAGACTAAGAACTAAGGTCTCATGCCAACAGCCAGGTTGAGTAAGTCATCTAGGAAATGGATCCCTTCAGTCCTAGCCAAGCCTTCCAGTGATAGTAGGCCCATCCAAAATCTCAACGACAACTTCATGAGAGACCCTGAGTCAGTGACATAGACACTTCTGAATTCCTGACCCAAAAAAACGGTTATTTTAAGCTGCTAAATTTAGGGATTAATTTATGATGCAGCAATAGATAACATATAGCCAACGAAAACAAATGCATTATTTATCTTTTTCCTAGCGAAGAATCCCTAATACTAAAAACAAAAAGCAAAAAACAAAAAAATTCTAATAGAGACCAAAAAACTACATTCTGGAAACACAAAACTATAAATGGATGGCAACATAAGCATTGATCTTTTTAACGACTGGTAAAATAATTGCTACCAATTGTAGCCTTGCTACATGATAGATACAATGCATACCTTGAATTTTTTCTTTCTTTCTTTTTTTCTTTGAGACAGGATCTCACTCTGTCACCCAGCCTGGAGTATAGTGGCGAACATAGTTCACTGCAGCTCTGACTTCCAGGGCTCAAATGATCCTTCCACTCCTGCCTCCTAAGCAGCTAGAACTGCAGGTGCTCACCACCATGCCTGTTTTGTTTGTTTGGTTGGTTGGTTGGTTGGCTGGGGGTTTTTTTGTATTTGTAGAGACAGAGTTTCACCATGTTGCCCAGGCTGGTCTCGGACTCCTAGACTCAAATGATCCACCTGCCTTGGCCTCCAAAAGTGCTGGGATTACAGGTGTGTGCCACTGCACCCAGCCGATACCCCATACATTGCATTTCATTTGATGTCCTCAACAACCTCATGAATTAGAGTATAATATTATTTTACATATGAGAAAACTGAGGTTTCAGAGAAAAATAACTCAGTCATGGTAAAAGGCAGAGCAAGGATGTAAATCTACTTCACTTGGACTCCAAAGTCTAGGCTTCTTCTATGCTATACTAAACTCCAGATGATTAAAAAGCCAAATGTAGGTCGGCATGGTGGCTCATACCTGTAATCCTAGCACTTTGGGAGGCCGAGGTGGGCGAATCACCAGGAGTTCGAGACCAGCCCGACCAACATGGAGAAACCCCGTCTCTACTAAAAATACAAAAATTAGCCGGGAGTGGTGGCGCATGACTGTAATCTCAGCTACTCAGGAGGCTGAGGCAGGAGAATTGCTTGAAACCAGGAGACGGAGGTTGCAGTGAGCCAAGATTGTACTGCACTCCAGCCTGGGTGAAAAGAGTGAAACTCCATCTCAAAAATAAATATTAAACTTTATCATGAAGCATTAGAAGTACTACCTCTATAGAAAAAAAGGCAGCAAGTACACTTTTGTTCCTACTAATCACCACTGTTTTAGCAACTCTAACCAGACCAGAAGACATAAGGGGGAAAGGTATAAATACTGAAAGAAATAAAACTACTGCCATTTACAGATTAACATAATGGCCTACATAGAAAATTTTCAAAAATCAACTGAAAAATGAATCAACCTAGTATCAGAAACCTTCTGGAAGACAAGCTAATTCTACCATGTATGCTAAGCAAAAATCTGCATGTAAAAACACGAAAATTCTAAAGACAGTGTTAGATTGAGAAAATGGATCATAACAACAGAAACCTATCTGTACTGATGTCAATACCATGTAGTTTTAATCGTATCATGTTAGACCAAGAAACCATGCCTATGACCTACTAAATTATTTTTCCAAAATTTATTATGATAAAGGTAGCATTTGAAATCAGTGGGGAATAGAAAAACCTATTCAATAAATATTACTGAGAAGTTAGCAGTCTATTTTGGGGAAGAAGGGAGGTGGAAAGCCACCCTCCACCTTACAAAGTATATAAAAATTAACTCCAAATGTTTAAAGAGCCAAATCTAAAAGTTGCAAAGCAGACGTATTAGAAGAAAAACACAGAAGATATTCATAAATATATTTTAAATTTTTAAGTAGAAAAAGCCTTTCTAAGCAAGACCTAGAAGCCACAAAAAAGACTAAGTATTAAAAATTAAAAATTATATATAATGAAAGATACTATTCTTAAAGGATAAAACCTAAGTGAAAAAAAGAAAATACATAATCCACTCCATTAAAAATCTAGAAATTGGCCAAACATAGTGGCTTATGCCTATAATCCCAATAATTTGGGAGGCCAAGGCAGGAGAATCACTTGAGCCAAGGGGTTCAAGACAAGCCTCGGCAACATGGCAAGACCATGTCTCTACAAAAATAAATTAGCTGGGTGCAGTGGCATGCACCTGTAGTCCCAGCTACTCAGGAGGCTGAGGTGGGAGGATTGCCTGAGCCCAGGAGCTCAAGGCTTCAGTGAGCTATGATAACATTAGTGGACTCCAGACTGGGAAATAGTATGAGATCCTGTCTCAAACAAAACAAAACAAACAAACAAAATATATAAATTGTAAACTAGATATTTTGCCCAACATACAAAAATGTAAAGGAACAGTAATTTTCAGAGCTGGCAATAATGTAAAATAAAAGAAAATCTCAATATCCATGTTGGTGGTAATAAAAACTGATGAACCCTTTATCTCAAATTCTCATACTTTTCAATCCACCAATTTCCGCTTTTAATAATCCATGCTAAATAAATATGCACATAATTATGTACAAGGACATTTACTATAGTACTATAATGGTGAAAAAATTCACATAGATTCCTAAATAGTCATTAAAATGTTAACAGTGAAAATAATAATTATGATATGCAGACATGGAGCAATACTATTAAATGGGGTAAAAAGTCCAAATTGCAGAACACTGAGTATGATATAAACCCAATTGTGGACTAAAGAAAAATAAACAAGAAACCCTGCAAAGAACCATCCTGAAATGCATGTGTATATGTACACACAGAACTCTGGAAACTGTAGCTGTGCATAAAGGGAACTGGTCCTTTCACAGGGATAATTGCTGGAATGAATAATGGGTGGGAGAAAAGTGAAAGGGGATCTTCATATTTGCTAAGTATATTTCTGTATTAATAGTCTCAGCTTTGAAAAGTTAATTGTGTATTATTTGTATAATTTGAAGAAGAGAAGGAAGGAGGCAGAAGAATAAAAAGAAAGAAAAACAAAAGAAGCCAGAGGGTCATAGCTCTCAACTTCAACTGTAAATTGTCCAGCAGATTCTTCTTACTGGTGTTTTCTTTTAAGTTGAAGCAACACCAACAGGTAGAAAGAGATTCAAGTGGTATCTGTACAAAGGCCTCAGTATGTGACCTTAGAAATTTCTGAACTGTCCGTAGGCAACAAGAAGTAAAAATTAATGACAAATTAGCAAAATAATTCAAAAGCTCTTTAGCAGAAGGAAGGATACAGAAATTAGCCAATCATATCCTCAAAAAATAAGCTCAGAAGAAAAAAAAAATCTAGCACAGTTTTTATACAACATTTTTGCCATGAGTAAGTCACAAAATTTATATTTTTCTACATATGAGATCACTCATTCTCAGGTTCTTCCCCAAATAACTGTCTAAGGAAGACTTCTCCCTAGTCATTCTGATGCCCTGCTATAAAAATAGCACATTAAAAATGGGTCAAATGATAAGTCACTGTGCAATTTTCCTAGCTTTATCCCAAGCTGGTTTTTAATGTTCAAGCAATATTCATTTTTAGTAGGTTAATTATAAATTACTATTAAAAAAGGAATAGGCCGGGAACAGTGGCTCATGCCTGTAATCCCAGCACTTAAGAGGCCAATCCCAGCACTCTGTGGGGCCAAGGTGGGCGGATCACTTGAGGTCAGGGGTTCGAGACTAGCCTGGACAACATGGTGAAACCCTGTCTCCACTAAAAACACAAACTTAGCCAGGCGTGGTGGTGGGCACCTGTAATCCCAGCTACTCGGGAGGCTGAGGCAGGAGAATCGCTTGAACGTGGGAGGTTGCAGTGAGCCGAGATCATGCACTGCACTCCAGCATGGGAAACAGAGCGAGACTCCATTTCAAAAAAATAACTAGTAATACTAATAGCCAACACTAATGTAGAATTATAATACTAATTATACAATTAGCAATCTAGTACCTGTAAAATAGTTAGCAATTTATAATTTTGGGTAAACCAGATATTAAATGTAAAACTCATGATATGCAAACTTCTTAAATGCTAATGAATAACTGCAAATTAAATTCTTGTTTAACTTTGGAAGCATAAAAGTAAACATTTTTCTTTTGTTGTTTAGAGAACCCTGTATATCTTCCCACGTGGTGCTCAAGAAAAATATATATTACTGAAAAACATAAATACACATAGACACACCAGAGCACAAGAAGAACTCTGAATATTATACCTGTATCAGCTTCGTGTTCTTTATTCTCATCTGTAAGGGGGTTGTCATGAAGCTTCAAATAGATTTCTATAGCAATTCTTGCTGCCTTGAAGTAAAATGGATGCTGTCGAAGTACATCTTCTAGTTTTAATAAGTCCACATATGATCTAAGGGTAATCTTCCTCATACAGTATGTATGAAAGTCAAACTGGTCATCAGTGATTTCTATAAAATGCTAACAAAATTATCTTTTTGTTATTATACCGAAGTACAGCAATGGCTAAGAAAACTATAAAATCGAAGGCTTGGAATACTTGTTACTTTGGCATGAAAAAATTAGTAAAATTAAAAAAAAAATTACAATTATTCAACAGGAATATTTTGCATTTCAAATAAGCAAATACAGTTAGCTATTGTCTAGCACAGGATATGGCATACTGAAGGCATTGAATCATTTGTTGAAAAAGGAAGATTTAAAACTATATTTATTCATTATCCCTTCCTTAATTATACTTAAAGCTGCTGTGACAACATCAAACATAATTTATTAACATACATAGTAGTGCAAGAAAGTAGATTCACATGTTAAACATTGAGTTTTTATATTTAGAATAATTTGCAAAGGATTACAATATGTATTTGGTAATTTTTTTTGAGGACACAAATCTGAATCCTATGCAATGTGATGCTGGTATGTGGGAAAAAATCAATTAGCAAGTAAGTCAGGCAATCAGGAACCTGATGCATTTCAACTAAGCTTTGGTATTCTATACTTGACAATATTACAAATGTGAAATTAGTTATATAAACTATGTTTATCTTTGTAAAACACAAAAAAGAAAAACCAACCACTAGTCATGGAAATGAGTCAGAAGTGAAGAGGATTAAGAAAACAATTTTATCAAAAAGCATGAAATTACATATGCTATAGAAGAAATACTGTGAAAAGTCTTCAACTTTTATCTTACCAAGGGTATATGGCATCATCAATAAACTCTACAATGAACAGGATCCTAGGAGTAATTTAATCAGCTGTGTATGTACTACTAAAGCAGCAGCAGCAATTTGAAAGGTTCAAAAATCAATAAAAACATAGCCAAGATACAAAATTTCTATCAAGTTTTTTTAAAAAGCTTTTTTTTTTTTAAAAAAAAAAAAAAAAAGAATTCTTACAGAAAGATAATAGAGACCCTGGCTGAAAATGTAGTCTATATTTCCATTATGAAAACTGAAAAAAGTGAATACTGATTTTAAAAAGCACCTACTATGAATTATAAAGAGGTAGAAGAGAAAAAAACTATGAAATTTGTCCAAAACCATCAACAGAATAAAACGAGAAAACGTTTATGTAAAAGGTACTTACTCTCTCAATCTCATGACATTTCTTAAGTGCTTCACCAAATTTATTCATTGCTTTATAAGCCTGGGCACATTCTGTTTGGAACCACATGCACTGCATTTCATTCAAATTCTCTACCGCTGATGTTCCTTCCTATACAAAAATTAAGTATTTTCAAGATCATTTTTTATCAAAGACATTCTACCACAGAATTTTAAAAAACAAACAAAGATGTTCCGCTGATTTGGACTCTCAAAAAAAATTTTTAAAACATTCTTAAAGAATAGTTAACATGGGAAAGCAACTGAAATTCTCTAACCACTAAAAATAATTTGTAGTTTCACGAGTGATTAAACAAAAGGTCTACATAACTGAGGGTAGCGATTAGTACAAGAAAAAGACCACCACCACATAGCAGGTATTCAATAAATATTAGTTCCCTTGACCCCTAAAAAATTCATCTGAACATACATCAATATAAACCAGTTTAAAAGTCCACTGTACAATCCTCTAAAAGGAAAATCCTCTGTACCAATGTCAACTCCAGTGTCTTCTGATATAACGATTTAATTAAAATCCTGGCTATTTTGGTGTCGAAAATATTAAAGATAAACTTTGAAAAATAAGCATGGTACACAAGTATGAACTGGCTCGTGTCTTCTTTATTCATAATTAAGAACACTAGTTGTACAAACCCTTGTAAACTTTGAGCACATTTCTTCAGCTTCTTTAATTAGGTTGGCTTTTAGCATGTATTTTGCACATTTGGAGTTGATAAATCTGTCTGCTGTGTCTAAGGCCTGGGCCTCATCCATCCACCTTGCAGCTTCTTTAATATTTCCAGCGTGCTTACAAGGTACAAAAGCAAAATAAACCGGTTAATATGCTAAGTTTACTGTGCAGGTAATTCATTATCTGTTGATAAATAATTTAAAAACAAATGAAAGTAAAGGCATTCTTGTGACTCTCAGATGTTAATCAATATAAAATAATGCATTCTTCCATAATATAAGTTCTGATTCCTTTTTCCAGCCTTCTAGAATTTAAGCTGACAGTTAAGACTTATTTTAATAGTTTTGTCTACTGTTAATATCGCCATTGCCTAAAACTGCCTGGCACATAGTAAAAATACTCAAAAATAATTGTTAAAGAATAAATAAGGCTGGGGGCCGTAGCTTGCTCCTATAATCCCAGCACTTTGGGAGGTCGAGGCGGGTGGATCATCTGAGATCAGGAATTCGAGTCCAGCCTGGCCAACATGGTGAAAACCCATCTCTACTAAAAATACAAAAGTAAACCAAGGGTGGTGGCGCATGCCTGTAATCCCAGCTACTTGGAAGGCTGAGGCAGGAGAATCACTTGAACCCAGGAGGTGCAGGTTGCAGTGAGCCGAGATTGTGCCACTGCACTCTAGCCTGGGCGACAGTGAGACTCCATCTCAATAAAAAAGAATAAATAATAATAGAAACCTTTTTTTTTTTTTGAGATGGGAGTCTCACTCTGTCACCCAGACCGGAGTGCAGTGGCGCAATCTTGGCTCACTGCAACCTCCGCCTCCGGATTCAAGCAATTCTCCTGCCTCAACCTACCAAGTAGCTGGGATTACAGGCATGCGCCACCACGCCCGGCTAATTTTTGTATTTTTAGTAGAGACGTGGTTTCACCATATTTGGCCAAGCTAGTCTTGAACTCCCGACCTTGTGATCCACCCACTTTGGCCTCCAAAAGTGCTGGGATTACAGACATGAGCCATAGCTCCCAGCCAATAATATAAATCTTTAAATCAAAACATAATTAAATGTGAAAGTCATAAAAGGCATGGCCAAATCTCTAAGCTAAAGGGACCATGGAAACATTACTGATTAGGACCATTAGTAGACATTCCCCAATGTTTCTCATTCTAAGTTACCTAACTAGTCCATCTGGCAAAGCCTCAAAACTAATGAGCCATAATCTAATTTTAAAAAGTGCTTCTTGGCACATGTATACCTATGTAACAAACCTGCACGTTGTGCACATGTACCCTAGAACTTAAAGTATAATTTTTTAAAAATCTAAAAATAAAAAAATTATTAATAATAAATGAATAAATAAATAAAAAATAAAAAGTGCTTGTTTAGCCAGATGCGGGGGCTCATGCCTATAATCTCAGCACTTTGGGAGGCCAAAATAGGTGGATCACTTTAGGCCGGGAGTTCAACACCAGCCTAGCCAACATGGCGAAACTCCGTCTCTACAAATAACACAAAAATTAGCTGGGCATGGTGGTGCATGCCTATAATCCCAGCTACCACTCCGGAGGCTGAGGCATGAGAATCACTTCACCTGGGAGGCAGACATTGCAGGGAGCTGAGATTGCGCTACTGCACTCTAGCCTGGGTGATACAGCAAGACTCTCTCTCTCAAAAAAAAAAAAAAAAAAACTTCTTAAGTATTACTTAATTTCATTATTTTCTTGCTAAATAAATTACTGTTTTATTGTCAGTCCCTCAAGACCTTTCATTACTAAATTTTATTTTCAGTAAGACAGAGAAAAGCCAACATTACTTTAAGATGGTGCTAAAATATATGACTAAAAATTCTCAAGCAAGGCCCAGGAGTTGAGAAGTCAAAAGAGATAACCTGTAGAATTCACAATAGAATCTTCACAGTTTCACCTCATTAACATTGACAGATACTGATATGTTACCATACTCAAATGTTAATAGAAATATACATTTCACAGCAAACAAAATTTCTTTTGGATTACCTATATACTCTTACTCTCCAAACCCAAGAGAATTACCAGATACATGTGAATACATATACATTAATGTATGTACGTAAGTATGCGTGTGTATACGGATATAGATAAATGACCAAATTAGCATGACCATGACAAGTCTCAAAGTAACTGGACTGAGAAATGTACTAAACTTGTTATTTTGTGTTTTTTGAGTTATCAAATGTCACTTTTCCTACATTTAGAATGTATAAAATAGAGAGAAAAAATTCATGACAAGTCCCATTACCTCATAAGAAAACAGAACAAAAGATTTTTACCTTATAGATTTTAGCTTTCACGAGAAACAGTTCTATTAATGTAGGTGTACTTTCAATAGCAGTATTTATGTACTCCAGAGCAATAGATGGCTGACCAATTTTGTCATAATGTTGTGCCAAGTAGTACTGGACCCAAAGTAATGTGGTTGGTGGTTCCTCCTTTCCATCATCTTAGGAGAAGAGGGAGAGAGGGAAAAGAAACCAAGGTGAGGCATTACATATATTAAGAGCACCCCCCGAAATGGTTCCTATGTTTATTAATAAGGGAGGTACTATGAAAGGAGTTTATTTGTATCTAGCTATAAAACTCCCCCTAAGTTTATAAGATCTTTGGAAAAGTCTGTATTTTCTTTTCTGTATCCTTACAACCCCTAGCACAATCCCTTGCATATAATAACTTCACGGAACAAACATGGGAGATAAATAAGGTCTAACTACCTAGAAAGAAAACTGAAACAGGTAGAGGGGAGACAAGCTGTACTAGAACTATGAGAGCATACTGATCAGGATGTTATTTACAAAATGGGAAAAATTAAAAATGTTCTCCATTTATATGAGGTTAAAAAAAAAAAAAGCCCTGGCTGTTTAATTGAGTTTCTAGCTAATGCACCAAACTGTATATAAATATACTTGTAATGTGGTTATTTTGAATTTGGTGATTATATTCTTAATATATTTTAATATGCTAAATATGCAAAGATGCATAATTTAAGTCAAATAAAAACTATACCCCAAAAATGGGATGACAAGCAAAAAAATTTTTATATTTTAGTTCATGATTTAATTTTAATATACTCACAAGAAAATGTGTAAGTTAAATATACAAACCACACATTAAAAAATTCTTTTTAAATACAAATTTCTAAAATCTGAGAACTGATACGTGCTTTCAAAGAAAGCAACAGATTGCTGTTTTTTAAAATTTTTCCTAGTGAAAGCAGGATGGCTCAGTGGACAAATAATAGGAGTGGAACTCACCAACTCCTCATCTGATAGATCTGCAACAAAAGTGCTGCATATTCTTGGGCATGTCATTGAACCTCTTCCACATTTGTAAAATATGTAGGAAAATGCTGATAATCAAAGGAACATTATGATGATTAACCAATGAAATCATAGGAAAAAGTACTATTAAATTAATCTGAGACCTAGAAACAATGACCAACCCAATAGCAATATGCACCCAGGGTCCCATACTGGGCTTTCCCACTACAGGAACCAGAACTCCTAGGAAAAACAATTGATTCCAGATCTGCAGTGGCAGCGATAAACTGGAATATCTTGTCTTATTAACACCCAAGAAGTTATCAACTACTACTATGGTATGTAAAGAATAGGACCATTTGAGATTTGTAATGTGGTTATTTAGAATTTGGTAATTATATTCTTAACATATTTTAATATCATGCTGAATATGCAACATTCAAATATGCTTAAATCCATGAATTCATAATACTTTTAAAAAATGTATTTGCTGTCTTTGAAGGATGCTATTGAACCAACAATTCATTATTTTGAAAACTCGTAAAGAAATTTTAAAAAGCAGGGAGCAGGGAGAAAAAATCCATTTATCATGCTTTCCTATGCAAACTGAAACATTGTGTAAGCACATAATAGAGGAAGCAAATTTTCTCTTTTAAAATAATAAAAAATTATAGAGTATCACCAGTCGGTAATTCTTAACAGTTGCTAACATATAAAACAAACACTGTATGCCTACTAATATGAGGAATGGAATTTATTTTATTTAATTTTTTAAAATTTTAATTAGCCACTGTGCTACTGGCTGCCATACTAGCAACAATCTTCTACATCGAACTACCAGTTTATAGGAAATTCAGAGGGCAAGGAATAATGTGTTAAGCAACACATGGGGTACAATCAGCAAACTCTAGACTGGGAAAACTGAAAAAAAAAATTTCTTCAACAAATAAATTGCAGGAAAACGGATAGGGCAGAAACCCACAGATAAAAAGAGTTTAAGAGACACATCAACCAAATTCAAAGTACACATCTTATCTGGATCTTCATTAAAACAAACTTCAAAAACAGAAAGGCAAAAAAAAATTGACATTTATAACATAACTGGAAATGTGAACATGGACTGAATAGGTATGATTAAGAAAGTATTAATTTTTGTCAGGCACAGTGGCTCATGCCTATAATCGCGGCACTTTGGGAGGCCAAAGCAGGCAGATCACTTGAGGTCAGGAGTTCGAGACCAGCCTGGCCTGGCCAATACGGTGAGACCCCGTCTCTACCAAAAATACAAAAATTAGCCGGGCGTGGTGGCGGGCACCTGTCCCAGCTACTCGGGAGGCTGAGGCAGAAGAATCACTTGCACCTGGGAGGCGGAGGCTGCAGTGAACTGAGATCGTGCCACTGTACGACAGAGCAAGACTCCATTTCAAAAAAAAAAAAAAAGTATTAATTTTCAGGTATGAGAATGGTATTAGGTTACATTTGAGGTTAAGTCCTTCTCTTTAGACATACTGAAATATCCATAGATAAAATGATGTGATGTTTGGAATCTGCTTCAGAATAATATGAGAGTCGAGAAAAGTAGGAGAGGCTATAAATAAATTCAATCATGAATTAAAAATTATTGAAGCTGAGTGCTGGGTAAAGAGAGGATCATTATACTGTTGCATTTGATTTTGTAGATGTTTTTAAATTTTTACATAACATTCTTTTCAATAAACTAATGTGAGGTGGGACACAGTGGCCCAAGCCTATAATCTCAACACTTTAAGAGGCCAATGCAAGAAGATCACTTGAGCCCAGGAGTTTGAGACCAGCCTGGGCAACAAAGTGAGACCCTATGTCTACAAAGAATTTAAAAATTAGCCTGGCATGATGGTGCATGCCTGTGGTCCCAGCTACACAGAGGGCAGAGGCAGGAGGATCGCCTGAGCCCAGGAGGTCGAGGCTGCAGTGAGCTGTGTTCACACCACTGCACTCCAACCTGGGGAACAGAGCAAGATCGCGTCTCAAAAAAAAAACCCAAAACACAAAAAACAAAGATAATGTAATTCTCTTCTAACCAAGTATCATCACACAATGTGCAAATTAATGGATGTCCCTCTTAAAGGGAAAAAAATTTAATGCACTATGCTTCCTGCCTAAGTAATAATACTGACCTTCTGATTAAGAATTTCACAATGTATTAAAATTTTCAAGATTTTTTAAAACATAAAACTTGAGGACTTACCATTGGGGTTAAATAACCGGCAGCTTTTTAGAGAAGTTTCATAACCTACTACTAACTCTTCTATGATTGCCACCTAGAGTACAAACACACAAACACACTTTAATAGAAAAAATACACAGTTACTATTCTTATGCAAAATGTGTTATTTTCTACTAAAACACTAAATAAACACTCCAACACACACACCCTCCTTTATTAAATATCTTAACCTCTAGATACAAATTTTAAAATACATCATACTTTTGCACAGGTGTGCATTAAGATGTAATTTTATAAAAGCTTATTGGTTACTCCTTTTCAGCTGAACCAGAAATCAGAAAAAGAGATGGACAAAGACAGGCAATATTGTGGATGATCTATATCTTGATTCTTTTATCAAAGTTTGTATAAATGAACACCCACAATAAACATTTGCAGTTAAGAATTAAATGCTCTGTGAAAAGAGAAATTGTCTAAGTAGATGACAGTAATCAACTTTCAATTTCACAATCCAGGGTAAAACACTAGCAAAACTCAAAAAATACTTTGAGAGTTTGTGAGGTCCAGGAGAATGAGTGGCCATCCACAGTTAAGTTGAATGACCTCAACTTAACTGACTCAACAGACTAATAACACCTCTCCCCAAAACCTCAGTAAATTGTGAGGACTACTCACAACTGCAGCTAGGTTATTCTGGTGCACTCATGTTCCCTACTACAAGTTGAGCTACATGCCTACTAAAACTGTTTTGTTTTCTCAAACCTCCTTGCATCAGTTGCATTTATTATCCTAATGGCAGAATTCAGTATTGTGTAAACTTAAGATATGAGAATGAAAACGACTGTTCCCTAAGTTGAATACCAAGGAAAGACTAAAAAGATAAGTTAGGTATTTTTAACCAGTTTAGATCTAAATAAAAATACCGTAAGTAGAAGAAAATCATAAAAATATAGGATTCTATACATAAGACCACTTCATAAGCATCAAAGCCTGACTCTTTCAAAACTGGAAACAAAAGATCCTACTTGGCCACGCATGGTGGCTCACATCTGTAATCCCAACACTTTGGGAGGCCAAGATGGGTGGATCGCCTGAGGTCAAGAGTTCAAGACCAGCCTGGCCAACATGGTCAAACCCCATCTCTACTAAAAATACAAAAATTAGCCTGGTATGGTGGCACGTGCCTGTAATCCCAGCTACTCGGGAGGTTGAGGCAGGAGAATCACCTGAACCCAGGAGGCGGAGGTTGCAGTGAGCCGAGATCACGCCATTGCACTCCAGCCTGGGCTACAAGAGCAAAACTCCGTCTCAAAAAAAAAAAAAAAAGATATTTTATGGATGTGATTTATGCAAGAAAAAAAAAGTGAAAGAGCAATAAAAAAGGCCCATACATTGAGTCTCCAACAAAAGACTGGCAAATAAATGCACATTATGTAATTCTGGTTAAAGTGTTTCTTATGTCTCATTTGTTCCATCTTTGACTCTTCAATGTAACTGATTTTTTAGAATCCAACCAATATGTATTGATGACACTGTACTTATAAGCAAAATAGTCTAAATTAAGATTAAAATACCCTTGGCCAGGCACGGTGGCTCACGCTCGTAATCCCAGCACTTTGGGAGGCCGAGGTGGGCAGATCATTTGAGGTCAGGAGCTGGCCAACATGGTGAAACCCTGTCTCCATTAAAAATACAAAAATTAGCCAGGCATGGTAGTACACGCCTGTGATTCCAGCTAGTTGGGAGGCTGAGGCACAAGAATTGCTTGAATCCAGGAGGCAGAGGTTGCAGTGGGCCGAGGTCATGCCACTGCACTCCAGATTGGGTGACAGAGCAAGACTCAGTCTCAAAACAGAAAAAAGTTAAAATAACCTCTAAATAAGCATTCTGAATATTATTAACATGTAGCTGAAAGAGTAAGCTGACTTACTAGAACATCAAAAAAACTCTTCTGAACAGAACTTTTTGTCTATCAAATTTAAAATGGAGAAAGATGACTAAGCTAAAACTTAAAAAAAAAAAAAAAAACCTCTGGCTTCTGACTATGAACAGGACTAAAGAAAATGGTGAAGAAATCATCACCTTATCAACTTTTCATAACCTACAGTGACTCATTAAAAGTTCATAGCAGAAAGGAAACAGAAAACAAGTAAGAAATAAGTCACTGTCTAAAGAAAAAAAAAAAAAGGATGAAATGGAAAAAAGAGGAATCAGAAGCATTTAAATTGCAAACTGGGAAGACTGACACGAGATTCACGAAACATGTACTACTGTGCACAGATAATCGAGAATCAATAATTCCAAATACCGAGCAAAGAAATGGTAGCCAAAAGAAAATATCATATTACACTTTACCTTTTCTTTGTCTTTGTATAATGATCTTAAAGTATTGAAGACTGGTGGGCAACCCTTGCTGAAATTCATCCTTAGGAACTTATCCAAACATTCTTTAAACTTCTCACCTTGGAAGAGAAAAATCCTTTTGGCTTATATTTATCAAATAATTACTTACATTTACCAAAGTATTTACTTACATTTACCAACTTACATTTAGTAGAGTTGTTAGACAACTCTAACAATGTATAGCTTAAACTTAATATGCATACTCATACTTAAAACCAAGAAAAGAAACTTTAAATCATAAAAGCATTTTTATTCCTTTGAAATTATTCTCACCAGATAAAAAGTTTAATGGCAGCCTTCTTGGCACCAGTCCCCTGGGATACTTAGTCCAGGCCTCCTCGTAAATTTTCAGCCTTTCTAACATATTAGCTGCAGACAAAGAAAAATTCTTTGTTATATGTAATTATAAACTGCATTTTTTTTTCCTGGAAAATTACGAACTTCTCAAAATATATTAAAATTTTAATATTTAAAAGAAAATTGGAATTATTCATAATCTTATACCTACTATTTCAACAATTATTTTAGACTATTTCTTTTCAATTTTTTTTATCTTAAGTACATAATTATCTTTATCCTGTTCTGCTTTAGGTAGGCTTTTAAAACCTGAGAACTTCTTTAGTTCTGAAAAAGCCTCGGTTATGATGTTTCCATATTTTGCTGCTTCTCCTACCATTCTCCTTAGCTTTTCCCCTCTAACTCCTCTCCTCTGATTTTGGTCGTGGCTTCTCTTCCATTCTATTAAAATTTTTATTTCAGTAAGTAGGTTTTTCATTTCAGATTCCTAATTGGTACTACTCCTAACTATTCATGTTTCATGGCAGCAATTACCTCTATCTTAGATTCCTCCATCATCTCTACTCTTCCTTTTGCAGACAGTGGTGATTACCATTCCTTGCTGGTGTTCCTAAAACAATCTGAGAATCTTTGTTACAAAGTAATCTGCAACAAGAGGTTTCTCTTGTATATTTCAATGGCTCACAACCAGCCTTGAAGGAAACAAATCAGATCACCTCTGCTGAGAATCCTGCCTATTTGTTTCTGGGCCTGTTCCCAAAAGTGGATCCCATTTATGGGACAGAGTGACTGGGGGAGCACAGAGAGTCTGAATCCAAGTTTGACTGACAGAAATTTAACCCCTCTTCCCACAAAGGAACAGTGATGCTCATTCAGCCTGGCTACATTTATGTGACCCTGGCAAGTCACTTTGATGCAGCCACAGCTTACCACAGAGCTTATTCTTGCTTTTAAGAATACATCTCCATTTCTGTCCATGGAAATTTTCTTTAAGAGACAGAGTCTCACACCATGTTGCCCATGCTGAGCTCAAACTCCTGGGCTCAAGCAATCCTCCCACCTCGGCCTCCCAAAGTGCTGTGATCATAAGTGTGAGCCCCTACACTTGGCCTCCTTTCATGTTTTTGATGCTACTATGCATTTGTGAATTTTTTTCTAAAGTTGCTGCTAAATTATTTTCTCAACCATTCTATAAATCTGTAGAAGAAAGGTTTCGGAACATGCTCAATCTGTCATATTAAATAGAAGTTTGCAAGTGTACTTTTGTATTCAGACTTTTTTTTTTTTTTTTTGAGACACAGTCTCGCTCTGTTGCCCAGGCTGGAATGCAGTGGCACTATGTTGGCTCACTGCAACCTCCGCCTCCTGGGTTCAAGCAGTTCTCGTGCCTCAGCCTCCCAAGTAGCTGAGACTACAGGCACATGTCACCACGCCAGGCTAATTTTTTGTATTTTAGTAGAGACGGGGTTTCACCATGTTGTCCAGGCTGGTCTCGAACTCCTGAGCTCAGGCAATCCATCCACCTCGGCCTCCCAAAGTGCTGGGATTACAGGCAGGAGCCACTGCACCTGGCCTGTATTCAGATTTTGAATCAATTCTTAACCACTATTATTCTAGTTGTACTTTTCAATGAGTAAATAAAATATATATTAACAAAAGAAACAATAAAACTTTGTAAGTTTTAAACAATACTACCTGGCTTAAGTGCTTTTTCTAAGCCTTTGTAATAGGCCCAGTTTTCAGGATTTCTCTCTTGCAATCCTCTGTAAACATCTGCAGCATCTTCCAAACGACATAGTTGCAACAGAAGTTCCCCTGATTAAAAATAGAAAAAAAAATTAAATATCTGAGAAAACCTTCTAATTAGAATTTTAACTTTTCCTCAAATGTTCTCTTAAAATCTTATTATAAATCAATGCTGCTAAGTAGATGGACCTGGTATCCTCCTGAGTTTCCAGTTCCCTTAAGATCATTTACCAAGTTATTTTATCGTCTTCTTCCTTTTTTGAAGTTCACATTATTTAGAAATGCCATCCTCTTCACATCCTCAATTTATTCAGAAAATCTGTCCAACGCCAGGCCAGTTTCTCACATTCACTGAACACACTGTCACCAAGCCATCTTCTACTGCTCAATTATTCCTGATACCATATGGAACAACTTCAGCATCCAAATTAATGACTCAATCCAATATCCTAACCTTATGATCCCTTAATCAGCTACAAAACAATTTTGCCGTAGCAGTCCTTAATCTGGTCACATTCAAAACCACCTAGACTTTACCTTTTAATGTCTTCCAAGAAGCAAATAAGCACCCTATTTTAAGCTTAATTGCTTTTCTTTCTTTTTGTCTCACTAATCCTACTATTCAACTTCAGAGAAAAAACTATCAGCCTAACAGCAACTTGCCAACTCACTGTTTGCCTTCCCTGGGCTGCATGACCCATCACATCCCTGAATGTTATTAGCAGCCCCAATTATCAAAAATCAATCTTAAAACCTAGGCTCTTTTGTTTACTAATTTTAAAGCCCAGATCATCCCAACTGTTTACTTGCTCCACACATTCTCATGGAAGGAAACAAACCAGATGAACAGAGACAGTGGTTTCACTATTATATATGAGCTCCAAAGCCATATAAGCTTCAACTATTCAGGATTCCTTTTCTCTATCCTTAATGTGCTTCCCTTCATCCAAGGTATTATTTTTAAGCCACTATTTCACCCTTGCATCCTTCACTCTCTGTTGCATCTTTCGCTCTCATTTGATAATAAAAATGAACACTTATTGAGTACTTACCATGTGCCCATGACTTTTTTTTGTGACACCGTCTCGCTCTGTCACCCTAGCTGGAGTGCAGTGGTGCGATTGATCATGGCTCACTGCAGCCTTGGCCTCCTAAAGCGATCCTACCACCTCAGCCTCCCTAGTAGCTGGAACTACAGGAATGTGCCACCATGCCTGGCTAATTTTTGTATGTTTTTTAGAGACGGTTTTTCGCCATGTTGTCCAGGCTGGTCTTGAGCTCCTAGACTCAAGTGATCCACCCACCTTGGCCTCCCAAAGTGCTGGGATTATAGTTGTGAGTCACCGTGCCCGGCCACCAGTGACTTTTAAACATTTCACATGCATTAACTAATTCAATCCTCAGAACTCTATGAGATAGATTACTATTAGTTTCATCACTTTAAAACTTAGAGGACTTAAGTAAACTTCCTAAGAGTCTTGCAGATAGTGATAGAGTTAGGATTTGAATCCAAGCAATTTATCTGAAAGAACAGATATACATTCATTCTTTCTTTTTGAAGACAGGATCTCATTCTGTCACCCAGACTGGAGTGCAGTGGTGCAACCCTGGCTCACTGCAGCCTCAACCACTTGGGCATAAGCAATCCTTCCACCTACCGCAGCCTCCTGAATAGCTGGGACTACAGATGTATGCCAACACATCCAGCTAATTTTTTATTTTTATTTTTTGTAGAGATGAGGCTTCCTTATGTTGCCCAGGCTGGTCTCGAACTCCTGGGCTCATGTGATCCTCTGGTCTCAGTCTCCCAAAGTGCTGGGATTACAGACATGAGCCACCATGGCTTACAAGCCCATATGCTTAGTATCTGTACCAGTGGTTCCCAACCAGGGGCAGTTTTACCAACATTTAGCAATGTCTGAAGACATTTTGTTTGTCTCAGTAAGGGTGTTGAGTACTACTGGCATCTAACGGGTATAAGCTAGGAGCGCTACGAAACATCCTACAATGCACAGAAGAGATCTTCACCCTCAACAACTCAGGCCCAAAATGTCAACATTGCCGAGGTTAACAAAGCCTGCACTATACTAACCAAAAGTCAACTTCATCAAAAACACTAAAAATAACCTGCAGCTGAGTACGATGGCTTACACCTGCAGTAGAAGGCTGGGGATGGGGTTTGAGGGGAGGATCATTGGAGCCTTGTTCAAGTCCAGCCTGGGCAACACAGCAAGACCTCACCTCTAAAATAAAAAATAAAAATAACCTGCACCTTTACTCCCCTCTACACTACACCCATCCTCTTTTCCTTCCCTCTGTCTTCTACCTTTTCTGAGCAGGAGGAACTGGTGGTATAAGAATAAACAATAAAAAATTTTGCCTTGGCTGGGCACGGTGGCTCACAACTGTAATCCCAGCACTTTGGGAGGCTGAGGTGGGCAGATCATCTGAGGTTGGAAGTTCAAGACCAGCCTGACCAATATGGAGAAACCCCATCTCTACTGAAAATACAAAATTAGCCAGGCATGGGGGCGCATGCCTATAATCCCAGCGACTCAGGAGCTGAGGCATGAGAATCACTTAAACCCGGGAGGCGGAGGTTGTGGTGAGCAGAGATCGTGCCATTGCACTCCAACCTGGGAAACAAGAGTGAAACTCCGTCTCAAAAAAAACAAAATTTTTTTTTTTTTGCCTAACTGTGCCCATTCATCCACTCTAAGAAGTTCCTGAGTGATCTTGACCATCTTATCTTCTCCCCAACTATCCCTACCAACAACACTGCCTTGAATTTCTAAAGATCGCTAGAATTTCCAAAGATTGAGTCTACCCTCACTTCCCTTCTATTCTCTTTATATACCCTGTCCCATTACCTAACTCAAAGTAGGTATTCAATACATATTTTGTGGAATGAGCTGATAGCCTTATTTCTCATGTCATGTAGAAAATGGAAGCAATTAGAAGGAACTCCAAAATACCCATTACATCTACACATTTACTTGCCCGCCACTTATACTCCACCACCACTTGTTGATGTGGATGAACTATTCATGTTCTTACCTAAGATTAATCCTTCACATGACATCAATCTACCACATGACATCCTCTCTACTGTATCAAATATTCTATCTCTATTGGATCACTCCCCAGTCAGCACAAATACACACTATGAAAAAAACAAAAACAAACAAAAAAAAACTTCTTTTGAGCCTGCATCCCATTTCATCTACCAGCACCCCCATTTGTTTCCTTTACAGCAAAACTCCTCAACTGAGTCATGTATGCTTCCTATCTTCAGTTCCTCTACTCTCAATCTCTTTTAAATAGACTTCATGTTTGGGCTTTTACCATCCTTCTTCTAGAGGCTCAGAAAGTGCTTTTGTTAAGGTCACCAATGCCTTCTAAATTGCTAAAAATCCACTGGTCAGTTGTGAGTCCTTTATCTAATTTGATCTATCTGCCATTCTTCCTCATTAATACAGTTATCAAAGGGATCAAATGAAACAATCTGTCATTTATTTCCATAAAGAAACTTGAGGCCCAAGCCTTGACCCTGGTCACAGAGCTACTTAGTGGCCAATGAGGCAAGTTTTTTCCAGACTTGTAATCTTTCCAGTAAGTCAGAAATTTCCCTCCTTTATGATTAACAGACTACTAAAGTATGACTACTTCAAATGAAAGAAGTTTGTCTTGGATCTGCAGTTCACAAGAGAGCTCCCTACAGAAGCCTTAGACTTCCAGTTGTTCTTGTCAGTAGCAATATCCTCTGATGAAAGTTCATCTGGCAAACAATGGCTATACCTATTATGCACATGGATGTATACTAAACTTTTCCAGTGTTCAACCTCAAGGTGAACCAAGGGAATTTGAAACCAGCAAACTTCAGTTCCCTAGACTAGCAAGGACAAAGCAGCATTTCAGAAGGTAATTTTTTTAAAAAACTCACTTGTCCTTTCATTACTTGTTGTTATTCTTTCATTTTCTATAATCACACCCTCAACTTCTAAAACTGTTAAGACTCGTTTTTCTCAGCCCTCTGCTGAGTGGAATCTAACCCTTCTATCACAATCTACACATTATGAACCCAAATCTCTGCTCTCCCTTTCTTCCAGAATTCATATTCTTTTTATGTCATCAAAGACATTCAGATTAACCATAAAGACTCTCAGAAATATCCTATATGTATTTTAGTAAAGACTGATTCATCAATATATATTATTAGCAATACATCTGGCACACACTACATACACTGTAATTAATAAACTATTTCTAAGAAATGTAATCCTCTGTCTTATAAAACTAATTGTCTCTTATGTTTTGATTAAATTCCATAATATTTTTCATACAAAGATATTTTAAAGAATGTTATCAGTCATTTCATTCAACTACTTTTTATTGTTCACCATCAACTTTCTCCTCTATCTACAATATTGTTTAAATGTACATTTTCCCACATTACAAATTATTCAAAGTATATGAGTAAGAAATAGATTTTCTATCATCAAAAAGCTGAATTATATGAAATTGTCAGCAGCAACTAGATTTTTCAGCCTTGCTCTCTGTCGTATTTCAATATTAGAATTAATGACATTGTTTTAAAAATACCTTTGGTTTCTTCTACAGCAAGTTTATCACAAATCTGCTTTTCATAGGTACAAAGATGTTCCAAAGCTTCTCTATAGAGACCTGCTTCCCGAAGAACTTGATTCTGATATAAGAGTAGTTCACTATATTCATAATCCACCTTATCAGGGGATGTCTGCATATGGATATAAGGAATACTGACAGTAAGAATTTTATTTTCACATCAGAAAATTGTTCACAATACTCAAAAACATGTAAGAAGTCAAAGGATAACATCTGGTTGAAAAAACTAATTTCAAAAATATTCTTAAGTATCTGTCTATGGAGCAACTAAGTAAATAATGACAATATTAGGATATAACAGGTTGAAGAAAATAATAATCCACAAGTCCTTACATACAATAAACATGGGGAAGAAGGGAAAGCTCTTACTCAGCAGTAGAATACCAAATAATAAACCTACAAGGAATGACAAGAGTTAAGAGAATCACCATTTGCAACTATCATAGTAATAGCTGATTCACACAAGAATCATAATCAATGAATGCTAAAACTAGAGGGCGAAAGTTTGATGAGCAACAGACTCTTCAGTCTCAAATTGCATATTAAACACAAAGAGAGAAAAATAAGTTTACAGTTGCAAATACAACTTTCACCATGTAATCAAATGGAACAAACTGATGGCATGTGCCTCTTGATGTAACAAACTGAGAAGGACCCAACATCATTTATGTGGTTTCCTGCCAAAATTACAAGACTCTATCTAACAATGAGGAACCATCAGAAAAATCCAAACTGAGGGACATCCTACAAAAGCACAGCCTTCTTCAGAAATGTCTATGTCATAATACACAAAGGAAGTTTTCAAAACTGTTTCAGATTAAAAGAGGCTGAAGAGAAATGATAACTAAATGTAAGGTATGATTCTTAATTGGATCCTGCAATGAAATTAAATCGCTAGAAAGGCTATAACTAGGACAATTAGTAAATTTTGAATATGGGCTGGGGATAACAGTCTATCAATGTTAAATTTCCTAATTTTTATAATCTATCCATATAATACTATCTAGAGAACTGACAACTATACAGTTATTTTTAGAAAATACACACTAAAGCATTTAGGGGTAAAGGAGCATGATGTCTTCAATTACTCTCTAACGTTTAAGGAAGAGAATTAAAATAGATAAATAGATACACAGATTTTTAAAGTAAATGCACCAAATATTAACAATTAGTTTAGTATAAATGAACCCCTATGGAGAGTTCTTCGTGCTATTCTTGCAACTTTTCTTTAAGTTTGAAACTATTTCAAAATTAAAAGTAAGCCAGACAATGCCCTTTTTTTTTTCAGTTATACTTAGAATCAGACTTAGTAAAATGGCTTCTAGTTATTATTACCTGTTGTGTTTTCCTAAATTCTTCTAAAATCTTTGCTGCCATTTCATAATCTTCTAATAAATGGTAAGCAATAGCATAACCAATCCATGATGCTCTCTGTGCAGGTCGAAGCTGAAGTAATTGGTATCTCGTTTCCTGGAAAATAATAAACACTTTTTCTTAGGTTTTCAGTAACAGCAAGTGCTCCTTTAATATTAGGCCAGGCGCAGTGGCTCACGCCTGTAATCCCAGCACTTTGGGAGGCTAAGGAGGGCGGATCACAAGGTCAAGAGATCGAGACCGTCCTGGCCAACATGGTGAAACCCCGTCTCTATCAAAAATACAAAGATTAGCTGGGCATAGTGGCGCACGCCTGTGGTCCCAGGTACTCGGGAGGCTGAAGCAGGAGAATCACTTGAACCCAGGAGGCAGAGGCTGCAGTGAGCCAAGATGCGCCACTGCACTCCAGCCTGGCGACAGAGTGAGACTCCGTCTCAAAAGAAAAAGAAAAAGATCATATTAATTTATCCCACAACCCTAAGCATTTTACAACACAATGATGGGAACAATAATAGAAAATACTTCAAACATCCATATTGTGTAGCTTTATGGAGGCAAAGAAATATTTGTTAAGAACATAATGAAGCCTCCAAGCTAATCTTAAACATTTTTTAAACTTAAGACCAGATTTAAGTTTTTAAAACTTAAGACCAAACTTAAGATCCTTCTTACTTCTTGATCTGCTTACTCCAAGAAAAGAGACAGGATGGAAAGAACAGCACAAAGGAAAAATATTCAAAAATTTTTTTAAAAATTAAGTGTCCAACTACAGAGTTAAGATATATTTGGAGAAAAATTCAGCAGGTACTATCATATAAAAAGGAAAGAATAAGAAAGAGGAACTAAATAGATCTAACACTAATTTAAGGGTTAAAACTGAAGCTACAAAAATATATTAGACTCAGAGCAGGTAGAAAGAAGAAACAAAACATTTGCTTTTGCCAGGTGTGGTGGCTCATGCCCGTAATCCTAGCACTTTGGGAGACTGAGGCAGGGCGGACTGCCTGCGCTCAGGAGTTCGAGACCAGCCTGAACAACATGGTGAAACCTCATCTCTACTAGAATATAAAAAATGAGCTGGGCATGGTGGCACATGGCTGTAGTCTCAGCTACTCAGGAGGCTGAGGCATGAGAACCGCTTGAACCCAGGAGGTGGAAGCTGCAGTGAGCACAGATCGTGCACTCCAGCCTGGGCAACAGAGTAAGACTCTAATGTCTCAAAACAAAACAAAAAAATTGAGGGCCAAGTAAATATTAAAGAGTTACACGTCAATACCAGACAAAAGCATTGTTTATTTGAGGAGTACTGATGTTAATTTTTTTTTTTTTTTTTTTTTTTTTCTTGTGACAAGAGTTTCGCTCTGTTACCCAGGCTGGAGTGCAGTGGCACGATCTCGGCTCACTGCAACCTCTGCCTCCTAGGTCCATGCCATTCTCCTGCCTCAGCCTTCCGAGTAGCTGGGACTACAGGTGACCGCCACCACACCCGGCTAATTTTTTGTATTTTTAGTAGAGACAGGGTTTCACCGTGTTAGCCAGGATGGTCTCGATCTCTCGACCTCGTGATTCACTCGCCTAGGCCTCCCAAAGTGCTGGGATTACAGTCGTGAGCCACCGCGCCCGGCCTGATGTTAATTTGTATCAAATTAAGTCAATCCTACACAGTAGGCAAAATCTGCCTCACCATAAAATAATTTATTTTTAAAGATCTGATTATTCCAATCATAAACACAACCACTATGGTAGGAGGGAAAAAAGTTCAATTAAATTATCTTCAAAATGAAACAAAAAATTTCTGTATCAGAAAGTACTCAAAGTTGTACATATTTTCCCCTTAGAATTTTTTTTAAAAAGTCCATTTTACTTACCCTATAACCCTCAAGATCTCGCATCTGAATCTGTAGTAAGGAAAGGTCCCTTAAGATTTGAAGATTGTCTTTATCCCATTTTAGTGCATTTCTGTAACACTTAATGGCTTCATCATACTTCTTGTCTGACCTCTGAAGAAGGCCATAAACGTGCCAACCTAAAGAATTTAGTTAAGGATACAACCTACAAGTCAAAAATTACTATTCCAAATGACTTCCCAAGAAACTTGGAGAACTACAGCCATTTATAAAATTATAAGCTTAAAAAGAGGGAGGGGGAGGGAGAAGGGGAGATTGATTTCAAAGATATAAAGCACTTTAATACAGTGGAAAAGAGCACAGCTTTTGGAGCCAGAGAAAATTAGGTCTAGCCTGCCTTATCAGCTCTGTAACCTTGGACAAATCAGTCTCATTAAGTTTCCTCATTACTAAAATGTAAACAGAAATAGTCTATGCAGCAAATCATACTACTGACAACTAAATGGGATAACATATATAAACTGCTCACTGGCTGGCACAAAGTCAATATATATATGTAAGCAGTTACTATATTATTAATAGTAAAAGGAAAAAGAAGGAATGGGTCTTCATGGAATATAATTATGTAAAGTCATGAAGATTTTATTTTCTTGAACCAAAAGATCCTTAGGACAACCCTAAGTGTAATACAAAGTTTCTAAAACTCAGCCACATACAAAATAAAAACATTCGTTCATTTAACCATAATTATTAAAACTTCTTTTCCTTTTTTTGAGACAGGTCTTGCTCTGTCACCCAGTCTGGAGTGTAGTGGTGTGGTCTTTGCTCACTGCAACCTCCACTCCCTGCGCTCAAGTGATCCTCCCACCTCAGCCTCCTGAGTAGCTGCGACTATAGGCGCACACCAGCATGCCAGATATTTTTTGTATTTTTGGTAGAGATGGGACCTCGCCATGTTGCCGAAGATGGTCTCAAACTCCTGAGCTCAAGCAATACCTGCCTTGGCCTCCCAAAGTGCTGGGATTACAGGCATGAGCCCCCGCACCCAGCCTAAAACTTCTTAACAACTAAGATGTAGGTCATCAAAACAGCCTCCTATATTCAAAGATCTTAAGGTCTAGTAAAGGACAGATAAATAAGCAAAATTAAAGTAGGCTGTAAAAACTGCTATAATGAAGGAAAATATTCCACTTCCCAAATACAGCCCTTTTTCACTTTAGGTCTTGATTACTGTACCAGCTACCCAATCCACCTATCTTCAGTCTCTCTTCTTTTATTCTCCTACCAAAGTAACCGGGTTTTGTTGTGAGTTTTTTTGTTGTTTTTTGTTTGTTTTTGAGATGGAGTCTCGCTCTGTCATCAGGCTGGAGTGCAGTGGCATGATCTCAGCTCACTGCAACCTCTGCCTCCCGGGTTCAAGCAATTCTCCTGCCTCAGCCTCCCAAGTAGCTGGGATTACAAGCATGTACCACCACGCCCAGCTAATTTTTGTATTTTTAGTAGAGACAGGGTTTCACCATGTTGGCCAGATGGTCTCAATCTCCTGATCTCGTGATCCACTGGTCTCCCAATTATTATGTTTTTTAAAAGAGACAGGGTCTTGCTCTATCACCTAGGCTGGAGTGCAGTGGCATGCTCATAGCTCACTGTAGCCTCAAACTCCTGGGCTCAAACAATCCTTCTACCCCAGCCTCCAGAGCAGCTAGGACCACAGGCACATGCCACCACCATATGCAGTTAATTTTTTATTTTCTATAGAGACGAGGTCTCACTATGATGCCCAGGCTAGTCTTGAACTCCTACCCTCAACTGATCCCCTTGCCTCAGCCTCCCAAAGTGCTGGGATTACGGGCATGAGTCACTGTGGCTGGCCCAAAATAATCTTTCTAAAACACACTCAAAAGAAAAAAGGAAGTCTTTCCTTTCCAGAAATTTATAATGTTTCTTTCTGAGATCAAGCTCAAACTTCAATCTGGCCAGGTGCGGTGGCTCACATCTGTAATCCAAGCACTTTGGGAGGCAGTGGTAGGCGGATCACTTCAAGTCACAAGTTCAAGACCAGCCTGGTCAACACTGCAAAATCTCGTCTATACTAAAAATACAAAAAACACCAAGGCATGGTCACATGCACCTGTATTCCCAGCTACTCGGGAGGCTGAGGCAGGAGTATTACCTGAACCCGGGAGGTGGAGGTTGCAGTGAGCTGAGATCACACCACTGTACTTCAGACTGGGTGACAAGAGTGAAACTCCGTCTCAAAAACAAACAAACAAACAACAACCTTCAATCTAACAACTTTTAGGCCAGAGGTCCTCAACAGAGTCAATAAAATACAGAATGTTGGCCGGGCATGGTGGCTCATACCAGTAATCCCAGCACTTTGGAAGGCCAAGATGGGTGGGTGGCTTGAGGTCAGGACTTTAAGACACCAGCCTGGCCAATATGATGACACCCTGTCTCTACTTAAAAAATACAAAAATTAGCCAGCTTGGTGGTGTGCACCTGTAATCCCAGCTACTTGGGAGGCTGAAGCAGGAGAATCACTTGAACCTGGGATGCGGAGGTTGCAGTGAGCTGAGATTGTGCCATTGCACTCCAGCCTGGAAAACAAGATCAAAACTCCATCTGGAAAAAAAAAAAAAAAAAAAAAGACAAACAAACAAAAAAAATCCCAGAATGTTTAGGGTGGCAGGCATGAATGAAAAACACATATTTAATATTACACGTTTTTAAAGCAAATCAAAATATTACAAATTTTATTTGAAAAATAATCTTGGTTTCCGCAATATAAATGACAAAGTATAACTGGATCAAATCCTCCCGGCTGTTTGGATCATGGTTTTATAAACTAGGAAACACTACCCATTAAAATCTAGCTCCCATTACCTATCTTTCCACTCCCTCCCATTTCTATCACTAATACCTTGTATTTCAGGACTTTACTTCTCTTAAATATTACAACAGCCACATAACTTGACTTTCATCTTCACCTCCTAAAAATCCTATCCCCACGGAGTTTAATACCGCCAAAAATTTAAAGAAAATTATGTCCATCAAGAGGAACTCAAATAAATCATAATAAAGACATTGGCAGAACACTATACAATCATTAAAAGTTATGAAAAGACATCTATCTATGACAGTCTTAACAGTTAAGCCTTTACTTATCTTTCTAGTCCTCTAGTCACTCTCAATTCACATACTTCCACTTTACTGGATTAATGACAACTATTTGAATAAACCACAACATTTTATGTAATACTCCCAAATGTTCTGTAAATGTTTCTCATCAGTATCTTCCTTCACCAGACTATAAGTTCTTTGAGAGCAAATCTTTTCTTTGTCTGTACCAAGCCAAGGGCCTGGTAAACATCTGAAAAACTGCTAAATATTTCAGCACTTAAAATTGTGTCAGCCCACAAAATAGGTACAGAAATATTTGCTAAAGTCTATCTTAAAAATAGCAACCCACAATATTTTCTCTATCCTCCTTCAGATATTTCTATTTGCTCTTACTCTCCGTTAATAAAATATTTATCCAATATGGTACTTAGCATTATCAGTGGCTATGTTATATATCTCATCATTAAATCTTTAAACCAACACAGTGAGGTAAATATGATTACCCCATTTTACACATGAAGAAACTGAGCCCTAAGATCACACAGAAAGAAGCTGAAATGGGTTCTGAACCTAAGTGAGGCACATTCTAAGCCTATACTCCAAAACCTTGTGCTCTAAACCAGGGTATTATAATGCCACTCTAATATTCCTTATTTTATATCCTTTTTCCTTTTGAGACCCACCACTTACCACTATCACATTGGTGATGAGCTTTCAACAAATGGGGTAGGGGAGTGCCACACAAATATTCAGACCTTAGCAATGCCCCCTTTTTAAGAGTGAGAAAAGCTTTCATAGATATTTTTAAGGCAAGTCCCATTTATCTGTGAGAAAACAGAATGTTAAAACATGGTTAGGTATATAAAAATGTTCCCTGAATGAAGGCAGTTGCTTGCTGTTACCCTATTTAAAAAAGAATAATTTCCTCTGTAATTGCACAATAAGAGAGATCTAAAACTTTGACTCTCAAATTGCTGCCTTAGCTCAAAACACCCCACTCAAACCTTAAATATATCTCAAAAAGGATACACACATGACTCTTCAAGTCATTTCTCAAACCTCTACGAACCAATTCATAAGCTTCTTCCTTTTTCCCCAAACAGTTCAATGTTAATCCTTTCATAGCCAGGGTTTCTATTTTTTAAAAACAAAAAAGAAAAGGAACATTAAAAAAAATTAAATATTAAAATAACAACAAAACATAATCTCAAAAACAAATGCTACATTGCCTTAAGAACTAAAAATTTCAAGATTACTAAGATACTTTCCACTTTCTTGCAGATTTAAAACATTTTTAAAAATTGGCAATCCAAGTAAACACCGATTTCCAGACTCTAATCGGAAAGAGACTCTCTTTTTTTTTTTTTTTTTTTTTTTTAAGATAAAAGATACAAAATACATGCTATTTGACTAGAAAGATAATCTAGTAATTCATTCTTCAGGGGAATTCCATGGGATAACCTTATATATCCACTTCATTAAAATATAAAAACTTTATCTTGAAAACATACTTTATTTCTGTGAACCTAGGTTATATACCGGTTAAATTCATTCTTCAGTGATTAAAAAAATACACATAAATTTCCTACATTTTTTATTTTCCTAAATTTATCTTAAAATGATTGAGATTACTATTAAATATACAAGAAAAAGATGTCAGAAATCTGTCATTAGCAACCAAAAGATTAAAAGAGTTAAAAGAAATATTAAGTTTTCAGAAAAGAGGAAAAATAAATTCTAATTCTATATGTATCCTATGAAGCCTAAAGCGAGTGAAAATATTATTTGCCTAACTTTTTAATTTATTTGATTGATTTGCTTAACTTTTAGACTAAAATTTAGACTTTAGAGAGAAATTCATTAGGTATAAAGGATAAGGATTAAAGATATAATCCTGAGGAAGAATCAATATGTACTGTTTAAAAATACTTTCGGCCAGGCGTAGTGCCTCACACCTGTAATCTCAAGACTTTGGGAGGCCAAGGTGGGCAGATCACTTGAGGTCAGGAGTTCCAGACCAGCCTGGCCAACATGGTGAAACCCCACCTCTACTAAAAATACAAAAATTAGCCAAGTGTGGTGGCGGGCACCTGTTATCCCGGCTAGTTGGGAGGCTGAGGCACAAGAATTGCTTGAACCCAGGAGGCAGAGGTTGCAGTGAGCCAAAATTGCCCCATTGCACTCCAGCCTGGGCAACAGAGTGAGATTCCGTCTCAAAAACAAACAACAAAACTTTCAATGAAATTATGACAATTTATATGCAACCTGATTTCAGATATGTTACAGTGGCAGGGTAGGGAGTTGGAGAATCACATTTCAGAAACGGAGAAACAGGCTGGGCGCAGTGGCTCATTGTAATTCCAGCACTTTGGGAGGCCGAGGTGGGTGGATCACCTGAGGTCAGGAGTTTGAGACCAGCCTGGCCAACATGGTGAGATCTCATCTCTACTAAAAATACAAAAATCAGCCCGGCATGGTGGCACATGCCTATAATCCCAGCGACTTGAGAGGCTGAGGTAGGGGAATTGCTTGAACCCAGGAGGTGGAGGTTGCAGTGAGCTGAGATTGCACCACTGCCCTCCAGCCTGGACAGCAGAATGAAACTCCATCTCAAAAAAAAAAAAAGAAGAAAAAAACAGTGAAATAATGTAGGGAAAACTGCATTTCAGAAATAATGAAATCTGATACTTTTCTATATTGACACATTATCAGTATGCCTACTTTAGAAATGATATCAAACAATGTGATGCTCAGCTGGTCAGCAAAAATAAATAATTTTTAATATGGAAAAAGAGAGAGAGAAATTTATTTCTATTTATTTGTGTTTTTTTAAATATATGTTTTGTCATAATAAAGACAGGGTCCCACTATGTTGCCCAGCCTGATCTTGAACTTCTGGACTCAAGCAATCCTCTTGCCTCAGTCTCCCAAAGTGTTGGGATCATAGGAGGGAGCCACAGCACCCAGCGGAGAGATAAATTTAGATACTTTTATCTCCATTGTTTTCCGTCTCCAAACAATTACAGTAAAAGAAAGTATCAAGTGAAATGCAGTGAAAGAAAGTGAGAATTATTATAAACACAGGCCAAAAAAAAAGCAAGGAATCTAATGGAGAATTATTACTCTCCTCATCTTCAATACTAAGAGTATATTATCAATAGTTACTGAAAAGCCATGTTTCTTAACTGTACAAATGAGACCTGCGAAACCTTATTTTTCCTTTGCCTCCTCTCAAGTTTAGCCACACACTCTCCCCTTGCTCTACAAATATCTCACCATCCAACAATCTACCTTCACACAAACAAAAGCCTGTACACTTTCAGAACATTACAATATACAAATCATGTCTTAAACATAACTAGGTCTTGAAAAACTGAAAAACATAAATTAAAAATATGATAGTTCATGAGCAAAGGACCAAATGGTCACTTTCTGAATAAGCTTATTATAAAGCATAAAATTTATCCAGCTCAACCAAAGTTCTAAAGTAAATTTTGGCATTCTATCCTATTAAGTTATTTCTCTTTTCCTACAGAGCTAATATTCAAACTAAGAATAAATCAGAACTCAAGTAAAATGTGTTATCATTTTCTTGATATTAAATTCAAAATTCAGTATTAAATTTCACCTTCTCACAGAAGTCAAAGATGAGAGGGTCTGTTCTCTCTGGAAAACAGTTAAGGCAGCTGGGAAGAATACAATCCACTAAGAGAAGCCAGACAGGTATGTAGTAAAGCTTTATCTACTTGCACTTACCTCCATGCTCTGCAAATTTGGGATTAGAAAGTATTTGTTTACAGAATTTCAATCCATTTCTATACTGTTTGTGTTCATAACACCTCTGTCAAAACAAACAAAAAAAATTCAAGTTTAGCAAGGAATGCAAACAACATTAAATTAAACACTAAATTTCTCTACTCTGTTTAAAAAAAACAGAATGTTATTTCCATATGCTTCTAAATCCCGGAAAAATGCCAATAAAAAATACAAAAGGTTCAAATACAGGAAGTAAAATAAAGACAAACGAACAGAATACAGATTAGTAAAGTCCAACAACTGAGTAATGCAGAAAGAGAACAGAAAAATAAATGGTATAGAATTTTTTTTTTTTTAAAGACTGAGACTCACTCTGTCACCCAGGCAGGGCACAGTGGCGTGATCATAGCTCACAGCGGCCTTATCCACCTGGGCTCAAGGAATACTTCTATCTCAGCCTTCCAAGTAGCTAGGACTACAGGCACACGCCACCACACCTGGCTAATATTTTTATTTTTTGTAGAGACAGGGACTCACTATGTTGCCTAGGCTGGTCTCAAACTCCAAGATTCTCAAGCGATTTTGGGACTCACTCAAGCAATCCTCCTGCCTCGGCCTCCCCAGGGGCTGGAATAATAGGCATGAGCCACTATGCCCAGCTAGTTTTCTAAAGAACATTTTATTTTTACTGAAGAATATTTTCTTTTTACTGAAGCTTTCAAGCTGAAAGGGCCAAAAATGTCCATGCAAAATACACGGAAAAAATACCCAGACTGTAACATATCACAGTGAAATCTCAAAGCCTGAAAATAAAAAAAAAAGGGCCTTAAAAACTTCCAGAGAGGGAAAAAAAACAAGTCACATAAAAAAGATCTATAATCAGAATGGCAGTGCACTCTTATTCCAAAGTAAAAATGAAATACTGTTGAAATCTAGAAGACAAATATACAGCCTTCAAAATTCAGAGTGAAAATTAAGTTTCAACTTATAATTCTATACCCAGCCAAGTCATCAGTCAAGTACAGTCAGTCCCCATATCCATGGGTTCTACATCTGTGGAGTCTGCTAACTACAGATAGAAAGTATTCAGGGAAAAAAACAAAACAAAACAAAAAAAAACTGCGTCTATACAAAAGTACACTTTTTTCTTGTAATTAATGTCTAAGCAATACAGTATAACAACTATTTACACAGTATTTACATTGTATTAGGTATTATGAATAACCTAGAGATAATTTACAGTATACAAGAGGATGTGCATAGGTTATATGCAAATACTGTGCCACTGTGTATCAAGGACTTGAGCATCCCTGGATTTTGGTACCCAAGGGAGATCATGGAACCAACCTCGCAAAATGTCATTTTGCTCCCATACATGAAGACTATATAAGAGGCTAGGCATGGTGGCTCATACCTGTAATCCCAGCACTTTGGGAGGCCGAGGGGGGCAGATCATATGAGGTCAGGAGTTCAAGACCAGGCTGGTCAACATGGTGAAACCCTGTCTCTACTAAAAATACAAAAACTAGCCAGGCCTGGTGGCGCTACCTGTAATCCCAGCTACTCAGGAGACTGAGGCAGGAAAATCATTTAAACCCAGGAGGCAGAGGTTGCAGTGAGTGGAGATCGTGCCACCACACTCCAGCCTGGGCAACAGAGTGAGACTCCGTCTCAAAAAAAAAAGAAAGAAAAAAAAACCCAAACAAACCAAAATACCAAGACTGTATAAGAGCAAAATGACATTTCAAAGCTTTGCAAAAAGCTAAACTTTTGTGTCCACGTATTCTTCCTTAAGAAGCCATTAAAAGAAGATAAATTTTTAAAAAGGCACTACGGAGGGCCGGGCGTGGTGGCTCACATATGTAATCCCAGCACTTTGAGAGGCCGACGCAGGCAGATCACGAGGTCAGGAGTTCGAGACCAGCCAGGCCAATATGGAGAAACCCCATCTCTACTAAAAATACAAAAATTAGCTGGGCATGGTGGCGGGCGCCTGTAATCCTCGCTACTCGGGAGGCTGAGGCAGGAGAATCATTTGAACCCGGGAGGCAGAGGTTGTAAGTGAGCTAAGATCACGCTATTGCATTCCAGGCTAGATGATAGTGTGAGACCATATCTCAAAAAAAAAAAAGCACTATAGGACTTAGTAATTAAGTAGGGAATCTAATACAGAAAAAAGAACTAGAGAGTAGCCACTCCAGACTGGAGCAGAAGTCAAAAGCTGCTATGGAATAGGTTTCCAGCAAAAGCAAAAATTGAACTAGTGTGCTTGCTAATATGGAAAATGTTAATCATAAGCTCATGACAGAAATACAGGCACACTTGCAGAACATGAGCAACAGGTCTACAGAAAACCAGGCAACTGCCTAAATAATAGGTATTAACTCCACAAAAAACAAAAGCTTGTATAAGACTTGGATTTAGTATAAATTTGGCTCAATACTGAACAATACATGCATAGTTATAAAAATGCAAACACTCTGTACTAGTTTATAAAAAACTTGTGATATGGCTGGGCGCAGAAGATCATGCTTGTAATCCCAGCACTTTGGGAGGCCGAGGCGAGCAGATCACTTAAGGTCAAGAGTTCGAGACCAGCCTGGCCAACATGGTGAAACTCCATCTCTACTAAAAATACAAAAAAAAAAAAAAAAAAAATTAGCCAGGCATGATGGCATGCAGGCGCCTGTAATCCCAGCTGCTCAGGAGGCTGAGGCAGGAGAATCACTGGAACCTGGGAGGCGGAGGTTGCAGTGAGCCAAGATCATGCCACCACATTCCAGCCTGGGCAACAGGGCCAGATTCTGTCTCAAAACAAAAAAAAGAAGAAGAAAAAAAAAAAACTCATGATATAATTATGTTGAGGAACGAGGAAAATGGAAGTGGGCAAATGTGTGAATGAGTAAGTTCTGAGTCCTCATTTTCAAAAACTAGAGGTCAACAAATATTTAAAAGCTATGTATCAAGAAGAAATAGTGATGTATTACCAAGCAACAAGAAGGCAAATACCAGACAAAATAAAGAACTGAAGTTGCTTGATTCTGGAGTAGGAAACCAAGTGGATGGGAGAAAATACAGAACATTATTTGTTTCATCATATATCTTTTAGTGCTAGTTGACTTTTAGACATCAACATATGCTTTCACATGAAAATTTATTTTTAAAGCATTGTATTTGTTACAGAAAAAAAATGTGCATCTAAAACATACAATTCGTGCCAGAACACATTGATGTAAATTTTTAAAATTTTGCTCATAATTTTTGAGGCAATATATTTAAAATCTGGGAAGGAAATTAATGCAAGTGATGGCAAAAATCATGGCAGAAAATGTGTAGAAACAGAAAAATAAAAATGTAAAAATTTACATTTTAGTATCAAGAAATCAATTAATTAAGTTCATACTAAGGCAAACTAGAGTTGTTTTACAACCACCTATATACCCATCATCTCCACTTTGTTGTTGCTTTGAGACAGGATCTCACTCTGGCCCAGACTGGAGTGCAGTGGGTCAATCACAGGCTCAAGCAATCCTCCTGCCTCAGCCTTCCAATGCTGTTGTTTTGCATCTGAAACCTAATATATCCAAATACAACTGATTTTCTTGCCCAAAATGTATTCTGCACCAAGTCTTCACCATCCTGAAGATAGAGTTGATGCCCCCGCTTCAACTCAATCAACTAGATGATTATGCAAAAAAAAAAAAAAAAAAAAAAAAAAAACTAATCATCTTTGGTACTTCTCCTTCCCTTATACTTCTGTCCTCTAGTAGGTCCCATCAGACCCAGTTTCTCAGCAATAGCTTCCTAACTGGTTGAATATTTTTCTTTGTCTCCCACAATCAACTATGCATTCAGCAGGCACAGTGATTTTAGGGACAAGAGGAGGAGAAAGCAGAAGCAGTTACTTGAGAGCTGTCATTCACCATATGTAGCCAAAGAAACATAGTAAGACTAAGTAGCTAAATTTAGTGTTCCCATTTACTTAGCAGAAAGCCTAAAAGTAACTTGTTTTTCTTACAATAAGAAAGCACTAAAGGAAGCTATGATGTAAAGACTAACATAATTAAAAGGAATGTTATTAACTTCTTGCTGTTTATGAAAACTATATACCTATAAAGAAGAGGGTTAAGTGTCACTGCTCATAAAACCATCAGCTTTCTGAAATTTTACATTTATAAAAATGTAGTTAGGTGACTTTCACTTTTGGCATGATGAAGTAAGTGAAGCTCAACTTGTTCTTTCATCATAAACAAAACGGGACAAAATATATGAAATAACAGGTTCAACAGGTGGTGCTAACAGGTGGCGGAAGACTGTGAACCAAGAGAAAGGGAAACAAACATGATGAGCTCTAGAAATGCCATCACTTTATACCTGGAGGCACTTTCTATATCACAGCACAGGAGGAAGGATCCTAAGCAAACTACAGGAGCCCACAGAGTTAAGAAACAAAGACTGATGTTCAATGAGGCTGAGGTACTCTGCAAGAGATGGAACTAACCTGAGAAAGAGATCCAAAAATCCATAGAAGGTCCCCATGTGTCTGTTGTTGAAAACTGTTGAGTACACTAAGTTTTGCATATGGAGGGTGAAATGTAACAAGGCCAGACAAAGAATGATCAGGACTCATTAAGTTTAACAATTCTCATGGCCCACAAGGTAGTGAGAGTTCCAACTTGCCAGAATGGAGTGTCAACGAACAGCTGTAGAATTCAGCAAATACTGCAAAAATGTCATTCCTTAAGAGTAGACAAACACTAGCCCTAGAGTATTACTCTAGACCCACCCTAACAAACCCTCAAAAAAATCAGGTTGACAGACAAGCATCTTTACTGTGCACCACAACAAAGTCCAACACCACTCTTCAAAGACAGTTAAATTTAGTAAAATAATATAAAACCTATAATGTATAACATCTAATAGAAAATATCTAGACAGCTAAGAGCAGGAAAACATGATCCATAATCAGGAGAAATTAAAATGTGATGGAATTATGATAAAGAAGTTAAAACAACTATTATAAATGTGCTCAAAATTTAAGCAATGGATAAACAAATGAAGAGGAAAATATATTTTAAAAAACAAATAGAATTTATAAAGATGAAAATACAGTATTAAGGCTGTGCACAGTGGCTCATGCCTGTAATCCTAGCACTTTAGAAGGCCAAGACGGGCAGATCACTTGAGACCAGGAGTTCGAGACCAGCCTGGCCAACATTGGCAAAACCCCATCTCTACTAAAAATACAAAAAAAAAAAAAAAATTAGCCAGGCAGGGCGGTACGCACCTATAATCCCAGCTACTTGGGAGGCTGAGGCAGGATAATTGCTTGAACCTGGGAGGTGGAGGTTTCAGTGAGTCAAGATTGTACCACTACACCCCAGCCTGGGCAACAGTGTAAGACTCTGTCTGAGGGGGAAAAAAAAAAAAAGTTGAAGGCTGGGCGCGGTGGCTCACTTTGGGAGGCTAAGGCAGGTGGATCACAAGGTCAAGAGATCGAGACCATCCTGGCCAACCTGGTGAAACCCCATCTCTACTAAAAATACAAAAATTAGCTGGGCTTGGTGGCACACGCCTGTAGTCCCAGCTACTTGGGAGGCTGAGGCAGGAGAATTGTTTGAACCCAGGGGGCAGAGGTTGCAGTGAGCTGAGATCACACCACTGTACTCCAGCCTGGCGACAGAGCGAGACTCCATCTCAAAAAACAGAAAAAGAAAAAAAAAAAAAAGGAAAAAAGAAAATACAGAATTTAACATGAAACCAGCCGGGTGTGGTAGCTCACACCTATAATCCCAGCACTTTGGGAGGCCATGGCAGGCAGATCACTTGAGGTGAGGAGTTCGAGAACAGTCTGGCCAACATGGTGAAACCTCCGTCTCTACTAAAAATACAAAAGTTAGCCAGGCGTGGCGGCAAACACCTGTAATCTCAGCTACTTGGGAGGCTGAGGCAGGAGAACTGCTTGAACCCGGGAGGTGGAGATTGCAGTGAGCCAAGATTGTGCCACTGTACTCAGCATGGGCAACACAGCGAGACTATCTGAAAAAACTAATAAAATAAAATTTTAAATTTAATTTTTTAAAAATGAAACCTTTCCCAGATAAGAGTAAAGCAGAGTTTATGACACTTCGGAAGAAAAAAAAATCAGTAGAAGACAGACATAGCAACAGAAACCACCTCGATTAAAGAGAGAGAAAATGTAGAAAAAGATAATTAGTGGAACTACAGTGACCTTTCTTCACAATAAAAAAAATCTAAAAACACTGCAGATCTAAATGTGTAGGTTAAAATGAAAAAGCTTCTAGAACACCTGTAATCCTAGAACTTTGGGAAGCTGAGACAGGTGGATCACCTGAGGTCAGGA
The DNA here is from genome assembly GCF_049350105.2 of Macaca mulatta. Taxonomy (NCBI): domain Eukaryota; kingdom Metazoa; phylum Chordata; class Mammalia; order Primates; family Cercopithecidae; genus Macaca; species Macaca mulatta. Next base: position 148,210,424 of record NC_133410.1, on the reverse strand, counting down.
GTTCAAGACCAGCCTGGCCAACATGGCAAAACTGTGTCTCTACTAAAAATACAAAATTAGCGAGGTGTGGTGGTGCACGCCTGTAATTCTAGCTACTAGGGAGGCTGAGGCAGGAGAATTTCTTAAACCCGGGAGGCAGAGGTTACAGTGAGCTGAGATTGTGCCACTGCACTCTAGTCTGGGCAACAGAGCGAGATTCTGTTTCAAAAAAAAAAAAAAAAAAAAGCTTCTAGAAGAAAACACAGAAATATATCTTCCATTAGTTGAAGTAGGTAAGATCCCTTAAACGGAAAGTTCTAAACGTCCAACATAAAGAGTCTGAAAAAAGAGAAGTCAGGAAATATGTATTTACAATGAATATATATGTCCAACAAACATCTTATATCCAGAAAATATCTTTAAAATTCATAAATATCAGTTACAGTAAGGCAGAAAACCCAACTAGCAAGAGTCTTAAACAAACACACCCAAGAAAGGATGTCTTAATAGGCAATAAACACATTAAAAGGTTTTAATTACATTTAAAAAATGCTATGTCATTAAATTAGACAATATCAACAGTTGGAGAAATAGCAAAGCAACTGTGAACTCATACATCGCTGGTAGGGTTAAAAAAATTGGTATGACCACTTTGCAAAACAGTATGGCAGACGGACTTTTATGGCATAAACAGTATTAACTCAATAAGCCCAAATTTTAAAAAATACTGTTTAGCAGTTTTCTAACAAAACTAGTAAACAGCCAGGTGTTTATTCTCCCATGCCTATAATCCTAGCACTTTGGGAGGCCAAGGTAGTAGATCACTTGAGCAGAGGAGTTTCAGACCAGCTCAGGCAACAGAGTGAGATCTCATCTCTACAAAAAATAAAACAGCCAGGCATGGTAGTAAGCACCTGTATATAGTCCCAGCTACTCAGGAGGGTGGGGCAGGAGGACTGCTCGAGCCAGGGAGGTAAAGCTGCAGTGAGCCGTGTTCACACCACTGTACTCCAGCCTGAGCAACAGAGCAAGACTCTGTCTCAAACAAAACAAAACAAAACAAAACAAAAACAAATACACATATTATCTGATCCAATCCTTCCAACCTAGGTGTACATCCAACAGAAACAGAAACAAATATTTGCCATAAGATATGAAAAAGAATGAGAATAAGATTTACAGGTGAGGCCGGGTGCAGTGGCTCACGTCTGTAATTCCAGCACTTTGGGAGGCCAAGGTGGGCAGATCATCTGAGGTCAAGAGTTCAAGACCAACCTGGCCAACATGGCGAAACCCTGTCTCTACTAAAAATATTTTAAATTAGCTAGGCGTGGTGACGCACACCTTTACTACCAGCTATTTGGGAGGCTGAGGCATGAGAATCACTTGAACCCAGGAGGCAGAGGTTATGGTGAGCTGAAACTACACCACTGTACTTCAGCCTGGGTGACACAGCAAGACTCTGTCTCAAACAAACAAACAAACAAATAAATATTTACTGGCCTGGCACAGTGGCTCATATCTGTCATCCCAACACTTTGGAAGGCCAAGGCCTGGGGATTGCTTGAGCCCAGGAGTTCAAGACCAGCCTGCATAACATAGTGAGACCCTGTCTCTACAAAAAAATGAAAAAATTAGCTAGGCATGTTGGTGTGTGCCTTTAGGCCCAACTACTCAGGAGGCTGAGGCAGGAGGAGGATTCCTTGAGCCTAGGAGGTTGAGGCTGCAGTGAACTATGGTCACACCACTGCACCCCAGCCTGGGCAAGACAGAGAGAGACACTGTCTCAAAGAAAGGAAAAAAGATTTATTAGTAACTGATAAAAAAAAATTAAAACGACAAAAAGGACACCCAAAATCAATGACATACCTAAACTAAAAGTACTAACTTATAGTCTCTTTTAACTAAAAGAGACTAAGTAAAAATCTCTTTTAATTGACTTTGTATTAATCGCCTTTATGCCAAAGGCTTAAATTACCAAAACTAATACAGTAAATATGATATAAAAGGAAATCTAGGTCTCATCCATTAAAAGTATACAATTGATAAAGTATCATCACTGTGTCATAATCCTAGCATTACATTCCAAGGTAATGTTTATATAACAGAAACATTATGAACTGAAAAATTTACTTTGAGGAATTAACAAAGTAGTGAAAAGGGCCGCTTTTGGAATCAAATAGCGCTGGTTTTAAACAGTGACTCTAGACTTTAATTCTATAATCTTATTTGGTACTTTGCTGAGTATCAAAAAGAATCCTTAAATCATGGAGAGCAATCATGAGAAAAAGACATGTAAAACACTTAGCAATAATAACAGCTAATACTTAATGAGCATTTACTGAGTCCCAGGCACTGTGCTAAGTGTTTCACAGGGAAAATTTATTTAATCTTAATAATGATATGAAGCGGGTAGTCTTACTATCTTCATTTTACATGAGATAACTGAGGTCCAGGAGGTTATATAATTTGGCCAAGGTCACACTGCTATTAAGTGATAGAAAGAGAATCTGAAACCAGACAATATAGATATACAACCATAACACCTAACCATTATAACTACTTCCCTAATCTAGTGCCTAGAACATTTTACAAAAAAAGTAAAACTGCTAACACAAGTAACAGCCATTATAGAAAGCTTTAAAAAAAAGAAAAAAGAAAATCAACCCATAATCTCCTTGCAACTGCTATTAAACATTCTGATTTTAACAAGAAAGTTTTCACCCAAAACTTATGGAATAGTTTACTATTCTACAATACAAATGTGAACCTATACAAATATAATTCAAACTAGCATATAAAAACAGACAATGGCTGGGCATGGTGGCTCACACCTGTAATCCCAATACTTTGGGAGGCTGAGGTGAGAGGATCATTTGAGGCGGGAGTTTGAGACCCACTGTCTCTACAAAAAAATTAAAAAATTAACTGGGCATGGTGGCATGCCTGTAGTCCCCGCTACTCATGAAGCTGAGGTGGGAGGACGGTTTGAGCCCAGGAGTCTAAGGCTGCAGTGAGCCGTGATGGCAACACTGCACTCCAACCTGAGCCACAGAACAATACACTGTCTCTTAAAAAATAAATAAAATTGATATTCTTACTTGACACGCACAATGTAACTTTATTTTGCATAGCCGATTTTTTAAATATTCAGGATTCCAGTTGGTATTTTTGGTGGTGTGACTGGAAATATCTTTATTTGTTTATGGTATGTTTTTCAGAGACTTCTCGATAACATTTAATCAGCATGATCATCCTATAAGCACAAAAGGTTTAATCCTTATTGTAGAGGTAAAATTTAGAAAACAAGTAACTTACCCCACATTACATACCTAGCTAGTGGCAAAATTTAAGACTATAATTTAGGCTCTCTGACTCCTGGTTAAAAGCTCTTTCCATCACATACAGAAATTACATTAAATGTTAACATAAAGGTAATTAATGCCTGAATTTTTATCTTTTAAAAGATCTTCTAATCAACAAATTCAACTGTTACATTGTTTACTCAGTCTTATAATCAAATGGACAATAAAAATGTCAAAAATAAAGTGAGAAGTGAACACACAAAATTAAACTAGATAATCCCCTCAAAATAACTGATATGAAAATGAAAAACTAAAGATCCTCTCTTTGAATGAGATATGTTTATATTATAGCACTTAGCTTTTTACTTTATCATACTTAGAATAGTAGCTAAATTTTAGACCCTAACGATTATGTTCTCAATTAATGAAATTCAGCTATGTCCTTATTGAAATTATATTCAATGCCATTATTTCAATTATCTCCTGTCAACGTGAGCTGTATTTCAATTATCTCCTGTCAACATGAGCTGTAAAAATAATTCAGAATAATGGCTGGGCGCGGTGACTCAAGCCTGTAATCCCAGCACTTTGGGAGGCCGAGACGGGCGGATCACGAGGTCAGGAGATCGAGACCATCCTGGCTAACCCGGTGAAACCCCATCTCCACTAAAAAAATTACAAAAAAAAAAAAATAATAATTCAGAATGGCATGCCCCTCCAAATAACTAATAATTCATTTCTCCTCAACAATAACCAACATGCATTTAAGTAAATAGATCTCAATTTTTTTCACCAAATGCACTAATTCTATAATAGGTCACTTAATACAAATGAGAATATAGGAAGGAAGAAGTAACAAAAAATATCCAATTTGGATGTTGGCCAGGCTGGTCTTGAACTCCCAACCTCTGGTGATATTGAACTCCCCTACCTCGGCCTCCCAAAGTGCTGGGATGACAGGCATGAGCCACTGTGCCCAGCCCTAAACTTACTTTTTAGGGAACTTACTTTACTTTTATTTAGGGAAAGTGAAACGCAAAATACTACATACGGTATACTTTCAACATATGTTTTACATTCAATTCACTTAAAACAGGTTTTATAAAATGACAGTAGACAGACATTTTCAGCTCTCCACAGAAGAATCATTGCATTGAACAGAACACAGGTCTACATTCCCTCATCTGAAACTCTTGTGTTTGGGGAGTTCTTGAAATTTCAAAACTGTGAATAAGGATTTCCCTTGCTATGGAAGGAATGCCAGATTATCTATCTGTCCTCCTACCTATAACACCTGCATATTTTAGTTCAAAATCTAACGTAATAGTTTCAAAAATACTAGAATAATAATACAGGCTATTGTTTTTCACCAGGAATTAACATTTAAAATATTAACACTGTGCTATAGAAACAATGAAGCAAAGAAGCAAACCAGTATATAATTAAAACAGACTGGGCTGGGCTGATGCCTGTAATTGCAGCACTTTGGGAGGTGAAGGTGGGCAGATTGCTTGAGCAGGACTTCCAGACAAACCTGGGAAACATAGTGAAACCCTGTCTCTACAAAAAATACAAAACTTAGCTGGGCCTGGTGGCACACCCCTGTAGTCTCAGCTACTGGGGAGGCTGAGGTGGGAGGATTGCTCGAATCTGGGAGGACAAGGCTGCTGCACCATAGCCTGGGCAACACAGTAAGACCTTCCTCAAAAAAATAAAAGCGACTGAATGGTTCTAACAGATAATAAAGTCGCATGTGCTAAATTCTGGCACCATACCCTCTGAGACTTCTGCTCCCAAATGTATAAGAATAACTGACACTAGATGAAGTTCCTGGCAACTATAAAACCGGAAAGTAACATAAAATAGTTGGTTTTCCGCTGTTGGACAAAAGCCAATACAGGACTATGGTTTCAGAAGATAAGCAGGGTAAATTCCAAGAAAATCCCTATTTCTGTCTAGAAGCATCTTCCAGACTACAGAATAGGTGTAAGAGGTGTGGGTGTGTGGGTGGGGGACCTAAACAGAGCTTAGCAGTCTCACTGACCTGAGTAGATATGAGAATTAGAAACTGCTGGGACGCCTGGAATTTATGGGGTAGGGTGCTAGAGAGAACTATATACAGAAGAGGCTTCAGAAGTCTGCCACAGGAGTTGGACGCTGTGGCTCACGCCTGTAATCCCAGCACTTAGGGAGGCTAAGGCAGGCAAATCACTTGAGGTCAGGAGTTCAAAACCAGTCTGGCCAACATGGCAAAACCCCGTCTCTACTAAAAATACAAAACTTAGCCAGGTGTAGTGGCACGTGCCTGTAATCCAAGAACTTTGGGAGGCCGAGGCCAAGGCCAAGGTGGATCACCTGAGTTTGGGAGTTCGAGACCAGCCTGGCCAACATGGTGAAACCACATCTCTACTAAAAATACAACAATTAGTCAGGCGTGGTGGCGGGCACCTATAATTCCAGCTCCTCAGGAGGCTAAGGCAGGAGAACCGCTTGAACCCAGGAGGTGGAGGTGACAAGTGAGCCAAGATCACACCACTGTACTCTAGCCTGGGTAAAAAGAGCAAAATTTCATCTAAAAAGAAAAAAAGAAAAACAAATCTGCCACAGGAATCTTCCGTCAAATACTAAGCTGAGGCTGGGAGCCGTGGCTCATGCTGGGAGCCATGGCTCATGCTGGCAATCCCAGTGCTTTGGGAGGACAAGGTGGGCGGGTCACTTGAGGTCAGGAGTTCAAGATAACCAGGCCAACATGGTGAAACCCATCTCTACTAAAAATGTGAAAATTAGCCAGGCGTGGTGGTGCATGCCTGTAATCCCAGCTACTCAGGAGGCTAAGGCACAAGAATCCCTTGAACCCAGGAGATGGAGGTTGCAGTGAGCCAAAATTGCCCCACTGTACTCCAGGCTGGGCAACAGAGCAAGACCCCATCTCAAAAATAAAATAAAATACACACACACTGTAAGCTGAACAGGTACACAGCAAAGGTCTATGAAAGCTGGGCAAAGAACAATTACCAAGTAGCATGAGTGTAACAACTATTGGTGCTCATGCATGGCTGGCAGACATTTGAATTCCAAGTATCAAGTTAAGAGACTATGTTAAAGACTGCAGAATTCAGCAGAGATCCAGAAAGCTCACACCTTAGGATAAGATTAATCCAGACCCGTGTATTAGTCCATTTTCGTGCTGCTAATAAAGACATACATGAGACTGGGCAATTTACAAAACAAAGAGGTTTACTGGACTTACAGTTCCATGAGGCTGGAGAAGCCTCGCAATCATGGCAGAAGATGAAAGCCATGTCTTACATGGCAGCAGACCAGAGAAGAGAGCTTGGGCAGGAAAACTCCCCTTTTTAAAATCATCAGGTCTCATGAGACTCATTCACTATCATGAGAACAGCACAGGAAAGACCTGCCCCCATGATTCGATTACCTCCTACCAGGTCCCTCCCACAACACGTGGGAATTAAAGATAAGATCTGGGTGGGGACACAGACAAACCATATCAACCCATCTTTATTAAAACTTAAAAACAAGTCTCAAAAAGAAGAAGCTGATAAACAAGCAAATTAACTGTCTGCCAAAACAAAACTCTATTAAGAAAGGCAAGAGGATCCAGACACTAAATATCCTAGGATCCATACTACGCAAAATTATGGGAGGAAAATTACTATAAATTCCAAGCAGGAAACTAACCCATGACCTACAGGAGAAAGAAATTTTTTAAAAAGTCAGAAATATTAATAACAATGACGGAAGTAGCTGACACTTTAAAACAAATTACTATTATCTAACACTAAAGGATTTAAAGTAAAACAAAAATGCAACAAAAAACAAATAATGGGGCAGGGCGCGGTGGCTCCCACCTGTAATCCCAGCACTTTGGGAGGCTGAGGCGGGCGGATCACCAGCTCAGGAGATTGAGACCAACCTGGTTAACATGGTGAAACCCCATCTCTACTAAAAATACAAAAAACAAAAATTAGCTGGGCGTGGTGGGGGGCGCCTGTAGTCCCAGCTACTTAGGAGGGTGAGGCAGGAGAATGGCATGAACTCGGGAGGCAGAGCTTGCAGTGAACAGAGATTGTGCCACTGCACTCCAGCCTGGGCAACAAAGTGAGACTCCGTCTCATAAAAAAAAAAACAAATAAGGGCCAGGAACTATGGCTCAAGTTCGTAATCCCAGTACTTCTGGAGGCTGAGGCAGGAGGATCACTTGAGGCCAGGAGTTTGAGACTAGTGTGGGAAACACAGTGAGACCCATCTCTACAAAAAAATAAGTAAAAGGCTATGAATTTTTTTTTTAAGAAGAAACAGAAAATCTCAATGAAGAAATGGAAACTATTTTTAAAATGGAAATTTTTAATAGACGTCACCTTAAGAAATTAGAAAAAACAAGAGCAAATTAAACCTAACATAAGTGGAAGCAAATAATAAAGATAAAAACAGAATCAATTAAACAGAAAAAATTCAGAAATACTTGGCTTTGGCAAAAAAAAATACAAAAAAAATAAGACAAACAGAAGAAATTTGTGAAATCAAAAGTTGGTTCTTTGAGAAGATTAAAACAATGAATAAATCTCTAGACAGACACAGTCACAGAATAGCTTATTAAAGGCCCAGCTTTCTAGCCAGAGAATAAAAAGAGGTGGCTGGGTGAGGTGGCTCCCACCAGTAACCTCAACACTTTGGGAGGCCCAGGCAGGAGGACTGCTTGAAGCTAGGAGTTCAAGATCAGCCTGGGCAACACGATGAGACCCAGTCTCAAAAAACACCAGCGAGGCCCGGCGCGGTGGCTCACACGTATAATCCCAACGCTTTGGGTGGTCAAGGCAGGTGGATCACCTGAGGAGTTCAAGACCAGCCTGCCCAACATGGTAAAATCCCATCTCTATTAAAAATACAAAAATTAGCCAGGTGTGGTGGTGTGCGCCTGTAGTCCCAGCTACTCAGGAGACAGAGGCAGGAGAATCGCTTAAACCCAGGAGGCAGAGGTTGTAGTGAGCCGAGATTGCACCACTGCACTCCAGCCTGGGCGACAGAGTGAGACTCTGTCTCAAAACAAAAACAAGTAAATAAATAACCTGGGGAAACATTCAGAAAGATCAGAGAAAGAACTGGGAAAAGCAACACCACAAAGTTGTTTATGAATCCCTAGGTTTGCCCGCTAACCTATACATGCAAGAATATGACCCTACTCACAATATTAAAGACTTTGAAAACTGAACTAACATATACTCTGTCCAGGCACCAGACTGGCTATGAGGCGGCACATATATGGAACAGACCCAAATAGGGATGCAAAGATGTTGGTTTTGTTTTTTGGTTTTTTTGTTTTTTGTTTTTGAGATGGAGTCTCGCTCTGTTGCCCAGGCTGGACTGCAGTGATGCGATCTCGGCTCACTGCAAGCTCCGCCTCCCAGGTTCATGCCATTCTCCCTCAGCCTCCCGAGTAGCTGGGACTACAGGCGCCCGCCACCACGCCAAGCTAATTTTTTTGTATTTTTTTAGTAGAGACGGGGTTTCACCATGTTAGCCAGGATGGTCTCGATCTCCTGACCTCGTGATCCGCCCGCCTCAGCCTCCCAAAGTGCTGAGATTACAGGTGTGAACCACCGCGCCCGGCCAGGACTGCAAAGATGTTGAAAAATAAACTGATATTAGAACAACATCCCAAAGAGGAGTTGGTACTTGAAGCTTGAACCTAACCAAATCGCTAAAACAAAGTTACCAACATTTTCCACGGGATTGAAGTAAGATCCAGGGTCTAATAAAACAGTACGCAAAGAGGAAAGTCTCAACTTGCCTGGGAAAAGAAACAGATACCAAGGCAAAGATGAAAGAGATATCTAAGACTTTCTATTCAGTGCCATAAAAATGCTCAAGGAAGCAACAGTGAACACTTTGAAGCAATTTTTTTAAGGAGAAAATATCTCACTGTATGGACTCAAAAACAGAAAGAAGGTAACAGGAAAGTATCAGTGTGCAATAAAATTTATCCAATCTGAAAAACACAGAGAAAGATGTTTAAAGAAACAAACAGTGCTTTAGGAACCTGTTGTAACAGGAATTACAGAAAGAGACATTCTCAGTGGTTAGGCACAGTGCATCAGCACCACGGCTGAGCTGAAACACCATATCATGAGATCATGGCAACTGAAACCCACAATATTAAGAAATAGAACTTGGCTGGGTGTGGTGGCTCACAGCTGCAATCTCAGCACTTTGGGAGGCCACGATGGGCAGATTGCTTGAGCCCCGGAGTTCAAGACCAGCCTGGCAACACGGCAAAACCCCATCTCTACTAAAAATACAGAATTCTCCAGGCATGGTGGTGCACACCTGTAATCCCAGCCGCCCACGAGACTGAGGTGGGAGGTTTGCTTGGGCCTGGGACATTGAAGTTACAGTGAGCCATGACCATGTCACTACAGTGCAGTGTGGGCAACAGTGAGCGCCTGTCTCTAAATAAATAAATAAATAAATAAAGCAAAAATAAAAGAAATACAACTTTTGGCCGGGCACGGTGGCTCACGCCTGTAATCCCAGCACTTTGGGAGGCCAAGGTGGGTGGATCACAAGGTCAGGAGTTCGAGACCAGCCTGGCCAACGTGCTGAAACCCCATCTCTACTAGAAATACAAAATTTCGCCAGGCTAGAGTGCAGTGGTGTGATCTCAGCTCACTGCAACCCCCACCTCTCGGGTTTAAATGATTCTCCTGCCTCAGCCTCCTGAATAGCTGGGATTACAGGCGTGCACCACCATGCCCAGTTAATTTTTGTATTTTCAGTAGAGATGGGGTTTCACCATGTTGGCCAGCCTGGTCTCAAACTCCTGACCTCAGCTGATCCACCTGCCTCGGCCTCCCAAAGTGCTGGGATGACAGGCGTGAACCACAGCACCCAGCCTACAAAAATGTTTTTAGATATACTGATCCAAACTATTGCCCTGTAACTAGATAAAGGATTATAACTCCGTAAGAATTCTGTTTTCTTTTATTCAAGCTAAACAGCTTTGTTCTTTTAGCTGTTCCATATATGAAAGTTTTAGGTTTTTTTTGTTGTTGTTGTTTTTTGTTTGTTTGTTTTTTGAGATGGAGTCTCGGTCTGTTGCCTAGGCTGGAGTACACTGGTGCGATCTCGGCTCACTGCAACCTCCACCTCCCGGGTTTAAGCGATTCTGCTGCCTCGGCCTCCCAGGTAGCTGGGATTGCAGGCACATGCCACCACACCAGGCTAATTTTTGCATTTTTCATAGAGACGGGGTTTCGCTATGTTGGCCAGGCTGGTCTTGAACTCCTGACCTCAAGTGATCAGCACATCTCAGACTCCAGAAGTGCTGGGATTACAGGCATGAGCCACCGTGCCCAGCCTCCACTGACATTTTAGACCACTCTTTGAAGTTGATATAATATTGTTACCATGTTTCTATATTTTACTTAATTTTTGTATATTTTTAAAAATATGGAAGGTTTCATGAATTTGCATGCCATCCTTGTGCAAGGGCCATGTTAATAATCTTCTCTGTACTGTTCCAGTTTTAGTATATGTGCTGCCAAAGAAGCACTCTATATTTTAAAAAATAGTATAATAGTGTTCCAAAAAAAAAACAAACTGGGAAACTGAAATGGAATTGCTAAATTTTTATTTTTCCAAATAAGCCATTAAAAAATTTTGGCGTATTTCACACAAAAAAAGCATCTCAATATTATAAAGGTAATAAATATGTACTCTCAGAATTAAAAAGACAAGAAAGATCTGTAGGAACTTTACACCAATATTTTTGTGGAGTACAAGCATTAGGGTGTCACTGGTCTGTATCTTTGGAAGTTTTGAACCCAGAAGTGAAAATTACATATATGGTCTTACCAAAATTACATATATGGAACCCAGAAGTGAAAATTACATATATGGCAAGCAAAATTGAGTGTAACAATCACCATCCGCTTTCTGAATACTATACTCTTGTTAATGTATCATAAAATGTGCCAGATTTTATATTTCATTTGTTTTATAGCATGAAATTATGTTACTTGAAGAAAGAACATTAAAGGGGCATTTCGGACTCCTGCTTCATAAGAGCAGAAATCTGCAAAACAAGGATTATACACATGATTGACAGACAGCTATAAAATATAACCTCATAGTTATTTCCACGACAAATACTTCCAAGAGAGTTTGAAGAGAGAACAATGCGGTGGGACACAGAAACAGAAGTATAACCAATTATCCAATTATATAAAACCTAAACTGCAAATTATTTTAAAGCAAACACAAATATTTTCAAGTATAGCACATAAAAAACACGGATTAAGTCCCCTATAGGTTAATGGCTATCCTCTAATTTGGGTTCGCTTTTTTTTTTTTTTTCCGAGACAGTGTCTTGCTCTGTCACCCAGGCTGGAGTGCAGTGGCATGATCTCGGCTCACTCCAACCTCCGCCTCCTGGGTTCAAGCGATTCTCCTGCCTCAGCCTTCTGAGTAGCTGGGATTGCAGGCACATGCCACCACACCCAGCTAATTTTTGTATTCTTAGTAGAGACGGGTTTCACTATATTGGCCAGGCTGGTCTCGAACTCTTGACCTCATGATCCGCCTGCCTTGGCCTCCCAACGTGCTGGGATTACAGGTGTGAGCCACTGTGCCCGGTCCACTATCCTCCAATTTCCACACGCTCCACAAATCCTCATAAAAACCATATAGGCCAAGAATAAGAGCAAATAAAATCATCCTTAGCTGACCCCACAGCATTGTAAGGATGAAATGACTAAAAACTCCAATTTACATGTAAGAGCATAAACATCGAAGACCAGAAGCTTCAATGGGAACTGTCCAGAAGAGCAGTATAGCAGGGTCCTAGTGGTAACTGAATTACATGTAATATGACCGAGGATTTACCATCAAGAGAGGGCCCCATCTGAGAGAAAGTACTGACGGCTCATCTGAGACATGACAGTGAGAGCAATGGCTACTGGGAAGTCAAAAATAATACACTTAGAAAGTATGTAAGATCAAAGGCAACAGTTTTAGCAAGGCACAGTTTCTGGGAGAGAAGGAGGTATCATTTGGAGGGTTGATGATAAAGGGAAAAAAGGAAGTGACCAGAGCATAAATGGCCTACTAAAACAAGACAGAACTATGGCGGGGGTTTTTGGGGGGGTAGGTGTTAATTTATTTTTAAAACTACACTTCACTGTGGCAACAAATCAGAGTGCTCTTGAACTAAGAGACTGAGAAGGCCACCCTAACCCCATCACCAAAATAAGACAAAATAAGATAACAATATTGTTGGTACAGTAAAATCCAGCACAAACAACCTGAACAGAAAAAAGAACTCAGCATTCATACAAAATTACTTATAAGAAATAAAAAGTAAAATACTTGGGCAGATGAAAATACACCAAAAACCCTTACAGAGGAAAGATTAACAACACTATATCCATCGCAAATTTAAAGTAATTAAATAACAAATGCAGACATAAAAGAACACCTCAAATGAGAAACTCAAAATTTTAAAGAGTAGACAAATAACAGGAACTTGCAAAACATGAACAAACTGAACTTAAATGAAGACTAAATTACAAAAGATGCCCTACAGGGAACAGATAGAACAGATATGATCTAAAGAGACAGAAATGAAAGAGACAGGAATGCTTTCACATAAATGAAAAAGAAATAGAAGTGAAGACAATCAAAGAAAAGTCATACATATAGAAGAGAGAGGACAGGTGCGGTAGCTCCCACCTGTAATCCCAGCACTCTGGGAGGCCAAGGCAGGTGGATCACTTGAGGTCAGTAGTTCGAGACCAGTCTGACCAACATGGTGAAACCCTGTCTCTACTAAAAATAAAAAAGTTGGCCAGGCATGGTGGTGCACGCTTGTAACCCCAGCTACTTGGGAAGCTGAGGCAGGATAATCGCTTGAACCTGGGAGGTGGAGCTGAGATGGCACCACTCCCCTCTAACCTGGGCAACAGAGCCAGACTCCATCTTGGGGGGGAAAAAAAAAAAAAGAAGAGAGGCAAATAAGATTCAATAGTCAAAGATTACTGAAGAATGAAATAGAACAGAACTACCAATACTCAAAACTGTAACTCAAGAAAATTTATTGGATGTCTAAGAAAAAAAACCAAGTCATACATTAAGAAATAAAATCAGGCTGGCGTTAGCAACACAAGCAAGATACAAGCAGGATAATATTTTCAAGGAATATTTCAAGAATCAAAGAAAAGTCATACATATAGAAGAAAGAGGACAGGTGATGGATGTGAATCAAATATTTTACATCCAGCCAAGCTGTCCTTCAAATATCAAGGATATAGGAAACAATTTAAACATGTAAAAATTTAAGAAATTGTTCCACAAGCATTCCTGAGGAATCTACTAGATGATGAGCTTTATCCAACCAAGAAGTGATTGAGAACTTCAAGAAAAGATCTGTAAATCTTTAACAATATTGTAGTACTAAATTTAAAACAAAGGTATTCATGAGGAAGAACAGTATGGAAAATGACATACTCTCACAAAGTAAATATAACTTCAAAAAATCACAGGAAAAGAGACAGAAAAAAAAACTGGAATAAGACCTCACACATAAGAAAATGAAACTAAATGGCTCTAATTTAAAGCTGATAAACCAAATGGAAGAAACCTAAATTTAAAAAAAAGGGGGGGAGACGAAGAGGAGTTTTAAAGGTATACATAAAAGTATACATAACAAAAATATAAACTCTCAAGTAAAAAATAAAAATAAAAAATAAAGCAAATAAAAACATCAAACAGAATACAAGACCCAGTAAATATAACACAAACCAAAGATGAGATCAATTCAGTGAAAAAGCTAAGGTTTAAAATAGACTACATCTACAAAAGAGCAAGTACTAATAATACACATGCTTTACCATTTGCCATGCACTTGTATACATATCTCACTACCTACTCTGTGAGGTAGTTTAAGAAAAGTACTGCTTTTCTCTTTTACTCAGATTTGCCGAGCCTTTATTGTTGCTGTGTTGTTGAGGAGACGTAGTCTCACTCTGTCACTCTGGCTGGAGTACAGTGGCATGAACACTGCTCACTGAAGCCTGGACCTGCCAGGCTCAAGCAATCCCCTACCTCAGCCTGCCAAGTAGCTGGGATTACAGGCGCGCACCACCACACCTGGCTAATTTTTGAATTTTTGTACAGACAGGGTTTCGCCATGCTGCCCAGGCTGGCCTAGAACTCCTGGGCTCAAGTGATCCTCCCACCTCTGCCTCTCAAAGCACTGAGATTACAGGCGTGAGCCATCATCCCTGGCCTATTTCCTGGGTTCTAAAATGTCACTTAGACTCCCCACAGAAATCTTTAAAATGAATTAGCCTCTATCAAAAGCTTCCCTAGGCTGAGGCAGAGCTTGCAGTGAGTCGAGATCGCGCCACTGCACTCCAGCCTGGGAGACAGAGCAAGACTCCGTCTCAAAAAATAAAATAAAATAAAATGAAATAAAATAAAATAAAACTTCCCTAGGCTGGGTGCGGGGGGTCATGCCTGTATTCCCAGAACTTTGGGAGGCTGAAGCACAAGAAATATTTCAAAGAATCAAAGAAAAGTCATACATATAGAAGAGAGAGGACAGGTGATGGATGTGAATCAAATATTTTATATCCAGCCAAGCTGTCCTTCAAATATCAAGGATATAGGAAACAACTTAAACATGTAAAAATTTAAGAAATTGTTCCACAAGCATTTCTGAGGAATCTACTAGATGATTCTATAGTATTGGCTTAACTTATGATTTCCTTAAGGGAGTGTCACAAGGTCAAGAGATTGAGACCATCGTGGCTAACATGGGGAAACCCCGTTTCTACTAAAAATACAAAAATCTGCTGGGCGTGGTGGCACACACCTGTAATCCCAGCTATTCAGGAGGCTGAGGCACAAGAATTGTTTGAACCTGGAAGGCGGAGATTGAGGTGAGCCAAGATCATGCAACTGCACTCCAGTCTGGCAACAGAGCGAGACTCCATCTCAACAAAAAAGTTTCCCTAACGAACAAAAAGTTGGAAGATGCTTAAGTCTCCTTGGTTTTCATTTAGTGGCAGTGGCAACCTAAGATGGCAAAGAATGTGGCACTATCTCAGGTACTGGACGTAAGACCAGGGCTCTTGGTAAACAGCCATACTTCAGAGTTAAGAACTACTCAAACACAGGATATATGATCTCTACAACTCTAAGTGAAATCATGTACAGTTAAATTCTGTTATAATGCTTGTCTTGAAAACACACATTGGCTCCAACACAATTGATGGGGAGCATTTTGAGCATTTTAAATTTCATGTTTGCTTCTGTGACTTTCATCTGTTAGAAAATCTAGATGAACACAGAAAACAGCACCTAGCCAAAACAAGTCTCATAGGCATACACAGCAGCACCCAGACACACACCTCAACTACCTCAGTTCCCCTTGTATGCTGTGAGCCACAATGAACCACACCCATCCACATGTGATGTTACAACTTTCCATCAGATTTCAGACAACCTGCCCTTCTCCACCTCACAATGATTCACAAACTGTCATCCTTCAGATGCCCACTTCTGCAAGCAAGCACTGTCTTATCCAAAGTAAAGTGCAATATTTACATCATAGTATTATGTATTTGTTAACCATTTAACATATGTAAAACAGTACTACCATTTTAAGTTCTTGTCTTTGTTTTTAATCTGTCACTAATAACGTTTTTTAATGTTGTGGCCAACCTCATTTTTCCCATAAGCCCTGTGGTTTTTATTGCATGACTTTGCAAAGCGCAGAGACTTTTAGGAATCTCTATATTCCGATACAGTGGAATTACCTGTACATAAAGCATTTAGAAATATACTGTAAAAGGCCGGGCGCGGTGGCTCATGCCTATAATGCCAGCACTTTGGGAGGCCGAGGCGGGCAGATCACCTGAGGTCAGGAGTTAGAGGCCAGCCCATGGAGAAACCCTGTCTCTACTAAAAATACAAAATTAGCCGGGCATGGTGGCACACGCCTGTAATCCCAGCTATTCTGGAGGCTGAGGCAGGAGAATCACTTGAACCAGGGAGGCGGAGGTTGCGGTGAACCAAGATAGCGCCACCATTGCACTCCAGCCTGGACAACAACTCCATCTCAAAAAAAAAAAAAAAAAGAAAGAAAGAAATATACTGTAACAATGTAGTCATTAAGTATTGGCTATACCTACAATTTCCTTAAAGGAGTGTCACAAACTTTGTATCAGCTAACAAGTAAAAAGTCTAGCATAAAATCTGGCTCAAAATAGATACTAAATAAATACTGCTTTGCTTAATGCACCCCTTCTTAAAAATTCTGACTTGGTCCTCAAGCATTGATAATTAAAGGTAATCTTGTACTACCCAACGACTTCTCTCTGAAAAATAGAGTCCCATTTTAAGTGTAAGCCATTTTATTGTGAGAGGAAAAAAAAGTATTTGAATTTGAACAGCAACCATGTGTAAAAGCAGACAACCAACCAAGGTCAGGCTTTTTTTCCCTAGGTCTATTGTTTTTAAAAGCAAACTTTCACTTCTCCTTTTATGTAATCAGATAAAACAACTCTTATAGATGCCATTCAGGAATGTTTACACAATCTCCTCAGTAATAAAATCAAATGGAATATTTAAGATTAAAAATATTACTGGCTTCAAATAATACTATTTCCCCAAGGTGTTTTAGTAGAAATTTCATATTATTTCAACTGAAGATTTGCTCATATTATACTAACCAAAGAAAATGCAGTAGAGCCCATGAGATAACAAAAACATCAACCTGTCCATCATTTAATTCTTACACTGCAACTTTTACCTTTTTTCCCCCCCTAGACAAAGTCTCATTCTGTCACCCAGGCTGGAGTGCATTGGCATGATGATAGCTCATTGCAGTCTCAAACTGCAATGAGCTCAAGCAGTCCTCCACCTCAGCCTCCCAAGTAGCTGGGACTACAGGTTTGCACCACCACCACACCCAGGTAACTTTTTTATTTTTTACAGAGACAGAGCCTTGCTATGTTGCCCAGGCTGGTCTCGAACTCCTGGCTTCAAGAGCTCTTCCATACTGGCCTCCCAAAGCACTGGGATTACAAGCTATTTTACTTCTAAATAACCAGGAAAGGAAAGATTGCTTTAATTAAATTAAAAGTGTAAGGGATTATTTTAATGCCACATTAAGTAGTGAACAATATAATTTCCTATCTTACCTAGGAGGAAAAAAACCACATGCAACAAGTTAGACTAGTGTTCTTAAAGTTACAACTTTAATACAAGTTTGTACAGCACATATCATAAAACAACTTAGATGTTTAAGCCTACAGCTGACATTTCAGGGAAATTTCGAAAAGAATACAACCACAGCATAAAATTCCTTCCATGCCCTAACATTTACACTGATAACTATCACTGAATTTAAGCCTCTTCACTCATCCTTCTTACTATCAGAATTAGCAACTGACATCCTTTTCACAACCATTTTTCACTAAGAATCTTAAGTTTGTCTCCTCAACAGTATATTGCCTGTAAATAGAGAGCAAACTTGTATTTAGATATGAATGCTGATTGCTGGCTAAGCTCACTGTTAAGTGACTTGTTCTCTCTTCCACACCAGCTTCTCAGCATACCAAGAATTAAACTTGATTTTTAAATTTCCTGAAAAACACAAAGCAACTCTACACTACAATTATTTTCCTTCTAATTTTTTTTAAAGAGATGGAGTTTCACTATGGTGCCCAGGCTGGAGTGCAGTAGCAATTCACAGGGGCAATAATCACAAACTATAGCCTTGAACTCCTGGGCTCAACCAAATCTTGCTGCCTCAGACTCCTGAGTAACTGGCATGCACCCCTGTGCCCAGCTCTTCAACATTTTATATTTTAAATTTTATAACAGGTCCATTTCTTAATATCATATATAGCGGTCGTCAACCCTGACTTCGTGTCAGAATCGGTTGTAAAGCTCTATGAAATGACGTATGACTGAGTCCTACTATCTGAAGATTCTAATACAGCAGCAGGCTTCTCACAACCAACTCATTTAATCCTGATAGCATTTATCCTCCAATGCCAAAACCAAAGAAACATTAATAAAATTTTCCTCTTATTATGCTTTTATGATGAAAGAAAGACTATGTAAACAAATACTATAATTCATTCATAAATTAAACTTCAAAGTCTTACCACATAATACAGGCTCTGCCCAATATCCTACAATTACTTCATATAATAATGTACTCTGTAATGCCAAAGCCCAGCTTAACTCCGTTTTCCAAATATTTATGCAAGCACACAGTCCAAAGATCTTTCTCTCTTGCCCTGTAATCACTGTTTTCACACTCACTTCACATAACAAATATTTATTAAACATCTACTATGGTACATCATTTTAACCAATATGAATAGAGCCATTAGCAGACATCCTTATCTTCATAAAACCTACATTTTAATTGTGGAAAATATGTGATAAATATACAAGTAAATGTAAGAAGCTGATAAATGAGATAAAGTAAGAAATAAGAAAATAAGGTGAGAAGGACTGACTGCTAGCCAAGGAAGGCCTCTAAATAACATTTAAAGGACACCTGTTTAGCTGGGCATGGTGGCATGTGCCTGTAGTCCCAGCTGCCCGGAAGGTTAAGGTGGGAGAATCGCTTCAACCTAGGAGGCGGAGGTTGCAGTGGGCGGAGATCACACTACTGCACTCCAGACCTCCAGCCTGGGCAACAGAGTGAGACCCTGTCTCAAAAAATAAAAATAAAAAAATTAGGCCAGGCACGGTGGCTCACACCTGTAATCCCAGCATTTTGAGAGGCCGAGGCAGGTGGATCACCTGAGGTCTCGAGTTTGAGATCAGCCTGGCCAACATGGTGAAACCCAGTCTGTACTAAAACTACAAAAATTAGCCAGGCCTGGTGGCAAGCACCTGGAATCCCAGCTACTCGGGAAGCTGAGGCAGGAGAATCGCTTGAACTCAGGAGGCGGAGGTTGCAGTAAACTAAAATTGTGCCACTGCATGCCACGCTGGGTGACAGAGCGAAACCCTGTCTCAAAAAATAATAAAAATAAAATTTAAAATCAAGAATAAATAAAGGACATGTAAGCAGAAGTCCTAAAACAACTAAGAAAAATGAGTCACGCAGGTATCTGGGGGAGAAAATTCTAAACAGTCCTTTGCACATATATGACCCTTTATATGACCTAGCTTTTTATGTCCAAAAATGCCTTTATGAAGAAAGAAGATATACTGAATCAATGCTGTCAGAACTGCATTGTCAGAAGCAGAAATATTAAAAGATATAAGACTGCACACTAAGGAGAGAGATCCCTTCAGTTGAGGCCAGCTGGACAGTATCTCTCCAGTCCCCTAATCACACAGAGCACCATTCCTGCCTCTCTGGAAACTCTTCTTTAACCAGTGCTTCAATAGTTTGGATGGCAATTCTATTATCATCAAATAACTAGTTTGAGCCCCAGTAATGACCCAGGACTTCAACACTTTGACACATCTAAAGAATGGAATATTAAATTCAGTTCCCTTTTAAGCTTTAGTCTGTTTTTCCGAAAATATAGTGTTGTCTATCTACTACTATTGAAAACTGAACTGTGGTCACTCTGCACAAGCAAGTATTTTTAACCCACTCTCTTGACGCAAAAGAATCTTTTTTTTTTTTTTTTTTTTTTTTGAGACGGAGTCTCGCTCTGTCACCCAGGCTGGAGTGCAGTGGCCGGATCTCAGCTCACTGCAAGCTCCGCCTCCCAGGTTCACGCCATTCTCCTGCCTCAGCCTCCCAAGTAGCTGGGACTACAGGCGCCTGCCACCTCGCCCGGCTAAGTTTTTGTATTTTTAGTAGACACGGGGTTTCACTGTGTTAGCCAGGATGGTCTCGATCTCCTGACCTCGTGATCTGCCCGTCTCGGCCTCCCAAAGTGCTGGGATTACAGGCTTGAGCCACCACGCCCGGCCACAAAAGAATCATTTTTTAAAACATTTCAGGTTTCTAACACAATACAGAATTTTGAAACTATATGCTGTCAATTTAAAACAAAAACATGTATTTATTTCTTCATTCATACTACATCTCATTCTAGAAAAACAAAAATTAAAAAGTAAGCAAACAGGCCAGGCGCAGTAGCATGTCATAATCTCAGCTACTTGGGAGGCCGAAGCAGGAGGATCACTTGAGCTCAGGACTAGCCTGGGCAACAGAGTGAAATCCTGGTCCCACGCGCATATGCGCACACACGCACGCGCGCACACACACACACACACAAATTTAAAAAGCAAGCAAAGAATAAATTTACCACATTATTAAAAGATTTTCACTTCTCACTAGTTGTTTTTTTTTTTTTTTGAGACAAAGTTTCACTCTCGTTCCCCAGGCTGGAGTGCAATGGTGCGATCTTGGCTCACTGTAACCTCCACATCCTGGGTTCAAGCGATTCTCCTGCCTCAGTCTCCCAAGTAGCTGGGATTACAGGCGCCTGCCACCACGCCTGGCTAATTTTTGTACTTTTAGTAGAGTCAGCGTTTCACCATGTTGGCCAGGCTGGTCTCGAACTCCTGACCTCAGGTCATCCACCTGCCTCAGCCTCCCAAAGTGCTGGGATTACAAGCATGAGCTACCATGCCCGACCCTCACTAGATTTTTACAGAAAAATTATTTTGTAATTTTTATAGTAATTATATACACATTATATATACATATATAAAACAGCAAAACTGCATTTTGTTTTCTGGTATACTTTTAAGGAATAATTTATCCTAGTTTAAACTTATGATTAGCAGCAGGGCGTGGTGGCTCATGCCTGTAATCCCAGCACTTGGGAGGCTGAGGTGGGTGGATCACCCGAGGTGAGCAGTTTGAGACCAGCCTGGCCAACGTGGAGAAACCCCGTCTCTACTAAAAATACAAAACTTAGCCGGGCGTGGTGGTGGACACCTGTAATCCCAGCTACTGGGGAAGCTGAGGCAGGAGAATCACTTGAACCTGGGAGCCAGACGTTGCAGTGAGCCGGAGGCTGCAGTGAGCCGAGATCGAACCACTGTACTCCAGCCTGGACAACAAGAGCGAGATTCCATCTCAAAAAAATAAATAAACTTATGATTAACTACTATGTTCAGAAGGGGATTTCAGAACAGACCAAACTTTGTTTCCATTTTTTGATTTTTTGTTATATTCTAAATATACAAAGTACAAGCAAAAGTATATTAAAACCAATTTCAAAGTTACTGTCCACTCTTAGTTGCAAAACTGGAATTCTGTCACAAAGAAATTTAATCAGTTAACCTTTCATGTGCATATGGACACCTACTTGCTAACAATTCCTAATCTAAATTTCATCAGCAACTAAAGCTAAACTAAGTATCATTAACTAGCAGAAACAGCAACTTTCCCAAAGAAAATAAATCACATAAAATAATTTACCTATTATACAATGGGCTGGGTGCAGTGGCTCAAGACTATAATCCCAGCACTTTGGGAGGCTAAGGCGGGGGGATCACACGGTCAGGAGATTGAGACCATCCTGGCTAACATGGTGAAACCCCGACTGTACTAAAAATACAAAAAATTAGCCCGGCGTGGTGGCGGGCGCCTGTAGTCCCACCTACTTGGGAGGCTGAGGCAGGAGAATGGCATAAGGCAGAGGCGGAGCTTGCAGTGAGCCAAGATCGCGCCATTGCACTCCAGCCTGGGTGACAGAGGGAGCCTCTGTCCCCAAAAAAAAATAATAATAATTTACCTATTATACAACATATGCAGCCACCTAATAAGTATTACTACTCTTTTGCCTAACAAAGAATTCCCTCACCCTTCTCCTATACCCCTCCCCTAAATAGTTAAACACTAGGCAGGTGTGTGATGTTAAGTGCCCTGAAAAGAAAAAAAAGTTTTATTCCAGACTGTAACTCACACTAGCTTAATCTCAGTCTGTTTGCTTAATAAAAATGTCCCCACCTTGAAAAGTTTTGAGAATTAAGAAAGGACTCTAAATAAAGCATGCTGTGTCCAAAATGGTAACCATTCACCACATGTGACTATTTGAATTTAAATTAAGGTTAATTAAAAATTCATTTCCTCAGTTGCACTAGCCATATTTCAAGTGTGCAATAATTACATGTGGCCAGGCCAGGCACGGTAGCTCACACTTGTAATCTCAGCACTTTGGGAGGCCGAGGCAGGAGGACCGCTTGATCCCAGGAGTTCAAGACTAGCCTGGCCAACATGGCGAAACCCCGTCTCTACCAAAAATACGAAAATTAGCCAGGCATGGTGGCACGCCTGTAGTCACAGCTACTTGGGAGACTGAGCTGGGAAGACAGCTTGAACCCAGGAGGTGGAGGCTGCAGTGAGCCATGATCAAACCACTGCACTCCAGCCTGTGTGATAAGAGTTAGACCCTGTCTTAACAAGTACAACAAAAAACAAACCTACACATGGCCAATGGCTATCTATTAAAGCAGATAACAAATATTTCCATCATCATAGAAAATTCTACTGTGCAGTGCTATTCTAAAGCACCTAGAGCAGAGCCTGGCAAATGGTAGATTTCTCATTTTACCTGGCAAATAGTGACAAATCACAAACATAATCATAATGCTATTTTAACTTCTCTCACCACTTTTCTAGGAAAGAAAAATTCTGTCCATTAAAAACCAAACACTGCATGTTCTCACTCATAGGTGGGAACTGAACACTGAGAACACTTGGATACAGGGTGGGGAACATCACACACCGGGGCCTGTCCTGGGATGCGGGGAGCAGGGAGGGATAGCATTAAGAGATATACCTAATTTAAATGACGAGTTAATGGGTGCAGAACACCAATATGGCACATGTATACACATATGTAACAAACATGCACGTTGTGCACACATACCCTAGAACTTAAAGTATAATAAAAAAATTAAAATAAAATTCTATCCTTTAACACTTATAACAATATAAATCATTCAGGCTAAGGTCCAAAACTACATTTATTGATGTACAATATTTTAACTATTCCCAATTTAAATTTTTCTTATAACTGACATTAACATTTGGAGAGCAAAAAAGAGAGAAGGAAGCAGCAGCAACAGCAACCAACCTACTAACACTTGATTGAAAGGCATTAGGGTATGTCCACTTTTTCCAAGTGGGTTAAAATATAAGGTGTGGATTTCGTTCTACCCTGGCAACCTCATTTTTCCTACCCTTAACCTAGATCCTAACAAAGTGGTGTAAAAATCTGGTAACATCCTCAAACTTTTAAATAAACAAATAGCATCAACAGTAGGCAAAGGCCACAATTTTCTAATGACTTAATTTTCCAAATAAGTTAAAACAGTTTGTAAATACAAAAAAAAAAAACCCAGCTTCTGGCAAACACAAGTCTTCCTTAAACTCTTATATAGGGCCGGGCGCAGTGGCTCATACTTGTAATCCCAGAACTTTGGGAGGCCGAAACGGGCAGAACACTTGAGGTCACTAGCTCAAGACCAGCCTGGCCAACATGGTGAAACCCCATCTCTACTAAAAATACAAAAAAATATTAGCCGAGTTTGGTGGCAGACGCCTGTAATCCCAGCTACTTGGGAGGCTGAGGCATGAACCCAGGAGGTAGAGGCTGCAGTGAGCCAAAATCACACTACTGCACTCCAACCTGGGCGACAGAGCAAAACTCTGTCTCAAAAAAACAAACAAATAAAATAAAATAAACCCTTACATAGTATATATCACATTAAATTCACTCTTTCCTTTTTCTAGACAAATTATCAGCAAGAAACACTATGTAAGCATTTTGACTAACTTATGACAATGCTTTAGTCAGAAAACAGTAGAGTAATAGTGGAAAAAAAAAAGAAGGGAAAAATATACCAAAAAAACTGAATTTTAGAGATCAACTAGACTAGATCAAGCCAGGCAAATCTGCTGCAGAAACTCTAAAATTTTTGCAAACTTATGTGTAAACCAGGTTTCCATTAAAAAATTAAGGAAAAAAAAAGTTTATTTTGAAATACAAACTAACTGCATTTCCTACATAAGTTTATCATAACAAGCACAGTACAACTAACAAAGTAGCAGCTCAAAAGTTGAATGCTGCAGGAATGATTTAACAAGTTACCAAGTGGCCAGGAACAGTGTGGCTCAGGCCTGTAATCCCAGCATTTTGGGAGGCCGAGGCAGGTGGATCACTTGAGGTTGGGAGTTTGAGACGAGCCTGACCAACATGGAGAAACCCCATCTCTACTAAAAATACAAAATTAGCCAGGCGTGGTGGCACATGCCTGCAATCCCAGCTACTCGGGAGGCTGAGGCAGAATTGCTTGAACCCGGGAGGCAGAGGTTTCGGTGAGCCGAGATCATGCCACTGCCCTCCAGCCTGGGCAACAAGAGCGAAACTCCGTCTCAAAAAAAAAAAAGAAGTTACCAACCTAGCAACACTTGATTACATAGAGCACACACATCACATTAAAAGTCCAACGTTTCCTTTATCAGGGCAAAAAAAAAAATCTTAAAATCAAAAGCACTAACTTACTATTGAATCTCAAGAAACTGAAGCAATTTCAAAAAATCAATACTATCCTTTTGGTAAGTAATACTTTCTTCACTCCTAACGTATGAGAACAATAAGGACATTTTAGCTCCTTTTCTTTCATTTAGTGATTTTCACATTTCTCTCACATGTAACTTATTAACAGATCTACAGCACTGTGATTTTAGCAATGAACTTACAGGTTTTTGCCCCACTAACACTACCACAAAAAAATATTTAAGATATTTAATCAAAAATTGCTATTCTATGGATGGTTAAACACACTGTGGTACATCCATATCATGGAATACTACTCGGCAATAAAAAGGAATAAACTATTAGCTGGATGTGGTAGCCCTGTAGTGATCCCAGCTACTCCAGAGGCTGAAGAGGGAGAAGTGCTTGAGCCCAGTAGTTTGAGGTTACAGTGCCCTATTGATAGAGCCTATAAACAGTCACTACACTCCAGCCTGGGCAACAGAGGAAGACTCTATCTCTAAACCCAAAAAGTTGTATACTGTATGATTATTTTTAGTAAACACACTGGGAATGGCAAAATTATACAAATGCAGGACATGTACTGATTGCTGGAGCCTGCAACAAGAGGGGATGGGAGTGGGGTGGGACAGATGTTGGATGTGGTTCTAAAAGGGCAACAGAGGGGTACTTTGGACTGAGGGAACTGTTCTGTAGCCTAATTGTAGTGGTGCAATCTATACATGGGATAACACTGCACAGAAGTAAATACAGTCAGCTCTCATTATCCTTGGTATCTGCATCCATAGGTAAAAACTATTTTTAAAAAGCACAATAAAAAATACAAATTTTTAAAATACAGCATAACTATATAACATTAATATTGCATTAGGTATTATAAGTAATCTAGAGATATTTAAAGTGTACAGGTGATATGCATAGGTTATACGCAAATACTACACCACTTTATATAACGGACTCAAACACCTGCAAATTTTGGAATCTCGCGGGATCCTGAAATCAACCCCCGACAGATACCAAGCGATGACTGCACCCGCGTGCGCGAGCACTCACACGCATGTACAAGTAAACTGGGGATATGTGAATAAGATTGGTGGATTGTATCAATGTTTAATAATGAACCATGGTTCTGCAAGGTGTTAGTGTTGGGAAAACTGAGTAAAGTGCACTGTATTATTCCTTAAACTATGTGATTATACAGTCTTCTCAAAATTAAAAGTTTGATTTATTTAAAAAGTGCTAACACTTGAGAAAACCTTAATATGAACCAGATAATAGACAATATTAGAGAATGACTGTTAAAAGTATACAAGACGATGTCCTTATTCTTAGGAGATGCTTGTTGAAGTATTTAGAGATGAAATTTTTTGTTTTTGAGACAGTCTCGCTCTGTTGCCCAGGCTGGAACTGCAACCTCCACCTCTCAGATTCAAGCGATTCTTGTGCCTCAGCCTCTCTAGCAGCTGGGACTACAGGCGCACACCACCATGGCTGACTAATTTTCGTATTTTTAGTAGAGACAGGATTTCACTACGTTGGCCAGCCTGGTCTCGAACTCCTGACCTCAAGTGATCCATCCGCCTGAGCCTGCCAAAGTGCTGGTATTACAGGTATGAGCCACTGTGCCCAGCCTAGAGATAAGTTTTATGTCTACAACTTACTTTTATACAAATGTATATAAACATATACATACTGAGAAAACATATATGGCAAAATATCAAGTGTTAAATTTAAGTAAAGGTTTAGGAGTGTTCCTTGTTCTCTCAACTTTTCTTTTTTTTTTTCAAAATAAAGAATTGTGAAGAAGAGATTAAAGATACATTGTTATTATAAACTTATGTTATAGTTCTACCTGCACACCAATTAGTCTTTTTAACGGTTTAAAAGTAACTTTTTTCCTAAAACTATTTTACAGCTCCACCTACACTCTTAGTCTTAAAAGAAAACAAAACAAAATGCCAATAAGAATTTCAGGGCAACAGTTTTCCGACACTGGATGTGACGTTCTAATATTTTTCAACATGAATTCACTAAATCTGTAAGGCATATGGACACTTTTGTAAAATCAAAGTTAGTTCAAATGGATGATTATTTATTTCTAGAAAAACTGAATCCCTAGAGTTGTTCTACTTTTCAAACAGGTGAAATAAATTATAACTGCAGGGGAAAAGGTTAACACTTTCACACACACATCCTAAATTTTAAAAGTCTGAAATTTGGCAAACACAGTTAATTCTATCATAAGGAAAAGTTTGCGTGAAAGGGGCAACCCACATACTAAATGCCAAACAAAAAATGTACTACAATGTGTTAATTATAGTTCCCAGGCTACAGGACATATTTTAAAATGTAAACAGTCCCAACAAACATCAATGCATTTATAGTTTTAAAAAATGCAAACTGCACACATTTGAAATGTAGGGAATAAGTCTGAGTTAGCGTCAACAAAATCCTTCTCAAAAGTTCTTATATTCTCTTTTCTCTGGTGAGTTTTTGCATGTGTTAATACACTTTAGTGTATAAGAAAAGTCTAGGTCTGGAACGTTTCAACTAAAGACTCAACTTTTTACTTCCTACCGAACCGCCCCCTCGCCAATGGGCCCCACCTCCCAAGAAGAGTGACGGGGTGGGGCTGTTTCCCGCTCGGAAACTAAGAAATAAATGCCTCATCCCTACTCCAGAAACGAGAGAACAAGGGAGGCAGAGGCACCGAAGACTCCAGTATGCAACTGACTCAAGGAGGTAGTCGTTTGAAAAGCTTTCTTTCCTTCTCTGAACTCTTTCTTTCCCTCCTCTCAGGTCATTTGACCCCGGGCCGGGCGGAGACAGGTGAATCCCAAGAGAGGAGGAAGAGGGAGGGACAGATGATGGAGGGAGAACCGCGTTTAGGCAATGAATGAGCCTGCTGCATCCGCACCACCTGTTCCTTCCAAGGGTGCCACCCCGGCCTGCCGGCAGGGTTCCCACACCAACCGGGCCGCGACTCCTGCCGGTGTTGCCCACTTGCCCGCCAAAGGCCGGGCCTCTCCTCCCCCAGATCGGGGAGAACGAGAACCGGCAGTCTAGACCCAGGAGATCGGGGCCTAGTCCGGAACCAGGGCCTCAAGCGTGGGGATGGAAGGAAGAAGGCTGTGGTCCCTGGAGCGCGGGCCATAGTAGGAACCACAGAGAGGGGGCAAAGCAATGCATTCGGCCTGACGAGGACTATGAAGGCGGGGTCCCGGGCGGGAGTGGCTCAGTGCCCGCCGGGCCGAGGTTAGGGGTGACAGGCCCGGTTACCGGCTAAATCCTCCCCACTGCTTGCCCGGAGCCCCACACTTACCAAGATCCGCTTGAAGAGCGCATTCTCCTTGGGCGGGAGGCTCACGGCCGGCATCGTTCCGGCTGCTCCTGCTGCTCCCGCCACCACCCGGCTCGGTCAGTCAGTTTGTCCGACCGTCGCCGCTGCCGTTCCTTAGCTGCTTCAGCCTTGAATATACCGATCCGCCGCCACCACCAGGCCTCGGGTGTCGCCGCGTTGCCCTACCCGGACACCTCCTTTTTCCTCGTTGTCTTTTTTCCTTTCTCACTTAACGCTGCCGCCGCCTCCCCCACTACGGGTCTCCGTCGGCGGTTCACGTGGTAACTGAACAGACCGACAGAGGCAGCCAAAATGGCGGACGCAGAGGGCTTTCCCACCCGGGTCACACCAACTAACACGCAGGCGCGGTGACCTCCTTTCCCCACCTCCTCTGGGTTTCGGAGCTTGCCGGGAAACCTGGAGGCTGGCCCGCCTGTGGAGGCCGGGAGGGTCCGGGCAGGCCCCGCCCATCCTTTCAGTGCGTGGTGCCCTCGAAGCGCCCGCTGAGCTACGGGAGGCTAGGCAAATACGATTCAGACCGCCTCCTCATCAAAAATAGCCTCTCTGGCGCCTTCCTGCCAGATTGACCTTTCATTCATTGGAAAGAGTCTCGCACACTGTGTGATAATCGTTTGAGTCCAAAGCGCTAAAATACAGGTGTAGGTGTTTGAGAAGCGCTGTAGTTGATTATGGACGAAATGCCTAATTTAAGGAGCAGAGGCGGAGTGGAAAATGAAAAAAGCTTCCCCGCAGTGGAGACTTATTGACAGCCCTGGAGAGGAAGGGGCTTAATAGAGTCTGAAAAGCGTGAAAGAGCTTGACCAATGAACTGGGCCTGGCTGTGGTATCGGTAATTTGGTGAATGTTGCTTAAGATCAGCCTGGAGGCCGGGCGCGGTGGCTCAAGCCTGTAATCCCAGCACTTTGGGAGGCCGAGACGGGCGGATCACGAGGTCAGGAGATCGAGACCATCCTGGCTAACACGGTGAAACCCCGTCTCTACTAAAAAATACAAAAAAAAACTAGCCGGGCGAGGTGGCGGGCGCCTGTAGTCCCAGCTACTCGGGAGGCTGAGGCAGGAGAATGGCATAAACCCGGGAGGCGGAGCTTGCAGTGAGCTGAGATCCGGCCACTGCACTCCAGCCTGGGCGGCAGAGCGATACTCCGTCTCAAAAAAAAAAAAAAAAAAAAAAAGATCAGCCTGGAAAGGTAGTTAGCCAGATCCGAAGTGACATATTTGCACTGCCAGGGGAGCCTCTGGAGGTTAAAGTATGTGTTTTAATTTCGTTGTTGAGGCCATATAATGCAGAGTTGACGGACCAACCTTACGAGGCACCTTGCAGTGGAGTGGTGGAGAGTTAAAGACACTGACTTTACCCTGGAGCTGACTTCAAACTAGTGCTTAATATTGTGACTCGAACTCCCCATCCCCAGAAATTCTCAGATCTTAGAAGCCAAAGACTGGCAAGGATACTAGAGAGAACTACTCGAGTAGGCGAGGTCAGACTAGATACTGAATAGGACCCCTTCCAAAAATGTAAGTCATTTCATTAACAGGTGACAATAAAACTTTTTCAAAGTGGCATTCCACTGATCTAAAAATTTTCTTTTTTTTTTTTCTTTTCTTTTTTTTTTTTTTGAGACGGAGTCTCACTCTGTCCCCCTTGCTGGAGTGCAGTGGCCGGATCTCAGCTCACTGCAAGCTCCGCCTCCCGGGTTCAGGCCATTCTCCTGCCTCAGCCTCCCGAGTAGCTGGGACTACAGGCGCCCGCCACCTCGCCCGGCTAGTTTTTTTGTATTTTTTAGTAGAGACGGGGTTTCACTGTGTTAGCCAGGATGGTCTCGATCTCCTGACCTCGTGATCCACCCGTCTTGGCCTCCCAAAGTGCTGGGATTACAGGCTTGAGCCACCGCGCCCGGCCGATCTAAAAATTTTCAAGTTATATGAGCCACTTTTAACCTTTGGTTTTTGATTACCTCTTTCCAAATCCTGATTTCACTCTGTAGCATTCTTTGCATTACGAATTATTAAACAATATGTTATGTACATGTTTTTTACTCTTTTAAATTTATTTACAAAGACATTTTAATTTTCAAACTTCTCTTAACTGTCCCTGAAAGGTGTGAGTTGAGAAATATGTTTCCCAATATAAACTTGGGTTTTCTAGCTGCTATATTGATTGTCCTCTCCCTTCACCGGGGTCATAAATAAGGTTTTTAACAGTCAAATCCTGGAGTTTCCTTAAATTCTGTGATCTCTCTTCAAAATTTTGAGAAAATCATATGTACAGGAAACTATGCTTCAGTTTGAAATATGGCCAGTCTTTTAACCTTAACTTTATAAAACTAAGGGCAAGCTTATAATTCATTTTTAAGCTGTTATTTAATAATAACCTGCAAAAAGTCACTGCCCCAAGAGGTCTTTCAACTGTCTGAACTGTTGAAAGACAGAAAAATAGTCTAAATGTAGTTGATAATTTTAGCTTGGATTTCCAACTCTGGCTTCATATCCAAAAATCCCCACAGCAATACTATTTGCTATAGTTCTCTAAATTTCTCCTGTAAAGAATATTCTATTTTCCTTCAGAGGAAGAAAATGTCTGGTCTTTGAAACAATCAGTAGTTTCCACCAGAACCTTAGTACCTGATTAGATGAGCCAGAAATAGAGTTTGGCAAATGTTACATTCTTTTTGGGTGATGACAAACAAATGGCAATTTTAAAGGCTCGGCAAATACTAGTCTGATTCAACATTTAACTGATTCATTTCCTAGTTAAAATGCACCTACAGGTAACAGTCTGACCACATAGTAACCTGAACTGAATTAAAAAAAATATTTACTCTGATTACCACAATTTCACAAATAGAGATCCCATTTGAGTTATACTTTGACAGCCATGCTTTCAGAACGTTAACATATCCAAGGCTATATGCTGTGGCTGCTGCTGCTGCTGCTAGTTAATTCATCTTACCCCATGTGCTTGCATGTCACTATGTTCAAAATGCCAACTCTGAAAACTATTAACCAAAAAGAAAGAAATAAAATTATTTACCTTGCAAACTTTAATTCTACAAAAGGGATATGTAGAGTGAAATTTCTCCATATACGTAAGATGTTCTCTATTGAGACTGTTACATCTTATTAAGTATTTGGGGCCGGGCGCGGTGGCTCAAGCCTGTAATCCCAGCACTTTGGGAGGCCGAGACGGGTGGATCACGAGGTCAGGAGATCGAGACCATCCTGGCTAACCCAGTGAAACCTGTCTCTACTAAAAAAATACAAAAAACTAGCCAGGCGAGATGGCAGGCGCCTGTAGTCCCAGCTACTTGGGAGGCTGAGGCAGGAGAATGGCATAAACCCGGGAGGCGGAGCTTGCAGTGAGCTGAGATCTGGCCACTGCACTCCAGCCTGGGCAACAGAGCGAGACTCCATCTCGAAAAAAAAAAAAGGAAAGAAAAAAAAAGTATTTGGGTCTTACTTTAAAAGAAAAAAAAAAAGGCTGGGAGTGGTGGCTCACGCCTGTAATCCCAGCACTTTGGGAGGCTAAGGCGGGCGGATCACAAGGTCAGGAGTTCAAGACCAGCCTGACCACCATGGTGAAACCCCGTCTCTACTAAAAATACAAAAATTAGCCAGGTATGGTGGTGCGTGCCTGTAATCCCAGCTACTCAGGAGGATGAGGCAGGAGAATCGCTTGAACCTGGGAGGCAGAGGTTGCAGTGAGCCAAGATCGTACCACTGCACTCCAGAGCAAGACTCCCTCTCAAAAAAAAAAAAAAAATAGGCCACGCATAGTGCCTCATGCCTATAATCCCGACACTTTGGGAGGCTGAGGCAGGAAGATAGTTTGAGACCAACCTGGGCAACATATTGAGACCCCATCTCTGCAAAACAATTTTAAAGTTTGCCAGGTGTGGTGCTGTGAGCCTGTAGTCCCAGCTACTTGGTGGGCTTAGGTGGGAAGATTCCTTCGGCCCCAGAGGTCAAGACTGCAGTGAGCTGTGATGACACCTTTGCTCTCCAGCCTGGGCAACAGAGCTGAGACCTTGTTCCAAAAAAAATAAACAACATAAAAGAAATTCATGTATTTGTCACCTAGATTTAACAAATGTTAACAATTTGCCTTTGCTTCTGGGTGTTTTTGTGTGTGTATAGACAGGGTTTCTCAATGTTGCCCAAGCTAGTCTTGAACTCCTGGGCTTAGGCAATCAACCCACCTCAGCCTCCCAAAGTGCTGGGATTATAGGTGTGAGCCCCAAAACCTGGCCTGCTGCTGAGTCTTAAAAAATAAAAACTTATAGATACATCTTGGTGTGTGGGGAGGTGGGAGGTTGTTGGTTTTTTTCTTTTCTTTTGTTTTCTTTTGTTTTTATGACAGGGTCTCACTGTGTCACCCAGGCTGGAGTGCAGTGACACAATCTTGGCCTACTGTAGCCTCAACCTCCCAGGTCCAAGCGATCTTCCTCCCTCAGCCTCCCGAGTAGCTGGAACCACAGACGTGCACCATCACACCCAGCTAATTTAAAAAATATATATTTTGTAGAGATGTTTATCTACCTAGGTTGCACAGGCCAGTCTTGACCTCCTGGACTCAAGCAATCCATTTGCCTTGTTCTCACAAAGTGCTACGATTAGAGGCCTGAGCCACTGTGACTGGCTCAAGTCCTAAGTTTGATTCATAGTATTCTCATGCATGCTATATCAATAAACATATGTGGTTTTTTGGGGGGTTTTGTTGTTTCGGTTTGGTTTGGTTTGTTTTTGTTGTTGTTGTTGTTGTTTTGCATTTTATACAGTTTTTCAATTCTTGCTCTTTCTTTACCTTCCTTCGGAGATGTGATTTTTTTTTCCCAGTGGAAAAATCTTGGACTAAAACTTTGCATTTCTGGCTGCTAACTCAAATCCTCTATCTTTTCACCTGGATCATAAATAAGATTTTAGTGTTCAAATTCTGAAGATGCTTACATGAATGTTATGAAGCAACTTCTAACAAAATATTATAGATATTAGTTCCTAGCTGGAATTACTTAATCAGGATTCTTTTCAAGATGGAGTTTCACATACAGCTGCATACTCCATACTCCAAGTGTACAGTTCCCATAAGCTCTAATATGCTGAGAAAAATGTGCTTATACTTCATCACTTTCCCAAAATACACACTAGTAAAAGGCTACAAGGGCCAAAGCTCTGAAAAAGAACAAAGCAGTCTTTCCCAACAGCAGTACCGAAATTAGTAATTTGCTTACTGGTTCTGTATACTCTGACTAAAGGTAGCATCTGTTTCAACTTGTTGGATACTAGCAAAAGCTTCGTCAGGAGAAGCTTCCAAAGGATGGTGTAGAAAGGATATACAACTGACAGGCTGCTGAGTGGACAAGAAGCCAATAAGTTGAGAACCAACAACTGGCTCAGCACATTCGTTGGGTAATTTACTTACTTGAGCATGAGTCCAGGAGGCTCAAACTAGATTACAAACTAAAGTGACTCACAATTTAGCAATCCATTTAGCCACCATTTGCATGTTAAAATGAGCCAGAAAATATAGTACAATTAATTGACTTTCTGGTCAATAATTTTTGGTTAAAAAAAGATGTTAAAATAACATTGCTAAAGAGAATATAGGAGATTTGCTAACATTTATTTTGGTTTTAAAATTAATGACATAAGGTTTAACGGATTACTTTTAAAGGGTCAAAATGTATTGTCTGTTACCTATAAATATTTTTACTAGTCTTTAGACATCAGATTGAACTGAATTGAATGTACAAAGATCTGGCTCAATTGTGCAAGATAAAACCTATTCCTCAGAACAATGTCTTTAATAGGCAAAACCAAATAAATTGTTTACTACCACCAGAGAGTTGTTTAAGCTTCTCAACAACCCTATAGGTTGTATGTTACAGATGTAAAACTTAGGTATAGAGAGGTTAGGTAATTTGCCTCTTACTAGGTTAAGAAATCATAGAGCTAAAAAGTGGTGAGCAGAATGGCTTTGAACGCTGATTCTACAGCTTATGGTCTAGGGTGGTCCAAGTCTGTTAGGTGAGCTAAGGAGGATCACTAGATCTGGGGTCAGAAGACCTCAAACTGTATCCCACCTCTGCCATCTATGTGATCTTGAGCCCTTGAGCCTATCCAAGGCACTAATTCTACTTCACAGGTTTGTGAGGCTTCAGTATGATCGTGAGTGTAAATGGTGTTAAGAAATCTTTTCAACTATAAAATATGTCACCTTGGGTGAGTAGCTGTCTTTAAGCTTCATCTGTAAATTGAGGCTTATAATCACGGCATGATATGTGCTCATTGTGAAGATGAAATAAGGCAGTGAATGTAAACCATATGATACATTAATGCACCGTGCCTGGACCACAGAATTCAATCCAAGCGCTAGTTATTATTGAGCACGACACTTTGCTTTTTTCTGGCTCATGTAGGAAAATTTTAATAAACCTCTTGATGAATAGCCGTAGAGATGGGGTGAAAAACCCCCAGAGGACAGAGAATAGAAATTCTTTTTTCTTTTAATTACTTTCTTCCTAATTCCACTGTATAGACAGAAGGCTGAGGCCGGGGTGGTAGAGAACCTTGCGGTGCTGGAACTCACGTTGACGCCCCCACGGAGCTCGGCTGCAGAGCCCTGGAGTCCCGCACTTCCGCCCGCCAGGTGGCGCTGGTTGTGTTGCCGACTCGGAGAGACTGAGCCTGGCCACGCAAGATGGCGCCGTCCGCGTTGCTGCGTCCCCTCTCTCGGCTGCTGGCCCCTGCCAGGCTCCCGAGCGGCTGTGAGTGTCCATCCTCCTGCAGGCCGACTCTACCCTCAGATTACCCCTCCTAAGGCGGACCCAGCCCACGGGTGCAGGAGGCGGCAGCGGCCCGGGTTCGTCCTGCAGTGACCTTCGCCGGCCGTCGACTCAAGGCCCAGCCCGCGCCTGTCCCCTACGCAAGACTCTCCGCTCCCCATCACCCGCCTTCAGCACTTATCCAAGTGCAACCTGAGCACTCTTGGCCTTTGTAAATGGGCTTTGGGTCTCTGCCTTCCCCACCTCTGTACGTTCGGTCCCGTAGACTGGGAGAGGAGACACCCTTCCCGGGCGCCTCCTACATGACCACTCCCGAGTCGTCTGAGGGTCCGCAAGCCCTTAAATGAGGCCTTGAAGGCCTCGGGCAGGACAGGTGCTACCTGTCTAACTCTCCCAGTGGCCCTGGGCGAAGTACTTGACCTCTCTGAACCGCTATTTCCTTGGCTGTTTAAGTGGGAGATGGGGGAGTTAAAGGGAGAATTAAATGCGATAATACGCACGTAAATGTTAGGGTTTTTTCCCTACCAGGCAGTAAGTTACAGATTTACAGACCCTCTGCCCCTTTCAGCTTCAGCGCGGTCAAAGTTCTACGTGCGAGAGCCGCTGAATGCCAAACCTAACTGGCTGAAAGTTGGGTTGACCTTGGGCACCACCGTCTTCTTGTGGGTCTATGTAAGTACTTTACTCCCGGATGTCGTGAGACTACGCCAGCGTGGTGGGGAATGAGATAACATTGCGAGATTGAATGGTGCTGTTACGTGTACGTTGTATGGCAGTGAAAGTCTCACAACAGTAGGATATTTATATAATTGCTGATACATATTTCTCCAAAAGGGAAATCTCCAGGACTAAAAAGAAATTAAGATTTCAGCAACATTGAGAAAGTATGATGGGACTGAAATTTCTGTTATTGTTCCTTAACATGGTTTTGTAAGGAATGGCAGTTTTACTAAATAGTAATTATACTTTATTTCTTAATGAGAATTGAGGCTAATTGGAGTTTTATAAAGGTACCTTTTTCAGATGCTGTAGGGTCAAACCAGCAGTGTACAAGTTGTACAAATTGAATCCCAGTAGACTTTCAAAACATTAGGTTTTAATCAATGTTTGTATAAATACATTGCTGGAAATTATATATAGTGTGTAGCTACCTTTTTAAAAAAATTTTCAGGCCAGGCGCAGTGGCTCACGCCTGTAATCCCAGCACTTTGGGAGGCCGAGGTGGGCGGATCACGAGGTCAGGAGATCCAGACCACTCTGGCTAACACAGTGAAACCCCGTCTCTACCAAAAATACAAAAAAATTAGGCGGGTGTAGTGGCGAGAGGCCGAGGTGGGCAGATCACGAGGTCAAGAGATCGAGACCATCCTGGCTAATACAGTGAAACCCCGTCTCTACCAAAAATACAAAAAAAAATTAGGCTGGTGTAGTGGCGAGCGCCTGTAGTCCCAGCTACTCAGGAGGCGGAGGCGGGAGAATGGCTTGAACCCGGGGGACTGAGCTTGCAGTGAGCGGAGATATCGCCACTGCACTCCAGCCTGGGCGACAGAACCAGACTGTCTCAAAAAAAAAAAAAAAAAAATTAGCCGGGTGTGGTGGCGGGCGCCTGTAGTTCCAGCTACTCGATAGGCTGAGGCAGGAGAATGGCGTGAATCCAGGAGGCGAAGCTTGCAGTGAGCCGAGATATCGCCACTGCACTCCAGCCTGGGCGACAGAGCGAGACTGTCTCAAAAAAAAAAAAAAAAAAATTCACGCCGTATGCTTTACACATAAACTTGCGTTTAATCATTTCAACAACACTATGTGGTACCTAATACTGTTGACCCGTTACAGATAGGAAACACACTTGGAGAAACTAGTTTGCTGAACCCAGTTCTCCTGACTTCAGAGGCCACACTATCCTATAAACCACTGTGAAACACTGCCTCTGTAGGACTAAAATTTGTTTTTAAAGTTAAAGTATCTGCTATATTCATATTTAAAATTTTGTTTTTTATCTGATGGGTTTGGGGCTTCCTCCACTGTCCCCCAGCTCTTAGATTTTTTAAATTTTCTTGTTAAAGTGGTTCAGATTGTTGACTTGGAAAGGGGTGAGATATTGAGTCACTCACAACTTAATAGTAACTCATCTTTTTGAATGATGTTGCTTATAATGAATTTTATGCATTCTTAATTTAAGGTTTTCTCTAACAAAAAGCTTGATTACTGCTGAGAGCACTAGTGATTGAACTTGGATCTTTGATTGCCATGAATGTCATTGTATATAAACCGTTTTTCCAGTTGCATATTCTGTCAGACAGTGGTTCTAAAAATGTGACTGTCCTCCATAACATCTAATTAATACACATACAGTTTTGTGGTGGGGTTGGTCATTCAATCAAGGTATCACACTTCTAAGATTAGAAGTATAACACGCACCCACCAACCAGCCTGGATCCCATTTAATAACCAAGTTCTACTATATCATATTGATTTACCCCTTTGTGATAAGCCATTTCATTACATTTATTACCCACCAAATAAGGTAAAATTTTTTGGCTGGGCACAGTGGCTCACACCTGTAATCCCAACACTTTGGGAGGCCAGGGTGGGTGGATCACCTGAGCTCGGGAGTTCAAGACCAGCCTGGCCAACATGGTGAAACCCTATCTCTGCTAAAAATACAAAAATTAGACATGCGTGGTAGCAGGCGCCTGTAATCCCAGCTATTCAGGAGATTGAGGCAAGAGAATCACTTGAACCCGGGAGAAGGAGGTTGCAGTGAGCCAAGATCGTGCCATTGCACTCCAGCCTGGGAGGCGAGCAAAATTCCATCTCAAATAAATAAATAAATAAATATTTAAGGTCTCCCTTCTCAAATTTAGTATGTCAGATTGTGGTGAGCAAGTGTATACCTTTCCTGATTTTTGAACTTTTGGATTGCTTAGCCTTTTATTTCTAACTAGAATAGTTGTTTATTTTTTCTATTCTTATTCCTCTTACAAAATATAAGTATCCAGGAAGATTACATTTCTAATTTTAACTGTTTAACTCTTTATAGCTCATCAAACAACACAATGAAGATATTTTAGAGTACAAAAGAAGAAATGGGCTGGAATAAACTTTTGAAATACTAACACAGTAAGTATACAAGTTTATTGGATGAATGGATTATGCAAATTAACTTGACCTCTTTTTTAAATACTGAAAAACAAGTTGTTGTTTGTTTTGTATTAGGTTTTTACATTTTAGCACCCGCATTTCTGTCTGAGACAAATTTATAAATTTGTAATACCTTACCTCAAGCAGCTGGTTTTGTTTTGGGGGGTTTTGGGTTTTTTGGTCTGTTGTTTGTTTGTAGACCTGTTGGCCAGTCTGGTCTCAAACTTCTAGCCTCAGGTGATACTCTTGCTTCAGCTTCTCAAAGTGTTGGAATTGTAGGGGTGAGCCACTTTGCTAGGCTCAAGAATCTTTTAGCATAATCATTTTTAATCACTACTCTTTGACTCTGTTTAAAGAAAGGTATGTTTAAGAATGAAACCAAAATCATATTATTTTCTTAAATCTAATAGTGCTTTATACTTTGCTTTCATAGCACTTATGACAAATTATTATTCTTTGTGTGTGTATTTCTTAATATCTGTTCGGTATCTTGTACACTTGAGTGTGAATTCCATGAGAACAGAAATCTATTTTATTGTCATTTATTCAGCAACTTGCTCATCTGGTCCATTTAGGAGTTTAATATTTGTAGAAGTGATGAATGTATAAGGGCAATCAATTCATTTTATTTTTTATTTTTGAGACGGAGTCACCAGGCTGGAGTGCAGTGGCACAATTTTGGCTCACTGCAACCTCCGCCTCCCGGGTTCAAGCGATTCTCCTGCCTCAGCCTCTCGAGTAGCCGGGACTACAGGCACGCGCTACCACGCCCAGCTAATTTTTGTATTTTTAGTAGAGACAGGGTTTTACCATGTTGGCCAGGATGATCTCGATCTCTTGACCTCGTGATCTGCCCGCCTCGGCCTCCCAAAGTGCTGGAATTATAGGCGTAAGCCACTGCACCTGGCCAGGGCAATCAATTTTTACATTTTTGTCTGTATGACTATTTCGTTATGATTGTCAACTCAACTAATATCCAACTGGACAGTTCGTGGTAAAAACCTAGTTGTGAACATGATACATGCCCAGCTAATTTTTGTATTTTCAGTAGAGACGGGATTTTGCCATGTTGGCCAGGATGATCTCGATCTCTTGACCTCATGATCTGCCCACCTCGGCCTCCCAAAGTGCTGGGATTACAGGTGTGAGCCACTGCGTTTGGCCAGGGCAATCAATTTTTAAATTTTTTTCTGCGTGACTATTTCATTATGATTGTCAACTCAGCTAATATCCAATTGGACAGTTCCTGGTAAAAACCTAGTTGTGAACAAGATAGCATATTCTGCATGGTCCATGATTTAAAAGAGAAAGTTTATTTTATATATAAAATATATACACCTGGCTGGGCGCAGTGGCTCAAGCCTGTAATCCTAACGCTTTGAGAGGCCAAGGGGAGTGGATCGCTTGAGGCAAGGAGTTACAGATCAGCCTGGCCAACATGGCGAAACCCCATCGATCCTAAAAATACACAAAAACTAGCTAGGTATGGTGGTGCGTGCCTGTAGTCCCAGCTACTTGGGAGGCTGAGGCACAAGAATTGCTTTAACCCAGGAGGTAGAGGCTGGGAGGTTGCAGTGAGCTAATATTGGGCTACTGCACTCCAGCCAGCCTGGGCAACAGAACGAGACTCTGTCTCAAAAATAAATGAATGAATAAATAAATAATATATACATCTAATAGATATGTATCAAATATATGTAAGTATACCATATACGGTGTGTGTATATATATATGGTGTATTTCTGAAAACCCTTTTTAAAAAGTCCTATATTAATCCTTTTATAAGTGAAAAGTCACTTAAAAACTCAACTTTCATGATTGGGTTGATTAAAGTAAGTAACTTACATCTGCTGTATAATAAACATAGTGATCACAGACTATCCTTTGTTTTCCATATTTTATAACTCTGAAACTGAGCTCTTTACAGTTGATAATCGAAATATTTTGCCTTTTTTCTATTAGCATCCTGCCCATTTCACTACTCCAATCAGCCAATCAAGAGATAAAAATGAGCTGGGCTTGGTGGCTCATGCCTGTAATCTCAGCACTTTGGGAGGTCAAGGTAGTGGGATAGCATATGCCCAGGAGTTTGGGCAACATAGCAACTTCGTCTTTACCAAAAAAAAAAAAAAAGAGGTAAAAATGAAATAGGAATTTAAATGCAAACCAGATGGCTTTTGCTATTCTTTCATAGTTAAGGCAAAATATTTTTTGTTAAAATTAAATAAAATCAGGTATTGGTACTCTTTGTGGGTTTCTTTTCTGATGTTCTAAGGTGAATTATTCAGAGTAGTTTAATTTTAATATTATTTCTGCTGGTTAATGCTACAGTTTTTTTTTTTCTTCATTATAGGTATGCTCCGTATAGTGATTTTAGCTGTTCCTCTGGATTCACCATCTGTTGAGTTGTAAATGTGAGAGAAAAAGTTATATGTGAATATATACCAAGTCAGCATTTGTATTTTGCATCATTAAATAAAAAGAAATAAAAATACTTCTGTATTCTTCAGATGAAGCATATTGTGACAACTTGTAGAAAATGTTAATTCTAAGGTATATTAATAGAAGTATTTCAATATGGAAGGTACCACCTGATAAGAAGGTCAGTGGTAATTAAGGACACATTGGTAAGAAAAGTTGTTGTGAACATAGATTCAAAAGTCAGGACTAGCTGGGCACGGTGGCTCAACGCCTGTAATTCCAGCACTTTGGGAGGCCGAGGCAGGCGGATCACCTGAGGTTGGGAGTTTGAGATCAGCCTGATCAACATAGAGAAACCCCGTCTCTACTAAAAATAAAAAAATTAGCTGGGCATCGTGGCACATGCCTATAATCCCAGCTACTCGGGAGACTGAGGCAGGAGAATCGCTTGAACCTGGGAGGCAGAGGTTGTGGTGAGCTGAGATCGTGCCATTGCACTCCAGCTTGGACAACAAGAGTGAAATTCCATCTAAAAAAAAAAAAAGTCAGGGCTGAAGGATTTACTCTTGTTGTCACCTTTTAATTTCTGATCAGAACATTTATTTAGTATATCAGGAAAGCAGAACTACCTTGTTACTCAAAAAACGTAGGGTCACAAAGATTAGAGGAGTCATTTTGGTAGGTTAGAAAGGAAGGATGAATCCTGTTACCAGAGTTTTTCTGACTCTCTCCTTGAATTTGAATGATTTTTATTTGGGTGACTACTTGTACTCACTGTTATAGCAACACAAAATTTGCTGTCTTAAAGTTGCTAATACAACTTTAAGCCTATGATTTTGCAAACTCTGACTCTTGGTTTTCTGTTTGTTTGTTTGTTTGTTTGTTTGTTTTGGAGGGTTTTGTTTGGAGATTTTTGAGACAGGCTTACTCCCAGGGTCAAGTGATTCTCTCACCTCAGCCTCCTGAGTAACTGGGACTACAGGTGTGTGCCACCATGCCCAGCTAATTTTTTTTAATTTTTAGTAGAGAGGAGGTCTGTCTATATTGTCCAGGCTGGTCTCCAACTCTCAAACTCGAGTGATCTTCCCACCTCAGCCTCCCAAAGTGCTGGGATTACAGGCGTGAACTGCCGCGCCCAGCAACTATTGATTTTTTTTAAAAAAGATGAAGGGTTAATAGACAATTTTACTTTATTATTTTTTTTGAGACGGAGTCTTGCTCTGTCGCCCAGGCTGGAGTGCAGTGGCCGGATCTCAGCTCACTGCAAGCTCCACCTCCCGGGTTTACACCATTCTCCTGCCTCAGCCTCCCGAGTAGCTGAGACTATAGGCACCTGCCACCTCACCCGGCTAGTTTTTTGTATTTTTTAGTAGAGACGGGGTTTCATCGTGTTAGCCAGGATGGTCTCGATCTCCTGACCTCGTGATCCTCCCGTCTCGGCCTCCCAAAGTGCTGGGATTACAGGCTTGAGCCAGCGCGCCTGGCCGACAATTTTAAATGTACATTTGACTTCCACAGTAGGAGCACCATAACTTTCAACTCCCCAAAACCTTAACTATTACCAGGTACAGTAGTATGAGCCTATAATCCCAGCTACTCAGGAACCTGAGGCAGGAGGATCTCTTGAGCTCAGGATATAGTGCACTATGCTGATAGGATGTCCTCACTAATTTTGACATCCATATGGTGACCTCCCAGGAACGGGGGACCACCAGGTTGCCTAAAGAGGGGTGAACCGGCCCAGGTCAGAAACGGAGCAGGTCAAAACTCCCATGCTAATCAGTAGAGGGATCATGCCTATAAATAGTCACTGCACTCCAGCCTTAGCAACATAGCAAGACCTCATCGCTTTTAAAAAAAAAAAAAAAAAAAACAAAACTATTAATAGCCTTTTGTTGACTGGAAGTCTTATCAGTAACAGTTAATTAACACATTTTGTATGCTATATGTATTATATACTGTTTTGTTTTGTTTTGTTTTGAGACAGAGTCTTGCTCTGTCACCCAGGCTGGAGTACAGCAGCACAATCTCGGCTCACTGCAACCTCCGCCTCCTGGGTTGAAGCCATTCTCCCGCCTCAGCCTCCCCAGTAGCTGGGATTACAGGCATGCACCACCAGGCCCAGTTAATTTTTGTATTTTCAGTAGAGATGGGGTTTCACCATGTTCACCAGGCTGGTCTCGAACTCCTGACCTTGTGATCCGCCCACCTTGGCCTCCCAAAGTGTTGGAATTACAGGCGTGAGCCACCACGCCCAGCCTATATACTGTATTCTTACAATAAAGTGAGTTAGAGGAAACAAAATGTTTTTTAAAACAACTTGAAGGGGCCAGGCATGGTGACTGAATCCTGTAATCACAGCACTTTGGGACACCGAGGCAGGCAAATCACTTGCTCAGTTCGAGACCAGCCTGGGCAACATGGCAAAATCCCATCTTTACAAAAAAATAAATACAAAAATTAGCCAGGCATGGTGGATGATGCCTGTAGTCCCAGCTACTTGTGGGGCTGAGACAAGAGAGTCTCTTAAGCCTGGGAAGCAGAGGTTGCATTGAGCCAGGAAACCACTGCACTCCTTAAGGAAGAGAACATGTAATTTATTAAGTGGAAGTGGATCATCATAAAGGTCTTCATCCTCATTGTCTTCACACTGAGTTGGCTGAGGAGGAAGAGGAAGAGTTGGTCTTTCTGTCTTGGGTAGAAGAGGGAGAAGAAAATTCTGTATAAGTGGATCTATGCATAAGAACCTGTGTAGTTCAAAGTCATGTTGTTCAAGGGTGAACTGTACTTCATTTGACCCTCAGGAAAGCCCATTTCCTTTTTTTTGAGACTGGATCTCCTCTTGCCCAGGCTGAGTGTGGTAATGCGATCACAGCTCACTGCTGCCTCGATCTCCTGGGCTCAAGTGATCCTCTCATCTCAGCCTCCCAAGTAGCTGGGACTACAAGGCCCATCCAGATCTGGCTAGTTGTTGTTTTTTTGAGACGGAGTCTCGTTCTGTCACCCAGGCTGGAGTGCAGTGGCTCGATCTCGGCTCACTGCAAACTCCGCCTCCTGGGTTCACGCCATTCTCCTGCCTCACTCTCCTGAGTAGCTGGGACTACAGGCGCCCGCCATCATGCCTGGCCAATTTTTTGTATTTTTAGTAGAGATGGGGTTTCACTGTGTTAGTCAGAATGGTCTCGATCTCCTGACCTCGTGATCGGCCCGCATCGGCCTCCCAAAGTGCTGGGATTACAGGCGTGAGCCACCGTGCCCAGCCTTTTTTTTTCTTAGATGGAGTCTCACCCTGTTGCCCAAGCTGGAGTGCAGTGGTGCAATCTCAGCTCACTACCATCTCCCCCTCCCGGGTTCAAGTGATTCTCCTGCTTTGGCCTCCTGAGTAGCTGGGATTACAGGCGTATGCCACCACACCCATCTAATTTTTTTATTTTTAGTGGAAACGGGGTTTTACCATGTTGGTCAGGCTGGTTTCAAACTCCTGACCTCTTGATCTGCCCGCCTTGGCCTCCCAGAGTGTGGGGATTACAGGTGTGAGCCACTGTGCCCAGCAATTTGTAAAAGTTTTTGTAGATATGGGGTCTTGCTTTGATGCCCAGGCAGGTCTCAAATGCCTGGGCTCAAGCGATCTGCCTGCCTCTGCCTTCCAAAGTTCTGGGGTTATAGGTGTGAGCCACCAGCAAAACCCTTTATTGTGAATCACTTAAAATTTGTTTCAGTTGTCACTTCGTTAATTTGTAATTTAAACATTTATCTTGAATTATGTAGTTGGGCCCAATGTAATCTCAAGATCTCTATAAGTGGGAGAGGGAGGCACAAGAATGTGTCAGAGTGATGTGATGTGAGAAAGAGTCTTCTTTGCCATTGCTTCTTTGAAGATGAAGCTAACAGCCAAGGTATGTCAAGAAAACAAATTCCCCCCTAGAGCCTACAAAAAGGAACACAGCCCTGCTAACACCTTGATTTTAGCCCACCTGCGTCAGATTTCTCACCTACAAAACAGTAAGATAA
Organism: Macaca mulatta; assembly: GCF_049350105.2. Classification (NCBI taxonomy): domain Eukaryota; kingdom Metazoa; phylum Chordata; class Mammalia; order Primates; family Cercopithecidae; genus Macaca; species Macaca mulatta. Next base: position 148,165,903 of record NC_133410.1, on the reverse strand, counting down.
TACATTTGTGTTGTTACAATAGTTGTGTTAGAGCAACAATATGAAGCTAATATGATTTGTCACATAGTAACAGAGTAAGAGTTCAAGTATCAACTACCAATTCAGGGCACTTTTCACTAAAACACTTAAAATTTCACCTCTCTAAAGGGAATAGAAAACCAAGTTCCTGGCCGGGCGCAGTGGCTCAAGCCTGTAATCCCAGCACTTTGGGAGGCTGAGGTGGGTGGATCACGAGGTCAGGAGATCGAGACCATCCTAGCTAACACGGTGAAACCCCATCTCTACTAAAAATACAAAAAATTAGCCGGGCGTGGTGGCGGCGCCTGTAGTCCCAGCTACTCGGGAGGCTGAGGCAGGAGAATGGCGTGAACCCGGGAGGCGGAGCTTGCAGTGAGCCAAGATCGTGCCACTGCACTCCAACCTGGGTGACAAAGCGAGATTCCATCTCAAAAAAAAAGAAAACTAAGTTCCTGGCCATGAGGGAATGGGAGATCAGACAACTCTCATTATACCCGCTCCCTTTTGCACTTTGGATACAATAACTGGCCAGCATAAATGTTAAAATTTTAAAACCCTTGAAATTTTGGAAACTTACAGCCTTGGAAATAAAGTACACCTTTAATGAACAGAACTTAGTGTACATTGGGCTTTGAGAATATAGCTACCTTGTGTTGTGTGGACCTTCCCCCTTTTTTTTCTTTTTTTAAATTTTCCTTGTCTTCGCACAACTGATGATGGACCTACCTCTTGATTATGCCCCTTTGAGTCCAGGGAGCCATTCATGGAAGACCAGGGCTGTCCAAAAGAACTTTCCAATGATGGAATGTTCTGTTTGTGCTGTCCAGTACAATAGCCACTAGCCCCTTGTGACTGTTAAGCATTTGGAATGTGATTAGTGTGACTGAATGTTTAGTATTATTTAATTTTAACTAATTCTTTTTTTTTTTTCTGGAGATGGAGTCTCGCTCTATCACCCAGGCTAGAGTGTAGTGGTGCGATCTCAGCCCACTGCAACCTCCGTCTCCTGGGTTCAAGCAATTCTACCTCAGCCTCCGGAGTAGCTAGGATTACAGGCACCCACCACCATGCCCAGCCAATTTTTGCGTTTTTAATAGAGATGGGGTTTTACCACGTTGGCCAGGCTAGTCTCAAACTCCTGACCTCAGGTAATCCGCCTGCCTCAGCCTCCGAAAGTGCTGGGATTATAGGCGTGAGCCACTGTGCCTGGCCTTAATTAATTTTCAATATATATTTGTTAATACATTTAAGAAAAAATGTTTTGTAGAGACAAGGTCTCATTGTTTTGCCCAGGCTGGTTCTCACACTCCTGGGCTCAAGCAGTCCTCCCGCCTCGGCCTCCCAAAGTGCTGGGATGAACAGACGTGAGCCACCACTCCAGCCTAACTTTAATTAATTTAGCTAGATGGGGCTGGTGGCTGCTGTACTGAACCTCACCATTTAGAGTTGTGCCACATAGTGGCGCTGGTAAAAATGCTTCCTAAATTAAATAATTGGAACCTAACTCAAACTATGCTTTAAAAAAAAAAATTGTGAAGATAGGCCAGGTGCAGTGGCTCACACCTGTAATCCTAGCACTTTGGGAAGCTGAAGCGGGTGGATCACCTGAGGTCAGAAGTTTGAGGCCAACCTGACCAACATGACAAAACCCCATCTCTACTGAAAATACAAAAATTAGCCAGGTGTGCTGGCCGGCGCCTGTAATGCCAGCTACTCAGGAGGCTGAGACATGAAAATAGCTTGAACCCAGGAGGTGGAGGTGGCAGTGAGCTGAGATCGAGCCATTACACTCCACCCTGGGGGACAGAGCGAGACTCCATCTCAAAAAAAAAGAAAAAAAATTGTGAGGATAGAGTGACTCACAGACCCCAAGAATAGGAGTGTACCTGAGCCCAGGAATAATTGAAGCCTGGAACCCAAATGTCATTAAGATTCTTGCTCTTGGCCAGGCGCAATGGCTCACACCTCTAATCCCAGCACTTTGGGAGGCCGATGTGGGCGGATCATGAGGTCAGGAGATCAAGACCATCCTGGCTAACATGGTGAAACTCCATCTATAATCAAAATACAAAAAGTTAGCCAAGCATGGTGATACTCAACCTGTAACCCCAGCTATTCAAGAGGCTGAGGCAGAAGAATCGCTTGACCCCGGAGGCAGAGGTTGCAGTTAGCCAAGATCACACCATTGTACTCCAGCCTGGGCGACATAGCAAGACTCCATCTCAAAAAAAAAAAAAAAAAAAAGGTTTCCATATAAAGAAAGATGCAGACAAAATCATATGTCGAGTATAGTCAAGGAGTTTAATAGATCAAAATCGGGTAGACCTTTCTTCAAGATTTAGGTAGTCACACTTGAAATTATTAAGCTGCCTTGGAAAAAACAGGCTGTGTAAACTAAGTTTCTGATATAAGACGTTGTGGGTTGAATTGTTTCCCCAAAAAAAGTATGTTAAGATCCCAACCCCTAGTACGTCAAAAAGTGGACTTAATTGAAAACAGGTTCATTGCAGATGTAATTAAAGACGAGTTCATACTGGAGTAGAGTGGGCCCTAATCCAGTATGACTAGTATATTTAAGAGAAGAGACACATAGGAGAAAATGGCCATGTGATGACAGAGGCAGAGATTGGATGAATCTACAGCCAGGGATTGCCGGCAAACAACAGAAGCTAGAAAAGTCAAAGAAGGATTCTCCATTAACTTAAAAATCACAAGATCTACAAGTTTGGAAATGGAAACTTTATTTCTTGTAAAGGGTTACAGCCTACAAGGTGGCCATCCTGCAGACTGGAAAGTATAACCTCCAGCAGAGCCCAGAGACAGGCACTTTGGAGGAGAAGGGATTGGGGTAGGAGCTTTATGCTGAACGGTTGGGTAAGCATTCATATTCAAAAGGTTACAGGAGGAGCTATGAATATTCACAGAGGTACTTGTTTTAGTCTGTTCTCACATTGCTGTAAAGAGCTACCTGTTGGTCAAGCGTGGTGGCTCACACCTACAATCCCAGCACTTTGGGAGGCCGAGGCGGGTGGATCACCTGAGGTTGGGAGTTCAAGACCAAGTTTCTCCGCTAACAATACAGAATCAGCCAGTCGTGGCGAGGCATGCCTGTAATCCCAACTACTCGGGAGGCTAAGGCAGGAGAATCACTTGAACCCAGGAAGCAGAGGTTGCAGTGAGCCAAGATCATGTCATTGCACTTCAGCCTGGGCAACAAGAGTGAAATTCCATCTTAAAAAAGAAAGAGCTACCTGTGACGGTGATTTATAAAGGGAAGAGGTTTAATCTGCTCATGGTTTTGCAGGCTGTGCAGGCTTCTACTTCAGAGAGGCCTCAGAAAATTTAATTATGGTGGAAGGCAAAGGGGAAGCAAGCACTTATTCACATGGCCAGCAGGAGAGAGAGAGAAGATGAGCGAAGGGAAAAATTCTACACACTTTCAAACATCCAGATCTTGTGAGAACTCACTATCATGAGAACAGTGAGGGGGGAACCCACCCCCATGATCCGATCACCTCCCACCAGGTCCCTTCCCCAATGCTGGAAGTTACAATTCAACATGAGATTTGGGTGGGAACACAGAGCCAAATGATATCAGTAGTCCTGATGCATGCATATTGGCCAAACATGCATGTAATATACAACTTGTGTTCGCTTTGGAGTGGAGACTTAACATTTCAATGTATTATAATTAGGCCCTGTATATCAAAAGATCTTTTCAGGATATGAAGGACTCAAGTGCTCAGCATCTGTAAACAGGCCAGAGCCAGTCCCTGGTAGGTGGTCCTTTTTTTTTTTCCTCCAAAGAAACATGGCCTTGCAGTTCAGTGGCACAATCAGGTCATTGCATCCTTGAACTCCTGGATTCAAGGTATCCCACTACAGGTGGGTGCTACCACACCCAGCCAATTTTCTTTTCTTTTCTTTTTGTTTTAATAGAAACGGAGTCTCAACATCTTGCCCAGGCTGGGCTTGAACTCTTGGGCTCAAGTGATCCTCCTTCCTTGGCCTCCCAAAGTGCTGTGATTACAAGCATGAGCCACCACACCAGCCTGGTGGTCTTATCAGGAGAAAGTTACTGAAATCAGTCTCTCATCCAAAGCTCTAGCTATAGCTTGTGGAACGGGGCCAGTTAGTGTCTGTTGATGAGCTACAATTGTTTTAATATTCCTTATCTGGATGCCAGTGCTTGTTTAGCTGCTAGAGAGAAAGAAAAACCTGTGGCAGTTAGAAATCGTTTATTCTTTAAGTGTAGGAGTGAGTGACTTAACCCTTGCCTAGCATGGCCTTAACTCCCATTTATAATTTGGTATCTTATTGCCACAAAGTCTCATCCATCAGTTTTAGGATCTCTATTTTAACATTTATGCTGGCCAGTTACTGTATCTAAAGTGCAAAAGGGAGCGGGTTTCTGGCCCCCTCAGGGCCAGAAACTTGGTTTTTAAGATTTTTCTGGGGTCCCCTTGGCCAAGAGGAGGTCTATTCAGTTGGCAGGGAGCTCAGGATTTAATTTTAATTTACATCCCCTATAGGTTTCAGAGAGGGAATGGCCCTGCCAACATCTTCATTTTGGACTTCTATCCTCCAGAAAACTATTAGAGAATAAATTGTTTTAAACCATCCAAGTTTGTATCCTTAGGAAAATAATACAGAAGTGTTAGGAAATCTGATGTTTATTTTGTTACAGAAGAGATAGTTAATAGATGGGGATAGTACTGAGTGACATTCAAGAATAGTCAGGCCAGGCACAGTGGCTCATGCCTGTAATCCCAGCACTTTAAGAGGCTGAGACAGGCGGATCACAAGGTCAGGAGTATGAGACCAGTCTGGCGATGGTGAAACCCCGTCTCTACTAAAAATACAAAAATTATCCAGGTGTGGTGGCACACACCTGTAGTCCCAGTACTAGGGAGGCTGAGGCAGGAGAATTGCTTGAACTGGGAGGTGGAGGTTGCAGTGAGCCGAGATTGTACCACTGCACACCAGCCTGGGAGACAGAGCAAGACTCCATCTCAAAAAAACAAAAAAAGAATAGCCTGAGAATTGACCACCTTGATTATCTTTTCTCCCTCACTTTAAGTAGTTTAAACCATGAAACATACGCTTATCAGGACTTTCTTAACTGCTTGCCAATTTGTCCTCCTAGTTGCTCCTCTAAATTGTTTAAGTGTGTGTCAGTATTTATCTCCTAAAACGTATAGGCAATAGCCTAAGAATTGAGTGCTCAGAAAAACTTAGCTGATTTTTCTGTGAAATGCAGGAAACCACTCAATCTTTGAAAATTTATTTTATTTATATAGCACTTAAGCCTTGAAAGTATAATTAATGTTGCCAGTAGAGGACCTTTATAATAATGTTTTTAAGACTAATATAATCTTTGTCAATAATCACAGTTAGATGGAAGTCATCTAAGGTAAGCCGAGTTATCTCTGACCCTAAATTCTTGTTTTTCCAACCAAACGAAGAAAACTTTCAAGGATGTGCTCAAGGGCAGCATTATGAGCAGTATGATTAATAGTTAGGAAACTATTGGCTGAGCCTTACAGAGTCTTCCATAGCAAAAATATGTTAAATTTATCTGGGGTTTGGAAGAAATAGTCTGCTATGGAGTGAATTTGACAACTCGAGGGCATGTCCTCTCTTGGAAAATATTTCATCAAGATTTGAAAAGATTTTGCCATCAAAATGGAAAGCCACAGGAGCAGTTGCGTAGATAGAAATTCCCTTCAACTTGAAAGGCATGAGCTTTTAACTAAGGAAAATAATCTGGAGAAATGGCACTATTTATCTCACAGTTCTTTTATATCCCAGCTGGTATGGCCACATTCAACCTAGAGAGCGTGATAAGCTCCCCCTGGACCTTACCATCTAATAAGAGATGGTAGGATACAATGAATCCCACCATGTGCCACACTGAAAGGCAGCAGAGGGCAGCAGGAGAGCCTTGAGCTTCACCTTGGGCTGGAAGTCAGAATCTAGCACTGCTTCCTCCAACTAGCTAAGCACATTTTATATCCTTTTTCTTTTTTTTTACTTTATTTTTTACATTTCATATCTAATGTGCTTTTTTTTTTTTCTTTCTTTCTTTCTTTCTAAAAAAGAAACAGACAAGATTTTGCCATGTTTGCCAGGCTGGTCCTGAACTCCTGAGCTCAAGGCAATCCTTCTGCCTCCGCCTCCCAAAGTGCTGGGATTACAGGTGTGAGCCACTGTGGGTGGCTTTTGTTTTGTTTTGTTTTTTGTTTTTCAGACAGGGTCTCACTCTGTCACCCAGGCTGGAGTGCACTGGCAAGATCTCAGCTCACTGCAGTCTTGACCTCCTGGGCTCAAGCAGTTCTCCCACCTCAGCCTCCGGAGTAGCTGGGACTACAGGCATGCACCACCACACTCATCTATGTTGTAAACTTTTTTTTTTTTAACGGAGTCTCACTCTGTCACCCTAGTGATTAAACTAGTTAACTGTCTTTTTGAGTATCAAAAAACCAATCTGATCATTGGCTTGTACTCTTCATATGAGAATATGTTAAATATAATTATAATTGGGTTCAAGACTATAACTTCTGAGAAATGTTTATTTACATAGCAAATGAACAAATATTGTGCCTGTTACATGTCAACAGAACTTTAAGCTAGAAGTATTATGTTCACGTCCTTTTTGTTTTTTTAATTCATGACCACCAGTAAATCCTTGGACATTCCCACCCACCACCTTTGCTAAAGGGAATAATTGCCACCTCCCTCAGAGGGTTGCAGTGAAAATTAAAAGAGATAATAGATGTGAAAGTGCTTTATAATGTTTCAAGTGGCAAACACACATAAGGGATTATTGTAGTAGGAAATGGTGTCTTCCAAAGAGTAATCATTTAGACAATGTTATAAACTTAATAAATTATTGGTTTCCATATTCAAACCATGACAAGTTCCTGTAGCCACAGTGAGACGGAAGAAACTAATAATTTAGTATTTTTAGTTGATGTGTTTTGTTTTGTTTTTTAGTTTTGGGGTGTTTTGTTTTGTTTTGTTTTTGAGACAGGGTCTTGCTCTGTCACCCAGGCTTGAATGTAGTGGCATGATCTCTGGCTCACTGCAACCTCCGTCTCCCGGGTTCAAGCGATTCTCCTGTCTCCGCGTAGCTGGGATTACAGGCACGCGCCACCACGCCTGGCTAACTTTTTGTATTTTTAGTAGAAACGGGGTTTCGCCATGTTGCCCAGGCTGGTCTCCAACTCCTCACCTCAAGTGATCCGCCTGCCTCGGCCTCCCAAAGTGCTGGGATTATAGACGTGAGCCACTGCGCCAGGCCGCTGATGTGGAAATATTAATTTCACATCCCATAGAGGAATATACAGTGTTTTTGGAGTTTATATTTTAAAGTCATTGTAACGGTGAACTGTCTAGAAATTCAATCATTGTCTGGAGATTTTCTTACGATTCTGAGCATCACGCAGTGCGCTAATGGAAGACTGAGGCTACCCCTGCGCTCCTTGCATTTGTAAGAAACTTCCCGCTATCCTCCCCTCTCCTAGGAAAGCTAATGGAATGCGTGAGATAAAGTGGGTTCAGATTACATCCAGCGTGATAAACTGTGTCCTTATCTTAATCTCGTCCAATTCTCAAAACATTTCCAGCGTGCTGTGAGGAGATACATTCAGTGGTACAGAACGAGTCAGGCGGGCGACGGCGACTTATAGGTTCCCCATCCCTTTTCTGAGATGCCGCGGTCAGCTCTCGAGACTTCAGGGAAAGCAACAGAGCTGGAGATGGGTTAGGGGAGGATGGTGAGGACTACAAAGGTCTCCCCACCTCCCGGGGGCCGCGGAGGCGGGGCTGGATGAAGGTCGACGTGCCTTCTCCGGGCGGGGCGCTGCCAGGCTCTCAGCCTCACTGTGGAAGTGCAGCCTGAGCCTGGGTACGGAGCCTGCTGCGCGGCGGACAGCGGGCGCGATGTATCTCCGCAGGGCGGTCTCCAAGACCCTGGCGCTGCCGCTGAGGGCGCCCCCCAACCCCGCACCGCTCGGGAAGGACGGTGAGTAAGGAGATCTAGCCCGGAGAGGAGGACGGGCGCCTCGGGTGCAGATTTCGCCGGCGCCCGGGTACCGGCCGGCACCCAGTTGGCCAAACCCGACCCAGAACAGCAGAAGCCTGGATTGGAGGTCGAGGAGAACGGAGGAGACTCCCGGGAAGACGTCCCGAAGCTTCTGCAGGCTTTGGAAGTAGGGAACTTTCCGGTGTGCCTCTGAGTCCAGATTAGCTGGGTTCGCATCCTGATCTTGGACAAATGGCTTAACCTGTTTCCTCATCTATAAAATAAGGGCGATAATAGTTTTGCTTTTTAATGAGTTAATGTTTGGTTAAAAGCACTTAGAAACGTGCCTGGCTGACAAAGTTGTAGCATACCACTTTTATTGTTAGAGGCACTATTCGCTCTCCAACCTCCTGAGGAAGCAGAGGAAGGGTGGGAATGAGCCGGCCCTGTAAGCATTGGGAGGCAGAGAAGCAGGGCCCGCTCAGTGGACACTGGGCGAATGTTCGTGGGGTAAATAAATCTAACCCTCGGCAGGGTCTCAGCAGCCTGAACCCCGCGAGCGCCTGGCTCTGAGATCCACAACCCCCAAAAAGGAAGCGGCCTTCGGGGCACTTTCCTTTGAGGTTGCAGGTCGTCCTGCAGCTGGGATGCGCGAGAAAAAGCAGGGTACTCAGAAATTAACTAAAGGGGGAGTTTCAGTGTGAACTGGAAGCTTATTAAATAAAAATGGACGTATAGAAAAGCGCCTCGTATAGTGCCTGGAACATAGTAGGTGCTTAGCAGGTGTGAGCAAGGAAGATTGTTTTTCTTTCCAGCAGCCTGCGGCTCTGGGACCAGGCTTGCGCTCCGGGGCGGTTCAGCCCCAGCCGCCTTTCCCTAGTCCCCATCCGTCACCCCTCTCTCTTCCACTCCCGATTGGGGAACGGTTCTTAGACAACATCGTGAAGCGTTTTTAATGCTGTCTTCGCTTCCCCTCGCTTTCTGAGGCTTCCGAGGTAATTTTAGCCCAGAGTATCCGGCCGGAGAAAAAGACGTGCGCGGAGAATTCCGTGGGCCGATTTTTTTCACGTTGATTGGGCCTCTGTTGGTGGTGGTGGGAGAGAAGGACGAGGTCTAACCAACTCGCTTTATTTTTCTTTTAAAATGCTGGTGGGAGGAAGTTACCCCTCAAGTATCAGAAACAAGACGTCTTCGTTTTCCTAGATCTTTATTGTCTTTATTTTTCTAGACCTTTATACCAAATAATATAGAGCTTTTAAATATATATATATATATCTCCTGATGAAGTAGGGAGAAGCCATTTATTTTAAACTTCGTAATATAACGGGACTGCTCTGTAGGGAATGGGGAGAAAGATTAGTCCTCTGACCGTGGCCTTTCGTTTTATCTGTCTGCGTTCCCCACCGACAACGTGCGCGCCTGCACGCACACACAAACACACACACACGCACTATTTTTTGTAGCTGCAGAAATTCCAAATAATTTTCTTCCCAATTTGCGGCAAAATAGAAGTAGTTTAAAAATTTTAAATACGTATCTAGCAATGCTGCTTGCAAAGGTACTGGTCTTTCTCTAATTTTCAACTAACTACTATTTTTGCAGCACTTAAAATGTAAGAACTATTATTGACTGGAAACAAATTTGTCTTCTGTCGTGGACATTAATTAATCTTTTGTTGATACTTTCTACTTTGATGAAAAATAAATTTTTTTCAGTTTCATTGAAGGAAAAATTTTTAACTGTGTCTCATCACATTTTGTTCTCTCCTTTTTGCTTTTAAAAGGGTAATTTTTTTTTTTTTTTTTTTTTTTTTTTTTTTTTTTGAGACGGAGTTTCACTCTTTTTGCCCAGGCTGGAGTGCAATGGCCTGATCTCGGCTCACCACAACCTCCGCCTCCCAAGTCCAAGTGGTTCTCCTGCCTCAGCCTCCCAAGTACCTGGGATTACAGGCATGCGCCACCACGCCCAGTTAATTTTGTATTTTTAGTAGAGACGGGGTTTCTCCATGTTGGTCAGGCTGGTCTTGAACTCCCGACCTCAGGTGATCCTCCTGCCTCGGCCTCCCAAAATTCTGGGATTACAGGTGTGAGCCACTGAGCCCAGCCTTAAAAGGGTAATTTTTAATGAATAAATAAGTTTATAATAGATAATTGGGGGAAAAACAGGTAAAATAGGAAATGGAATTCACCTGTAATCCTACCACTCAGTGAACACAACTAGTTACATTTTAGTATATTTAGTTTTCCAAACCGTTTTTTTGCCTCATTCCTTCCTTATGCACATTATTTCCACAAATCTGGGATAGTCCCATACAGAGTATTTTGCTATGACTTTTCACCTAATACATTGTAAATATTTTCTCACATAAGTAAATATTGTTCTGCAAGTTATGTCTATTTGTTTCACATTGTATGAATGTGCTTAAATTTGTCTAATTAATCCTTATTGAAAATTTCTCATTTCATTGTCTTTTTAAGTAACTTGTCCATCATTATATTTGTATTTAAGTCTATTTAAATCTCTGATAATTTTAGTTCTATTTAAAAAATATTTCTGATATTTTTGTCTGTTTGAGAAATATGAAGGCTGTATATTCCCTGTTTAATCACAGATGTACTTTTAAGCCATCAGAAGTCCCACCACAAGTCAAAGCCATAACCTCTTCTCATAGCCTTTGGGGCACATTAGAAGGAAAAAAAATTTTTTCCAAGAAATGGCCATTTATATCCAAACTAAGAACATAAACAGGAAATCATTGTGATTTTGCTACTATGAAGGTTTGTAAGCAGTGCAAATGTCTTAAGATTTGCCCTGTGCAAATCATAGTCTTCCACTAGTCCCTGCACCCCTATACTTTATGTTAGGCCACATCAAATTGCAGGTTGGACATGCTTAATCTGAAAATCTAAAACCCAAAATGCTCCAAAATTAGAAACTTTCTGAGCACTGACATGATGCCACAAGTAGAAAATTTTACATATAAGTACTTAACACAAACTTTGTTTCATGCACAAAATTATTCAAAATATTGTATAAAATTACCTTCAGGCTACGTGTGTAAGGTATATATGAAACATAAATGAATTTTGTGTTTAGACTTAAGTCCCATCCCCAAGATATCTCATTATGTGTATGCATATATCTCAAAATAAAAGATATCCAAAACCCAAAACAATTCTGATCCCAAGCATTTTATTTTATTTTAATTATTTTTTTGGGACAGAATCTTACTCTGTTGCCCAGGCTGGAGTGCAGTGGTACAATCACAGCTCACTGCAGGACTCAAGTGATCTTCCTGCCTCAGCCTCCCGAAGGGGCTGGGACTACAGACGCATACCACCACTCTCAGCTAATATTATAAAATTTTTTTGTAGAGATGGGGTTCACCACATTGCCCAGACTGGTCTTGAAATCCTGGGCTCAAGTGATCCTCCCACCCCTGCCTCCCAAAATGTTGGGATTACAGGCATGAGCCACTCCACCCACCACTAGCATTTTAGATAAAGGATATTCATCCTGTACTTTGTACCTTCTGGGTCACGAAATGCTCATACACGTTACACCTTCTGCCTCCAGTGCCATTCTTCTTTCCCTTATTTATCTTCAAAACTATCCCCTTATTTTCCTTCAAAACTCAGGTCTCTTCTATTATGACAGTTACCTTGGCCAACTAACTGAATTTTTTCTCTGCATGTAGCTTGACTTAGCACTTACTACATTTGCCATACAACATCACAATTATTTGTCTGTATGTTCATATCCTCCTTCTAGACTATGAATGACTTGAGACAAGGGACCTTGTCTGTCTTATTCACGGTTGTATTCTTAATGCTTCTAACAGTTCCAAATACATAGTAGATGCTCAGTTGTGTTAGTTGAAAGAATACATAAATGTCTTTATGTCTTTATCTTTAAAATAAAAAATTTGAGTTGTATATACTTTAAGCTCCTTCCAACTTTGAGTTTATTGTAAAAATTTCAATTCCAGGGCATTATAGGATATGCAAATGTTAGTACTACAAAATAAATATGTTTAAATATAATAATATAGTACTTTTATCTGTTTCTGTTAGTTTATACAGAATTATACTTCTATTTCAGATACAACCTTGTTGCAACATTTGGCTTAAAACCCTTTATATGCCCATCTTTGCTTTATAAGAGAAAAATTGAGATTTCTTTCTATATCTACATTTGTATTACAGATTTATAGAAATATGATGATTTCAACATAAATGCTTGATTTAACATATAAATACAAATTGTATTACATTTTAGGTATAAACATACTGAATTCATTATAAAATTATCATTTTCATTGAATCCTGTAGTGGAGTACATATAGTACATGGCTTTCTTTTGCTAATGTACACTTCATTTGGCTGTTAAAATTGTTTAGAGCTTTTGTCATTTCTCCTTACCCACACCTGCACCCCTTCCAAGAAGGCATGATGCTCAGCATCAAGATGACAGGTTTCATGAGTGTTTATCAAATTAGATTGGGAGAATGTCAAGTGGAATTATTACCCAGCCTTGTAATACCGTATTCCCTTAAGCTAAAATCACTTGATGTTAATGATTCTAGGTTCACTGAGGAGAAAAATTTTAAAAGATGTAATTATTTAAAATAGTTTTGCTCAAGTAGTAAAACTAACTGTGTTTAAACGTTGTTTTCCTAGCATCTCTGCGCCGGATGTCATCTAACAGATTCCCTGGATCATCTGGATCAAATATGATTTATTATCTGGTTGTAGGCGTCACAGTCAGTGCTGGTGGATATTATGTAAGTGATTATATAACCACAGTGCTCAAGAATTCATGTATTTTACAACTCATGGTAAAGCTCAAAGCAATGTCGAGATCAGGACATGGGATTAATTAAATATACAACATAGCAAGAGATTTAAGTGTCATTAAGCATACACATCTGAAAAATACCTTGCAATCATTAGAAATACAGGGTTTTCCTAAGAATGTATTAACTAGACTATTATGAAGGTTCTTCATTTTTGTTTATTTTTAAATTTTATTTCATTTGAACCTCAGCTTTCTAAATTATGAAGATTTTTGTATGTGTAAAGTCAGCATTTCTTAATACCATTAATATGGATGATTTTCAGTAAAAATAATGTTATTATAAATGCTAATAATGATAGCTGATACTTGAGTGTTTATCATATGCCAGACTCCTGGATCATTTAATGATTAGAACAATTCTATAAGGTAGGCACTATTATTAACATTTTAAAATAACTATTTTGAAAGATTAACTTAAAAATTAATATAGGAGCTGGGCGCAGTGGCTCACACCTGTAATCCCAGCACTTTGGGAGGCTGAGGCAGGTGGATTACCTGAGATCAGAAGTTTGAGGCCAGCCTGGCCAACATGGTGAAACCCTATCTCTACTAAAAATACAAAAATTAGCCAGTGTGGTGGTGCATCCTGTAATCCCAGCTACTCAGGAGGCTGAGACAGGAGAATCTCTTGAATTTAGGAGACTGAGTTTGCAGTAAGCCGAGATCACACCATGGCATTCCAGCCTGGATGACAGAGTGAGACTCTGTTTCCAAAAAAAAAAAAAAAAAAATTAATATAACTATTTAAAAAATTAATAGTCTTTTTTAGAGCAGTTTTAGGTTTACAAAATAATGAGCAGAAAGTACAGAAACGTCCATATACCCCCTCACACCCCCTCCTCCTTTCCCATATTAAAATCTTGCATTGATGTGGAATATTTGTTAAAACTGACAAGCCAATATTGATATATTATTGTTAACTAAAGTCCAGGGTTTACATGAGGATCCACTCTTTGCGTTGTATATTCTGTTTTTACAAATATATTACAATATCATACAGAATAAATTATAGTATCATACAGAGTAGTTTCATCACCCTAAAAATCCCTCTACTCCACCTACTCATTTCTCCCCCTCTCCTCCCAATCTTTTTACTGTCTCCATAATTTTGTTAGTTTTAAATTTTCACACAGTTTTATTATTTGAAAAATTCATATTTGTTCATAAGTTTTTAAAAAATGTAACATAGATATATATAAAATAAAAAGTATATTTTCCTTCCCAGTCCCCATGTTAATTCCCTCCAGGTAACCACTGTAAGACAAAGGTTTTAATAGTGAGATTTTGGGACTAAAATAACAGACATTTTTTAGGTAAGTAAGATAAGCCTGTTGAGTCATTCACCACTTTGTCATAAACTTTCTAAATCAAAATATAATCTTTATTAAGAATAAAAGTAGGCCAGGCATGGTGGCTCACACCTGTAATCTCAGCACTTTGGGAGGTCAAGGTTGGTGGATCACCTGAGGTCAGGAGTTCAAGACCAGCCTGGCCAACATGGTGAAACCTCATCTCTACTAAAACACAAAAATTAGCCAGGCGTGGTGGCAGGTGCCTGTAATCCCAGCTACTCCGGAGGCTGAGGCAGGAGATCACTTGAACCCAGGAGGTAGAGTTTGCAGTGAGCTGAGATCGTGCCACTGCACTCCAGCCTGGGCGAGACAGCCAGACTCTGTCTCAAAAAAAAAAAAAAAGAATAAAAGTAGTGCAGTCGCTCATGCCTGTAATCTCAGCACTTTGGGAGGCTTGAGTCCAGGAGTTTGAGTCTAGCCTGGGCAACATAGTGAGACCTCATTTCTACAAAAAAATTTAAAACTTAGCCCAGCGTGGTGGTGTGCACCTGTGGTCCTAGGTACTTAGGAGGCTGTGATGGGAGGATCGCTTAGGAAGTTAAGGGAAGTTAAGGTTGCAGTGAGCCGAGATTGCACTACTGCACTCAAGCCTGGGCAACAGAACAAGACCCTGTCTTAAAAAAGAAAAAAAGAAAAAGAATAAAAGTAGAGCCTGGAGTGGTGGCTCATGCCTGTAATTCCAGCACTTTGGAGGCCAAGGCAGGAGAATTGCTTGAGGTCAGGAGTTTCAGACCAGCCCGGCCAACATAGCGAGACCTCATCTCTACAAAAAATGTTAAGAAAGAATAAAAGTAGAATAAGCAGAAATTCTTTGTAAACTATGAGTACACAGTCACTATATTTTGGTTTGGTCCTACAACAATATGAATAAAGGCAGGCCAGGCGCAGTGGCTCACACCTGTAAACCTAGAACTTTGGGAGGCCAAGGCAGGATCACGAGGTCAGGAGTTCAAGACCAGCCTGGCCAAGAAATGGTGAAACCCCATTTTTACTAAAAATACAAAAATTAGCCGGGCTTGGTGGCGGGCATCTGTAATCCCAGCTACTCTGGAGGCTGAGGCAGAGGTTTGCTTCAAACTGGGAGATGGAGGTTGCAGTGAGCCAAGACTGCACCACTGCACTCCAGCCTGGGTGACAGAGTGAGACTCTGTCTCAAAAAAAAAAAAAAAAAGAAATATGAATAAAGGGATGTTTAGTCATAACTAGAAGCAGTTTCATAGACTATGTAAGACGGCCAAACCAAACCAAAATACATATTCTAATCCTCAGAAACTTATTTTTGTTTTATTTTATTTATTTATTTATTTATTTATTTATTTATTTATTTATTTTTGAGACGGAGTCTCCCTCTCGCCCAGGCTGGAGTGCAGTGGTGCGTTCTCAGCTCACTGCAAGCTCCACCTCCCGGGTTCACGCCATTCTCCGGCCTCAGCCTCCCGAGTAGCTGAGACTACAGGCGCCCGCCACCACGCCTGGCTGATTTTTTGTACTTTTAGTAGAGACGGGGTTTCACCGTGTTAGCCAGGATGGTCTTGATCTCCTGACCTCGTGATCCGCCCACCTTGGTCTCCCAAAGTGCTGGGATTACAGGCTTGAGCCATCGTGCCCAACCCAGATTTTTTTTTCTTTTTTCTTTTCTTTTCTTTTTCTTTTTCTTTTTCTTTTTCTTTTTCTTTTTTTTTTTTCTTTTGAAACGGAGTTTCACTCTTGTTGCCCAGACTGGAGTGCAATGGCACGATCTTGGCTCATCGCAACCTCTGCCTCTAGGGTTCAAGTGATTCTCCTGCCTCAGCCTCCCAAACAGCCGGGATTACAGGCATGCGCCACCACACCTGGCTAATTTTGTATTTCTAGTAGAGACGGGATTTCTCCATGTTGGTCAGGCTGGTCTCAAACTCCGGACCTCAGGTGATCTGCCAGCAACCTCCCAAAGTGCTGGGATTATAGGTGTGGGCCAGTGTGCCTAGCCCCGACATTACAGACTTTCTATTTTCACAGCATATTTTTTATTTATTATTATTATACTTTAAGTTCTAGGGTACATGTGCACAATGTGCAGGTTTGTTACATATGTATACATGTGCCATGTTGGTGTGCTGCACCCATTAACTCGTCATTTACATTAGGTATATCTCCTAAAGCTATCCCTCCCCCCTCCCCCTACCCCACGACAGGCCCCAGTGTGTGATGTTCCACATCCTGTGTCCAAGTGTTCTCATTGTTCAATTCCCACCTATGAGTGAGAACATGTACAGCATAATTTTTATACTGTAAAATTGTTTGTAATTAAGTAGTACAATTTTTAAATAAGGTATTTGGTTTCTGATTATTAAAAATTTAGAAGACACTATATATAAATAAATTTTAGAAATCTATCATCTTACCGTTAAAAGTTAAACCACTACCAACATTTTTTAAAAAGCTAAATTAATATAGACAATAGTAACTGAATAATGAGATTTTCATTTTTTTAATATCATTTTCCAATATGAACACAGGCCAAAGAAGACTAC
This sequence comes from Macaca mulatta, assembly GCF_049350105.2. Lineage (NCBI taxonomy): Eukaryota > Metazoa > Chordata > Mammalia > Primates > Cercopithecidae > Macaca > Macaca mulatta. Next base: position 148,149,137 of record NC_133410.1, on the reverse strand, counting down.
TTAAATATAAAATGAAAGGAAGCCTGCACATTTCGTCTATGGTTAAAATAGCTTCCGAATACTCTCTCTTTCTTTCCTTTTTTCCTTCTTTCTCTCTTTTCTCTCCTTTCTCTCCTTTCTCTCTTTCTTTCTTTCTTAGATGGAGTCTTACTCTGTTGCCCAGGCTGGAGTGCAATGGCGCTATCTCGGCTCACTGCAACCTCCACCTCCTGGGTTCAAGCGATTCTCTCACCTCGGCCTTCTGAATAGCTAGGGCTACAGGTGCGTGCCACCGTACCTGGGTGTTTTTGTATTTTTAGTAGAGATGGGGTTTCACCATCTTGGTCAGACTGGTCTCAAACTCCTGACCTCAGGTGATCCACCTGCCTTGGCCTCCCAAAGTGCTGGGATTACAGGCATGAGCCACCGCGCCTGGCCTGATTCCAGTTTTTGACTATTACAAATAAAGGTACCATGAACATTTGTGTACAGGTTTTCATATGAACCTAGATTTCCATTTCTCAAGGATAAATGTTAGAGAATATTTGTATATGCCTGTCAGGATATTCTGGTTGTAGCATAATTTCCTTTTTTTCCTTTTTAGTTATCTTTGGCTAAGATAGTGCATTTATTTCCTTCCCTTTTAAAAAAATTTTTATTTTAGGTTATGGGGTACATATGCAGGTTTGTTAATAGGTAAATTGTGTGCCATGGGGGTTTGATGTACAGATTGTTTTATCACCCAGGTAGTAAGTATGATACTCAATAGGTAGTTTTTCTCTCCTCCCCCCCGTCTCACCTTTCTTCCTTTTTAAAGCATTCAATTTAATAACAAAGGTTTCCAAAAGGGAAGTAAAAGAGTAAGTGGTGTGCACTGGTTTCTCTTCTTTGCTACATTGGGATTATGGTTTAAACGTCTAATGGTGATTACAAGGAGACTTGAGTGTACCTTGTAATGTGTAATGTGGCATGACAAATCTTAAAGTTCAAGATATAAACCTAAGCATACATTTACTTTCAGGCTTACAAGACAGTCACATCAGACCAAGCCAAACACACAGAACATATAACAGATTTGAAAGAAAAAACAAAAGCAGAGATACATCCATTTCAAGGTAAATGAATTTCTTAATTTTTTATTTTTAATTATTTTTTGAGGCACTGATTTCCATCCGTTTAGTCTAGCAATGAACACTATTTGCTTTTGGCTTCTTTCCTAGCTTAATCCAGAATGACTCTGGGTATAAGTTCATTTAGAAAGAAAAAGCTCAACTGAAACCTGAAGAACACTGTTACACCTTTTGGATGCATGCATTTGACAAATGAACGTTTTACAGTTATATTGCTGACCAGTGACTTTTGACTTCTTGTGATAATATTACTTTCCGCTGCTCAGGCATCCACCCATGCAGGCATGAGCTTTCATTTTCCTCATTATTTAAAATAATAATATAACTAATTATCTTTCAGTTTGGGCTAAGATCACCTGTGTGCCTTTGTGCAAACAAGGTCCATTTGACACAACAGGATCAGTCGTGTATATTGAGTCCTTCATTTGATAAAATGGTGACCATGGGAACAGAAACTTTATATTTTCACTCTTTCGTTCCTTGCTTCCTACACTTCTTTCTCCCTCCCTCCCTCCCTGCCTTCCTTCCCTCCTTCCCTCCCTCCTTTCCTTCCTTTCCTCCCTCCCTCCCTCCTTTCCCTCCTTTCCTGCCTTCCCTTCCCCCTTCCCTTCCCACTTCCCTCCATGGGTTCTCCCTCTGTCAACCAGGCTAGAGTGCAGTGGTGCAATCATAGCCTACTGCAGCCTTGAACTCCTGAGCTCCAGCAATCCTCCTATCACAGCCTCTCAAGCAACTAGAACTACAAGCATGCACCGCTATGCCCAGCAAGTTTATTTTTTATGTTTTGCAGAGACAGGGTGTCACTATGTTGCCCAGGCTGGTCGTCTTGATCTCCTGGACTCCTATGATCCCCTCCTGCCTCAGCCTCCCAAAGTGCTGGGATTACAGGCATGAGCCACTATGCCTAGCACCTTCTTGCTTTAAAGCATACTTTTTTGCAAGCTATTATTATCAATTACTATGATCACTATTTAGGGATAGAGATATTAGGGGCTTATGAACCAGTTTTCACCTGTCATGACAATAAGAAGAAACAGAATATCATCAATACATATTATTGAATATAATCACGTGGTTATTTACAATACTAATAAAATAAGCATTTGCATAGAACTTTTTATTTTAATCCCCTTTTCATATACAGTATTGTAATTAATCTTTACAATAGCCCTGTGCAGTAGATATTATGAATACCCTATTTTACAGATGACAAAAATGAGGTTGAGAGAGGATTAGTGATTTCTGAGTCACCAGCTAGGAACTTGGCTACTCTTCCATGCTATCTCATATGAAAGGTGAATAGGGTAGCTGCTTATTTTTGTATTCTTCATCTTTGCCTAAGTAACATATTCAAGTGTATTTTTTTAAGTTCAAAGAGTTTACAGAAAAGCAGAACCCCCATTTTCCCTCCAAGAGGCAACCAATAAAACCAGTTTATTTGAATCCTCCTGGAGAGTTTTTGCAAATACAATTACGTAGGCATACAACTTACCCGCCTCCTGCTCCCCTCCCATTTTGCCCTAACAATACTAGCAGACTGTATACGTTGTTCTTTTTTTGCTGTTTCACTTGAGAGTCTACCTTGAAGACGGTTACACATCGGTGCATGTAGCTCTGTCTTACGTGTTTAAATGACCACAGTGTTTCATTGCCTTCCCGCGATCTTTAAATTAATACCTTGCTTAATGACTCATTCTTAAAGGTGAAAAGGAGAATGTTGCGGAAACTGAGAAAGCAAGTTCAGAAGCCCCAGAAGTACTTGCAGTGGAAGCCGAGGTGGTAGATGCTGAAGAAAGTCCCGGTGCTACAGTTGTGGTCATAAAAGAGGCATCTGCCTGTCCAGGTCACGTGGAGGCTGCTCCGGAGACCACAGCAGTCAGTGCTGAAACTGGGCCAGAGGTGACAGATGCAGCAGCAAGGGAAACCGCAGAAGTAAACCCTGAAACAACCCCAGAGGTTACAAATGCTGCCCTGGATGAAGCTGTCACCATCGATAATGATAAAGATACAACAGAGAACGAAAGCTCTGATGAATATGCTGAACTAGAAGAAGAAAATTCTCCAGCTGAGTCAGAGTCCTCTGCTGGAGATGATTTACAGGAGGAAGCCAGTGTTGGCTCTGAGGCTGCTTCCGCTCAAGGCTAATCTCCAGCTGGTAGACATTTCAGCAACAAATGCCATAGAGTGTCTGATAAGTGCTTTTGTGTTTTTAGTACACTTAGTTTACAAAAAAAAAAAAAAGACATTTTCTAGAAAATGTTAATGTGTCTTGAAGATTTTTGGCATCCACTGATAGATTTTAGGACTGAGAGACTTGAGATTGTACATTTCTTATTACTCTTCTACTGTCTGAGATCAGAATATGACATTGCAGTAAAGAGCTTAAATAGTTTCATCTTTGGCTTTTTTTTTCCTAGACATTTTTCTTTTATCACTCTATCTCTGAATTGACATTTTATATGAGAGAAATTGAGCTATCCATACAACCTGTATTTACTTTAATTTTGCTATGCTTTTAGCTTACTTTATTGTATGGTATGTAGGTCTAAAATATAGTTTGAGTCAAATAAAATTAGAAAAGCTTTGGTGCTTCTACTTTTTTCACTAATATTTGCATGTACAAATAATACATATTAACATACACATACATAACATCATATGAGAAATGCAAGCTTTCGTAATATTATTGAAGAAACAGCATATAGTCTATGGAGAACCCTGCATATAACAATATGTATGCCCTCTCCCATCTATAGTACTTACAAAGGGGACTATGTAGATATTTTCTGTTTCAGTTCAGTTCAAACAATATTTATTGAGGATTAACACTTTGTGCCAGAAATCATTCATTCATTCACGTGATCAACAAATATTAGCTGAGCACTTACAACATAATAGGCATTGTTTTAAGTGTTCCCAGTTTATATTCTAGAGTGGAACCAGGTAACAAGACAAATGAGAAAATTATATAGTATATTAGATACTGATAAGTGCTAAGGATAAAAGTAATGAAAATAAAAGGATTGTGTTAGTTCGAGGTGGAAGTTGTAATTTTAGGTAGGATGGCTAAAAGAGGCCTTACTAGGAAGGTATCTTTTGCGTAGAAACCTGCAAGATATATAAGGGACCATCCAATGGTAGGAGTTAGGGGGATCTGCCAGGTAAGGGAACAGAAAAGGGCAAAGGATCTAAAACAGGATCATGCTGGGAATTTGAGAAATTGTGAGGTGGCCAGTGTGGCTAAAGTGGAGTGAAAAAGAGGGAGAGTAGCCAGAGATGGTCTCAGAGAGAAAGGGAGTGGGGAGGCGAGGTGGGCTAGATCATGCAGGGTCATGTAAGGTTTTGGCTATGGAGTAAGTTGGGAAATTGTAGTGGACACTGCCGACGCTCTGCCTAGATCCCCTTAATTGGGCTCCTTAACTGGGTACATTTATCCCCAGCTGCTATGGGTGTTATACCCCACGCACCACCATCACCATAAGCAGTTCACAACCAATGACTGACTGCCGTAGTATTACAAAAGGTGACACCGACTCTGCAGTACAATTGAATAGTTCATGCTCCAGCCCACCCCAAGGAGCAGATTGAAGTTGATCTCCGGCGAGATGACTTCCCTGCTTAGCTCTTCCCCCTGCCCTTTTCTGCTTTCGTCCCTCCATTCTCTGGGGAATACTCCTCTCATAAAAGACCGGCCAAAGAATTCCTGTTTCTAGGGAACGTCACTTTAGATCATTGGTACTGGAAGTGATCCTAGGAAGCAGGCTCTAAGAATAGGATTCTGGAGTTGTATCACTCTTCAGCTAGAGGGCAATGAGACCTTGCACACACATACAAATGCATTTTCCTCCATTTTCTACTAAAAATAACAGAAACATACTCAAGAGGGATTAAATGACAGAGATTGTTATTACATAACTAGATTGTTATTATATAACTAGATATCCAGGGTTGGCTTATTTCATGGCTCATTCATCAAGACCCTGGTTGTATCTGTTGTCCTGCTCTATCAAGAATGTTTTGGGCAAGGCACAGTGGCTCACACCTGTATTCCCAGCACTTTGAGAGGCCAAGGCGGGAGGATCACTTGAACCCAGGACTTTGAGACCAGCCTGAGCAGCCTTGTCTCTACAAAAAACCCAAAAAATTAGCCAAGTGTGGTGGTGAATGCCTGTGGTCCCAGCTACATAGGAAGCTGAGGCAGGAGGATCACTTGATCCCAGGAAGTCAAGGTTGCAGTGAGTCATGTTCATGCCACTGTACTCCAGCCTAGGCGACAGAGCAAGATTCTGTGTCAATAAAAAAAGAATGTTTTGGCTTCATCCTTCTGGTAATCATAGGATGAATCGCCACAATTCTAGGTATTTTACAGAGTCTACCAGGAGTGTTTCAAAAAAAAAAAAAAAAAAAAAAAAAACAGGCCAGGCAAGGTGGCTCATACCTGTAATCCCAGCACTTTGGGAGGCCAAGGTGGGCAGATCACCTGAGGTCAGGAGATCAAGACCATCTGACCAACATGGTGAAACCCCGTCTCTAGTAAAATACAAAAAATTAACTGCGTGTGGTTATGCGCACCTGTAGTCCCGGCTACTCGGGAAGGGACGGAGGCAGGGGAATCGCTTGAACCTGGGAAGCAGAGATTGCAGTGAGCCAAGATTGCACCACTGCACTCCAGCCTGGCGACAGAGTGAGACTCGTCTCAAAAAAGCAAAAACAAAAAAAAAGAGTTTCCTCATCTTAAAAAAACTTCATACTTTTTTTATTCTAATGTTTTATTGTATAAAATTTCAAACACAAGTAAAGAGAATAGTATAATGAATCCTTATGTGCACTCCACCCGGATTTACCAATTATCAACTCATGGCAAATCTTGTATTCATATTCCTATCCATTGCCTTTGACCACCACAACGGAGGGCCCACCTACAGCTAACACTAATTTGAGACATGTGAATAAGGTTATAAAGTCAAATCTATGATACTGGATATATGTCTGTAAAATAATAATAATTGTTTATTATTGTTAATTATCTAGTCAATGATCAATGATCAAATTTTCCTCAACTACTTCATAAAGGATTTCTCTCTCCCTTCAGTTTGTTTCTTAAGTCAGAATCCAATTAAAGTCCACAAATGGGTGGCCGGGTGCGGCGGCTCACATTTGTAATCTCAACACTTTGGGAAGCTGAAGCAGGCAGATCACCTGAGGTCAGGAGTTCAAAACCAGCCTGGCCAACATGGAGAAACCCCATCTCTACAAAAATACAAAAATTAGCCAGATATGATGGCGGGTGCCTGTAATCCCAGGTGCTTGGGAGGCTGAGGCGGGAGAATTGCTTGAACCTGGGAGGCGGAGGTTGCAGTGAGCCAAAATCACGCCATGGCACTCCAGCCTGGGCGACAGAGCGAGACTCCATCTCAAAAAAGAAAAAAAAGTCCACAAATGGTAAATACATCTTTAAGTCTCTTTTTCTATAGATTGCTCCTCCATCTCTCTTCTACTTTTCTTTGCAATTTATGGTTTCAATAAAGTGACTCATTTGATCTGTAGAATTTTTCACTCTGGATTTTGCTTATTGCAACCATATGTGTTTGTCTTGTTTTAACATGTTCCTCTCCCCCATATTGCTTATAAATTGGTATTTAGATTTAGAGGTTCGATCATTCCTATTTATTTATTTATTTTAGGGACAAGGTCTCCCTCTGTTGCCCAGGCCAGAGTGCAGTGGTGCTATCATAGCTCACTGCAGCCTCCTACTCCTGGGCTCAAGCAATCCTCCAACCTCAGCCTCCCAAGTGGTTGGGACTACAAGCACATGCTAATTTTTATATTTTTTTTATAGAGACAAGGTCTCTCTATGTTGCCCAGGCTGGTCTTGAACTCCTGGTCTCAAGTGATCCTCCCACCTCAGCCTCTCAAAGTACTGAGATTACAGAGGTGAGCCACTGTGCCTGGCTTTGGCAGGAATTATCTGTGGGTCATGTTCATACATCCATAAGGAGGTGCATATTTGGTGCTTTTCTCTTCGTGATGTTAGAAGCCATTGATTCATTATTTTATTAGGAGTTGTTAAATAGTGATACCCTTTCTCTATATTCTTTCCATCTGTTCCTTCCACTTCCCAGTGTAGAATCATTTTGGCTTATCGTTCTTCTCATTTTTTTATATAAGCTATATATATATGTATCTATATACCATATAGCATATATATAACATATAAAATATGTTATATATAGCTTATACAAAGAAAAAATGGAAAGGATAAGCCAAAATCCTTCTTTCTTAGCTATATATATATACACAGAGAGCTTAAGAAATTATATATATAAATATACATATATATGTATAATTATATATATAATTATATAGAGAGAGCTTAAGAAATTATATATGTAAGAATTTAGTCACAAATTATTCCCATCCTTTATATATATAATATACATAACCTATATATATTACATATATTATTTTTTCTTAGATAAGAGGTAGTTTACTATACACATACATTTTTCTACCTTGCTTTTTGCATTCAACTATATGCCTGGAGATTACTCTAAATTGTAGATAGTAATATTTCTCATTGCTTTTCGTGGTTACATAGAACTACGTTGTATGGGCACCATGGATTGTTTATTCAACCAATCTCCTTCTGATGGACATTTGGCTTATTTCTAGAATTTGCTATTAGAAATAGTGCTGCAATGTATAACTTCATGCCTACGTATTTTTGCCACTGTATCATTGGGATAGATTTCTGAAAGAGGGATTACTAAGTCAAATACATACGTAATTTTGCTGCTATTACAAAAGTCCTTTCATAGGAGGGCTACCATTTTACATCCCCAAAACAACAATGTATGTGAGCGCCTGTTTCCTGTTTTACATGCAGAAACAGCAATGTATGTGAGTGCCCTAACATTTGGGTTTTTGCTCACGTGACAGATGAAAAATATCTCAGTGCAGTTTAAATTTGCATTTCCCTTATTAAGAGTGAGGTCGGGCTGGGCCCAGTGGCTCACGCCTGTAATCCCAGAACTCTGGGAGGCTGAGGCTGCAGATCACTTGAGCACAGAAGTTGGAGACCAGCCTGGGCAACATGGGTGAAACCCTGTCTCTACAAAAATTACAAAACATTAGCAGGGTATGATGGTGTGCGCCTGTAGTCCCAGCTACTCAGGAGGCTGAGGTGGGAGGATTGCTTAAGCCTGGGAGGTCAAGGCTTCAGTGAGTCATGATTACACCACTGCAGTCCAGCCTTAGTGACAGAGTGAGTCCTTGTCTCAAAAAAAAAAAAAAAAAAAAAAAGAGTGAGTTTGGACATTAAACATTTTTTTTTTTTTTGAGACGGAGTCTTGCTCTGTCACCCAGGCTAGAGTGCAGTGGTGTGATCTTGGCTCACTGCAACCCCAGGTTCAAGTGATTCTCCTGCCTCAGCCTCCCAAGCGGCTGGGACTACAGGTGTGTGCCACCACACTCAGCTAATTTTTTGTATTTTTAGTAGAGACAGGGTTTCACCATGTTACCCAGAATGGTCTTGATCTCCTGACCTTGTGATGCGCCTGCCTCGGCCCCCCAAAGTGCTGGGATTACAAGTGTGAGCCACCGCACCCCGCCAAAAAAATTTTTTTAATATCCTTTTTTTGTAGCTACAGGGTGTGACTATGTTCCCTAGACTGGTCTCAAACTCCTGGCCTCAAGAGATTCTCTCGCCTCAGCCCCGCAAAGTGCTGGGATTACAGGCATGAACTACCACACCTGGACTTTTTTTTATGGTTAAGGACCATAAAAACAATTTTTTTTTTAATGGTTAAGGACTCTATGCATTTCTTTATCTGCAATCTGTCTGTTTATATCTCTAGTGCATTTTCCTGTAGTGTGTCAGTCCTTCCTTCTGTTTTTTAGAAGCTCTTTATATGCTAGGGACATTAAACTTTAGTCTGTGCTATAAATTACAAATATTCTTCCAAGTTTGTGATTTAACTTTTTATTTTACTTATGGTATTTTTGTAGTATAAGATTTTTTTATTTCAGTGTAATCAAATTCAATATTTTTATGTATTGTTTCTGAATTTTGAGCCAATGTTAACACAGTAGATTGAAAAAATATAGTCACAAATTCTTCCCACCTTTTTGTATACACTCCTGTTAAGTGTGACTTTAGGCCAGGCATGGTGGCTCACACCTGTAGTTACTGCGCTTTGGGAGGCCAAGGCAGGAGAATCACTTGAGTCCAGGAACTTGAGACCAGGCTGGGCAATATAGTAAGACCCTGTCTCTACTTAAATTTTTTTTTTTTTTTTACTTAAAAAAATTTTTTAAATAAAAAAGAAATGTGGTTTTACATATTTTCCCATCAAAAGATAGAGAATGTTTCTTCATTCCCTTGAATTTGGGCGGGACTTGTACTTTGTTTTGACCAACAGAATGCTATGGAAGTGACTTTCTGAGCTCTCACCCTCTTGAAATCCTGAGACTACCATGCAAAGAAGCCTGAGCTACCCTCCATGAGAATGAGAGATCACAGGGAGAGAGGTGCTCCATCTACAGCTAACAGTAACCTCAGATGTGTGAAGGAGGCCATCCCAGATCATCCAGCTCCAGCCACGATGCCGCATGACTTCAGTTGTATGAACGACCCCAGGAGAGACCAGAAAAGAACAACCCAGCTGAACACAGACCAAATTGATGACCCGCTAAATTGTGAGCAAATAAGATGGTTGTGTTCTAAGTCATGAAGTTGGGGTAGTTTGTTAAGTAGCAATATGTAGTTAAAATACTTAGGAAATAGGCCAGACTCAGTGGCTCACACCTGTAATCCCAGCACTTTAGGAGGCCGAGGCAGATGGATCACCTGATGTCAAGAGTTCGAGACCAGCCTGGCCAACACGGCAAAACCCTGTCTCTACTAAAAATACAAAAATTAGCTGGGCGTGGTGGTGGGCACCTGTAATCCCAGCTACTCAGGAGGCTAAAGTAGGAGAATCACTTGAACCAAAGAGGTGGAGGTTGCAGTGAGCCCAGATCACACCATTGAATTCCAGCCTGGGTGACAAAGAGCGAAATTCTGTCTCAAAAAAAAAAAAAAAAAAAAAAAGGAAAGAAAAGAAAAAGAAACAGAAATACTTGAATTTGACACACTTTTTTTTTTTTTTTTTTTTAGATTTAGTATCATTGCTTTTCACATTCCTCAATGGGAATGAAGAAAGAACTAGCTGTGCTTAGCAGAAACAGATTCTGTCGGGCTTAGCCTTGTGGCCAATTGTTACCTTTTCTAAATTCTTTTCAGACTTGCTAAATGCGGAAATGTGACTGCATACAGAAGAATTTATTTTTTTCATTTTAAAGTTCAGTATTATTTAACATGCTGAGGCAGGAGGATCACTCAGGCCAGGAGTTCAAGACCAGCCTGGGCAACACAGCAAGACCTCATCTCTACAAAAAATTAAAAAATTAGCTAGGCATGATGGCATGTGCCTGTAGTTCCAGCTACTCAGGGGGCTGAGGTGGGAGGATCACTTGAGCCCAGGAGTCTGAGGCTGCAGTGACCTATGGTAGCGCCAATGCACTCCAGCCTGGGCAATAGAGCAAGACCCTGTCTCAAAATAAAATAAGATAAAATAAAATGACCCTTTGAAACAGCAGCTATCAAATCCAAAAGCACTATGTTTTATTGATCTTTTTTGAGTATAACGAAGGTTTAACAACAGTATTCCATAAAAAGCATTTTTACTGTTATACCATTGACTGATCTTTTTTTTTTTGAGATGGAGTCTGGTTCTGTCGCTCAGATTAGAGTGCAGCAGCATGATCTTGGCTCACTGCAACCTCCGCCTCCCGGACTTAAGTAATTTCTTTTGCCTAAGCCTCCCAAAGTGCTGGGATTACGGGCATGAGCCACAGTGCCCGGCCTGACTGATCGTAATACAATAAAAATGTACTATATATTGAAGAAGTCAAAGTGAGATAGAGTGTGAGGTATAGAATATGAAATGATTGCAAAAGCTAAAAATTGGCACAGAAGGCTGGGTGCAGTGGCTCACCCCTGTAATCCCAGCATTTTGGGAAGCCGAGGTGAGTGAATCATTTAAGGTCAGGGGTTAGAGACCAGCCTGGCCAACACGGTGAAACCCCATCTCTACTAAAAATTCAGAAATTAGCCCAGTGTGGTGGTGCACGCCTCTAATCCCAGCTACTCAGGAGGCTGAGACAGGAGAATTGCTTGAACCCAGGAGGCAGAGGTTGCAGTGAGCCGGGATTATGCCACTGCACTCCAGCCTAGGCAACAGAGTGAGACTCCATCTCAAAAAAATTAAAAAATGAAAAATTAATTAATTGATTAAAAAATAGGCACAGAATCAAATAGTTCAGTTACTTCTCTTTGATGTAGACAAGAGATATAAAGGAAGCCTAAATTAGAAAATCTAACACATTTTCCGGCCGGGCGCGGTGGCTCAAGCCTGTAATCCCAGCACTTTGGGAGGCCGAGACGGGCGGATCACAAGGTCAGGAGATTGAGACCATCCTGGCTAACATGGTGAAACCCCGTCTCTACTAAAAAATACAAAAAAAAAAAAAAAAACTAGCCGGGCGAGGTGGCGGGCGCCTGTAGTCCCAGCTACTCGGGAGGCTGAGGCAGGAGAATGGTGGGAACCCGGGAGGCGGAGCTTGCAGTGAGCTGAGATCCGGCCACAGCACTCCAGCCTGGGTGACAGAGCAAGACTCCGTCTCAAAAAAAAAAAAAAAAAAAAAAAGAAAATCTAACACATTTTCCAAACACTGACATGACCATAAAATTTAAATATTAATGTATTAATGGCTGGGCATGATGGCTAGTGCCTGTAATACCAGTGCTTTGGAAGGCTGAGGTGAGAGGATTGCTTGAGGCCAGAAGTTCAAGACCAGCTTGGGCAACGAAGAAAAATCCTGTCTTTACCAAAAAAAAAAAAAAAATTGCCAAGTGTGGTGGCACATGCCTGTAGTCCCAGCTACTCAGGAGTCTGAGTTAGGAGGATCACTTGAACCTGGAGATTCAAGTCTACAGAGAGTCGATCACACCACTTTACTCTGGCCTGGGCAATGGAGCAAGACCCTGTCTCAAATACATAGATAAATAAATAAATATTATCTTAATTGTGAAAAAAATGTATTGAGCAGTCTTTAACAATAGAGCTGAGGTAACCATTTTTGTCCACTTTTTAAAGTGTGAATTTTCTATTACAAAGTACAGTATATGCCACAGCCAGTTTTTGAGAATTCAAGCTGGATTCAGGGGAGATTAGATTCTGAATGTGTTAGTGGTTTTGGTGCCAACTATTTGTCCTGTCAGATAGCATTCATTGACTAGAAACAACACTGTCCAGTATAATAAAACACATTATATAATGTTTTTCCCCATTGAATAGAATCACTAAAAAAATTTCTAGAAAAAAATTATTTTATTTAGCTTTTAGGGTAAGATTTTAGTGAACAAGTTGGAAGAATTATGAAAGTTAGATATTGTTATTTGATTTTCACACATGGACATATAATTTCAAATAATCGTTGCTCAATTTAATAATTAAACTAATAAAAAACTCATGTTCTGACATTATTTCTTATGGATAGTGATTTCCAGGGGAAAAAAATGGATTAAGAGCATATCAGCAGCTCACTTCGGCAGCACATATACTAAAATTGGAATGATAAAAAGAAGATTAGCATGGTTCCTGCAGGAGGCTGACATACAAATTCGTGAAGAGTTCTGTTTTTTGAAATAAATTTAAAAAGAATTAAATTAGCTTTTTCCTTTATCAAGTGGCATGATGATGAGAAGACTGTGGGCATTACTGCTTCCCCTTTAGGAATGAGAATTCCTCACATATCAGAAATACTTTCATTCAGAACTAGGAAAAGGAACGTTCCTTTGCAGTAGAAGATTCTATGAAGATTGTGGTTATATCTATAATGTCTCAAATAGAAAACAAATAGAATGAAAAATTAACCCGAGTTTTAAAATTCATTTTAAGATTAGATGGTAATTAATTAAATTCACTATGCAGTGATTTTATTAAGATGTCCAGAATAACAGTTGTTATAAAGTCACAGTGCAGATATTTTAGTCATATAGAACTTTCAATAAAGAAAATATGTCACATATTTCAAGAGAACTCAAGGACTAGCAAAGTATTCTGAGCCCTTTCAATTTTACTTCTACCATATCTCTCACTCCTTCCCATTCTCTGCATCTCCAGATTGTTACCTTAGTTCACTTCTTCATACCTGTAAACTCTAAGCAAATATCCCTACTGTTAAGTTCACAGAATTACTTACCTTCTAAAATGGTAAGTCAATTGTGTTAACTCCCAGCTAAAACTTCACTAGCCTACCATAATCTGATTGCAGACATTTAATTTGTTATATCCTGCCGGGCACGGTGGCTCACACCTGTCATTCCAGCACTTTGGGAGGCCGAGGCAGGCAGATCACCTGAGGTCAGGAATTTGAGACCAGCCTGGCCCCAACGTGGTGAAATCCCGTCTCTACTAAAAATACAAAAATTAGCCGGACATGGTGGTTCATGCTTGTAATCCCAGCTACTCAGGAGGCTGAGGCAGGAGAATCGCTTGAACCTGGGAGGCGGAGGTTGCAGTGAGCCGAGTTTGTGCCTTTGCACTCTAGCCTGGGCAACAAGAGCAAATCTCTGTCTAAAAAAAAAAAATTTTGTTGTGTCTTTACAGTCAAACTTCTTATATTATGACATTGAAGGCAACCTATACTTGTTCATTCGACAATCCACAACTGTTTAGTCTCTCTCCACACTTATTTTCTGTCCTTACTCCTATTTTCCTGCAGCCTTCAGCTACCTTCCCTCCCCTATAGATCCAGACATCCTAAATGATTTAACTGCATTATTCCTTGAACTTGCCATCCCGTGTTGTGCCCCAAAGATCTTACACAGGTAGTTCACTCCATCTAAAAAGACACTATCCATCCCTCAACCAACCCAACTCCTTTCTAACTACTCAACTAAACATTACCTGCTTTGTAAAGTCTTTCCTTGCCTGACTGAGCTGACCCGATGACACCTTCCTTTGTGCTACCCTGTGCCTTTACTAGTGCATTCATGATTCTGATTTGCAATTATTTGTTTATATTTTAGAATCCCTCACTAGAATGAAAGTTGCCTGAAAACAAAGACTACATTAGGGCCTCAATAAATGTTTGCTGAATGAAATCGTGAGGCTTGTGGAACTGCGGCCTGTTTTATAGAGCTGAACCCTGTGAATCTGCTGGTATTTGGCCATTTCTGACCTACCAAAACAGCCATTTCATAGGGTTCAACCTAACTATATTCCAAAAGGTAAATCTTGGCCAGGTGCGGCGGCTCACGCCTGTAATCCCAGCACTTTGGGAAGCCAAGGTGGGTGGATTACCTGAGGTCAGGAGTTTGAGACCAGCCTGGCCAACATGGTGAAGCCACGTCTCTACTAAAAATATAAGGTGGTGGGAGCCTGTGATCCCGGCTACTGGGGAGGCTGAGGCAGGAGAATTGCTTGAATTGGGTAGGCAGAGGTTGCAGTAAGCTGAGATCACACCACTGCACTCCAGCCTGGGTGAGAGAGCAAGTGTATGTGTGTGTGTGTGTGTGTGTGTGTGTGTGTGTGTATACATATATATGCCTATTTTGTGTGTGTATATGTGTGTGTGTGACATATATATGCCTATTATGTGTGTGTATATGTGTGTGTGTATACACACACACACATATACACACACATAATAGGCATATATATGTATATATACATATACTATATATACATATACTATATATACACACAATAGGCATATATATGCATATATATGTATACATACAATAGGCATATATATACATATATACACATATATATGCCTATTGTTTCTTTTCTCAGTACAAAGCCCAGTTGTTATGCTGAATGGAATGCTCATTCCATTTGTACTTTTTTTTTTTTTTGCTGGGGGATGTTGGCAGGGAGGTGAGGAAGGAGCATTCTATTTATTGATATCTTGTTCATGTTTCCATCTAGACTGTTGTCCTTCAAATCTTTGTTAACAAACTAAAGAGGCCAAATGTAGGACTGGGGTTCAGCAGCGCTCTGGGGAGCCTTTTGAGCTTTGGAACAAGCATCATCACATTAATCAGTTTACATGAGAACTGTAGCTGCAGGCAGATTCCAGTGCAATTACATGTGCCACCTCACATTATTTTAGCTTCATTGTTCCTGAAGAGATTGTTTCCCAAGTATTCAAACCTGACTCTTCATGTAAGAGTGACTAACTTTCTCCTAAGCTGAAAGTTGACAAATACTCAATATCCTCATATTATTCCTTTAAACCTGCTCAGGAATCAAGTCAGTATAATAAAGTTGATATGAGAGCTCCTAAAACCACTGTCCTTAAATATACTGCTTGTGAGCTGAGGAGAGGAGGCAGATTTGAGCCCATCTTCTGTCTCCTTGCTCAGCCATCTTGCAATAAATTTTTCTCTCTAAAATAATAAAAATAAAATAAAATAAATGAATAAAGTTGATACGAGAGCTAATACAAGTTCTTGCAAAGGCTTTTCTTATCCAATCATATCTCATTTCAAAAGACTTATTCAGGAAAACAACAGTAATGAAGCAGGGTCCCAGGACCATCTTAACTCCCTTTTACCTGTTGGCTATTTGGTTGCAGTAACATTTCCTGCTTCTCCCTACAGTTCAATTTCCTGTTTCCTCACAACTCAGTACTAATTGGAGGCAGAGTTTCTCATATTTTTGTCAGCACACACAGTTGGCCATCATCTGGACTGTCTGAAATTTCTTCGCATGAATGAATTTTTTGTCTAGTCAAGTTCCCATAGTTTGAAGTCTAATATAAATACAGGGCTAAAAAATATACCATTAAAAAATGAAGGAGCCGGGGATGGTGGCTCATGCCCGTAATCCAGAACTTTGGGAGGCCGAGGTGGGCGGATCACCTGAGGTCAGGAGTTCAAGACCAGCCTGACCAACATGGAGAAGCCCTGTCTCTACTAAAAATACAAAATTAGCCGGGCGTGGTGGCAGGTACCTGTAATCCCGGTTACTCGGGAGGCTGAGGCAGGAGAATCATTTGAACCCGGGAGGCGGAGGTTGCGGTGAGCTGAGGTCGTGCCATTGCACTCCAGCCTGGGCCACAAGAGCGAAACTCCTTCTCAAAACAAACAAACAACAACAACAAAAAAAAAAAAAACTGAAGGAAAGGGTGTGTGTGTAGGGGGTGACTTACTCTACTGAATATAAAGACTTACAAAGCTATTAAGAATTAAGATAGTTGGTAGAGGACAAATAGCTAATAGAAAAGAATATGGAACTGAGATAAATGCTCATACATATATGTAAATTAGTATATGACTGGTTACAAACCAGAGAGGAAATGATGGGCCCTTCAGTAAGTGATGTGGAAACTACTGGGTACCCATATGGAAAAATATAATAAAGTTAGCCTCTTACCTCGTAATATAAGCAGAAAAAATTGCAAATGAATTAACAAAAAATGAAAATAAAAATTCCAAAATTTTTTAAAGAAAATACTTTTGTGACTTCAGATAAGGAGGGATATCTCAAAGCATAAAATTACAAAACAGAAGGAACCAATTGATAAATTGGAGTATACTAATATGAACAATTTTTTTTTTTTTTTTTGAGACTGAGTTTCGCTCTTGTTGCCCAGGCTGGAGTGCAATGGTGTGATCTCGGCTTACCGCAACCTCCGCCTCCAGGGTTCAAGTGATTCTCCTGCCTCAGTCTCCCGGGTAGCTGAGATTACAGGCACATGCCACCACACCCAGCTAATTTTGTATTTTTAGTAGAGACAGGGTTTCTCCACGTTGGTCAGGCTGGTCTCGAACTCCCGATCTCAGGTGATCCCCTTGCCTTGGCCTCCCAAAGTGCTGGGATTACAGGTAAACAATTTTTATACAACAAAAGTCACCATAATGAAAGTGAAAAAATAAGCCATAGGTAGAAGATATATGCAAGACATAAAACTAGGAAGGACTAGGACTAAGATTCAGAATATTTGAACAATTTCTACCAATGGACAAGAAAAAGAGAAACACTCTAAATAGAAATTCACAAAGAATAAGAATTCATAGAAGAAGAATGCTGAATAACTAATACATATATAAGACAAGATCTTCAACTTTACTGGTAACCAGGGCAATGCAAACAAAAAACAATTAATATGTAAACATTTTATACCCATCATCTTTACAAAAATTTCAAAAATCTAACAATGCCAAGCAATGCATTTGTATATATAGTGCTTATTGGTAGAGCTGATTTGAAAAGGAATTTGACAATATCTAGTAAAGATGAAGATACTCATACATACCCTATGACCTAGCATTTCATTTTTAGGTATGTACCCTATAGAAACTCTGACATGTGCTCAAGACGGTGAGTACCAGAACAGTACCAAAAACATTGTAATAGCAAAAAATTAGAAATGACGTAAATTAGACCGGGCGCGGTGGCTCACGCCTGTAATCTCAGCACTTTGGGAGGCCGAGGCAAGCGGATCACCTGAGATCGGGAGTTCGAGACCAGCCTGACCAACATGGAGAAACCCTGTCTCCACTAAAAATACAAAATTAGCTGGGCGTGATGGCAGGCGCATGTAATCCTAGCTACTAGGGAGACTGAGGCAGGAGAACTGCTTGAACCCAGGAGGCGGAGGTTGTGGTGAGCCGATATCATACCGTTGCACTCCAACCTGGGCAACAAGAGTGAAACTCCATCTCAAAAAAATAAATAAATAAAAAAGACCTAAATTAATATTAATAGAAAATGGAGAAATAACTTATGGTTTGTTGCTACAACTGTGTCCTGGAAAAGTCAGATTCTACATGGATTTTAATCTGTTTAAATCATTTATTTATTTTTCTAGGAAGGCAACTTACTGAAAAAGAATACCCTTATATATTATATAAGTGTTATATATTAGTTATACATCTAAATTAACAAGAAAAAGTTTAATGTTTTACCCTAAACTTTTGGTTTAATTTTAACATTACTAAGAGAAATCAACCTCCTAGATCAAACATAGTCTATAATTTTTTTCTACATTTTTTTTTTCCTTTTTTCCTTCTTGTACCCATGACAGTGCTGACACATAGTTTATAATTTAAACTTAGAGTCAACAAACTTTCTATAACAATCATTATAACCAATGTAATTACCTGTAATTAAAAAATATTCTTGTTGAAGCTACTAAAATAAAATTTTTGAGGTTATAGAAAATTTGTTTTTTGCTGTTTTTAATAAATAGGCTTAGAAAAGCCATTTTCTATTGCTGAGATAGAATAACCATATAGATTTCACTTAAATTTTGTGGTAACTGTTATGCAAATATAATATTCAGCCTTGTCTTTTCTGTAAACAAAAGATAATGTTAATCTTGTGTTTGACTCTCTAAAAATTTCATTTCAATGGCTTCTTAACATTTTTCATGGTGTCATTGAAATGTAGGACCTACAATTTCAGTTTTGCTTTAGCTTCACTGTTTCTGAAAAATTATTTCCCAGGTATTTATTTTTTTATCTCTTCTTTTTTTTTTTTTGAGATGGTGTCTCCCTCTGTGACCCAGGCTGGAGTACAGTGGCGTGATCTCGGCTCACTGCAACCTCCACCTCCTTATTTCCCAAGCATTTAAACCTGACTCTTCATGTCAGAGTGACTTAGTTTGCTACTTACTGATTATAATAATAATGAATCAAAAAATTGGAGGTTTATACATTTTTATTTTTGTAAGCAGAAAATCAATAGAAAAAAAGAAAGAATGGGAATACTATATATCAGTGAAAACAGAAGAAATAGAACTACATGTATCAACATGGATAAATCTCAAAAATATAATGTTGAATGGAAAAAGCAAATTGTAAAAGGATATGTAGAGTATGATACTATATACTTAAAAATAAGAAAAATGTTATCTGTTGTTTGTAGATACCTACGTGTATTATAAAAGCGTAAAAATATGAAGGGAGATGATATGTATTTTAGGATAGTGGTTACCTCTGAGGAGGAAGGGACAGAGGGGAATGAGATGGGGAGGAATACAGAGAAACTTTACCTGTATTTTTATTGTATTATTTATTTTGAAGGACGTGAAACAAAAAAATGGCAAAATGTTAGGATATTTTCAAGCAAGGTGGTATGTACATGTGTATTTATTATACTATATCTTTTTCTGTATGTCTGAAATATTTGTAATAAAAATGTTAGATAAAAGTAAGATAGGGGCGTGATGGCTCATGCCTGTAATCCCAGCACTTTGGGAGGCCGAGGCAAGTGGATCACCTGAGGTCAGGAGTTTGAGACCAGCCTGGCCAACATGGGGAAACTATCTCTACTAAAAATAGAAAATTAACCAGGCATGGTGGCAGGTGCCTGTAATCCCAGCTACTCAGGAGGCTGAGGCAGGAGAATTGCTTGAACCCGAGAGGCGGAGGTTGCAGTGAGTCGAGAATGCGCCACTGCACTCCAGCCTGGGTGACAAGAGTGAAACTTTGTCTCAAAAAGAAAAAAAAGTGAGATAAAGCTGGGTATGATGGTTCACACCTGTAATCATGCCACCACACTCCATCCTAGGCAAGGGAGTGAGACTCTGTCTCAGAAAAAAACAAAGAGAAAGAAAAAAGAAAAGAAAAGAAAAAGGCAGGAGTGCAGTGGCTCACGCCTATAATCCCAGCATTTTGGGAGGCTGAGGCAGGTGGACAGCCTGAGCCCAGGAGTTCAAGACCAGCCTGGACAACAGAGTGAGCCCCATCTCACCTTTTTTTTTTTTTTTTTTTTTTTGAGCCTAGTCCCACTGTCTTGCCCAGGCTGGAGTGCAGTGGTGTGATCTTGGCTCACTGCAACCTCTGTTCCCCAGGTTCAAGTGATTCTCCTGCCTTAGCCTCCCAAGTAGCTGGGATCACAGGTGCCTGCCACCACGCCCAACATGGTGAAACGCCATCTCTACTAAAAAATACAAAAAAATACAAAAATGTTCACCATGTTGGCCTGGCTGGTGGCAAACTCCTGACTTCAAATGATTCACCCACCTGGTGCTCCCTAAGTGCTGGGATTATACGCATAAGTCACCATGCCCGACCTCTATTTTTTAAAATTGTTTTTAAAAAGTGGTATAACTTCACTGTTTTATGTTTATCATGGTACTTTATCATTTTTTCAAAACCTAGAAGAATAATTGGCTAACTGGTCCTTTTAAAATAGAATAAACATACATTTGGCATATTTGAAATAGAAACAAATACATTTGGGAACACTACTGAGAACCTGTAAGCCTGGGTTTTACTCTCCTTCAGCACTAAACTAACTGTGTGACCTTGAACAAATCATATATCCTCTCTAACCTGTAAACTGAGAAAGTTGAACTAGAATGTCTGCTGAGTTTCCTTCCGACTCTAAAAAGTTGAGATTACCACTGTACCTGTGAGAATGGATGGAAGAAAGAATCTGTGCTGTCATTATCAGACATATTCTGAGGCTAAACGGCTGCCAGGAGACTTGGAAACCCATGTTTGCCGTGAAGGCAGACACTGCCTATGATGTAAAAACTGTAACCCTGCAATGCCTATAAATCCTACCAAAGAGTAAGGCAGATCATGAACTTCATCTTTTAGGAATGCTGAGTCTTATTTTCTGCCCCCTGCCCCTATAGTTAATAACTAAATTATACTGTTGTTTTTTTTCTCTGAACTTCTCATAGCTCTTCTGCTATAAACAGAACATTACCCTTCCTTGTCAATCTGGCTGATTCTAAATGGTTTATTTTCTTAAGAATCTTAAAATCCTTCTCTCAAATGCCACTTCTATGGTCTATTAGGCCTCAAAAATTCTATAGCACCCTTCTAAATAAAGTTAAAGATATTGACTGCAGGCTCCAGCACTTTCCACCAGTTAGTTCTGTCTCAATGGCCTTCATTACCCATCATGTGTTTGCTGATATACAGTCTGTAAGTCCATCAGTTAATTTTGTTTCCTTATTTTTCATAAATCATTTCCACAGTCTCCGTTTCCTTTCTGCCTCTTGGCCTTTTCAGAAGATGTTCCTAATATTTGCAAACAAATTACTTTCTCCCTTTAATTATCTCTGTTCTTCCTTTCAGCATTATCCCAAGATAAATAAAATAAACTTACATTATATATTTCTCATTTATCACCGTATATCATGCTATGTATTTGTTGATTTGATCTTTGCCAGTTTATTAGAGCTTGGTGTCACATGCTGTTACATAATTGTTGCAATTAAAACTGGGAAACATGTTCTTCTCTGCACTTGGCTCCTTTCTTTGTGGAGATGTGATTAGCAGGCTAGAGGATGATAGAAATCAGGCCAGGCTTGGGAATTAGAAACCTGTGTGTTCTAGTTATCTCTGTTTTGTTTCAAGAACAAAACCCACAGTCCCTACTATAAGACTTCTAGAAAATGTATGCACGAGTCAAAGAAGAGGCCACTAAGGAGTAAGCGGTTGGTGCAGCACAAGCTCATTAGCACTACTAGAAAAACATTTCAAAGGTAATGCCTGACTTGTGGATAAATAGTACAAATAAGGTATCAGTCCTTATCTGAGTCTCTGGGTTACAGTCTACGTAAGGATCCAAAATATTCCGAACAACTGGCTTCCGCATAAAAAATAAATAAATAAAGGGCCCAAAATATCTTATTAGGCCTTCTCCATAGCATACAGAACAGTGCCAGAACACATAAGCACATAGTGATGATTAAGAAAATGTTTTAGGCCAGGCATTGTGGCTCATGCATGTAATCCCAGCACTTTGGGAGGCTGAAGCAAGAAGATCACTTAGCCCATGAGCTTGAGACCAGCCTGGGCAACATACTGAGACCCTGTTTCTAAAAAAAAAAAAAAGAAAAAAAAAATTAGCCTGGCATGGTGGAATGTGCCTGTGGTCTCAGCTACTTGGGAGCCTAAAGAAGGAAGATTGCTTGAGCCCAGGAGGTTGAAGCTGCCATAAGCTGTAATCACACGTACTCCAGCCTGGGTAACAGAGAGAGACCCCATCTCTAAAAAAAAAAAAAATTTTATATTAGTTATTTACTTGTAATATTTACCCATATGGACTTCAAAAGGTATTGGCAGTAACTTGCAATAAATCACATTCACACTCTGTGAAAATGGATATAGAAAAATGTAAAACCAAGTAGAAGGAGGAGGCAATTACAGATTTGTGAGTACTTTTTTTTTTTTTTCCTGGAGAAGGAGTCTTGCTCTGTCACCCAGGCTGAAGTACAATGGTGCAATCTCAGCTCACTGCAGCCTCTGTCTCCTGGGTTCAAGTGATTCTCCTGCCTCAGCCTCCTGAGTAGCTAGGATTACAGGCACCTGCCACCAGGCCCGGCTAATTTTTTTGTATTTTTGGTAGAGACAGGGTTTCACCACGTTGCCCAGGCTGGTCTCGAACTCCTGACCTTAGGTGATCCACCTGCCTTGGCTTCCCAAAGTGCTGGGATTACAGGCGTGAGCCACTGCACCGGGCCAAGTGAGTAATTTTATTAAATATAAACTCTTCTGGTGCTTTAAACCTTCCACTCTAAGTGAACCATTCACTACCCTGATTTCAGTTGTAATTTTAGTTTTAAGGGAGCACAAATATTATATTTCTTTAACATGGAAAAGAAACACAGTAATGAGAATTCATTCAACTAAGATCAGAATGAGTCCCAGTTACTACATTTTAAAATCTCAGGATTTAATAAAAGTCATGGAAGATAGAGAGTATCCTTTTCTGTCTCTGCATGAGTCCCAGAGATTCTGTAAGAGACTCAGAAAATACAAACAAATGACATTTTCAGGAAGGCGTTTCTGGTTCCCTGTTGCATCCTCTGCATCTAGAAAAGATAAAACCAGCTAGGCACTTCCCCCGTCACTACAGACTCAGAAGCCGAGCTGCAAGTGACAGCCAAAGCATTCCCCATGGCCAGACAATGAGACAAGGAGAAGCAGCTGGCTATCCCCCTCCTTTGGACTGTTGGGACACAGGAGATCAGAGAAGGTCCGAGTATGTTCCCAGATACCAATAATAATAACCCAATGAAAGGCGCATCCAAATATGATAGCATAATAGTGGGATAACAGCTATTTTTTTCTCTTTTTGGTCTTTAAATAATTAGACATTACTTGCTTTTTTTCCCCTTTGGCAAGTTTATTTTATTTTATTTTATTTTCCCTTTTTTTAAGAGATGATCTTGCTCTCTTGCCCAGGTTGGAGTGCAGTGGTGTGATTATAGCTCACTTTAGCCTCAAACTGCTGGGCTCAAGTGATCCTCCCACCTGAGTCTTTGGAGTGGCTGTGACGGCAGGCATGTACCACCAGGCCTAGCTAATTTTTTTTTTTTTTTATAGAGACAGGGTCTCACTGTGTTGCCCAGGCTGGTCTCAAACTGCTGGCCTCAAGTTATCCTCCTGTCTCAGCCTCTCAAAGTACTGAGGTTCCAGGTGTGACCCACCATCCTGGTTCCCTTTGGCAAGTTTTAATTTTTGAAAAATTCCATTCTTCTGAATAGTTTGAAAATATTTGATTTTCTTCCAGGCATTTTCTTCAAGTAATTTCCTGTTTTACTTTCAGAAATGTAAAATATGTGATGGGGATAAAGAAAGATCTTCCTGACTTTAGGACACATAATACTTATATAAGGCCCTATCTAAAGTATCCCAAGAGAGGTGTATGTTTGTCATCTTTCATAATTGATTAAAAAAGATTGGACTAAAAAGCAAAAGTCTGTCACTTGCTTGCCTTGCTATTAATGTGGGAAAGAGTTCCAGCTCCATGTTGAGGTTGCTGGACTATAGGATCAAAAACTTCCCTGTCATCCCCTCTAGGATTTGTTCCTTGTTCTGTGATTTGCGGAGCGATCAAAGACTGATGATTACATGGCTCTGCATCTGTATTTCTGTTAAATGGAAATTTAAAAACAATTTGTTTCTTAGATACAAGCGTTGCAGATTTGAGGCTAGATCCTCACATTTTGTGGTCAAGAGGGAATTAGGAATGTGCCATCCTGAACCTGGAAGAGAAAGAAAAAGTACAGAGCAGTAGGTACCTGGATATAATTTCTCTCAGTTGTTTTCACAGCAAGAACTCATGCTGAAAATAGAAATAAAGGTGATTGTCCTCATCTGAGATTTTTCTGAGCATAAAAAGAGAGGCATCATTACTTCTTAGTATCCTCCTGGAAAGAAGAAACTGAAAGAAAAGGGAACACTGCTTCTCAGTTTTTTCCTCTTAAAGATCACTGGAAAATTTTGTAGCATCAAAGTTTATTGTAGATAGAGCTCTCTAAGCACCTTTTATTTGATCAAATTAATTCACTATTTTTCTTTTCTTTTTGAGACAGAGTTTCACTCTTGTTGCCCAGGCTGGAGTGCAATGGCGCGATCTAGGCTCACTGCAAACTCTGCTTCCTGGGTTCAAGCGATTCTCCTGCCTCAGCCTCTCGAGTAGCTGGGATTACAGGTGCCTGCCACCACACCGAGCTAATCTTGTATTTTTAGTAGAGATGGGGTTTCACCGTGTTTGTTAGGCTGATTTCAAACTCCTGACCTCAGGTGATCTGCCTGCCTCAGCCTCCCAAAGGGCTGGGATTACAGGCATGAGCCACTGTGCCTGGCCAATTCACTACTTTTCAAGGCTGAATAACATTTCTTAGTGTGCATTTGTTGAGCTGCCTACTGTGGTAATTGCTTTTACTAGGTGCATGAATAGACTGAGAAGCTTACCTTCTGGGCAGAGGGAAAGACAAACAAAATATGCTATGTAACGTGTTAACTACACAGAAATGTGAAAGATGCTGTGGGGGCTTATAGGAGAAGTGGGGAAGTGAATTATGCTCAAAGAGGGCTCCTCGCTAAGGAGAAAATCTTACCTGAGTTTTGAAGGCTGAGGAGGGGTAGCCAAATGGAGAGGCGGGTACTTAGACTGGTCTAAGATCAGTGGGCATTCTAGGTAAAGGGATCAGTCAAGGTGAACATTCAAAGTCTAAGATCTTTGGGGTCTGCAGGTGATTCTTGTGGACACTACTAAAATTATTTATTTTATTTGAGACAAAGCCTCACTCTGTCACCCAGGCTGGAGTGCAGTGGCGTAATCACAGCTCACCACAGCCTTGCTCTCCTGTGCTCAAGCGATCCTCCTACCCTTAGCCTCACAAGACTGAAGGTGAGTGCCACCTCACCCAGCTAATTTTACTTTTTGTAGAGACAGGGTCTTGTGATGTTTCCCAGGCTGGTCTTGAACTCCTGGGCCCAAATAATCCTCCTGCCTTCATCTCCCAAGGTGTTAGGATTAAAACCATGAGCCACTGTGCCCGGCCTACTATTTTAATCGGAGTTGCATGGCTGAGGGCAGTGGCTCAGACCTGTAATCCCAGCAGTTTGAGAAGCTGAGGCAGGAGGATTGCCCAGAGCCTGGAGGACTGCCTGGAATTTGAGGCTGCAGTGAGTCACTGCATTCTAGCCTGGGTGAGAGTGAGACCCATATCTAAAAAAACAAATAAAAAATTAGAGTTTCTGGTTACTGGAGAGTTTCTGCTGGTTAAGTTTCAGTGCTACCTAGAGCTCTAGCCCTTTCGAACATAACTGTAATGAATAACAGCGTATGGACATGTTTGGACTGGGCCATTGCCTTACTGGTCCTATTACAGTTACTGTCGCCTAATGCCTAAAGCATGTCCACGCTTTCACATGAACTAGATTTTTTTTTTTTAATGTAGATATTATATAATCAGAACACCAGTACCTGGAGGCAACTCTTATGCCATTAATCAAGTATTTTATTGACTACTCTTAGCCTCAGCTAGCCCATCTGGATTGCATTGTACTACTTTTTGATCATGGAAAGTTCCCTTTTTTTTTTTTTTTGAGATGGACTCTCTCTCTGTCGCCAGGCTGGAATGCAGTGGTGCGACCTCGGCTCATTGCAACCTCCGCCTCCCGGGTTCAAGTGATTCTCCTGCCTCAGCCTCCCGAGTAGCTGGGATTACAGGCACACACCACCATGCCTGGCTAATTTTTGTTACTTTTAGTAGAGATGGGGTTTCACTATGTGAAAAGTATGTCTTGAATGTCTGACTTTGTGATCCGCCCACCTTGGCCTCCCAAAGCGCTGAGATTACAGGCATGAGCCACCAGCCTGGCCCTAAGAGAAGAAAATTTTTAATGTCATTATTATAAAGGCTATTTCCTGACACCTGTCTCCCCAAAAAACAAAACAAGCAAACAAAGAAAAAAAGCAACTCTAAGCAGGATTACAGCTGTGTTTCTAGACCACACAAAGTGATTATTTCTGTTTCTGAAACTCAGCATGTGGTCCGTCTAGAACACTCTCTATTTGTATGTGGAAAGGTCGCTCTCTTGGACAGGAGTCACGGCTCTAGATTGACACACATGGAGCAGAAGGATCAGTGAAGTCACTCCTGGTGTTCAGTGGGGTGACAGAACACCCTCACTCTTGAGTTTCCAGATGAGTTAGTGAAAAGTTTTCCTTTTATGGGTAACTCATTCTAGTCTCATTGATCACTGACTTCCAGATCTTGCCTGCCCTGCCCTGTGGCCCCCAGGGTCTCTGCCTCCCTGCCAGGAGAGCTGCTGGGGTGCTGAAACCCAGAGAAAACCACAGGTCAAGGGCTTGGCTGGGTTCCCACTCATACGCTCATCCTCTCACTCATTCATCATTCCACAAGTATTTATTGAGTGCCTTCTACATGTCAGGCACTATTCTAAGCAGACACCAAAATAGACTAAAATCTTAGTTTTCAACAGTCTTCTTCTATTCTAGGGTACATTTCCATTGGCCCTGGTAAGGCAGGAAAATAGGGTCTAGAGGCAGGGAACGTAAAGCCCATTCTCACTTCACCTATGACAGGAAATATCCTCTCCATAGGGCCTAGGCCAAGTAAATGACTTTGTAACTTACTTCATCCTCTCCATTTACATAGCGCGTACCCCAAGTAGAGGGTATTTCAACTCTCAAAAATTCTGCAACAGGCTTTGAGACCCTATGCTCAGGCCCGCTCCCGCACCATGGAGTGTACTTTCATTTTCAATAAAACCCTTCATTCCTTCCTTTCTTGGTGCGTTTTGTCCAATTCTTTGTTCAAGAAGCCAAGGACTGGGACACCCTTCACAATTAACATTTTGGCGAATCAGGCAGGAGGAAGAGGTAAGCCGAAAGCTTGGGATTCATTTTACTCCCTTTCGTTTCCGCTCCATACAGGGGCGCTCTCTCTTTTCCTTTCCAACTAGGGGAAGCTTGGTGGGCCACGCCTAAGCATGGAGACAGCTGCAGGTTTCCGGTGGTCGGTGAAACTGAGGGGTTGCCATGTTGAGGCGCCTAACTGCCCATCGCATGATTGGCTTAAGGGAACTGGGTCTTTTCACAGCCGCTTAAGGAATTCTGGGTCTTTCCTTCCTTCTTTCTTTCTTTCTTTCTTTCTTTCTTTCTTTCTTTCTTTCTTTCTTTCTTTCTTTCTTTCTTTCTTTCTTTTTCTTTCTTTCTTTCTTTTCTTTTCTCTCTTTCTCTTTCTCTCTCTCTCTCTCTCTCTCTTTCTCTCTCTCTCTTTCTCTGTTTCTTTCTCACTTTTCTTTCTTTTTTCCTTTCTTTTCAGTCTTTCAGCGGCTGTTTATAATTGCCCTGCCCAGAAGGGGGAAGGGGATTCAGGCGGTCCCTGATCCCTGCAGCTCAGAGCAAACTCCCACGTGTTTCAGGAGACTTAAACTTTCTTTTCCTATGCTAAGTTCTTCCCTTAGGTACTCTACAGGCTAAGTACAGAAAGACCACCTGGAATCCTAGTCTCATTAGAGTTCATGGCTATTCTTACAAGGCTCATAGGAGGAGGTAGGCCTTGGAGGGGAAAACCTGCACGTGGTACTGGTGCCCACCTAAGGTCTAAGACATCTAACACTCTAAGATTGGACCCCACAGGAGGATGCTCCCTGGGTCCTGTAGACCTCAACCTGTCCAAAGGGGACGCTCTTGGCAGAGGCTCTGAGGTCTAGTGCTAAATCCTCCTTAGAATTTTCTTTTCTTTTCTTTTGAGACGGAGTTTTTGCTCTTAATGCCCAGGCTAGAGTGCAGTGGCGCAATCTCGGCTCACTGCAACCTCCGCCTTCCGGTTTCAAGCGAGTCTCCTGCCTCAGCCTCCCAAAGTGCTGGGATTACAGGCGTGAGCCACCGCGCCCAGGCCCCCTCCTTAGAATTTTCTGTTGCAATTGCAATGCTGCTTGGCCCCAACATTGTTTGGAATCTGGAGTTTACTGTCTAAAGGGAAAGTGGAATGGCATTGCATGTATCTAGGCTTTTGTGCTGCTGTTCTAAGCAGGGAGCCTGGTTAATGTGTGACACCCTCCTTTGGTATGGTTTGGCCCCAGTACTCTTTGGAGTCTGGGGAGATTTGGTCTTTAAAAATCAAACTGCCATGGAAACTTCTTTAACGGAAATTTTGGTTCACAGCCTTCACTGGAGTATCTATTGGGGCAAGCTTGTATTGCTATCTCATAGCTAAGGTTCCAAGCTACCGGATCTTCATTTATGTGTGTGTATGCATGTCTAGATGTGTTTATTTGTACGTACACTTATTGTTATATGTTGTGTCTACCAAAATTAGTTTATAAGTAAAAAAGCACTTATAAATTAAGTAAATAGGTCTAAGCAATTCTCAAGTTCACATTATTTAAAGTATAACTTTAATAAACAAGCTAGCTTTAAAATTATTGGTGGAGTAAAGATAGAAATGCCTTCAGAATTGTCAGCATACATTTTGTCTGAATTTTACATTGGTTTGTCTTTGCTAGATATTTTTAAATGTCATTGTTAATTCAAGCTGGGAGCTGCTTGGGGCGAACCTGCCTCCCATTCTATTCAAAGTCTCACTGAGATAAATGCATATCTGATTGCTTCCTTGGGAATGGCTAATCAGGAAATCAAAAGAATGCAACTGTTTGCCTCCCACCTACCTGTGATCTGAAAGCCCCCAAGCTCCCTCCTCACCTCCAAACCAAGGTTCATTTTAAGTATGTTGATTGATGTCTCGTGTATCCCCTGTTAAAAGTAAAAAATAACATACAGTGAATGGGATAAATGTTTCAGGTAGACTTTTTGTGTAAATTAAAATCTTTTTTTTTGAGATGGAGTCCCACTCTGTCGCCAGGCTGGAGTGCAGTGTCATGATCTCCGCTCACCGAAAACTCCAACTCCCTGGTTCAAGCGATTCTCCTGTCTCAGCCTCCCGAGTAACTGGGATTACAGGCACACACCCCCATGCCCGGTTAATTTTTGTATTTTTAGTAGAGACAGGATTTCACCATGTTGGCCAGGATGGTCACGATCTCCTGACCTCGTGATCGGCCCGCCTCGGCCTCCCACGGTGCTGGGATTACAGGAGTGAGCCACTGCACCCAGCCCATAAATTAAAATCTTAAAGTTATTTTTAATGCTTGTAGAAAGTAAAAAGTTTCCTCTTCAAAGTTCCCCCTCTTGTTAAGTAATAAGTCGTTAAGTGTTAGAAATAATAGTTTCTTTTAAAGACTTTCTTCAAGCCTCCTTGCTTTGTGCTAATAACTCTTTGTTAAGCTCTATCCTATGTAACTGTTGGACATGCTCACAGTCACGTTCCAGCTCACAGCCTATGCCCCTTCCTTATTTGGAAATGTTATTTCTTCCTTAAACCTTTCATAAGCAACTTCTTTGTTCTTCCCTGCACTTACCTATTTAGAAAAGTTTTAGCTATTAGCAAATCGGGTATCAGTTTAAGAGTGTGAGGTCCCGCTACAGCCAGTGGATGCAGGGCACAGCAGTAAGGCTGACCCAAATGCGTAAGGGATAAATATGTCTGCTTTTCCTTTGTTCATGTGTGTTCTCACCCTTTCTGCAGAAAGTAAAGATTGCCTTGCTGAGAGATCTTTTGTCTCCATGCTGACTTTTCTTTGTGGCACTGATTATCTATTTCTAACAAATTTGGTATTTCTAACAATGCTCATTTAATACCTGAGTCATTTCCAATTAAGAACGGGTTGTAATATAGGAATATGTTTCTGAAATTGTGGAATTGTTCTTATCTATAAATGTCCATATCTGATAGTTCAGGATTTCTTGCTTTTTAGGGTTTCACTAAAGTTTTAGGTTAATAAGGATAAAAATTACAGTTAACCTGTAATTCTGTATACAAAATGTGCCAGAATCGGTTATTAGTGGAAAAAAGAATAATTTTGTCTAATTCAGAAGTTATGTAAAAGTTAGTTCAAATTACAGATTTGCAAAGGTTATTTATGCAACAATGTAGTAAGGAGCCATTAAGTAGGGGAGAAAGATGTGGAAAAAGTTCAAATAATAAAATATTCTTTAAAACCTGATAAAGAACTGGAGATATTTGGCTAATTAACATTTTCATAGTTAAAGCTCTTAGTCTTTATTAAAGCAAAATAAGAAGTATTGTAAAAAATGCATTGGCATTGGCAGTCTGGCAATTCTTGTTTTTTTTTTCTTTTGTTTGAGACAGAGTTCTGTTCTCGTTGCCCAAGCTGGAGTGCAATGGCGCGATCTCAGCTCACTGCAATCTCTGCCTCCCAGGTTCAAGCGATTCCCCTGGCTCAGCCTCTGCCTCCCGAGGAGCTAGGATTACAGGTGCTCACTACCACACCCAGCTAATTTTTTGTATTTTTAGTAGAAACAGGGTTTCACCATGTTAGCCAGGCTGGTCTCGAACTCCTGACCTAAGGTGATTTGCCCGTCTCTGCCTCTCAAAGTGCTGGGATTACAGGCGTGAGCCACCATGCCCAGCCGGCAATTCTTTTTTTAACATAGTTAAGCATGAAGCTGGATTTAGTGTAAAGCCAAATTTCACATACATGCTTGCATTGCTTCACACTATGTTTACTGTTTTGTGTGGATAGTGCCAAGAGTACTTACTGGTCATGTGCCTAAAGTGGATTTCTTGATTGCACAGAATGTATAATGATATTGGTGAACGTAGGGAGATTGATTTGTGTATCAGGAACAAAATATTGATTATGTGGGTTTTTTTTGGGCCCTAGGGTAACTGTAACCTCTAAGGTAAATTGAGTAGGAGAATTTAGGGTTGGTTTCCTGTTTGTTTTTACCTCTTTTTTTTTTTTTTTTTTGAGACGGAGTCTTGCACTGTCGCCTGGGCTGGAGTACAGTGGCACGATCTTGGCTCATTGCAAACTCTGCTTCCCAGGTTCAAGTGATTCTCCTGCCTCAGCCTTCCAAGTAGCTGGGATTACAGGTGCCTGCCACCATGCCCAGTTAATTTTTTTTTTGTATTTTTAGTAAAGATGGGGTTTCATTATGTTGGCCAGGCTCGTCTCAAACTCCGGACCTCATGATCTGCCCGCCTCAGCCTCCCAAAGTACTAGGATTACAGGCGTGAGCCACCGTGCCCAGCCTGTTTGTTTTTACTTCTAGTTTTTGGTTTTTTTTTTTTTTTTTTTTTTTGAGACGGAGTCTCGCTCTGTCGCCCAGGCTGGAGTGCAGTGGCCAGATCTCAGCTCACTGCAAGCTCCGCCTCCCGGGTTCCCGCCATTCTCCTGCCTCAGCCTCCCGAGTAGCTGGGACCACAGGCGCCGCCACCTCGCCCGGCTAATTTTTTGTGTTTTTAGTAGAGACGGGGTTTCGCCATGTTAGCCAGGATGGTCTGGATCTCCTGACCTTGTGATCCGCCCGTCTCGGCCTCCCAAAGTGCTGGGATTACAGGCTTGAGCCACCGCGCCCGGCCTAGTTTTTTTTTTTTTTTTTTTTTTTGAGACCAAGTTTCACTCTGTCACCCAGGCTGGAATGCAGTGGCGCTATCTCGGCTCACTGCAACCTCTGCCTCCCAGGTTCAAGTGATTCTCCTGCCTCAGCCTCCTGAGTAGCTGGGATTACAGTTGCATGCCACTGTGCCCACCTAATTTTTTGTATTTTTAGTAGAGATGGGGTTTCACCATGTTGGCCAGGCTGGTCCCAAACTCCCGACCTCGTGATCCACCCATCTCAGCCTCCCAAAGTGCTGGGATTACAGGCATGAGCCACCACACCCAGCCTTATTTCTAGTTTTCATTTGTTTGCTGTTTATTTGCCTCTGACTGATTGTGTATCAATATATACAAAACTGTGATGTTTTTTAGTTTACAGTGGAAGGCTTTCATTTGGTTCTGTGAAGAGTTATTTTGTTTCCCATGCATTTCTAGCAAGTCATCATTAGTTGCATTCATCTGGAATTCCCAAGCTACCTCTGTCGGGCCTGCAGGAATTAATGGAGCACACCAGCTTTCTTTCTTTTTCTTTTTTTTTTTTTTGAGACGGAGTCTCGCTCTGTCGCCCAGGCTGGAGTGCAGTGGCGCGATCTCGGCTCACTGCAAGCTCCGCCTCCTGGGTTTACGCCATTCTCCTGCCTCAGCCTCCTGAGTAGCTGGGACTACAGGCGCCCGCCACCGCGCCCGGCTAATTTTTTGTATTTTTAGTAGACACGGGGTTTCACCGTGGTCTCGATCTCCTGACCTTGTGATCCGCCCGCCTCGGCCTCCCAAAGTGCTGGGATTACAGGCGTGAGCCACCGCGCCCGGCCGAGCACACCAGCTTTCTATCCTTAAACGAACTTTTTGGATTTTAGGCTTCCTGATACTTTAAGTTGTTGAGTATACTCTTCAAATAGAATTTGAGTCTTATTTCTCTTTCTTCCTAGTTTCTCCAAAATTTGTAAACTATCTATGAATATTCTTAATTCATAGCAATGCATCTCTTTGCATATGGTGAAGCAGGGTCGTGAGGGCTGCTCAGGGCGAGAGAACCCAGAAACCTGGCATGCTGGCAAAAAGGTAAGAATTTCTTACCAGTCTCTGGTCTCTTTCTCTCTGTGCAAACTGGTTAAATATAAAGTGAAAGTCACTGTTTATCTCCTGTGTAAAGTTTTAAATTAATTGGTTTAATAATAATAAGAGCTTAAATCAAATATTTTGTCAGAAAACTAGAAAGTGTAATGCCTTTTAGTTCACATGACTTTAGCAATCTTTGGGAAATAAAGATGGTTTTAAAGATTGGTAAAATACCGTATCTTCAAAATGTAAACATGTGGTCTAAGTTATGTTCAAATATTAGGTTTGCTAAATGCTTTAAGGTCATAAACTGCTTCTTTGGCTTTTGAAAATTGTTTAATTTGCCTGCTTTCCAGCTAGGTAAGGCCTGGGGATGTGTGGAGTTGGCCATGCTCCTAGCTCTGCTGGAAATAGTCAAACCTTATCAGGACAGAACTTACCAGGTTTTACATTAAAGTTAAAATTGCTAAGAGTTGCCAATGTAACATGCAATTAAGACTACTAGAAACAGTTTTTTTTTTTTTTTTGAGACGGAGTCTCGCTCTGTCGCCCAGGCTGGAGCACAGTGGCCGGATCTCAGCTCACTGCAAGCTCCGCCTCCCGGGTTTACGCCATTCTCCTGCCTCAGCCTCCTGAGTAGCTGGGACTACAGGCGCCCGCCACTTCGCCCAGCTAGTTTTTTGTATTTTTAGTAGAGACGGGGTTTCACCATGTTAGCCAGGATGGTCTCGATCTCCTGACCTCGTGATCCATCCGTCTCGGCCTCCCAAAGTGCTGGGATTACAGGCTTGAGCCACCGCGCCCGGCCTACTAGAAACAGTTTTACATGCAAGGTGTGTAAGAACAGTTGAATGTGTTTTTTATTTTTATTTTTTTGTAAAAGGTGATAAAAAGTTTTTACTAGTTTAACATTTCTGAGTCATTTTGGCAAAATAAATAATTTATGGTAATCCGGAATTCTAAAATCAAACCTTGGTTTCAAAGTTGTCTTTCCTAATCCCTGACGTTTTGGATGGATAAGAGAGCCCTGAGGCCGGGCATGGTGGCTCACACCTGTAATCCCAGCACTTTGGGAGGCCGAGGAGGGCGGATCACAAGGTCAGGAGATTGAGACCTTCCTGGCTAACACGGTGAAACCCCGTCTCTACTAAAAATACAAAAAAAAAAATTAGCCGGGCATGGTGGCGGGCGCCTGTATTCCCTACTCGGGAGGCTACTCAGGAGGCTGAGGCAGGAGAATGGCGTGAATCTGGGAGGCAGAGCTTGCAGTGAGCTAAGATCGCGCCACTGCACTCCAGCCTGGGTGACAGAGCGAGACTCTGTCTCAAAAAAAAAAAAAAAAGAGAGCCCTGAAAACATTCAGAAAAGAGGTAAACAGGATTTTCTGACATGTTAGGTACATGGGATTGCCAAATGATGTTCAGTCTTCTTTAGGTTATATTTTTGTGAATAGTACTAATATATGTTCCAAAATTGTATGGGATTTCTAAAGTAGTATGTGCTATCAATTATAATTACAGTTATTAAATTGTTATTGTAAACCACAGAAATAACCAGATTTCCTTGTATAAAGCTACTAATCCGAGTAGAACAAAAATTAATTAAATACCAAGAAAATACTGCCAGATTTTCATATTAAACCAGCTGATAGGCTGGGCACGGTGGCTCATGCCTATAATCCCAGCACTTTGGGAGGCCGAGGCAGGTGGATCACAAGGTCAGGAGTTCGAGACCAGCCTGACCAACATGGTGAAACCCCATCTCTACTAAAAATACAAAAACTAGCCAGGCATGGTGGCACATGCCTATAGTGCCAGCTACTTGGGAGGCTGAGGCAGGAGAATTGCTTGAACCTGGGAGGTGGAGGTTGAAATGAGGCAAGATTATGTCATTGCACTCCAGCCTGGGCGACACAGTGCCCATCTCAAAAAAGAAAAAAACAAAAAACAGCTGATACTGAAATTGTTTAAAACATTACAACCAAAGCTTGGTTCTATATTCCTGAGAAGACAAAGTTTCACATACATTTGTTCACCTGGTGGACCATTTAAACATTTTATAAAGGGATTTCATTCAATTGTTATTTTCAATGTATGTTTTCTGGTTGTATAAAAGCTTTCCCATGCAAGAGGGCTGATGTTATAACAGTAGACTATTATGCTACAGTGTATTTTTACCAGGTGAAAAAAAAAAAGCTTTTTTATGGTTTGGATCTTCTGAAAACATCAGAGAAAGACTGTCCTTGTCATCCACACTACAACAAAACTTCAGAACCTTGGGCTTTGGGTTTATGATTTCACAACTGAGAAGGTTCCCGGGTCCCTCCACACTATTGGAACTGTGCATCCATTGGAACCCTTGAGGTAAAGCCGACCAGGGAAATGTCTCCCAAGAAGCAGATGGCATCCTTGATAAGAACAGTTTTTCCCTAATTCACAGATTAAGACTTCTACTGTCATGAAACTCTTATCTTTGAATATTTTTTCTTATGCCCCTAGGAACAATAGAAGTGGAAAAGGGGTCTGTTGTGTGCATTAATGTGGTGTATTTTTATTGTGAAGGAGTTTGCAGCCAGCCTTATACATGGATACCCTTGTACTTTGATAGGTAAAAGATGAAGGCCCAATGTAGGTAAGAAATTTTGTGGTACATACGTTGCCTCATAATCAGTCAAAAACAAAACATTTGTTCATTCCTCTTAACCCACATCATGGGTTAAAGAAAACACTGCCAGGAGGCCTTCACTCTTCTAAAAGGGCATCATTTGTTAGGTTCTTTTTCCGTGGTTTAAAGTAAAAGAAGCAACGATTAGAAATATATCCCTCAGGCCGGGTGGGGTGGCTCATGCCTGTAATCCCAGCACTTTGCGAGGCCAATCACCTGAGGTCCAGAGTTAAAGACCAGTCTGGCCAATATGGTGAAATCCTGTCTCTACTGAAAATACAAAAATTAGCCGAGCGTGGTGGTGGGTGCCTGTAATCCCAGCTACTCAGGAGGCTGAGGCAGGAGAATCACTTGAACCGGGGAGGCAGAGGTTGCAGTGAGCCAAGACTATTGTGCCACTGCACTCCAGCCTGAGTGAGACTCTGTCTTTAAAAGAAAAGAAAAGAAAAGAAATGTATCCCTCATGATAGGCTATGCAGCAAACTCTACTGTAAAGGCTACAGTTATACAACCAACTTTAAATTTTTTTGTGAAAGTTATGATAGAATTGGCTGAACAAGGAAGTATCTGCAGCTGCTGGCACTTTTGGCCTATGGAGAAATACATCACATGAAGACTATAAAAATTCAGTGGTAGGGGATTAACAAAGAGACTGCCTAGTTAAATGAGTAAACTCTTTAGCTCATTCTTTGATCTATTTGATTTTAGGAGGTTTGGTTTTTGGGGGACCTTGGGTCAGGAGCATACTCCAAACTCTTGCTATTATCCTCCCAATAGTCATAATCATAGTCTCCCTGGTGTGCTGTTTTCTCTCAAAGGTTTTAATGCTTGCATGAAGCTGTCTCTAGAATGTCATATGGTCTCTCTTCAACTGGAATAACTGGAGCTGAAAGAAATGTGCAACCATGAGGACACTGTAACCTACAAATGATGTGCTGCGACCGGATACACAAAATGATGGTAACTGAGAGTGGCACTAAGGCCTTAACTTTTGGTCGCGTTCTTCACTTAGGTGAGAAGGGGGAATTTTTGTAAACAAAATTCTGGGAGCCCATCGTTTTGGACTAAGCTCATGCACTAGGCCCCAACAGACCAAACCAAACCAAACCAAAATAAAGTTGGTTGCGCTAAGACTTTAAGGAAACACATGAATCCTAGAACAGATCACGTTTTGTTTTTTCTTCCGCAAATCTCTATAACAAACATTCTTGACAGCATGGGTATCTACCCTTTGAGGTTCCCACTAACTCTTTTAACCAAATTCATGTCCTCTTGCCTAGAGACCATCAAGCTCCAGATGATCATGCAACAAAGGTTCCAGCTCGTTCCAGGTGAAGACACCACCCCTGGTCATCAAGAAGCTACCCTGCCTTCACTAGACAGAACAGGGCGAGAGTTCTGTGATCCCCAATAGGTAAGGACTATGCCCTGAGTCAGCATGAGGCATGTACAGAAAAAAGAACCCCTGTCCCTCTGCTTCCCATAAAGATTTATGAGGATCACGTCTCTTGGTGGGGAGATGAGGCAGGAAAACAGAGTCTGGAGGCAGGGAACATAAGGCCTGTTCTCACTTCAGCTATTACAGGAAATATCCTCTCCATAGGGCGTAGGCCAAGTAAATGACTTTGTAACTTTACTTCATCATCTCCATTTACATAGGGTGTTCCCCAAGTAGAGGATATTTCAACTCCCAAAAATTCTGTAATGGGGCCCTCCCACACTGTGTAGTGTACTTTCATTTTCAATAAATCCTTCATTTCTTCCTTGTTTTGTGCATTTTGCCCACTTCTTTGTTCAAGATGCCAAGAACCTGGACACTCTCCTTCCTTAACACTGGTGCCCTGCTCTTTGTTCCAAAGGCAACTGAAACAGGTCTCTGCCAGTGCAGCTGGGGCTCAGCGTTTCTTCCAGGTACTTGCTCCAATGTCACTCTTAGAAGTGGCTTTCTCAGTAAGCACTTCAAACTCATCAAATACAGACATTTCCTTTAAGACATTGTACAGTATCTAAGTAGGGAGAAATTTCTAGTTCAGCTGCACATTGCACCTCAAGGTAACATCTGCCTTCAATGATTCAGGTCCTGCAGAAAGGTCTGGGTCATCCATTCGGATAGCTCCTCCCTTATAGTAAATTTCCTGTTGGGTATTTCACCCCTACTCCACCCCCATTATCATTTTAACTGTCTTGTTCTTACCAGGCTCTTTATGGTCACATTTGTCATCAGATATGTGCTAATGAACTTGAATCTTAAAAGAAAGATCCCAATTTGTAATCTTATGATTTTTCCCTCCCATCCTATATAAATTTGTAGATGCAAATGAAAATGAGAAAAGAAACACCTGGTCGGGTGCAGTGGCTCACACCTGCAATCCCAGCACTTTGAGAGGCGCAGGTGGGTGAATCACTTGAGCCCAGGAGTCCGAGACCAGCCTGAGCAATATAGCGGAACCCCATCTCTACAAGAAATGCAAAAACTTAACCGGGCGTTTTGGCACTCACCTGTAGTCTCAGCTACTCCAGAAGCTGAGGTGGGAGGATCGCTTGAGCTCGGGAGGTTGAGGCTACAGTGAGCTGTGATCAGACCACTGCACTCCAGCTTGGGCAACAGAGTGAGATCCTGTCTCAGAAAAAGAAAGAAAGAAATACCCTCCAACTTCACTAGACAGCATTCAAGATTAAAGGCCAGTAGGCTGGGCGCGGTGGCTCACGCCTGTAATCCCAGCACTTTGGGAGGCTGAGGTGGGCGGATCATGAGGTCAGGAGATCGAGACCATCCTGGCTAACACGGTGAAACCCCGTCTCTACTAAAAAAAAAAAAATGCAAAAAATTAGCTGGGCGTGGTGGTGGGCACCTGTAGTCCCAGCTACTTGGGAGGCTGAGACAGGAGAATGGCGTGAACCCAGGAGGCGGAGCTTGCAGTGAGCCGAGATCACGCCACTGCACTCCTGCCTGGGCAAAAGAGCAAGACTCCGTCTCAAATAAATAAATAAATAAATAAATAACGGCCAGTAGATGTTACTTCTTTTTGTTTAAGTGTCTAAGTCACGGATTTTTCTTCAGCTAAAAAAAAAAAAAAAAAAAAAAAAAAAGGTCCTGTTGTTGGCTGGGGAGGTGGCTCACACCTGTGAGGCCGAGGCAGGGGGATCCCTTTGAGCTCAAGAATTCGAGACCAGCCTGGGCAACATGGTGAAACCCAGTTTCTACTGAAAATACAAAAATTAGCCATGTGTGGTGGTGCATGCCTGTAGTCCCAGCTACTCTGGAGGCTGAGGCACAAGAATCGCTTGAACCCCGGAGGTGGAGGTTGCAGTGAGCCGAGATCGTACCACTGCACTCCAGCCTGGGTGACAGATTGAGACTTTCCCTCAAAAACAAAAACAAAAAAATTCTGTTATCTATGAAATACCATAAATATTGTGCTAAAGTTGACTTTTTAAAAATGATACAATGCTGGGCGCGGTGGCTCACGCCTGTAATCCTAGCACTTTGGGAGGCCGAGGTGGGCAGATCACGAGGTCAGGAGATCTAGACCGTCCTGGCCAACATGGCGAAACCCTGTTTCATCCTGTTTTTGTATTTTGTAAAAATACAAAAAAATTAGCTGGGCGTGGTGGCACGTGCCTGTAATCCCAGCTACTTAGGAGGCTGAGGCAGGAGAATCACTTGAACCAGGGAGTCAAGTGTAGTGAGCCAAGATCATGCGACTTCTCTCCAGCCTGGCAACAGAGAGAGACTCCATCTCAAGAATAAAAAAATAAATAAAAATGATACAAGGCAAGACTCTGTCTCAAAAAACGAAACAAAAAAAGATTCAAGGTCGGGTGCCTGTAATCCCAATACTTTGGGAGGTCAAGGTAGGCAGATCATTTAAGCCTAAGAGTTCGAGACCAGCCTGGGCAACATGATGAAAACGCGTCTTTACAAAAAATACAAAAATTAACTAGGCTTTTTGGTGGGCACCTGTAATCCCAGCTACTGGGGAGGCTAAGGTGGGAGGATTGCTTGAGCCTGGAAAGTCGAGGCTGGAGTGAGACATGATTGCGCCACTGCACTCCAGCTTGGGCGACAGAGCGAGAATGTTTCAATCAAAAAACAAAACAAAAACCTTTTCAGATGTTTCCTGGCCTTTTATTTTAAATTAAACCCATTCAGTTTTTGTTGGAAAAGTAATATATAATCATTTTTAAATTGGCAAATGTATCCACTTCAGCAGCACAAACACTAAAATTGGAATGATGCAGAGAAGATTATCATGAATGGCATGCAAATTCGTGAAGCCTTTCGTATTTTGCTGTAGCACTGTAGGATGACTATAGTTAACAGTTGTATATTATAGTTTCAAGTAGCTAGCTGGAGGGTATTGAATGTTCCAACACAAAGAAATGATAAGTGTTTGAGATGATGGATATGCTTGCTGATCTGATCACATATATGTGTCACAACATCACTATGTATCCCATAAGTATGTTAAATATTATGTGTCAATTTAAAAATTTTAAAAGTAAAAAAAACCCATAAAATTGGAAAAGAAAGAAACCTATCCAAAGGTAATACTTATAAATCTCATTGCATTTTACACATCTTAACTTCCCATCTATGAAAAATTAGTTTTTTATTACATTTTAATTTTTCATTATCACCAAAATAATCATATGGAAAGGTATATAGTATAAAAAGTTTCCCAATTTCCCCCACAACAGCATTTCTGAGTGAAACACTGTTATCCCTCTAGACAGTTTTATGTATCTATTAAACATATTTTCTTTTTCTTTTTTTTTTTTTTTTTTTGAGACAGAGTCTCGCTCTGTCGCCCAGGCTGGAGCGCAGTGGCCAGATCTCAGTTTACTGCAAGCTCCGCCTCCCACGTTTACGCCATTCTCCTGCCTCAGCCTCCCGAATAGCTGGGACTACAGGCGCCCGCCACCTCACCCAGCTAGTTTTTTGTATTTTTTAGTAGATATGGGGTTTCACTGTGTTAGCCAGGATGGTCTCGATCTCCTGACCTCGTGATCCACCCGTCTCGGTCTCCCAAAGTGCTGGGATTACAGGCTTGAGCCACCACGCCCGGCCATGTTTCTTATTTTTTAACAACTTTGTTGAGGCTTATTTTACATATTTTATAATGCACTGTTTCAAGTGTACAATTCAATAATTTTTAGTACATTTATTCTATTTTATTCTATTTTATTCTGTGCAGCCATTACCATGTCAGTTTAGAATATTTTCGTCACTCAGTAAGATCCCTCATACACATTTACTGTGAACCCCTGTTCTCTTGAGCCCCTACCCTAGACAATTACTAATCTTTTTTTATCTTCATAGATTTGTCTTTTCTGGACATTTCATATAAATGGAATCATACAGTATAGATTTCTTGTCTCCTTCTTACCCTCAGCATAATCCATTTATTTCTAAAAAGAAACTAGAGAAAAATGTTTCTGGATGCTTAATAAATTTATCTGAAATGATCTCTCACAAGTAAAAAATACAAAAGAACTTTTATATTCTGGTATAGGGAAAAAACTAAAACCAGTTATCAACTATTGTGAATCTGTGGAAGAGATTTAAATTCTTTGACATTCCACTCTTCCCCCTAGTGGCCAGGACAAAAAGAGGACTGTATATTGTGTTTGTTAGAAAACATCCCAGATTCTTCAAGTGCTGCTAAGTGAGAGGCGTTACACTTGGTGTTTCTATATGAAAGATATTTCCTTTCTGTTTATTGGAGGCCTTTTATAAAGCAGATTTCTTGGGAGGCACAATTACTCATTCGCTGTGATTCTTCCCACTGCTGAATCCACCAGCCTCTCCATATAGAGGGATTTAGAATAGTGGTTAAGAGCTCAAGGTATGGTACCAAATTGCCTACATTCAAATCTTAATTATATTACTTGCTAGTATGGGACCTTACTCAGCAGGTAAGTGTCTTTTTCTTCTTGCTCTTTTTTTTCTTTTTTTTTTTTTTTTCCGAGACAGAGTCTTGCTCTGTTGCCAGGGCTGGAGTGCAGTGGCACAATCTCGGCTCACTGCAAGCTCTGCCTCCCGGGTTCAAGCAATTCTCCTGCCTCAGCCTCCCAAGTAGCTGGGACTACAGGTGCCCGCCACCACGTCCAGCTAATTTTTGTATTTTTAGTAGAGATGGTGTTTCACCATATTGGCCAGGCTGGTCTCGAACTCCTAACCTTGTGATCCTCCCGCCTCAGCGTCCCAAAGTGCTGGGATTATACGCATGAACCACTGCGCCCGGCCTTAAGTGTCTTCTTCTTTTGTAAGATGAGGATGATAATAATATCTGTTTTATGGGGTTGTTGTGAGCCTTAAATACTTTAAGATACATGGAACTCCTAGAACAGTACCACTGCTACCCCTATAGCATACTGTCCATTCAGCAACCTGAGTATTTAAAAAAAAAAAATTAAAAAAACACGAACCAGAATTTGTTTCTGCTTAAAACTAATGTTTTTGTCAGGTGTGGTGGCTGACGCCTATAATCCCAGCACTTTGGGTAGCTGAGGTAGGAGAATCTCTTGAACTCAGGAATTCAAGACCAGCCTGGACATGTAGTGAGATCACCACACTACAAAAAATAAAAAAATTAACCTGACATGGTGGCACATACCTTTAGTCTCAGCTACATGGGAGGCTAAGGTGGAAGGATTTCTTGAGCCTGGGAGGTTGAGGCTGCAATGAGCCATGATGGCACCACTGCACTCTAGCCTGGGCAACAGAGGAAGACCCTGTCTCAAAAAACAAAAACAAAAACTAATGTTTTGTGTGAGTGGGTTATTCAGATGCTGTGTGTGATGGGTGCTGAAAGACTTTCTACTCAAAAATAGCTTCTTCCTAGGCAACTATTGAAGCTTGACAGTCTGCTTTTCCAGAGCCAACCCTGTAACCACTGCCTCCCCAATTTTGGAGACAGCCCTCAGCAAGAACCTATTTTTACCCACAGGTAGTGTCTGAGATTAATTCGACTAGGAGCCCTGTACTTCCACTACTTCCACATTCCTGTGCTAGCTTTGGGACCCTAGTACCCACCCTCTAAGTTTCATCCTTCTCATAACCTTCTGTGCTTGCACAGGTTGTATGTCCCTTGACTTTCACTGCAGTGTCTACTTTTGGGCACCAGGTTCCTCTACAGGAAGTAGAATCTTTCCTGACTACAAACTTATTGGATGTGGATATTCACTATGTGCTTAAGCTTTGCCACTTTTCTTTCCCTGGGGTTGGACTGAGTCTTCATCCTGTATAATTGATCTGGGTCCTGTTGGAGCTAGACAGACCATCCAATACTGCCATTTTCCTAACTCTGGATGACATCTTCCTGCCAGGAGATGCCTGCTGATATACCCTGCCTGCCAGACTAGAATTCCTTGGGTATTGTCGGGGCTCATGCCCCCTCAATTTAGACATATGCGATTGGGCAAATGCCATGGTGCAGATTTTATTTTGCCACAAAAACAGGTAATAGGTCTATTTCCTCTCCTAGCCCTGCCCCTCCATAAGTGTTCATACATGGTAAACTGACCAGGAAAGGCTCTAATCCTCCATCCCTTACCCCAGGAGGGTTACAAGTCAGGTAAGCAGCTCAAGAATTCAAACATGCCGGGCGTGGTGGCTCACGCCTGTAATCCCAGCACTTTGGGAGGCTGAGGCAGGTGGATAATGAGGTCAGGAGTTCGAGACCAGCCTGACCAACATGGTGAAACCTCGTCTCTACTAAAAATACAAAAAAATTAGCCAGACGTGGTGGAGGGGGTGTGTAGTCCCAGTTACTCGGGAGGGTGAGGCAGGAGAATTGCTTGAACCCAGGAGCTGGAGGTTGCAGCGAGCCGAGATCATGCCACTGCACTCCAGCCTGGGTTAGAGAACAAGACTCTGTCTCAAAAAAAAAAAAAACCAGAATTCAAACATATGCCCACATACTATTTATCTACCTATGTGTAAATTATAAACCAAGCTAACAGACTGTTTAATAAAATCTATTCTATCCTCTTTCCATGAAAAATATACCTTCAGAGCAATAAAATTGAAATGTATGTAAAGCTGTGGTTTTTCATGTGAGCACAAATTGGCAATTTTTTTTTTTGAGACAGAGTTTTGCTCTTGTTGCCCAGGCTGGAGTGCAATGGCACGATCTCATCTCACCGCAACCTCTGCCTACAGGGTTCAAGCAATGCTCCTGCCTCAGCCTCCCGAGTAGTTGGGATTACAGGCATATGCCACCATGTCAGGCTAATTTTGTATTTTTAGTAGAGGTGGGGTTTCTCCATGTTTAGTAGAGGTGGGGTCCATGTTTAGTAGAGGTGGGGTTTCTCCAGGCTGGTGTTGAACCCCTGACCTCAGGTGATCTGCCTGCCTCGGCCTCCCAAAGTGCTGGGATTATAGGTGTGAGCCACTGCGCTTGGCCAAATTGGCAAATTACTAAAGATGACTGAATTTAGTTACTATTGCACATTTGCCATTTAATTGTTATTGCCTGGGTGTTCTATTGATGAGTGATATAATAAAACAATAATAATTCACAAATTTTTATATATTTATTTCATGAGATTTATTTCAGCAAATCCCCAATTATTTTTTATTATTTTATTTAGAGACAGGGATTACAGGCGTGAGCCACCGCATTCAGCATGATTACACTTGTGAATAACAACTGCATTCCAGGCTGGGCAATACAGTAAGACCTCATCTCTAAAAAGATTTTTTTTTAATTGTTGTCATAGTTAATATTGTATCTAAACCTACACAGTAGCCAGCTATGATGGTTAATACTGAGTGTCAACTTGATTGGATAGAAGGATGCAGAGTATTGTTTCTGGGTGTGTCTGTAAGGGTGCTGCCAAAGGAGATTAACATTGAGTCAGTGGACTGGGAGAGGCGGACCCCCCCCCAGTCTGGGTGGGCACCATCTAATCAGCTGCCAACGCAGCTAGGATAAAGCAGGCAAAAGTTGGAAGGATTTGACTTGCTGAGTCTTCTGGCCTTCATCTTTCTCCCATGCTGGA
Organism: Macaca mulatta; assembly: GCF_049350105.2. Taxonomy (NCBI): domain Eukaryota; kingdom Metazoa; phylum Chordata; class Mammalia; order Primates; family Cercopithecidae; genus Macaca; species Macaca mulatta. Next base: position 148,104,485 of record NC_133410.1, on the reverse strand, counting down.
TGCTTCCTGCCCTTGAACATCAGACTCCAAGTTCTTCAGCTTTTGGACTCTTGGACTTACACCAGTGGTTTTCCAGGGTCTCTTGGGCCTTTAGCCGCAGACTGAAGGCTGCATTGTTGGCTTCCTTACTTTTGAGGTTTCGAGACTCTGACTGACTTCCTTGCTGCTCAGTTTGCAGGCAGCCTATTGTGAGACTTCATCTTGTGATCGTGAGTCAATAGTAACTCCTTAATAAACTCCCCTTCGGCCGGGCGCGGTGGCTCAAGCCTGTAATCCCAGCACTTTGGGAGGCCGAGACGGGCGGATCACGAGGTCAGGAGATCGAGACCATCCTGGCTAACACGGTGAAACCCCGTCTCTACTAAAAAATACAAAAAACTAGCCGGGCGAGGTGGCGGGCGCCTGTAGTCCCAGCTACTCGGGAGGCTGAGGCAGGAGAACGGCGTGCACCCGGGAGGCGGAGCTTGCAGTGAGCCGAGATCGCGCCACTGCACTCCAGCCTGGGTGACAGAGCCAGACTCCGTCTCAAAAAAAAAAAAAAAAAAATAATAATAATAATAATAAACTCCCCTTCATATATACATCTATCCTATTAGTTCTGTGCCTCTAGAGAACCCTGACTAATACACCAGCTTCTAAGATGGCTTCCAATTGTCCTTGCCTCCTGGTATTCATACCATTGTGTGGTCTACTGCCACACTGAATCAGGGCTGTTCTGTATGACCAATAGAATGTGGTGGAAAAGATGCTGCATGACTTCCAAATCAAGACAATAGAATTCATTGACGCTTCTCTCTTAATATGGGATTGCCTGCTTTGGGGGAAGCTGGCAAGCATGAAATGAGAACATTCAAGCAGCTCAGGAAGAGAGGCGCACATGGAGAAGACTAAGGCTTCCTGCCAACAGCCAGCACCAACTTGCCAGATATGTCAGTGAGTCATTTTGGAAGTAGATTTTCCAGCCTCAGTCAAACTTTCGGATAACTATAGACTTAGTTGACATCTGAATACAACCTCATGAGACATCTAAAACCAGAATAGTGCAGCCAAACGACTCCTGAATTTCTGATGGTCAGAAATGATGAGAGATGATAAATGATTATTGATGTTTTAAGACACTAGGTTACAGGATGATTTTGTCATGCAGCATTAGATAATGAACATAACTCACACATATTCATATATAAGAGTAAAATGAGTTTTTTTCATTGCAAAATGTTTCTCAGCTGCCATTGCGACCACTGCAAATAAAACACCTATTCATGAATAGCTCCAGAGCCACACATTGAAACATTTTACTCTTTGAAACATGAGTAAAAAAGAGTGAAAGCTCCTGCCCAGGCTGGAGGGCAGGAGCACAATCTTGGCTCACTGCAACCTCCGCCTCTCAGGTTCAAGTGATTCTCCTGTCTCAGCTTCCCAAGCAGCTGGGATTACAGGCACCCACCACCACACCTGGCTAGTTTTTGTATTTTTAGTAGAGGCAGGGTTTCACCATGTTGGCCAGGCTGGTCTCGAACTCCTGGCCTCAGGTGATCTACCTGTCTCGGCCTCCTAAATTGTCGAGATTACAGGCATGAGCCACTGCACCCAGCCCTATGGTTCAGCTTACAACGCAGTGCGAAAGTACATTTTTCAAAAGTCTGGGCTATGTAATGTTAAATAACATCATGTATGAAAAACCAATTGATAAACAATCCACAGGGAACTATATCAAGCCTCGTCCAGTTCCTTTCTTTTTCTTTCTTTCTGCTTGAAGACTTTAGGCCTAAGAGTGTGTGTGTGTGTGTGTGTGTGTGTTTTTTTTTTTTTTCCAAGACGGAGTCTCACTCTGTCACCCAGGCTGGAATGCAGTAGCATGATCTCGGCTCACTGCAACCTCCACCACCTGGGTTCAAGCAATTCTCCTGCCTCAGCCTCCCTAGCAGCTGGGATTACAGGCGCCCGCCACCACACCCGGATAATTTTTGTATTTTTAGTAGCGGCAGGGTTTCACCATATTGGTCAGGCTGGTCTTGAACTCCTGACCTCAGGTGATCTACCTGCCTTGGCCTCCCAAAGTACTGGGATTACAGGCATGAGCCACCACACCCGGCCTTTTTTTTTTTTTTTTTCAAAGACAGGATCTTTTTTTTTTTTTTTTGAGAGGGAGTCTCGCTGTGTCCCCCAGCACGATCTCAGCTCACTGCAAGCTTCACCTCCCGGGTTCATGCCATTCTCCTGCCTCAGCCTCCTGAGTAGCTGGGACTACAGGCACCCACTACTGCGCCCGGCTAATTTTTTGTATTTTTAGTAGAGACGGGGTTTCACCGTGGTCTCGATCTCCTGACCTTGTGATCTGCCCACCTCGGCCTCCCAAAGTGCTGGGATTACAGGCGTGAGCCACTGTGCCCGGCCCAAAGACAGGATCTTATTCTCTCAGCGGGGCTGGAGTGCAGTGGTGCAATCATGGCTCATAGCAGCCTCAACCTCCTGCCTCAGCCTCCTGAGTAGCTGAGACCACAGGCACATGCCACCACACCTGGCTAATTTTTCTTAAAAAGTGTGTGTTTTTTTTTTTTTGCTGGGCACGGTGGCTCACGCCTGTAATCCCAGCACAAAATCCCAGTCAAGGCAGGCGGATCAAGAGGTCAGGAGATTGACACCATTCTGGCTAACATGATGAAACCCCATCTCTACTAAAAATACAAAAAATTAGCCGGGTGTGGTGGCATGCACCTGTACTGCCAGCTACTTGGGAGGCTGAGGCAGAAGAATTGCTTGAACCTGGGAGGCGGAGGCTGCAGTGAGCCGAGATCGTGCCACTGCACTCCAGCCTGGGCAACAGAGCGAGACTCCATCTCAGAAAATAAATAAATAAATAAATAAACAATTTTTTTTTTAAACGGGGTCTCACTATATTGCCCAGGCTGGTCTCAAGCTCCTGACCTCAAGTGATCCTCCCACCTCAGCCTCCCAAAATGCTGAGATTACAGGTGTGAGCCAGCACCTAGCCATAGATGGCTATCTTATTGTATACTCACATGGTGGAAAGCAGAGAAAGAGGAAGCTTTCATGTGTCTTCCTATAAGGGGATTAATCCCACTCATTAGGGTCCCGTCCTTGTGACCTAATTACTTCCCGAAGTTTCCATCTCCAAATGCCATCACATGAGGGATTAGGGTTTTAACATATAAGTTTTGGGGAGACACAAACTTTCAGTCATTAGCAATCAGATATCCTTGATCAGATATTTCTAACCTCATTATTTACCAGGTGTGTAAACAGGCCTATGGAAATCAGAAAATGAGACGGGAATGAAAGAGGTTTATTGGTAAATTTAGCCTGTGAGAGATAAAAGAGGTAGTAAGCAGGATGTGGCAGACAGAGCCTTGGGCCATTGTAGATTTGACAAAGTTTCAGTCAGTTCAGCAGGGAGCTCCAGAGCAAAGATTGTTAGAAGAGGCCAGTTTTGGGCAGAAACGACCAGTTCTACTTACCCTTGCCATGCACGATTATTGTCTGGGGCTGCCCGTGAAGAGCATGACCTCAGATTGAAAGCTGCAGTCAATAAGCTTCTTGCAGCTGAACAACCAATTTTTCCTTGAAAGGAAAAGCCAAGCATTGAGCTTCGAAGGCTTCCAGAACAGAGAGGTGCCTATTTACCAGCCACTTTTCTTTTTTCTTTTCTTTTCTTTCCTTCCTCCCTCTCTCCCCTCCCTCCCTTCCTTCCTTCCTTCTCTCCTTCCTTCCTTCCTCTCTCCCTCCCTTTTTTCTTTCTTTCTTTCCTTCATTCCTTCCTTCTCTCTCTCTCTTTCTTTCTTTCCTCTATCTCTTTCTTTCTCTCCTTCCTCCCTCCCTTCCTTCCTTCTCTCTCTCCTTCCTTCCTTCCTTCCTTCTTTGTCTCTCTCTCCTTCCTTCCTTCCTTCCTTCTTTCCTTCCTTCCTTGACACAGAGTTTCCCTCTGTTGCACAGGCTGGAGTGCAATGGCACAATCTTGGTCCACTGCCATCCCCACCCCCCAGGTTCAAGCGATTCTGCTGCCTCAGCCTCCCGAATAGCTGAGATTACAGGCACGTGCCACTATTTCCGGATAATTTTTGTATTTTTAGTAGTGACAGGGTTTCTCCATGTTGCCGAGGCTGGTCTTGAACTCCTGACTTCAAGTGATCTTCCCGCCTCGGCCTCCCAAGGCCTCCTAAGTGGCACGAGCTACTGCGCCGAACCCAGCATCGCTCTTAAAATACACACCTAGGCCAAGTGCAGTGGCTTACATCTGTAATCCCAGCACTTTGAGAGGCCAAGGCAGGCAGATCACCTGAGCTCAGGAGTTTGAGACCAGCCTGGCCAACATGGAGAAACCCTGTCTCTACTAAAAACACAAAAATTAGCCAGGCATGGTAGTGGGTTCCTATAGACCCAGCTACTCAGGAGGTTGAGGCACAAAAATCACTTGAATGCAGAAAGCAGAGATGGCAGTGAGTCCAGATACAGCCTGGGTGACAGAATGAAACTCCAACTCAGAACAAAAAAAAGATACACATCTAAGCTGTTGACATCATCTTCAAGGTCCTGAAGATCCTGAGGATCACTCCCATCTCCCTCTTCAGCCTAAGTTCATTCCCTTCACTCAACTGTGATCAAACACAGTGGTCTTCCTAGAAAACGTTACTTGTTTCTCCCGTTCACAGGGTTTTGTACATGCATTTGCTCCGGCCTGGGGGCTTTCTCAAATCCATTCTATGTCTGAGAAGTTCTGCATGACCCAAGTTGGTGTGTGTTTGCTTGTTTTTCCTTATTTAACATAGTCTAAATTTCCATCAATTAATGCAATTCTTCTTTCTAAAAATTAAGCAAAATAGCCAAGTGCAGTGGTTCATGCCTGTAATCCCAGCACTTTAGGAGACCAAGGCAGGCAGATCACAAGGTCAGGAGTTCGAGACCAGCCTGGCCAACATAGTGAAACCCCGTCTTTACTAAAAATACAAACAAATTAGCAAGGCGTGGTGGCAGGCACCTGTAATCCCAGCTATTTGGGAGGCGGAGGCAAGGAGAATTGCTTGAACCTGGGAGGCAGAGGTTAAAGTGAGCTGAGATTGCACCACTGCACTCCAGCCCAGGTGACAGTGCGAGACTCCGTCTCAAAAAAAAAAAAAATTAGGCAAAATATAGATCAGAGAGCAGACCTTTCATTAAAATAAAATTTTAGGCTGGGTGCAGTGGCTCACGCCTGTAATCCCACCACTTTGGGAGGCTGAGGCGGGCAGATTATGAGGTCAGGAGATCTAGACCGTCCTGGCCAACATGGTGAAACCCTGTCTCTACTAAAATACAAAAAATTAGCCAGGTGTCGTGGCATGCACCTGTAATCCCAGCTACTCGGGAGGCTGAGTCAGGAGAATCGCTTGAAGCTGGAAGGTGGAGGTTGCAGTAAGTCGAGATCGCACCACTGCACTCCAGCCTGGCGACAGAGAGAGACTCTGTCTCAAAAAAATAAAAAATAAAAAAATAAAAATTTAAAACATATACAAAGTATAAATAGGCATCTAAAATACTGAAGGAAAATATTATCATACAAGTCACATGTAGAAAAAGTTGGAGGCCGGGCGCGGTGGCTCAAGCCTGTAATCCTAGCACTTTGGGAGGCTGAGACGGGTGGATCATGAGGTCAAGAGATCGAGACCATCCTGGCTAACACGGTGAAACCCCATCTCTACTAAAAAATACAAAAAACTAGCCGGGCGAGGTGGCGGGCGCCTGTAGTCCCAGCTACTCGGGAGGCTGAGGCAGGAGAATTTTTAGTAGAGACTGCGTGAACCCGGGAGGCGGAGCTTGCAGTAAGCCGAGATCTGGCCACTGCACTCCAGCCTGGGCGACGGAGCAAGACTCCGTCTCAAAAAAAAAAAAAAAAGAAAAGAAAAAGTTGGAGGCTGGGTGCGGTGGCTCACTCCTGTAATCCCAATACTTTGGGAGGCCGAGGTGGGTGGATCACTTGAGGTCAGGGTTTCAAGACCAGCCTGGCCAACATGGTGAAACCCCGTCTCTACTAAAAATACAAAAATTAGCTGGATGTGGTGGTGGGCGCCTGTAATCCCAGCTGCTCGGGAAGCTGAGGCAGGAGAATTGCTTGAACCTGGGAGGTGGAAGTTTCAGTGAGCCAAGATCGCGCCACTGCACTCCAGCTTGGTTGACAGAGCAAGATTCTGTCTCGAAAAAAAAATTAAAAATAAAAATAGAAATTTGCCTTGTGAGCTTGTTTAGTGAAAAAGTCAAAAAAAATCTTTCCTCACAGTTCTAGAGCCTGGAAGTCTGAGACCAGGATGCCAGCATGATGGTCAGGCTCTGGCAAGCACTTCTTCCTGGCTTCCAGTTGGTTGCCTTTTCACTATGTCTTCACATGGCACAGAGCAAGAAAGAGAGAGACAGATCTCTTCGTCTTAGAAGGCCATTCTTTTCAGATTAGGAACCTACCGTTATGACCTCATTTACCCTTAATTATCTCCCAAAAATGCTATTTCCAGATACAGTTCCATGAGGATTAAGGCTTCTACATATGAATTTGGGAGGAGACACAAGTCAGTTCATAGCAGGAACCATGAAAAAATCATTAATACATAATATTCTGTGAAAAAAAGCAGAACACAAATTGATAAAATTGGACTCTCATCTGGCAGTACAACTAACTGGATATCCTGAAAAACTTTTTACTATAAAACATCTAGAAAATATAATAAATGTGGTGGAGTTTTTTGGGTTTGTTTGCTTGCTTGTTTGTTTTCTGAGAGAAGGTCTTGCTCTGTCATCTAGGCTGGAGTGCAGTGGCATGAACATGGCTGACTGCAGCCTCAATCTAGTAGGCTCAACTGATCCTCTTTCCTCAGCCTCCTGAGTAGCTGGGACCAGACATGTGCCACCACATCTGACTAACGTTTTTAAATTTTTTGTAGAGATGGGGTTTTGCCATGTTGCCCAGGTTGGTCCTGAACTCCTGGAATCAAGCAGTCCTCCCTCCTTGGCCTCCCAAAGTGTTGGGATTACAGAAGCTTGCACCACTGCATTCAGCCAAATGTTCTTTTAAATGTATAGCTGAACTTTTGCAAAAGAAAGAAATATCTGTAAGGGAAAGGAGGTGGCAAGAGAAAGAAGAGTGAGAATAGTAACAATTGAAAATTGTTATTATTGGCCAGGTGTGGTGGCTCATGCCTGTAATCCCAACACTTTGGGAGGCCGAGGCAGGTGGATTGCCTGAGGTTGTGAGTTCAACACTAGCCTGACCAACATGAAGAAACTCTGTCTCTACTTAGACATACAAAATTAGGCCGGGCACAGTGGCTCATGCCTGTAATCCTAGCACTTTGGGAGGCCCAGGTGGGCAGATCACGAGGTCAGGAGATCAAGAACATCTTGGCCAACATGGTGAAACCCCACCTTTACTAAAAAAACACAAAAAATTAGCTGGGTGTGGTGGCGCATGCCTGTAATCCCAGCTACTTGGGAGGCTGAAGCAGGGGAATCCCTTGAACACAGGAGGTGGAGGTTGCAGTGAGCTGAGATCGTGCCACTGCACTCTAGCCTGGTGACACAGCAAGACTCCGTCTCAAAAAAAAAAAAAAAAAAGAAAGAAATACAAAATTAGCCGGGTGTGGTGGTGCTTGCCTGTAATCCTAGCTACTGGGGAGGCTAAGGCAGGAGAACCGCTTGAACCCGGGAGGTGGAGGTTGTGGTGAGCCGAGATGGCGCCATTGCACTCCAGCCTGGGCCACAAGAGCGAAACTCCGTCTCAAAAAAAGAAAAAGAAAAAGAAAATTGTTATTAATAACAAATTGAGTTGTTAATAATAACTGAAAAATTGCTGGGTACGGTGGCTCACGCCTGTAATACCAGCACTTTGGGAGGCTGAGGTGGGCAGATCACGAGGTCAGGAGATTGAAACCATCATGGCTAACATGGGAAACCCCGTCTCTACTAAAAATACAAAAAACTTAGCCAGGCATGGTGGCGGGTGCCTGTGGTCCCAGCTACTCCGGAGGCTGAGGCAGGAGAGTGGTATGAACCCGGGAGGCGGAGCTTGCAGTGAGCTAAGATCACGCCACTGCACTCCAGCCTGGGCAACAGAGAGAGACTCTGTCTCAAAATAATAATAATAACAATTGAAAAATTAAATGGCGTGTATACAGGTGTTCTTTAAACTATTCTTTCACTTTGCTTGAAAATTTTCAAATTAAAAAATCAAAGTAAAACAGCAACAAAAATGACAACAATATAAACCTCAAATTCTGAACACAATATCACATACGACAGGAGACAGGATGAAGGGGTGGTCAAGTTAATGAATTTCAAGGCCTTATATTCTGCAAAAGGGGTAGTGATAACTATTTTTTATAGACAGAAATAGAGAAGCTATACATATTTTCTTTTTAAATTTCATGCTTTCGTCTGAGATATTTTCAATTTCTAAGTGCAACTTCATAATTTTTACTTTTCTTTTCTTTTCTTTTTTTTTTTTTTTTGAGACAGAGTCTCACTCTGTGGCCAGGCTGGAGTGCAGTGGTGCGATCTCGGCTCACTGCAAGCTCCGCCTCCCAGGTTAAAGCGATTCTCCCGCCTCAGGCTCCGGAGTAGTTGGGCCTACAGGCGCGCAACCACACCCCACTAATTTTTGTATTTTTAGTAGAGACGGGGTTTCACCATGTTGGCCAGAACCGTCTTGATCTCCTTACCTTTTGATCCGCCCGCCTCGGCCTCCCAAAGTGCTGGGATTACAGGCATGAGCCACCGTGCCCGGCCGGACTTCATAATTTTTAATATCTTGTTAGTCCCAAAGACGTTAGACATGCTTATACAAATATTTCTAAAAGTGGTAAAAGACATATTCAGAAAGACGTTTATCTCAGCATTGCTTATAGTAGCTTCACAAATTGTAAATGACCTAATTGAGGACTAAGTGAATTATGATATATATATTTAGAGTTATTCTATGAAATCCTGAATAATGATATTCCTTCATATTTATTGACTTAGAAAAATTTCATGCTTGTGATTAACTAAAATAGTTATAGAATGCATATATGAGCTCTTTATACAAAATCATTTTACTATATCTGTGATTATGACCATGGTTGTCTCCGGGTAATAATATTCCAGGAGATTTTTACTTTGTACTTTATACTTTTCTGTATTTAGATTGGTTTAAATGGGCATGTTTCATTTAAAAAAAAAAAAAAACTAAAGCTATGCTTAAATATAAATGCTAAAAACAAGTTCAAGTTTTTTTTGTTCTATTTCACCCTGGGCTGTATCCATTAGCAAAGAAGTCTGTGAAATCATTGCACCTGGAAGCAAAGGGCAAGCAAGGAAAGAGCAGAGAGTATGGTTGTACTTTTTCCTCTTTCGTAAGCAGTTGAGCTTCTGCAGTCTGTAGTAGGACTTTAGTATACACACAAAAAATTCAATTGTTTTCTTCTTGTCTGGTAGTTTGGAAGATGTGGTCTATTCCCGCCTGACAAGGAGATACACAGAATGGGGTCATCATTTCCCTGGTTGATTTGAGTAAAAAAAAAAAAGGTTCCCTAGGGCTCAGCTACCACTAAGGATTAGAAAAGCAGCTGTGATCAAATAAGTACCCAAAGGCTATGGAACTCAATATCAAAGAATTCTTCTCAATCCCAGTACTCAAGATGACTTCTCCCTTCACCTTTTTTCAACATTCTACTCAATTCGTCTACCAGAATACTTTTTAGTTTCTTTCTCAGCAACTCATTTTCACTTTTTCTAAACCTTGCACTAGGGCACTGCTTCCATTAGGTTTTAGCAAAGTATGTACGTGCACAGGTAAGCTTTTTCCGAGTTATGAAGCATGGGTACCTCCCAGGCTCAAAGACGAACCAAGGTTCTTAATGTTATGTAACCCACAGGCAGGGAAATGAATCTGAGAGTCTCTGAGGTATTTAATATTGAAATGTTTATCCTGACCCAGGTCACTTAGCTAAGTCTCCTATTTGTACAGTTATGAACATTTGTCCTTGGAGGTCCTCAAAATCCATTTTCAAAATAATCTAGATTTTTAAAATGTTAAAATCTTGAAAGTGCAGGATAGCCACTCTCAAACACTGTTAAAGGGAGTATAAATTTGTCTAATCTTTCTGAAAGACAGTTTGATAAAAGGTATTGCTATGAAATGAATTGTGTCCCCCTACCACCCCTCACAAATTCATATGTTGAAGCCCTAATCCCCAGTGTGACTATATTTGGAGACACCGCCTTTAAAGAGGTAAATAAGGCTAGATGAGGTCAGAAGGTGGGGCCCTAATCTGATGGGACTGGTGTCCTTGTGAGAAGAGGAAGAGAAACCTGAGCTCTGCTTCTTCCCATGCACCCAGAGGCAAGGCCATATGAGGACACACCAAGCAGGCAGACATCTAAAAGCCAGTAAGAGAGCCTTCACCAGAACCCGGCTTTTTGGTTAGAGCGTGCTCTGAATGCAGGACCTTGGTCTGTGTTCACAGTAATGAAGCGGATCTCAGAGTGGCCAACAGCGGCCCTTGAGGCAGCCTGACACCCACAGATCCAGGCTCTCTCTAACTCGTAACTGTGAGGACTATTTCTAATGTATTTGTTTCTTCATTTTTTCCACCCCCAAAATAGAAAATATCTTGTCAAAAATGATTTTTAAAGTAGTATATATGCACCCTATAAACAATTAAAATAATCCAAAAGTATGTGAACTAAAGAGACTGTCTGCTCCTGTCTACTCTCTGTTTTAGTATTCTTACATAAAAATGATACATCCTGGCTGGGTGCAGTGGCTCACGCCTGTAATCCCAGCACTTTCGGAGGCCGAGGCGGATGGATCACTTGAGGCCCGGATCACTTTGAGATCAGTTCAGCCAACATGGTGAAAAACCGTCTCTACTAAAAATGCAAAAATTAGCCAGGCATGGTGGTGGGTGCCTATAATCCCAGCTACTCAGGAGGCTGTGGCAGGAGAATTGCTTGAACCCGGGGCATGGTGGTTGCAGTGAGCCGAGATCGCACCACTGCACTCCAGCCTGGGCAACACAGTGAAACTCCGTCTCAAAAAAAAGAGAACATATAACATATATTGGATGTCTTTCAATGTCAAACGTGTACTGGGTGTCTAAAAAGTTGGGAAATCTGGGATAAATTTATTTTATTTTAAAAATTGTGGTAAAATATTCATAACCTAAAGTTTGCCATTTTAGTCATTTTTGGGAAAACCGTTCATTAAGTACATTCATAATGTTGTGCAACCATCACCACTAAGATAAACTTATTTTTAGACAGCAGGTAATTTACATTTTCAAATAATATTCTCAATGTATTTTTTCAACCTCCATACCATTTCAGGTAAAGGACCTCTACATTTAAAGCAATGGGTCCAAATGTTAATCTGAACAAACTAAAATAAATATACGATTTTCCTTGTATTTCCAAGCCTTGTGGACACTGTAGTGCTCGAGGCAGTCAGGAGGTGGAGAGAAGTAAACAGAGTTTCTGTAGTCTTAGCTCAAATACATATTGAATATGTAAATTTGGGCAAGTTAACCTCTCTGTGTTCTATTATTGCTTGATTCTTCCTTCATCCTACATTGTAGTGATCTCCAGAGAGCTTTACTCTTTACCCTGGTAAACAGTTTTATAAGTTGTTTAAACAGAGACTTGCCTATGTGATACAATTTAACAGAGGGCAAAAGAACTACCCATGCAAATCAACTTTTGTCATGAGCTGCTCTATTGCATGGCATTCCAACTTGACATCACTCCTCTGCAGAACTGGCCTCTTGGGTGTGCAACCTGTGTGGTTGTACATGTCCCCATGCTTAGAAGGGCCCTGTTCTTGGTTTAGTGTTCTGCTGTTGCCATCTTAAAGTTTTTTGTTTTTTGTTTTGAGACAGAGTCTCGCTTTGTTGCCCAGGCTGGAGTACAGTGGCATGATCTCGGCTCACTGCAACCTCCGCCTCCCGGGTTCAAGCCATTCTCCTGCCTCTGCCTCCCGAGTATTTGGGACTACAGGTGCGTGCCATCACGCCCGGGGAATTTTTTTTTTTTTTTTTTTTTTTGTATTTTTAGTAGACATGGAGTTTCACTGTGTTACCCAGGATGGTCTCGGTCTCCTGACCTCGTGATCCGCCGGCCTCGGCCTCCCAAAGTGCTGGGATTACAGGCCTGAGCCACTGCGCCCGGCCTCCATCTTAAAATTCTTAATAATTTTTGAGTTAGTACACAAGGGGCCCTGTATTTCATTGTGCCTTAGGCACCATAAATTATGTAGCCAGTCTTTTGGGTGAAAGCATTGTCTTCAGAAGGGACTTTTTTTTTTTTTGAGAAAGAGTCTCAACTTGTCACCCCGGCTGGAGTGTAATGGTGCAATCTCGGCTCACCACAACCTCTGCCTCCCGGGTTCAAGCAATTCTCCTGCCTCAGCCTCCCGAGCAGCTGGGATTACAGGCGTGAGCTACCACATCTGGCCAATGTTTTTGTATTTTTAGTAGAAACGGAGTTTCACCATGTTGGCCGGGCTGGTCTGAAACTCCTGACCTCAGGTGATCCACCCGCCTTGGCCTCCCAAAGTGCCCGAGATTACAGGCCTGAGCCACCGCGCCCGGCCCAGAAGGGCCTTACTTTAAGAGCAAATAATTTACCTGGAAAACATACCGTATTAATAATATACCAATTAACACATTCGCATTTTATCACATTAATTAATGTGTTAATTAGTTAATTAAGAAATCAGCACTCTGAAGGATTGAAGCATAGAACCTCTGATTTTTTTTTTTGATTTTTTTTTTTTTTGAGATAGAGTCTTTTTTTTTTTTTTTTTTTTGAGACAGAGTCTCGCTCTGTCGCCCAGGCTGGAGTGCAGTGGCCAGATCTCAGCTCACTGCAAGCTCCGCCTCCCGGGTTCACGCCATTCTCCTGCCTCAGCCTCCCGAGTAGTTGGGACTACAGGCGCCCACCACCTCGTCCGGCTAGTTTTTTGTATTTTTTAGTAGAGAGGGGGTTTCACTGTGTTAGCCAGGATGGTCTCGATCTCCTGACCTCGTGATCCACCCGTCTGGGCCTCCCAAAGTGCTGTGAGATGGAGTCTTATGCCTCCCAGGCTGGAGTGCATTTCTGGCTCACTGCAACCTCCGCCGCCGGGGTTTAAGCGATTCTCCTGCCTCAGCCTCCCGAGCAGTTGGGATTACAGGCACGTGCTACCATGCCCGGCTAATTTTTGTATTTTTGGTAGAGACAGGGTTTCGCCATGGTGGCCAGGTTGGTCTGGAACTCCTGACTTCAGGTGATCCGTCCACCTTGGCCTCCCAAAGTGCTGGGATTACAGGTGTGAGCCACCGTGCCTGGCCAAACCTCTGATTTTTGATGTGGAAAAACATCCTGACTAGGTTCACAACAATACTACCTGCCTCCCAGGGTCTCTGAGAGCATGGGTGGGAGCAGGTAAATGAAGTGCACTGAACACCAGAGGACTTGACATATTTTTGTTCAATGTCAGTACAAATAAAATGGGTGAATAAATGAATAAATAAATGTTAGATGCTAAGGAGAAATGGAGGAAACATAAGACTCAAATTTATATGTGTGTGTGTGTGTATATATATATTCTATAAGGTATAGGCATATAAATTTAGTGCTCCATCCTAAAGTAGAGACTAAATGGTTGCTTCCTATCTGAGCTACTTTGGCTTATGGTATGCACTTTAAGAAAAGCCATGGCCTAGGCTAGGCGCGATGGCTCACGCTTGTAATCCCAGCACTTTGGGAGGCCGAGGCGGGCGGATCATGAGGTCAGGAGATCGAGACCATTCTGGCTAACACGGTGAAACCCCATCTCTACTAAAAATATTAAAACTTAGCTGGGCGTGGTGGCAGGCGTCTGCAGTCCCAGCTACTCGGGAGGCTGAGGCAGGAGAATGGCTTGAACCCGGGAGGCGGAGCTTGCAGTGAGCCAAGATCCCACCACTGCACTCCAGCCTGGGCAAGAGTGAGACTCCCTCTCAAAAAAAAAAACAACAACAAAAAATTAGCTGGGCGTGGCGGCACATGCCTATAATTCCAGCTACTTGGGAGGCTGAGGCAGGAGAATTGCTTGAACCCGGGAGACAGAGGTTGTGGTGAGTGAGATCACACCATTGCACTCCAGCCTGGGCAGCAGAGTGAAATTCTGTCTCAAAAAAAATAAAAAGAAAAAGAAAAAAAGAAAAACCATCCCCACTCTGCTAGTCATAGCAAATGGGATTAAGGACTGAAGCACAGGCTGAAGGCAGTAGCATAAAGCATGATGAGGGCGAGCTGACTTTGCAGCACTCTGGCTAGCACTCTTGTCCAAGGATGATACTCTGCAATAAATGATGAGGAGTCCACTCAAATAAAACATCTCTTTTGGGAAATATAAATACTAGATATACCAAAAAGAAGATGAATAGTTTTAGATAAGATTGCTGTTATGACTAAAGATCCTGGTTCCTGTAGTAACTTTTGCACAATCTCATGAAATATAATGCAGCTCGATGAGGCGATTTCCAGAGCTGCCTGCCTTTCTTGAAACCCCAAATTCTTCTATATCCTTGCAATACACTCTGTCATTGATAATAACCCATATTTGTGTTCCTTCAATCTTAAGCTAGCTAATTCAGAGCATACTAATAATATTGCTATAACAAAAAATTTTACAGCCAGGCAGGCGTGGTACCTCATGCCTGTAATCCCAGCACTTTGGAAAGCCAGAGGTGGGCAGATTGCTTGAGCTCATGAGTTCGAGACAAGTCTGGGAAACATGGTAAAACCCCATCTTTGCAAAAATACAAAAACTAGCCGGGTGTGGTGGCGCAAGCCTATAGTCCCAGCTACTTGAGGGGCTGAGGCAGAGGGATCACTTGAGCCTGGGAGGTTGAGGCTGCAGTGACCCATGATCATGCCACTGCACTTGAGCCTGGGTGACAGAGCAAGACACTGTCTCAAAAACCAACAACAACAAAAAAAACAAAACAACAAAAAACAAATCTTACATAGACCAGGTGAAAGCAACGCAAATGTGCATAAATGGATGAATGGATAAATAAAATGTAGTATATACATACAATGGAATATTATTCAGCCTTAGAAAGGAAGAAAATTATGTCACATGTTACAACATGAATAAGTCTTGAGGACACTGTGCTAGGTAAAATAAGCCAGTCACAAAAAGACAATTGCTGTATGATTGCACTTATATGAGGTATCTAGAGTAGTAAAATTCATAGAGGTAGAAAGTAGAGGGTGGCTGTCAGAGGCTAGGGGGAGGAGGGAATGGGGAGTTACTGTTTAATGGGTACAGAGCTTCAGTTTTGTAAGTTAAGTTCTGAATATCTGTTGTATGACAGTGTGAATCTACTTAGCCCTACTGAACTGATTAACACTTAAAAGTGGTTAGGATGGTAAATTTTACATTATCTTTTTTTTTTAACCACAATTTAAAACATTTAAATTATTTGTTATTTTTTAAAAATTATTTTTATTTTTTGAGACTGGGTCTTGCTCTGTTCCCCAGGCTGGAGTGCAGTGGTATGATCACGGCTCACTGCAACCTTGATCTCTTGAGCTCAAGCAATCCTTCCACCTCAGCCTCCCAAGTAGCTGGGACCACAAGTTTAAGCCACTGTGCCAGGCTAATTTTTTTTTTTTTTTCAAGACGGAGTTTTGCTCTTGTTGCCCAGGCTGGAGTGCAATGGCGCGATCTCAAGCTCACCGCAACCTCTGCCTCCTGGGTTCAAGCAATTCTCCTGCCTCAGCCTCCCGAGCAGCTAGGATTACAGCTATGTGCCACCACACCCAGCTAGTTTTGTATTTTTAGTAGAGACAGGGTTTCTCCATGTTGGTCAGGGTGGTCTCGAACTCCCGACCTCAGGTGATCCGCCCGCCTTGGCCTCCCAAAGTGCTGGGATTACAGGCGTGAGCCACCACTCCCGGCTTGCCTGGCTAATTAAAAAAATTTTTTTTGTAGAGACAGAGTCTCACTGTGTTGCCCAGGCTGGTCTTGAATTACTGGGCTCAAGTGATTTTCCTGCCTCAGCCTCCCAAAAGTTGGGATTTACAGGTGTGAGCCTCTATGCCTAACTGCTTTCTTATGAAATTGTGGCTTTTACCAAAATATGCACTTTAAGATTGCTAAAATGATGTTAACCAGGATGTACTATATTTATTACTTTCACAGTGGTAAAGCTCTCGACACTTTGGGAGGATGAAGCAGGAAGATTGCTTGAAGACAGGAATTCAAGACAAGCCTGGGCAACATAGTGGGACCTCATCTCTACCAAAAAAAAAAAAAAAAAAAAAAAAAAATTAGCTGCTGGGCGCGGTGGCTCACGCTTGTAATCCCAGCACTTTGGGAGGCCGAAGCAGGTGGATCACCTGAGGTCGGGAGTTCGAGACCAGCCTGACCAACATGGAGAAACCCCGTCTCTACTAAAAATACAAAATTAGCTGGGATGGTGGCACATGCCTGTAATCCCAGCTACTCGGGAGGCTGAGGCAGGAGAATCGCTTGAACCCGGGAGGCGGAGGTTGTG
The DNA here is from genome assembly GCF_049350105.2 of Macaca mulatta. NCBI lineage: Eukaryota > Metazoa > Chordata > Mammalia > Primates > Cercopithecidae > Macaca > Macaca mulatta. The sequence goes on along the minus strand of NC_133410.1, from coordinate 148,087,938 downwards.
GTGAGCCGAGATCGCGCCATTGCACTCCAGCCTGGGCAAAAAGAGCGAAACTCTGTCTCAAAAAAAAAAAAAAAAAAAAATTAGCCAAGTATGGTGGTGCACCCCTGTAGTCCCAGCTACTTGGGAGGCTGAGGATGGAGGATTGCTTGAGCCCCGAAGGTGGAAGCCAAGCTGCAGTGAGCCCTGATCATGCTACTGGGTGACAAGGTGAGACTCTTGTTTCAAAAAAAAAAAGAAAGCAAACTTATGAGAATCCTATTGTGAAAACTGTCAGAATCAAAATGGAGTCAGCGTCACTTTTGTTAAAAAAAAGAAAGAAAGAAAACAACAACAACCAAAAAAAAAAAAAAACAAAACCCGAAAACCAAACCCTGACAAACAGGGCTGGGAAAGGCCATGAAGGAAAAATATCATAGTTTATGCTTTTTTTCTACATTGGAAAATTACTTTTCAAATATTGTAGGTAAATTATGAATTCATGAATTCATTAAAAAATTCATTATTTTCTCATGAATAAATGCTGGATGACAGAAACTATTACAAAAGACTCTGCAAAAACCACAATCTTGCACAAAGGCCATCATGCAGATGTTCTGTGAGGACATCTGCTCAGCAACTGCCTGTCCAACCTTGGATTGACGTCACCCTTGTTATTGATCTTTGTAGCCAAGGATAATTATCTCAAAACAATTATGTAATCCTTCTCATGTTTTCTTTAAAAACCTTTGTCTTTCTTTATGTGATGGTTAATATTAGGTGTCAACTTGACTGGATTGAGAGATGCCTAGATGGCTGGTGAAGCATTATTTCTGTAAGGGTGTTTTCAAAGGAGATTGACATGTGAGTCAGTGGACTGGGAGAGGGTGGTGCACACCCACCCACCCACCCTCAATGTGGGTGGGCACTATCCAATCCGCTGCCAGCGCGGCTAGAGCAAAGCAGGCGGGAGAAGGGATATTCTGCTTGCTCAGGGCTTTCTCTCTCTCTCTCTCTCTCTCTCTATCTCTCTCGTTCTCCTTTTGCATGCCAGATACTTGCTTCCTTTCCTCCTGCCCTTGGATATCAGACTCCAGGTTCTTTGCCTTTAGACTCTGGGACTTGCACCAGTGGCGTTGCAGGGGCTCTTGGGCCTTTGGCCTCAGACTGAGAGCTGCACTCTTGGCTTCCCTGGTTTTGAGGCTTTCAGACTTGGACTGAGCCACACTACGAGCTTTTCTCTTTCCCCAGCTTACAGAGGGCCTATTGTGGCCTATTGTGGGACTTTGCCTTTTAATTGTGGGAGCCAATTCTCCCTAATAAACTCCTGATTTACATACATATATCCTATTGGCTCTGCCCCTCTGGAGAACCCTAATACACTTTACTTCCATGAATATGCATATTGTTTACTATGGCATGCATATTCCCACTGCAATGTCCTATTCCTGAATAAACATCATTTCCTTTTAGAGAGCCTCTCTCTGTTTATTTAGGTTGACATTGTCTATCAGAATTACCACTTTTTGGGTATAAGACATAACCAAGACACCTTGGTTCCACTGTTGACAACATAGTTAAATTTGGTCAAGTGTCAAGGACACTTTACAAACTGAAACCTGTGAAGAGATGGTTAATTTACCTTCACTTCTCACAGTGCAGATTGTCAGTTCTAGGAGTCCGCTTTGTCCATTTGAGTTTGGGTCACGGAGGACAGAAGTGAAGTCAAGGGCACACTGAGGAAGGAACTCTAAGTGGCCATTCACAGTATGTCCTTGACAGCAGTTCCGTTCTCTATTTTATGAGTCTCTCTGCCCCACATGCTTCTGAACTACCGTTTTTACCCCTTCCCACCCAGTTATAGTCCGATTAGAAGGAAATATGTTTTCCTCTGTTCCCCTCCACCACTGCAGCAGATAAAGAGAGGAGGCAATGGGATTGTCATCAAAAAGACATGGTACAAATTTAAACAAGCACTCTCTTGTCAGAACAACTTTAAAAAATTTCAACGTTGGTGTAACAAGATAGGTAGTATACACTGTCTCATGAGAAAGCAAGCAAACTTGGTTTTGTTGACCTATAAAAGAGTATTGACGGTCACTAAATCAGAAATATTAGGGATTTAAAAGGTATTGGAAAGGGAAAGGAAAATGAGACAAATCTTTTTTTTTTTTTTTTGAAATGGAGTCTCATTCTGTCACTCAGGCTGGAGTGCAGTGGCGCGATCTTAGCTCACTGCAACCTCCGCCTCCTGGGTTCAAGCAATTCTCCTGCCTCAGCCTCCCGTGTAGCTGGGACTACAGGTGCACACTGCCATGCCCAGCTAATTATTTGTATTTTAGTAGAGACAGGGTTTCACTGTGTTGCCCAGGCTGGTCTTGAATTCCTGAGCTCAGGTAATCTGCCCGTCTTGGCCTCCCAAAGTGCTAGGATAACGGGCGTGAGCCACCACGCCCGGCTGAGACAAATCTAATTTTCAGACATGCTGTTGTCAGGGTAATAAAAATGAAGTCCTTTTGAATTCTACTAGGTTTGTTCCCAACAGTTTAAAGCTCTTTCAGGCTGCTTGAGAATAACTTGCCTAGGTGTGTGCTGAAAGATTTAAACAGAAGAGAGCACCAAGTCAGACAGCTTCAAACACCATGCTCACCAGAGGTAGGGAAGAGGGAGAGAGAAGATGGCATGAAGGGGAGGGAGAGGGAGAAAACTGAAGCAGAAGGATGGAAGGACGATTGGTGGATGGGGATTTATAATTAAACCCAATTGCAATTTGTAAAGGAAAACTCCAAGTCAGGAAGGAAGTTAATATTTGTGTGATTTCTCTTTCCATGCTGGAAAGCAACTGGGATTTGGTATATAAGGTAGAATTTGTGAATGATGTTGCAAAGGAGATGTCGACTTGAGAGGACTGAAAGAGGTAGACTGCACTAAATATACGTGCCAAATGTAAACAAAGGAAACAAGTAATTGAAAAGGCCCTGGCCGGGCGCGGTGGCTCAAGCCTGTAATCCCAGCACTTTGGGAGGCCGAGACGGGCGGATCACGAGGTCAGGAGATCCAGACCATCCTGGCTAACACGGTGAAACCCCGTCTCTACTGAAAAAAAAAATACAAAAAAACCAGCCGGGCGAGGTGGCGGGCGCCTGTAGTCCCAGGTACTCGGGAGGCTGAGGCAGGAGAATGGCGGGAACCCGGGAGGCGGAGCTTGCAGTGAGCTGAGATCCGGCCACTGCACTCCAGCCCGGGCGACAGAGCGAGACTCCGTCTCAAAAAAAAGAAAAGGTCCTTTCGGTGTTCCTTTTCTTTCTTTTTTTTTTTTTAGACAGAGTCTTGCTCTGTCGCCCAGGCTGGAATGCAATGGTGCGATCTCCGCTTAATACAACCTCTGCCTCCCGGGTTCAAGCGATTCTCCTGCCTCAGCCTCCTCAGTAGCTGGGATTACAGGCGTGCACTACCACCTCCGGCTAATTTTTGTGTTTTTAGTAGAGACAGGGTTTCACCATGTTGGCCAGGCTGGTCTGGAACTCCTGATCTCAAGTGATCCACCTGCCTCGGATTACAGGCATGAGCCACTGCACCTAGCCCTGTGTTTCATTTTCTAAATAAACGGACAAAAAGGCTGGACTATGAGGAAGCAAATAATTTTGGTCTTACTGACATTTCCTTCCACTTTAATTTTTTTAACATGAAAGTCTTTCAATAAATTTTATAAAATTCTATTCTAGAAGGAAAAATATGATAGCTTATGCTTTTTTTCTACATTGGAAAATCACTTTTCAAATATTGTAGGTAAATTATTGGGAGGAGGGTCAGGGAATTTAGTTTTTCCGGTTAAATCTATAAAATAAAACTTCATAACATGATGGAACAAATTTTAGGGTCATACTGTTCAAAGCAAATATTTCAATATCCCATTGTAAGAATTTCTTGATTTTTACATCTGAGATTTTCCTTTTCTGAGAGAACTGCCCACACTGTTCCCCACTGCAGGACATTTGAACAAAGGCTAAGCTCTTCCTGCTGTAAGAAAGCCTGTTCAAAGCAGCACTGTACAGCAGAAACAGAGTGCCAACTCTGTGGGTAATTTTTAATGTTTTAGTAGTCACATTTTTAATTAATTATTTTTAAAAATTATTATTATTATTATTTGAGATAGAGTCTTGCATAGTCACCCAGGCTGGAGTGCAATGGCATGATCTCGGCTCACTGCAACCTCCGCCTCCTGGGTTCAAGTGATTCTTCTGCCTCAGCCTCCCAAGTAGCTGCGATTACAGGTGTGTGCCACCATGCCCAGCTAATTTTTTTGTATTTTTAGTAGAGAGGGGGTTTCACTATGTTGGCCACGCTGGTCTCGATCTCCTGACCTCGTGATCCGCCCACCTTGGCCTCCCAAAGTGCTGGGATTACAGCTGTGAGTCACCGCACCCAGCCTACATTTTTTAAAAAGTAGAAGGAAAGAGATGAAATTAATTTTTAAAATAAATTTTACTTTACTCAGTAATTCAAAATATTACCTGATATCAAGTCATCAATGAATAGTTATTAATAAGCTATTTTACCTTTTTTTTTAGTACTAATTCTTTGAAATATGGAGTATTTGACTCTTATAGCACATCTCAATTTGGACATGCTACATTAAAAGTGCTCAAAAACCACATATGGCTAAGTTGCTAGTGGACATCACAGGTCCAGAACAAATTTTTTGGTCATGGAAAAATATGCGACCAATCAGTTAAGTGACAAATTTAACAATGTGTCTAAGATGCACAGTCATCTAATCTAAATAAGCCCAGTTTTGTGTTAACTTTTAAAATAATTGTTACTAAAATTAAAAAATTTTAAATAATCAAAAAAAAAAAGTTGCTAAAATTACTGAGTATCCTTTTCACTCTGAATGTTTACAGATTCCTTCCCCCACCACCCGCCTTTGGATGTAAGAATAAGAAAGGAAAGTTTCAATGTGAAAGTAATTTTATTTTCATTTTCAACAAAATCATTAAACTACTTTTGATATATGTATTTGGGGATCAGGGAAGTCATTTGCACACTGTCTTTAATAATTGCAAAGACAATATTCAAAAGCAGTAAGGGTAAAAATCTGAGAGGCTGGTGTCTGAGGAATAGCAGTTGTTTTATAGCCTAAAAACAGAAGTATAGGAAAAAATTTTAAGTGATTTACATTACTTTAGTAAATATTGAAATTATATTTTATAGTGACAATGCTATTATGCACATTTCTCCATAAAGATCAACATAATGTTGCAATTTTTCTTTTAACTGCTACAGTTTCTCTATTCTAGTAACCTAGTAGCATAGCTTCAAAATGCATTTAAAATTGCTTTTTCCTGTCTCTCTAGTCTCAAGATGTAACCTTGAAGCAAACTATGGAAATTTTTTACCTTAGTCTTAAAATATAGCCATGAAGGCTGGGCACAGTGGCTCATGCCTGCAATCCCAGCACTTTGGGAGGCCAAGGTGGGTGGATCACTTGACGCCAGGACTTGGAGACCAGCCTGGCCAATATGATGAAACCCCGTCTCTGCTAAAAATACAAAAATTAGCCAGGTGTGGTGGTGCACGCCTGTAATCCCAGCTACTCCGGAGGCTGAGGCATGAGAATTGCTTGAGCCTAGGAGGCTGAGGTTGCAGTAAGCTGAGATCATGCCACTGCACTCCAGCCTGGGTGACAGAGCAAGACTCTATATCAAAAAAGACGAAAGAAAAAAGCCAGGCGCAGTGGCTCATGCCTGTAATCCCAGCATTTTGGGAGGTCAAGGCAGGAGCATCATTTGAGGTCAGGAGTTCAAGACCAGCCTGGCCAACATGAAACCCTGTCTCTACTAAAAATACAAAAATTAGCCAGGTATGGTGTCACACTCATGGTGTCACTGTCCCAGCCACTCAGGAAGCTGAGATAGGGAATCATTTGAACCCGGGAGGGAGAGGTTGTATTGAGTGGAGATCACAACACTGCATTCCAGCCTGGGCGACAGAACAAGACTCTGTCTCAAAAAATAAATAAATAAAATATGTATAGACTTTAAGTGTACTTTGACGTTCCATGTCTCTCCCTTTGCCAGCATGCACTCCCTTGCACTGTGTACACTTCTCTAACTGTATGCTTGTTAAGAAATTCCAGGGGCTACTTTTAAAATGAACCCAGCGTGGAGGCCCAGCTGCAGAATTTGCTCCCACTTAAAGACTGCCTCAAGATGGGTAATCTACATCCCGGCCACGTGGAGATGGCACTAGCCCATGCTCCAGGTAGACCACAACTCAGGATAGCCATTAGAACAAGATATGCAGACCTGGATCCTGTGTTACTCTCGAATGTTTCCCATATAAAGACTTGCCTTTTTAATCCCTTCCCTCAGCCTAACACTTGAAATGGTCATTTGGAGGCATTAGCCCGACCATTTCTCATATGCTAGCATTTGGATAATAAAGCTGCTTTCCTTTCACTACATCTTACTTCTCATGTATTAACTTACAAGTGGTGAGCAACCAACTTGCATTTGGTTACATTCTTCTCTTCTTAAATAAATAAATACAAATGAGGCTACAATAGTCAGAGTTTTAAAATTTGGTACCAATAATACGGTTAAACTTTTTTTTATAAATCCAGTTGTTTTTAATTTTAACTACAATTTTATGCTTAGAATTGAATGAATTATTCTTCTTCTTATTTTTTTTTTGAGACAGAGTCTCGCTCTGTCACCCAGGCTGGAGTGCAGTGGCACAATCTCGGCTCACCACAAGCTCCGCCTCCTGGGTTCGTGCCATTCTCCTGCCTCAGCCTCCCAAGTAGCTAGGACTACAGGTGCCCACCACCACATCCAGCTAATATTTGTGTTTTTAGTAGAGACAGGGTTTTGCCACGTTGGCCAGGCTGGTCTCGAACCCCTGACCTCAGGTGATCTGCCCACCTCAGCTTCTCACAGTGGTAGGATTACAGGTGTGAGCCAACGTGCCTGGCCAAATTGAATGAATTATATGTGAATAATGTAGTATTCAACTTTACTTGAAAAACAACATATCTTCTGAGTCGTATAAAGTTAACTTTCATAAAATTTTAATATTTTTGCATTGTAAAATAAGTTTTGCCATCTCATGATGCTCTGTGCAGGTTACTATGATTTACTAATCCATTGACCCTAGAATTCTAAATAAGAAATTACTCAGCATGCTTGTTTCCAGTCCCCTCCCTCCACCTTAATCCTTTAGTTTGGACAGATACTTCTCTAACAGCGGGAATCTCTGGGTTAACTATGGTCCAGCACCCCTTCAGCTGGTTGCTCTGGCTTGAAATGAACTCACTGAACTTACATCTGAAAGCCAAAGGGGTCAGTCTAGAAAGAAATAATTGTACTGTACATCTGTTTGCCTTTGCTGCCACCTTAACATGTCTCCTTTTTTTCAAGATGCTCTTCTGATAATGGCCATTTCAAGGATTCGCTTTTTTTTGGTCAATATTCATACTGACCAACAATTTTCTATATTTGTTACTTCATAAAAACAAAGAAAGAACACGAAGGAATTTCCTTGATAAAAAGAAGGATTTTCTATTTTTCTTTTAGAAGTTTCTTTAGGCCGGGTGCAGTGGCTCATGCTTGTAATCCCAGCACTTTGCCAGGCTGAGGTGGGAGGATTGTTTGGGCCTAGGAGTTCCAGAGCAGCCTGGGCAACAGATTGAGACTCCATTTTAACAAAGCCAATAAATAAATAAATAAATAAAATAGAAGTTTCTTTGCCCTGCACTTAAATCTGCCTAAAATCTTGCATATAATAAAATAATGTGTTGTTAAAAAAGTCAAGTTAAGATGCCCATTGTAAAAGATAACAAGTCATTGTTTCCGTTTTTGGGTCTGTCTCTTCTTCCTTTCTTCTTTCTTTCCTTCACTTTTTTCCTTTGCTTTTCTAATCTCCATTTAATTTAAATGCCACTGGTTTCAGTAATGTCCAAGCAGCCTCTGAAAAATTTGGGGCTCAAAAAGTCACCACACGGAAACTGCGGCAGCTGTAACTTAATAATAAATTTGTGATTCTTCCCATTGAACTAGGATATTTGTAGACATTTAGAACCTTAATCATACCCTCTACAAAACTCTCTCCAAGGCTGAATGGTCTAAGTGAATCTACAAAATACATGCTATCCCTCTCCAGAAAGAAGTGGTCTATGCTCTCAGTGTAGCTTTCCATTTTCCCCTTTTGGACATTTCTTTTGAAGTAATGCTTATTTTTTCTTCACCATTGTATATGTTGGTGCATTGAGAATATTCAGATTTACTGTTTATTTGTAGGTTGTAAGGAAGTAAGGAAATTCATCCATCCTGACCATGAATTGACATGACATAAAGATTCTGGAGCTGGGACAAGAATATGGGTGGCCACATAGTGGCTAGACAAGGAAGTTTTGAAACTGTATGTATGGGATAAAACGTATGTCTATGAGTGTGGGTGATGGCAGAGGGGGGCATGCAGCCAAGTAATAAACTTTATTGAACTTTTTTTTTCCCTCTCAACATTTTTATTTTCTTCTAGAAATAGCACTCCTGTTTTTGGTGAGAATTGATCCACTCTCACTCTATCCACAAGGTCCATGGACACTGTGAGGATGTGGGTCTGAGAACCGTAACATCTCTTTTTAAACTTCAATACTAGTCAAGTGTAGTAGTGAGAAGGAGGGAGAGAGTAGAACAAGAAGTTAGATCTATAACTGCCTCTGAACAATCAGTTGAGATATTAATAACTCACTACCTCTGGACCAGCCAAGGCTTAACATCTCTTATGTAGCAAGCTAGGTTGAGAGAAGAAACCAAAGCTACCAGGAGAAACAGAGAACAATGGGGAAGGACAATTCTTACAGTTGTCCTTGCCTGTCCCATGGTTTGGTTTGTTTTTTTTTCTTTTTAGAGACTAGGTTTCAACTCTGTCACTCAGGCTGGATTACAGTGACATAATAACAGCTTACTGTAAGTTTGGTTCTTTTTTCTTTTTTTTTTTTTTTTGAGATGGAGTCTCAGTTTGTTGCCTAGGCTGGAGTGCAGTGGCGCAATCTTGGCTCACTGCAACCTCTACCTCCTGAGTTCAAGCGATTCTCATGCCTCAGCCTCCCGAGTAGCTGGGACTACAGGCAGGTGCCACCACGCCTGGCTAATTTTTTGTATTTTTAGTAGACATGGGGTTTCACCATGTTAGCCAGGATGGTCTCGATCTCCTGACCTCGTGATCTGCCCGCCTTGGCCTCCCAGTGTTGGGATTACAGGCATGAGCCACCGTGCCTGGCCCGTTTGGTTCTTTAAAGTAAAAACATTCAGTGATACTTGTTGAAGATGGTCAGGCAGACTTTATTCAGACCATCACCCTAGGTGTAGGGACTACTGCAATGCGATTTTTCAGTAGGGTACAGAGATTGAATTCAACTCCCAGAACAGCATGGGCAAGTAGAAATTTATAGCCAAGGAGAAGGGTGGGGGTCGGTGGGTTGAAAATTACTAAGAGGAAACATCAAGGGCAAGGGAGATTTTGACTAAACTGACCTAACAGGATTCTTGCTGAAGACAGACCAGGGTGATCAGACATCCCCTGTAGGATGCTGAAAGATGAGAAACCCAATATGACATAGAAGTATCAGATACCCAGGGTGGGGGGTTCTTGCTAAACAGACTTAGCACAGTTCCAGCTAAAACTGGATTTCATAAGGAAGTACACAGATGAGCCTAGGAGAAGGTCCAGGAGTTTGAGGACTGGTCAAGTAAATAATCTTTTTTTTTTTTTTTTTTTTTTTTTTTTTTTTGAGACGGAGTCTCGCTCTGTAGCCCAGGCTGGAGTGCAGTGGCCGGATCTCAGCTCACTGCAAGCTCCGCCTCCCGGGTTCACGCCATTCTCCGGCCTCAGCCTCCAGAGTAGCTGGGACTACAGGCGCCCGCCACCTCGCCCGGCTAGTTTTTTGTATTTCTTTAGTAGAGACGGGGTTTCACCGTGTTCGCCAGGATGGTCTCGATCTCCTGACCTTGTGATCCGCCCGTCTCGGCCTCCCAAAGTGCTGGGATTACAGGCTTGAGCCACCGCGCCCGGCCAAGTAAATAATCTTTGTCAGGTTATGTGAGTCAACAAATTTACATCTTTGACTAAGCTGGCTCAAGCTAATTTTTGTCACATGCCCGTAAGAATCCTGATAATTCAATGGGTAAAGTGAAAAATTCTTCCTCCTTTTTTCTTTTTTCCCCCTAAAAGTATAACTGCTCAACAGGTTCTCCTTGCCTGCTGCCCAGATAGAGCCTATTTATTTATTTATTTATTTATTTATTTTGAGACGGAGTCTTGCCTTGTCACCCAAGTTGGAGTTCAATGGCATGATCTCGGCTCACTGCAATCTCTGCCTCCCAGGTTCAAACAATTCTCCTGCCTCAGCCTCCTGAGTAGCTGGGATTACAGGTGCCTGCCACCATGCCCAGCTAATTTTTTTTTTTTTTTTGTATTTTTAGTAGAGACGGGGTTTCACCATATTGACCAGGCTAGTCTCAAACTCCTAACCTCGTGATCTGCCCACCTTGGCTTCCCAAAATGCTGGGATTATAGGTGTGAGCCACTGCTCCTGGCTGAGCCAATTTATTAAGACAGGGAAATTTTAATAGAGAAAGAGTTTCACGTATGCAGCACCCACTAAACAGGAAACCAGAGTTTTATTACTCCGATCAGTCTCCTGAAAACTTTGGAGACTGGGTTTTTAAAGAATAATTTGGTGGGTAGGGGGTTAGGGAGTGGGAAGTGCTGATTGGGTGGGTTGGGTATGAAATCATAGGGGGTCAAAGTGCGTTCTTGCTGTCTTCCGTTCCTGGGTGGGATCACAGAACTGGTTGAGTCAGATTACTGGTCTGGGTGGCACCAGCTGGTGCATTAGATGATGCAGAGTTTGAAAAATATCTCAAACACAAATCTTAGTTCTTCCAACAGTTAGGCAATCCGTAGAAGCAACTGGGGAGGTTAGGAATCTTGTAGCTTCTGGCTGCGTGACTCCTAAACCATAATTTCTAATCTTGTTAGTCTTACAAAGGTGTTCTGGTCCCCAGACAAGACGGGGGTTTGGAACGGGAAAGGGTTATTATCATTTTGTTTCAAAGTTCGATTATAAAGTAAATTCCTCCTGTAGTTAGCTCAGTCTATGCTCAGGAATGAACAAGGGCAGTCTGGAGTTGTTAAAGGCAAGACGGAGTTGGTTAGGTCAGATCTCTTTCACTGTCATCACTTTTTCACCATTATAATTTTTGCAAAGGTGATTTCAAAGGTACAATCACACTTCTATTACCTTCATCACTAATTTTCAATATACACTATTCACACTGGGATACTATGGTGAGTAAGCTCTGCATTAGAGAGGCTAGGGATTAATTTTCTTTATAATTTTATTTTTCATTGTTTCTTTTTTATTAGAAACGGGTCTCTCCATGTTGCCCAAGCTGGTCTACTTTATGATTTTAAAAGACATAGTTTGACCGGGTGCAGTGGCTCACACCTGTAATCCCAGCACTTTGGGAGGCCGAGGCAGATGGATTACCTGAGGTTAGGAGTTCAAGACCAGCCTGACCAACATGGAGAAACCCCATCTCTACTAAAAATACAAAATTAGCTGGGTGTGGTGGTGCACCCCTGTAATCCCAGCTACTTGGGAGGCTGAGGCAGGAGAATCACTTGAACCTGGGAAGTGGAGGATGCAGTGAGCCAAGATCACACTATTGCACTCCAGCCTGGGCAACAAGAGCGAAATTCTGTCTCAAAAAAAAAAAAAAAAAAAAGACATAGTTCATTCTTTTGCATTTAAAAACTTTTTCAAAATGGACATGGGTATTAGTTCTTTTTCATGTTGCTGATAAAGACATACCTGAGACTGGGCAATTTACAAAAGAAAGAGGTTTAATTGGACTTACAGTTCCACGTTGCTGGGGAAGCCTCACAATCATGGTGGAAGGCAAGGAAGAGCAAGTCACATCTTACATGGATGGCAGCAGGCAAAGAGAGAGAGTTTGTGTAGGGGAATTCCTCTTTTTAAAACCATTAGATCTCGTGAAACTTATTCACTATAATGAGAACAGCATGGGAAAGACTTGCCCCCATGATTCAGTTACCTCCCACTGGGTCTCTCTCACAACACGTGGGAATTCAGGATGAGGTTTGGGTGAGGACACAGCCAGACCATATCGCCATGTGTTACTTTTATAATGAGAAAAAAGACTAACTTTATTAAAAAAAAAAAAAAAATCTTCAGATAAGAGAGGAAAAAATTTGTATTTTTGTTTGACAGCCTTAAATTTTAGATAGTATGAAAGGGAAATAAAATCTTGGTTCTCCCAAATTCACTATGCCAAAAGGAATGTTAAGCTTGAGAACTTAGTTATGCAAAACAACAACAGCAAATACAACAACAACAACAACAAAAATCTTGCCTTCCTTTTGGTTCCCACCACAGATAGAAGGTCACATATGTCCCCAGGTGGACTCCCTCACCAACTGCTTACAAGGAAATTCCTTGTGGGCCCCCAAATCTTTCAGAATACATATCCCCCTACAAGCTAACCCTAAAACAGAGCTCTGTTGAGTCTCACCCTGACAATGTAAATTAACAGCTTATCTTCACAGGTACAGGACAAAGACAAGACTGCCTACCCTGAGACAAATGCATATTTGGCTTCTTCCTCTACTCTGTTTACTTTATGTTATGTAAAATGTATATTTACTGAGGAGAGACAAATGCATAATTGACTGTTCCTCTACTCCTTCCTTTCACATGTAAAACATGAATTCAGTGAGCGCTATTCAAAGCCTTACAAGAATATGAAGAGTCACCTCATTGTCTGCCCTTTCCACTTTTTTTCCCTTCTTCCCCTCCTGCTCACTTTTTCCGTATTAAATACTGAAGTTCTCAAAACCCTCTTTGGAAAAAGCACAGGCCACAAATACTACTGAATTTGTGTTTCTTCTTCCCAGGAACATCCTCCACCTTGGCAAAATAAACCTCTAAATCAATTAAGATCTGTCTCAGACACTTTTTGGTTTACATTAGGATACAAGGGGCCTGTCATGGTGGCTCATGCCTAAAATCTCAGCACTTTGGGATGCTGAGGTAAGATGATTGCTTGAGCCCAGGAGTCTGAGACCAGCCTGGGCAACATAGTGAGACCTTGTTTCTAAAAAAACTACAAAAATCAGCCAGGTGTGACAGCATTCACCCATAGTCCCAGCTACTCAGGAGGCTGAAGTGGGAGGATCACTTGGGGCTGGGAGGTCAAGGCTGCAGTTAGCCATGATTGGACCACTATACTCCAGCCTGGGGAAGAGAAGGAGATTCTGTGTCCAAAAAAAAATTGATAGAAAAGTCACTCAGGTATTCATGAATATACATTTTATTTCTTTATGAACTTGTAAAAGTTAAAATCAACGCAATTCAATACTTGGGTGGAGAAAGGTGATTTTACAATAATTTTTTTTTTAATATAAAAAGAAGTCTTTTTTTTTTTGAGACGGAGTCTTGCTCTGTTGCCCAGGCTGGAGTGCAGTGGCGCAATCTTGGCTCGCTGCATGCTCCACCTCCTGGGTTCACGTCATTCTACCTCAGCCTTCTGAGTAGCTAGGACTACAGGCGCCCGCCACCATGCCCAGCTAATTTTTTGTATTTTTGGTAGATACGGGGTTTCACCGTGTTAGCCAGGATGTTCTCCATCTCCTGACCTCGTAATTTGCCCGCCTCAGCCCCCAAAAGTGCTGGGATTACAGGTGTGAGCCACCGCGCCCAGCCAAAAAGAAGTCTTTTAATTTAAAAGAGTATGGGCTGGGTGAGCGGTGGCTCACCCTGTAATCCTAGCACTTTGGGGGGCCAAGGCATGTGAATCACTTGAGATCAGGAGTTTGAGACCAGCCTGGTGAACATGGTGAAACACTGTCCCTACTAAAAATACAAAAATTAGCCGGGCATTGTGGCATGCATCTGTAATCCCAGCTACTCGGGAGGCTGAGGCAGGAGAATTGCTGGAACCTGGGATGGGGAGGTTGCAGACAGCCCAGATCGTGCCACTGCACTCCAGCCTGGGTGACAGAGTGAGACACTGTCTCAAAAACAAAAACAAAAACAAAAAAGCATAAGTAAGCAGCCCTGGAGACATCCACAAAACAATAGAAAAGTATAATAGTGGGACTGCATTTGGATATAATTCTATAAGCCACAGGTTCCCAAGCCTCATAGGTTGGCTACTAATTTTTTTTTTTTTCTTTTTTAGACAGGGTCTTGCTCTGTTACCAGGCTAGAGTGCAGTGGTGTGATCATTGCTCACTGCAGCCTCGAATTTCAGGGCTCAAGCTATCCTCCCACCTCAGCCTCCTGAGTAGCTGGGACTACAAGTATGAATGACCACACCCGGCTACAAAATTTTTTTAACTTTTAAATAATGCAGTTGATCCTCTCTCAAGCAAGATACATTTGAAAGGAGGCTGTAGTGAGTAGCAATAATTTGGAGGCTCTTTTGAAGTGAGGTGGATTCTCCTGGCTTTCTCGCAAAAGATCGTGGGATTACCTGAATGAGAGGACACACAAACCTCTAGCAGGGAACAGTGGACAGCTATTTGGACAAGTGGGTGCCCAGATCCATCTGTAAGAGATTTACATTTGCTGTACCACCGAGAGTTCAAAACACAAATTGGAATCTTCGTTTTTCCAGCTTGCATCTTCTAATGAGTCTCAGTATAGTTAAAATGCCCAGATTCCCCTGAAAAACATCTTGGACAAGGCTGGGCCAAGTTCTTTCCACCTTTCCGAGGAACCCCTGCACTTGTCCTCCCCTTGCCACTCTCTGGCCTCAGTGTAAAGGGCAGGATGGAAGGGGAAGCTCCTGGTCCTCTGAGCCCCAGGATGCCAGGGCACAGGTGTTCACTAGGTGGCAGCCATGCTGGTGCCTACTGGCTTCTAATCTCCTGCATGCCTGTTTCGTGTCCCTAGGGACCTGCAGCTCTTCCAGCCTCCACTGTCACCACCAGCCCAGAGTCAGGCTATCCATGTGGCCTACAACAAATTTTTGAGTTCCTCCTATGTACCAGACATTATCTGAGTCACTGCTGGACACAAAGTTGTAAAAAGTAATGCTGCTGTCCCCAGGAAAGTTGCGATAGAGAGGACACAATAGAGGCCTTCCTAATGATAATAACCAACCCTTACAGAGCATTTACTTTGTGATAGGAACTGATCTAAGTGCTTCTCAGTCAATCCTTTACAAGTATATGAAAAAGGAACTATTATTATCCCCATTTTACAGATGAGGATATAGGACAAGTAATAATAGCTAATATTTATAGAGCACCGATATAAGCCAGGACACTATTCTAGTGCTTCTTAAATATTAACTTGGCCAGGCACAGTGGCTTACGCCTGTAATCCCAGCACTTTGGGAGGCTGAGGTGGGTGGATCACCTAAGATCAGGAGTTGGAGACCAGCCTGGCCAACATGGTGAAAATATAAAAAAATTAGCCGGTCGTGGTGATGGGCACCTGTAATCCCAGCTACTCGGGAGGCTGAGGCACTCCAGCCTGGGCAACAAGAATGAAAATCCATCTCAAATAAATAAATAAATAAATAAAATTAAATAAATATTAACTTATTTTGTTTTCATTAAAAACCTAGAAGGTAAGAATATTATTTTACAGATTAATTTAATCTTTACAAGCTTATTAGCCTGGCCTTATTATTGTTCCTTTTTGTAAGCATAAATGGAGATAAAGAAAAAATATGTGATTAAATAACTTGGCCAAGGTTATACAACTTTCTTTTTTTTTTTTTTTTGAGACGGAGTCTCACTCTGTTGCTCAGCTGGGGTGCAGTGGCGCGATCTCACTCACTGCAAGCTCTGCCTCCTGGGTTCACGCCATTCTCCTGCCTCAGCCTCCCGAGTAGCTGGGACTACAGGTGCCTGCCACCACGCTGGGCTAATTTTTTTGTATTTTAGTAGAGATGGGTTTTCACCGTGTTAGCTAGGATGGTCTCCATCTCCTGACCTTGTGATTTGCCTGCCTCGGCCTCCCAAAGTGCTGGGATTACAGGCGTGAGCCACCGTGCCTGGCAGGTTAGCAACTTTTAAAAGGCTTGAAACCTAATACAATTTGAAGGAGACCCTCTTTAAAAAAAGAAACTACAGTGTCATGGGTGAAGTAAGAACCAAAAGCTATGGTGAATCAAAGGAGGGCAAAAATCAAACTTAGTTTGGAGGGTGGAAGGTGTGTTGGAAAATCAGGAAAAGCTTCCTGGTGGAGATACATTTGGATGTATGAAAGCTTCATGGTGGAGATAATATTTGAAATGAACCCTGAAGAATATGCAGCTCTGACAGAACAAAAGAGGGACTTTTGTGTAGAAGGAGTATCCTGAGCAAAGGCATATGGGTGGGAAAGTTCAGGCATGATCTGTGAGTAGCCATTTGTGACTGGTGTCCAGACTCCACCAGGAAAAGTGGTGGGAAGTAAGCCTGGAAAGATAGACATGGGGCTGTCGTACAGAGGCCTTCAATGACAGGATGAGGAGTCTGTACTCAGAGATTCTGAGTATAACATCATCACTGCTATGCTTTAGGAAGATTAATCTGGAAAGGATGTATAAAGCTAATTGGAATTGGACACAGAATTAAGCCTACCAGTTACAGGGCTAATGCAGTAATCTATGAAAAATATAAGAGAGCCTTGTTTGAGACACTTTAGTTTGCAAAAAATGGAAACCAACTTGATGTAGCCTATGCTAAAAAGGGAGAGTAGGCCGGACACAGTGGCTCACGCCTATAATCCCAGCACTTTGGGAGGCCAAGATGGGAGGAGCACGAGTTCAAGAGATCGAGACCGTCCTGGCCAACCTGTGAGACCCTGTCTCTACTAAAAATACAAAAAAAATTAGCTGGGCATGGTGGCGTATGCCTGTAGTCCCACCTACTCAGGAGTCTGAGGCAGGAGAATCGCTTGAACCTGGAACGTGGAGGTTGCAGTGAGCGGAGATCATGCCACTGCATTCCAGCCTGGTGACAGAGTGAGACTACGTCTCAAAACAAAAACAAAAACAAAAACAAAACCATAAGCATCAGGGTGTCTTACTTTTTTTTCTTTTTTTTTTTTTTTTTTTGAGACAGAGTTTTGCTTTTGTTACCCAGGCTGGAGTGCAGCGGCGTGATCTTGGCTCACTGCAACCTCCATCTCCCAGGTTCAAGCGATTCTCCTGTCTCAGCCTCCCGAGTAGCTGGGTTACAGGTGCCCGCCATCATGCCCAGCTAATTTTGTATTTTTAGTAGAGATGGAGTTTCACCATGTTGGCCAGGCAGGTCTCAAGCTCCTGTGCTCAGGTGGTCCACTCACCTGAGGTGATCCTCCCAAAGTGCTGGGATTACAGGTGTGAGCCACTGTGCCCAGCCAGGGCCTCTTACTTAAACTAACTACATTAGACGACCTAGGACTGGCCCTAGCAACATGCTCACATGGTCAAGTGTTGCTGTAAAATTGTTAAAGTAAGACATTTAACTACAATTGGTTAAGATGTCTGTTTAGTCACTCATTCCTAGAATTTGTACTAGCTACCCCTGGCTCTTTTTTCTTTTGGCAGAGGGTTGGAGGTTAGGAAAACTGCCTCTACAACACTTGAGGTTGGGAGTAATTTTGCAACAAACAACTACATATTTTCTTTCTTTTTTTTTTTTTTTGAGATGGAGTCTTGCTCTGTTGCCCAGCCTGGAGTGCAGTGGCACGATCTCGGCTCACTGCAAGCTCCACCTCCCCATTCACACCATTCTCCTGCCTCAGCCTCCCGAGTAGTGGGAGTACAGGCGCCCACCACCACGCCCAGCTAATTTGGGGATTTTTTTAGTACAGATGGGGTTTCACCGTGTTAGCCAGGATGGTCTCAATCTCCTGACCTCTTGATCTGCCCACCTCAGCTTCCCAAAGTGTTGGGATTACAGGCGTGAGCCACCACGTCCAGCCACATATTTTCTTTTCTGACGTTTTAGATGAACAATTCCTAATCCTTAGGTGGAGCATTTAAACATACATGTCAACTTGGATTTTTCTTTGGGGTTACACATACAAGATGGTCTGTCCATTGTAAAACTGTTCAAGCCTTGCATCAATGGTGCAATAACAATTTGAGGATTCTAAGATACATATTTTTGAAGATTCAGAAGAGAAATTTATATACAAACGAGATGTGAAACATTTATTCAAAAAGTTGATAAAGCTTGAATGTGCATTTTTTGTGGGTATGTACGTGATACAGTTTGAATGGTTGTCCCCACCCAAATTTCATGTTGAATTGTAATCCCCAGTGGTGGAGGTGGGGACTGGTGGGAGCTGGATCATGGGGGTGGATCCCGCATGAATGGCATGGGCCATCCTCTTGGTGATACATGAGATCTCACTCTGAGTTCACACAAGATCTGGTCATTTAATAGTGTGTGGCACTGCACGCCTCCCCCCAACTCTCCCTCTCTCTTGATCCTGCTCCCACTATGTGAGATGCCAGCTCCCCGTTTGCCTTCTGCCATGATTGTAAGCTTCCTGAGATCTTCCCAGAAGCAGATGCCTGCATTATGCTTCCTATACAGCCTGCAGAACTGTGAGCCAATTAAGTCCCTTTTTCTTATAAATTACTGAGTCAGGCCGGGCGCGGTGGCTCAAGCCTGTAATCCCAGCACTTTGGGAGGCCGAGGCGGGCGGATCACAAGGTCAGGAGATCGAGACCACAGTGAAACCCCGTCTCTACTAAAAAAAATACAAAAAATTAGCCGGGCGCGGTGGCGGGCGCCTGTAGTCCCAGCTACTCAGGAGGCTGAGGCAGGAGAATGGCGGGAACCCGGGAGGCGGAGCTTGCAGTGAGCCGAGATCGCGCCACTGCACTCCAGCCTGGGCAACAGCGTGAGACTCCGTCTCAAAAAAAAAAAAAAAAAAAAAAAAAAAAAAAAAAAAAAAAAAAAAAATTACTGAGTCTCAGGTCTCTTTCTTTCTTTCTTTCTTTTTTTCTTTCTTTCTTTCTTTTTTCTCTCTTTCTTTTTCTTTCTTTCTGTCTCTCTCTCTCCTTCCTTCCTTCCTTCTTTCTCTTTCCTTCCTTCCTTCTCCTTCCTTCCTTCTCCTTCCTTCCTTTCCTCCCTCCTTCCCTGCTTTCTCTTTCTCTTTCTTTCTTTTCCTTCCTTTCCCTCCCTCCCTCCCTCCCTCCCTCCCTCCCTCTCTCTCTCTCTCTCTCTCTCTCTCTCTCTCTCTTTCTTTCTTTCTTTCTTTCTTTCTTTCTTTCTTTCTTTCTTTCTTTCTTTCTTTCCTTTTTTCTTGTTGTGCTCTTGTTGCCCAGGCTGGACTGCAAAGGCACAATCTCTGTTTACCGCAACCTCTGCCTCCCAGGTTCAAATGATTCTTCTGCCTCAGCCTCCTGAGTAGCTGGAATTACAGGCATGCACACCATGCCCAGCTAATTTTTTGTATTTTTACTAGAGATAGGGTTTCTCCATGTTGGTCAGGCTGATCTCGAACTCCCGACCTCAGGTGATCCGCCCACCTCAGCCTCCCAAAGTGCTGGGATTACAGGCGTGAGCCACTGCGCCTGGTCTCAGGTATTTCTTTATAGCAATGCAAAACAGCTTAATACAGTACACATTTAGTTTTATTGTAACAAAGCAACTAGTGCATTTTTAAAGTTTAAAACTGAGCATTATCTTTCCTTTGCAGTGAAACAAAAATAAAATTTAAAATAAACAGGAACAAAATTACAATAGAGAATGACAATTCCAAATAAGATCTGATAGGTTCTGGTGATTCTCACATTGAGTGGCAGGGCTCAAGTCATCATTAGGAGAGAATTAATTTAATTTATTTAGTTATTTGTTTTGAGACGGAGTTTCGCTCTTGTTGCCCAGGCTGGAGTGCAATGGCACAATCTCAGCTCACTGCAACCTCTGCCTCCCGGGTTCAAGAGATTCTCCCGCCTCAGTCTCCTGAGTAGCTGGGATTACAGGCATGTGCCACCATGCCTGGCTAATTTTGTATTTTTAGTAGAGACGGGGTTTCTCCATGTTGGTCAGGCTGGTCTCAAACTCCTGACCTTAGGCAATCTGCCTGCCTTGGCCTCCCAAAGTGCTGGGATTACAGGCGTGATCCCACACCTGGCCTGAGAATTTATTTTAAAAATGTCATCTTAAACCTCAAACATGTCCATTAAACATCACAATTAAACTTGAATGTGCATTAAAAAAAAAAAAAACTGTACAGAAATAGAGATGAGGTCTCGCTTTGTTGCCCAGACTGGTCTCGAACTCCTGACCTCAAACAGTCCTCCCACGTTGGCATCCCAAAGTGCTGAGATTACAGGCGTGAGCCACTGTGCCCGGCCTGAATGTGCATTTTAACTGCAAATTGAAAAGATAGTTGGGGACATTTCAAGAAAACAAATAAGAACTAAAGACTCCTGATTTGGATGGATGTGAAAGGTACCTTTTTGTAATTTTAAAATTTATTTACTAAATTTATTCATTGTTTTGAATATATTTTATTATATATAAATTTTTTATTTATATATGTATTTAGAGATAGGATCTCGCTCTGTTGCCCAGGCTTCAGTGCAGTGGTGAGATTACAGGTACACACCTGTAGTCCCAGCTTCTTGGGAGGCTGAGGCAGGAGAATCTCTTGAACGCAGGAGGCAGAGGTTGCAGTGAGCTGAGATCACACCACTGCACTCCAGTCTGGGCAACAGAGTGAGACCCCATCTCAAAAAACAAAAAGAAAGAGAAATGATGGGCTGGATACAGTGGCTCATGCCCGTAATCTCAGCACTTTGGAAGGCAAAGGCAGGAGGACTGCTTGAGTTCATGAGTTCGAGACCACTCTGGGCAATATGACAAAACCCTGTCTCTGCAAAAAATATGAAACTTAGCTGGGTGTGGTGGTGGGTGCTTGTAGTCCTAGCTTCTTGGGAGGCTGAGGTGGGAGGATCACTTGAGCCCAGGAAGTTGAGGCTGAAGTGAACCATGGCACCACTGCACTCCAGTCTGGGTGACACAGCGTGACTCTATCTCAAAAAAAAAAAAAACACAAAAAACTGTTATTTTTGGTGATTTATTTCCCATTCTAAATAAATATTCTACTTGTACCTAATTTTGTATTCATAATTTTCTATTTATTTAAAAAAGAGGGCCTCCCTCAAATTGTATTAAGTTTCAGGCCTTATAAGAGGTGAACTGCCCCAGCCATTAGAATGATCTGGATCCAGAAAGCTTCCAGGAACCTACACACTTCTCTCTGCTCTCTAATGTCTGAGTCTCCTTGGGGCAAAGCCACAGCAGAAGGGCTTTTCCTGCTTCTCAGTTTCCATATGGCAGACTGTGATTCTCTCACGACTACCAGCATACAAAATTCCAGACACATTAAAAGATTGTAGATGGCCTGTTAGTCCCAGTTCTAAATTCTGGAAAGAAGAGGTATGATAGACCCAGTTTAGATGAGGTACACCTTGTTGATTCAATCATTCAGCTATAGCCAAAGAGAGCAATGTCACATGGCAGAAGTATGGCTGCTGGGGCAGAACCAGGGCCTGGTGGTCAGAGAAAGAGGCTGAAATGAAAGCGTGTGAAAACCGAAGGAATTGGTAGGGAGCCTCACAACTCATGAGATTAGACTAGGGAGTAAAGCAAGAATGTTATACAGGAGGAGAACCCTTTTATGGCCCAGTATGGGGGTAGAAGTGATAATCAAAGTGAGGGTCACAGTGGTAGTAGGTATATCAGTTACTTGAAATTTGCTTTCTTGGGTTAATCCTTGGAGGCTTTGAGTTATATTTATTAAGTGAGGCTATATTCTCTTATAGCATTTCAAGCTCATTTGTTGTCTTTTAAGATGTTTTTAAAGAGATGTTTTACCTCTTTATAGCTGGTTAAGAAGATTTTTCAGACCTGGCAGTGGCTTATGTCTGTAATCCCAGCACTTTGGGAGGCTGAGAAGGGAGAATGGCTTGAGCTCACAAGTTTGAGACCACCATGGGTAACTTAGTGAGATCTCAACATCTCTATAAAAAATAAATACAATTTTATCAAGGAGATTTTTCATATGCTACCCTTATAATGCTATCATTTCAGACTGATGTTAACTTTGTAATTTCTAAAGCTTAAAAGAAATAAAATGTTTGTTTCAGACTGATGTTAACTTTGTAAATTCTAAAGCTTAAAAAAAAATGTTTGTTACCTGGTAGACCAAATGGCCTTAAGCCCTGGTAAACATATGTTATGTTTATTGTAATCTGTCTTTTCTTTTTCTCCTCTAATCACATCTTTGCAATGTTTATCCTACAAAAATAAAAACAGGTAGAATACCTGGAATATATAAAAAATCTTGCTTTTTTGTCTTACTTTTTCATCCTTTCACTCCATTAATTTCATCCCAAAAATCTGATTCTAGAAAACAGGATCCCTGTAAAGATGTTGCGGTGGGAAGAGAATTCCACAAAGTCAGTCACTTATATCACAGTCTGTGATACTACTTCTTAATCTCATTTCAAGGTATCTAGACCATTTAGACCAAAACCTTCTGTGTCGTCTGAAAACTCTACACTCAAAAAGCTCAGTCCTGGCTGGGCGCGGTGGCTCATGCCTCTAACCCCAGCACTTTGGGAGGCCGAGGCGGGCAGAGCACGAGGTCAAGAGATGGAGACCATCCTGGCCAACATGGTGAAACCCGTCTCTACTAAATACAAAAATTAGCTGGGCATGGTGGCGCATGCCTGTAGTCCCAGCTACTCGGGAGGCTGAGGCACGAGAATCGCTTGAACCTGGGAGGCAGAGGTTGCAGTGAGCAGAGATTATGCTGTAGCAGGACGAGAAGCAGACAAAACTCCTCAGACACCGAGTTAAAGAAAGAAGGGGTTTATTCGGCTAGGGGCATTGGCAAGACTCCTGTCTCAAGAGCCGAGCTCCCCGAGTGAGCAATTCCTGCCCTTTTAAGGGCTCACAACTCTAAGGGGGTGAGCGCGAGAGGGTTGTGATCGATTGAGCAAGCAGAGGGTATGTGACTGGGGGCTGCATGCACCAGTAATTAGATCGGAACAAAACAGGATAGGGATTTTCACAGTGCTTTTCTATACAATGTCTGTAATCTATAGATAACATAACCAATTATGTCAGGGGTCCATCTTTAACTACCAGGCCCAGGGTGTGGGGCCGGGCTGTCTGCTTGTGGATTTCATTTCTGCCTTTGAGTTTTTACTTTTTCTTTCTTTGGAGGCAGAAATTGGGCATAAGACAATATGAGGGGTGGTTTCCCTTAGTGCCACTGCACTCCAGCCTGGGGATAGAGCGAGACTCTGTCTCAAAAAAAAAAAAAAAAAAAAAAAAGCTCAGTGCTATTCACTTGGTGCTGATAACCACATGTACATCTTCTGTAAAACTTTTTCCGTTGCTGTTCTCAGCATGCTGGCATTTGGGAGTTCAGTATATTAGGGCCTGAGAGGCACTAAATAGTTTATCTAATCTGGATACTTGGGACTGATGTTATAGGCACAACCTAATATTTAGTTCTTGCCTAATTTAACAAGTATTACATTAATGATTTAAGGGCTCTTTGGGCTAATGATAAATAAAAAATATTAAAGACTGAAATTTTTAATAAACAATATAAAAATAATTAAATTTTCTATCACATAAATATTGGAAAAATACCAAAATTGGTTAATAGTAAGTGTCAACTACCCTATAAAAATACACAAGACATCCTGAGGAAAACCTGAAAAGCAAAATAATTTTGAACATACAAACACAGCTAGCTATAGTAAAAATTATAAAGTAGGCTGGGCGTGGTGTCTCATGCCTGTAATCCTAGCACTTTGGGAATCCGAGGCAGGAGGATCGCTTGAGTCCCCGAGTTCAAGACCAGTCTGGGCAACATAGTGAGACCCCTATCTCTACAAAAAATAAAAAATTAGCCAGGGATGGTGGCATGCACCTGCAGTTCCAGCTACTTGGAAGGCTGAGGTGGGAGGATTGCTTGAGCACAGGAGATCCAGGCTGCAGTGAGCCATGATCGTACCACTGAACTCCAGCCTGGGTGGCAGAGTGAGACTCTATCAACAAAACCACACCAAACCAAACCAAAAAACCCCCAAGTTATAAAGTAGATAACTGTCCACATTCAAGTCCACTGTTGGCTAATGAATTTTAGCTCTTTCCTATTTTCCTTAGCTTCCTAATTTCCCTAATATCTCCCTGCTTCACTAGATCCAAGCCTGCCTCTGTCAATCTATACTTGACTTCCTCCCTTCCCCTCAGCTTCACCAGTTTGCTTGCCTCCTGCCCTGACTCAGCGAGTTAATTAAAGAGAGCCTGTTGTTGCTAAATCCCTTCCTCTAGGCTCAAGGGCATCACCTAAGACCTTCCTCTTTCCCACTTTTGAGGTCACTTCAGTGAACTCCAGCCTGGGCAACAAGAGCAAAACTCTGTCTCAAAAAAAAAAAAAAAAAAAAAAAAAAGAAAGAAAGTGCACCTATTAAGGAGATGTTACATTTCAAAAGTATTTCATTGATATTTAGGTCTCTGACCACATATAAGTACAGATATTATCAATTACTATACTATGTTATTTGATTTTATCTCATCTTATTTTATTTTATTTTATTTTTCCGAGACGGAGTTTTTGCTCTGTCGCCCAGGCTGGAGTGCAGTGGCGCAATCTTGGCTCACCGCAAACTCCACTTCCCACGTTCACGCCATTCTCCTGCCTCAGCCTCCCGAGTGGTTGGGACTACAGGCGCCCGCCACCACACCTGGCTAATTTTTTGTATTTTTAGTAGAGACGGGGTTTCACCATGTTAGCCAGGATGGTCTTGATCTCCTGACCTCGTCACCTGCCCACCTTGGCCTCCCAAAGTGTTGGGATTACAGGCGTGAGCCACCGCGCCCGGCCCGTTTTTTATTTTTATTTTATTTATTTTTTTGAGACAGACTTTTGTTATTTGTTGCCCAGGCTGTAGTGCTATAGCTT
The DNA here is from genome assembly GCF_049350105.2 of Macaca mulatta. NCBI lineage: Eukaryota > Metazoa > Chordata > Mammalia > Primates > Cercopithecidae > Macaca > Macaca mulatta. The sequence continues at coordinate 148,062,941 of NC_133410.1, read as the reverse complement.
GATCTCTGGTCTCACTGCAACCTCCGCCTCCTGGGTTCAAGCGATTCTCCTGCCTCGCCCTCCCGAGTAGCTGGGATTACGGGTAAGAGTTATCATGCCCAGCTAATTTTTGTACTTTTAGTAGAGATGGGGTTTCACCATGTTAGTCAGGCTGGTCTCAAACTCCTGACCTCAGGTGATCCACCTGACTCGGCCTCCCAAAGTGCTGGGATTTCAGGTGTGAGCCACCGCACCCGACCTATACCTACTCATGAGCTCTTGGATATTAAATTTAACCATAGGGGCCGGGCGCGGTGGCTCACGCTTGTAATCCCAGCATTTTGGGAGGCCGAGGCGGGCAGATCACAAGGTCAGGATATCGAGACCACGGTGAAACCCCGTCTCTACTAAAAATACAAAAAATTAGCCAGGCGCCGTGGCGGGTGCCTGTAGTCCTAGCTACTCAGGAGGCTGAGGCAGGAGAATGGCGTGAACCCGGGAGGCGGAGCTTGCAGTGAGCCGAGACTGCGTCACTCCCCTCCAGCCTGGGCTATAGAGCAAGACTCAGCCTCAAAAAAAAAAAAAAAAAAAAAAAATTAAAAATAAATAAATAAATAAATTTAACCATAAACCTATTTTCATTTCCCATGTTCCTTTCTATTATGGGAGTTTTCAGTCTTTTATGTGGCTTCACAGCATTTTTAAACTCTCATCTCCTCTCCTCTTCCCATTTATGCCATCCTTTTCTTTCTTTTTTTCTTTTTTTGAGATGGAGTTTTGCTCTTGTCACCCAGGCTGGAGTGCATGATGCAATCTCCGCTCACTGCAGCCTCCACCTCCCAGTTTGAGCAATTCCCCTGCCTCAGCCTCCCGAGTAGCTAGGATTATAGGCGTCCGCCACCGTGCCTGGCTAATTTTTTATTTTTAGTAGAGAGGAGGTTTCACCACGTTGGCCAGGCTGATCTCGGACTCCTGACCTCAGGTGATCTACCTTCCTCGGCCTTCCAAAGTGCCGGAATTACAGGCATGAACCACTGTGCCTGGCCCCTTTCCTTTCTTTCTTTTTTTTCTTTTTGAGACAGGGTCTCACTCTGTCACCTAGACTGAAGTGCAGTGGCGTGATCTTGGCTCAGGGCAACCTCCACCTCCTAGGCTCAAACAATTCTCCTGCCTCAGCCTCCCGAGTAGCTGGGATTACAGGTGCGTGCCACTACTGCCTGGCTAATTTTTGTAGATATATATACTGTGTGTGTGTGTGTGTGTGTATATATATATATATATTTTTTTTTTTTTTGAGATGGAGTCTCACTCTGTCTCCAGGCTGGAGTGCAGTGGTGCGATTTTGGCTCACTGGAACCTCTGCCTCCTGGGTTCAAGTGATTCTGCTGCCTCAGCCTCCCAAGTAGCTGGAATTACAGGCGCCTGCATCACACCCAGCAAATTTTTGTATTTTTAGTAGAGATGGGGCTTCACCATGTTGGCCAGGATGATCTCCATCTCCTGACCTCATGATCCACTTGCCTTGGCCTCCCAAAGTGCTGGGATTATAGGCGTGAGCCACTGTGCCTGGCCTAATTTTTGTATTTTTAGTAGAGACAGGGTTTCACCATGTTGACCAGGCTGGTCTTGAACTCCTGACATCAAATGATTCATCCACCTCAGCCTCCCAAAGTGTTGAGATTACAGGTGTGAGCCACTGCACCGGCCTCCTTTTCCATTTTGATTAGAAATTTTGTTTGGATACAGGGTCTTGCTCTGTTGCCCACGCTGGAATGCAGTGGCACGATCACAGCTCACTGCAGCCTCTACTTCTTGGCTCAGGTGATTCTCTCTTCTCAGCCTTCCGAGTAGCTGTGAGTACAGGTGCATGCCACCACACTGGCTAATTTTTGTATTTTTTGTAGAGAGGGGTTTCGCCATGTTGCCCAGGCTGGTCTCGAACTTTCGAGCCAAGCAATCTGCCCACCTCAACCTCCCAAAGTACTGGGATTATAGGTGTGAACCACCATGCCCAGCCTTCCATCCTCTACTTTCTGGTGTTCACATTTTAAAATATTTGTTTATGGGAGGCCAGGTGATGTGGCTTACTTCTGTAATTCCAGCACTTTGGGAGGCAGAGGTGGGCAGATCACTTGAGGTCAGGAGTTCGAGACCAACCTGGCCAATATAGCAAAACCCCGCTTCTACTTAAAAAAAAAAAAAAAAAAAAAGTTGGGTGTGGTGGCATGAGCCTGTAATCCCAGCTACTCAAGAGGTAGCCTGGGCGACAAAGCGAGACTCTGTCTGAAACAAACAAACAAAAAATTATTTATGGGGGGTTGTCTCACTATGTTGCCCAGACTGCAGAGCACTTTAACACTGGTCATTCACGGGTGTGATCTCACTACTGATCAGCATGGAAGTTTTGACCTGCTCTGTTTCTGACCTAGATTGGTTCACTCTTCTTTAGGTAACCTGGTGGTCCCCTGCTCCTGGGAAGTCACCATATTGATGCTGAATTTAGTGCAGACACCTGATGGGCATAGCACATTACAGCCCAGAACTCCTGGGCATAAGGGATCCCACTGCCTCAGTCTCCTGAGTAGCTAAGACTACAGGTGGGCCTCCACCGCCTGGCTGGTATTCACATTTTAATCATGGTCCTTCTATGACCCTTTTACCTTCCATATTGATTGGCTTCTTGTCCTGGCTTTAAATTTCTCTCTCTCTCTCTTCTGCTTAGTAGTCAGTGTCACCAGCAGATATGGAAAGTCTGCTCAAACTTAATGTGGCAGACAAGAAGGGAAACAGGGAGAGCAGGATACAGAAGCCACAGGCTGGAGTAGAGAGAATTAGTTGGCATCTAATTCTGAAGGGAATGTCTGGAGAGTAGGATATAAGGAACATGGTCAGAAGCACCCAAGCACTTTGGCAATGCCTGGCATGTTAGGCAGAACATAAAGGCCAAACACACCTGGCATGGTGGCTCATGCCTGTACTTTGGGAGGCCAAAGTGGGAAGATCACTTGGGCCCAGGAGTTCAGGACCAGCCTGGGCAACATGACAAAACCCTGTCTCTACAAAAAATACAAAAATTAGCTGGGCATGGTGGCAGACACCTGTGGTCCCAGCTACTTGGGAGGTTGAAATGAGAGGATCACCTGAAGCCGGGAAGCCGAGGGTGCAGTGAGCTGTGATTGCACCACTGCACTGTAGCCTGGGTGACAGACAGACCCTGTCTCAAGAAAAAACAAACAAAAAAAAGCCGAACAGGTGAGTCAGAATACAAGGTGACAGCAGCCCCCTGTGAATTTGAAGGAATAGGACAAGAGGTGAAATAGAGAGCAATGCTTTTCATTCTCTACATTTGGACATGAACAGTTGGAGTAGGACTGCCTTACATGTCAAAAAAACATTTTAGTCTGGGTGCCATGCTTCACACCTGTAATCCCAGCACTTTGGGAGGATGAGGCAGGAAGATGTTTTGAAGCCATGAGTTTGACTACCAGCCTGGGCAATGTGGCAAGATCCTCTTTCTAAAATAAATAAATAAATAAATAAAAATTAGCTGGGCATGATGACCTGTAGTCTCAGCCACTCTGGAGAGTGAAGCCAGTGCACTCCAGCATGGGCAACAGAGAGAGGCCCTATCTCAAAACAAAAACAAAAACAAAAACAAAACAAAAAAAAAGAAAATAAAATGAAAACAGCATTTTAATAATATGCTGTACTAGTGCTTAAGAGTACAGGCTCTGGAGATGGATTCAATATCCAACCCTGCCACCTACTGTATAACTCTGAACAAGTGACTTAACCTCTCTTAGTTTCAGCATCAACTATGAAATGGTGATAATACTCATAAGATGAATAAACACAGAAAACCTAGCAGTATATGAATAGAGGTCAATATTGTTGTTGTTGTCATTATTATTTACTATTATTAAAATAATGCTACCTACAGTAGTTAGCTGACAAACAGGAAAAACTGCCAGAAAAGAAAGCAAATAAATAATGGGAAAGCCTTTCGGTTTTTCTTTTTTTTTAGGGTGATCTGAAAGTGAATGGAAAGACACATTTCCAGTAACTCATTTTAACTTAGAAGCATGGGAGAGTCAGGGTTAAATGCCTCTATTTGTTTATTAAAAAAAAATTTTTTTTTTTTTGAGACCAAGTTTCTCTCTGTCGCCCAGGCTGGAGTACAATGGCATGATCTTGGCTCACTGCAACCTCTGCCTCCCGGGTTCAAGCGATTCTCTTGCCTCAGCTGCCCAAGTAACTGGGATTACAGGCACTGGCCACCATGCCTGGCTAATTTTTGTATTTTCAGTAGAGACGGGGTTTCATCGCGTTGGCCAGGCTGGTCTCAAACTCTTGACCTCAGGTGATCCGCCTGCCTTTGCCTCCCAAAGTGCTGGGATTACAGGCGTGAGTTACTGCACCCGGCCAGTTAAATGCCTTTAAAAATTATGCGGCACAAATACGAAAGTTTGTTTCGAGTAGTTTCCCATGCAATATATTTATATTTGTGCTTTAATTAGCTAATATAGCATTTATCCTGAATTTTATTAAGTAAATGATTTTATTCAGAAACTGTAAAGATTAATCTGATCAGTCAGGCATGGTGGCTCACACCTGTAATCCCAGCACTTTAGGAGGCCGAGGCAGGTAGATCATGAGGTCAGGAGTTCGAGACCGGCCTGGCCAACATAGTGAAACCCCGTCTCTACTAAAAATACAAAAATTCTCTGGGCATGGAGGCAGGCACCTTAATCCCAGCTACTCGGGAGGCTGAGGCAGAAGAACTGCTTGAACCCAGGAGGCAGAGGTTGCAGTGAGCCGAGATTGTGCCACTGCACTCCAGCCTGGGTGACAAGAGTGAAACTCCATCTTTAAAAAAAAAAAAAAAAAGAAAGAAAGATTAACATGATTTTAAATGACTAATAAAATGGCTTGATGTTCACTTAATTTTGACTTTTAAACTTATGATAAAGATATGGAAGTGAAATCTGCTAACAAAAGTTGGTTTCAACATCAAAAACATTAAAAATTCTAACTCGAATAAAGTGTAATTCATCTTAAACATTTCAAATATTTTAATAAAGCAATAAAATATTCTTTAAAAGTAATTAATTTGTAGACAGAATTATGAGAATTCTTCCAACTACAGCACTATTTTAAAGAGAAGGTTGCTTTTAAAATATATCAATAACTGAAATTATGAAATAGTTTTAAGTACTTATTTTACTAGAAAACATTACAGGATGAAGTTATAGATGCAACTCATAGGATTTAACTTCCTTCTATATTGAAAAGTTTATACTTTCTGCTTATTTATCTGATTGCATTCAATGGTACGAATTTCTATTTATGTTTTGGATGTTTCAAATTTCATCCTCAAAATTACTTCATTGGATTCTGGAAACTTAACCCATGCCCTCCAAATTATTTTGGGTTTGGTTATTCTAAGGCAGCCCTCTTGTAACTTATTTAATATACAATATTTAAAAGATTCTGATTTCTAAAAGGCAAAACAATATCTAAAACAAAAAGTGAGTTTGGGGGACTGGATTACTTTGCAGACCCATAGGGTGAGAGAAGTATGAATAATCTTTGTATGGAGGGTTGGATATAGTGCTTCACAAATAAGATAGGTTAACAACAGAATATTGCTGTTGGAGAGTTGTCCAGAACTACTCGTTCTTTAAAGAAAGGCAAAGAAGAGATTTTTCTGGCTGTTCCTGTAAAGTCTACCTAGTATTTGGCAACCAGAGAATCTGCTGACCTGTGATGAGGGAATCTGTTTAAAGATAGTGTCAATCACTCAAAATTCACTACTGAGTAAATGCCCTTGTGGCAACCAGCTTCCAACATGGCCCTCAGTGATCCTCATCTCCTGGTATGAATGTCCTTGTGTAGTACTCTTCCACAATGAATTAGGATCAATCTGTGTGACCAAGAGAATACAACAGAAGTGATGGTATGTGACTCCAGAGGTTAGGTCAGAAAAGGCAGCATAGCTTCCACTACATTCTCTTGGACTTGGAATGTCATAAGGGAAAATTACCTCACTTAATCAAACATAACTCAGTACTTCCAAGGATTTGCCTGAGAACGTGAAGTTGAAAGGTTGAGAGAGGGAAATGACTTACTAGCCTCTACTCAGAATTTTGTTTTCTCTTCTGTTCCTCATGTTGATTGTCACTGCCACTGCACCCCCATACTGAGCCCTAAAGGGTCCTCCTACCATTTAACATTCTGATATAAAAGCAGGAAAATCTCTTCCTTTGGTTGGTCTATTATACTGAAGGTAGAATGGAATTTTATTTGTTTTATTTTATTTATTTATTTATTTTTGAGACAGGATCTCACTCTGTCACCCAGGCTGCAGTGGGGTGGTGCGAGCACAGCACACTGCAACCTCAAACTCCTGGGCTCAGGTGATCCTTCTGCCTCAGCCACCCTAGTAGCTGGGACTACAGATGCACACCACCACACCTGGCTGACTTTATTTTATTTTCTTTGTAGAGATGGGGTCTCGAACCAAGTGATCCTCCTGCCCATGCTGGTCTCCAACTTCTGGGCTCAAGTGATCCTCCCACCTTGGCCTCCCAAAGTGCTGTGATTACAGATGTAGCCATAGCACCCAGCCAAGGATGAAATAATTAAAAAAAAAACAACAAAAAACACTTTCCTATATATTGAAGAAAACAAAGGGAGAAATAACACAGATAAAAGAAGTATAAAAGCATTATACCTAATATGCATATTATATAATCATATTTATATTTAGTATATAAGTATATGTATATACATGCACAGAAAAAGGTCTAGAAGCTTAAAGGCTAAGTTTTCATTTATGGTTATCTGTGGAAAAGTAGAGGTAGGGGATGGCTGGGTAAGTGTGAAGGGTAAGTGAGGAATGGGAATGGAAATGGAGAGGGAAGGGGAACTTGGGTTTTAAAACGTTTATTTTGAATTATTTGAAAATTGATGATGAGAATGTATTAATGAATCACTTGTATAATTAAAAAATAAACTATATAACATAAACAACAAAAGCAAATGCAATCCAGTTACAACACAGAGATCTCTTATTCCGTGATCATTAGCTTGTTACTAGGACTACTGGCCACACTAGACTTGTCCTTTTGACACCTGTTCTCTAGATGCTTTACTGTAAACCAGGGGTGTCCAATCTTTTGGCTTTCCAGGGCCACACTGGAAGAATTATTATCTTGGGCCACACATTAAATATACTAACACTAATGATAGCTGATGAGCCAAAAAAAAAAAAAAAAAAAAAAAATCACAAAAATGTATTTTAAGAAAGTTTACAAATTTGTGTTGGGCTGCATTCAAAGCTGTCCAGGGCCACATGCAGCCTGCAGGCACTGAGTTGGACAAGCTTGCTGTAAAATTTCTGGGTTCCTTACTCCGCTGGCCTCTATAAAGGATGTGTCTAAGAACCATAGCCAAAGAGCTGCCTGAAAGACATCAAGTTAGGCACCTTCCAGGCCAATACCAAGGAATCTGATTGCTCTCTCTGCTGTTGTTTCAGTCAGCTATCACAACACTAATTCTGGGAACCAACTACTCCAAAACACTATTACTCTAAAACACAACTTGAAACAACAATCCTTTATTTTTTGGGTTGCTGACCCCAACCTGCGACTGGCTTCAGACCTGCTTCATACTTCTTGGACCAGCAAACTAGGCAGGTATGTTCTTCACATTGTGAAAAACAAGAGTGCCAGAGAGGGAAGGCGAAACATGAAATACCTCTTGAGGCCAGGCTCAGAACTGTCACACTGTCACTTCTGCCTATCTTCTTTGGCCAAAAGCAAATGGACTGATCCAAGCCCAACATGAACAGGGTGGAGAAACATCCTCTCTCTACTGAGAGGAACTACAAAGCTGTATTTCAAAGGGCATGCATGCATGGAGTAGTGAAAAATTGGGAACAATAATGTTATCTACCACTGTTATCCACCTGGGACTTTCCGGCTTATTGCCAATTGGCAGTGGGAGAGACTTTCTTCTCAACGTGGCTGACAACAGAAATTACATGACTCAGCAGGTGATATCTGTCCCTAACAACAGGAATCGGGCTTTGTCTTTGCCGGCTCCTTAGTATGCTATGTTATGTTATGTTATGAAGATGCAATATTATTATTAATTAATTCCCTACAAATATCAAAGTGGGCAATGGTTCCCATAAGTGATAAGTTATTTTACAAGAAGTGAGATAAAGACTCCCTTAGTAAGGGTGCTATGTTTGCAGAATCCTGTTTATTGTGTATTAAAGATTTTAATGTTACCAAAGCTTTACAAATTCTTGTCGATAGTCCTATGATTTAGAACTCAGGAATCCAGAAAACTTTGTCAAGAGTTAAGAGGATCTTTGATTAACACTCATGGTCTCCAGGTTTCCCCTGTGTTCAAGAGTAAAAAATTCTTAAATAAGAATAGGAGCCCTCACAGTTGCTGGGAGTACAGGCGTGTGCCACCACGCCGGGCTAGTTTTTGTATTTTTGGTAGAGACGGGGTTTCACCATGTTAGCTAGGCTAGTCTCGAACTCGTGACCTCGGGCAATCCACCCTCCGGGGCCTCCCAAAGTGCTGGGATAACTAGCGTGAGCCACTGCGCCCAGCCCAGAGTTGCTTTTTAAGACAGGAAGGGAAGACTCACCCCCAAGAAAATAGAGGCAACGACAATATTAACAAAAGAAAGAGATCATTACATTGTTAGGCTCTTCAGGGATTTAAATCTGGAGCCTCCTGCAGCTTTCTGACATTTGAGCCTTACTCTAGGGTGATTTCCAGGGTTCCAACGTCCCTTTCAAGAGAACAGCTATCACTTATATTCCTCGGGGTTCCTTCTTTGCTCCAGACTGGTTGTGAAGCCGTAAAAATGGTAACGCTGGAGCCCAGAAAGGAGCTGGTGAATACGCGTCAGGTGCCAGGTTCATCGCGGCGAGGCTGCAGGAGCCCGGGAGAGGAGCAAAATCAGCCCCGCGCGCACCGGGACAGGCAGTGCTTTGTTAAAGAAACAAATACAGAAAACGCTGGGGCGGAGAGCGGTGGTGGTGAAGGAATAGACTGAGGCGTTTGTATGCATTAACTGTGGCTAAGAAAGCCCATTAAAGAGACGCTCCTACGCAAGGCAACCCAGGGCACCGTGTCATTGGCTTTTGTGCACTTGAAGGCGCGTGAGAGTGCCCCGCTCGAAGGCTCCCCTTTGTGTGAAAGTGTGGAAACCAAAAGCTTGCAGCTACTGCTGGGTTTTCGTTTTCGAATTCGCAGGCACTTGGGCCAAAATACTCCCTCACCAAAACACTCTCATTCTCGCACCAACAACACTCAGACTTGAGTTACTTCTCCGTTGCTGACCGAGCAAGGAGCGACAATGGCTCGGTGCGGGTGCCCGCAGCTCCCCGGGCAGCGCCAAGGGGCCGCCCGCCGCGCTCCGCAGCTGCGCGCTGGGCCCCGCCACCCGACCGCCAGCAAACGCCGGCACCAACCGCCTCACGGCCGGGCTGTTGGGCGGGTGGTAATTTCTGGGAATGGGGCGGGGTCGCGGGTGTACTACGCCGGGCTTTTGCTAGCGGGGAGGAGCTGGCGGCGCCGAGGGGCGCGAGGCTGGCGGGGCGGTGCGCCACGTGCGTCACCGGCCGGGGCGGGGCCGGCGTCGCGCTCCTGGCCGGCGTCGCGCTCTTGCCGGAACCCCCACCTTTCACTTAGCCAAGGCTGAGGAGTGGGGACTGGAAGGACCGGGCTAGGAGTTTTTGCAAAACCTCGCTCCCCGTAACTGTCAGACTGCCCGACTCTGGGGCCATCTCCGGAGGAGAAGGGCGGGAGTCCTGAGTTGGGGATGCGGTTACGGCGGGGCCTGCGGGGCCCCTAAGTGGCGAGGGTGTGCGCGTGCGGTCCCGGCCGGCTGGGGGAAGCCGGCGGGCGCTGCAGGTGCACGCGCGGCCCCGTAGTCCTCACACGCCTGCCCCGTGCGGCAGAGCCCCCTGCATCAATCCGGGGCTGGAGTGGAGAGCGAGATCGGGGAGCCCCGGGCAGGGAGCCGGACAAGTGACGAGCGTCTTTACCTGGGAAGGCGGGTTTGGGAGAAGTTGGGCGAGGAGAGGAAGGCGGGATTCAAGAGAGCAAAAGAGGCAGGTTCGGCGGGCTGGTGGGGGCCTGAGGGCGGCGGGGCCCCGCGGGGTATAAATAGCCGGCCCGCGTTTGACAGGCGCTGCGGTGACTGGCGGTGCCGCCCCCGCCCCCCGCCGCGTGGGGAGGGGAGGAGCGCTCTGAGCTGGCGGGGAGGGGGAGGCGGACTCCAGTGTCCTGGTGGCGGCGGCAGGAGGCCGAGGGGGAGGAGCCGAGGCGGGGGGTGGAGGGAGGGGGCCGGGAGCGGGGCGGGGGCCACCATTGCTCCCCGCGCCGAGCTCTGTGTCGCCGCCGTCGCCTAGGCGGTTGGGGGTCGGTGGGGCGGCGCGGGCGGGGGTCGCTGCGCGGGGCGGCGAGCCTCTGTTTTGTCTCCTCCTCTCCCTGTGGAGCGGCTTGGGCTGCTGGGGAGGCCCCGGCTCCCTCCGGACGCTCGGCCAACGGCGGCGGCTGCTAGTCCGCGGCCCTGCTGAGAGGGAAAAGGACGCCGCGGTCTTCCCAGGCGTCGCGGAGAGCAGGTAAGAGCGCGGGCAGCCGAGGCTGGTGAGAGGGAGCGCGAAGGGCGCGGCGATAAAGCCTAGCTGTCCCGAGTGCCGCCGCCTCCCTCCGCGCCCCCGCCCCGCGCTTGTGTTGTTTGCTTCGGGGTATGCGGAGGGGTTTTCTGGCGGCTGTGGCGGTGACACCGGCCGGGGGCTGGGGGAAGGGGGCTGAGTGTCCCCGGGCAACGGTCGCGGAGCGGGACTTGGAGAAAGGAGAAGGCGCGCTGAGCGCCTGCCCGCGGGGAGCGCGGGGCGCGGGGCAGGGCTGAGGGAAGAGGTTACAGACCCCGGCGCGGGGGATGGGCCGAGCGCAGCTGGTCTCGCCGTGTTTACATCTCTGCGCGAGTCACCTCTGCCGAGAAGCGGACTGAACTGACCCGCCTCATCCCGCCGGGAGGCCAGGGCGGGGGTCCGGCTCCGGAGGAAGCGCGTCCTGGGAGGGTTTGTGTAGGGCGGGAGTCTGCGGCCGGCGCCGGGGCTGGGCGCGAGCTCGGGGCGGGACCTGGGAGGCTCCGGCCGCTCTGGGTGGCTGGGTTGAGGGGGGGTGCTGGACACCAGTTTCCTTCCCTGTCGTGCCTTATCGCCGCCGCTTACCTTTCCTTCCTGGCGCTGCTAGCTTGCACGACAGGTTGTACTCGGCCGTTCTTTTATTCTCGCTCTCCACGCCGGCACCCTGCTGCCATCTCCCCCTGTTCCCCGGGAGGCAGGGAGGCTTGGCTCAGATCGGAATCTGTTTCTTAAACAAAACAAAAACGGGCTCGTAACACGCACGTCCAGCGACTGCCTTCTGGATCCTCGCGAAGCTGGCCCTCAGGGACTGCGCGACGGGATGGTCTAGGGGCGCGGAAGGAGGACGGCGAGGGCTCTGCCAGGGCTGGATGCTGACTCTACCCCAGGAGCTTTGTGATCAGGGCAGCCGAGCCCTCTCTCTTGCTCCTTTTGGGCATTTTTATTCCATGTCCGTAAAGGACCGAAAAAATACTCCGTAACACCAAGAATAGTCCAGATCGCACAGTTTCTAATCTTTTCCCTCTGTCAGCATCCTGGATGGACTCTTTCTAGGAGCCAGATTCGCTGTAGAATAGCCTTTAAGTTCTTAGTACTTCATTAAATGAGGAAGAGGAGGACGCGTCATTGTAAAACTGTTAAAAATTCCCCCCTTTCATATGTTCATGAACGTTTACTTCAGCTTAATGGTTTAAATTTTAATCCGGTGATGAGAGAACAGTAATCGTGTGTTTGATAATCAGATTTGCTTTCCTTTTTATCTGTGACTCTCTATCCAGAAGTAAATTATGCACTTTCTTTCGTGCCAGAATCAGAGAAGGATGTATGCTTTACTAACAAAGGATTGGATATTTGTGTTTCGGAGTTTCTTCAAAAGGTAGAATGACTTATATAGGACTGGAAACCATTAAATTACATTTAAGGGAGTTTAGGAATAATAAAACTTTTTATAGAGCATTACAGTGTACACAGTATATTCATGTAAATATTATTGAGATGATATCTAGTAGTTAAACACATGAAATGGAAAATTGGAATATCAGGCAGGGCGTGGTGGCTCACGCCTGTAATCCCAGCACTTTGGGAGGCAGAGGTGGGCGGATCACCTGAGGTCAGGAGTTCAAGACCAGCCTGACCAATATGGTGAAACCCCATCTCTAACCAAAAGTACAAAAATCAGCCGGGCGCGATGGCGGGCGCCTATAATCCCAGCTACTCAGGAGGCTGAGGCAGGAGAATTGCTTGAACCCAGGAGATGGAAGTTGCAGTGAGCCGAGATCGGGCCATTGCACTCCAGCCTGGGCGACAAGAGCAAAATCCTGTCTCAAAAAAAAAAAAAAAAAAAAAAAAAAATTGGACTATCCTGGGCATTTGAAATTTGAATATTTATGTCAACCTATTTTTAAGTTTAGTGATTTAACTCATTGGATTAATCATTGTCTCTTATTTCAGACATAAATACTCATTTACAAAATAGCTTGAGTATGGTTGGAAAGAATTTGTAACTTTGGGATTTTTCTATGCTAAGTAAACAGATTGGTACCTGTGGCCTGTAGGGTCTTGCTAATGTTAATGGCTTTACCTGCTCATGTTGTATACCATTTTTGGAGGGGGTAACAACGTCATTGTGATATAATTCACATACGAGTCAGTTCAGTTTAAAGTGTACAGTTTAGTGGGCTTAGTAATTAATTTTTTTAAAAAAAATTACTCCATTTTGCAGGTGAACAATTCAGTGGTTTTTAAGTACGGTTGTCCATCGGTATCTGTTGGGGGTTGGTTCTAGGGCCTTTCTCAGATACTAGAATCTATGGATGCTCAGGTCCCTAAAGTAAAATGGCATAGTTGCTGGATGCGGTGGCCTGTGCCTGTAATCCCAGTTATTCAGGAGGTTGAGGTGGGAGGATCTCGTGAGACCAGAGTTTGGACACCAGCCTGGGTGACAGAGCAAAATTCTGTCTCTTAGGAAAAATGAAGAAATAAAAACGGCATATTATTTGCATATAAACTATGCATATCCTCTTGTATGCTTTAAATCATCTCCAGATTACTTACACTACCTAATACAATGTGGATGCTATGTAAATAGTTGTTATACTGTGTGTTTAGGGATAATGATCAGGAAAAAAGTCTCTACATGTTCATTTACAGACAAGTTTTTTTGAGTAGTTTCTGTACCTCATTGATTGAATCCATGGATTCAGAACTCATGGATATGGAGGGCCGACTGTATATTCAAAGTTGTGCAGCCATCACTATAATCAATTTTAGAGCATTTTAATCATCCCCCAAAAGATCCCCATATCCATTAGCAGTCGCTTTTCATTTTCCCTCAGCACTCCAGTCCTATGCAACCACTGATCGACTTTCTATCTTTATAGATTAGACTATTCCGGACATTTTATATAAATGAAACCATATATGTGGTCTTTTGTGACTGGCTTCTTTCGCTTAGCATAATGCTTTCAAAGTATATCCATGTTGTAATATGTGTCGGTACTTCATTTCTTTTTTTTTTTTTTTTTTTTTTTTTGAGAGGGAGTCTCGCTCTGCCGCCCAGGCTGGAGTGCAGTGGCCGGATCTCAGCTCACTGCAGGCTCCGCCTCCCGGGTTCACTCAATTCTCCTGCCTCAGCCTCCCCAGTAGCTGGGACTACAGGCACGTGCCACTATGCCCAGCTAGTTTTTTGTATTTTTTAGTAGAGACGGGGTTTCACCGTGTCAGCCAGGATGGTCTCGATCTCCTGACCTCGTGATCCACCCGCCTCAGCCTCCCAAAGTGCTGGGATTCCAGATATGATCCACTGCACCCAGCCTATAGTCACTTTTTTTTTTTTTTATTGCTGAGTAATATTCTCTTTAGGGATATATTACATTTTATTTATCTCTGCATCAGTTGATGGACATTTAAGATTCTATTGTTTTGGGCTATATGCTGCTATGAATATTCGTGTTTTTGTGTAGACGTCATTTCTTTGGGTATGTACACTTTTTAATAAATTAGCTTTTGACTTACCTGATACCAAAAAAAATCCATTTTGAGTATATAATTCAATACTTTTTAGTAAATATATAGAATTGTGAAACTATCACCTTGAGCTAGTTTTCGAACATTTCCATTGCCTCCAAAATTCCCTCCAGCCTGTTTGCAGTTAACCCTTATTCCCAGCCCCAGCCTCAGGCAATCACTGATTGGTTTTGTCTTAATCCATTTGCTTTTTCTGGATATTTTGGAGTTGTATAAATGGAATTGTACAATATGTAGTCTTTCGTATCTGGCTTCTTTCACTTAACATAATGTTTTTGGGATTCATTCATATTGTAGCATTTATCAGTTTTTTGTTCCTTTTTATTTTGGAATAGTATTTCTTTGTATGAGTATATGATAGTCCCACCCCTTATCTATGTGGGATACATTCCAAGACCCCCAGTGGATGCCTGAAATCTCAGGTAGTATTGAATCTTATATATTTTTTTCTATATCTGTATACCTAGTTTAATTTGTTAATCAGGCATAATAAGAGATTAAAAACAGTGTGATAGAAGAGTTACAACAATATGCTATTCACAATTTCATAGATGGAAGATTTCTTACTGTAGATGTTAGCAAACTCAGCATAAAGTTTTTTTTCTTATTAAATTGAGAACTTTCACTTTTTCACTTAAAAGAAGTATTTTACAGCTTCTCTTTAGCATATCCAAATTGTCATCCTTATTACTCTTGAGCATTTGAGCCATTATTAAGTAAAATAAGGGTTACTTGAACACTAGCACTACGATACTAGTTGATCTGATAGCTGAGATGGCCACTAAGCAGGTAGTGTAGACAGCGTGAATATGGTGGATAAAGGGATGATTCACATCCGAGGCAGAGTGGCATGGTATGAGTTTTCATCATGCTACTCAGAATGGCACACAATTTAAAACATAGATTGTTTATTTCTGAAAATTTCCATTTATCATTTTTAGAACATGTTTGACTGTGGGTAACTGAAACTGGAAAGTAAAGCTGTAGGTTAGGGGAGATTACTGTAACACACTTTAACTGTTGACCAGTATATAGGTGTTTCGATTATTTCCAGTTTTTGACTCTTTTGAATAATACTCAAACATTTGAGTACAAGTCTTTATGTGAACATATGGTTTTGTTTCTCTTGGTTAGCTATCTAGGAGTAGAATTACAGCATCATATGTTTAGCTTTTTAGGACACTGCCAAACTGTTTCCCAAAGTGGCCGTAACATCTTATATTGCCAACAGCAATGTTTGAGAGTTCCAGTTTTCTTCATATCTTTGCCAACACTTACTATTGTCTTTTCAAAAAATTATAGCTGTTCTAATGGATATGAATTTGTTTGTTTGTCTTTGAGTCACTCTGTCGCCCAGGCTGGAGTGCAGTGGCGCATTCTCAGCTCACTGCAACCTCTCCCTCCTGGGTTCAAGCAATTCTCATGCCTCAGCCTCCCAGGCTGCTGGAATTACAGCTGAGCACAACTATGCTTAGTTGATTTTTTGTATTTTTAGTGGAGACGGGGTTTCACCATGTTGCCCAGGCTGGTCTCGAATCCTGAGCTCAGGCAATCCTCTGGCCTTGGCCTCCCAAAGTGCTAGGATTACAGGCATGAGCCACCGTGCCTAGTCTGATTTTGGTGATTCGTTGTTTTTTTTTTTTTTTTTCCTTTTTTTCTCTGTTTTAGTGGAGTCATTGTGATTTTTTTTGTTTGTTTGTTTGTTTTTTTTTTGAGACGGAGTCTCGCTCTGTCGCCCAAGCTGGAGTGCAGTGGCGCGATCCTGGCTCACTGAAAGCTCCGCCTCCTGGGTTTACGCCATTCTCCTGCCTCAGCCTCCCGAGTAGCTGGGACTACAGGTGCTCGCCACCGCGCCTGGCTCATTTTTTGTATTTTTAGTAGAGACGGGGTTTCACCGTGGTCTTGATCTCCTGACCTTGTGATCCGCCCGCCTCGGCCTCCCAAGGTGCTGGGATTACAGGCGTGAGCCACCGCGCCCGGCCGTCATTGTGATTTTAATTTTAATTTTCCTTATGACTCATAGTATTGAGCATCTTTTCATGTGTCTTTTTTCTTGACCTATTTATGTCTCTAAAGTTGCAATTTTTTTTTTTTTTTTTTTTTTGGTGAAAAATCAGACCTTGGCGATTACCTTGAGCAGTAGGATATTAATAATTCCCACAAGTTTAGCATTCCAATAATGGAACTCTTGGCATAAATGGGCAAAAGACAGGGTCTCACTCTGTTGCCCAGGCTGGAGTGCAGTGGTGCGACCAGAGCTCCCTGTAGCCTTGACCTCCTGGGCTCAAGCAGTCCCCCTACCTCAGCCTCTTGAGTAGTTGGGAATGGGGAATGCAGGTGCATACCACCATGCCAGGTTAATTTTTAATTTTTATTTTTTGTAGAGATGGGGGTCTCACTGCATTGCCCAGGCTACTCTTGAACACCTGGGCTCAAGCGATCTTCCTCTGTTGACCTACCAAAGTGGTGGGATTACAAGCATGAGCACTGTGTCTGACCCATTTTTTTTGATGATATCGCTATTCAGATCTTTTGCTCCTTTTAAAATTGGATTGTTTGGGCTGGGTGTGGTGACTCATGCCTGTAACTCCAGCACTTTGGGAGGCCGAGGTGGGTGGATCACCTGAGGTCAGGAGTTCAAGACCAGCCTGGCCAACATGGCAAAACCCTGTTTCTACTAAAAATACAAAAATTAGCTGGAGGTGGTGGCGCATGCCTATAATCTCAGCTACTCAGAAGGCTGAGGTAGGGTAATTGCATAAACCTGGGAGGCGGAGGTTGCAGTGAGCTGAGATTGCAACACTGCACTCTAGCCTAGCGACAGAGCAAGGCTCTGTCTCAAAAAAATAAAATATAATATAATAAAATTGGGTTGTTTGACTTACTGAGTTGTAAGAAGGTTTTTTTTTTTTTTTAAATATATTCTGGATGTAAGTTCTTTAATAGATATAGGATCTGCAAATATTTCTTCGCAGTCTGTTGCTGGTCTTTTCATTGCTTAAAAAATTGGTGGCTGGGCGCGGTGGCTCACACCTGTAATCCCAGCACTTTGGGAGGCCAAGATGGGCAGATCACTAGGTCAGGCATTCAAGACCAACCTGGCCAACATGGTAAAACCCCAATCTCGGTAGAGATTTTCATCTCTACTGAAAATACAAAAATTAGCCGGTGTGGTAGTGTGCACCTGTAGTCCCAGCTACTTAGGAGGCTGAGACTGGAGAATCGCTTGAACCCAGGAGGCGGAGGTTGCAGTGAGCCGAGATCGCTCCACTGCACTCCAGTCTAGGCAACAGAGCGAGACTCCGTCTCAAAAAAAAAAAAAAAAAAATTGGTGATTGACATCTTTTAAAGCGTAATTAGTTTAAATTTTAATGAAGTGTGGTTTCTGAATTTTTTCTTTTATAGATCATGATTTTGTTGTCTTATGTAAGAACTCTCTGCCTAATTCCAGATCTTGAGATTTTTCTGTTTTCTAGAAGTTTTATAGTTTTAACTCTAACAGTTAGATAGATTTTATCATCTATTTTGAATTAACTTCTGTGTATGGTGAGAAATCAAGTTCTAAATTCATCTTTTATATACAGATTGTTCTGTCAACCTAAATAAAAGACAGAGAGTCCCTCTGAAAGAAAACAATATTTATTCAGAAATGGGCATTATAATGGAAATATACATACCATAGTAAACTATATACATATTCAGGGAGGTAAAGGAAGACATAGATTTTTAAAGGAAAAATGAGGAGGATTACATCATCGTTTTAAATCAGTTTTCTTTGGCTATAAAGATCAATGACAAGAGTGGTGCCAGTCTGAGGTTGGACATGAAGTTACTGGGCAGATGTCCTTGCAGAAGTATTTTTTTTGTGTGTAAGGTTGCGATTGCCTTTATGCAAGGTTGTGGCCTTTATGGGTTTTTTTTGTGATAGGTTTTTTTTTTTTTTGGAGATGTAATCTCGCTCTGTTGCCCAGGTTGGAGTGCAGAGGTGCAATCTCGGCTTGCTGCAACGTCTGCCTCCTGGGTTCAAGCGATTCTCCTGCCTCAGCTTTCCACGTAGCTGGGACGACAGGCCTGCGCCACCACGCCTGGCTAATTTTTGTATTTTTAGTAGGAATGGGGTTTCACCATGTTGGCCAGGCTGGTCTCAAACTCCTGAACTCAAGTGATCCACCCACCTCTGCCTCCCAAAGTGCTGGGATTACAAGTGTGGCCTGCCTGTCTCTGCCTCCCAAAGTGGTGGGATTATAGGCGTGAGCCACTATGCCCAGGCAATAGTTATTTTTTTTAATCAGGTATTCTTGCATGCGAACCCTCCTTTCATGGCCTTCTCTGGCTCCATTTGTCAGGGCTTTTAACACAAATGACTCAATTTTAATTCTAACAACTTTCACTTTTCTCTCTTTTGATCAAAATCTTTCTTTGGACCCAGGCACAGTGGCTCATGCCTGTAATCCTAGCACTTTGGGAGGCAGAGGCAGGAGGATTGCTTGAGCCCAGGAGTTTGAGACCCACCTGAGCAACATGGTGAGACCCTGTCTCTAGAAAAACAAACAAAACAAAACAAAAAGGATCTTTCTTTGGAAGCATCACTGATCAGTCATCTTGTAGTTAGGTTTTAATTATCTTTAGGTGCCAGGATGGACCTGTCCTGGGTTGTTGGTATGGTCCCATGTTGGAGGGAGTACTTGGCAAACTAGGAGTCAGTGTCAGGACCCCCTCAGTCACATTTGAGCAACAAGGGAAGTTTGGAGGGAGGGATTCTCAGGCTAAGTCTGCCAGAAATCCGTTATTAAGATCAGTTTTTATCTGTTCCTTAAATGTAGGCTGTCATCTCAGGGTGTAGGGCCAGCCCGGTATAATTCTGTTGGGAGTAGTACTTCTACAGAAATGTAACAAATAACATGTACAAAGTTTAAAAAGGAAAATACAAAGTAAACTGTTTTTTTTTTTTTTTTTTTTTTTTGAGATGGAGTCTTGCTCTGTCGCCCAGGCTGGAGTGCAGTGGCTCACTGCAAGCTCCGCCTCCCGGGTTTACACCATTCTCCTGCCTCAGCCTCCCGAGTAGCTGGGACTACAGGCGCCCGCCACCTCGCCCGGCTAGTTTTTTGTATTTTTTAGTAGAGATGGGGTTTCACCGGGTTAGCCAGGATGGTCTCGATCTCCTGACCTCGTGATCCACCCGTCTCGGCCTCCCAAAGTGCTGGGATTACAGGCTTGAGCCACCGCGCCCGGCCTACAAAGTAAACTTAATAGTAATATGATAATACCAGTTTACGTAATGGTTTTGAGCCATGAAGCTAGACCTAAGGGCAGTCAGTTGAATATAACCAAATGACCATGGAAAACTAGATCAGACCTGTTGTAACCTGTTGTAACCATGTGGTCTGTTTTCTTATTTTGCATATGAGTCTCAACTTCCTCAAAGGAATTTATCCAGGTAAATTGTGTAGTATTAGTAATGGCACAGACATTTCTTTACTTAACCAATAGCTAATGCAGAACAATGTTATCATTCAGTATTCCATAACTGGGTTGAATTAAAGCAGAGTGTGAACAATTTTTTTAGGGATGTTGCCAGAGTCACCCACTAGATGGACTGAAGGATCTCTTAGGTCAAGTTCTGTCAAGTTACCAGTAGAAGCTGCTGATTGTGAAATTTCAATTACAACATTATCTTGCCAAGTGAAAAAGCTGTGCCTTAAGAAGGGTAAGAGTCTCCTCTTGTTCAATTATCTTGGGAAAAGCTGTCTATAGTGCAGAACCATCGACTTCTTGTCCTGGCTTGCAGTTTGAATATCTCTGGTTAAAGCATTGGGCAGTTTGGTGAACTTTTCTGTGTGGCTCAGACTTCGAGTACCAGACTTGTCCCTTAAAATTCATCGAGTTTCAGCTTATAGGGCTTCAGGAACAGAGCAATTTCTGTTTTAATAATTCTGTGGAAGAAAGTTGGATTGGAGGAAGCTAGAAGAATTTAGAATCTAGGCCAGTTTGCAGGTAGATAATAAAAACTCAAATACAGTGTACAGGGCTACAGTCTAATAACAGATACAGTATAGCTTTTCTTTAGAAACGTAACTTTTCTCTTTATAGTCATCCCAGTTTCTACCAGAGATAATCAGAATAAGACAAATTTGTTTATAAAATAGTTTTAACAGTTTTTTTGTCTGATTATTTACTTAAGTGCATCAAGGATAGCTGTTGGCCACAAAGAAATCTCAGATTTATGAACCTTTCAAGACTAGGAAGCCAAACCAAGGCAGGCATTAGATTTCACCTACAGCCGTAAGGTTCCTGGGCCAGCCAAGAAGTGACAGATTATGTTCTCTCACTGTAAGGATGGGAACACCTGAACCCAGACGTTTTGTGCACATTCTTAAATATGATATTCCAGTCAAAGCCTTGGCAATATAACTAATGTTTCCAATTGTATCCTGTTATAAAGAGAGCAGATTTTTGTGAACTTAGAACCCTATATTATCAGAAAAATAAGAAGACTCATGAATAGTTTCTGAATTTTACTTAACCAATACCCAATGCAGAGGGATCAAGTAGGGAGAAAAAGTAAATGCTTTCACTTTTGTTGAGAGAAGTATTATCTTACCAAATTACTGTAAATGATTGATACTTTAAGATAAAAAGTTTTCTTAAATCTGGAAAACTGAACATTTAAGTAAAGAACCAACAATGTTTCAAATAAAAGTTATAAAAATATCGTTGATTATTTAATCTCATATTTTGTGTTGCTTAATCTTAATTAGCAGTTTTTCTAACTAATCAGTTTCTTCATTAGAATTCTGGAAAATTTTTAGTTCATTGAGCCTAAAGTTATTAGAAATGTATATTTAATAGTACAAGTCTTTTCCATGAATCTGATTGCAGATATTTTAATTTTTATTTATTTTTAAATTTTATTTATATTTTGAGATGGAATTTCACTCTATTGCCCAGACTGGAGTGCAGTGGCCTGATGTTGGCTCACTGCAACCTCTGCCTCCCGGGTTCAAGCGATTCTTGTGTCTCAGCTTCCCAAGCAGCTGGGATTACAGGTGCACACCACTACCTTGGCTAATTTTTGTATTTTTAGTAGACACTAAAGACTAAAATTAGTAGAGACCAAAGACTACAATTAGTAGAGACCAGAGATTAAAGACTAAAATTTTGTATTTTTAGTAGCCATGTTGACCAGGCTGGTCTCGAACTCCTGGCCTCACGTGATCCGCCCAACTCGGCCTCCCAAAGTGCTGGGATTACAGATGTGAGTCACCATGCCCAGCCTGTTTTTAGAGAAGAATCAAAACTGGTGAATGATGAAGATTTAGAATAGCCATGGTTAAAAATCTGATGAAGTTCATTATTTGTAATCAGCAATTGACAAATTCAGTTATTTTTGTGGCATGTAACATATACTAGAATTATGACTGATGACAGATTTCTAAGAGTTTTATGTACTTTTGGAATATTCATATTAATATATCAATAAATGTAACGAAAAGAAGATCTAGAATCACTTATTTGTCAATGCTTTCCATATAATTCATCATATCAAATAATCCTGATTTAGTTCAGCGTCTCTGTTTCAGAAATCTTTGAGAAGGTCCAGTGCCCTGTGGAACATCCTAAAGTTAGTTGGAGGCCAAGAACAACTTACTTATTTTTTATTTTTTTGAGACTGGAGTGCAGTAGTGCGATCTCAACTCTCTGCAACCTCTGCCTCCGGGGTTCAAGCAATTCTCCTGCCTCAGCCTCCTGAGTAGCTGGGATTACAGGCATGAGCCACTGCGCCTGGCCTAATTTTGTATTTTTAGTAGAAACGGGATTTCTCCATGTTGGTTCGGCTGGTCTCGAACTCTGACCTCAGGTGATCCACCCACGTCGGCCTCCCAAAGTGCTGGGATTACAGGCATGAGCCACCGCGCCAAGCTGAAAGACTTAATTTAGAACTTGATCCTGGGGAAGTCTACCAAAGATATCAAAAGGTTTAAAACACCTGATCAAAACATAATCATAGGTCACTGTGAAATAATAGTCATTAATTTAACCACAGTAATAATAAAAAGATTTCAAAAGCAATACAGAAAGTTACATGGATGGGAAAAAATAACAACAACAACAACAAAAAAATCCAAAACCTTTAACCCTTCCAAAGCCCAGTTTTCCTAAGTAACCAAAAACCCCAATAAAGACAGCATGAAATACAGGGATTATCTTCATAAGATGCAAAATCTTTGTTTCTTGGGCCAATTAACAAAAAGGCAAAGAAAACTTCCTGCAATGAGATTGCTTCTCCTAATGGGAATACCATTTAGATAACTTGGAAGTTGGACCTGATGAAAAATTACTTGATTTTGGCTGACACAGGAAGAATGTGTGTCCAAGGTTATGAGTGTACACCATATTATAGAGAAATGTAAACAAGAAAACTAGTACCTTGAGCAGGAAATACATGGCTTTTAGTAAAATCATGGGAAATTCTGGGTTAAATGGAGCAATTCAGACACATCAGGAAAAGCCAAGAATACAGAATTGCTCTAAACTGTAAAGCTGCAGTTCAGAAGATGTTTGAAAATTTAAAGAAACATTTCTGAAGTAAACATAAAAACCTCTGCAGTTTTTACTAAGAACAGATCAAGACTTCAAGAAAAGCTTGTTCTAACACAGGGGACCAAAATTTTAGGTATTTGTTGTTGTTTTTGAAACAGAGTCTCATTCTGTCACCTAGGCTAGAGTGCAGTGGCACAGTCTTGGCTCACTGCAATCTCCACTTTCCAGATTCGAGTGATTCTCCTGACTCAGCCTCCAGAGTAGCTGGGACTACAGGCAAATGCCACCATGTCCAGCTAATTTTTGTATTTTTTAGTAGAGATGGTGTTTTTCCATGTCCAGGCTGGTCTTGAACTCCTGACCTCAGGTGATCCACCTCTGCCTCCCAAAGTGCTGGGACTACAGGCGTGAGCCACTGTGCCTGACCAAAGCTAAACTTTTAGAAAGCTTTTAACTAATTTTCTTTTATTTGTAGCCAACTTAATCGTATGAAAAATCCCTCCCTCCCTTCCTTTCCTTCCTTCCTTCCTTCCTTCCTTCCTTCCTTCCTCCCTCCCTCCCTCCCTCCCTCCCTCCCTTGCCTTCCTGCCTGCCTTCTCTCCCTCCCCCTGCTTGCTCGCTCGCTCGCTTTCTTTTCTTTCTTTCTTTCTTTCTTTCTTTCTTTCTTTCTTTCTTTCTTTCTTTCTTTCTTTCTTTCTTTCTTTCCTTTCTTTCTTTCTTTTTTTCTTTCTTTTCCTTTCTTTTCCTTTCTTTCTTTCTTTCTTTCTTTCTTTTCTTTCTTTCTTTCTTTCTTTCTTTCTTTCTTTCTTTCTTTCTTTTTCTTTCTTTCTTTCTTCTTTCTCTTTCTTTTCTTTCCCCTTCCTTCTTTCCTTCCTTCCTCTCTTTTCTTCTTCTCTCTTTTTCTCTTTCGCTCTTTCTCTCGTTCTCTCTCTTTCCCTCCCTCCCTGCCTCCCTTCCTTCCTTCCTCTTTCCCTTTCCCTTTCCCCTTCTCTTCTCTTCTCTTCTCTTCTCTTCTCTTCTCTTCTCTTCTCTTTCTTTCTCAACTCCCCTCCCTCTCTCCTTCCCTCCTTCTTTCCTACTTCCTTTTTTTGATAGAGGGACTCTGTCTCCACTGCTATCACGTGTCATTTGCAGGCTCAAGTGATCCTCCCACCTCAGACTCCTTAGTAGCTGAGACTACAGATACATGCCAGTGTGTCTGGCTAATTTTTGTATTTTTTGGAGAGATGGGGTTTCACCATGTTGTACAGGCTGGTCTTGTACTCCTGAGCTGAAGTGATCTGGCTGCTTCGGCCTCCCAAAGTGCTGGGATTACAGGCATGAGCCACTGTGTCTGGCCCACACACAAAATTTCTTTAATAAATTCATCCTTCACAAACCTTCCACAGCTTAATCAGATCTTCCACAACATTCTTGGGCCTTTAGCTTTGTCCTATACCTTCTCTTTCTTAAATAATCAGTCATTTTACTTTAGGATACAGTTTACTTTCTTTTTTCCTTATCATTTTAAAAAGTTATTCTCCTTTCAACCCTCCTTGCCAAAATTACATCCTTATAACTTTCTTTATATTTCTCTCTCCTGCTTACTGAGTCCTTTTTATCTTATTTCCTTCCTAAATGTTACTTTTTGAAATAACCTCAAATAACCTCTGAATTTACAGTTATTCTTTTTTCTCAATGAATAATACATTCTTATGCTTTTCTCATAATTTCTCTCATCAAAGCCACATGTTTTTTGTTACACTTCATATACAGAATTATATACACTAGTTAGAATTTCTAACTTAGTAATCTTGATTTTTAGTGAAAACCTAGGAAGCAAGAAATTTTGAACTGTCTATCATATATCAGTATTTTATAGATGAGAATCATCTTATTTTTATTTTTTGAGTTAGGGTCTCTCACTATTGCCCAGCCCAGAGTGCAGTGGCATAATGATAGTGTACACGAGGTCAGGAGTTTGAGACCAGCCTGACCAACATGGTGAAACCCCGTCTCTACTAAAAATACAAACATAAGCTGGACATGGTGGCGTGCACCTGTAATCCCAGCTACTTGGGAGGCTGAGGCAGGAGAATCACTTGAACCCAGGAGGTGGAGGTTGCAGTGAGCTGAGATTGCGCTACTGCACTCTAGCCTGGTGACAGAGTGAGACTCAGTCTCAAAAAAAAAAAAAATTTAAACCATGTTCTTTTTTTTTTTTTTTTTTTGAGAGAAGTCTCGCTCTTATCCCCCAAGTTTGGGTGCAATGGCTTGATCTCGGCTCACTGCAACCTCCGCCTCCCGGGTTCAAACCATTCTCCTGCCTCTGCCTCCCAAGTAACTGGGATTAAGTCACCTGCCACCATGCCTGGCTAATTTTTGTATATTTTAGTAGAGACGGGGTTTCACCATGTTTGGTCAGGCTGGTTTTGAACTCCTGACCGCAAGTGATCCGCCCGCTTCGGCCCCCCAAAGTGCTGGGATTATAGGTGGGAGCCACTGTGCCTGGCCTGCAGGCTATGCTATATACTATCTTCCACATCTATCATTGAGGCTAGCACTCTGCCCCCCTCCACTACCTCTCAGCAAGCCAGACTCATTGCCTTAACTTGGGCCCTCACTCTTGCAAAGGGACTATGCGTCAATATTTATACTGACTCTCAATATGCCTTCCATATCCTGCACCACCATGCTGTTATATGGGCAGAAAGAGGCTTTCTCACTACACAAGGTTCCTCTATCATTAATGCTTCTTTAATAAAAACGCTTCTCAAGGCTGCTTTATTTCCAAAGGAAGCTGGAGTCATTCACTGCAAGGGCCATCAAAAGGCATCAGATCCCATTGCTCAGGACAACGCTTATGCTGATAAGGTAGCTAAAAAAGCAGCCATCAAAAGGCATTAGATCCCAACGCTCAGGACAATGCTTATGCTGGTAAGGTAGCTAAAAAAGCAGCTAGTGTTACAACTTCTATCCCTCAGGGCAGTTTTTCTCCTTCTCATCTGGCCACTCCCACCTACTCCCCCACTGAAACTTCCACCTATTAATCTCTTCCCAAACAAGGCGAATGGTTCTTGAACCAAGGATCTCCTTCCAGCCTCACAGGCCCATTCTATTCTGTTGTCATTTCATAACCTCTTCCATGTAGGTTTCAAGTTGCTAGCCCATCTCTTAAAACCTCTCATTTCCTTTCTGTTGTGGAAATCTATCCTCAAGGAAATGACTTCTCAGTGTTCCATCTGCTATTCTACTACTCCTCCTCCTCAGGAATTTCTCAGGCCCCCTCCCTTCACTACACATCAAGGTCAGGGATTTGTCCTTACCCAGGACTGGCAAATTGACTTTACTCACATGCCTTGAGTCAAGAAACTAAAATATCTCTTGATCTAGGTAGACACTTTGACTGGATGGATAGAGGCCTTTCCCACAGGGTCTGAGAAGGCCACCACGGTCATTTCTTCCCTTCTGTCGGACGTAATTGCTCGGTTTGGCCTTCCTGCCTCTTTACAGTCCGATAAGGGACCAACCTTTATTAGTCAAATCACCCAAGCAGTTTCTCAGGCTCTTGGTATTCAGTGAAACCTTCATACCCCTTACGGTCCTCAATCTTCAGGAAAGGTAAAACGGACTAATGGTCTTTTAAAAACACACCTCACCAAACTCAGCCTCCAACTTAAAAAAAAGGACTCTGTCAAGAATAGAGCCTAAAAACTTGCCAGCCAAGCAAGTAATTACGCTAGACCCCGTTGGACCCCCTTGGAAATGCTCTAGTTAGATGTTCTGACTCTTCCCAATTCTTAGTCCTTTAATACCTGTTTTTCTCCTTCTCTTATTCTGTTTAGTTTTTCAATTCATACAAAACCGTATCCAGGCCATCACAAATAATTCTATACGACAAATGTTTCCATCACCAATCATTCCGTATGACAAATGCTCCTTTTAACAACCCCATAATATCACCCCTTACCACAAAATCTTCCTTCAGTTTAATCTCTCCCACTCTAGGTTCCCACATCGCCCCTAATCCTGCTTGAAGCAGCCCTGAGAAACATCGCCCATTCTCTCTCCATACCACCTCCAAAAATTTTCGTCACCCCAACACTTTACCACTATTTTGTTTTATGTTATTTTTCTTATTAATATAAGAAGACAGGAATGTCAGGCCTCTGAGCCCAAGCTAAGCCATCATATCCCCTGTGACCTGCAGGTATACATCCAGATGGCCTGAAGTAACTGAAGAATCACAAAAGAAGTGAAAATGGCCTGTTCCAACCTTAACTGATGACATTACCTTGTGAAATTCCTTCTCTGGCTCATCCTGGCTCAAAAGCTCCCCATTGAGCACCTTGTGACTCCCCACCCCTGCCCGCTAGAGAACTGCTCCCTTTGACCGTAATTTTCCATTACCTACCCAAATCCTATAAAACGGCCCCACCCCTGTCTCCCTTCGCTGACTCTCTTTTCGGACTCAGCCCGCCTGCACCCAGGTGAAATAAACAGCCTTGTTGCTCACACAAAGCCTGTTTGGTGGTCTCTTCACATGGACGCGAGTTAAAGTTTTAACTTGTATTTCTATCCAGAGTATATTTAGATGATACTTTGCTGTTCAGTTTTCACCATCATAAAACAGGTTGAACAGTTGTTGTTGATTAGGTTATGCCTGGGAACCTGACTAGTCTAGTTCTTTGGTTGAAGATTTCTAGAAATGTCAAAACGTGCCTGATAAGGAAAGCATCAAAATATCTCCAAAGGGCTGGCACTGGCTCATGCCTGTTGGGAGGCTGAGACGGGAGGATTGCTTGAAGCCAGGAGTTTCAGACCAGCCTGGGCAACATAAATTGACTCCATCTCTGCAAAAAATGAAAAAACCTCAACGGGGTATGGTGGCATGTGCCTATAGTTCTAGCTACTCAGGAGCCTGAGGCAGGAGGATTGCTTGAGCGCAGGAGGTTGAGGCCGCAGCGAGTTGTAATATGATGTCACTGCACTCCAGCCTGGTTGACAGAGTGAGACCTAGTATCAAAAAATTATGCAGAATTTTGATGATGTCACAAATTATCTAACTTCATTTCTTTCCTCTGTGTGTGTGTATAAGAGACAGACAGATTGATATTTTAGTCAATGATGGATCAGATAAACAACAGTAGTCCTGTAAGATTATAATACCTTAGTTTTACTGTACCTTTTCTATGTTTAGATATGTTTAGATACACAAATACTTTCCATTGTGTTAGAGTTGTCTGTAGTATTCAGTATAGTAACATGCTGTACAGGTTTGGAGACTGGGAGCAATAAGCCATATCGTGTAACCTAGGGGTGTAGGCAGGCTACACCATCTGTGTCTGTGTAAGTACGCTCTATAAGGTTTGCACAGTGACAAAATCCTTAGGTCCAAAATTGCCTAAGGACCTAAGGATGCATTTCTCAGGATATATTTCTGCCATTAAGCAATGCATCACTGTATGTGTATAGCACATAAGAATATATGTATAAGATTAAGGCTGGGTGCGGTGGCTGACGCCTGAAATCCCAGCACTTTGGGAGGCTGAAGAGGGTAGATCATTTGAGGTCAGGAGTTCGAAACCAGCCTGGCCAACATGGTGAAACCCCGTCTCTACTAAAAATACAAAAATTAGCTGGGCATGGTATGTGCCTGTAATCCCAGCTACTTGGGAAGCTGAGGCAGGAAAATTGCTTGAACCCATGAGGCAGAGGTTGCAGTGAGCTGAGATCACACCACTGCACTGTAGCCTGGGTGGTGGAGTGAGACTCTTTAAAAAAAAAAAAAAAAAAAAAAAAAAAATATATATATATATGTATATGAATGAACATGTATGTTAATTGGATTACTCAGTGTCAAGGCTGTGAATATTTAAGATATTATTAGTCATGGTATGAGACCATGTGTATACCACACAAGAATATATGTATAAGATTGGCCAGGCACGGTGGCTCATGCCTGTAATCCCAGCACTTTGGGAGGCTGAGGTGGGTGGATCACGAGGTCAGGAGATTGAGACCATCCTGGCTAACACAGTGAAACCCCATCTCTACTAAAAATACAAAAACAAAATTAGCCGGGTGTGGTGGCGGGCACTTGTAGTACCAGCTACTTGGGAGGTGGAGGCAGGAGAATGGTGTGAACCTGGGAGGCGGAGCTTGCAGTGAGCCAAGATCGCACCACTGCACTCCAGCCTGGGCGACGGTGAGACTCTGTCTCAAAAACAAAACAAAACAAAACACGAATATATGTATAAGATTAATAACATGTTAACTGGATAACTCGGTGTCAAGGCCATGAGTAAATAAGGATTTTGAGATATTGTTATGGTATGAGACTCTTGAAATGAAAAGTTATTTTTACGATTGACAAGTTTTATCACTTTCCAATTAGCCTTTTCAATCAATTTTTTCTTGTAAAATGAGCTGTAAGTTCTCTTCCAGATTAAAGAGCTTTCCTGCAACTTTTCTTATCCTGTTAATTTCTAGCATCATTTAAAAATATCTGGATTAATTATTGATTCCTAAAGTAAGTCTCATGATATGAGTGCTTGTTGCCAAAATTAACTTGAGTTCTGGCTTATGAGCCTAGATAGTTAAAAACTATATAGTCCTTACACTTGGTTTTCCTCAGAAATGACCTCATTCTCATTTTCAAAAGGGAATTCTTTCTTTAAACAATTCATTAGTTTACTTTCTATCCTTGTAAAATGCTGTGTTAATGTTTGTCTTAACAAATAAGCATGACATCTAAATTTTTCATGAGTTGTGATTAGA
This sequence comes from Macaca mulatta, assembly GCF_049350105.2. Taxonomy (NCBI): domain Eukaryota; kingdom Metazoa; phylum Chordata; class Mammalia; order Primates; family Cercopithecidae; genus Macaca; species Macaca mulatta. Next base: position 148,033,452 of record NC_133410.1, on the reverse strand, counting down.
TTATATTGCTTTTATCTTTTTCATTTTTTTTTTTTATTATTTGTAGAGATGCAGTCTCACTATGTTGTCCAGGTTAGTCTTGAACTCCTGGATTCAAGCGATCCTCTTGCTTTGACCTCCCCAAAGTCTTGGCCCTACAGGTGTGATACACCATGCTGGCCTTTTTAATTATTGTTTTCCGAGATGGGGTCTTGCTGAATTGCTCAGGCTGGAGTGCAATGGCTGTTCTGAGGCATGATGCCACTACTGATGAGCATAAGAGTTTTGACCTGCTCAGTTTCTGAACTGAGCTGGTTTACCTCTTCTTAGCCAACCTGGTGATCCCCCTCTCCTGGGAGGTCACCATACTGATGGTGAACTTTGGGTTGATACATGATTGGCATAGTGGACTACAGCCTAGAACTCCTGGCCTCAAGCAATCCTCCTGCCTCAGTATCTGTAGTAGCTGAGACTGCATGGGTGTGCCACCATGTCTGGTACTATATTCTCATCTGAAGCTTTAGCAATGTAATACAGCTCTGATGCTGCCCCTATGCCATGTGAACCAAGAAGTATCTGAGACAGGTCTCAGTCAATTTAGAAAGTTTATTTTGCCAAGATGAAGGATGCACACCTGGGAGGTAGGTTTGTGCCTTTCTCCAAAGATGATTTTGAGGGCTTCAATATTTAAAGGGGAAAGAGGAAGACATTTTTAATAGGTAGGTAGATAAGAGACAAGCAGTTGCATTTTTTGATTCTCTGATCAGCCTTTCACTGAATAAACAATTTACCTGTGAGAGGGGAGTAGAGGAATAGCCACTTATGCCTTGTCTAGCTCAGCGAATCTGCATTTTTACATCAGAGGAAGAGTCACATGTGCATTGGTGTCAGGTTAGCAGAGGAATGACATAGAGCTCTTTTGTCCTGCACTCATGAAGATAAGCTATCAAAATATATTATCAGGGTAAAATTCAACATAACCATTTTAGGGTAAAGATCTTGAGGCCCACAAGGAATTTTCTAGTCGGCAAATTGTGAGGGAAGTATGTAGCTTTTTTTTTTTTTTTAAATGGTTGTAGCTATCTTATTTAGGAATAAAATGGGAGGCAAGTTTGCCTGACACAGTTCCCAGCTTAATTTTTCCTTTTGGCTTAGTGATTTGGGGGTCCTGAGATTTATTTTCCCTTTCACAACTAATATCTTAGGCTCTTGTATTAAAAAGATAATAACAGATTAAATGGCATTCATTTAATGCTTATAGTGTGCCAGGTAGTTTTTGTAAAGAATGAAAAGAACTAGATACATCTTCTTCTCAGAGTTGTTTTATACTATCTTATGGATGAGAAAATTTAAGTTAAAGGAGATTAAGTAACTGCTTAACATCAGGAATTACTCAGCATTAAAGCCAAAACATAAAAAATATTTATTGAGCACCTATTGCGTTCTGAGGATACATTGGCCAATAGGCTTTTAACTCTTAAATCATACTAGCTCTTCAGTATTGTAACACAAAGAAAATGACTGAGGCAAGTTTGAATTTAGAGGTTTATTTTGCCAAGGTTGAGGATGTGTCCAGGCAAAAGGAACACAAAATCACAGAACAGCTGTGACCTGTGCTTTTTCCAAAGAGGGTTTTGAGGGCTTCAACCTTTAAAGGGGAAAAAGGGGCAGTAGGAAAAGGGGAAAGAAAAAAATAAAGACGGGGAGAGTATGGTCACATTCTTGTGAGCTCACTAAATCTACTTGTTGCATGTGAAAAGGAACGGGTAGAGGTAAAGTCAACTATGCATTCCTCTGGCACTCAGTGAATCTACATTTTACATAAGATAAACAGAGGAAGCAGTCAAATAATGCCTTTGTCTCAGGTGAGTGGAGGGATGACTTCTAGTCCTGTATTTGCCCTATACCTGTGAAGATAAGCTTTTAATTTATATTGTCAGGGTGAAATTAAATAGAGTTCTGTTTTAGGGTAAAGATCTTGGGCCAAGAAGGAATTTGCTTGTGAGCAAATTGTGAAAGAGGCTCCCTGGGGAGGTATGTGGCCTTTTATCTTTGCAGCTATCTATTTAGGAACGAAGTGGGAGGCAGTTTTGCATGACACAGTTCCCAAGCTTAACTTTTCCCTTTGGGATAGTGAGTTTGGAGGTCCCAAGATTTTTTTTTTCCCTTTCTTTTTTTTTTTTTCTTTTTTCTTTCTTTTCTTTTTTTTTGAGACAGGGTCTCCCTCTGTTACTCAGGCTGGAGTACTGTGGCACAATCTCAGCTCACAGCAACCTCTGCCTTCCAGGCTCAAGCGATCCTCCCACCTCAGCCTCCTTAGTAGCTGGGACTACAGACGTGTGCCACCGTGTCTGACTAATTTTTGTATTTTTAGTAGGGATGGGGTCTCCCCATGTTGCCCAGGCTGGCCTTGAATTCTTGGGATCAAGCAATCCGCCTTCCTTGGCCTCCCAAAGTGCTGGGATTATAGACGTGAGCCACTGTGCCTGGCCTTTTCTTTTCATTTCATTATCCTTTCACAGTATAGAGAATACTGTCAAAATAGTCTTTATGTAATAAAGGGGATAATTGGCCGGGCGCGGTGGCTCAAGCCTGTAATCCCAGCACTTTGGGAGGCCCAGACGGGCGGATCACAAGGTCAGGAGATCGAGACCATCCTGGCTAACCCGGTGAAACCCCGTCTCTACTAAAAAATACAAAAAACTAGCCGGGCGAGGTGGCGGGCGCCTGTAGTCCCAGCTACTCCGGAGGCTGAGGCAGGAGAATGGCGTGAACCCGGGAGGCGGAGCTTGCAGTGAGCTGAAATCCGGCCACTGCACTCCAGCCTGGGTGACAGAGCGAGACTCCGTCTCAAAAAAAAAAAAAAAAAAAATAAAGGGGATAATTATGGCTATTTTACAGGGCTGTTGTAAGGATGGAAAGAATGCATAAAACTGTTTCAATAACTACAAAAATGTATGATATTATTGTTTTTGATGTATTTATATTAGTATTACAACTATATATATATAAAAAATTCCTGTCAGAGTTGACAATTTCAAAAGGGAATCAAACAGGACAATTAAAATGTGAATTAGAAGTATTTAAAGCATTGATTTCATTATTAAAAATACGTAATTTCATCAGTTAAATGACTAAGGGTAATGGAGCTTTTTCACTCATCCTGTAGGCAGGAACCAGCTGTAAATTAAACTATACATAAGTGTAAATTACAAGGCTCTGCCTGGTGACTCACACCTGTAATCCCAGCACTTTGACTGGCTGAGGCAGGAGAATTGCTTGGGTCCAGGAGTTCAAGACCAACCTGGGCAACATAGGGAGACCCCGTCTCTATAAAAAAAATTAGCTTGGCATGGTAGTGCATGCCTGTGGTCCCAGCTACTTGGGCTGACGTGGGAGGATCACTTGAGCCTGCGAGGTTAAGGCTGCAGCGAGCCATGATTGAGCCATTGCATTCCAGCCTGGGCAACAGAGTGAGATCCCATTAAAAAAAAAAAAAGATGGGCCGGGTGCGGTGGCTCAAGCCTGTAATCCCAGCACTTTGGGAGGCCGAGACGGGCGGATCACGAGGTCAGGAGATCGAGACCATCCTGGCTAACACAGTGAAACCCCGTCTCTACTAAAAATACAAAAACTTAGCCGGGCGAGGTGGCAGGCGCCTGTAGTCCCAGCTACTTGGGAGGCTGAGGCAGGAGAATGGCGTGAACCCGGGAGGCGGAGCTTGCAGTGAGCTGAGATCCGGCCACTGCACTCCAGCCTGGGTGACAGAGCGAGACTCTGTCCAAAAAAAAAAAAAAAAAAGATGGTGTAGACTACAAATTACAATTCTTCTTATCCAATGTCACGATAATACTGTTAATATTTGAATACAGATGTCTCCTTAATTCTAATTTTGTACATTGTCCTTTTTAAAGTCAAGTTTACTGAAGTTTAATTTACATGTAGTAAAATTCACTCTTATATTTTCATGACTGGCAAATTTGTACCATTTTGCAGTCACCACCACAATGAAGATAATACAATATTTCTTTCACCCTAGAGAGTTTCCTTGTACCCTTTTGAGATTAAATCCTTCCAACTGATCTATTTTCTATTTCTATAATTTTATCTTTTCTTGAATGTCATATAAAATAGAGTCACCCTTTTTCTTTCTGATCTGTTAGGTGTTTCAGATATGACTGGTGCAATAGCAAGTAAGATAATTGACCCTCATGCTGATACAGCTTACTCACAAATTAGGACTTGTATTAAGAAGCAGTTAAATCAGAAAAAAGTACAACCTGTTGGAAAATTATAAAAAGAGAATTTGTCAAAGGGTTAGTAAACAGTATTCAATTTTCATGACAAACTTTCAAGAACCAATTCACATGATCAGTTTTCACATATTGGGTGGGAAATTAATAAAATCAGTACCCTTTTTAACTTCCTCTTTGGACCCTAGTTATATAAAATTAGGTAATTTATAATCCTTGATTCATGATACACTTAAATAATAGCTCAATCATGGCAGTTGCCTATTTTTAATAATATTACAAGCACACATGAATCCATCATTCCCCATGAGAACTAGAAGCTTGACAAGAACTCAACATCAGATTTACCCATGTGGGCCTTTAATATAAAATGGAATTTGCACTGCCTATGTTTCTTATTAATTAGTAGGAATCCCCCACTCCCCACCTTTTTGGGGGTGGGAGAAGCGAGTAACTTTTGCCAGTCTCTTGCTTTTCAGCCTTGTTTTGGTTTATATTGTTATAAACCAAACAATAAAATTTAAACAATTTTCGTATAGTCAAAACTAATTCTTTGCTTTTTGCATTCAGTGTCTCATCTAATACTGTTTTCTTCACTGTGAGTTCATGAAAATATTCTATATTTTCTTCTAATTTTTAGGAACATTTCATATATTTAGGTCTTTACTATATTTGTATTTTATTTTGTAATTGATGAGAGGTAGTAATTTAAAATTTTAAATCTTGTATGACTGATGATTTGTACCAGCACAATTTATTAAAAAGCTCTCTCTTTCTCTTTTCTCTTCTCTTCTCTTCTCTTCTCTTCTCTTCTCTTCTCTTCTCTTCTCTTACTTTTCTTTCTTGATGGAGTCTCGCTCTGTTGCCTAGGCTGGAGTGCAGTGGCGCGATCTCGGCTCACTGCAAGCTCGCCTCCCGGGTTCACGCCATTCTCCTGCCTCAGTCTCCTGAGTAGCTGGGACTACAGACGACTGCCACCACGACTGGCTAATTTTTTTGTATTTTATTTAGTAGAGATGGGGTTTCACCGTGTTAGCCAGAATGGTCTTGATCTCCTGACCTTGTGATCCACCTGCCTCAGCCTTCCAAAGTGCTGCGATTACAGGCATGAGCCACCGCGCCCAGCCAGCTCTCTTTTTAATGGATTTTAATTTACCTCCTTCTATTAAGGTTTCAATATGCATGGGTCTTTTTCTGGCCTCTATATTGTGTTCCATAGGTATATTTGAGTATATCTACACCATTACCTTATTGCCTAGTTAGTATAGACTAGAGCAATTCTTGAGGAGGGTTTTGGCTGACTTTTGCCCTTTGCTCATTCACATACTTTTTTTTTTTGACAGAGTCTCGCTCTGTCACCCAGGGAGGAGTGCACTGGTGTGATCACGGCTTACTGCAACCTCAGTCTCCTGGGCTCAACTGATTCTCCCACCTCAGCCTCCACAGTAACTGGGACTACAGGTGTGCACCACCACGCCTAGCTAATTTTTTTTTTTTTGAGATGCAGTTTGGCTGTTGTTGCCCAGGCTGGAATTCAATGGTGTGATCTCGGCTCATTGCAACTTCCGCCTCCCGGGTTCAAGCAATTCTCCTGCCTCAGCCTTCTGGGTAGCTGGGATTACAGGAACCTGCCACCATGCTGGGCTAATTTTTTGTATTTTTAGGAGAGATATTTTGTATTTTTATTAGTATTTTTAGGGGTTTCACCATGTTGACCAGGCTGGTCTCAAATGCCTGACGTCAGGTGATCCACCTGCTTTGGCCTCTCAAAATATTGGGATTACAGGCGTGAGCCACTGTGCCTGGCCACACCCAGCTAATTTTTATATTTTTTATAGAGATGAGGTTTTACCATGTTGCCCAGGCTGGTCTCAAGCTCCTGGCCTGAAATGATCCATCCACCTCAGCCTTCCTAAGGGCTGTGACGAGAGGTGTGAGCTACTGTGTCTGACCCACATACATTTTTTACTATCTTTGTCAAGATTTCTGTAAAACCCTCTTGGGATTTTTAACTGGAAATACATCAAATTTTTTAATAGATTAATTTGGTGAGAATTGACTTCCTTAAGATATTGAGTATACCTACCTATGAACATGGTATTTGCCCATGTAGAATTATTTTCAAGGAATTTTATGATTTTCTTTATAACAATCATATACACCCTTTTGCTTAGATTTATTCTTACGTTTATAGTTTTTATGGTTATGTTAAATGATACTGTCTGGTTTTTTATTTTTATTTGTATTTTTTTGAGGTGGAGTCTCGCTCTGTCGCCCAGGCTGGAGTGCAGTGGCACGATCTTGGCTCACTGCAACCTCTGCCTCCTGGATTCAAGTGATTCACCTGCCTCAGCCTCCCAAGTAGCTGGGACCACAGGTGCGTGCCACCATGCCTAGCTAATTTTTGTATTTTTAGTGGAGGTGGGTTTTCACCATGTTGGCCAGGCTGGTCTCGAACTCCTGACCTCGTGATCCGCCTGCCTCGGCATCCCAAAGTGCTGGGATTACAGGCATGAGCCACCATGCCCGGTGGTAAATGATATTCTTTTAAAAAATTATACTTTGTTGCTGGCCTATAGAAAAACACCTGATTTTCACATATTGATTTATGTCCAGAGACTTAGCAAACCCTTTTATTTATTCTAATATCTGAAGACTGTTTTAAATTTCATATGTAGATAGCCTTATTTACGTGATACATCATTTCTTCCTTTCCAATTCATATGCCATTTATTTGCTTTTCATACTGAATTGGTTAGGCTTGTCAATACAAGCATTGAATTAAAGTGGTAATTGTAGGTAAATGTGTTTATTCTCAATACTGGGAGAAAGTTTAAAATATCTTTTTTATTAAAGATATGAGCAGTCTTGTCTCCCCCCACACAAAAAACCCACATATTATATAATTCTATTCACAAGAAATGGCCAGAACAGACAACTCTCAGGAGATAGAAAGTATGTTAAAAATTTTTTTTTTAAGGGACAGGGTCTTGGCTGGGCACAGTGGCTCATGCCTGTAATCCCTGCACTTTGGGAGACTGAGGCGGGTGGATCACCTGAAGTCGAGAGTTCGCGACCAGCCTGATCAACATGGAGAAACCCCCCCGTCTCTACTGAAAATACAATATTAGCTGGGCCTGGTGGCGCATGCCTGTAATCCCAGCTTCTCAGGAGGCTGAAGGCAGGAGAATCACTTGAACATGGGAGGCGGAGGTTGCAGTGAGCTGAGATTGCACCGTTGTACTCCAGCCTGGGCAACGAGAATGAAACTCTGTCTCAGAAAAAATAAAAAAGAGAGAGAGACAGGGTCTTGCTCTGTCATCCAGGCTGGAGTGCAGTGGTACAATCATAGTTAACTTGCAGCCTCAAACTCTTGGACTCAAGTAACCTCCTACCTTAGCCTCCTGGGTAGCTAAGACCACAGTTGTGTGCCACCGGGCCCAATTAATTAAAAAACAATTTTTTTTTTGGTAGAGATGGGAGTCTTGCTATGTTGCCCAGGCTGGTCTCAAACTCCTGGGCTCTAGGGATCCTCCCACCTCAGATTCCCAAAGCACTGGGATTACAGGTGTGAACACCATGCCTGACCAGAAAGAAGATTAAAGGTTGCCAGGGATTGGGGTTTGGGGAATGATGGGGAGTGACTGCCAGTGGACATGTGATTTTTTTTTTGTGGGGGGAAGGTGCTGCAGATGTCCTAAAAGTAGACTGTGGTGAAGATTGCCCAACTTTGTCAATATAGTAAAAACCATTCAATTTTATACTTTAAGTGGGTGAACTGTATGGTATAGGTTATATTGCAATAAAGCTGTGAAAAGAAAAAAGGTATTTGTGTATGTAGTTTGGTTACACAGTGTCACATTTTCCTCTTAAAGTGTGTACCAGTTTGCATTCCCACCAACAATGTATAAACATTTCCGTTTATTCACAGTTTTACCAACAGAATATGTTGTCCTATGTTTAAATTTGCACCAGTCTGATGATAAATGGTATCCTATTTTTTTTTTTATTTTTATTTTTTCGAGACAAAATCTTGCTCTGTTGGTTGCTCAGGATGTAGTGCAGTGGCACAATCTCCTCTCACTGCAACCTCTGTCTCCTGGGTTCAAAGGATTCTCCTGCCTCAGCCTCCCAAGTAGCTGGAACCACAGGCATGCACCACTGCGCCTGGCTAATTTTTGTATTTTTAGTAGAGATGGGGTTTCACTATGTTGCCCAGGCTGGTCTCAAAACTCCTGACTTCAGGGGATCCACCCGCCTCAGTCTCCCAAAGTGGTGGGAATTACAGGCGTGAGCCTCGGTGCCGGCCTCCTATTTTGTTTTAATTTGTATTTCTATGAGTGCATTTGAACATTTAAAAAAAATGTTTAAATCACCATTTTTATATCTTTTTTTAATTGTGTATTTTATCAGTTCTTCTTTTGGCTTTTTTTGGTCTTTATTCCTCTATTTTATACTTTCTTTATATAATAGTGATGTTAGCCATTTGTGATATAGTACCTATTTCTAACATTATAGATTGAGTTTTCCTTTGCTTTATATAAATAAAATCATATACATATACTGTTTTGATGAGAGTATGATCTGTGCTCTAAGCAACTAAATTATAGTCTGAGCAGAATTTACTTCTGGGTGATACTTAGGTTTGCTATCATTTGGTTCAGAGTTTTCCTTTGCTCTGATAATTCACTTAGTGTTCATTATTCAAAGTCGTTTCACTTCTTATTGCCATGTCAGTTTCCACCCTTTCTCATCTGAGACCAAATGGTAGTTACTTTCTGAAATCTCTGTAGACTCCTAGAGGTCAACTTGGGTATTCAGTTTTTCCCTTTTCCTTTTTTTTTTTTTTTTTTTTGAGACGGAGTCTTGCTCTGTTGCTCATACTGGAGTGCAGTGGTGTGATCTGGCTCACTACAACCTCTGCCTCCCGAGTTCAAGCTGTTCTTCTGCCTCAGCTTCCCAAGTAGGTGGGACTACAGGCGTGCACCACCATGCCCGGCTAATTTTTGTATTTTTAGTAGAGATAGGGTTTTGCCATGTTGGCCAGGCTGGAGCTCCTGATCTCAGGTGATCTTCCCGCCTTGGCCTCCCAAAGTACTGGGATTGCAGGTGTGAGTCCCTGCACCTGGCGGTATTCATTTTTTAATGTTCCCTTTATACTTTGTAATTTCCTCGATAGCATTTATGTTTTTGTAATTATTTCTGTTTCCTGTTTACTGGATTCTAAGCTGTTCAATTGCTGCTCCTGACTTATTTTTGTGTTCTAGCATATCCCTATGTTTGGCATAAAGGGAAATGCTCAATAAATATTATTCAAAGACTAATTAATAAGAACTAGGAAAATGATAATGTATATATTTTTTTTGAGACAGGGTCTCACTCTTGTTGCCCAGGCTGGAGTGCAGTGGTGTGATCATTGCTAACTGCAACCCCAACCTCCTGGGCTCAGGTGATCCTCCCACCTCAGTTTCCTGAGTAGCTGGGACCACAGGCGGATGCCACCACCCCTGGTTAATGGTCTCAAACTCCTGAGTTCAAGCGATCATCTCGCCTTGGCCTCCAAAAGTGCTGGGATTACAGGAGTGACCCACGGCGTCTGGCCGCAGGTAATGTCATTGTAGGGGAAAAGTTGTCCTTGAGGGACAGGTAAAATTTGAATAACTAAAGAAGAGGGTATTTCTGGTGAGAGAAGAGGACCAGCAAAGGGATAGGGATGGGAATAAGTGTGGTATGTGTAGTGAACAGTGAAGATACTTGTCTTATTAGAGCATGTTTATTTTTGCATTCATCCCAAGTCTCTGTATCTACTGTATGAAAGGAACTGGTTTAGGTTGTATTAGCCACAGATTTTGAAAACCTAGATACACAGATTTTTAAAATCAAGTGCTTTGGAAGAGTAGTAGGAAAGATTAAGAAGGTAATGAGGAGCAGGATTTTAGAGTATTTAAAGAAAGGCATAGGTGTTGGGCTTGATATGATTGATAGGAGGTGGCAAATGAATGATCTGCTGGAAGGTGTTACTTTCCTAATGTTTTGAGGGAGGTACATAATGTGGATTGGGGGAAGAGAATTATAGAAAGTATTGAGTCCTGCGTGTATGAGGTTGTTTAGGGACTGACCCATATAGGACAGCTAGGAATTGCCCAAATGGGCAAACAGGGGAAGGATGTTCAAGACAACAGAGATAAGAGAATAGAGAACTACAAATAACTGGAATAATGTTATGTGTAGGGACTAAAAGAAGATGTGGCTAGACAAATGAACATGGGTTAAACTGGTGATTTCTAGACCTGAATATGTCCAAATGAACATTTCATGCTGAAAAATAGACCTAGACACCTAGCTGGTGACTAGTAAATCAGAATGCATAGATTTTATTTTGCAGATAATGAGGAACTATTAAAGAATTTTGAAAGTGTCCGATTTTTTTTTTTTTTTTGGAGACAGAGTTTTGCTCTTGTTGCCCAGGCTGGAGTGCAATGACTCGATCTTAGCTCACCGCAACCTCCGCCTCCCGGGTTCAAGCGATTCTTCTACTTCAGCCTCCTGAGTAGCTGGAATTACAGGCATGTGCCACCACACCTGGGTTATTTTGTATTTTTAGTAGAGATGGTGTTTCTCCACGTTGGTCAGGCTGGTCTCGAACTCCCGACCTCAGGTGATCTGCCCGCGTCAGCCTCCCAAAGTGCTGGGATTACAGATGTTAGCCACTGTGCCCGGCAGGGGCCGCTGTTATTATACTATCTTGGATCACCTTGGTATTGCAGTAGATGGACTGAAAGAGAAGGGAAAATTGAAGGCAAAGAGGCAAATTCTTAGGCTAGTACAATTACCATGTAGAGAAATGATAATAAGGATCTAAATAAGGGCAGAGGAAATACGATTATAGAGGAGTCAGAAGTGAGAGAGTGTGATGTATTGATGGATCAAGGAGTCTTTTTATCCCCTTACTTTGGGGAGGTCACAGAGAAAATGAAGACTTTAGGACATATTGGGCTTCTCCCACAGTTTTCCTCATCTCACTTAATGGCTATTCCAGATGCCTAGACCAATATCTTTGGATTCATTCATTTTTTTTGCTATTTTTATTATGGCATAATAGACATAAAATTTATAATCTTAGTCATTTTCAGGTGTGCAGTCCAGTGGTATTAAGTATATTCATAATGTTATCAAATCATCACACCATCCATCTCCAGAAGGTTTTTCATTGTGTAAAACTGAAACTCTATACTCATTAAATAACTCCCTAATCTTCCCTGCCCCTAGCCCTGGCAACTACCATTATACTTTATGTCTCTGATATTGACCATTCTAAATACCTCTTATAAATGGACCCATAACAGTAATTATCTTTTTGTGACTGACTTATTTAATTTAACATAATATCATTAAGGTTTATCCATGTTATAGCATATTGTAGAATTTCCTTCCTTTTATTGACTGAATAGTATTCCCCTGTATAGATATACCACAATTTGTTTATCCATTCATCTGTCAATGAAGAGTTGGGTTGCTTTCATGTTTTAGCTATTGTAAATGATGCTACTATGAACAAATAGCTCCTAGAGACCCTTCTTTTAATTCTTTTGAGTATTTACCCAGTAGAATTGCTGGATCATATGGTAATTCTAGTTTTTTTTTTTTTTTTGAGATGGAGTTTCCTCTTGTTGCCCAGGCTGGAGTGCAATGGCACAATCTCGGCTCACTGGAACCTCTGCCTCCCGGTTCAAGCGATTCTCCTGCCTCAGCCTCCCAAGTAGCTGGGATTACAGGCATGTACCACCATGCCCAACTAATTTTGTATTTTTAGTAGAAACAGGGTTTTTCCATGTTGGTCAGGCTGGTCTCGAACTCCCAACCTCAGGTGATCCACCCGCCTCAGCCTCCTAAAGTGCTGGGATTACAGGTGTGAGCCACCGTGCCCAGCTGGTAATTCTATTTTTAACTTGTTGAGGAACTGTCATACTGTTTTCCCTACTGGATGTACAATTTTACATTCCCACTAGCAATGCACACAGGATTCAGTTTCTCCTTATACTTGTCAACACTTATTATTGTCTGTGTTTTTTTGATAGCAGCCATCCTAATGGGTATGAGGTGATATTGTAGTTTTGATTTGCCTTTCCTTAATGATGCTTGGTGATGTTGAGCACCTTTTTTTCTGTGAGTTTTCTTTTTACTATGGTGATAGTGTCTTTTGATGCACAATATTTGTTAATTGGAATGAAATCCAATTTGTCTATTTTTTTGTCGTTTTTGCCTGTGCCTTTAGTTTCACATCCAAGAAATTATTGCCAAATCTAGTGTTGTGAAGCTTTCCACTTGTGTTTTCTTTTAGGAGTTTTATTGTTTTAGGTCTTAAATATAGGTCCTTGATCTATTTTGAGTTAATTTTTGTATAATGGGGTTAGGTAAAGGCCCAACTTCATTTTTCTGTGTGTGTGTATATCCAGTTTTCTCAGCACCATTTGTTGAAAAGACTGTCCTTTGCACATTGAATACTTTTGGCATCCTTGTCAAAAATCATTTTTTGATTTTTTTTGAAGGTTTATTTCTGAGCACTCTATTCTATCACATTGTTCTTTATGCCTGTCTTTATGCCAGTGTCATACTGTTTTAATTACTGTAGCTTTGTAAGAAGGTTTGAATCAAGAATTGTGAGTCCTTCAGCTTTATTCCTTTTTTTTTTTCTTTTTTTCTTTTTTCTTTTGACATGGAGTCTTGCTCTGTTGCCCAGGCTGGAGTGCAGTGGCATGATCTCGGCTCACTGCAACTGCCACCTCCTGGGTTCAATCAAATTCTCCTGCCTCAGCCTCCTGAGTAGCCGGGATTACAGGCACCCACCACCACAGCTAATTTTTTTTGTATTTTTAATAGAGACAGGATTTCACAATATTGGTCAGGCTGGTCTTGAACTCCTGACCTCAGGTGATCTGCAACCTCAGGTGATCTGCGGCCTCAGGTAATCTGCCCACCTTGGACTCCCAAAGTACTGGGATTATAGGCATGAGCCACCACGCCCAGCCTGTTCTGCTTTTCTCCCCCTCAGACTAATCTGGCTGTTTGGGATCCCTTGAGAGTCCATATGAATTATAGTATGGGTTTTGCATTTCTACAAAAAAAAGTCATTGGGATTTTGATAGGGATTGTATTGAATTGTGGATTATGTAGGGAAATATTGATATTTTAATAATCTTAAGTGTTTTACCCATGAATATGGGATGTATCTCTACTTGCTATTATCTTCCTTAATTTTTTAAAGCAGTATTTTATAGTTTTCATTGTACAAGTCTTTCACATTTTTGGTTAATTCCTAAGTATATTATTCTTTTTGTTGCTATTGTAAGTGGAATTGTCTTGTAATTTCCTTTCAAATTGTTCCTTGCTCATGTATAGAAATGCAACTGATTTTTTGTATGTTGACTTTGTAGCTTGCTACTTTGTTGAATTTATTTACTGGTTTTAATAGTTTTTTTGTGGAATCTTTAGGGTTTTCTGCCTATAAAATCCTATCACTTGCAAACAATTTTATTTCTTTATTTCGTTTGGGTGACTTTTATTTCTTTCTCTTTTTTCTTTTATTTCTTTTATTTATTTATGTTTTTGAGATGGAGTCTCACTTCGTTGCCCGGGCTGGAGTGCAGTGGCGCGATTTTGGCTCACTGCAACCTCCGCCTCCCAGGTTCAAGTGATTCTCCTGCCTCAGCCTTCGGAGTAGCTGGGATTACAGGTGCCTGCTACCATGCCCAGCTAATTTTTGTATTTTTGGTAGAGAGGGTTTCACTATGTTGGTCAGGCCGATCTCAAACTCCTGACCTCGTGATCCACCTGCCTCAGTCTCCCAAAGTGCTGGGATTACAGGTGTGAACCATTGCACCTGGCCTATATCTTTTTCTTATCTAATTCCTTTGGCTAGAGCTCCTAGTACTATGTTGAATGAAAGTGGTGAAAGTGAGGCCAGGTGAGGTGGTGAAAGTGAGGCCAGGCGCAATGGCTCATGCCTGTAATCCCAGCACTTCAGGAGGCCAAGGCAGGCAGACCATCTGAGGTCAGGAGTTGGAGACCAGGCTGAGCAACATGGTGAAACCCCGTCTCTACTAAACATACAAAACTTAGGCCAGGCGCGGTGGCTCACGCCTGCAATCCCAGTACTTTTGGGAGGCCGAGGCGGGCAAATCACAAGGTCAGGAGATCGAGACCATCCTGGCTAACATGGTGAAACCTCGTCTCTACTAAGAAATAGAAAATATTAGCCGGACGTGGACGTGGTGGTGGGCGCCTGTAGTCCCAGCTACCTGGGAGGCTGAGATGGGAGAATGGCGTGAACCCGGGAGGTGGAGCTTGCAGTGAGCCGAGATCGCGCCACTGCACTGCAGCCTGGGAGACAGAGCGAGACTCCGTCTCCAGCAAACAAACAAACAAAACTTAGCCGAATGTGGTAGTGGGCACCTGTAATCCCAGCTACTTGGGAGGCTGAGGCAGAAGAATCACTTGAACCCGGGAGGTGGAGGTTGCAGTGAACCGGGATCGCGCCACTGCACTCCAGCCTGGGCGAGAAGAGCGAAACTCCGTCTCCGGAAACAGAAAGAAAGTGGTGAAAGTGGTCATCCTTGCTTATTCCTGATTTTAGATGAAAAGCTTTCAGTTTTTCAAGATTGAATGTGGTTTTTGCTGTGGGTTTTTTTTCACATAATGGCTTTTATTTTGTTGAGGTAGATTCCTTCTGTTCTTAGTTTGTTGAGTGTTTTTACCATGAAAGGGGTTGAATTTTGTCTAGTGCTTTTTCTACATCGATTGAGATGATCACGTGGTTTTTTTCTCTCATTCTGTTGATGTGGTGTATTACATTGATACTTTTTTTTTTTTTTGAAATGGAGTCTCACTCTGTCACCCAGGCTGGAATGCAGTGGTGTGATCTCGGCTCATTGCAACGTCTGCCTCCCGGGTTCAAACGATTCTCCTGCCTCAGCGTCCTGAGTAGCTGGGACTACAGGCATGTGTCCCCATGCCTGGCTAATTTTTGTATTTTTAGTAGAGAATGGGGTTTCACCATGTTGGCCAGGCTGATCTCGAACTCTTGAACTCAGGTAATCCACCCACCTCTGCCTCCTAAAGTGCTGGGATTACAGGTGTGAGCCACCACGCCCAGCCATTGATCCATTTTTATATGTCAAACCATCCTTACATTTCAGGAATAAATCCTGCTTGGTCATTGGTTATAATCTTTTGGTTGTTTAAGAATGTATTGTTTTGTGAATTTTTCAGTTTTACTTATGTTATTGATTTCTAACTTCATCCCGTTATGATCAGAGAAGATAGTTAATATGATATCTGTCTTTTAAAATTTATCGAGACTTAATCTGTGACCTAACATATGGTCTGTCATAGAAGATGTCCCTCGTACCCTGAGAAGAATGTGTATTCTGTTGTTGTTGGAGTATATAAGTTGTTCTGTATATGTCTGTTAGGTCTGGTTGGTGTTATTTAAGACCTCTCTTTTCTTAGCTATTTTCTCTCTGGTGGTGTGTTCATTATTGAAAGGAGGAGTATTGAAGTCTCCAACTATTGTTGTAGAACTATTTCTCTTTTCAGTTCTTAGTTTTTGTTTCATAGTTTGATTGTCATTAGGCATATAAATGTTTATAGTCATTATATTTTGTTGCTTTATTGTACCTTTTATTAATATATAATGTCTTTTGTTTCTTTAAACTTTTGTCATTTTAAGTCTATTTTGTTTAATATTGGTATAACTACTCCTGCTGTCTTTTGCTTATTATTTGTGTGGAATGTCTTTTTCCATTCTTTCATTTCCAATCTGTTTGTTTCTTCTTCTTTTTTTTTTTTTTTAACTTTTAAGTTCAGGATACAAGTGCAAGTTTGTTATATAGGTAAACTTGTGTCATGGGGGTTTGCTTTACAGATTATTTCATCACCCAGGTACTAAGCCTAGTGCCCATTAGTTGTTTTTCCTGGTTCTCTGTCTCCTCCTACCTTCAAACCACAAAACGTCCCCAATGTTTGTTATTCCCCTCTATGTGTCCGTGTGTTCTCATCATTTAGCTCCCACTTATAAGTGAGAACATGTGGTATTTGGTTTTTCTCTAACTATGTTAGTTTTCTAAGTATAATGGCCTTCAGATCCATCCATGTTCCTGCAAAGGCCATGATCTCATTCTTTTTTACGGCTGGATAGTATTCCATGGTGTATATGTACCACGTTTTCTTTGTCTAGCCTATCACTGATGGACATTTAGGTTGATTCCATGTCTTTGCCATTGTGAATAGTGGTGCAGTGAACATACATATGCATGTGTCTTTATAATAGAATGATTTCTATTCCTTTGGGTATATACCCAGTAATGGGATTGCTTGGTTGAATGGTCTTTCTGTCATTAGGTCTTTGAGGAATCACACTGTCTTCCACAATGGCTGAAGTAATTTACACTCCTACCAACAGTGTATAAGCATTCCTTTTTTCTCCACAGCCTCACCATTATCTGTTATTTTGTGACTTTTTAACAGTAGCCATTCTGACTGGTATTAGATCATATCTTATTGTGGTTTTGATTTGCATTTCTTTAATGATCCGTGATGTTGAACTTTTTTTCATATGATTGCTGGCCGCATGTATGTCTTCTTTTCAGAAGTGTCTGTTCATGTCCTTTGCCCACTTTTTTTTTTCTTTGAGACAGTCTCGCTCTGTTGCCCAGGCTGGAGTGCAGTGGCACGATCTGGACCGCAACCTCCACCTCCTGGGTTAAAGTGATTCCCATGCCTCAGGTACCCAAGTAGCTGGAACTACAGGCGTGTGCCACCACAGCTGGCTAATTTTTATATTATATTTTTAGTAGGGATGAGATTTCTCCATATTGACCAGGCTAATCTTGAATTCCTGGTCTTAAGCAATCCACCTGCCTTGGCCTCCCAATCCTGGCACTTTGGGAGTGCCTGGCCTGCCCACTTTTTTATCAGGTTGTTTTTTTCTTGTATATTTGTTTAAGTTCCTTGTAGATGCTGGATATTAGATCTTTGTTGGATGCATAGTTTGCAGAATTTTTCTCCATTCTGTAGGTTGTCTGTTTGTTGATAGTTTGTTTTGCCATGCAGAAGCTCTTTAGTTTAATTAGATCCTATTTGTCAATTTTTGCTTTTGTTGCAGTTGCTTTTAGTGTCTTTGTCATGAAATCCTTGCCCTTACATATGTCCTGAATGGTACTGCCTGGGTTGTCTTTCAGGTTTTTTTAGTTTTGGGTTTTACATTTAAGTCTTTTTTCTCACTTTGAAAGGATGGTTTTGTTGGATATAGGATCCTTTGTGGGCAGGTTTTTTCTTTTTCTTTTTTCTTTCTTTCTTTTTTATTCCTTTTTTTTTTTTTTTTTTTTTTTTTTGAGATGGAGTCTCATTCTGTCACCCAGGCTGGAGTGCAGTGGCACAATCTTGGCTCTCTGCAACCTCTGCCTCCTGGGTTCAAGAGATTCTCCTGCCTCAGCCGCCCGAGTAGTTGGGACTACAGGCATGCACCACCAAGCCCAGCTAATTTTTTGTATTTGTGGTAGAGATGGGGTTTCATCATGTTGGCCAGACTGGTCTTGAACTCCTGACCTCAGGTGATCTTGCCCACCTTGGCCTACCAAAGTGTTGGGATTACAGGCGTGAGCCACTGCACTCGGCCATATTTTTTATTCATTTTTTGAAGACAGGGTTTCGCTATGTTGCACAGGCTGGGCTTGAATTCCTGGGCTTAAGTAATCCTCTCAATTCAGCCTTCTGAGTAATTGGGACAGCAGGTGCCCACTACCTCTATTGGCTGCAGTTCTTTTCTTTTAGCAATTTGAATATATTGGCCTACTGCCTTATGGCCTCTGAAGTTTCTGATGAGATATCTGCTGATAATCTTATTGTGTAACCCTTGCATGTGATAAATCTTTTCTCTCTCGCTACTTTCAAGCATCTCTCTTTGTGTTCAGTTTTTGAAAATTTGATTATATGATGTGTTGGAGTGGGTCTCTTCGAATTTATCTTACTTGGAGTTCGTTGAGCTTCTTGGATGTTTTTATTAGGGTCTTTCATCAAATTTGGGAGGTTTTCAGCTAATATTTCTTCAGATATTTTCTCTGCCTCTTTTTTTTTTTCTCCCTCTGAGACCCTCAAAATTCGTATGTTGGTCAGCTTGATGGCATCGCACAGGTCCTCCAGGTCTTTTCAGTTTTTTTTAGTCTTTCTTTGTTTCTGTTCCTTACACTCAGTAACTTTTAGTATCTGTCTTCAAGTTTACTGATTCTCTTCTGCTTGCTCAAATCTGCCTTTGAATTTCTCTAGTGAATTTTTCGTTTCAATTATACTTTTCAGCTCCAGAATTTCCTTTTGGTTTCTTTTCAGATTTTCTGTTTCTTTATTGGTGTTTTAATTTTGTTCATATATTGTTTTCTTGACTTTTCCCACATCTTCCTTTAGTTCTTGGAGCATATTTAAGATAGTTGTTTTAAAGTCTTTGTGTAGCAGATTAGCCATCAGATGTTTTTCAGGAACAGTTGATTTATTTATTTTTTTCTTTGAATGGCCCATCCTTTCCTGGTTTTTTGTTTGCCTTATGAGTTTTTGGAGAAAACTGGACATTTGAATCTCATGTGTTATTCTGGAAATAGAGTCTTCTTCTTCCCCAGGATTTGCTGTTTTTTTGTTATTGTTTGTGTTTTTTTATTGTCTTTAGTTCTTTAAAAAAATTTCAATCACTTTTGGGGTACGAGTGATTATTGGTTACATGAGTGAATGGTATAGTGGTGAAATCTGAGATTTTAGTGCACCTGTCACCCAAGTAGTGTACATTGTGCCCCATGTGTACTCATTTTATCTCTCACTCTCACTCCTACCCTCCCCCTTCTGAGTCTCCATAGTCCATTATATCACTCTGTATGCCTTTGTGTACTCATAGCTTAGCTCCCATTTACAAGTGAGAGCGTACGGTATTTGGTTTTTCTTTCCTGAGTTATTTCACTTAGAATCATGGCCTCCAACTCCATCCAAGTTGCTGCAAAATACATGATTTTGTTCTTTTTTTTATGGCTGAATAGTATTCCATGGTGCATATATACCACATATTCTTTTTTTTTTTTTTTTTTTTTTTTTTTTTTGAGACGGAGTCTGGCTCTGTCGCCCAGGCTGGAGTGCGGTGGCCGGATCTCAGCTCACTGCAAGCTCCGCCTCCCGGGTTTACGCCATTCTCCTGCCTCAGCCTCCCGAGTAGCTGGGACTACAGGCGCCGCCACCTCGCCCGGCTAGTTTTTTGTATTTTTTAGTAGAGACGGGGTTTCACCGTGTTAGCCAGGATGGCCTCGATCTCCTGACCTCGTGATCTGCCCGCCTCGGCCTCCCAAAGTGCTGGGATTACAGGCTTGAGCCACCGCGCCTGGCCTATACCACATATTCTTTACTCATTGATTGACAGGCACACGGTTATAAATCTTTGCAACTGTGAATTGTGCTGTAATAAACATACATGTACAGATGTCTTTTTGATATGATGACTTTTTTTCCTTTGGGTAGATACCCAGTAGTAGAATTGCTGGATCAAATGGTAGATCTACTTTTAGTTCTTTAAGAAATCTCTGGCTGGGTGCGGTGGCTCACGCCTGTAGTCCCAGCACTTTGGGAGGCCGAGGCAGGTGAATCATGAGGTCAGGAGTTCAAGACCAGCCTGGCCAAGATGGTGAAACCCCATCTCTACTAAAAATACAAAAAAATTTAGCCGGGTGCAGTGGCAGATGCCTGTAATCACAGCTACTTGGGAGGCTGAGGCAAGAGAATCAGTTGAACCCGGAGGAAGGATGTTGCAGTGAGCCAAGATCGCGCCACTGCACTCCAGCCTCAGCAACAGAGTGAGACTCTGTCTCAACAAAAAACAATCTCCATACTGTTTTTCATAGAGGTTGTACTAATTTACATTTCCACTAGCAGTGTATCAGTGTTCCCTTTTCACCAAGTCCATGCCAATATCTATTGGCTTTTGACTTTTTAATAATGGCCATTCTTGCCAGGAGTAAGATGGTGTGTCATTTTGGGTTTAATTTGCATTTCCCTGAATGACTAGTGATGTTGAGCACTTTTTCATTTGTGTGTTGGCCACTTGTATATCTTCTTTTGAGAAATATTTGTTCATGTCATTTTCCCACTTTTTCATGGGATTATTTTTTTTTTCTTGCTGATTTGTTTGAGTTCCCTGTGGATTCTGGACATTGGTCCTTTGTTGGATGCACAGTTTGCAAATATTTTCTCCCATTCTGTGGGTTGTCTGTTTACTCTGATGATTATGCTGATTATTATTTTTTTGCTGTACAGAAGCCTTTTAAGTTTAATTAGGTCCCATTTATTTATTTTTTTTAGTTGCATTTGCTTTTGGGGTCTTAGTCATGAATTCTTTGCCTAGGCCAGTGTCCAGAAGAGTTTTTCTAGGTTATCTTCTAGGATTTTTATGGTTTTAGGTCTTAGATTTAAATCTTTGATCCATCTTGAGTTGATGTTTGTATGAGGTGTGAGAGATAGGGATCCAGTTTCATTTTTCTACTTGTGGCTAGCCAGTTTTCTCAGCAGCATTTATTAAATAGGGTGTCCTTTCTCCAATTTATGTTTTTCTTGCTTTGTTGAAGATAGTTGGTTGTGGATATTTGGTTTTATTTCCGGATTCTTTAATCTGTTCCATTGGTCCATGTGCCTGCTTTTATACCAGTACCATGCTGTTTTGTTAACTATAGCCTGGTATAATTTGAAGTCCAATAATGTGATGCTTTCAGATTTGTTCTTTTTGCTTAGGATTGCTTTGGCTATTCAGCCTCTTTTTTGGTTTCATATGAGTTTTATGAGTTTCTTTCTCTAAATCTGTGAAAAATAATGTTGCTGTTGTGATTGGATTTGTATTGAATCTGTAGATTGCTTTAGACAGTATGGTCATTTTCATGATAGGAGCATGGGATGTGTTTCCATTTGTTTGTGTTATCTGTGATTTCTTTCATTAGTGTTTGTAGTTCTTCTTGTAGAGATCTTTCACCTCCTTGGTTAAGTACATTCCTAGGTATTTTATGTAGTTTTTGCAGCTGTTATAAAATGGATTGAGTTCGTAATTTGATTCTCAGCTTGGTCATTGTTGTTGTCTAGCAGTGCTACTGATTTGTGTTCACTGACTCTGTAACCTAAGATTTTACTAAATTCACTTATCAAATCTAGTAGTCTTTGGAGGAATCTTGAGCGTTTTTTAGGTATATGATCATATCATCAGCAAACAGCGATAGTTTGACTTCCTCTTTTCCAATTTGGATGCCCTTTATTTCTTTCTCATGCCTGGTTGCTCTGGCCAGGACTTAAAGTACTATGTTGAAAAGAAGTGATTAAAGTGAGCATCATTGTCTTATTCTAGTTCTCGGGGGGGAATGCTTGCAACTTTTTCCCATTCAGTATGATGTTGGCTATGGCTTTGTCATATATGACTTTTATTATTTTGAGATAATTCCCTTCTGTGCCTTGTTCGTTGGGTGTTTTTATCATAAAGGGATGCTTGATTTTATTGAATATTTTTTCTGCATCTATTGAAACAATCATGTGGTTTTTGTTTTTAATTGTTTATGTGATATATCACATTGATTGACTTGCATATGTTAAACCATCCCTGCATTCTGGGGATTAAACCCACTTGATGATGGTGTGTTATCTCTTTGATGTGCCATTTGATTTGGTTAGCTAGTATTTTGTTTAGGATTTTTACATCTGTGTTCATCAGGTATATTGGTCTGTAGTTTTCTTTTCTTTTTGTTATATCCTTTCCTGGTTTTGGTATCAGGGTGATACTGACTTCATAGAATGAAGAACAGGTTGCTTCCTTGATGTGGTGCTGTCCCCCTTCCCCTAGGAGTAGAAGTCCCTGAGAGCCAGACTACTGTGAGTACTGCTGCTCCTCTGGGTCTAGCTGCCCAGTGGGGCTGCCACATTCCAGGCTGATTCTGGGGAATGTCTGCAAGGGATCCAGTGATGTTATCTGTCCTCAGGTCTCCCAGCAATGTGTGCCAGCACCAGCTCTCATAGGGGTAACGGGAATGACATACATTGTGAGATTTCTTGGTTATAAATAGCTATAGTATGTTGGCTTTCTTAAATGCTGGTTGTAGTATTAATAAACTGGTCATGTGGACAGACTCCGGACATCCTGGTTAGCCAGGGTACTGCAGACAGTGCTGATAGCTGAGGTCATTCATAAGTTTTCTCCTTCCTGGGTGCAATGTTATTTTACCTGTAGATGCTGTAATAAACTGTGTCTATTGGCCTTCAGCCAGGAGGTGGTGCTTGCAAAAGAGTGCCAGCTGTGGTTGAAGTGGTGGGATTTGTGCTTGTGCTATGTTACCCATGGGAGGTATTTTGGTTTATCAGATGATGGGTGAGGCCACAGGGCTCCCAAAAGTTTCTGTCTTTTGCGTTAACCTTCCAGGGCAGGTGGAGGGGCAAAGCCAGGTGGGGGCTTGGTCAGGCAGGCCTGCTCTTTGGCTCTGCATGTGTGGTGTAAGCACAGACCCATGTTGGGCTTTTGGAGCCATACCCTGGCCACTGGGGTAATGTTCCAGGAAAGAGCTCCGCTACCTCTACTTCACAGAAGAGTTCATGCAGGAAGTGGGGAGTAGCAGGTGGGAGTAAGTATCATTCAGCTCCTACACACTTGGCAAGGCAGGTCTCTCACTCACAGTGTTCACTAGCAGCAGCTAACTAAATTCCAAGCTGTTTCCATACAGGAACCTCAGCTTTCAGGCCATGCCCCTTTTCATCCACTGGCAATGCCAGAGCACCCAGCTCCTGTGCCTGTGGTTACAGCACACTTCCCATTCGTCCACCCAGTTCAGGCCAAGGCAGTTCATCCCCACTGGAGATTATATTTTGAATTTCAAATTGGGAGCTTCTTTCAACCTGCAACCACTGCCTGAGTTAGTTGGCAGAACTTTGAACTCCTCTGTGACAGAATTAGGAATAGCTTCCCTTGGTTTGCATTGGAGACTGGGAATACGCAAAAGGCTCTTCCTGCTCCTGGTCCTACTTGTATATTCTCCACCGCTCCCTATATCAGTTTGAGCACTGGGTGGGGTTAAGGCCTTCTCCTGTGGACTGGATTTCCAGTTTTCATAGTGGGGGTGTATACTCTGGAGGTAATTTCTCTCCCTCTCATACTCTGGGGACTTACAGTTTTTTACCTGGCTCATGGTGTAGACTGCAGCCCGCCCCTTCTTTCAAAGGATCTGTGGTTTCTTTCCATTTTTCCGTTAAGTTCCTGTATTGCTTCTTTGAAAAAAGTTCACAGTTCGAGTCTCTACCCACTATTTTTTCTTTCCAAGTGGGAGAGGCATGCCAACACTACCTCCCATCTGCCATCTTCAGGAGGGCGGGATTTTTTTTTTTTTAATTAAAATTTAAATTTTTGTAGGCTGACTCTGTGGCAAGGATCAGCCTAAGGTGTATTTAAGGTCTTCTCAGGTCTTTTCTGAGCCTGGGCTTGTGTAGTCACTTTACACATTTTTCCATATATATAGTTTTTGAATGTGCTAGTCTTTATTTTATTTTATTTTTTATTTTGAGACAGAGTCTTGCTCTGTTGCCCAGGCTGGAGTGCAGTGGCTCAATCTTGGCTCACTGCAACCTCCGCCTCCTGGGCTCAAGCTCCTGCCTCAGCCTCCCGAGTAACAGGGATTACAGGTGCCCACCACCACGCCCGGCTAATTTTTGTATTTTTAGTAGAGACGGGGTTTCACTATGTTGGCCAGGCTGGCCTTGAACTCCTGACCTCAAGTGATCTGTCCACCTTGGCCTCCCAAGGTGCAGGGATTACAGATGTGAGCCACCGCGCCCAGCCAAATGTCCTAGTCTTTAATGTGTGGCTCTCAAAAGGGAAAAAAAAGAGGCCGGGCGCGGTGGCTCAAGCCTGTAATCCCAGCACTCTGGGAGGCCGAGACGGGCGGATCACGAGGTCAGGAGATCGAGAGACGATCCCGGCTAACACGGTGAAACCCCGTCTCTACTAAAAAAAAATACAAAAAAAAATAGCCGGGCGAGGTGGCGGGCGCCTGTAGTCCCAGCTACTCGGGAGGCTGAGGCAGGAGAATGGCGTAAAACCCGGGAGGTGGAGCTTGCAGTGAGCTGAGATCCGACCACTGCACTCCAGCCTGGGTGACAGAGCAAGACTCCGTCTCAAAAAAAAAAAAAAAAAAAAAAAGGGAAAAAAAGAGTAAAATGGGGTTTGCTGGCCTTTTAAGTCCCCTAGAAGTGACTTCAGCCAGAGGGGGAGAGGCTTAACAATAACATCTACTCATTTCTTTGTGTGCTCCTCTGTGATCAGAAGCAATAATCAGTGATCAGAGCACAGATCCCTGATATTTGGAAAATAGTCCTTTTTGCTTACCATGGCCCTCACAAGTTGCATGCACACTGTTCCAGGAACACATGCACAGCTGTCTACCCTCGAGTTGGGGGATGGGTAGCTGATTCTGTGCTGAGAGCTAGTATGACCGAAATTAACCACAATTTATTGTCCAAGCCTTCCCTTGGAGGTTGCAAGCCTTTGGTATCTTCCAGAGTTCCAAAATAATTACATTAGGTAGAGTCTGCCAGTGCAATTGTTGTCTAGATAGGGATACAGATTCCTGGTATATCCTACTCCATCATCTTCTGAGAATCCTCCAGCCTGGATTCATTCTTGGCTTCTTTCTTTCTCTCATACTAATCAATCCACATCAATTTTGCTTGTAAATGTCATCCTTTTATCTGCAAAATATATCTAAAGATTGACTACTTTTTTTTTTTTTTTGAGACAGGGTCTCACTCTGTCGCCCAACCTGGAGTGCAGCGGTGAGATCTTGGATCACTGTAGCTTCAACCCGCCCAGCATCCTGAGTAGCTGGGACAAAGGGGTGTGCCATCATGCTTGGCTATGATCACTTTTCACTACCTCCAGAACTACCACTCTGGTCCCAGCCAGTATCACTTCTCATCTCAATTATAGGTTGGTGCAAAAGTAGTTTCCATTACATTAAAAGTAATGGCAAAACTGCAATTACTTTTGCACAACATATGTTATTGTAGCCTGCTAACTGACACCTGTTTCTGCTCTTGTCCCCTTGTCTGTTCTCAACCCAGCATCTGAATGATCCTTATAATAATCACATCATCTTTTTGTGTAAAACCTTCCTTCTCTCTGAAGTCAGAGTCCTCACAGGGCACCTACTTGGCTCCCTTCCCTTCCCTTTCTGTCCTCTTCAACTATTCTTTCTTCCTTTTGCTCACTTCACTTCAGCTGTATTGGGTCCCCTTGCTGATCCTTTAACTAGTCAGGCATACATCCTCTTGAGGGTGTTGAATTTCTTTTGACTAGAAGGCTCTTCCCCCAGGCATTGCCACAACTCACTTCTACTTTTGGGTTTTTGCTCATATGTCACTTTTTTAGTGAGTCCTTATCTGACCACTCAATCTGAATTGGCAGCTCTCCCTGCCATATATAATCCCTGTCTCTGGTTAATTTAACTCCTTAGCCTTCAGCATCATCTACACGTATGGTATACTATTTTATTTTTTTCTCTCTCCTCTGTAATATAAGATCCATAAAAACAGGGACTTTGCCTTTATTCACTACTGGACCCAGGCACCTAAAATTGTGCTATCGTATAATAGTGCTCATTTAGTATTTGTTGTGTGATTGAATTAATGAGTGGAGTGCTTGGGTTATCCTGGTATCAATGCTTAGTATTTATGTATACCTTATCTAATTTCAGTGAAGTAGAGGCAATAAAACATCTAGTAGGCAAATCTGGAAGAGAGATTTGAGTGAAGCTGTAGGAGTTTTCATACCTTAGAAAGAGTGTAAACAATCTGAAGAGAAAAGGACTAGGGATGGGATCTTGGAAACACCCACCTGTAAGGGTTGACCAGAGAGCAGCACTGTCCTAAGACTTTGCCAACTGGGAACAAAAGACCTATGCTTTAAAGGTCCTCATATCGTCTTCCTCCAGAAGCTACACCCCTGCCCATAGAGTGAAGACTTTGTGGGGGCCAAGGTGACTAGTCTACCTGGTCTCTTTCTAGATCAATCTTTGAATATTTGATCCTAGAATTTCCTGCCCATGTGTCCCTTCACAACTCTCTTCTCTGATTCTCTCCTCTCTTGACTGTACAACACATATGGGATCCCCTGTGTTTAAGGGATGGCCAAGGAGCAGCTGTTTGCAGTCATGTGACCAGAGCTGTAGGCTTTATATATGTGTGCATATGAAGTCCTTCGTAGTATAAAGTGGAGCTAAAGGAGGAAAGAGAAAAGGAGTTGGCTGCAGACAAGGGGAAGGGGTATGGACTTTCCTTCCTGTGTCCCTACGTAACATTAAGGGAGCCTGAGAACTCAAAAATAGAACTTGGCCTTTCAGGTTGTTATTAGTCAAGATAGGAGGAGGGAATAATAATTTAACAGCTTGATTGAGAACTTTAAAAAATATTTAGACACATGGTATGTAGGCTTCCATTTGTACTCTTGTCCCAGGCTCCTTGAAAATGAGGGTTGAGCCTGCAAGGGGGAATTGAAAGGGAGTAGCCAGAGAGGGAAAAGATAAATTCAAGGTAGAGTTTCAAGAAGGGAGTGATTAACAGTGTCAGATGCTTCAGAGGCATCAAGTCCTATGAAGAGAGAAATGTATCCATTGGATTCTACAAGCGGAATTTAGTAAAATTTCAGTTGAGTGGGGATGGATGCCAAACTTTGATAGAAGGAAGAGTACTTGAGAAATTAGAAAGTGGAGACAGAGTATAAAAGATTTCTTATCTAGAAACTTACCTGAGAAAGGAAGGAACTGGAGCAGTAGCTGGAAGGGTATGCAGGATTATGGAAGAGGACTTTTCCTTTGTTTTTGTTTTTGAGACAGGATCTTGCTCTGTCACCCAGGCTTGAGTGCAGTGGCAGGATCACGGCTCACTGTAACCTCAACCTCCTGGGCTCAAGTGATCCTCCCACCTCAGCCTCCCAAGTAGCTGGGACTACAGGTTTGCACCACCAGGCCCGGCTAAGTTTTTTATTTTTTGTAGAGACAGGGGTTTCCCTATGTTGGCCAGGCTGGTGTGGAGCTCCTGGGCTCAAGTGATCCTCCCGCTTCCCTCTCCCAAAGTGTTGGAATTACAGGCCTGAGCCACCTTGCCCAGTCAACTTTTCTACTTTTAAGATGAGAGGATCTTGCAAATGCTTATATTTTGAGGGAAAGGAGCCCAATGGTAGTAAGAGAAGGTTAAGGAAAAAGGAATAATTGATGGAGCAAGGCCTACGATCAAGTGCTTAAGTCAATTGCTTAAGTCAAGTGCTTAAGTCTTTAAGCCTTTGAAAGAAGGAGGACTATTTGAGGAGGCTTGGGAGTTAGAAGTAGGGCTTGGGATGTTTGGATGGGTGCTGATGCTAAGTCGGTGGGGTGAGATAGCAGGAACATGTCTAATAGTGACTCAGGAGGCTGAGGTGGGAGAATCACCTGAGGCCAGGAGTTCAAGATCAGACTGGGTAACATAGCAATATCTTATCTTTAAAAATAAAAGTTAAAAATAAGAAATACTGACCTGAGCATGGTGGCATATGCCTGTAGTCCCAGCTCCTCAGGAGGCTGAGGCAGAAGGATAGCTTGAGCCCAGGAATTTGAGGCTGCAGTGAGCTGTGATCTCACCTCTGTGATCCAGCCTTGGTGACAAGAGTGAGACCCCAACTCTAAAAATTTTTTTTCCTTAAACATTGTTTTATAGTAGTTTTTTGGGCTAGTCTTATTTTTGAAACTTGATTTTATACTCCTGGGGAGCAGAGGTTATACCTGTAGCCACTTAGTAAGAACCTGTTATTAGAACTTGCCCAATGGAGGAAAAAAAACCCAAGAACCTGTTTGAAATACAGCCCATAATACGGAGCATAGGCTTCATACGTTGGTTCTGTCCTCACTCAATAGTTGTTATGTAGTGGTGAGTTAAAATTTAAAGTTTGAGAAAAGCTCTGATTTCTCAAAAACCTAGAAATAATTTATTATATTCCTTATATGAATGTGTGACATATGGCTTTGGAAGTGATTTGTTTTATTAAGTATTTACTATCTCAGACACATCTAGCTTAGTGCTTTTTTAATATAATTATATTAATATTGTCTTTTTTCCCCTCCCGCTGGTAGTTCCAAAGAACTACTGGTTCAGATTTTAGCTCTTCCGAAGTTGTGAAAACAGTGAAGGATGCTTAGACTACTTAACATACAAACTGTAAGTAACATTTATTTCTGCTATTATTATATATATTGGGAATAGTTATTTATATTACCTTATATGGTGATAGCATGATGGGACTGTGGAATTTTATTAATTTTTCTTCTTAAGATACAAAGACTTTCTCTTCCATTTTATGTTTATAAGATCAAAAAGGAGGCTAATAGTACTGATCAGTAGGATGAAATTTCTGCTTTTTTTCAGGTATTTCATTTTTCTAGAAGTTTCTGGAAATTCTTTATTGTTTTATTTCCATATCTGTATGATGCCAGCAGGCAAACATAATACAAGGGCATAATATTAATGGAATGATTTATGGGAACTATATACTTTCTCTTCAGATATGCTCGATTTTTCTGCATTCTTTTTGACATGAAAAAATTCTGTTAGTAATAAATCTTCATACTTCCTCTGTATGAAAATTTTCGCATAAATGAAATCAAATAAAAAGTAACTTTTTAGGAATAATTTAATGCATAAATCCAGATGATGTAGGAAGGGGAAAAAATGTAAGAGGTTAAGAAATTACTTGAAACCATTTGCTATATTGCATCTTGAACTAATATCAAAACAATTGAGGAAAAGTATGATAGAACTAATATCAAAACAATTGAGGAAAGTATGATAAAATAATATCAAAGGCATTCCAAGTGGTAACTACTTTAATTTTAAACTACTTTATTTGAAAATATAAGCAATTCAAATTAATCTGTCTTACATACAGTTCCTGGATTCATAGTGTATTCAAAGTGTGAATACAAAATGAGATTGCTGCCATAAGCAAAAGACAGTTCTGATTGTTCAAACAAACAAACCAGATGAGGCAAAGAAGAAGAATGAAATATTTAAGAATCAATAATCTTTTAATTTGTTAAATAGGAAATCGGATTCAACGTTTTCTCAGTCTGGCACATTTTATATATTAAATGAATAAGAGATCTTTAACATTTCTAGAAACTAACATATTTCAGGAATAAAACAACATCTTTATAAAGGGAGAAAGTTACAACTTTTTTTTTTTTTTTGAAATGGAATCTCGCTCTGTCGCCAGGCTGGCGTGCAGTGATGCGATCTTGGCTCACTGCAACCTCTGCCTCCTGGGTTCAAGCGATTCTCCTGCCTCAGTCTCCTGAGTAGCTGGGACTACAGGCACACTCCACCACGCCCAGCTAATTTTTGTATTTTTAGTAGAGACGGGGTTTCACCATGTTGGCCTGGATGGTCTCGATCTCTTGACCTCATGATCCGCCTGCCTTGGCCTCCCAAAGTGCTGGAATTACAGGTGTGAGCCACCGTGCCTGGCACAATTATAACATTTTATTTCCTAGAATATGAATATCATAATACTACCTATGTACAATTGCTTGTTAAGAACTTATTCAGTATGTTCATGAACTTGATTACTAACTCTTAAGAGGTAGAATGTTCATTACTGCCCTCTTTTGACACAGGGATATAGAAGCCTATCTTCTTTTTCTTAGTTCAGGGTTAAAATTAGATTGCAAAATAAGTTACACTTTATGTCCTTCCTGTAATTTTTAAGATAACTTTTCAAATTCTTCCTCTTTTTAGGGTCTCCGGTTAATCATCTTTAGAAGACTGGATTTCTGGATATCTACTGCACTCCATCTCTATTGACTTTTAAAACATGATAATGCAAACCTATAACACTGGCAACCATCAATGAACCTTTAATTTCATTGATTAATAGCATTTGAAGCTTCCTCAGGGAATAACAATGACATCAGCAGTGGTTGACAGTGGAGGTACTATTTTGGAGCTTTCCAGCAATGGAGTAGAAAATCAAGAGGTTAGGCATTCAATGAATTACATTTCTATTTTCTTCATAGAAATTTGTGCATGAACTAATTTTGAAATTAATAGGAAACATATTTGAGAGTAGAAATGTACAAAGCATGAAATTATACATGTACATGTCGTGTACCCTTATAATTTAGGTAATAGAAGGTCAAGGAAGGTACTGCAGGGCTCATGTGAATTGTTGGAACATACATATATTAGAATGAACTTGGAGGGAGGAAACAAATGGAAAGAACACTATAATATTAGTTGAGACTTAAATTTAAATCCCTGATAAAACGCATTGTCTTGGATTATGATGTAGGTATATACCTAAATTAGATTCATTCTAAGTTAGAATTTTGTATGTGCTTTACTTTACTTATTATCTTTGTTTCTTGATTATTTTATATCTTAATCAGTGTGGAGATCCATTGTATTTTAATCTCATATCAACACTTATGAATTTAGATAGTCAGAAAATGAATTCAGGTTTTGAAATTTTATGCATGTAGAATTTTGAATCATTAGCATATTTGGTTATTTTGTTATTGATAACACTGAAGAATTAGATGAGAATAAAAAATAACAGTACTAGAAATATAGGGGCTTCCAGGTCCTGGCTTCAATTCTCAGCATTCAGTAAAGAGTAAATATTGGGGCCGGAGGCGGTGGCTCACGCCTGTAATCCCAGCACTTTGGGAGGCCGAGGCGGGCGGATCACCAGGTCAGGCATTTGAGACCATCCTGGCTAACACTGCGAAATCCTGTCTCTACTAAAAATATAAAAACTTAGCCGGCGTGGTGGCGGGCGCCTGTAGTCCCAGCTACTCCGGAGGCTGAGGTAGGAGAATGGAGTGAACCCGGGGGGCGGAGCTTGCAGTGAGCCGAGATCGCGCCACTACATTCCAGCCTGGGCGACAGAGCGAGACTCCGTCTCAAAAAAAAAAAAAGAGTGAATATTGGAAGGAGTCTAAATTATAATTCAATAGTGCTGTCATAATAACCGATAATATTTGTTCAGAGCTGAGGTGGGGAAATAGAGAGTTTTCTATATTAAAAAAAAAAAAATCTGTTTTCTGTATTTTCTGTGAAAGATGCTGCGTTACTCGTGCTTGCTAACAGTATAACGGTATAATGGCATGCTTGAGAAACAAGTTAGGACATCAGTCTCTGTGTTTTGTAGTCTGGATTCTTTTTTTTTTTTTTTTTTTGCCTCCTTGGTGTCTGCTCATTTTTCTAAGATCCAGATCAGCTGTGGGCAAATTCACTGGGAATAGGATAGTGAAGGTCTTCCTTTTCTTTTCTCAGTGGACTCAAAAACTCTTGTGTCTTTTGTATTCAAATCCAAAACTGGTGCAAAGTCCATTAAGAGAAGCCACAGCTACAGAACATACTTTCTTCCCATAGTCAATGTCTTATTTCTTCCCTCGAGATTCACTTTCTGTATGATCACCTCCAGGAATGACTCACCGAAGACATTACGGATTGGGGAACTGCCATCCCCTCTTAGATGACCCAGACCAAACATTGCTTTTTCCTCGAATGCTTTCTCCTGCCATATAGTTTTGCTCTGTTTTAACCCTGTGAGGGGAGCCACCAAAAACAATAGGCAGAATATCTTTACCTTGTGTTGATTAAAAGGTATAATTAATATGGGGGAAATGAGGACAAACAGTTTGTTTCTGGAATACTTCTTATATTTTTCTTCTTTACATGGAACTTCAGTGTTCACAGCCAGGAGAACTTATTATTGTGGAAGAAAGAATCTCATGAATGAAATGACTTTACCAAGTTATTATTGACTAGTGATTTATGTAGTAGTCTTATAGGGTGATCACATTTTATAAAGTAAGTCAGAAGAAGACTATATCCTTAATGAGCATGTCAGGTAGTATGGCCAATATACAATTGGAAACTGAAGCAGTACTATTTAATGGAGCATCAAAAAGCAGCTGGGCTCCCTGGCATGTGCATATAGTCCCAGCTACTCTAAAGGCTGAGGTGGGAGGCTTACTTGAGCCCAGGAGTTCAGGTGCAGCTCAGGCAAGATAGTAAACCCCGTCTTAAAAAAAAAAAATAGGGAAAAGTTTAATGAAATATATAAAAGACCTCTGTACAGTGAACTATAAATACTGTTGAGACATATTAAAGACCTGAATAGACAGATGTACCAAGTTTATGGATTGGAAGACGTACTGTGGTTAAGAACAAAGTTGAAGGGCTTACACATCTGATTTAAAGACTTTCTATAAAGCGGCACTAATTGAGGCATTGTGGTATTGGTGTGCCAACAGACGTGTAGATCAATGGAACATTAAATACATATAAAAATGCTCAATGTTATTAACCATCAGGGAAATGTAAATTAAAACCCAAGATGATCCTACTAAACACACAGCATGAGGAAAATTGATGAGAGTAATACCACATGTTGGAAAGGATAAGGAGCAGCTAGACCTCTCATACATTGCTTATAAGAATGTAGGCTGGGCACGGTGGCTCACGCCTGTAATCCCAGCACTTTGGGAAGCCGAGGTGATCACGAGGTATCACGAGGGATCACGAGGTCAGGAGATTGAGACCATCCTGGCTAACGCAGAGAAACCCTGCCTCTACTACAAATAAAAAAATTAGCGGGGCGTGGTGGTGGGCACCTGTAGTCCCAGCAACTCGGGAGGCTGAGGCAGGAGAATGGCGTGAACAGGGAAGACGCAGCTTGCAGTGAGCCGAGATTGCGCCACTGTACTCCAGCCTGGGCGACAGAGCAAGACTTCATCCCCCCCGCCAAAAAAAGTAAAGTAATATAACCACTTTGGAAAATTATTTGAGTACTTAAAAAATTAAATGTACAATTGCCATATGATCTGGTAATTTGACTCTTAGGTAAATATCGAATGGAATGGAAAGGAAGGGAAGCCAAGACCAGGGATGTTCATAGGAGCATTATAGCCATATGAAGACAGGCAAATGGATAAGCAATTGATATATCTACAATAGAATTTTCAGCAATAAAGGGAAATGAACTATTGATACATGCAGCAATGTGTATAAATATCAGCAGTAAAGAAGTTGGACACAAAAGAGAACTGTTGATTTCAATATAAAATTTGAGAAAAGGCCGATCTATAGGGATAGAAATCTATAGGGATAGATCAGTGGTTGCCTAGGTCTGTGTGTATGTGTGTGTGTGCATGCACATGTGGTGGTGGGGATTGACGGGTAAAGTAGGTATGAGGGAACTTTCTGGGGTGATGGAAATGTTCTATTTCTTGACTGTGATGGTAGTTAAAGAGATGTTTACATTTGTGAAAGTTCATTAGAAAAATAAAAAGATTTTCATCTGGTGAGGCAGATTCTCCAACAAGTTTTATATTTTGCGAATGGATTCCTTTTTAAAGTTGTCAAATTACCCGTTATTGGCTTTATGTTTTTTTGTTTTGTTTTGGTTTGGTTTTTGTACCAATTTTTATTTTTAAATGAAAAAAGTATTTTGATGTTTCTTAGTTATCAGGATCATTGTAAAAAACAATAAACTCAGACATACTGAGAAAATGAAAGTCCATCTTTTGTCTGCTCACCTCTCACCAGGTTAATAATTTGAGGTGTATTTTTTTCCAGACTTTTAAATGTATATGTAAAATAAATATATAAGTGGAATGAGACAACAGTACTATTCTATGGCTGATTTTCCTCCTCCTTCCACCCCTACTTGTTTGTATCATGAATATTTTTCCAAGCTAGTATATAGCTCTAACTGCCTTAATTGTTTAATGGATGCTGAATAGTTTCTCATTGTATGGATGTTTGTTAGTATGGGTGTATGTTTTCTATCTCTCTTTTTTTTGGCATTATGAGCATCTAGCTTAGGAGACTTGTCTTAAAACTGGGTTTGCGTAGCAAGTGCATCATTATTTATTCTAGTGATGTATTTATTTGGAGTGGTTTCTGGGGTTAAAACATGGAGAGGTAGGGGAGATGAGTCCTCCCTAAAGCCTGCCAAATGGTATTTTTCAGTTTTGATAAGATTTTTGAAGGTGATCTTACTCTACCGCAAAAGAGAAAATGTGGAACAAATTTATGTACTTTTAACGTACTCCTGAATTTTATTATCTTTCTATATATTCCTAAAGTACATTGAGAAAAGGGTTACAATACCACCGCTTTCAGTCATTTCATTGTACTTGTCTTTGGAAACTACTGATACCTGGAGAGCAATGACTGAGTGCATATAAAAGCACTTTCTAGGTAAACATTGCAGCATTGCACTTGTCTTGCCTCTTTAAACTAAGAATCTCTCTCCTTAAATGGAAGTTTCTGAGATCACTGTTAGTACTTAGAGTAGGGTTGCCAGATAAAATACAGGATGTCCAGTTAAATTTGAATTTCAGATAAACAACAAATTACTTTTTACTTTAAGTATGTCCCAAATATTGCATGGGACATTCTTACAGTTATTATTCAGTGTTTCTCTGAAATTCAAATTTAACTGTGTTTCCTGTATTTTTTTTTATTTGCACCCTGGCTTGTAGGGAATTAGCTTGTGCCAAGATCCATGGTGACCTGAGCAACGTAATGCTAAGTAAAATAACCTTTTACATGTGTTATTTTTACTATTTTATTTTTAAGCAAAGACTCCTGGTTTCTTCTCTCCTATCCCCTTTTCTCCCATAAACATAGCTACTCTTCTACACAGTACAAGGCAATAATTATCTGAATAGCTGCATGCAGTGTCCTCTGGTCTCTATCATTTGGCAGAAAAAAGGCTCATGAGGTTACTTGCCTCCATAGATGAGCAAATGTTGAACTTATATATACCTGTTAATATTAAGATTTGTTGACTTTATTATTCTTTGAGTCAAGCTACAAATATCTCTATTTAAATGCCACTTAAGCATGTGTTATTGAGGAGGATATAAAAATTGACTACGATATAACTCTTGCTCTCAAATATCCTAATAGCCAGTCAAGGAGTTGTATCTGTAAATAATTATAATATGGGACAATGAACAGTGGTAATATTACGCAAACAACTTGTTCTATAAATACGTAGGATAGAAAAATTAATTCAGATTGGAGGATTATAGAAGATTCCCTGGCACTTGATGAAAAGCCTTTAGTAGATGAAAAGGATTTGGACAGATGTGAAGGCTACAAAATAACATGAACAAAAGTCATGGAAATGTTCACATTTAGGAATTAGAAGCAATGCCACTAATCAATTTATGTTAAGTAATGTAGGGAAATAAGGTAGAAAGGTGGTATATTAGTTTCCTGGGGTTGCTGTAAGAAAGTACTGGTTGCTTAAACAACAGAAATTTATTGTGTTACAGTTCTGGAGGCCAGAATTTAGGAATCAAGGTGTTGATAGAGTTTTTGTTGTTGTTGTTGTTGTTTCTTTTTTTTTTTGAGGGCTACGAGGGAGAATCTCTTTAATGCCTCTCTCCTAGCTTCTGGTAGCCTCAGGCATTCCTTGCCTTGTAGATGATGTTCTCCTTGGGTCTTTCCATCCTTTTCCTTCTCATTTGTGTCTCTCAGAGTCCAAATTTCCCTTTTTTGTAAGGACATAGTCAAATTGGGTTGGGGCTCACCTTAATTATCTTGTCTTAACTTGATCATCTGCAAAGACCTTATTTCCAGTAAGGTCACATTCACAGAAACTAGGGGTTAAAACTTCATCTTTTTGGGGGACACAATTCAGCGCATGACAGGTGGGTTGGGGTTATATTTCAAAGAGTGTTAAAGCCATTGTTTAATATGTCAAAGTTTCCTTTTAGACAAATGGGGAGTCATTAAAGCTTTTTATGCAAGGAAGTAACACAAACAGTTCTGATTGTGATGTGAAAAGGTGCCCTCTAAAGTTGAGGACAAATAGTAGATTTGAAAACGATTTCTATTGTTAAAATATAATATCAGCTATCACTAATTGAATAACTTACCCTGTGCTGTGTACTTATACTATGCTAAGAACTTTGTGCGTGTAAAGTCATGGGACTTTAAAGGGTAGAAATATTATAATCTCTTTTCTAAATATGAAGAAACCAAGATTTAAAGAACACAGAGTGGGGAAACAGAGAGATGTAGATAATTTGTGCCATTTAGATATGTTAAGCTTGAAGTGTTGGCTGAGTATTCCTGTAATGATGTTAAAGTTGGTAGTTTAAAATTTGGTTTTGGAATTCAGAAGATGAGTCAGAGTAGAGGACAAATACTTAGTCATTATCAGCGTAGAGGTGCTTTTGAAACCATAAGAATGGGTGGGCTTACTTGAGAAGGTAGTATAGAGACACTGAAGATAGAACCTCACTAAGTTGGCTAGACTTGAGTCTATGGAGATGAAAGAAGAGGCAGAGGACACTCTTGAAAATAGAGTGGTAGGCCAGGTGCGGTGGCTCATGCCTGTAATCCCAGCACTTTGGGAGGCTGAGGAGGGTGGATCACCTGAGGTCGGGAGTTTGAGACTAGCCTGACCAACATGGAGAAACCCTGTCTCTACTGAAAATACAAAATTAGCTGGGCAGGGTGGCACATGCCTGTAATCCCAGCTTCTCAGGAGGCTGAAGCTGAGAATCACTTGAAACCGGGAGACGGAGGTTGCGATGAGTCGAGATCGTGCCATTGCACTCCAGCCTGGGCAACAAGAGTGAAACTCCATCTCAAAAAAAAAAAAGAAAGTAGAGTGATAGAGAAAGTTGGAAGAATGAATTTTTTAAATGAGGGTGATAATAAATGTGTGAGTCTGCGGCGAGGCAACAGAGATTGAAAACTGAAATGGAATTTGGTTGTTATTAACATTTTGAGGCTGGTTGTGGTAGCCCATGCTTGTAATACCAGTGCTTTGGGAGGCTGAGGCGGGCAGATTGCTTGAGTCCAGGAGTTCGAGACCAGCCTGGGCAACATGGTGAAACCCTGTCTCTACCAAAAATAAAAAAATTAGCCAGGCGTGGTGGCACACGCCTGTAGTCCCAGTACTCAGGAGGCTGAGGTGGGAGGATGGTTTGAGCCTGGGAGGCAGAGGTTGCAGTGAGCCATGATTGTGCCACTGCGCTCCAGCCTGGGCGACAGAGCTAGACCCTGTCTCAAAAAGAAAAAGCAAAAAAAATATTTTTAGAGAATAGGCCAGGCGCAGTGGCTCATGCCTGTAATCCCAGCACTTTGAGAGGCCAAGGTGGGTAGATCACAAGGTCAGGAGATCGAGACCATCCTGGCTAACACGGTGAAACCCTGTCTCTACTAAAAAATATAAAAAATTGAGCCAGGAGAATGGTGTAAACCCGGGAGGCAGAGTTTGCAGTGAGCCGACATCGTGCCACTGCACTCCAGCCTGGGTGATACAGCGAGACTCCGTCTCAAAAAAAAAAAAAAAAGAGAATAGCTTCAGTGAGGTGGTGGAACATAGATTACAACATATATATAGATGAGTCAAGGAGTTAGACTATTTTTTTGAGAAATGTATAGAAGTATGTGTCTCAATCGATCAGTTAAAGTTCAGTTAAAGAACTTCTTTAATTGGACTTGTTGCCTTTTAACTTCAATTAAAGATCAGTTAAAAGTTCAGTTAAAATAAATGAGAGTTTAATTTTTTTCTTTTTTTTTAAATTTTTGAGACGTTCTCAGTTGCTGGGCTGGAGTGCAAAGGCATGATCATGGCTTACTGCAGTCTCAACCGCCTGGGTTCAAGCAATCCTCTTGCCTCAGCCTCCCAAGTAGCTAGGACTATGAGCAAGAGCCACAACGCCCGGCTGTTAATTTATTTTTTTATTTTTTGTAGAGACAGAGTCTCCCTATGTTGCCCAGGCTGGTCTTGAACTCTTGGGCTCAAGCAGTCCTCCTGCCTTGGCTCCCAAAGTTTTGGGATTACAAGCGTGAGCCACTGAACCCAGCCTGAATTTTTTTTTTTTTTGGAGACTGAGTCTCATTCTGTCAGCCAGGCTGGAATGCAGGGGCATGATCCTGTCTCACTGCAACCTCTGCCTTCCGGGTTCAAGCAATTATCATGCCTCAGCCTCCTCAGTAGCTGGGATTACAGGCACATGCAACTATGCCTGGCTGATTTTTGTATTTTTAGTAGAGACGGGGTTTTACCGTGTTGGCCAGGCTGGTCTCGAACACCTGATCTCAGGTGACCTGCCCACCTCGGCCTCCCAAAGTGTTGGGATTACAGGCGTGAGCCCTGAATTTTTTAATGCAAAATGATTTTAGCTTTTTTATGGTCAAAGAGAAGGAACCATTGAAATATTAAAACCCGGCTGGGTGCTGTTTCCAGAGGTGCTGTTGTTTGGACTTAAGTATTATAATTTCTTTACTTCTCTTTATAGTTTTGCCACCTATGAAAATAGCCCTAAACAATATTTTATTTTGAAAAAAATAGTTTACCAAGCTAATTGAGTTAGGAAAGGACAATATTATCATAAATAGATGAAGGCTTCCAGGAGAAGATAGCTGAATAGTCTAGTGTCAGGTTCACTGAGTGTCATGAGCTTGTCTTCAGGTAATCAGTGAGCAATGCCATGAGTTTTTAGAAATGTAAGGCACATCCTGCTCTGGTATCTGGCAGTGCTACAGTATGGTATGGACTGGGTATTGCATATTTGTTCAGCAGGTGTATGGTCACATGAAGAGTGCTGTTTTGTATCTTTTATTTCTAAGCCCATGGTAATCTTCCTCCAGCACGTTGTAGATCAAAGCAGAACACATCTGCGGGGTGAAATGTGTTCTTAGCTGATCCAGGCAGCAGGGCAGGTGGAGTGAGTAGGTGCATCAAGGCAAGCCAGATATCAATAAAAATCTAGAACGGACATCTGGGCATTCTGTCCTTAAGAACAATGTCAATGGTTATCTTAGTGATGACAGATTCATCATGCTGTCTCAGGAGTCACGCTGCTACATTCTGGACTGGTTGCCCTTTAAATCTTGTGCATAGCTAGCATCCTGGAATCTCTCTTCACAGTCTTCCTGAAGATTCCCATTGTTTATCTCCTATGTTGATCTCTTGTATCCTGTATTTGCAATAGTTATCTTTTTAAAAAAATTCACTCTCTTATTGATGGGATACATTTTCCAGTATCTTGTTGAGAAAGGATGCATGAAAGGTAAATGTTTGAGATCTTTCATGTCTGAGAAGATATCTTTATTCTGCTTCTATAAGATGATTTGACTGGGTGAAGAATCCTAGATTGGAAATAATTTTTCTTCATAATTTTGAAGAAATTGTTCAACTGTCATCTTCCTTCTAGTATGACTGTTGAGAAAACTGAAGTCGATGTCCTGATTCTCTATAGTAATCTGTGTTTTTTTTTTCTAGAAGCTTGTAGAATCTTTTCTGTTCCCAATATGAGGATGTTTCACAGTGATATGCCTCAGTGTATGTGTTCCTTAATTTTTTTGCACTAGACACTTTGGTGGGTCCTTTCAAATGGGTAGCTTATATCCTTCAGTCTTAGAAAATTTTATTGATTTACTTCTTTCTTGTTGATTTCTTTCCAAACCTTTTTTTTCCCCTTTTTATTTCTTGTTTTTTCCTTATGATTTATTTTTTTGGAACTCTGTTACTCAGATAGTGGACCTCCTGGAATGGTTGGTCATCTAATATTGCTATCTTTTCTCTCATGTTTTCTATTGCTTTATCTTTTTTTCTCTGGTGCCTGGAGATTGCCTTAATTTTATCTTCCAATCCTTTATTCATTTCAGCTATTGTGTCTTTAATTTCCAAGAATTCTTTGACTTGTATTTTAAAATGTTCTTTACTGAATTGTGATCTGTTCTTACTTTATAGTATCTTCTCTCTGTGTGGAATATGAGTATGTATATGTACATTCTGTGTTAGAGGCTTTTCCTTGGATGCTCAGTAATATTTGGCTGTTTGCTCATGATTAAAAGTGATGGATTAAAAAGCTAGTTGGAAACTCCATTTTGGGTAGAGTATGATGCTAGCAGCTGTGCCTATTATGCCTCAAAGATGCTGCTGTTGTTCCCTCTCTGGAAAGTAGCCCATCTCCTGCCGAGGTGGAGGAGGTCTGGTTGCTTAGCATCACGAAGGAGAGAGAAGGTCGAGGAATCAAAGTGCGTGTAATTGGTGTTGCTTTCTGTAGATTCTCCACTGTACAGTGTGTTGTTTCTCAGATTTTTTTTTTTTTTTTCTGCCAGACTGATTTGGCTTTGCTGGGTCTGCTAACCTACTCAATACTCATCCAGACACTTTCAGTCTTACAAGATTTTGTTGTTCTTATCTCTTCTTGTTTGTTGCTCTCACCTCTTGTCCTTGTGGGTTTAGGTATAAAATAGTCTTTTACTGTTGTTTTAGTCGGCTTTCATGATTAAGTGAAATTATATGCATGTTTTTAATCTGTCAACTTAATCCTAAAGCACAGATTATTTAAAATGTTTAATTCTATGTCTTACCTCTTGAAACTTGAAAGGATTATTAAAGTTAGCCCTTTTCATCTCTTGTTTTGGTTTTTACATTCATATTTATAATATTTGAAACTCATTATGTGGACTGCTCGAGACTGTATTAGTTCAAGGATTTATAAGTGAATCCAGAATTTGTAAATACAAAGGTTGATTGTTTTTTAAATTTGCTCTTATAGGAAAGTGAAAAGGTTTCTGAATATCCAGCAGTGATTGTGGAGCCAGTTCCAAGTGCCAGATTAGAGCAGGGCTATGCAGCCCAGGTTCTGGTTTATGATGATGAGACTTATATGATGCAAGATGTGGCAGAAGAACAAGAAGTTGAGACCGAGAATGTGGAAACAGGTAGACATCTCATAAAATGTTCATTATTTATAACTTTCTCATTTTGTAAGCTTCAACAATAATATTGCCAGATGAAAAATATACTGAAAAACCTTTTTAATGCTATTTAGTATAGCTTGGAAACCAGTGAAACATCTATGTTTGAGGGAATGTGTATAGATATAAAAGTTGTACAGTATAATTCTGTGAGGTGTAGCAGTCTTATATCATGGACCCTATGCACAAAATTATAGCTTCACATAATGATAAAGTTATTTTATTATTTTTTTTCTGAGAGTGTAAATACTAGCTGTTATTTATACAAGTCAATAGGCTAGTATTATGAGGACAACTTTTTAAATTAAAAAATAAATATGGTATTTTATCATTCTCTAATTGATTATAAGTTTCTTTGAGTTAATATTGATGGAGAAATATGATTTCTTTTCATTAATATCAGCATCTTTGTAGTGTTCTATCAGTTTCCTCTTTCCTTTTTGTCTTAGAGATCTTAGTATTTCAGTCTATTTCTGGTGCGATAGCTTATGTTTAACTGGAGATTAGTATCTATAATTCTTGGAGGAATCTTTTAGTTTTTGCCACTGATTATGAAGAAAATAGAGTATTTTATCAGAAGGACCGTAGTCACTCTTGTATAATAATAAACCTGCAAATGTATCCTTAGCTGTTAATGGAGAAAAAGAATCATTGTACTTGTTGTTTAATCCTAGTAAAAATTCTCTACTATTTAGATACATTTTTATAAATGTAGGAAACTTTCATGATTAAAATTTTGAGTATGTGATGTATTTCTGCTTATGAGGTCCAGTGGTACCCCTTAGGGCTACTAGCCTCTTCCAGCTTAAAACTGTTCTGCCTCTAATTGTAGTTTTTGTGGAGCTAAGGGATTGAAAGTTACCTTGCTTTTCAGAGCACTGATGATTGCAGTGCCAGCAAACAAACCCCAGGTGTAGTGGAAACTTCATTTATCAAAATAGGTAGCCAAGCTGGGTGTGGTGATGTGCACCTGTACTCCCAGCTACTTGGAGACTGAGGCAGGTGGCTCACTCAAGGTCAGGAGCTCAAGTTCAGCCTGGGCAACATAGCAAGACCCCATTTCTAAACAAATAAAAGACCAGGCATCCAAGCACTTCATATGGGCTTCGTGACTGTAGTCTGGAGTGGTATCTGATTTACAGTACATAATACCTATCTTTTTATGAGAATTTGGAGAATTTTCCAGTCTGAAGCTAGAAGTATAGTGGCAGAGATGAATTTTCTTCTTGAGGAAAAGGATAGGTAGAACAGTTAAAAGTATTTTGTAGGATGATGTTTTGGATTATATATTGTAACTGATTTTATTACAATAGCATAACTAAACAGAACACTAATAGCAGAAGAAAAAAGTATGGTAGCTTAAGTTAAATGGAAAAAAAAGTAGAACCTGTTTGAAATTTCTGGATGATGTTTTGGTCAAAAAATAAGGAAAACTATGATTTTGGTAGCAAATTGGAAACTTTAAAAAAGATCAAAACTATAGCACCAAATTTGCGTAAGTTAGTAAATTAGGATGTTTATCATAATAAAATACCAAAGCAGATTGGCTGAATCTTATTATTGGTATAATTGACTGTAAATGTTTTATTAATTTAGATTAATTCAGGTAAAACCAATTCAGAATAGGAAGCGAATGTAATCTACTTAAGGGATTTTATTTTCTCAGTCTTCTTAAGCTCTCAGGGTAATGATGTCATTGGCTGGGCAGAGATAATAGTGATTATGAAAAGGAGGATATAGGAAGTCTAGATAAAATAACAGTTACTTTTGTGATATGTTTTTTTTTGTAAGTGGTTTTTGAATATTTGATAATAATTTTAAAATTTACTTCAACACAAAAAGAAAATGTAAGCAGATTACTGATATCATTCTAAAATGGTATAAAAGCACCTCAGAAGTTCATTGTGCATGTTCCATCCTGGCTCATGGATTTGTTTTCTTTTTTTTTTGAGACGTGGTCTTGCTCTGTCGCCAGGCCGGAGTGCAGTGGCGCAATCTCGGCTCACTTTAACCCCCACCTGCCGGGTTCAAATGATTCTCCTGCCT
This sequence comes from Macaca mulatta, assembly GCF_049350105.2. Classification (NCBI taxonomy): domain Eukaryota; kingdom Metazoa; phylum Chordata; class Mammalia; order Primates; family Cercopithecidae; genus Macaca; species Macaca mulatta. The sequence continues at coordinate 147,990,298 of NC_133410.1, read as the reverse complement.
CAGCCTCCCCAGTAGCTGAGACTACAGGCACACGCCACGATGCCCAGCTAATTTTTGTATTTTTTAGTAGAGATGGAGTTTCACCATGTTGGCCAGGATGGTCTCGATCTCTTGACTTCGTGATCTGCCCGCCTCGGCCTCTCAAAGTGCTGGGATTATAGGCACAAGCCACTGTGCCCAGCCTGGCTCATGAATTTTAATGTAACTTTATAAAGATTGTTAATATTCATAGATTAGTTTTCAAATCAACTAATCTGAACTTAACATTCTTTCTATTAAGAAATCAGGCTGAGCGTGGTGGCTCACGCCTGTAATCTCACCACTTTGGGAGGCTGAGGCGGGTGGATCACGAAGTCAGGAGATCGAGACCATCCTGCTAACATGGCGAAACCCCATCTCCACTAAAAATACAAAAAATTAGCTGGGCGTGGTGGCATGTGCCTGTAGTCCCAGATACTTGGGAGGCTAAGGCAGGAGACTCGCTTGAACCCAGAAGGTGGAGGTTGCGGTAAACCAAGATAGTGCCACTGCACTCCAGCCTGGGCGACACAGTGAGACTCTATCTCCAAAAACAAACAAACAAGAAAACTAAAAAAAGAATCAAATGCATTTTTAAATGAGTTAAAATCTGATAAAGTTTTCATTCTTCTGACATCTAGGGCGTATACAAATCAATAAAGGTTGGTATGCATATTTCCTTTTAGGTAGTGAATTAGGATTAGGTTCATTTCTTATAAAATTGAAACTCAGATTACAGATACATGTAGGTTTTAAAGAAGAAGCTGACTGGGAAGAAAAGGAATACTTATAAGATGGCAGATTTGATTTGGCGAATTGGGGGAATTGAGATCTCTATAGAATACTTCCCTGTGTATGTCTAGGAAAACTTCATGGAATGCTCCTATATTATAATTTAGATTATGTCAGTGTAAAAAATGTTATAATTATATTTATTGGCTTGTTCTGACAGTTCTCTGCATGTTCTCATTGAAGTGTTTTTTCCCTTTTATTCCTAAATACCCATATGTATGTGTCCATATCATAAACAGTGTTCTATTGTCATTTGGGTTGGAGTACTAAAATCATATTATGATTTTCATGTAGCCATCTTTATTATTTTGTATATAAAAGAATTTCTCATTTTGTTAGTAGTGATTATGGGCTGTTTCTCCTTTTTGTAGACTAACAGTCTACATTTCCCTCATAGAGCTTATGTGTAACACTAATGTTCTCTTAAATTGTATAGGAGAGGCCAGGCGCTGTGGCTCACGCCTGTAATCCCAGCACTTTGGGAGGCCGAGGTGGGCAGATCATGAGGTCAGGAGATCGAGACCATCCTGGCTAACATGGTGAAACCCCGTCTCTACTAAAAATACAAAAAATTAGCCGGGCGTGGTGGTAGTCCCAGCTACTTGGGAGGCTGAGGCAGGAGAATGGTGTGAACCCGGGAGGTGGAGCTTGCACTGAGCCGAGATCGCGCCACTGCACTCCAGCCTGGGCGACAGAGCGAGACTCTGTCTCAAAAAAAAAAAAAAAAAAAATTGTATAGGAGAAACCAAATATATTTTGAAACTTTAAAAATAGGCATATTCCTCTAAACATATAGTAAATTGATTGTGATAACAATTGCAGATTAGTAATGATAAAGAGACTTTGAAGAAGAGTGATGAAATATAAGTGAAGGATGGTCTTGATTCTGGCAGGTATAAAATATATTCCCCAGTGGCTGCAGACTCCATCAGTTCTAGGGGCCTGCTGGATAGATTGGTATGGTGAATAAGGGGAGGGAAGGAGTTTTTTGGATTCCCTGCAGGAGTTTATAAGTGTTGATAGAAATCAGTTGATAGAAATCTTCTAAGAACGGACTAGGCTGGGCATGGTGGCTCTGCCTGTAATCCCAGCACTTTCGGAGGCTGAGGCGGGTGAATCACGAGGTCAGGAGTTCAAGACCAGCCTCATCAACATGGTAAAACCCTATCTCTACTACAAATACAAAAAATTAGCTGGGCGTGGTGGCACACGCCTGTAATCCCAGGCACTCAGGAGGCTGAGGCAGGAGAATTGCTTGAACCTGGGAGACAGAGGCAGTGAGATGAGATCGCACCACTGCATTACAGTGCACACAGCGAGACTCCATCTCAAAAAAAAAAAAAAAAAAAAGACTGGACTAAGGTGACTGAGCTGTTTAGGATTTACCCCTTCATTTTTCACCTTAACAAATACTTGTTACTCTATTTATCCCCTTAACTTTCCAGTTTAGTTTGTGAGAGCAGGTTATGTCTGCATTTGTTATGTGCAAGGTACTGTTTTCAGCATGTTTCTTTTCAGGGGTGATTTAGTTGTGGAGATAAAAATCTATGTTATATTTAAAATACAAAACAGTCAAGAGTCAAATGAGCGTTGTTTACAAATTCAAAGGAATTTTCAGAAGAGGAAAGTTCAATTTACAGGATTAGGGAATTTTTTAGAGAAAGTAAAGGACACATGATAGGATTTAGGTGGACAAATAGGAGGTAGGTGAAATGCACTGTAAACTGAGGGAAATATAATTAATAAATGAGTAGACTATTGAAATTAAATGCTTGTTCAGAAGATCTTGAGTAAATAAGACATTGGCACGAGATTTCATTAAGAGCTATGACTAGATCGTGAATTAAATCTCAACAGTAATTAGGCATATAAGGAAGCAGAAAGACTTGGAAGGTTTTAAGTAGGAAATACTAGGGGGCCAGTACTTTGGGAGGCAGAGGCAGAGGTGGGAGGATCTCTTCAGGCCAGGAATTCAAGACGAGCCTGGACAACACAGTGAGACTCCATCTCTTAAAAAAAAGTTTAAAAAGTGGCCAGGTATGGTAGCGTGCACCTGTAGTCCTGGCTACTTGAGAGACTGAGGCCAGAGAATCCTTTGAGATTAGGTGTTTGAGGTTACAGTGAGCTATGATCGTAGTACCACTGTGCTCCAGCCTGAGTGGCAGAGTGAGCCATGTCTCTAAAAAGAAAGTACCATGCAATTTTAGTATTTCAGTTGGATATAGGATTAATTGTAGGGGGAAAGATGAGACAGGAAGACTAGCTGTTGTAGTATGAGTTGAAGGATGACTTGAGAAATATTAAAACGAGGTAGTAGCAACAGGAACAGAAAGGGCTTGTATAAACTATACTACTATATAGACATATAAGGGGGAGAGGCACAGTTAGGTAAAATATTCTGCTTTTTGACCCTTGGTGATGGTGATAATAGCACATATGATTTGAGGAAGGCAAGATTGTTTGGTGAAGCAGATAAGTTTGGTAATAGTCATGATGATTTTGAGTTGAAGCAGAACATTTAAGGATGAATATTTAGGTATTTAAAGATGCACAAATGTGGTCGAGTGCAGTGGCTCATGCCTGTAATCCCAGCACTTTGGGAGGCCAAAGCAGGCGGATCACTTAAAGTCAGAAGTTCAAGAGCAGCCTGGCCAACATGGTGAAACCCCATCTCTACTAAAAATACAAAAATTAGCTGGGCGTGGTGGTACACACCTGTAATCCCAGCTACTCAGGAGGCTGAGGCAAGAGAATTGCCTGAACTGGGAGGCAGAGGTTGCAGTGAGCTGAGATCATGTCACTGCACTCGAGCCTGGGCGATAGAAACTCCATCTCAAAAACAATCAAACAAAAAAGACGCATAAATGTGTAGTCAAAGTCCCATCACAAAAGAGATGGCATGCTCAAATTAGGATAATTTAAGGAATGTTTTAATAAAGGACTAGTTACAAACAGGCAAATATAAGGTAACCATAAGAGACAGTGCAGTACTGCAGACCAAGCAATAACTGCTGTTTCTGTCCTTTGGCTCATGGGCCAAGGGGAAGGAAGGGTTACCAGAATCCTGAAGAATAGGGCCCTGAACAGGGAGTCACCTTGGGAGATTCTGGAACCTTTGATCAAAGGACACAGCTAGCTGGAGGGCAATGCCTCTTCCAAATAATATCCTGCTAAGGTGCTCCATTGACTAAACCCAGTCTGAAGCCATGAGAGTCCCGCTGATGAAGTCAGTCTCCAGGGACAGAGAGCAAGGTGAAGAAGGGTGGAGAATAAATCTGGAGGAGCAAATGGAAGATATCTAGTACAACTGAAGCTTAGTAAAGAAAGGTCAGGGAGAAACTGATTTGGGAATCATCTTCATTTAAAGCTGCGGAAATAAATTAAATTTCCAAGAGGAAACGTATTTCAGAGATTTTTCCCAAGGAAGAAGATACGTAAATTCTATGTTTGTCTCTCTGTGATAGAGAACAAAGGACGTAGAATTAAGGAATTAACCTTAGAGAATGTTTGCATTTTAAAGAGTGCAGAAGAATCAGAGTAGTCAAATATGATAGAAAATCCTGGCCGGGCGCGGTGGTTCACGCCTGTAATCCCAGCACTTTGGGAGGCCGAGACGGGCGGATCACGAGGTCAGGAGATCGAGACCATCCTGGCTAACATGGTGAAACCCCGTCTCTACTAAAAAACACAAAAAACTAGCCGGGCGAGGTGGCGGGCGCCTGTAGTCCCAGCTACTCGGGAGGCTGAGGCCGGAGAATGGCGTGAACCCGGGAGGCGGAGCTTGCAGTGAGCTGAGATCCGGCCACTGCACTCCAGCCTGGGCGACAGAGCGAGACTCTGTCTCAAAAAAAAAAAAAAGAAAATCCTGGGTGGACTATTTCTGAGTTTGTTTGTTTTTTCCCTGTAAGTGGCTCTCTTTAGTAGGAAAGGGAAGAGTATTGACTTGGGTTAGTTAGTTCTGATTTAAAATTTCCCCTTTATCACTTACTTGGCAGTATTTAACCTTTTCAGAGTGTTTCACTGTCAGAAAATAGGAATTCAGGGTTGTGAAGATTACATAAAATAAATACATAAAGCACAGTGCTTGTAACAGAGTTTCTTTAATTTCATTAGCACCTTCCCTGTGACTTCAAGTATGGACAGGACTTTTATACATTAGAATGGAATATTGGTTTAACTTTGTTTATGTCTCTTGTGTTTTTCTCCTTCCTTTTGCTTCCACTTTAAAAAAAAACAAAAACAAATGTTTTATACCTTCAGTTTATACTTTTTCCTTGTCATTCCTTCCTTGATTATTGTGCTCTGGCATCTCCATTTATCATTCTACTGAAGCTCTTTATCAGATTTCAGTGACCACTCTTCTGTCAAATTCAGTGACCCATAGAATCATCCAGAAGTAATCCTTCATAATCTTGCCTTCTTATCTGCTGAAACATTGTATTCTCCTAGTTATTTTTCTTACTGACCTTTGTATGGATTGTATTATTTATGCTTCAGAGTGTTTGCTCAAAGACAGTTTCCTTCTATCTATAATGTGCTCAGGTAGGTATTAGCCATCCTTTAAGGCCCAACTACATGAAGATTTCCACAATGATTGTGGTCTACATTAAACATTCCCTTACCTGATCTGTTATACCATCTGGATTTAGGTACTTTCTTGTATTCTTTTATTATTTTTATCTATTATTGCTTATATTATTTTTGTTGTATATACTATACTCCTGTTGTTTTCCCAGTGAGTGTGTAAGCACCTTGAAGACGGAGACCATACTTTTTTCTTTTGTTGAATATACTGTTGAACATATAATAACTAGCTGGAAAATACAAATGGAAACAGATTGAGTTCTGAGTTAGTATTGTAGTATAATCAAGAACCATCTATGTAAAGTCAGACTTAAATTTCATTTTAAAAATCACAGTTGGTGTTCATCATTCTTGCTTATATCTAATAATTTGGATTTTTTTTTTTTTTTTTGAGGTGGAGTCTCACTGTGTCACCCAGGCTGGAGTGCAGTGGTGTGATCTCGGCTCACTGTAACCTCTGCCCCCTGGGTTCAAGCAATTCTCCTGCCTCAGCCTCCCAAGTGGCTGGGACTACAGGTGTGTGCCACTGTGCCCAGATAATTTTTTTATTTTTAGTAGAGACGGGGTTTTACCATGTTGGTTGGCCAGGATGGTCTTGATCTCTTGATCTTGTGATCCGCCCGCCTCGGCCTCCCAAAGTGCTGGGATTACAGCCACCGCGCCCGGCCTTTGAATTTTTTTTTTTTTTTTTGAGACAGAGTCTCGCTCTCTCACCCAAGCTGGAGTGCAGTGGCGCGATCTCTGCTCACTGCAACCTCTGCCTCTTGGGTTCAAGCAATTCTCATGCCTCAGTCTCCTCAGTTGCTGGAATTACAGGCACTCGCCACCATGTCTGGCTAATTTTTGTATTTTTGGTACAGATGGGGTTTCTCCTTGTTGTACAGGCTGATCTCGAACTCCTGACCTCATGCGATCTGCCCGCTTCAGCCTCCCAAAGTGCTGGGATTACAGGCCTGATTTTTTTCTTAAAAGCAATACATGCTTAATGGAAAAAATTGGAAAGTATTGCAAAGAATAAACAAACTGAAAATCATCACCCCTAATCTTACCAACAAGGAGACCATGATTGTTGCTTTTTTAAAAAACATTTCATTTTAGTCTTTTTTTAAAATATGCATTTTAATCATAATTAACATTATATAATACAAGCTTCCTGCTTCTGTCTTCTGACCACTTGGGGCAGGACTTTGCTCCTTAACCACGTATCAAGACATTAACGTTTAGTCTTATTAGTTAATTATCAAGAAACCTTAAACCATTTTTAGTGATCAACAAAATTGTGTTTACACATTAGTTGAAAAGATAGATGATGATGAGAATTTTTACATAATTCAACAGGAAAGCAGTGCTTTTTAAAAGTAAAAATGAAAGTTTAGGTTTTTAAAATGCAGTTTAAAAAATAAAACCAGATTTCCTTCATGAAAAATAAGATAAGGAGCCAAATTTCTTTCTTGAAGACTCTCAGGACTAATTTGACTTCATGATGAGCTGTCATAACTTTTGTATTTGTTATACCATCAGAAATCCTCCCTGTGGCACAAAAGGACTCCTTTAATTAGAAAATATTGTTGCCACAGGGAGGTAGAAGATCGACATGAAAAACTGGGGATCTGAAAAGGAGCCCCTATCCTAGGATTACCTGAAGGTGAAACAGATTGAGCCAGAAGGAAGACAATGCTGGTAGGTTGGTTTTTAATTTATTAAAAATGTTTATACTTTTATATTTCATTAAAATTATTTCATCTACCTTTACCATATTTTTGTTTAAAGGGTGACAATGATTCCTCCTTAAGGAAGGAGAAGTAATACGATAATTTTTTTCCTCCAAGATAGTTTGCTGAGTTATCCCTTATCATGTTCTTAATATTTGTTTCTTTTTATAGATGAAGCTCTGGGGCTATTTCATGCCTCTACTTCCTTGGAAGCTACTATTGACTGAACGTCTTCAAGTCATTTTTTTTTTTTTTTGTCATTTCTATTATTTTTGCTTCTAATTTACATCTTTTCTTAGATTTTTAAAAAGTGTTTTTTCCCCCAATTATTTATTTTCTTGAGGTTAGCCTAGCCCTAAGTTTTCTAAAATGGTAAAATGTGAATCTTAAGTTCATTTAGTTTTTACTCTAGAATTGTTTGAATTGTAATTGTACTGTGATTTAGATCAGGCAGTATTATTAGATAAAATTTTTTAATACTTTAATAACTATCAGCCAGGTATAGTGGCTCAAGTCTGTAATCCCATCACTTTGGGAGGCCTAGGTCAGGAGTTCAAGATCAGACTGGCCAACTTGGTGAAACCCCATCTCTACTAAAAAATACAAGAAATTAGCTGGGCATGGTGGTTGGACGCCTGTAGTCCCAGCAACTGGGGAGGCTGAGGCAAGAGAATTGCTTGAACCCAGGAGGCGGAGGTTGCAGTGAACTGAGATGGCACCACTGCACTCCAACCTGGACAACAGAGACAGACTCCGTCTCAAAAAACAAAACAAAACAAAAACAACAACAAAACTTTTTCATTTAGCCTGAGATGCTATCAATTGTAATAAACACTTTTATACCACTAAAGGAAAAAATGCTGCCAAATATAAACTTTCTAAGGGACTATCAACTTTAAGATAGGTACTGATTTCAGAGATGTCAAATGTGAAAAATGTGTATCTTAGGATTAATGAAATATGATTTGCAATTATGAATCTTTCCTGAAACTCTCATTTACTGGGAATTAAACATTAAAATATGAGGCCTATGAAAAATGGGGGTGAGTTGTGGTATGGAAATCCATATGAGTGCTGAGTATGCTCTCTAAAAATTTTTTTTTTTTGAGACCGAAGTCTCGCTCTGTTGCCAGACTGGAGTACAGTGGCGCGATCTCAGCTCACTGCAACCTCCTGGGTTCAAGCAATTCTCCTGCCTCAACCCCCTGAGTAGCAGAGATTGCAGGCGTGCACCAACATACCCAGCTAATTTTTGTATTTCTAGTAGAGACAGGGTTTCACCATGTTGGCCAGGATGGTCTCCATCTTCTGATCTCATGATCTGCCTGCCTTGGCCTCCCAAAATGCTGGGATTACAGGCGTGAGCAACCATGCCCAGCCTCTAAATTCTTTAATGTCTTTTAAGAGAGGATATTTAAATAAAAAAAATCATATAACTATATTGTTTAAAATTATACAAAATAACCATAAGTTGTCAGATTATGGAGTATATAGAAAAAGAAAATCTTTTTTTAATATGACATATTTACTTCAATAGATTGTTATCCTAATTGAGTATCACTTAATTAGTAGAACTTTGAGATCTAAAAAGAAAATGAAATGAAGCTTCTGCTTTTTAAACTGTCATTTAAAAACAGGATCCTTTAAGGGCTCGTTAAAATAGCACGATTTTTAGTACACTTGAATGTGTGTTTTACAGATTATTAATTATGTGAAGGAGAAAATAGTGGCCAAAACAAAGACCTACTCTGTCAATTAATAAAGCAGAAATGAAAAGGAATTATTTTATTTACTTTTAATTTTTGTTTTGTTTTGTTTTGAGACATGGTCTTTCTCTGTTACCCAGGCTGGAGTGTAGTGGGGCAATCTTGGCTCACTGCAACGTCTGCCTCCCGGGTTCAAGCAATTCTCCTGCCTCAGCCTCCTGAGTAGCTGGGATTACAGGTGTCCACCACCATGCCCGGCTGATTTTTGTATTTTTAGTAGAGACGGAGTTTCACCATGTTGGCCCGGCTGGTCTCAAACTCCTGACGTCAAGTGATCCGATCGGTCCTCCTTGGTCTCCCAAGGTACTGGGATTATAGGCATGAGCCATTGTGCTCTGCCAATTTTTTTTTTTTTTTTTTTTGAGACAGGGTCTCTGTCACCAAGACTGGAGTGCAGTGGCACGATCTTGGTTCATTGCAAACTCTGCTTCCCAGGTTCAAGTGATTCTTCTGCCTCAGCCTCCCGAGTAGCTGGAATTACAGGCACCCACTACCATGCCCTCCTAGAGTGCTGGGATTATAGGCCTGAGCCCCTGCACCCAGCCAATTTTTTTTTTTTTTTTTGAGACAGGGTCTCTCTGTCACCCAGGCTGGAGTGCAGTGGTATGATCATGGCTCACTGGAGCCTTGGCCGTCCCAGCTCTAGTGCTCCTCCCACTTTAGCCTCCCTAGTAGCTGGGACTACAGGCAAACGCCACGACACTCAGCTAACTTTTTTATTATTTGCAGAGATAAGATCTCAGTATGTTGCCCAGGCTGGTCTCATACTACTGGGCTCAAGCAATTCTCCCCCCTTGACCTCCCACAATGCTGGGATTATAGGCATGAGCCACCCTGCCTGGATGAAAAGAAATGATTTTAAATGATGTTTGTATATCAAGAAACATCTGTTTTATGTAAAAGGAAAGAAAAGTATATCTAGACGATAGATCATTAAAAGATATTTGTTTGATTTTGGAAGCTAGTAGCCATTCATTCCTTTGTATTTAGAGAGACTTTAAAAAGTTTTTTAATTTATCTTTTTTGAGACGGAGTTTTGTTCTGTCGCTCAGGCTGGAGTGCAGTGGTTCCATTCCGGCTCTCAGAAACCTCCACCTCCTGGTTCAGGCGATTCAGAGAGACTTTTTAAAGAAACATTAGTTAACTTTTAACTTTGCTATACAATAGTGTATCTAAATAATATAATTTTATTAATTCAGACTGAGGAGAAGGCTAAATCTGGATTACATAGAATTGTAAATGAGTAGCAAACAAGGTTACAAGTGTTGCCAAGCAGAGATAGATTTTAAGATTTTCTTAGATGTACAAATAGGAATGCTTTAACACATATCTCTAGGCAAATCCATACATCCATTCAGCCATCTGTCAGTGCTTACTGAGGACCTGCAGTGTCCCAGCCTCAGAGCTGAATATCTTGTGGTAAACAAGACCCTCTCTTTGCCCTCACCAGGCTTTCAGCTATGTATAGAAGATGAACAATTTATTAAACATGTTATTATGATAAAATGTGATGAGAATTATGATAGGATTAATTCAAAGTTTATGGGAGTAAACAGCAGGAGAATGCCTTCCTGAGGATGTGACATCTGAAGTAATTATCCAGGCGGAGAATAGCGAGGTTGAAAGTCTGGAGGAAGAAAAACAAGGCTTATTTGAGTTGCTGAAAGAGATTCAATAGGGTTAGAGTATGAATTATGAGAAGGAAAGGGGATTAAAATGAGGTATAAGAGGCGAAAAAGAAAAAAATCTTATTGCTGAGGGCTTTTAAAGCTTTTTATCTGTTTCTTGGATCATATAAGTCTAAAGGGCAGTGAGGAGCCTTTTAAAAGTTTTGAGCAGTTTTGAAAAATACAAATTTAGTTTTTTTCAAAATAGTAAGTGCTGTAAATGGAAAAAGGAATAGGACAGTCAAAGAATTACTTGAAGTCTGAACTCGTTGGTTTCTCATTCATAGCTCCCTGATATCTAGCTAACTGTTCTTATTCATCTTCTACTAAGTTGGCTACCTCTCCAGATTTGGGGTATAAGTATGTTCATTGCCTACACTAAGCTAAAAGTAGTAGAGATTAAGATAGTTGCTCAGCCAGCCTTTCTTTTTGGAGTTAACAAGGTAGGTGCTTTGTACAGTGCTGTTTCAGGAGGAGGAATCATTGTCCCTTATCCATTGTCCATGCCCATTTGTGTAAACTTGTGGGTTTTTCCAGGACCTGGGCGAGACTCCAAACAGCAAGTCCTGATTGAATGCCATGCCTATTTGTTGAATTTGTTAGGTATTTATCTAGGCTGGTGGTCTTTAAGTCAATTGTGTAATAGGAATATTACTTTATATTGAGACCTTGTCTGTATGGGGGGGGGGGGGAGGAAAAAGGCTTGTATGGTGGCATGGACCTGTAGTCCCAGCTACTCCTTGCAGTCCCAGGAGTTCAAGGCTGCATTGAGCTGTGATGGCTCCACTGCTCTAGCCTGGGCAAACAAGCAAGACCCTGTCTCAAAAAAAAAAAAAAAAGTATATTATTTTGATCATTTGTACTAGACAGCATAAGTTAATATATTTCTTGGTCTTGATGTCTTTGAGGACTAACTTATAAGTAAAAGTTATCTTGAAACTCTTTGTGTGTTTTCAGCACCGCATACAAACAACTGCTGGTTTTTATGTCCACTGGCATCATCGACAGTGTTCTAGGCTTCAGGTGTCGTAATAGATACCATAAAGAGAAGTATATACAGAAGAGCTATGATTTGAGCCTTTACAACTAAATATATATAAAAGGGCTTTATAATGGATTTTTTCTTTTTAAAAAATGTAATACACAATATTTAGAATATTAAACTGAAAAATTCAACTAATATTAATTATAAATTAATAAAATATTGGCAGCAGTGTTAATTTAAATACATCTTATTTTCCCCTTTCCTTCTTCCTTAAGATAATTACTATCCTGTTTATTAATGATATAATGGAATATTTACAATAGAAGTATGGAATATTCCAGATATGTGTGCTTTTTAATTGCCAAAAAGAAGTGACCTTTTAGTTTAACAACAATTTATTTTGGAGTAGGTTGGCCTATTAATGACAAGTTCTCATTTTTATGGGGATTTAGATAAAGATTCAAATCATAGCTCCTAAGCAGTGCAGTTATTTAAGATGGAATGAGAGGTTGTGAGTATCTTTACAACTGGAGATTTTAAAGCATGAACTAGAATGCCACTTAGGGATGTTGTAAAGGGAATTCAAGTGTCAGGTAGGTATTCAAACTAGGTTTCTTTTGTAATTTTCAATTGTGAGATGCTGTTTATAACTTCATTCTGTAAAAGCATGAAAAAACATGATTGTCTATGATATGGTTATCAGTTCAGTCTCCTGATTAGAAAGGTGTCCCATGAAACAAAGATTAGTTTTTTTTAGTACTCAGGTTTTATCTTTAGTTAGTTTTATTCCATAGTCATTCTCAAACATTTTGTCCCTGGATAGCTGCCTTATAGATGTCTGTCTTTGGTCACAACAGGAATTGGGCAAGAAAATGTGACATAAGCCCATCATGTTGTTTTGGGGGAAGGACAAGGACCCCAGAGCATGTGCTCTGCTTATGGTCAGCAGCTTTATCTTATTTTGCCACTTAAAGAGTCTTAATCTTATTATTGTGTTTAGGTAGTTTTTTCTTCTTTTATACCAATAGCACAGACATAGCTTTGAGTGTAAATTGCTTAAAAGTTTTTCTGATTAGTTGATATGGCTAGTACTTAGAAGATGCTTACATCAAAAAATAGCATTCTTTTTCAAAGCAATTTCTAATATACAATATTAATTATTAGACAAAAATATTTTTTAATGTTTCTTTTTATTTTAGATTCAGGGGGTACATGTGCAGGTTTGTTACGAGAGTATAATGCATGATGCTGAGGTTTGGGCTTCTATTGATCCCATCACCCAGATAGTGAACACAGTACACGTGGGAAGTTTAAAAAACATCCTTGCTCGCTTCTCCCTCCCTCCTTTCCTTCCTCCCTTCCTCCCTCCCTTCTTTTGGAATCCCCAGTGACTGTTATTCCCATCTTTATGTCTTATATGAACCCAAAATTTAGCTCCCACTTATAAGTGTGATATGTGGGTTTTTGTCTGTGCGTTAGCCTCTGGCTGCATCCATGTTGCTACAAAGGACACAATTTCATTTTTTATGGCTACGAAAAATGGGGTTTTGATTAAATAAATTTAGAAAATGCTGGGTGAAGGAAAATTAAACAGATTTATTTACAGGAAGACTTCTCAGATATTTTAATATGCAAATGTGAATTATGATTCTAAAGAAGAGGTATTTCTTTTAAGAGATTATCTCTTAAGACTAAATGTCTTATAGAACAGCCTTATACCTTTACAGTAGGACCACCTGGCTTGTTAGTACTAGTTTGGCACAGTCATAAATAGCCAAGGGACTAAAATTCTCGTTTAATAAACTGTATTATATTTCGCTGTTTACCTCATTAAGTCTGCTACTTCTTAATGCTGCTTGTCTCATGCCATGGTAGTGCATTTTTCCCAACAAGGTTTTAATTTTTTAATTTTGTAAATCAGACAGTTAAATACTGTGGATTAGGAGTACTGGCCAGACCGCAAGTTGTCTTACATTAGTGACCAGAAATAATTGTTGGACCAAGAAACTAAAATGTTGTTAGCTTTACTTTTTGAATTTATTGAAGCATCTTCCTGCAAAAAAAAAAAATAAAGTTAGATTTATACCAGCAGGTTATTTTTGGCAATGATGCTTGTTTACTATGCTCTCCTTAAGGTATATGAGTGCTTTTTCAGGGAGATAACATAGTGTCTTTGGCAGAAGGTATTTTCCATGATGTTTTTCTTTAAATAAAGAAGAGTTACTATGATGCCTCCTCATTCAATCATTGCATCAGAGTTACTCTAACAGTTCTGGACACAGGGCAGCAAGCATACTTACTTATTTGGGCCCACCATCTTAAAATGTTCAGATGTGTGAGTTTGAAGGTTGTTCTCTTCTCCTCATTTGAGAGTTTTCTGTGACCTTCCTTAACAACCAGTTCCTCAATTATTTGATCTTTTCTTATTTTCTACCCACGGACATTTACCTGTTTAATGAAGACAAGTCTGTTCTCAGAGCAGGGTATGTTTTGTTGCCTTTCTATCCATTAACCACCTCCCCACAACCCTACTCTGCTATTTTGAGTGTGCTTTTTAGTCATTCTATGGCATTTTTAGAAAGCACAGATTTTTTTTTTTTTAAAAGAATATGAATGGATTTTAGGGTAATCTAGTCCACCTCTTCAAAAGAGCTAGTTAGCAATGGAGCAGGTCCAGAAACCCTGGTCTCCTGATTCCTAGGACAGGACTGTTTCTGTCCTAGAGTGCTGCTTTGGGGCCTGAGAGATTCTGTAGTTTTTGTTTTTTAATAAGCTTCCATAACATAGTTATTAATAAAATGTTCTGAATTTTTATTTCACTACCAGAAATCAAAAGAGAATTGTGTCTCCCTTCTATCATTAATTTAATTTGTATAACCTTGAGGAAGCCACTTACTTTCTGTTAGTACGAGTTTCCTCATCTGCAAAATGAAGAATACAGTAATTATCTCTCACTGTTCTGAAAACTAATAATAAGGTATTCACAGTGTTAAGCATGGTGCCTGGCATGAAGAAAGCTCAATGCATTCTTCATACTGCTGCTAGTGTAAGTTTCCTAAAATGTTCTTTGATTGTAATTTTCTTTTTAAAAAAATTTAATGACAGCCTATCATCGACAAATTGATTGTCATTTTCTTTTATAAAGCCCTTGTATTATCATGACAGTCTGGATAAAATCAAATGCCTTAAAAGATACACAAGACCTTTATATATTATCGTTCTCACTTTTTCAGTTATAGCTCTTACCATGCCTTTTTTTTTTTTTTTTTCCTTTTCTTCTCCTGGCTCTCTGGCTTCCACAACTTGGTAAGGTTTACACTTTGCCTAAAAAGCCAGCCCCTCTTGTTTTTATCTGTGATCAGACATTTCTTTAGGAAGGATTTCTTGATCTTTCCAGTATTTATCAGTTTTATCATGTGGTGCTGTCCCATACTTGTGAGAGTTGTTATATTATATTTGGTATGTGTATCATATTACCTTTCCACCATTCACACGTTTCTAAATCTAGAATACCCAAATGTTTACTACAAGAAGATTAAGGGACTTACTAATAGAAGTCTGTTTAGCTATTGAGAGGCACTTTTATTTAATTCCCCTAAAATGTGAAAATTCCCTGATTGTGTGGTAAAGATGCCTCTCTGTCTCTTTTAACTATAGTTATTAACTGTTGATTGTTATTACCCTTAGTGTTGTGTTTTATTTTGATTTTTTTTTGTATTTTAAAAATTGGTTTATAATCGTTGTACATATTTTGGGCATAGGTATGATATTTTGATACACACACCACATATATATATTTTATATATATATAAAATGTGTAATGATAAAGTTGGAGTAATTGGGATATCCATCACCTCACACATTTATTGTTTTGTTTTAACAAGAGGTTTTTAACACAAATATGTTTCAAGGAGGTGGTGGTGGGGGTGAAGAGGGTAGTTGTCTGTGAATGTCTTTATTTACAAAGAGGCCTGTCACTCAGAGGGGGTCAATAGAACTTTTAATAGCTCTTACCTGTTAAATTTTGTAAGGTTTTCCTTTGTTTTTTTCTTTTTTAAAATTCAGTGGTCAGTTCTTAGATTGTAAGGTTTTTCAACCTTTTTGTGTCTTGAACCTTTTTGGCCATAGGGTGAATCCCATGAACTTTCAGAGCATTGTTTTAAAATATAAAGTAAAATATCTAGGATTAAAAAGAAACCATATATATTGAAATATAGTTATCAAGACTGGGCATGGTGGCACACGCCTGTAATCCCAGCACTTTGGGGGGCCGAGGCAGGTGGAACACCTGAGGTCAGGAATTCGCAACCAGCCTGAGTAACATGGTAAAACCCCTTCGCTACTAAATTAAAAAAAAAAAAAAAAAAAGCCAGTTATGGTGGCGCATGTCTGAGCTGCTTGGGAGGCTGAGACAGGAGAATCACTTGTACCTGGGAGGCAGAGGTTGCAGTGAACCGAGTTCGTGCCATTGCACCCCAGCCTGGGCAACAAGAGCAAAACTCTGTCTCAAAAAAAAAAAAGTTATCAGACTGTTTTAAATTGTGATATATATCAATGCATGTGCTTCTGTATTAATATATTAAATAATGAAATCTAGTGGCAGATATAATTTACTGCTATAATTTCAAAGTAGTGACAACCATAAATTATATAGAGCGAGACCCTGTCTCAAAAAAAAAAAACAAACTGTAATAAGATATGAAAATATCTATGATTTATATTGGTCATGAAATCACAGATACTACTAAAACAACTGTGGTTTGTGCTTTTATTTAAAAGTAATGAGCTAAATTTCAGTTGGAAGCTAAAAATCTATTGTTCCCAAGTCTCATCCATGTATTATTTTAACTGTCATCTACCTTTTTCATCATCCTTTCTTCCTCTATGTTCTGCCCTACTTCCATTCTCTTTTCCCTAATAGTCCATAGTAGGGATCTGAAAGCCAGTTTAAATATGTCACATTTTAAGTATAGTTTTATGATCCCTGCTGTATTCTTTTTTTTAAAGGAAAAAAAGCCTCTCAAATATGTAGTGGTAGTTTTTCATATTCATTAATGGAGTGACAGTTTAATTTCTTTGGCTGAGCATTTAATATATCTCTTCAAATGTTTATTAAATATTTTAACGACCTCTTTGTTGGTTTGAGATCCTTTCTATCTCCATGACAAAAATTTCCATGGCCAATGGTTCTTAAACTTAAGCATACATAAGAATTATCAGAAGGGCTTGTTAAAATACAGAGTGTTGGACCTATCCCTAGGATTTCTGATTCAGTGGATCTGTGGTAGAACTGGAGAATTTGCATTTCTAACAAGTCCCCAGGTGATAGGGCTGCTGCTGGCCAGGGATCGTTATTATTAAAAGATAGTGAGTAGAAAAACAAACTGTTTGTCTCACTATACTCTCAACAGTTAACACACAAGACCTCTGGAACTTCTGATTACCAGGAAGTGTGTGGGATTTCTCCCGACCAATAAACGGGTCAGTCAGTTCTGTAGTAGACACCAGCTGGGTGTCCTCTAATTCAGTTCAATTCTAACACTCTCTGCCTGGAGATAGCATCAGATCCTCTGAGAAACACATTTACCAGTTTATCATAAAGGATATTTAAAGGATACAAATGAAGAAATGCATAGGGCGTGAAATAGGGGGAAAGGTCATGGAGGTCCCATGCCCTCACTGGGCATGCCACGCTCCAGAAACCTCCACATGTTCAGCTATCTGGAAAGTCTCTGAACTTATTCCTTTTGGGTTTTTATGGAAGCTTCATTAAGTAGGCATGATTGATTAAGTAATTGGCTGTTGGTGGTTGACTTAAACCTTCAGGTTTCCTGAAGGCCCAGAGGTTGGGAGTGGGGCTGAAAGTCCCAACCCTATAATCCTGCCTTGGTCTTTCTGGTGATCAGCCCCCATCCTGAAGATACCTAGGGGCTGGCAGCCATTAGTCAATCTTTGGCACACAAAAGGACACTTACTACTTTGGAGATTCCAAGGATTTTAGGACTTGTATGCCAGGAAATGGGGAGCAAGACTAAATAAATTTATTTCACACATATTTCACAATATCACAGCTAGAACTTGGGAGATTTTCTTATCACTAGATGAGCTTGCAAAAGATCACAAGAAAGTTTTACATCAAAAAGAAAAGATTAGCCTGGGCAATATGGCAAAACCCCATCTCTACAAAAAAATACAAAAATTAGTCGGGCATAGTGGCAGATGCCTGCAGTCCCAGCTAGTTGGAGGCTGAGGTGGGCAGATTGCTTGTACTTGGCAGGTCAAGACTTCAGTGAGCTGTGATTGTGACACTGCATTGTGACAGAGCGAGACCCTGTCTCGGGGGGAAACAAAACAAAACAAAACAAAAAAAACCATTTATGTCTCTGATCTAGTTAGCAAAAAGATACTTCTTTTTTTTTGGAGAAGGAGTCTCGCTCTGTCACCTAGGCTGGAGTGTAGTGGCACGATCTCAGCTCACTGCAACCTCCGCCTCCTGGGTTCAAGCAATTCTGCCTCAGCCTCCCGAGTAGCTGGGATTACAGGTGCCCGCCACCATGCCCAGCTAATTTTTGTAGAGATGGGGTTTCACCATCTCGGCCAGGCTGGTCTCAAACTCCTGACCTCAGGTGATCCGCCTGGCTGATACTTCTTATATATGGTGTTTGACAAGTCTTACAGGAAAATCTGAATTTTTTTCCCCATATCACCTTTATTCTGATATGTAATAGTTGGAAAATAAAGGCAAGATTTAGAATAATTACTGAGAATGAAAAAATTCTTTTGAAGAGGAAACCAAGAACTTGGTTCAAGAGGTGAAAGAAATTAAAAGGTGGTACTTTCTTTTTGAGACATTTACTTTCTTGAATAAACTTGGCATCCTTTTTTTTTTTTATTTAAATTTTTTCTCTAGGGACATTGGTCTACAGTTTGTATCTCGGTTTACAACATTAAGCTTCTTTCATTTTGTTTGGAAAAATAAGGCTGGCAGAATTACATTTGTTTTTAATTCCATTGCTAATATTACAGACTTAGGAGGCTATCAGATGCAAGTTATTTACTTGAGACGAGAAGCACTGATTATTTTGGCTAGGCTTCATCTGAAGGCCTATGTTCTGGGAAGAGAGGCCTCCATAAAAAAGGAAGAACTTTTAGTGACCTTTATCCTGGAGAATAAAAGTAAAGATCAGAAGCCACTGCATTCAGTTTACCATCTTACAAAAGGAGTCAAGTATTGTATAGGTCAGAGACCACTATTGTAAGATCATATAAGTCCTATGTCTAATTTTGTTATCCTCTGTTTCTCCATAATAATTAGTATCAAGTGCTTTACAAAAAGAATCCCCATATACTTGTTTTTGGAGGCCACAAGAAGTGGGGAGGCTCATGAGAGACTCCAGTTAATTCTGCAACTAGTCTTAGGGGAAACAGAACTCCAAAAAATAGAATAGCTGAAAGGAGAAGAAAGCAGACTGAATTCTTGTGCTTATCAGAGGAAGAACAAAAGAATGAGTTGTCCTGGATCTGAGACCATTAGTGGGGTTACCTGAGATGACCTGTGATGTGTGTGGCACTGTGTTCTTTTTATGTGAACTAGAACAAGAAATTAGATATGGCCCCTCCTGTAAAGAAGCTCACTCGTTTGTGGGGAAAATATATAAGGAAACAATTCTTTATAACCTAAGGTTTAATAATATTAGTGTTATAAGAGTGAAGGAGAGAGATCTTAGCTATTGTGATGGGAAGTTTACATTTTAGTTGAGTTTGGGAGGATAAATAAAATTTCATTTCGAAGAAAAGAATTTTCTAGTTGAGAAGTCATTCATTTATACCTTTTCCTACCTTCTCCTAGTCCATTACCAAATCATGTTAATTTTGCCTCCGAAGTATACCTTGAGTCTTCCCATCTTCATTGCTACTAGGCTAGTTCACTCTGTAGTTTTTTTTACATGAGCTATGTTGATGGCCTTTGGCCTTCTAATCAGCCTTTCTGTTTTCATTATTGCCTCTTCCTCCTACCTCCAGCAATCTATGCTCACCATAGTAGCCAAAGTGATTTAAAATATAAATTTGTAAGTGGAATAGTGATACTCCCTACCTAAAATCTTTCAGTGGATTCTAATTGCACTTAAGATAAAATTCAGGAGTATTTTAAAATTGTTTTCACTTAATTTTTATTTTTTTCTGTATTCAATGGATGCAGTTAAAAAAAATTTTTTTTTAAAGAGATACGGTCTTGTTATGATGCCCAAGCTGGAACATAGTGGTTATGCACAGGTGCAGTCCCACTACTCATCAGGACAGGAGTTTTGACTTGCTCTGTTTCTGTCCTGGTCTGGTTCACCTCTCCGTAGGCAACCTTGTGGTCCCTCACGTTTATGCCAAACTTAGTGCAGATACCCAATTGACTTAGTGCACTATAGCCCAGAATTTCTGGACTCAGGCGATCCTCTTGTCTCAGCCTCCCAACTAGCTGGGACCACAGGCATGTGCTGCTGCGCCTGGCAGGAGTTTTTAACATGGTCTTTAAGACACTGAATAATTTGGTTTCATCTAGAAACAATAATAATAGCAACCCCCCAAAAAAGGAAAAAAAAAAAAAAGCTCTAACCTTTAAAGTTTCTTTACTATATTGCCAGGAATTGTTTTTAGGGTTTTACATATTAACATACATATTTCACACTCTCAACAACCCTAGGCCGAATAACTTTTCCAAGGCTAGATAGCTATTTAAGTGGTAGAAGCAAGGATTTAACCCAGAGCCCAAGCTCAAGCATTGTACTCTGATGAATTATATAATATCCCTTCCCCTCACAATATAAATTATTGTAATCACAGTGCTCCTTTCATCCTTCCATTAATCCAAACTCTTGACCTCCACAGGGTGTTCATGCATGCCATTTTCTGTCTGGAGTAGATTACTTTCTAGTTTTCAATTTCTAACTCCTGGTTGTCCTTTAGATTATAGTTTAAATGTCACTTTCTCACAGAGAAAGAGGCCTTGGCTGATATTCTTAAATCTCAATTAGGACTGTTCTGTTATTTTTTTATCATAGCCCTCCATTCTTTAATGTTTTGTTGTTAGCACCTACAACTTTTGATGCATTCAGTTCCCACCATTAGGTAGTAAATACCTTCCAAGAAATTCAAATCACATAAAACCTGGCATTAATGTGAGGTTAATGAAATGGCCCAGGTCAGTCTGGGTATAGGAGGAAGAGGTGTGTGTATGAAATGGGTTCCAGAATTCAGACTAAGGTATCCAAAATCAGTCTAAGGTCCAGCTGTGGTTTGGTGCCACCTGGTGGTAGTTGTGTACTCCTGTGACTGCTTTTTGAGGATAGGATGGAAGATGGGAGCCAATGATCAGTTGCCTTACCTGAATTCATGTATTCAGGAAGTTTTACTCGACTATATTTATATTTGTGCTCGTTTGCTTAATGTTTCCACACTGTGCTCCATAAAGTCAGAGACTATATCCATTGTGTTTACTGGAATTTCTCAGGGCCAGGAACCCAGTAGGTTTTCAATAAAATATTTGTTTATTGAATGAGAACACATCATGAACCAGAATGGATTGCCAAGAACTTTGTATTTTATTTAGAGACTGCCCGTCAGTGTAGTTTAACTAGAGTTTAGGCTACATAGACAGGTATGGTTGAGAGATAATGCTAGACAGGTAAAGGTACAGTAGGACTGGATTGTGATGGCCCTTGAATAAAATAGGAACTGTGTGAAACATTATTTGGAAAAGATGAGAAGTGAAAAGAGGGACATTTATCTTAAACATCCAGAACATAGAAGATGTAGCTTTCAAAATAATAACTTTGGGATAGGTTAGGGAATAAACTTTACCAATTTAACAAAAGGCAACAAAGGAGAATAAAATGATGGAATAGAAATAATAAGTCAAGATAGTAGAAGTAAGTACAAAATATATCAGAAATTATATTAAAATTATTGCGGTCACAAGACAATAACCTGTGTTATTTATAATAGATGCATAAAGCAAAATTAAATGAGTGGAAACAGCTGATATGTAACAGATAAACCAAAATTAAGTTTTAAAAATAGAAAAATATGTTTACCAGAAAAGTACTAATCAAAGGGAGCAGGTATAATAAAATACAATTTAGGGTGAACATTTTTAATTGGGACAGAGAGATACTCTTTATATTGCTAAAAGGAACAATCTAGAAGACAAAATCATCATAAACTTATATGCATCTAGCAACACAGCCTTGAAACACCACTTAAAACAAAAATTTTTAGGAAAACTAGACATGTCTACAAAATAGTGGGAGGTCTTTGTCAAAGTGGAAAAAATCAAGCATATACAAAATTAAAAATGGTATCAAAGAATTCAACTACAAAGGGCTTAACAAACTTTGTAAATTGGAGATATATAGGACATTGTACCTAACCTAATAGAAACTTAAACATTTTTTAGTTATATGTAAGTCAGTTTTTAAACATGTACTATTCCATAGAGGAATATTAATAATGTCTAGAAAGTCAGTATCATACAAAATATGTTATTTCAGCCAGGCATGGTGGCTCATGCCCATAATCCTAGTGCTTTGGGAGGCTGAGGCGGGAGGATCACTTGAGGCCAGGAGTTTGAGGCCAGGCAGGACAATATAATGAGACTCTGTGTAAAAAATAAATTAGCTGGGCATGGTGGCACTCACCTATAGGACACATTACACTCCAGCCTGAGTGACAGCCAGACCTTCTCTCTAAAAAGAAAATCAAATAAATATTTGGTCATGATGCAAGAATATTAGAAAACAATGAAAAGACAATCAAAGTACTTAATAATATTGGAAACTAAAAATTAGTGGACCAAAGAAGAAATGAAAATGTTAAAATACTTATGGCTAAATAACATTGAAAGCATTCCATTTTTTTTTTCTTTTCTTTTTCTGTTTTTTTGTTTTGTTTTGTTTTGTTTTTTTGTTTTTTTTTGAGACAGAGTCTTGCTCTGTCGACCAGGCTGGAGTGCAGTGGCGTGATCTTGGCTCATTGCAACCTTTGCCTCCTGGGTTCAAGCGATTCTCCTGCTTCAGCCTCCTGAGTAGCTGGGATTATGGGCACATGCCACCACACCTGGCTAATTTTTGTATTTTTAGTAGAGATGGGGTTTCACCCATATTGGCCAGGCTGGTCTTGAACTCCTGACCTCAAGTGATCTGCCAGCCTTGACCTCCCAAAATGCTGGGATTGCAGGCATGAGCCACCATGCCCAGCCAATTATAGCTACAAATATTCTAAATAACGAATAGCAAATGAAATCCATCATTGATTTAAAAATACATAATGACTAAATTCATAATAGGAAGGCAAAGGTGGCTATATATTAAAAAGTTAATTATTGTAGTAGCCATGTGACTAGATTAAAGGAGAAAACTCCTGTAATCATCTCTATAGATTCAAACAAACATTTGTTAAAATGTAAAATCCGGGCCAGGCGTGGTGGCTCAAGCCCAGCACTTTGGGAGGCCGAGGAGGGCGGATCACAAGGTCAGAAGATCGAGACCATCCTGGCTAACACGGTGAAACCCCTTCTCTACTAAAAATGCAAAAAATTAGCCAGGCATGGTGGTGGGTGCCTGTAGTCCCAGCTACTCGGGAGGCTGAGGCCAGAGAATGTCGTGAACCCGGGAGGTGGAGCTTGCAGTGAGCTGAGATCGTGCCACTGCACTCCAGCCTGGGTGGCAGAGCGAGACTCCGTCTAAAAAAAAAAAAAAATTAAAATCTGCTGAGGATAAAAGACTCTTAATCTGTATTGGCACCTGATAAAGAGTACATACTAAAAATCTATAGCAGGCTGGCACAGTGGCTCACGTCTGTAATTCCAGCACTTTGGGAGGCCGAGGTGAGCAGATCATTTGAGGTCAGGAGTTTTGAGACCAACCTGGCCAACGTGGTGAAACTCTGTCTCTGCTGAAAATACAAAAATTAGCTGGGCGTGGTGTTGCATACCTGTAATTCCAACTACTTGGGAGGCTGAGGTGCGAGAATTGCTTGAATCTGGGAGATGGAGGTTGCAGTGAGCTGAGACCGTGCCACTGCACTCTAGCCTGGGCAACAGAACAAGACTGTCTCAAAAAAAAAAAAAAAAAAAATCTATAGCAAAATCATGCTTAATAGAGAAAGAAGATGCCAGCTATCAACTTTACTAACTAGAATTATTATTGGATGTCCTAGCCAATGCAATAAGACAGGGAAAAAAAAAGACATAAAGATCAGAATAGAAGAAACAAAATTGTTATTATTTACAGATGACTTAATTAACACATAAAATTTAAGAGATGATCCAGATAAACTGTTAACATTGCTAAGAAGTTTTATCGAGTTTGCCGTAGGCAGGAGCAATAATCAATAAGAAGTGAAACAAAAATCCCATTGATAATAGTAAAAAAAAAACCACCCTTTACTAGGGAGCTAAGAATAACTCTAAGATATATAAAGATAAATAAAGAAATCTAAAATTAGATCCCTATTTCATATCCCCTCATTTTATTCATTTTTTAAAATGGCATTACTTTAATCTTTTTTACACAACAGTCTCATCTTCCGCCCTCCCAAATAAGCATCAAATTTAAATTGAGTAATGTATATTTTCTTAGTGTGTTGAGATTGTATGTCCTTTGTATATAATTAAAATTTATATAAATGGTGTTATGTATCTTATTTTGTTTCCTACTTTTTAAAGTAAGCACTGTTCCTAATATCCTTGCATGTTGCTTTGTGTATATCTTATTTGTTGCTCAAACTGCTGCAGAGTATTCCCTGTTAAACATTCACCACATTTTACCTTTCTACTTACCTTTCTACTTACTTGATAATAAATAACCTTCAGTCCCTACTTTTATCCTCATGCTGCATAACAAACCACTCCAGAATTTATTGACTTGAAACAAGAACCAGTTATTGTTTTCATCAGACTTACGGGCTAGTTATGTGGCTCTGCTGTGATGGCTTTGGTCCTGTATCTAGGATCATCTGTGGATCAGCTGGAAACTAACTGGACCAGGAGGGCCTTAGCTAGGACAACTCAGCCCTCCTTTTGTCTTTCCTGTTATCTTATCTTATTTCTTTTTTGTTTCTTAAGATGTTAGTTGCCGGGCACGGTGGCTCACACCTGTAATCCCAGCACTTTGGGAGGTTGAGGCGGTGGATCACCTGAGGTCTGGAGGTCGAGACCAGCCTGACCAACCTGGGGAAACCCCGTCTGCTAAATATACAAAAAATTAGCCAGACATGGTGGCACATGTCTGTAATCCCAGCTACTCAGGAGGCTGAGGCAGAAGAATTGCTTGAACCCAAGAGGTAGAGGTTGCAGTGAGCCTGGGCAACGAGTGAAATTCCATCTCAAAAAAAAAAAAAAAAAAAAAATTAGTCAAGAACTCCAGTATTATGTTAAAGTGATATTTTAAAAAGATTAATAATATTAATGGCCATCCCTGTTTTGTTCCTAATCTTGAAGGGAATGTAATCTGAAGTTTAAACTTAAAATTGTTATAGTCTTTAATATGTAATGTATATACCAACTTAAGGAATTCTCTTCTATTCCTTTTGTTTGTAACTATGAGTCCTATCGTGTGCTTTTTTGGCATTTGATAAGTCATTTTCTCTTTTACTCTTTTAATATGGTCAGTTGATGGCTTCCCAGATGTTGAACTCTTGGAGTTTGAGGATAAATGTTACTCATCATTTTGCTTTGCATTGCTTTAAGTTAAGGAGTCTTGGAATCTATTCATAAGTGAAGTGGAACCATAATTTTCTTTTCTTGTCTTTATCTGCTTTTGAAATCAAGATTACACTGGCTCATAAAATAATCCAGGTAGCTTTCACTTAGTTTTATATTTTCTGCAAACAGCTTGTGTAAGTTAAGAATTAATTTTGAAATTTGCTAAAATTTGCATAAAAAATATTCAAGCCTGGGTTGTTTTTTTTTTCTCCATGGAGGGAAGGTTTTGTATTGTGTTTTAATTTCTTTACTATTTACTATTCTATTCAATTTTGTGTGTGTGTGCCTATTATTATTTATAATTTTTTTTTTGAGACCGAGTCTCTGTCGCCCAGGCTGGAGTGCAGTGGCGCGATCTGGGCTCACTGCAAGCTCTGCCTCCCGGGTTCACGCCATTCTCCGGCCTCAGCCTCCTGAGTAGCTGGGACTACAGGCACCCCCCGCCTGGTCTGGCTAAGATTTTGTATTTTTTAGTAGAAACGGGGTTTCACTGTGTTAACCAGGATGGTCTCGATCTCCTGACCTCTTGATCTGCTCACCTCGGCCTCCTAAAGTGCTGGGATTACAGGCGTGAGCCAGTGTGCCCAGCCTATTATTATTATTATTATTATTATTATTTTGAGATGGAGTCTGGCTCTATCGCCCAGGCTGGAGTGCAGTGGCACAATCTCGGCTCACTGCAAGCCCTGCCTGCCGGGTTCACGCCATTCTCCTGCCTCAGCCTCCCCAGTAGCTGGGACTACAGGCGCCCGCCACCACCCCCACCTTATTTTTGTATTGTTTTTAGTAGAGACGAGGTTTCACCACGTTGCTCAGGCAGGCTGGTCTCAAACTCCTGACCTCAGGTGATCCACCCACCTTGGCCTCCCAAAGTGCTGGGATTAGAGGTGTGAGCCACTGCACCCGGCTCTATTTTTTTTTAGCATTTTACTTTATTTTATTTCTGAGATGGAATGTCGCTCTGTTGCCTGGGCTGGAGTGCAGTGGCACGATCTCAGCTCACTGAAACCTCTGCCTCCCAGGTTCAAGCAATTCTCCTGCCCCGGCCTCCGGAGTAGCTGGGATTACAGGCGTGCACCACCATGCCCAGCTAATGTATATGAAAAACATTTATCCTTAATATTTAAATACATGCATGTTAATACAACAATGAAAAATTTCTTGTTACTCAACACATGGCAGAAATTTAAAATTTCAGCTTATATCTTGGATTGACAAGCATGTGAGAAAAATGGTAACTCTACCAAACCACTGGACTTGCATAGCCACTTTGGACAGAATTACGTCAAATTAAAATTGTACTTACAAGCTGAGTGTAGTGGTGTGTGTCTTAGCTACTCAGGAGACCAATGGGAGGCTATCTTGAGACCAGGAGTTCAAGACTATCGTGGGCAACATGGACAGACCCTCTAAAATTATTTTTAAAAATTAGCCAGGTGTGGAATATGACTGTAGTCCTAGCTAAGAGGCTGAGGTGGAGGGTCACTTGAGCCCAGAAGTTCAAGGCTGCAGTGAATTATGGTCATGCCACTATTCTCTAGCCTCAGTGACAGAGTGAGACCCATACCAAAAAAGAAAAAAAGAAAATGCTTATTTTATAACCTAGAAACTTTGTTTGTTGGTATATGATGTGGAGAGACTCTACCATACATGTTTAAGAAAACAATTTTTTTTTGCAGAATTATTTATAAAAGTGAGAAATGGAAACTCTTTGCTAATGTGATGAATAACTTTATTAGATAATGTGATGAATAACTTAGATAATGTGATGAATAAAATGGGGTAAATGCATACATTGGAATACTTTGTAGCATTTAAAAAGCATAGCTATATTTACTTATACTGACATGGATAGAATGTAAATATTGAATGTTAAAAAATACATTTTAGAATGGCATATGTAGTTTAATGTCATTTATGTACCCAGAGCATGTAAAATAATGCTATATGTCATTCAGGGATACATACACAAACACATATGTACATATGTAAATATATATGCATGTAAAAGTATAAAAAATAGAATGGAAGAATATACACTAAACTCATGATAGCAATTTCTCTGGAGAGATGGAAGGGTGTCTGGGGGTCGTATTCAAAAATGCCATCTTCATCTTTTATATGTTATTTCTTAGGGAGAAAACAATCTTACAGCATAAATGAGTAGTTGTAGGTTCTGGTTGAGAAGGGGATATGACTATGTTACATTATTTTTAGCAATTTCCTATATGGTTTAAATCCCCCTAAAAATGTATAAGAGATGAGTTCTTAAACTAGGAACATAGATGACTAAGTTTTCTAACCTGGTAAGATGATGGTTACTGATAGAGTAAATGAAATCTGTAGATAAAGGATCTTTAGTTATCTGTTGGTTATTCAAGTAGAGATGTTTATTATACAATTGGAAATTAGTACCTATATTTTTTAAAAAAAGTAAATCAAGACTTGATATGCTGATTTTTGAATCAGTATAGTAATAGTATTGAAAGTCCTTGGCCAGGCGTGGTGGCTCACGCCTGTAATGCCGGCACTTTGGGAGGCCGAGGTGGGCGAATCACCAGAGGTCAGGAGTTGGAGACCAGCCGACTAACATGGAGAAACCCCGTCTCTACTAAAACTACAAAATTAGCTGGGTGTGGTGGTGCATTCCTGTAATCCCAGCTACTCTGGAGGCTGAGGTAGGAGAATCGCTTGAACCTGGGAGGGGGAGGTTGCGGTGGGCAAAGATTGCATCATTGCACTCCAGCCTGGGCAATGAGCGAAACTCCGTCTCAGGAAAAAAAAAAAAAAAAAAGAGAGAAAAAAAGAAAGTCCTCGGTGGGGGTGGATAATACCACTCTAGAGGGAGAGAGTGGAGAATGAGGAGACAAGGCGGCTAAGGATCACACTTAAGGCGAACAGTCATGTTTAACGGTTGTGTAGAAGTGGGTGAAGACAACTGAAAAGGAATAGGAAGAAACAAAGACAGTTTACTATCATGAAAAACGAAGGGAAGGATTTCAATAAAGGGGTAGTCAACAATATTTGGAGAAGCAGTAAGATGGAGACTGAGAAGAGGTCACTGGATTTGGCAATTAAAAACTCAGTATTGACATTTGAAGAATTTTTCAGTGGGTAGAGTTCAGAAAGTATTGTAAGAGAAGAAAACATTAGTTAATCTAAATATTCCTTTTGGAATTAAATGAGATTTGACTAGTATATTTTCAGTAAAATTTTTATTGTAAATTTTTTTTTTTTTTTTAAAGAGAGAGTCTTGCTCTGTGTCCCAGGCTGGAGTGCAGTGGCATGATCCCAGCTCACTGCAACCTTCGTCTCCTGGGTTCAAATGATTCTCCTGCCTCAGTCTCCCGAGTAGCTGAGACTACAGGCATGTGCCGCCACACCCAGCTAATTTTTTTATTTTTAGTAGAGATGGGGTGTCACCACATTGGCCAGGCTGGTCTCAAATTCCCAACCTCAGGTGATCCACCCGCCTCGGCCCCTCAAAGTGCTGGGATTACAGGCGTGAGCCACCGTGCCCAGCCTGTAATTTTTCATAAACATGCTAAACAAGAATTATATATGGGCCCTTGTAAAGTTTCACAAAAATTGCAATTTTTTTTCAAGTAGATTCAAGATACTACATATTCTTCGATAATAAAGAACTCAAACCCTTGAAATCAGTTGTCATAAATGTTGTTTAAACTATAGAGATAATTAAGTATTTTAACTCATGTATATTTGGTGCTTAATAGATGCTATTTTAAAAAGTTGCTTGTGCCCAGGCGCGGTGGCTCACGCCTGTAATTACAGCACTTTGGGAGGCCAAGGCGGGCAGATCACGAGGTCAGGAGATAGAGACCATCCTGGCTAACACGGTGAAACCCTGTCTCTACTAAAAATACAAAAAATTAGCTGGGCGTGGTGCGGGGCGCCTGTAGTCCCAGCACTTGGGAGGCTGAGGCAGGAGAATGGCGTGAACCCGGGAGGCGGAGCTTGCAGTGAGCTGAGATCGCACCACTGCACTCCAGCCTGGGCAGCAGAGCGAGACTCCGTCTCAAAAAGAAAAGAAAAAACGTTGTTTGTCTAACACCATAGAAGAGACTAGCTTCAGGGCTGGGCACAAATCATGCCTGTAATCCCAACACTTTGGGACGCCATGGCAGGAGGATTGCTTGAGGCAAGGAGTTGATGACCAGCCTTGATAGACCCTGTTTCTATAACTAAATAAATGAATTAATGACTAGCTGCAATACTTAGCTGACAGTCTTATAAGAGTGGCTGCTAAGAATTGAACAGAATGGTTTGTCTAATATAAATCATAAAGCGAAGAATCAACAAGTCTCAAGGAGAGTCTGGCCCAGGGATAAGTTAAAATGCAAAAAACATGAACCTAAGTCAGATCACAGCTAAGCTAAGTACGTATCAAAAACAGTACATACTGGACCCTTACTCATCAGAGGATTTTCATGGTTGTACATAGAAAGACTTACAATAAAATTACTTTTAGGAGTTATGATCCTCTGAGAATCTAAAATTAGCCATAGTCCTTTTCCTCAGAAAAAATACACATTTCATTAACAAAAATTTGCCTCTTTGAACCCCTATTAAAAATATATGCCTTATGAAGGCTTTTATAATTATAAATAATTTAACATCCTTGGGTGGTAATTATACCCACTGTATATACATCCTATTATTTAATTTCATATATAAGCAGTCTTGTGTATCATACTGTCTCTGACTTTCACCCTTGGTGGGTGGGGAATTTTGTATGAATTGAGAAGGCTTAATTTCTTCCTTTTGTTACATAATTTAGTGCTACCAGCTTAATAAACACCTACAACAGAAACTTGCTTAAAGTAAGTACTGGATAATAATTTGTTGAATAAATGAATTAGTTTATGACTATGGGTTCGAACATCTTCATTTTAATAATACTTTATAAAACCTGACTATTAAATAAATCAGTAACATAAAAAGCTCAAATAGACATTTAAACAGTAGTATAAAATATATGAAATAATTCATCTTTTTTCTTTGTACATCTGTAGACTGCACTTCTGTAACTATTGTCTATTTTCTGATGTTGACAGACCAGACTTTACTTGGTGCTCCTAAATTACGTGATTCCAACTTGTCCTTCACAGACATATTTTTCTTATGGTTTTCTTGACCCCGTTTTTTCCCTAAACATGCTCAAGACACCAACTTTGAATTTCATTGTTGTATGAGAAAAACTTAAGACAGCTTGGCCTCTTCCTATTCTCGCATTATTCACTTCTCAAAACTGTTTTCTTCCGTTTTTCTCTCTTAACTTCCCATTGCTTTACCTTTGACATTAAAAAAAAATCAACCATTTTGCAGTTTATAATACTATAAATATAATAGTATTAAAATGGATTTAACTTTTTTTTAAAATAACTTCTAAATTTTATAGAAGACTGTTTTGTAAGAGTTTTGACCTTGAAATAATAAGATACTTTGTAAACTTTGTTAAGTAACTTCTTGGGGCCTCAGTTTCCCAATGTGTAAAGTGAAGAAGTGGACTAACTCTGTGGTTCTCAAATAACTAGCTGTAGTGCAGTGGTGCGATCATAGCTCACTGCAACCCGAAACTCCTGGGCTCAAGAAAACGGCTGGCTTCAGACTTGAGTCCCTAGGTGCAGAGGCCCATCACAATGCCTGGCTAAGGATGATGCTTACTTTAAACTGATTGGCAATAAAATACAAAAGCTACCATGTAGTTCATTTTGTCCCATACATGGCAGGTTTACCTAATTAAAGAAAGAGATCCTTATTTAAAGAGGAGTTGTACTTTGGAAATAGCATGTAGGTTCTTTTTTGGGAGGGTGAGGATCATGGTCATATAGGGGTAGGGTAAAAGGACCAAGAGAATAAATGAATATTAGGATAAATGAGAAAAAATAGTCATGGGTTATGTAAATCCATTCTGATGCTGCACTCAGGTTGGGCAAGATTTTATGAAATGATATCGCTTTAATGTTACCACTGAAAACTTTTTTTCTCTACACAGTTAATTCGGATCATAAAAATTGTCACCTTGTTATTTTAAATTTGTAACTGCCAGATCTTTTTGTTTATTCAGCAAATACTTACTGAGCACTTACTCTGTAGGAGGCACTGTTCCTTTATGTAAGTTTTGTGTGCCAACAACTTTAGGATAACCCTTTGTTTCAAACAATTTATGTATTATGAAATTCTGAAACCAGGGAAGCATTTTAATGAAGCGTCGTCATTATATTGGTTTGATTTCCTGTGTTCAGTAAATTTAGTCATTAAATTGGCGATTTATCTCCCTCGTCCATTGTATTTTAATATGTATTTGTAATAAGGTTTTCAGGAAGAATTTTTTTAAGTAAATGACATTATAAATTTGTTTCCAAATGAACCAAACAGAAATGAAAGGGTACATGAATTTCATGATTTAGTATATTGGGGGAGTCTAATTTCCAGAGGTTGGTGTGTTCTGTTTACTAAGTACCCGTTTAATGTGCTCTTTGACACTTCTGTTAAGGGAAAAGGACGAAGTTGGTCTCAGAAAGTTGGGAACTCCTTACTTTCCAAGTAAAGGTTTCAGAATATGTTATAGGTATGACTTTTTTGTTGGTGTTCCTGTGTTAAAGTGCAGATGTTTCAAGTGAACTGGTTACATGTTGCATAAGGTTTGAAAAAGCCAAAAGAAGTTAAATAGCCACCTTTATTTACAGCTGCAGGACTAGGTATTAGATTGCTTCCAGGAAGAAAATATGATTAATGGCTCTTTTCCAGAGGGGGGACAATTGCAGACTTTTCTTCCGCAGAGCGTGAAATGTGCCTCTTCCTGCCCAGGGGCTGTGTCCTCGCGCGGCTCCCGGAGCCGTTTCCCAGCCTCAGGTGTCTCTCGCCGCAGGCTGCTGCCGCTCTCCGGAGCGAGCGTCCGGGACTTCCTGTCTGGGCGCGGGGCGGAAGGATCGCGTTGCCAGCTGGGGCGGCCGCCACAGCCGCCGCCGCCGCCGCCGCCACCGCCCCTGCCCCTGCCGTTAGGTGGTGGGGTTTCTCAGCCCGGCGGCGGGAGGCGGGCCGGCCTCGGCTTCCTGTCGGAGGACGCGCAAGGATCCGGGCGTCGGAGTGTGTGCGAGTGCGTGAGTGTGTGTCGGTCGCACGGCGTGTGTCTCCGGCCGCGGGTTCCGCCTCCTCCCCTGCCGCCGCTGCTCACGGTGTAAGTCAATGTGAAGCAGCAGCTCCAGCCCCGGGATAAACATGGCGACGTCTCTGCATGAGGGACCCACGAACCAGCTGGATTTGCTCATCCGGGCCGGTAAGGACAGGGGAACTTTTCTCCCGTGCATCGGTGCAGCAGGAGAGGGGGTGCACAGAAGGCGGGTGACTCCCCTGTAGCAGTCTGTGCT
This sequence comes from Macaca mulatta, assembly GCF_049350105.2. Classification (NCBI taxonomy): domain Eukaryota; kingdom Metazoa; phylum Chordata; class Mammalia; order Primates; family Cercopithecidae; genus Macaca; species Macaca mulatta. The sequence continues at coordinate 147,957,630 of NC_133410.1, read as the reverse complement.
GGGGGTACAGTGTCCACCTCACAGTCACTGGGGCGGCTGGGGGAAAGGGGGGAGTGAATGAAGTAATGGAGGCGACGAATCAGGAAGTGATCACCTTGGAGAGTAACCTGCCTCGAATCCGGCGCTGTCGCTTCAGGGTGGGTTCGGCGAGCAGCAGCAGCAGCTGCCGGGCGGAGCGCTGGCAGCGGGTGCTGGAGAACGGAGCCGCGGTTAAGTTGGGGACTCGGGGGCGGACGAGTTGTGCGCTTCACCCCAGTTGCTGAGGAACCAGGAAGTGAGTGAGGCTGTTGTCTCTCGGCTGCGCCTGCCACGCTGTCTGGCCGGAGAGGCCGCTACTGCCCGCGGTCGGGGGCGGCGGGCTTCTCCAGGGAACGCTCGCCACCCCCGCTCGGTTCTCCCTTCAGACTTCGTCCACAATTCCATGACTTCCGCATGGACCAGGCAGCCAGGGGCGATGTCCGGTGGACCGATACCCGCCAAAAAAAAAATGCTCTGACCCTCCCTCCTCCGCACATTCCCACCTTATGCAGTCTCGGGAGTAACGGTCCTGGACAGGGTCACTTAATAATGTTGAGTAACCGGGATGATGTTTCAGGGGCCCGCCTCCCTTTGCTCATTTAATGGGTGGCTGTGAAGAAACTAGGTTTATGCCCCTTCCCTCGTGGGTTTTTTTTTAGGGGGAGAATGGGAAGAACACGGAATATATTTGTACCCCTGACCTGGAGGGTTGCGGCGCAGAGAAGAACATTTATTTTTGTAAACAGTGGGTGAATGTTAAGGAGCGAGGCGGGAGGGAGGGAGTCTTGGCCCTAGGGAAGTCTCAGCACGGAATTGCCCCCTTCCCCCCTCCCCCCCAAACCTCCCACCACAGCGGAAGCGCCTCGGAAAGGACAGAACGGCCGGGATTGACAGGCCTCTGGTTCCAATCTGCTCTCTGAGGTGTTCCAAATTAGAACGTTGATTTCTGGGGGCGGGACTACGGGCCCGCGCTGGGCCAATGAAGATTGGGCGGGAGTGAAGCTGACAATGTACGCATGGAATTGGAGGGAAGAGGAGTGTAAACACGGAAGTGGCCGCAGGGGTGGGGGATGTGCGGCGCCACTGCTGCAGCGGAAGGGCACGGACTTAAGTTACATAGAAAGAGCAGCTTTGCTTAATAGCAGACAGCGCAGTGAGGGTTCTGAATCGATGTAGCACTGCTTGAATACTGTTTACTTACTGTAATAGTAAGCATACATGTTCCTCTTCCCGGTTCCTATTTCATATTGCCATGGATGGGAAGTGGACGATGAGAAATATTCAGGGAACACAGTAATTCTGTAAAAGATCTTGACAGTTTTCCATCCATTGTTTTTAGGTAAGGGACTTGAAATTAGTAGTTTGCCTGGCAAAACTCTGTGATTCAGTTCTTTTGGGGGAAATCATGAACACACGTGTATCCAAAGTTAACGGAAGCGCTCTAGGTTAAAAGTCTTAAATAATATATAGGTATTGAATACCACGCAGTGGTGACCAGTCTTTTATTCTATAAAATGTAATAATATGTATTTCAGAGGTTCCAAAGGAAAATAGAGTTTACTGGGTAGTGATTAAAACACATCTGTTTGACAGTTGCTTTCTGGTCAGAACAAGAACTTAAGTTTTAGTAAGAGAACACAATGAGAACTTGATTCCTTTGTATATATTGTCCATTACTACAATATGAATTAAGGGATGGAATTTTTGGCTTTATGTTATTGGTACTAATGATACGTGAAGTTATGGGGTCAATGATATTTCTTGAATATTGAATATGTACAGTTCAAGACATGTTGTTTCCAGTAGCTGCGAACGCTCGGAAAGAACCTTAGAATGCCTTTGCATCAAAACTTTGAAAGATACTATAAAGGTAGGAGGGCTTAACTTTGCCATTGGAAACTCTTTTTTCATAAGCTTTTGGAATTACCAGCGAAACTGAATATGGCCTGTAGATATTTTCCTTGGAGTGTATATGTGTGTATATAAAAGACTGTCTTTGGTTTGAAAAGACAAAAGTTTTGTCTTCTTTTGATAAAGGGGTTTCAAAAAGTTAAGTGCTGTTTTCCAGCTCTACTGCATTTCTGTACTATATGGGAATCTTAAAGTTTAAGATAATAATGTTTTGTAAATAATATGTTTTACATACAATTATTTTCAAGTTATTTCACCAATTATGTTCATGTAATCTGAAGCTCCCTTCCAAGCCTTATTTTAGAAGGAAACTTGAGAGAGGTTTGCTCATTTACCCAAGGTTTATTCAGTGTGTTAAAAGTTTGGGAGGAAAGATGGCCCAGAAGATTAGGAATCATGATTCTAAATTTTTATTGCTGCCAATTTTCAATAGCGTTGGTGGGATAATGTTTCTAAAGTTTGTGTTTGTGTAATGGACAGAATACCTTTTTATCTCCTTGAGGGAAGTCATCAAGTGTGAGAGAGAATTTGTCCTCACAAAGATTTTACAGTCTGGGGAGACAGGTGAAAATCTATATAATGTATAAATGTAAAAAATAGCTCCAGTGATTGCTGTAATGGGTTGATGATTAGTGTAGAATGATATTTATACAACTTGTAGAGGAGATAAGCTTTAGGTTAATATTTTCAGCATAACTTGTTTGTAAGCAAGTATATAACACTTAATATTATCACTGTTGCTACACATGTTAAGGTAGCTGTTAAGCTCTAATATACTTTTTATTTTCTTCCTTTAGAGGCATTATCATGTTTGCATTCCTTTAGCTATAAATATGCTGCCAGAGGAGTCTGAGTAAAGGATGAAATAAATAAGGTTATTTATTAAAACTCACTGTCATTTTACAAAGTATGTTTGTAGTAAAGTCTCGAAATACTTTAGAAAATTTTCATGGACAATATGATGTATGAGAATGAGCCTTGACCTGAAGAGTTGAGGATCTATATCTAGCTGTCACTAAACTAGCTAGTGACTTAACCTCTTTAGGGCTTCATTTTCTCTTAGAGGACAGGGTTGACTAGATGATTCCTAATGACTTTTAAAGCTCTAAAATAAGTGGCTTGGAAATACTTAATGGAAAGGTAAGGCTTCTCCTGGGTTTTTTTTTTTTTTTTTTTTAATATTACACCATGTGAGTGAATATGTCTATACGTTCGTTATGTAATTGGGAGGTTAACTTTTTTTATCCAGTCTTTGAAAATAAAAATGTGTGCCAAATTGTAACTTGAGGCTCTTCATATGTTTAAGTCTGTAATATAGTTTATTTAATAATTTAGGCTTATTTCTAGTGTATATAGCTTAATTTAGGAAAAAACAAATGTCTAGCATTGTTACTTTCCTAATATTTATGTGAAAGTATTGTATATGTACAGTCTGGATTTTCTGGAAGATTTCTGCCTTATTCTCTAGTATACCTTCCTTGACTTTTTTCTTTATTTGTCTTTTCTTATTTTATTTTTTTTTTCACATTTGCGAAATAAGGTAACTAGAAGTTTTGGTGAACAATGCAGTTATTAAATTAAGGTGAAATTTTTCTGGAAAGTTAGCCTAAATATTTTCACTGACAAAACCTATTATTAAAGTTGATTATGAAATTGGAATTATTTCTGATTTACTGTAAATTGGAATATGTAGTCTCAATCTTGAAAAGATCAAATTGAAAAAAATTTAGCAGTATAAAAAAAGTTAAAAGCAGTATGTGAATAGATGCATTAAAATGAAACTCAAGGAATGACACTGGTTTTCTTTTTAAAAAGCTCATTTGAAAAGGAATTTTAGAAATTACCCTTCACAAATCATTGCAGCATTGGTACTAAAATTCATGTAAAAACTGAGTTACATGGTCACATCAGTCCGTGTGTAAATAGCCAATCAGAATCATTCAACATAAAACTATTTTAGAAACAAATTTGGTTGGTGGAGAAGGGCAGGCAGCAGAATGTTTTTGGTAACTATTTAAAATGATTCCTTGTGTTTGATAATTGTATAAAATGATTGATTCCTTGTGACATCTATAGCAAAATGTTCAAAAGGATGCAAAGAAATGCTTAAGAAAAGCTTTTTAAAAACTCTTTATCTGTGAGTAGACAAATACTGTTTAACTTATAGAATCGTAATTTTTCTTTCTTATTATTACTTATTTTATTTTTCGAGATGGAACCTTGCTCTGTCGCCCAGCCTGGAGTGCAGTGGCACAATCTTGGCTCACCTCTGCCTTCCAGGTTCAAGTGATTCTCCCACTTCAGCCTCCCAAGTAGCTGGGATTACAGGCGTGAGCCACTATGCCCGGCTAATTTTTGTATTTTTAGTAGAAACAGGGTTTTACCGTGTTGGCCATGCTGGTCTTGAAATCCTGACCTCAGGTGATCCACCCACCTTGGCCTCCCAAAGTGCTGAGATTACAGGCGTGAGCCACAGCTCCCAGCCTTGAATCATAATTTGTCATCTACACACTGATGTTTATGTTAGAAGCTAAAACTTATATAAGCTTGGGGATAGAATTTGGTTGTTATTAATTACAGTTGATGATGAATTACAGCTGCACTTCTCAAAAACCAAATGCTCTGACCTGGATTCTGGGAGTCCCAAGAGCCTTTCACAGGATCTGTAAAGACAAAACTGTTTTGAAAATAATACTAAGACATTATTTGCCTTTTCACTTTCAAAAGTGTACAGAGGAGTTAGGAGCTATGTATAGATGAGTTATTCTAATAGATTGAAAGAGGAAGGAGAATCCACCTGCCTTCTATTAAATCAAGTATAGTAAGATTTGCAAAAATATATAAAACAAAGCTACTCACTTTTTGTTTTTTTAAAGTTATTTTTGGCCAGGCATGGTGATTCATGCCTGTAATCCCAGCACTTTGAGAAGCCAAGGCAAGAGGATCTCTTGAGCCTAGGAGTTTGAGACCAGCCTGGACGACATACTGAGACCTCCGTCACTTAAGAAAAATAAAAATAGCTGGTTGTGCTGGTGCATGCCTGTGGTCCCAGCTACCTGAGAGGCTCAGGTGGGAGGATCACACCCAGGAAGTCTAACCTACAGTGAACCATGATCATGCCACTGCATTCCAGTCTAAGCAACAGAGCGAGACCTTGTCTCAAAAAACAGTTATTTTTCATAAAAAATATTACTTGTGTTTGCAGTAATGGGTGTATTATTTTAAATGAATTAATAATTTTGAAATTTTCTTTGTAATTTCAAATATGATAAATACAGATAAAATCTCTTTGAGGTCTTCAGTATTTTGAGTGTAAAAGTGTCCTCTGATAAAAAAAAGTTGGAGGATAGCTGAATTACCGTGTTATTTAGGTCTGTACTATATGGTAGCCACTAGCCACATGTATCTGAGTACTTAAAATGTAGCTAAGAAACTCAGTTTTAAATTTTAATTAATTTAAACTCAAAAACAAGCAGTGGGAAACTTCCTTATATTGATTACACATTGAAATAAAAATATTTTCAATGTCCTGGGTTAAATGAAGGTATTAATTTCTCCTTTGGTTTTACAAATGTAGCTACTGGAAAATTTAAAATTATATGTGGCTTTTATTTTTATCAGACAACTCTGGTTTAGAAAATAATTTCTGGCTGATTTCATCTTGCAGAGGGCAGTTTGCTCTCCCCCTCCGAGAGTACTGAAAAAAAGAAAAGCCATTCTTTTTTTCTTTTTGTACTTTATAATGCAAGTATATTGATTAAAAGGTCAAGGGGGAAAAGGTAAAGATGGAGTGTTCCAGACCTTTAATTACCTTTTCCCCCTTTTCATTGCATTTATTTGTATTCTTCATTTACCTATTACTGGTATTGCTTTGGGGTATTAGAGGATAAGTAGTGGTAAATCAGTACTGTAGTTGAGTGAAGACTTTGTACTATTAGTTTATAGTGTTGCTTATAGGGGAATACCACTATCACCTAATGAACTGCTTTCTAATTTTTTTTCACTGCTCTCAAACTAAATTGCTACTAAATTTTATTTTTGACTTGAGAACATTTTTATGAACTAGATCCATTGCCAGCATTCTCTTATGCAAAGCTGAGAGGTATGCCTCTTGTCAGACTTAATTACCAAGTTTGGTATTTTGTAACAGCTGTTGAGTGAGTCTGGAATAGTCTGCAGTACCATACAAACACCAGTTGATTAGAAAGATAGAAATGGAACAAGAAGATATTTACCAATATTAAATTGAAGGTATGAGCAAATGTTATTTTTGGTACTGTAATAAAAGATAAAACAGTTCTTGAAATTTATTTCAAGGGGAATTGACCAACAATACGCACTACCAGTGGTAACTAGAAAATGATACCTGTCAGACTACTTTTAGCTCCATTGTTTCTATTTTTAAAATGAGTTATTTATTTTTTCCTTCCATAAATTTCGTAGATAAAGATACCAGTAAGTCAAGTTTTAAGTAAGATAAGGAATTCTGCTTTTCAGCTCTTGTTTGTAGCTTTCTTACTTTGATTGCACAACACTGTTAAATCCATGCTTATTCTTAAGAAATGTGCAAAATTATAGCTGAAATTTTATTTGAATTATTGATCTGAACAAAAGAGCATTTTTTTGAATTACAGAAACAGGAGAAATATTTCTTAAATTTCTGTTGTAAAAAGTTACTTACGTAAACAAAAATAAAAAGATAGTGCTCACTTTTACAAAATGTGTTAAGTTTTGGAAACTGGCATTAGTACATTATTGTAAATTGATCTGAGAATAGGCTCTTAGATTTTTGTGTTTTGCATTATTTTAGTTAGTAAATAAAAATGACGAGATAAAATTAGTAAGCAGCAAAAAAGTAATCAGTGTTCCTCTTAACATGCTTTTAACTTACAAAGTAAGTTTATTTGACATTTTTATTTAGTTTTGAAATATCTTCCATTTATGTTTTTGATGCTCTCTGAACTATAGATGGAGCGTTCTAAAATCCAAAACTTTGAGCACTGATGTGACACTCAAAGGAAATGCTCATTAAAGCATTTTGGATTTTTAGATTTGGGATATTCAACTGGAAATATATAGTGCAGATACATTGTTTTTAAATTCGAAATCTGAAACACTTCTGGTCCTAAGCATTTTGGATAAGGCATGCCCAACCTATAGTAGTATAAGCTTCATGAGGCCGGAGATCTGTTCACACTTGTGTCAGGTTTATAGCACAGGGTCTGGGCACATGGTAAATGTCAGCAACCATTTGTCAGTTGTACATAGAGTATTAGATCTTCTGGCTGATAACTTCATAGGTAATTTATGCTTATTTTATGTTCTCATCCTAAATTTAAAGTATGAATGAGTAAATTTTCTAAGTAAGTGTATGTATTTTACTCTAAAATATTTCTGAGATATATTATGTTGAATTTTAGGGGGGAAGGGGAAATCGAGGTCAGAAATATGTGCAAAAATTACCCCTTGAAGAAGAAACTTCCATTGACCTAACAATTTTAATAACACAAAATCATGGTTTTGAAAATGTGCCTCAAACTACCTATGAATTCAGGGCACGTAATATGTAAGTAACTGTTAGGCAAATTTCATTTTGTTTATAAGCTGAAACATTAAACAATCTGGTAAAATTCTCTTGCTGTATTATTATTGAATACTTGAAGCTCTGATTTTAATATGGTAAAGTTTTAGGGTGTGTCTTAATATAATTACATAAGGAATTAGTTTACCCAGGATAGTTTATTAATAGCACCTAAGACAAGAGCTAAATTGCAACACAAGCAGACTTTAAAGAGAATGCTTGCTAGAATAAATTTTAAAAACTGGAGAATTTGCTTTTCAAGGTTTTTTTTCTTAGTGTATGTGAGTATTGTAGGGAGGCATTTTGAAAAAAATAATTGAGAATAATAATGTATCTTATACTTAATAATGCTAAGTTTTCTTAAAGTTGAACTACACAGGCTGATTGAATCCTTTGCTTCAGTGAAGCTGCAGATAAGAGTAAGCAGGGTCACCTAAAGATAGATTTACTTAGAGGTTTGGCTGCCTCTCTGGAACCATTTAGCTTTGAACAGATTTCCATAAATGGAAAGAGCAACTGGAGAGACCCAGTACCTTGTGGATGATGTGCAACAGGTGGTAAAACAGTCATTGGGTTTTTGAAATAAATGCTTTCCAAATGACTGTTGTTTAAGACTGAGGCTTTAGCATTTAGGGAACTTTGAGACTAACTGGATTTTTTCCCCCCAATTAAAAGTTTCCTGGAAACAGTTTTAAAAGATTCATATCGTTAGTGTGTAGTGCTTATGAATTTGTAATATGACTTTATGAAATTTGTATAAACATTTACTTTTAGTTCCTTTAGGGGATATCTTAGAAAAATCTGTCAAGTTAGAGACTCTTAAATATTCATGTTTCAGAACCTCTTACCAAGATAATTATTCAATATTTTAAGTCAGGGTGTGAAATTAATATATTATAAAGATAATAACATTTGTTCTTGAATTGCTGATTTTCCTGTAAGGTCAGTGGGTTGTCCTTAATTCAGTACCTAAAAGAAATATCTGCCTGGCGTGATGGCTCATGCGTGTAATCCCAGCACTTTGAGAGGCCGAGGCGGTTGTATCACCTGAGGCTAGTAGTTTGAAACCAGCCTGGCCAACATGGTGAAGCCCCGTCTCTACTAAAAATACAAAAATTAGCCGGGCGTGGTGGCATATGCCTGTAATCCCAGCTACTCAGGAGGCTGAGGCAGGAGAATCTCTTGAACCTGAGAGGTGGAGGTTGCAGTGAGCCGAGATCATGCCACTGCACTCCAGCCTAGGCAACAGAGCGAGGCTCCGTCTTAAAAAAAAAAAAATCTGCATGTCTGCTCCATGAAAAGTCTATGTTGGGAACCATGGCATATGTAAAGATTGGTTAAGCTAGCCCCCCAGACCTCAAGAAGTTTACAGTCTTACAGGAATGATAAGAAATTATCATATTCTTGCCCTATGAAACAGGAAATTGAAGTTTGATAGAGATTAAGTTGCTTACCTCAGGTAATAGAAATAAGTGGCAGAGACTGGAACCCAAGCTGTTGGACCTGAAAGCTCAAACCACTGCTGTACACATTGTTTACAAGTAACATAATCAGCAAAGCATAAAGGAAGTGCTAGAAGAAGAGAAATACAAAGGGTGTTAGAATTTGAAGGCTTCGTGGGAAGAATAAACTCTAAGAAAAAAGTCTTAGGTTAAAACCCACTGAGGCTCTGAAGAGAGCAAGGTTAATTTTAAAGAAAGTTCCCAAGTACTCTGGCAGTAAATCTAATGCATGTTGTTATCCATCTTTAGGCAGCCGTGCCTGGAGAGTACAGTCGTCCCTCAGTATACCTGGGGTATTGGTTCCAGGATGCCTCCTCCACCTGGCAGATACTGAAATCCTAGAATGCTCAATCAAGTCCCTTATACAAAATGCTGTAGTATTTACATTGTATTTTTAATTGTTGAATTTTTTTTATTGCCTCTGCCTCCCCTGCAATATTTTCAATCTGAGGTTGGTTGAATCTGTTGATGTGGAACCCTTGGATATGGAGGGCTTAATCAGTCATTCAAGAGAGTCTGTAAGAATTGAATTAATTGATTAAATTAATTTATTGATTAAATTAACTTGGCATGATACATCAAAATATGTAATTGCCCTCACAGGGTTGTTAATCTACAACCAGCCTCTCCCTGCCCCTTCCTCCCTTCCTACAAGTCAGTATTGGCCTAAAATTGATGCAGGGTTCAAATTTCAAGGATCTTTCTTTGTTTTCCTTTGAGTAAGATTCAGAAACTTCTCAGTAATTTCTTTTGTTACTGTTTTGAGACAGTCTCACTCTGTCGCCCAGGCTGGAGTACAGTGGTGCGATCTCGACTCACTGCAACCTCTACCTCCTGGGTTCAAGCAATTCTCCAGCCTCAGCCTCTTGAGTAGCTGGGAATTAACAGGTGTGTGCCACCATGCTCAGCTAATTTTTGTATTTTTTGGTAGAGATGGGGTTTCACCATGTCGGTCAGGCTGGTCTTCAACTCCTGACCTCAGGTGATCTACCCTCCTTGGCCTCCCAGAGTGCTGGGATTACAGGCGTGAGCCACCGTACCTGGCCAACTTCTCAGTAATTTCTAATCAATGTCATTGGTAACTTTATAATCAACATTCATTTTATATCAGTATTCATTTTATAAAATGTAGATACTAGCTTTTTAAAAATTATTTCTTAATTTATATAGACAAATAGATATCAATGGCTTAGAGTTACTCGTGTTATTTTATATTTATTTAGTTTTCATTTCTCTTTCAGGAGTGAATATGTTTATTTCTTAGTAATATGTTTTAGTCATATGTTTAGTGTATTTTTAATTGAGTAGAACTTATTTTTCCTCCAGTGGAAGCATCAGTTCATAGCAGTAATGCACACTGTACAGATAAGACAATTGAAGCTGCTGAAGCCCTGCTTCATATGGAATCTCCTACCTGCTTGAGGGATTCAAGAAGTCCTGGTATGTAAACTGTTCATTCTTATGTTAAATGTGTCATACTACTTCATATGTCTAAAATAAAGTTTTGTTTTTTTAATCCAAGGGGATTGTTGGGAATTCTCAAAGATACATTATACATGAATATATGACAGCAGTAATTGAACTTTGTCAAGGCCTCCAAGTCTTAAATACTTAATTTTCCTAACAAATGATACAGAAAATACCCACTATAGGTAGACAGATATTTATTAAATAGCTATTTATACTGTAATGTCTATTTCCTTAACTCTGGACAAGTTATAAGCCTTCATAGTCCTTCAGAGTATGATAGATGGGAGCAGTTGCCTGTTAGGACCACTTTCAATCCTTTATTCAATGATAAACAGGCAGTAACTCCAGAGAACCACATATGGTAGAGAGAGAAGGGAACTTTCGCCATATTTTTCACACATCTTTCAGATTGTGAGTTTTTATTTTTTTGTGGTCCCTCTTAGTCTTTAAGAACAACCTTGATAGTCATTTTGTACAATTCTGATTTGTCCTAAATTTAATGCCCAAATGTTAATTTGACTTGATACAAAAAGACTAGCTCACCTTCTCGTTGGGATTTACAATAAGAGCAACCATACTTCTTAATTTGAATAGAATCCTGTGTATTACTCAGAGATACGAGAATAAATTTGCAGCATTTTTGGTCAATCTATTAATCTAAGATAGTATGTGTTAAGTGTATCTCTTAATTGAAATAGAAATGTCTTATCTTGGTTATTTGTGCATATTCGAAGGAAGCCAAGGCAACATTATTGTATGTGCCAGAATACCAGATAACAATCTGTACCTACTGTTTTGGTGACTAAAACATCAGGACTCTTACATTAAATAAAACTTTAAATACTGAAAGGTAATATTTCTTGTCTGTAATGAGCAAGTTTTCCTTTTCATATTCTAAAATGAACTATAGGTGCTTGTGTTTTACTGAGTACATATTTACAAATCTTTGAAATTTTGAGCCACATATTACCTGTTAAAAAATAATGATGGCTAAGTGGATAGAAAGTAATTATTAACTAACTCACTATTATACTATTATTTTCAAATGCTTTCACAACTATTAGAATAATTTAGAATTTTTCTACATTGAGTTTGAAAGTATAAGTGTGAAAGAGTGGGGTGACTACTCATGGTCCTTGCTTTACCCAGAGAATTAACATTTTTCCTTTAAGTTGATTTTCCTTGCATTTATTTTCCTTGTATAGTTTAAATCATATTGAATATTCAGCAAATTAGCTCTTATCCTGCTTTGATTAATTCTTAATAAATCTCACCTCTTCTAAATATTGAACTATCCACATAAGAAACATTGATGGGGGTGGGAAATTTTAATTTTTCAACTTTTTTTTATAGTGGAAGTGTTTGTTCCTCCTTGTGTATCAACTCCAGAATTTATCCATGCTGCTATGAGGCCAGATGTCATTACAGAAACTGTAGTGGAGGTGTCAACTGAAGAGTCTGAACCAATGGATACCTCTCCTATTCCAACATCACCAGATAGCCATGAACCAATGAAAAAGAAAAAAGGTAGAGTATATTTATACATTTCTGAGAAGGCAGGTGAAAATTTTTTTCTTACCTTTTTCCTCATCAAGGGACATAGAAAATAGTATATGCTGTAGATTTAAGATTGATGTTATCTTAACTATTCTCAAATAATCAACATTGAGATTTTAATTTAGTGTTTTAACATACTCATACTGTTTAAAGGAGATAGTATGTAAGGCTTGAGGATAATTGTGTGACAATGATATCTAACAGGTGTTCGACACACAGAAGACAGATCAGAGATTCCCTGCACCTTTTCTTACTCCATCTTCTCCTTGTTGATCCTTTTATGGGTACTTGGTTACTTAAAAAAAAACCACACACACACACACACACACACACCCCATTTGATTCTTTATTTTACAAAGTCTTGTCTTCTCTTGCTTTCATGGATATTTTTTAAAAAGCCAGGCACACCTTTAGTACCAGCTGCTCAGGAGGTGAGAGGATTGCGTGAGCCCAGGAGTTTGAGGCTAACCTGGGCAACATAGCAAGACCCTATCTCAAAAAACCTAAATAAACAGTGAGAGAGATATATATATGTATGTCATACTGTATATATTATATATCACTTATATGCTAGATACAATATATGATACATAGTGTGATATATATACTATATATTATATATCATTTATTATATATCATGCTGTTTTTACCTTATGCCTTCTGCTTTGAAGCACTAAGAATGCTGATAGAGACTTCTGATTAGCATAAACTCACCAGTGGGTAAAGAGCATTTCCACTTACTATTTGACTCCTGCTGAAATTTCTGCTCCCCTCATCCCAATAGCACATTTTCAACATCATGAGGACATGGGCAGTGAGTCTTTTTCTGTTGAAATCAAGGGTAAAATTGGAAAGAAATGACATTCTAAGTAATTGAGTACTCACCTAATTCTCCTTTCTTCTCTAACTCTTCACATTTTAGAGTAAAATAAAGGTAAAAATAAAGGTGCATTTGAAATAATGGTATTTCCTTTTATTCATTAAATATAGTGTTTCAGATGGCCACAGTGTGTACCATTCTGTGGTCATTGTTGTAAGGGAGATGAGAATAAGACAGTGTCTTCCCACTTGCAATACATATAGATTATATGCATCTCGAGAGAGGTATACATGAGAGAATTTAGGAGGAAGAATTACTTCCTGATGTAATCATTTAAAAACAAAAGGCATACATATAAATAGCCTTATTTACCCACTGCCTGCTATAGCACTTGGCTGGTTGCATCCAATGAGAGCTGTCACAAAATACTTAAGAAATGTTTGTTTAGATTTAATGCTGGGCACGATGGCTCATGCCTGTAATCCCAGCACTTTGGGGGTCTCAGGTGGGCAGATCACTTGAGGTCAGGAGTTCATGACCAGCCTGGTCAACATGATGAAACCCTGTCTCTACTAAAAATGCAAAAATTAGCCGGCTGTGGTGTTACATGCCTATAGTCCTAGCTATTCGGGAGGCTGAGGCAGAAGAATCCCTTGAACCCGAGAGGTGGAGGTTGTAGTGAGCTGAGATTGCACCAGTGCACTGCAGCCTGGGTGACAGAGTAAGACTCTGTTTCAAAAAAAAAAAACAAAAACCACACACATTTAAAGGAAGATGGAAAAGACCATGAAAAACAGGGGCCATGTTGGGAGCCAGGATATGTGATATTCTATAAACCAGGAAATACTTTGCCAATTTAATAACAATTTTATTTATTTCTGTGAAAGCTCTTAATGACCATTTAAAAATTACAAGCCTGGGTGTGGTGGCTCACGCCTATAATTCCAGCACTTTGGGAGGCTGAGGCAGGAGGATTGTTTGAGCTCAGGAGTTTAAGACCAGCCTGAGCAACATAGTGAGACTTCATCTCGAGGAATTAAAAAAAATTAGCCAGGTATGGTGGCACATGCTTGTAGTCCTAGCTACTCGGGAGGCTGAGGCAGGAGGATCGCTTAAGCCTGGGAGGCTACAGTGAGCCATAATCGTGCCACTGCATTCCAGCCTGGGTGACAGAGAGAGACCCTGTCTCAAAGAAAAAAAAAAAATACATGTAACCATTCTGTCTGTACTTATTACCGTAAGGGAGACAATGAAGAGTAAGAGCATCATTATTTATATTTTTGTGGTTAAGTACATTTGGGATATGCAAACTTAGATAGGTTATTTTTTAATAGCAGTCCCTCTTTTTATTTTGAGATCCTTTAATATACTAATGTACATTGTGGATCTTGCTATCTTCCAAGAGAAGATAACGTATGGTGTTCTAAAAGTTAATATGAATATAGAACCCATTTTCCTATGGAGGAAATTTATTAAGGAACATGACTTTGGACGTGCAGCTTTATGAGAAAATAAATTAAACCTTTTTGCACTAACTTTACTAAATTGGGCTTTTGTGCTAGAATTTAGGAGATGCTGAAGATGTTAGTTTTATTACTGTCTGATTCATATGTATAAATATTATTTAAATTGAGTAATTAAGCTGTATTCTAACAGAGACCAGTGAACTTTCTGTTTTATTTTTTGTTACAAACAGACTTCTTGATTAGAATTACCAGAATTCTAAAGTATATCTGTGCATTTTGAAATACAGATGTTCAGATGCTTTAATTAGTTCTTTATATAATTATATAGATTAATATAATTAATTTAATGTTTCCTATTGAAGAATAGAGTGACATCAGAAATCTCAGATGTAGAACAATCACCAAATCAGTAATAATATATTTGATCGTGTCTGTAATCCAGCACTTTGGGAGGCTGAGGTGGGCAGATTGCCTGAGCTCAGGAGTTCAAGATCAGCCTGGGCAACATGGTAAAACCCGTCTCTACAAAAAATATAAAAATTAGCCGGGTGTGGTGGTGCATGCCTTAGTCCCAGCTACTTAGGGGGCTGAGGCGGGAGGATTGCTTGAACCCAGGCTGTAGTGAGCCATGTTCGCACCACTGCTCTCCAGTCTGGGTGACAGAGTGAGACTCCATCTCTTAAAAAAAAAAAAGTGTGTGTGTGTGTGTATATATATATATATTTGATTTTAAAATACAGCATACTTACATATTTCCAGTTTATTTCTTGAGTCTGCCTCTCACCTGCCAGTGTTCATCCATCTGTGCTCAGGATTGAATGTAGCTCATTCAGGCTTAATCCTCTTTTGTGTAGAAAAGTATATAGCCCTTATTTTTTCTATTCATTGTGGATGCTAGTCTATCTGAGAGAGCCTTATGGCAAAATGAGGAGGAACAAAAGGGAAGGACACAAACCTTTATTAGACATAAAAAGCACTTGGAAGTTTTTTTACCCTTGTAATGTATCTGCATGTGGAAGTGGGGAAATTGAAACACTTATGCTTACATTCTGGTGAATTAACTGATCCAGAGCAGTAGAGAGTGTTTGTTGTTTTTTACTTTTCCTCATTTGAGTTCAAAGAGCTTTGCAAATTATCAGATCTTCTGCAATAAGTTGCTAAAGCTGTTTCTCCCAATCCTATAGAACAGAAAACAAATTAAGTTTTTACTAGGATTTGTTTCTATTGCTACACTAATATAAAAGGTTGGCAAGGCCATGTACGGTGGCTCATGCCTGTAATCCTAGCACTTTGGGAGGCCAGGGCGGACGGATCACGACGTCAGGAGATTGAGACCATCTGGCTAATATGGTGAAACCCTGTCTCTACTAAAAATACAAAAAATTGGCCGGGCGCGGTGGCTCACGCCTGTAATCCCAGCACTTTGGGAGGCCGAGGCGGGCGGATCACAAGGTCAGGAGATCGAGACCACGGTGAAACCCCGTCTCTACTAAAACTACAAAAAATTAGCCGGGCGCGGTTGTGGGCGCCTGTAGTCCCAGCTACTCGGGAGGCTGAGGCAGGAGAATGGCGTGAACCCGGGAGGCGGAGCTTGCAGTGAGCCGAGATCGCGCCACTGCACTCCAGCCTGGGCGACAGAGCGAGACTCCGTCTCCAAAAAAAACAAAAAACAAAAAACAAAAAACAAAAAATTGGCTGGGTGTGGTAGCAGGCGCCTGTAGTCCCAGCTACTTGGGAGACTGAGGCAGGAGAATTGCTTGAACCTGGGAGGCAGAGGTTGCAGTGAGCCGAGATCGTGCCACTGCATTCCAGCCTGGGCGACAGAGCAAGACTCCATCTCAAAAAAAAAAGAAAAAAAAAAAAAGATTGGCAAATCAAGGCTCTGACCAATGTATATGGCAATCGAGGCTCTGCCAATGTGTATGACAGAGATTACTACTTACTGCTGTAATCTAAAATACAGAAGTGTTTTTAGTACTCCTTTTAGAAGCAGCTTTTCATACAGAGTATATTTATCTACAAGTTAGTGTCCATTTAAATGAATAATGTGTAATCAGAAAGTCTGCTAATCATGCCTCTCATATTTTTCTTGTTTTCAATGTATGGTTTCAATATCTTATTTTTTCAGTTGGCCGTAAACCAAAGACCCAGCAATCACCAATTTCCAATGGGTCTCCTGAGTTAGGTATAAAGAAGAAACCGAGAGAAGGAAAAGGTAATGTGGGGAGGGTTGCTTTGGAAGTGAGATGATTTTTTTTTTCAGTTAGGTGACATTTTTGCATTTGTAAGAAAATTATTTCTAGTACATGCACATATGAGAATACTGTCGTTGGTAATAGTTCTTAATAAGGGATGTATCAGCATCATGGGGGGAGCTTTTTCAAAATACCTTTGCCTAGTTCCTACACCACAGAGATTGTGTAGCCATAGTTATATCATGGGGGATATAGGGACTTTTGGAAAAAGTCCTAAGGAAGTCTGATATATACTCTCCTTAACCATTGACTTAGGGGATATGTGTATGTATAATAGCACCCATCCTCATATATAGGTACCCATAATTCAAAGGGGTTTACAACTAAGCCTTGTTTCTAATAGATAATTTCTTTCTTTTATTATTTTTGTGAGACAGTTTCTTGCTGTGTTGCCCAGGCTGGTGTGTGGTGGTGTGAACATGGCTTACTGCAGCCTTGACCTCTTGGGCTTAAGCAATCTTCCTGCCTCGCCTTCTGAGCTGCTGGGACCACAGGCGCATGCCACTCTCCCTGGCTAATTTTTTTTTTTATTTTTAATTTTTTTAAGTTTTTTGTAGAGATGAGGTCTTACTATGTCACCCAGGCAGGTCTTAAACTCCTAGGCTCAAGTGATCCTTCCGCCTCAGCCTCTGAAAGTGCTGGGACTACAGGCATGAGCCACCGCACCTAGCCTGATACATAACTTCTTTTTTTTTTTTTTTTGAGACGGAGTCTCTCTCTCTGTCGCCCAGGGTGGAGTACAATGGCCGGATCTCAGCTCACTGGAAGCTCCGCCTCCCGGGTTCACGCCATTCTCCTGCCTCAGCCTCCCGAGTAGCTGGGACTACAGGCGCCCGCCACCACGCCCGGCTAGTTTTTTGTATTTTTTTAGTAGAGACGGGGTTTCACCGTGTTAGCCAGGATGGTCTCGATCTCCTGACCTCGTGATCCACCCGTCTCGGCCTCTCAAAGTGCTGGGATTACAGGCTTGAGCCACCACGCCCGGCCCTCATAACTTCTTAACTGTTTAGAAGCAATGCAAGAATTCAAGGCGAGCTAAATTTTAATTTTCCAGTCAACAAATTTCAGTCACATCAGTTACAATTCAGAACAAAACCATGCTTATTTGCTTATTTATTGACTTACTTTTACAGACAGGGCTGGAATGCAGTGGCGTGACGGTAGCTCACTGCAGCCTTGTACTACTCTGCTTATAGCCTCCCAAGTATCTGGGACTACATGCACACACCACCGCACCCAGCTAATTTTTTTTGTTTGTTTTTTTAAGAGATGGGGTCTCATGCTTTGTTGCCCAGGCAGGTCTCGAACTCCTGGCTTCAAGAGATCCTCCAGCCTCACACTCCCAGAGTGCTGAGATTATAAGCATGAGCCACTGCCCCTTGTCTATTTTTGCTTTAGAATTCGTGTATCCTGATTAAAGATAAAAACAGCACCAAATCTCCCCCATTCTGTGCTTTCTTAATTTGTCGAATAAGATGACTTCAAGTGACATTTCTTTTTAATATTATTTTTATTACTTTTTTATTACCTTTTTTTAAATTTTATTTTAAAATCTTCTGTAGAAACAGGATGTCCCTATTTTGCCCTGGCCTCAAGCGATCCTCCCATATTGGCCTCCCAAAATGTTGGGATTATAGGCATGAGCCACCACACCTGGCCTTTAATTTTATTGTCACTCAGATTCTGACAGATAAAGTGTCATTTCAGTAGTGGTTTTAGATGTGTTCTGTCTGCCAGTCTGATAACCAAAAATTTATCACTTTCATGAATAAGTGTTTTCAGACCAATATTCAATAGTTGGATAAATTTTACATTAATGTATTTAAATTTATTCTGTCCTTATCAGGTGGTTTGACTTAATAATTTTAAATAATTAAAACAGAAATTAAGTCTAGTTAAAAAAAATTGTCTCCAGTAAGCCTTCCAAGAAATTTGGTATTTCGATAGGCCAAAAAAAAAACAACAAAAAAGTGACATTGAACACTTATTCAGGAACTGGTGACCCAGTTTGGGGGAGGCTTAGAATACTTTTCTTACCTCCTTGTTTGTCTTTGGTTGTTGTACACTTCTAACATTTTAGGTTTCCTCTTTTAATTTATATTGAAAACTTTAAAAGTTAACATAGTAAATATTAGAAAACTAAACTATAAATATACAGTTATTACTATTGTCTTTTAAATAATTCTTATCCTCAGTGGTATCACTTATACTCGAACATCTTTTGCTTAAGACTGGAGAAAAAGTCTGTGACCAGTTTTTACCAATTTAAATCATATCTCATTACAATTTCAGTCTTGTATTAAATTTGAGGCAGTGTGTTATAATGTAATTAATTAAAGCTATTACAGTCAAACCTATATTCAAAATCCAGCCAGTGTTTTTTCTTTTGTAAAATTATGATAATAATGTTTGTCATAGGCAAATTCCTTGTTACCTGGTAAAGAAAGCTTCTCTTTCTGAATCCTGTTTTCCCTAAAATCAGAAATAGAATTTTTAATAATTTTTTTCTTTAGAGATAGGGTCTCACTCTTTTCACCCAGGCTGGAATACAGTGACATGATCATGACTCACTGCAGCCTCAACCTCCCAGGCTAAAGTATTCTTCTGCCTCAGCCTCAAGTAGCTAGGACCACAGGCACATACCACCATGTCTGGCTAATTTTAAAATTTTTGGTAGAGACGAGTCCCCCTATGTTGCCTAGGCTATTCTCATACTCCTAGGCTCAAGTGATCCTTCAGCCTTGGCCTCCTTAGAATTGTTCATTTTAACTTGGGGATGGCAACGTGGGTGCAGTGAGTATTTAAAGATAACCTGAGGGGTTTTGATGAGTTTAATTCAAAACATGGAAACATTCAGATATCTTATATGCAAGGCATTGTCTATATTATACAAAAATTTCTTCCAGATAAAATCTTTACTCACACTTACTACTATGTGAACAAAATAAAAATGCCCCAGCTACACATTTTTATGTAACTGAAGATTATACATGGTTTATTTTAATAGTTTTTAGGTAGTGATGCTGATGTAATAGAATCCTAGAGATACAAATGTAACATTGTGAAGTTGAAAGTCAGCTTTTTTTTTTTTTTTTTTTTTTTTGAGATGGATTTTAGCTCTTGTTGCCCAGCCTGGAGTGCAATGGCGCGATCTCAGTTCACCGCAACCTCTGCCTCCTGGGGTCAAGCGATTCTGCTGCCTCAGCCTCCCGAGTAGCTGGGATTACAGGCATGTGGCACCACACCTGGCTAATTTTTATATTTTTAGTAGAGATGGGGTTTCTCCATGTTGGCCAGGCTGGTCTCAAACTCCCGACCTCAGGTGATCCGCCCACCTTGGCCTCCCAAAGTGCTGGATTACAGGTGTGAGCCACCACGCCTGGCCGAAGGTCAGCTTTTTTAGGTCAACAGATGCATAATGGGCTCAACTCTGCGTTATTAATGAATTTACTGGATTTTCAGGGAAAGCCACAGTGAAAGTGAAATGCCAGAGAAAAAACATCAGTATTTTGATTGAAGGTGTTGGGGTAGTGGTGGCCGTTTCGGGACTCTTTTCTCTTCTTCTTTTTTTCTTGAGATGGAGTCTCGTTCTGTTGCTCAGGCTGGAGTGCAGTGGCGTGATCTCTGCTCACTGCAACATCCGCCTCCCGGGTTCAAGTGATTCTCCTGCCTTTGCCTTGCAAGTAGCTGGGATTACAGGCACCTGCCATCATGTCTGGCTAATTTTTGTATTTTTGTAGAGATAGGGTTTCACCATGTTGGCCAGGCTGGTCATGAACTCCTGACCTCAGGTGATCTGCCCACCTTGGCCTCCCAAAGTGCTGGGATTACAGGCATGAGCCACCGTGCCCAGCCTTCTATTAATAAGAACTTGGCATCTAGAGGTTATGAAGGGAATAAAATAAAAACAACCTGAAAAGCCTCTTCTCATGACTGCTGCCCACTACTCTCCCCTCCTTAATAAGGGAAAAAAGAGTGTGATACTTTCTTCCTTTTGGGATTAATTTTTTTATTTTACTTACCCAGATTCCTTTTCGTTCTTTTATGCACATCCTAGCCATCTTCCAAGACTTCATGATGGCCTCTCAGTCCACTTTATTTTCACTCCTGGAATCCCACAGACATTATTTTCTATGATTACTTGGGATATAGTTAATTATGCATTGCTTTGTGATAGACCTTATATTGTTTCAAATTGTTACTTATTTCTTGCATTGTTGTTTAACTTGTCATCTACTTTCTTTTCCCTTCTCAACTAAATTATAAATTCCTTGAGGCAGGGACCAGGTTTTAAATTCATCTCCTTAAGCATGATATGTGATGAATAAGCATTTTGTTCTGCAGAAATATTCTAATATTTCCTCATTTTAAAATTTTTCTAGCAATGTGATCCAGAGCTAATGTTATAGTTAACATTTGATGAATACTTGACTAGTTTTAAGGAATTACCATATTTTTCCATTTTAGGACCTCAGATTTTAAGATATAAGTATAAACAATGAAATCCTTTAAATATTATCTTCCGTCTACTGGGTGTAATCAGTAGAAAGTGATTAGAAATTTTTTTTTTAATCTGTTTTTAGAGGCAGTAATGTTCTTTTTTTTTTTCTTTTTCCTGAGACAGAGTTTCACTCTGTCACCCAGGCTGGAGTACAGTAGTGCGATCTCAGCTCACTGTAACCTCTGCTTCCTGGGTTCAAGCGATTCTCATGCCTTAGCCTCCCAAGTAACTGGGATTACAGGTGCACGCCACCATGCTCAGCTAATTTTTATACTTTTAATAGAGATGGGGTTTCACCATGTTAGCCAGGCTGGTCTCGAACTCCTGACCTCAGGTGATACGCCCGCCTCCCAGCCTCCCAAAGTGCTGGGATTATAGGCGTGAGCCACCACATCCAGCCAACAGTAAAGTTCTTTGCTATCAAGTCTTAATTGACTGGTAGTACAGAGGAAAATGATAAGAAAATGCTTAAAGGGTTGAGGGTAGTTTGCACTTATAATATATATACCTCAGAGTTCATGCCTGTAGGTGAATCAAAGAAAAGTAAGTTTCTTACAAAAAGATCCTAGGTCTGATGCCTGAAAGTTTTACACATTTCATTGCATTTTGCTTGCCTATCCAACAAAATTACTAAGTACCTTTTGATCATGGAATTTAGGCTTATCATATGATAAACAAAGGTGTAAACAAATTTATTTTATTCAGAGTTTAAATCTGTATAAACTAATAAACTTGATTCTGTTTAATTCAGGTTAACTTTGCCTAAGCAATTATGCCTTTGCCTTTACTGAACTCAAAATCTAGGATAGGGTGATATGTAATGTACAAACGCCAGAATCTGTATTTTAGCATCGTAACTGTAAGCATACGTAGTGGATACCATTTTTTAAAAGTAGAAACAGGCTGGACGCAGTGGCTCACACCTGTAATCCCAGAATTTGGGGAGCCTAGGTGGGCGGATCACCTGAGGTCAGGAGTTCAAGACCAGCCTGGCAAACATGGTGAAACCCTGTCTCTACTAAAAATACAAAAATTAGCCCGGTGTGGTGGAATGTGTCTGTAATCCGAGCTACTCGGGAGGCTGAGGCAGGAGAATTGCTTGAACCTGGGAGGTGGAGGTTGCAGCGAGCCGACGTTGTGCCACTGCACTCCAGCCTAGATGACAGAGCAAGTCTCCATCTCCAAAAAAATAAATGTAGAAACAAGTATATTCAGGGTTTTTAAGTTACGATGAAGGACACTTTATTTGCTTTTAATTGTGTATTTAATTATGTTAATTTGTAATCAATGTCTGTCATTGTTTTTAAAGGAAACACAACCTATTTGTGGGAGTTTCTTTTAGATCTACTTCAAGATAAAAATACTTGTCCCAGGTATATTAAATGGACTCAGAGAGAAAAAGGCATATTCAAGCTGGTGGATTCAAAGGCTGTCTCTAAGCTTTGGGGAAAGCATAAGAACAAACCAGACATGAACTACGAAACCATGGGACGAGCTTTGAGGTAAAAATGCAATTGAGCTAATATTGACACAAAATTTATGTATTTCTTTATATTGTCTATTAGCTGTTTAAAGAGAAGCTGAAAATCCTTTACAACTTTTAACTTTGGGGGATATTCTAGAGGAGCATCTTAGATTTGGAAGTAGATGAGGAGATAGGAGTTTAGTCTACATGCTTATAATTTTAACATAATTGGAAAATTCATTTTTGCAGAAAATGTGCTTTTGTACTTAGGACTATTTCTTAATAGAAATTGTGAAGTTGTAGGCTTAAAAAAAATTAAGCCTAAACAAATTATGGTTCCTAAAGTTAATTTGTATTTTAGTTTTTAGGAGTTTGTCATAAATGGATTTATGTTGATAGGAAAATTTAAGTTTTATCAGTTTGGCCGGGCATGGTGGCTCATGCCTATAATCCCAGCACTTTGGGAGGCTGAGGCAGGCGGATCACTTGAGGTCAGGAATTCAAGACCAGCCTGGCCAACGTGGGGAAACCCCATCTCTACTAAAAATACAAAAATTAGTCGGGTGTGGTGGTGCTCGCCTGTAATCCCAGCTATTCAGGAGGCTGAGGTAAGAGAATCGCTTGAACCCAGGAAGCAGAGGTTGCAGTGAGCCAAGATTGTGCCATTGCACTCCAGCCTGGGCGACAGAACGAGACTCCGTCTCAAAAAAAAAAAAAAAAGAATAATCAGTTTGATAAACCCACAAAATTCTTTCATTGGAAAGTACATGGCTTCTTCTAATTAAAGGTGTTTTTAAGTGAACACATGGTTTATGTGACAGTATTCGCAAATCTCTACTAAGTTTAAGTGTGGCTTAGATAATTTTTCCAGTAATATCAGTTTGTTTTTATAACCTATGTAAATCAGAAAAGAATTTCTACCAGTGTCAGTATAGTAAAATACTCAATGGTAAGGTAAATTATTTCTTTTAAGAAAACGAATGAACTTTCAGCTACTTTATAGATCTTAAGTTTGTAGGACCTTGGCGCCAGGTTCCAACCTGATTCCTACTCTAAATTTGTAACCTTTTGAGCAGTCTAGGCAGTAAGAGTTTGTTTTTTTCTCATCTGTTATTAGGGATAAGGGAATGTTTCTATTAGTATGCACTGTACA
This sequence comes from Macaca mulatta, assembly GCF_049350105.2. NCBI lineage: Eukaryota > Metazoa > Chordata > Mammalia > Primates > Cercopithecidae > Macaca > Macaca mulatta. Next base: position 147,933,931 of record NC_133410.1, on the reverse strand, counting down.
TAGTGTTTTTGGTGGGGGTAGAGTGGGGTGGAGAAATAATATACTTGATTCATTTGGTACATTTTCCCCTTACAGATACTACTACCAAAGGGGAATTCTTGCAAAGGTTGAAGGACAGAGGCTTGTATATCAGTTCAAGGATATGCCCAAAAACATAGTGGTCATAGATGATGACAAAAGTGAAACCTGTAATGAAGATTTAGCAGGAGCTACTGATGAAAAATCATTAGAACGAGTGTCACTGTCTGCAGAAAGTCTCCTGAAAGCAGCATCGTCTGTTCGCAGTGGAAAAAATTCATCCCCTATAAACTGCTCCAGAGCAGAGAAGGGTGTCGCTAGAGTTGTGAATATCACTTCCCCTGGGCACGATGCTTCATCCAGGTCTCCTACTACCAATGCATCTGTGTCAGCAACAGCAGCTCCAAGGTAAGTGAGGCAAACCATTAGTTATAATGTATTTACTTTTTAAAAAAGTCTCCTTGGTGAAAGCGAAATGTCCCTTTGCTTAATATTAGTGTTCTAAGAACACAGCGTTGTCAGGACTTTGAAAAGTGCTTGATATTTTAATTATATTTTTTATTGTTGTTAAAGTAGATGTCTTGCTGGGTTCAGTGGCTCATGCCTATAATCCTAGCACTTTGGGAGGCCAAGGCAGGAGGATTGCTTGAGGACAGGAGGTCAACACAAGCTTTGGCAACATAGACCTCCTCTCTATAAAATAAAAATAAAAAATTGCTGAGCGTGGTGTCACATACCTGTAGTCCTAACTACTCAGGAAGCTAAGGCAGAAGAATCACTTGAGCTTAGGATTTGGAGGTTGTAGTAAGCTAAGATTGCACCGCTGTACTCCAGCCTAGGCAGCAGACCGAGACCTTATCTCAAACAACAACAACAACAAAAGTAGATGTCTTAAATTACCTGAATTGGTTTTTATGGTTTTATAGATGGAGCTTAATGTAGGCTTTAGTTTTTAAAATATATTTGTGTCATGGTATGTTTGTGTCAGACATCAGGAATTGCCAGTATCTCTGAAAAATTTGGGAGCACTAGTTTTACACATTTTGGATTTGTATTCATCTTTTACTCAGGAGACCTATTTTCTCATTTGGCATTAAATATAATCAGCTTTTTTCTTTCTAATGTACTAGGACAGTTCGTGTGGCAATGCAGGTACCTGTTGTAATGACATCATTGGGTCAGAAAATTTCAACTGTGGCAGTTCAGTCAGTTAATGCAGGTGCACCATTAATAACCAGCACTAGTCCAACAACAGCGACCTCTCCAAAGGTAGTCATTCAGACAATCCCTACTGTGATGCCAGCTTCTACTGAAAATGGAGACAAAATCACCATGCAGCCTGCCAAAATTATTACCATCCCAGCTACACAGCTTGCACAGTGTCAACTGCAGACAAAGTCAAATCTGACTGGATCAGGAAGCATTAACATTGTTGGAACCCCATTGGCTGTGAGAGCACTTACCCCTGTTTCAATAGCTCATGGTACACCTGTAATGAGACTATCAATGCCTACTCAGCAGGCATCTGGCCAGACTCCTCCTCGAGTTATCAGTGCAGTCATAAAGGGGCCAGAGGTTAAATCGGAAGCAGTGGCAAAAAAGCAAGAACATGATGTGAAAACTTTGCAGCTAGTAGAAGAAAAACCGGCAGATGGAAATAAGACAGTGACCCACGTAGTGGTTGTCAGTGCGCCTTCAGCTATTGCCCTTCCTGTAACTATGAAAACAGAAGGACTAGTGACATGTGAGAAATAAAATAGCAGCTCCACCGTGGACTTCATGCTGTTAGTGGCAGTACTGACATAAACATTTGCAAGGGAAGTCATCAAGAAAAGTCAAAGAAGACTTTAAAACATTTTTAATGCATATACGAAAACAATCAGACTTACTGGAAATAAATTACCTATCCCATGTTTCAGTGGGAAATGAACTACATATTGAGATGCTGACAGAAAACTGCCTCTTACAGTAGGAAACAACTGAACCCATCAATAAGAAAAAGGATTGAAAGGGACCAAGCAGCTCACTACGATATCAAGTTACACTAAGACTTGGAACACTAACATTCTGTAAGAGGTTATATAGTTTTCAGTGGGAGGGGTTGGGATGGGTGATCTTATTGTTACATATAGCAATTTTTGATGCATTTTATATGCATACCAGCAATTATTACTGTGTTCGCACAGTTCTCACTTAACTGGTGCTATGTGAAGACTCTGCTAATATAGGTATTTTAGAATGTGAATTGAAGAATGGATCCCAAAAACTTCAGAAAGAGGATAGCAAAAAAAGATCTAGTGCGATTTTTTATATATATATATACACACACACATATATATATATCATATAGCTTAAGCTGATTTAAAACAAAGGCCTTAGACTAATTTTCGGTTTTCTTTCTTGAAATAAGCTAATGGCTTGTTTGTGTAAAGCTTTTTTATTAAAAGAAAAATTTTAAAAATCTTGTACCTAGCACAGTATTGTTATAGAATTTACATGTAACATTTTATATGGTAGTTTAAGTCTGTCAGTTTCTTAATTGTGGACAGATTAACAGTTGGCTCTGGCCTTTTGCTGTAACATGCCTGTGTCACTCAGCCCTGGCATTTGTGCAGACATATCATTTTCAGTTCTGCTGTCACTTGGAAGTTCAGGCTCAGCATGAATTTTTGTCAGGTAGCTCTAATACCTGGAGTTTTCTTTCTTTCTTTCTTTTTTTTCAGTTGAAGTTTATGAGGGAAATACCAGTGTTCAGATTTGAACTATAATAGTTTGTATATTCAACATTTGAAGTATATTCTATTTTGTTGTACTCTTGTTTCAAAGTGTATTCAAGTAGGTTTTCTGAAATATAGAAATGAAATTTATCTTCTGTTTTGGTCTCTGGTGATATTTTTAACAATATTTAAAAGCCAGCATAGACATGTTTTAGTTAAGAAGTGATAAAATATCTCTATTTCTCCTTCCCAACTACTGCATGAAGAAATTCTACTTCTGTTTTGTTCCATTATATTAATATTTGGCAAATACCTGCATGTTGCCAGTTTCTTTCTAGTTGTAATGATGAACTATAATGTTCTGCTTAACATAATGAATTTAGTATTTTAGTTGTCTGCACTTAAAGAATTTATATTTATAAAACACTTCAAACCATTTGTTTCACAATCAGACCTTTTGTGGATAAAAAGAACAATTACTCTTCTAGCCCTTTTACAGATTAGGAAGTTAAGGTATCTGAAGGATTATATAAACTATGTAATTTCACTACTGTCTGTCACTACATATCTTAATGCTCTTTTCTACTACAAAGAAAAGGTATCTATTTTTACATCTTTTAGAAATTTAGATTAAATCATACTTAATATTTTTTGTCTTTTATTTGTGCATTTGATCACATACTACTTAGGTCAGAGATTGTTTATAACAGTTCCCTTTGTAATCTGTTAAACTTTTCCATAAATGTGTTGATGATACTTTTATACAAAATCTCAAAGAAAAACTCACTTGATTCTTTTCCCATTTGGGAGTTACTCTCAAATTCTACCTCCTTTTAAAACATTTCCAAAATATTTCAGGTTTGAAAATTGATATTAAGTGCTTTGGCACTTAAGTGTATTATCTTGTTTATTGCACTGTGACTTCATTTGTTTAGTCATGTCTTCCGTAATGGTCATTTAGAGCAACAATTATTTTATGCTATACCTACCCCTCTCCCCAAGTGCTAAGCATATTAGACACTCGGGTCAGACATTTATTGATTTTGGGAACATTTGCTGAGAATATAAGTCACATGCTTAAAAACTTTCCTTCTATGCTGGATTCTTAATCGGTTCTAACAGGGTTAAACCAGGGCTATCTAGCTACCTCTGCTACTCTACTGGAAATTTTTTTCTCTTTGATAATCACATCTAAAGTCTAGACCTGGGGCCAGGTGCAGTGGCTCACGCCTGTAATCCCAGCACTTTGGGAGCTGAGGCGGGTGGATTGCTTGAGGCCAAGAGTTTGAGACCAGCCTTGCCAACATGGTGAAACCCCGTCTCTACTAAAAATACAAAAATTATCCAGGAGTGGTGGCGCATGTCTGTAATCCCAGCTCCTCAGGAGTCTGAGGCACAAGAATCTCTTGAATCTGGGAGGTGGAGGTTGCAGTGAGCCAAGATGATGCCACTGCATTCCCTCCAGCCTGCATGAGTGAGATTCTGTCTCAAAGAAAAAAAAAAAAAAAGTCTAGACTTGGAAACATACATATTGACAGTATATACTGATCAGAATGTTGCAGATTGAAATTATCAATGATGTGCCTCACCCCTGAAATTATCAGTGATGTGCCTCACCCCCATCCTTCCTGCCCTTTTAATGTTACGGCTTTTAATCTCAGCCCTTTCAAACTGTAAATCAACAAAATTTATAGTTGCTTTTTTGTGTCCAGTCTGTTAGAGGGAAAAAAGCCCACATAACCTTTGCTTGATGCTACTACATTTTCCAGCCTTACTAGATCTTTAAATTATGATCAGTAGTCTATCAGTTTATTCTTTAGGCCACTTTCCAGCAACAATTCCAGCCTTCACTACCTTTCTCACCAGATAACCAGTATACCTCTATACAGAGAACTTCCTGGACCCCTTGCTACAGATGATTTACTTACTCCAACATCCATCCTTACCACCTGTCTCAGGAAGGAGGTGCCCTTCCTCCTGTACTCAGCATCTCCCTTTCACACCTACTTGGTCTCCTTGCTCCCACAATTAATAGCCTATCATTCTGTCCCTTCTTTTACTTCAAACAGCCTGCAGTCTGAATTCTTGCTTAGAAACAGTTCTCCGTGAGATCTCCAATAACACAGTTGTCAAATTAAACAGACACTTTGGTTCACTTAATCTCATGCCTACTTCTCAAAACTCATTTGGTTTCCCATGTTTACTTTCTGCCTAACCAACTTAATTTTTCTTTGTTCTTTCTGCCTATGGGCTTCTTTTCCTCATAGAATTGTTTTAAGGATTAAATGAGTTAATATATTAAGGATTTGTAACTAGTGTCTGGCACATAGAAAACACTCTTACTGGACGTTTACTATTATTATTTCACTAACATAATTGTTAGATAATCTCACCCATTCCTGTGGTTTTTACTACCAAATCTATTGTTAAAGCCTAGACTTTGACACGGTCATTTTTTTTTTTTTTCCATTGGAGTGCTTCATGGAATTGCGTGTCATCCTTGCGCAGGGGCTGTGTTTAATCTCTGTATCGGTCTAGTATTAGGATATGTGCTGCTGAAGTAGGCACTACTCTGTCTTAGGTGGGTTTATCTAATTGCCACTGGCTATTTCTTCCTGAGTATCCAATTGGGCTCTCTTCCCTCCAAAATCTGTTTCTCTTAGCCCAGTAAATAATACCAGCAACCCCATTACTCATGCTAGAAGCAACCTGGGGGCCATCCTAGATACTTTACCTCCTCTAATCATTAACCAAATTTCTACTCATGGTACCTTCTAAATACCTTCTCTTCCATCCTCCCTGTCTTTCTTTGTCTCACCAAGTTTCCTTCTAATCCATTCTCCAGGCTACCAGTTGAAAGCTTTCTAAATGCAGCTTTCATCACTCACGAACCTTTGTGATGGCTTCCGATTCTTCAGTGGCATCTCTTGCTAAAAAGATGCCTAAGCATAGCAATTAAAGTCCTTTGATCTGGGCTCTGCCTATCTCCCCAAGCTTCATTCTCTTGCTACTCCTCTCTTAGACTTACCTGGGCTATAATATTTCATTTTTTCCCAAATATTCTAGGCATTCATACCTCATGAGCCATCCATTGATGGCTTCTTTCTGAACAACCCATTCCTCCTTCACCTACATTGGAGTTCAGTTTTATTTACTGAGATATGAGGTGACAGACATCAAAATAAAAGTTTCTGAAATAGGCGTGGAAACCATTCAGGTTGGGGAGTGATCTGTGAGTGAGCTCAGAACTTAAAGACTAGAAAGAGTAAAGTATATAAAGATAGGTTTGGGGAAAAAAAAAAAGAATCAGCAACGGAAGTCAAGAACTATTCATAGAGAATAAACAGGACAGATAAGGTAACATTTCAAGATATGGTGGCAACATCAAGTGCAAAAAGAAAGGCAAAACAAATCAGGCCAAAGAAAAAGCCACTGAGATTCCACTGACAATGAGAGGGCAGTTCCAGTGAGGTGTGGTGGTGAAGCCAGAATGTAAGGGATGGGGCACTTCGTACATTGGCGTGTCTGACACAGCATACACTCAGGAGTGTACATTTCTGATCACATTAACAAGTCATGTCTAATTTCTAATAAGACAAACTAAAGACAAAATTTTGGCCTCGGGGTTATTTATAAGGTCTCCTATGATCCTTTTGCTTTAAGTCTCCTATCCTACTTTTATGAGGGTACTACAGAGCACTTTATTTTTGGGAGGCAAGAGTAACCCTTTAGTTCTACAGCTATCAAAGCAACTTATCCTTTTATTGTAGCTTTTAACCATTCACAGTACTGCAAGTCTTCAGTGGCTGTGATTCATCTAGTCTTCAACCCCTTTGTTACAATCACCGTCCCCCATAATTAAAACACATTCTGTAGCAACTCAGTACACTGTGATGCCAGCCCTAATGGTAGAATAAGATACTGCTCACCCTTTACAAGAGCACTGATTTGCTTCCTATCTGCGTCACACCTCCAAACCTTTGAAACACTCACATGCAGCAGGGAGACTTATTTGAGCACCCACAACTGTCTTTCCGAACACTGCAACTCAGTAGTAATGCTTTGGGTTCAAGACTAAAAAAACAGTACATCACAGCTTCCAAAGTGAAAATATAAGTAAAACAGAATTGCTTGGCCAGACGTGTGGTTCGTGCCTGTAATCCCAGCACTTTGGCAGGTCGAGGCAGGTGGATCACGAGGTTAGGAGATCGAGACCATCCTGGCTAACACGGTGAAAGCCCATTTCTACTAAAAATACAAAAAATGAGCAGGGTGTGGTGGCAGGCGCCTGTAATCCCAGCTACTTAGGAGGTTGAGGCAGGAGAATCACTTGAACCTGAGAGGCAGAGGTTGCAGTGAGCCGAGATCACATCACTGCACTCCAGCCTGGGCGTCAGAGCGAGACTCCATCTCAAAAAAAACCAAAAACCCCCATAATTGCTTAATGCAAAATACTGCATATCAAAGACAAAACAAAGCTGTGAATTATAAATAGGCTGTAAACTAGCAGCAGAGTTACTTTCTCCCATGATAATTGTTCACATCCATTGCACTGTAGAATCTTTATTTTTTGAGTCAGTCTTGCTCTGTCGCCCAGGCTGGAGTGCACTGGTGCCATCTTGGCCCACTGCAACCTCCGCCTCCTGGGTTCAAATGAGTCTCCGGCTTCAGCCTCCTGAGTAGCTGGGATTACAGGCATGCACAACCACGCCCGGCTAATTTTTTATATTTTCAGTAGAGAGGGGGTTTCACCATGTTGGCCAGGCTGGTCTCAAACTCTTGACCTTAGGTGATCCACCTGCCTTGGCTTCCCAAAGTGCCGGCATTATAGGTGTGAGCCATCACACCCGGCCTGCACTGTTGTATCTTAACTTTGAGAAACTTGGCTATTTCAAGTAAGTGATACTGTCACTGCCCAAAAAGGAAAAATACGAATCTATATAATCTCCAAATTATTTCTGAATTATAGGACACTAATTCTCTTGAATCCAGTGGTTACTTTGCCTCACATTAGAAATACCTGGGAAGCTTTTTGTAAGCCTGTGTCTTAGCTTCTACTTGATACCAATTACATCAGTGTTTGGGAAAGGGAGCCAGGCATCTTTATTTTTAAAATATCTCTAGGTGATTTCATTGTGCAGCAACATTTTAGAACGACTGCCTTATAGTTACAATAAAGAAAGCTTTAACATTTAGGGTTCTGTGTTCCAACTCAAGTGTTCCAAAAATGGAAAAAGGTAGTCTGAGATATATTATTACAAATGGCTTTTTAAAAACCTACATACTGTGTATTTTATCGATTCTAAAGCCTTTTTCTTACATTTAACATGTCTTTAATTGGGAAGACTCTATAAGAGTCTTATGAAACAGTACACCAAGTTAATGTGCCTTGTCTCTTCAAAGAAATTACTCTGGAAAGCTATATGCTAATTCTAATAATGTTACCATTCAAAATACTTTTAAATGGCTTTTTAGAGGAGAATTTAAATTTTACATATATTTAAGAGACAAATTTCCTGTGGAAGATTTTAGTTTTAAAAAGAACTGCGTCATTTGAAGTTAATGTGATGTGAATCAAGCTAGATAATGTCATACTTGGTTCAAATGGAGATGTGGCTATGAGATTGACACAAATTTTTTTAAGAGCTTCATAAAACATATGGAAGCAGTTCCAAAAAGTTTCCCACTGGCCGTGGTGGCTCACGCCTGTAATCCTAGCACTTTGGGAGGCTGAGGTGGGTGGATCACGAGGTCAGGAGATCCAGACCATCCTGGCTAACATGATGAAACCCCGTCTCTACTAAAAATACAAAAAATTAGCCCGCCGTGGTGGCGGGCGCCTGTAGTCCCAGCTCCTCGGGAGGCTGAGGCAGGAGAATGGCGTGAACCTGGGAGGTGGAGCTTGCAGTGAGCTGAGATCGCACCACTGCACTCCAGCCTGGGCGACAGAGGGAAACTCCGTCTCAAAAAAAAAAAAAAGTTTCCCAAATATTTTTGGGCAGTGGCAGCAGTAACTCTGATTTGAATTTAAAATTCAAATCAGAATTTTAAGAAAACTTAGAGATTATTCCTTTATTACAAATGAAGGAAAACTTTTGACTCATCGGTTCAGCTGGTCAGTGGCAGACCTGCAAAGAATTCACCCTCTGACTCCCAGTTGAGTTTTAGCCTGAACCCTCACTCACTCCCATCCAAAAAAAAGTGGGGGTGGGGGTTGCAGGGAGGGAAACAAGCTTAGCTTTGAATAAGTGTGTTCTATCGTGTAATAATCCTTTCCCACAAACTGAATTTTAAAATATTGCAGAACTTTGCTGGGTGTTCTCAGCAGGTTTACCACTCTGTGGAAACCAGAATCAGATGTCAGACATGCTCCTTATGTCCAGTCTTATGCCGCCTTCCTTTTTTTTTTTTTTTTTGGAGACAGTCTAGCTCTAGCTTTGTCACCCAGGCTGGAGTGCTGTGGCGTGATCTCAGCTCACTGCAACCTCTGCCTTCTAGGTTCAAGCAATACTCCCATCTCATCCCCTGGAATAGGTAGGATTAGGCACCTGCAACATGCCCGGCTAATTTTTGTATTTTTAGTAGAGACAGGGTTTTGCCATATTGGCCAGGCTGGTCTCGAACTCCTGATCTCAGGTGATCCACCCACCTCAACCTCCCAAAGTGCTGAGATTACAGGCGTGAGCCACCACGCCCAGCCCGTTTCCACGTGTATGCAAGTTTCTATTCTTTATGCAAGTTGTCTGGATCTTGAAGCCTGACCCTGTTTAATGTGGCAAGATATTTAATCAGTGTCCTGCTTTATTGCTACAAGAGTTTCAGATAGTTTACATATAAGAACAAATGAAAGTCAACAAAAATAAACAGGTACAAGAAATTTCGGTGAAGAAAAAAGGAATTTCAAATAAATGACAAAAGAAAACTAATACACAGAATATATGCTGTAAAGTGTTACAGTCATTAAAATCCAGCTATATACTGGCTTTGAATATATTGGCAGCCAATAAAGATAAGTTAACCAGTTGAGATTCATAACAGGCCAAGTTTACCAGATGCTTAGGAGACGCAAGGCTGTCAAGAAGGGTTTTGCTGTCTGTGTGACTAATCTTACATGAATGTTTTCCCAGAATTGAATTTTCCAAAGAAATATGGGGACAAGGGGCTGCAGTTGTGGGTATTCTGTTTTGTCATTCAAAGGCAGATCTTTCTACATTACAAATCAAAGTACAACTGACAACCTCTCGAAACTGAAGAACCTAAGCAGTAGCCCACAACCTCACATCTGCCTAGAGGAACAACTGGGTAGAAAAGACCAACCAACCAATCTTTCGCCATTCAGTCAGCCCTTCTGCCTATTTTGGGCTTAAATTTCTATGAACAGTATTAGTTCTGCCCTTTCAAATTGAAGAGTTATTCTCTCTGGTGAAAAAATTAGGAGTGGGTTGTTAGGACATGAAATACAGAGGGCCCTTCCCTTTTTTGTTTTGAAACTTAGCCATTATTATTCTGACTTACAATGTGTATTTTAAAATTTATATTATTTTACAGATCTCACAAATCTATGAGGTTGAGAGGGCAGATACAATAATATACTCTATGGATGAGAAAACTTAGGCTCTAGAGATGGAGCAGCTCATTCAGGGTCACACTGGTGACAGCTAAGTCTTTTCAGTTACAGCCTGTGCCCTTTGACATGTTGCTTTTTCCCCTCCTCTTATTTTATATGCCCTAGTGAATTTCAGGCCTTTGCCATTCTGGTGTTTGACCATGGCTCAAAAATCTCTTCCTAATTTCTATGTACTCTAGGTAAAAAGTCTGCCTGTCCTATATTTTTATACATGTCATTTTAAAGAAAGAGTTGCTTAGAGCTTCTTATGTATGCACATTCATTTCTTGGATGCCTTTTTTAAAACTGAAATCATGTTTTAGTTTTACCTCTTTTTAGCATTTAATTCTTGGGAATCTTTCCTCAAGTCTAACACACATGATAAGTAATGCATATATATGTAACTATATGCAACATTCCCTTCATTATAAATCTTGGCTGTTTTAAAAATGATTTGAATACAGAATATTTGCATCAATTTTTGCCTTTAATTTGAAATACCAGAGTAGCTGTTCTTACTGCTTCCTTTAAAAACTACCATTGAAGTATGCAAACAGTATCAAATGTTCTACTTTGGACAAAACTAGACTTTACTGTATCAGAATACTGGAAATCCAGGCCAGGCGTGGTGGCTCACGCCTGTAATCCCAGCACTTTAGGAGGCCGAGGCGGGTGGGTCAGTTGAGGTCCGGAGTTTGAGATCAGCCTGGCCAACGTGGTAAAATCCCATCTCTACTAAAAATACAAAAATTAGCTGCGCATGGTGGTAATCCCAGCTACTAGGGAGGCTGAGGCAGGACAATCACTTGAACCTGGGAGGCAGAGGTCACAGTGAGCTGAGATCACACCTCTGCACTCCAGCCTGGGCAACAGACTCCATCTTAAAAACAAAACAAAACAAAACACTGGAAATCCATTATATTCCAGTATTCAGCCACCACATCTTTCTTGTAGTCTAATTCCGTATGTATGATACTGCATGTGTATTTGACTTACACGTTTGACCATTTGACCATGTTTAACACATCTCTTGCTACACTGCAACATCTGTTCTCCGTTTGTGTTCACTCAAAGCCAAAGAAACGGTGGTGAGGAAGAAGCAAGCACTGTGGAGTCAAGATAGACCTGGGTTTGAATCTTGACTCAGCTACTATTTATTAGCTATCACTTTGCTCAAATTATTTTAACCTTTTGAGCCCCTGTCTATAGTTTTAAGACCCTATATAAAGCTCTTAGTCAAAGGCACTCAAATGTTAATTTCATCATATGTATACACCATAATGCCTTATTTAAATAAACAATCCAGTCAGTCATTACTACCACCATGTACTATGTACGGTATCTACTGAAATGTGGCGTGAAGGAAACCAAAACTCATGCCGCTCCTACTCCCTCTTCAAATTAGCAGTTTACCTTCTGAGACTCAGTAACAAAACAGTATATGGGAAAATAGAAAAATAAAAACCAGAAACAAAATAGTACATAGGGTATAATAGGAAAAACAGAATGAACGGTACATATGGATGGAATAAGGGATCTATGCATGGAACATGCAACTTGGGGTGGGGCACAGTGGCTCATGCCTGTAATCCCAGCCCTTTGGGAGGTGGAGGTAGGAGGGATCACTTGAGCCCAGGAGTTTGAGACCAGCCTGGGCAACATGGTGAAACCCTATCTCTACAAAAAATAAAAAAATTTAGCTGGGCATGGCTTCATGTACCTGTGGTCCCAGCAGCTCGGGAGGCTGAGGTGGGAGGATCACTGGAGCCCATGAGGTAGAGACTACAGTGAGCCACGATCACACCGCTGCACTGCAGCCTGGATGACAGAGCAACACCCTGTCTCAAAAGAAAAGACAAAAGCAACCTAGTAAGATTTATACACTAAAAAATCCTTACATAGAAGGCTCACATATGACTTTTTTTCTTTTTCAGTTCCTGGTAACTCACAGAACATAAATACTTCAGGCAAATGCATCAGTGAAGGAAGGATTCAATCTCCTGCAGTGATAACTAGAAAGGATAACTCAGAGTTTCACTATGGATTTTTTCCAATCCCCTTAACTCATAGTAACATACCAATCATATGTTGGTGTTTCCAAAACCGATTTTGTCCAGTGGCATGCCCATGCACCCATATGCCTGCCCTCAACTCATACCCTGTTAATTTTTTTGGCAGACAACACTTAAAACTCAAACATTGACTTTAATTCTCCTCCAGATTTACTTAAGGCTGCCATGGTTTCTCTTCAGGTTGAAATATTTGGGGGTAGGTAAACAATGTACCTGCACTAGTGAGTATTCAAATCAGTATTGTTCTCAACAACATATGACTAGCAGTTAGTCATGCTAAAATCTGAACCAGTTCTACATTTGGTAGATGTTCTCATGCTTGTCATTCTTTCCAGTAGCCCCAAAATTGTGTGCATACTATGTTACTTCTGAAAACCTCATTTGTTTTAAAAGTGGTTCTATTACAGAATGAGTGATCCATTTCAGTGGATGTTGTTGCAGCTACCACATACACAGAGAGCATAAGTGCCGTCAACTTGCAGCTACAGATCTATCTTTGTTCACTTTTAACAGTGAAGGCTCCGTGTGTGAATGGATATATGTGGGTCATTACGATAAAACAGTATTAAAGGAGAAAATCTACTCCCAGATTCTTTTTGGACTACAAAGACATTAAAAGCACTAGCTTTAAAAGACCATTTATTAATCTTATGTATTTACAACTCACAAATTAAAATATCTATTACCAGTAAGTTATTTTGTTTGGAAGAGGCTTTACCTGTAATTTGTACTTTTATTTCTGATGGAAGAGAATTCCAGGTTTTTTGTTTTTTTGTTTTATTTTTGAGACAGAGTTTCACTCTTGTTGCCCAGGCTAGAGTGCAATGGTGCGGTCTCGGCTCACTGCAACCTCCGCCTCGCAGGTTCAAGCGATTCTCCTGCTTCAGCCTCCCAAGTAGCTGGATTACAGGCACCTGCCACCAAACCCAGCTAATTTTTGTATTTTTAGTAGAGATGAGGTTTCACCATGTTGGCCACGCTGGTCTCGAACTCCTGACCACAACTGATCCACCCGCCTTGGCCTCCCAAAGTGCTGGGATTACAAGCGTAAGCCACCACACCCAACCCAAGTTATCTAATTTTTACATTCTTCTTTCTAGATATTTTGAATCACAGTATCTGGCTATCTTAGGAAATTTCAATGAAAGCCCATTAACAGGCTTTCTAGAAAGTTTCCTATCTCTGAAAAGAAGGTCCTACTGACTCTCTTGGCCACTGCCACATACGGCTTCTAAATAACCTATTGTGAATAGCATATTCCAATACAAATAATGATGACATCAAGTGACTAATATCAAATGTATACCAATATTATTCCAATGGCAAAGTTTAAATATGTAACAGCAATACAATAATGAAAACTAATTGATTAAATAATTGAAAACTAATTGGAATCTCTTCAAGAAACACAGTAACAGGGAACGTAGAGGCAGCACAAGGATTATTTTAAGAATGTATTAAAGAAATCTGACATTTAAATAACAAAAGCCCCTCCAGGCTAAATATTGTTCCTTTGCACTCATTTTGTTACAGCCCAAATGAAAATATTTTAAAGCTTTATGAAAATTACCATAAATTACTTTCTCTATAACTTCTCCTGCATGGTTCTAAAATGTTCATAATGCTATAATTTATTTACCTAATTTTATATGAAGATATAAAAAATAAATATTGCCATGCATATTGTTGACATTTTAAAAACCCACAAATAACTTAAAATGCTGTTTAGAGAAATTACTCCTACATACTAGTATGGAAGATTCAAGCAAGTCTGAGTTTTTATAGCATCCTCAAACTGAAAAAGCTTCAAAATAACCGAATTTATTATTTTAGAAATAGAGATGGGGTCTCATGCCATGTTGCTCAGGCTGGACTTGAACTCCTGGGTTCTAGTGATTCTCTCACCTTAGCCTCCCAATGTGCTGGTGTTACAGGCATGAGCAGCCACTGCACCTGACCAAAACAAGCCAATTTAATGCCCTTAAATGGTCAAAATGGAATATTAAGGAAAAGAAAACAATACAAGCCAAAATTGGAGTGCAAACACCTTTTTTGCTATAGGTTTTAATTGAAAAGATCTGTGAACTAAAGGGAGTATTTTCCAAGGGCATGCTGGAAACAGAAAATGAAATGATAGAAACTTCCCATGTTTCTATCCTTCCTCTGGCATTGTCTTATCCTATTTGTTTCCTGAAACATCCCGTTAAGACTCTTGTGATTAAAAAGACAAAGCAAGTATTTATAAAAGTCCATCGGGTTCCTCAGTAAAGCTGAAGTCACATACTAGAGACAGGTGGTCTGAAGGATAATTGAAGGAAGGTAGCCTGTTGGGTCCAATCTGTTCTTCAGTGAGCAGATCGAGAGCTGACCTTACATTCAGAGCATGTTTAGAATACCAGATGTAATCCAGGGTGTGCCTGCACTCCCCTGAGGTCCGGATCTTCCAGGTAGTGTATGGGGGTTCTGACTGCCCATCAGCACTCAGCAGCTTGTAGGCGCTGTTCAGGTTGAGGCTAGAGGAAGCAAAGTGTTTGTAGACCTCTTCTGTTGGCTCTGCATTGAAGTCCCCACACACAATAAGGGGAATCTTGGCTCCTTGGGTGATGTTTTGCAGGTTCTGAAGGAGGTCACAGCCTTGAGCTGATCGAAACCGCTCCCAGCCAGTGCGTGCTTTTAGATGGGTGACAGCAATGCAGAACTGTCGGCCTGACTCCTTGCACTCCAGGGTCTGTGCAATGGCCACCTGGTTGGTTTTCAGTGTCATGGCTGTCAGCCTAATATTGGCACTGTTGACTAGCTTGAATCGGTTTTGAAGAAAAAATAAGGCACAGCCATCTGGTCCATTGTTGTGTTCTACATCTAGACAAGGTGACCAGGGTTTGGGGAAAAACGTGCCTTGATAACCTAGTCTACTGAGGAGTGGTTGGAAGGTGTCAAAATAGTGGTCCACCTCTTGGAGGCATAATATATCAGGCTGGTAGGCCAGGATTTCTTCTAGGATGAGACATTTCCTTTCTTCCCATTTGAGTGCTTCAACAGGGCATTGTACAAAGTTGTCTTTGCCTTCTCCAAGAGCTGAAAAGAAAAAGCCAGTCAGCTGTCAGGTCTTAGAGAACCATAACTTCAAAGTACCCAGGAGGTTTGGCATCACTCAACACCCTCAGAATGCTTCCTCTGCTTCAAAAGCTTGGAGTAGTTCTCTGTCCAAACTGTATTACCCTATCCAAACTAAATCACCTCTCACTATGTGGATGAAGCACACAACAGATCTTTTGTTTCAGAACTATTTCATGTAACTATATTCCAGGATATCAAGATCTTACTTAAGGAAACTGCTTTGCAGTCCCAGGGATCTAAGCTATGTCAAAAGAAATAAATGTCAATTAAAAAAAATTTTTTTTTGGTTTTTTAAAACACCAAATATTTAACGCCAAGTATTAGTTTTAACCCTGACTATAAAGACACTACTCAGAATGAATGGGACTTATTTTATGGAAAAAGAATCAAAGATTGGTAAGTCACGGAATCTCCTCTTATTTTCCATGAAAAAAAAAAAAAAATCAGGCCCTTGTTTTTCTTAAAATCTCAACTGCTACATAAAGTTGATTGACACATCTGTTTTTTAATTTGGCAGACCCAGGAAAGAAATCCTTTCTACCATAACAAAGTAATATACGCACACGTATATATATACACATACACGTATATATATGTATTTTTTTTTGAGATGCAGTCTCGCTCTGTCCCCCTGGCTGGAGTACAGTGGCTCAATCTCAGCTCATTACAACCTCCATCTCCCAGGTTCAAGTGATTCTCCTGCCTCAGCCTCCTGAGTAGCTGGGATTACAGGCACACACCACCACACCCAGCTAGTTCCTTTTGTATATTTAGGAGATGGGGTTTCACCATGTTGCTCAGACTGGTCTTGAACTCCTGACCTTAGGTGATCTGCCGAACTCAGCCTGCCAAAGTGCTGGGATTACAGGCGTGAGCCACCGCGCCTGGCCACAAAGTAATAGAGAACTGAAGCAACATCATTTTGGTCTCAAGTTATATAAATGAGTATGAATAATATGGCTAGACTCATCTCCACCCACACAGAGCTGCCATTTTCTGCATAAAGTTCTGTGTTACCCAGCTTCTTCCCTGCAAATGGTATCGTGGTGCTATGGACTGAAAGCTGGGGGCAACAGAAAGTTTGAGGCTGTTCCATTCAACTGCCTAATAAAAGGCAGGGTTCTTCAAATTTGGATCTGCTGGGAAGTAGACAGACTTTCATTGTTCATGGATAGTCCACAAACATGGAAGGTGTAAAGAATAAACCGTGAGTTACTTGCTTTAATTGTAAAAACCAGGTCAGGTGCGGTGGCTCACGCCTGTAATCCCAGCACTTTGGGAGGCCGAGGTGGGTGGATCACCTGAGGTGAGGAGTTCGTGACCAGCCTGACCAACATGGAGAAACCCCGTTTCTACTAAAAATACAACATTAGTTGGGTGTGGTGGCGCATGCCTGTAATCCCAGCTACTCAGGAGGCTGAGGCAGGAGAATCACTTGAACCCGGGAGGCGGTGGTTGCAGTGAGTTGAGATTGTGCCATTGCACTGCAGCTTGGGCAACAAGAGTCAAACTCCATCTCAAAAAACAACAACAAAAAACCCAGATGACTCCCTGTCTTAACCTCTTCTAGGAGCTCTCCATGCTGTTCTAGTCACCCTATCCTTCTACACCTCCATCTGCCCACACTTCTTCCTTCCATATAAAACATCAGTGACCTGAGGATGTGCAGAAGCAGAAAGGCAGTCACAGCAAACTTGACTGCACAGGCACAAAAGCATCGGGCATACCTTGGGCGAGGATGTTCCACTGCATAACCCTTATAGGCGGGTGGGTACTAGGGCAGTCTGTCCTCAGATCCACAAAATCCCTCTGGAACCGGGGAGGTCGGGTGTGCAGGACGGCCCTGCATTCCTCAAGAAGCTCTTTAGGATCGATGGGCTCCAGATGTTCT
This sequence comes from Macaca mulatta, assembly GCF_049350105.2. Classification (NCBI taxonomy): domain Eukaryota; kingdom Metazoa; phylum Chordata; class Mammalia; order Primates; family Cercopithecidae; genus Macaca; species Macaca mulatta. The sequence goes on along the minus strand of NC_133410.1, from coordinate 147,916,510 downwards.
GGGTCAGGTGACACCAAATACTCTGGGTGCTGGGAGGCAGCGCTGCTGTTCAGTGTCTTGGCAAGAGCACTATAGAGTCTGCTTGTACCGGTTCCCATGGAACACGCTACGGAAAAGGAAATCACAATTACACATTCAGCTCCTTTTCCTGACTTCTCGCCCAGCACAACTGTAAGATAAACATTTACTGTCCACAGAAACCAGGAGCTCAATTGTTGCCATATTCATGTATAAAGTCATTTCTTTTTTTTTTTTGTCTTTTTGAGATGGAGTTCCGCTCTTGTTGCCCAGGCTGGAGTGCAATGACGCGATGTCGGTTCACTGCAACCTCTGCCTCCCAGGTTCAAGCAATTCTCCTGCCTTAGCCTCCCAAGTAGCTGGGATTACAGGCATGCACCTTTACCCCCTGCTAATTTTGTATTTTTAGTAGAGATGGGGTTTCTCCATGTTGGTCAGGCTAGTCTGGAACTCCCGACCTCAGGTGATCCGCCTGCCTTGGCCTCTCGAAGTGCTGGGATTACAGGTGTGAACCACCACGCCTGGTGTATAAAGCCATCTCTACAGAGGCAGAATAAAGGAGTTTCCAGGTTCCAGCTTTCTACTAGGACAGTTAATTTAAGTACTACCATTAAAACTAATCTCTGATTAACAATGAAAACTCATCTTTTTAAGGTAGAAATACCTTGATCTTGATGGCCTCTTCTAACCTAGGATTTGTCTTTGTAATTTATAAACCCAGTCTTTAAAAAAGAGCATGGCGGCCAGGCACGGTGGCTCAAGCCTGTAATCCCAGCACTTTGGGAGGCCGAGACGGGCGGATCACGAGGTCAGGAGATCGAGACCATCCTGGCGAACACGGTGAAACCCCGTCTCTACTAAAAAATACAAAAAAACTAGCCGGGCGAGGTGGCGGGCGCCTGTAGTCCCAGCTACTCGGGAGGCTGAGGCAGGAGAATGGCGTGAACCTGGGAGGCAGAGCTTGCAGTGAGCTGAGATCCGGCCACTACACTCCAGCCTGGGCGACAGAGCGAGACTCCGTCTCAAAAAAAAAAAGAAAAAAGAGCATGGCTTAACAAAATCTACATTCCTTTTTCTATATATCTTAATAAGAACTTAAAAGACTAGGCTGGGCATGGTGGCTCACACCTGTAATCCCAGTTCTTTGGGAGGCTGAGGTGGGTGGATCACTTGAGATCAGGAGTTCGAGACCAGCCTGGCCAACATGGCGAAACCCCATCTCTACCAAAAATACAAAAAAATTAGCCGGGTGTGGTGGTATGTGCCTGTAATCCCAGCTACTCAGGAGGCTGAGGCAGGAGACTCGCTTGAACCAGGGCATGGTGGTTGCAGTGAGCCGAGATCACTCTCCTGTGCTCCAGCCTGGGTGACAGCGAGACTAAAATAAAAAAAAGACTAGTTTGTGGCCGGGCGTGGTGGCTCACGCCTGTAATCCCAGTACTTTGGGAGGCCAAGGCGGGCGGATCACGAGGTCAGGAGATTGAGACCATCCTGGCTAACACGGTGAAACCCCGTGTTACTAAAAATACTCTACTAAAAATACAAAAAATTAGCCAGGCTTGGTGGCAGGTGCCTGTAGTCCCAGCTACTCAGGAGGCTGAGGCAGGAGAATGGCGTGAACCCGGGAGGCGGAGCTTGCAGTGAGCTGAGATCCCGCCACTGCACACTCCAGCCTGGGCGACAGAGTGAGACTCCGTCTCAAAAAAAAAAAAGACTAGTTTGTAAGAAGTGAAATGTTAGAAAGCCCATGTTAATGTTAATCCTGGGTGAGAAATTAGGTAATAGCAGGCTGCTTGCTACCCTGGTCATTTCATCTATACAGATCCCTCTGTTGGGGAAAGTAATGGCTGGATTCTTTCCCATTTCTCTTAGATGTTAAGTGTAAATCAAGGCTTGGGCTTTCTGTAGAACTCTGAACTTCATTGAGTGGTATAGTCTATAATCTAGTATCAATTGCTGGATTTCTTAAAATCCAGAAAAGGGGCTGAGGCCAGAAGGGGTTAAGAGTAAGCTGAGTTTGGTCAGCTAACTTCCATCCAGGGCACTACCTTCTCATGAGTTGCCCACATTTCCTGGGATCCTAGAAAGACAGCAAGGAAAAATGCAGGAAGCACCAGTTACTTTGTCTTCCCAAGTAATTTTTAGTGTTTTGCTTTTTATAATTCATTAAGGAGAATAGAGCATAATCTTCAACTAATTAGCATTATGTGGCAGTTCACTTGAAAGCAGTTGATTGCTTTTAGAGGTCAACTATGTTTTATTTTCATTATAGTATAAATCAGGGGCACGTTTTACTGGGAGTAATGTCCAAATTTCTGTGTATGATAAAGGCAATCTGGATTTCCCTCTCCTGAAAGATACAAAGTTTTCTTTATAAAATATAAACATTTTATAAATGTAAATATTATATAAAGTTTTTGTTATAAAATTTGGCAGGCTCATCAACCACATCTCAAACTAGCAGTCAATCAAATTAACTGTGGCAGGTTACAAAGGAAATTCAAATATTTACCACCAAATGTCCTTGAACATTAAGGTCAATGAGGATGCAAGCATGCTTTTTTTGTTCCTTCCTGTCTACTCAAAGTACTTTTTCCCGCCAGTAAGAAAGCTAGACTACAGCAAATAAACACATACTAATTTTCCCAACAAACACGGCAGGTGTGTGTGCATCCGCAAGCAAGCATGCGCTCCCACAAGCACACACACACACAACTGTTTCCAAACTGTTTGATTTCAATAATTTCATTTTAATTGATCTCCGCCTGAGTACATGGGTCCAAAGGAAGAAACTGTCTTCACGGCTGGCGGTACAAGTTTTGAAAGTCTTTCTTCTTGTACTTTTTTTTTTTAACTTCCTGTAGGTTTTTTGGGGAAAACAAACAAAAAACAGCCAAACATCCAAGTGTGGTCTCCTGATTAGCAACATCGGCATCACTTGAGATGGTGATCCCCAAACTGTGAGCTAACATGTCCCAGGGAACCACAGCAAACTCACAGGGACACCATGGTATATTTTATTTTTAAATGTGAAATAAACAGTGACGTTTGACACCTGTCAGGCTCCGGGCAGACTACTAGCTTGATGTAGAACTCAGTTTCAATAGGACTGCCCTACAGTCCTTTGCCTTTATCTTTGCCAAGCTGAGTTTTAGGGTGGTTATATGAAAAAACTACCATTTACAAAAGTGAGTGTGGAGAAAGAAGGATGATAGTGTCCAATGGGAGTCAAACATTTAAGGAGTATGTGAAATCAGAAAAGCAATCCTGAACCACACTCCTTCTAAAAATTTAGAAAAACCAATTTCACATGAAGAGAATAAAGAATAGAACAGTATCAGACAGTGAAAGCATGCCAGAAACATGTGCCCAGGAAGCAAATCAAACTGCATCCTATTGCAGAGTGAGCTAAGTCTTTAAGAAAATGATACAAGGCTGGGCGTGGTGGCTCAGGCCTGTAATCCCAGCACTTTGGGAGGCCAAGGCAGGCAGATCATGAGATCAGGAGATCAAGACCATCTTGGCTAAGTCGGTGAAACCCCATCTCTACTAAAAAAATACAAAAAAAAAAAATTAGCCGGGCATGATGGCACACACCTGTAATCCCAGCTACTCTGGAGGCTGAGGCAGGAGAATGGCGAGAACCCGGGAGGTGGAGCTTGCAGTGAGCTGAGTTCATGCCACTGCACTCCAGCCTGGGCGACAGAGCGAGACTCTGTCTCAAAGAAAAAAAAGAAAAGAAAAGAAAATGATACAAGAGGCTGGGTGTGGTGGCTCATGCCTGTAATCCCAGCACTTTTTGGAAGGCTGAAGCGGGCGGATCACCTGAGGTCAGGAGTTCGAGATCAGCCTGGCCAACACAGCAAAACCCTGTCTCTACTAAAAAGGCAAAAATCAGCCAGACATGGTGTTGGGCGCCTGTAATCCCAGCTACTCGGGAGGCTGAGGCAGGAGACTCGCTTGAACCCGGGAGGAGGAGGTTGCAGTGAGCCGAGATGGCGCCATTTCACTCCAGCCTGGGCAACAGAGCAAGGCTCCGTCAAAAAAAAAAAAAAAAAAAAAAAAAAGACATGAAAGAATAACCTAAATCAGAATTAGAAAACTCAGAAATGAGACACCAAAAAGAATTAACAATAAAAATTAAAAAGAAATGAGAAAAAGATCAGAATCAAACTAAGGGTTGCATTTGTTTTAAATAAAAGGGAGAAAGTGACAAATACTAAAAATGAGCAAAGACCCAAAATATGAGTAATAGCAGTTCTTACAGATGAAGACCAATGAAAGGGAGCAAAAGAAACCAAGAAAACTTTTAAAAACAATACTTAAAAAGTAGATATTGAAAAAAACACATTGCAAACTTGAGAGTATCAACCCAAAATGACCAACACCAAGTGGACTATTAAAAAAAAATCAGATTATCATCAGACTTCAACTGCAATGTTTTATGTGAGAAGAAAATGAAGTAATCTATTTAACATACATAAAGTGTAAGCCAAGGATTTTATATCCAGCAACACTAGAATATTGTCTCCAAGAGCCCCTTATGAGGAATCTACTAGTGCAAGGATTGGTGCTTTTGTACAGTCCTCAAGCTAAGAATGGCTTTTTTTTTTTTTTAACGGAGTCTCACTATGTTGCCCAGGTTGGTCTCAAACTCCTGAGCTCAAGCCATCCTCCCATCTCAGCCCCGCAAAGTGCTGGGATTACAGGCATAAGCCACCACACCCGACAAGCTAAGAAAGACTTTTACATTTAAAAAATGTGTTAAGTACACACACACTCACGAATACATTAACAGGACCATTTTTGGCCCACAGAGCCTAAATATTTACTAAGCAGCCTTCTTCAAAAGAAATTTGCCATACCTAGAACTAGAGAACAAGCTTCAGACCAAGATGACCAGAAACATTGGTGTAAGAACTGGTGCAGAGCACTAAACATAGAGCTACTTAGCAAATCAATCCTAAAGGAGACTGTCAGGGAGAATTCAGTATATAACGGCTATACGGCCCAACAATGAACACGAAGATTTAATACCCCAAAAAAGGAGGTGGCAGGATGAGAAAAGCATCTTCAATTTAAAAATGTTAAACTTTTCCATAAGTTTAATTGTAGCGATAACTAGCAATTATGACTGAGTGATCATAATTAGTAGTGGTGATATTGGCACTGCCATTCTGAGACTGCTGTGTATATATGAGATGAATCAAATGGGATAGTCTATCATTCCCTGTTGTCTCTTGGGGGATCTAGTTTTTGAAATGCATTTAATAGGCTGTTAGATACAATTCTCAAGGAAAACATTCTTGTTAAACCAGCTCATTTTGAACCAATAGCATATTATCAAATCTGGTCATCTACCTTATTTGGCCTCAGAGCCTCTTGGTGGTTTTCAACAGAAGACTAAGCTTTTGAGATGCAGGATATACTGCAGCATAGCCAAATTCTAAGGCCTCAAAAGAGCAATTCTAGTCCCAGTTCTATGACTATTTAGCTGTGCCACAACTCTCTAGACCTGCTTATCTAACTTTTTAAAATTTATTTTATTTATTTATTTGTTTGAGATGGAGTCTTGCTCCACCACTAGGCTGGAGTGCAGTGGTGTGATCTCGGCTCACTGCAACCTCCACCTCCCAGGCTCAAGTGATTCACCTGCCTCAGCCTCCCGAGTAGTTGGGACTACAGGCGTGTTTCACCACACCCCACTAATTTTTGTATTTTTAGTAGAGACAGAGTTTCACCATGTTGGCCAGGCTGGTCACAAACTCCTGACCTCAAGTGACCCACCCACCTTGGCCTCCCAAAGTGCTGAGATTATAGGCGTGAGCCACCGCACCCAGCCTTTTTTTTTTTTTTTTTTCCCCAAAGGGCCTGTTTTTTGTAAGGGCCTCACTCTGTTACCCAGGCTGGAATGCAGTGCTATGATCATAGCCCACTGCAACCTCAACTCCTGGGCTCAAGCCATCCTCCCACCTCGGCCTCCCGAGTAGCTGAGACTGCAGGTGCACACCACCACACCCAGCCAAGATCTGCTTACTTCTCTTTAAAATGAGGGCTTACGTGATCTTAATTTTCCAAGATCAGGTGGAAAAGGCATCTGGGTTAGAACAGGGAAAACTCTTCAAATCTATGTTCCTATGTTCCTCATCCCTACTGTTGAGGATATGAGACACATATCTTCCTATTAATAAAAGTTGGGCCAGGTGGGGTGGCTCACACCTGTAATCCTAGCACTTTCGGAGGCTGAGGCGGGAGGTTCCCTGGAGTCCAGGAGTTCGAGACCAGCCTGGACAACACAGTGAGACCCTGTCTCTACAAAAATAAAAAAATAATTATTATTATTTAAAAAGATGTTTCATTCAGAATTTCTATTCTCGTATTTCAAAAACAATGAATAATTCTTGTCAGGTGTGATAACACTACTCATATATGGAATAATACACTGCAATTTGCCTTTCAAGTTTTATTGGCATAGCCCTTTTGCCCTTGTTTCGCAGTAGATTAATTCATCTGAGAAAGATATTATTAGGCTACATTTTGAATAAGAGACTAGGTAGAGAGGAATCATTAGGAAGTGTTTACTACAGTCTTGTCTCTGCCCCCTTAGACCTTACAGGAAACCCGAAGATATTCCCCAAGGTGGACTGATGCAACACTGCCTGCCAGAGTATTTAACCACAACATGACACAGGACAAGCCCTCTAATACTAAGTACCTGGGAAACATTAATCTGTTGCATAATGATCATGAAGTTAGGACAGAGAGATACAGATGGTCCTGAAAGACATTTCCACTCATCCACCCTTATTCTAGACAGCTTACTGAGGGACTCCCTTGTGTCAGGCTGTTCTGTGCTCCCTGCAATTCGAGTTATGCCAATAAAATATGTGCTGATATTTTCCCTCAAAAAATTAGCAAGTATTTGGGGAAAGATTAATACTCATGAATTCATGACAGAAAAACTGGGTGCTAACTATGCAGAATCACTAGGGTATAATAAGAGTTAAAACAATCAGGATGGATAAGACTAACCAGAAAAAGGACTTTGAAAAAATAGGATTTAGATATGAAACTCTAATTTGTGACAAGTATACCACTTGGCCCACCATGGGTGGCCACTCTCATCTTCTGCCCCACTCAAACCACAGACACAAATGGCTGTTCATTCATTTTTTTGGTCAAATCTTTGAGTTGGAACCAGGCACAGTGGCTCACACTTATAATTCCAGCTACTCAGGAGGCTGAGGCAGGAGGCTCACTTGAGGCCAGGAGTTTGAGGCCAGCCTGGGCAACATAGCAAGACTCTGTCTCTCTAGAGAAAAAAAATTAAAATCTCTCTAGGAAAAAAAAAAGTTTGAGTGCCTATTGTGTACCAGACACTACCCTGGAGATATATCACTGAGCAAAACAGAGGAGTATCTCTGCCCTCATGGAGCTTGTGTTCTTTGTAGTGGGGAGAGACAAACAAGACCCTGTATACAAACATATATATATGTGTGTAGTCTGTCATATAATGAAAAGTGCTTTGGAGAAAAATAAAGGGAAAAGGTGGAATAGGGAATGCTTGTGGGCAGGGAGCTGTTATTGGATATGTGACGCTTATGGAGGCCTCACCAAAAGATGGAATTTGAGCAGACACTGGGAAGGGGTAAGGAAATAGCCTCGCTGGAGACCTGATAGAACATTCCAAGCAGAGGGAACAGCAAGTGCAAAATCCCTGAGGAACATGTGTAGCAAGCTTGATAAACAGAGGGGACTACGGTGGCGTGAACAGTCTGAATAAAAGGAGATGAAGTCAGAGAAAAAGCAGTGAGAGGGAGCGGATCGAGTAGGGCCTTGCTGGTCTATCTAAAGACTTTGGCCTTTAACAGAGATGGAAGCAGCTGGAGAATTCTACTCAAGAGGAGAATCTGATTGACATTTTAAAAATATCACTGGTTGATATATTTAAAATACACTACACTACAGGAACATAGGGCAGACAGGAGGAAACTCATTTGAGGAAACGTACAATAATCTAGGCAAGAGATAGCAGGGGTGAACTAGGGGGGCAGCAGTGAAAGTGGTTGGATTCTCAATAAATCTAAAGTTGGATCCAACAAGTTTTGATAACTTGGATGTGATTTGTGACGGAGCAGTCAAAAAGGAGCCTGAAAGCTGGGTGTGGTGGCTCATGCCTGTAATCAAAACACTGCTTTGGGAGGCCAAGGCAGGAGGATCGCTTAGGGTCAGGAGTTCGAGACCAGACTGGGCAACATCGGCAGCCCCCATCTCTACAACAAAACAAAACAGAACAAAAACAAATTAACCAGGTGTAGTGGTGTGCATCGGTAGTCCCAGCTATTTGGGAGGCTGAACTGGGTTGCTTGAGCCCAGGAGATCAAGGCTGCAATGAGCTGTGATCATGCCACGGCACTCCAGCCTGGGTGACAGAGCGAGACCCTATGTATCTCTTAAAAAAAACAAAAAAGTGTCCACAGTTTCCAGCTGAGCGACCAGAAGGATAGAGTTGCCAACTACAGTGGTTAGGAAGACTTGACAGGGTTTACAGAAAATAGGAGTCCAACAATTAGATGACTGGCCTTCAGGAGAGAGTTACAAACTGGAAACAAACATTGAGAGATATTAATGTACAGAAAAGACTGAATTGAGTTAGAAAGATCAAAGGATTGAGATCTGGGAAATCTGCAAAAGCAACATGAAATGACATGGCCAGAGAAGTAGGAGAACGTGAGCTGCGCAAAGTGGCTCACGCCTGTAATCCCAGCACTCTGGGAGGCTGAGGTGGGCAGATCACTTGAGCCGAGGAGTTTGAGACCAGCCTAGGCAACATGATGAACATGTTTTTTGTGTCTCTACAAAAAACACAAAAATTAGCTGGGTGTGGTGGCATGTGCCTGTAGTCCCAGCTTCTTGAGGGGCTGAGGAGGGAGGATCACTTGAGCCCAGGTGTTTGAAGCTGCAGTGAACTGTGAACACGCCACTGCACTCCAGCCTGGGTGACACAGCAAGACCCTGTCACAACAACAACAACAACACAGCAAACAAACCAGGGCTAGGGAATTAATAACAAAGTAAATACTAGATAGACTTTACATATTATTTTTATACTTATGGCACAGTGCTAAGGCTTACTAAGAACTACCTAGGGACTATAATGTAGTGAGTCTACGTATTTAAATTTGTAAACTAAAGAAGACTGAAGATTGAGGGGCACCTTTTTCTTCTCCTCACTTTATTATGGTTTGAATGCATGTGCCCCAAAGGTCATGTATTAGAAACTTGATCCCCAAAGCAGCAGTGTTGGGAGCTGGGCAATGGGAGGTGTCTGGTCATGAGGGCATGGCTCTCATCAATGGCTTAATACCAATATGGTGGTGGGAGAGACACAGTGCTGTTGCAGGGGTGGGGGGTTTCTTATAAAAGGGCGAGTTCAGCCCTCTCTTGCCCTTCTACCTTCGGCCATGGCATGACACAGCAACAAGGCCCTTACCAGATGCCAGCCCTTTGACTGAACTTCCCAGCCTCCTGAACTTTATTTTCAGTTCTCATCAGAATCCTAGGAAGCAGATACTCTTATTATGCCAATTTCAAATGAGGGAATAGTCTGTAATCCTAGCACTTTGGGAGGCTGAGGTGGGTGGATCATTTAAATCCAGGAGTTTGAGAGTAGCCTGGGCAACATAGAGAGATCCTTTTCTAGATGTAATTAAAAAAAGAAAAAATTAGCTGGGCATGGTGGCATGTGCCTGTGGCTAGGGCAGGAGGATCACCTGAGCCCGGGAGGTGGAGGTTGCAGTGAACCATGATTGCACCACTGCACTCCATCTCTCAAAAAAACAAATAAACAAAACAAAAAACAAAATGAGAGAATAACTGAGTACCAAGTCTCATTGTTTCTCACCTACTTTAAAAAACAACTTAACATTCCCTTTGTTTTTTTTTGGAGATAGGGTCTCACTCCATTGCCCAAGCTGGAGCTGCAGCGCAGTGGTGCCGTCACAGCTCTCTGCATCCTCTAACTTCTGAGCTCAAGCAAACCTCCTGCCTCAGCCTAAGCAGCAGGGATTAGAGGTATATGCCACCAACTCCGGCTAATTTAAATTTTTTTTTTTTTTTTTTGTAGAGACAGGGGTATCACTTTGTTTCCAGGCTGGTCTTGAACTCTTGGCTTCAAGCAATCCTCTCAGCTCAGCCTCTCAAAGTGTTGGGATTACAGGCATTGCCACCATACCCGGCCTAACATTCAACGTTTTTGAGATGGAGTCTCACTCTGTTGCCCAGGCTGGAGTGCAATGGCGCAGTCTCAGCTCACTGCAACCTCTGCCCCTCACCCAGTTCAAGCGATTCTCCTGCCTCAGTCTCTTGAGTAGCTGCGATTACAGTGGCACGCCACCACACCTGGCTAATTTTTATATATTTAGTAGAGATGGGGTTTTACCATGTTGGCTAAGCTGGTCTTGAACTCCTGACCTCAAGTGATCCACCCACCTTGGCCTCCCAAAGTGCTGGGATTACAGGTGTGAGCCACCACACCTGGCCACATTCACTTTTTTTTTTGTTTTGGAGACGGAGTCTCGCTCTGTTGCCCTGGCTGGAGTGCAGTGGCACGATCTTGGCTCACTGCAACCTCCGCCTCCCAGGTTCAAGCAATTCTCCAGCCTCAGCCTCCCAAGTAGCTGGGACTACAGGTGCACGCCACCACACTCAGCTAATGCACATTCACTTTTTAATTTTTGAGTATCAACCATTAAAAAAAAAATTCCTTTCATACATAAATACATGTTGATTTCCAGGATTTCAAACCATCTACTTAAGTTTTATGCCTTAATAGGAGTTGCTATTCAGGACTTTAAAAAGATTTTCAAACATTCATAATAGCTCAATATTCAAAGCTTATTTCCTAAGGCTAGACAGCACAAATAATTCACCCACGTGGCAATTAAGACACTGAAAAGTACCAAATCTTGACACCTAATTTTATGTGTTTGGAAATTTTGGATTTGATTCCACACATATTTGGCTTCTGCTCACAATTCACTTTTCACAGACACAGTAATTCTCCTTTCCTTTTTTTATTAAAAAAGAATTTTAAAAAATAGGGACGAGATCTCACTAAGTTGCCCAGGCTGGCTTCAAACTCCTGGCCTTCAGTGATCTTTCCACCTCAGCCTCCCAAGGTGTTGGGATTGGGTGTGAGCCACTGCAATGGGCCAGCCACCATTCTCAATGCAACACAAATTACAAAATTCATACAGTTAACAGGCACATCAAAATAGCTTTATCTCTTCTGCCTAGTGTCCATTTAGCAACATCACCCCATCCCCTGCCACCGATTAATTCTTTAAGCACATTTTTACATACATTTAGAACTGGATGTCTTAATTCCTTGTACCACTATTATTAAGACCTCACTGCTATTTTACTGTATAAGAATATAACTCTTCGGCCGGGCGCGGTGGCTCAAGCCTGTAATCCCAGCACTTTGGGAGGCCGAGACGGGCGGATCACGAGGTCAGGAGATCGAGACCATCTTGGCGAACACGGTGAAACCCTGTCTCTACTAAAAAATACAAAAAACTAGCCAGGCGAGGTGGCGGGCGCCTGTAGTCCCAGCTACTTGGGAGGCTGAGGCAAGAGAATGGCGTAAACCCGGGAGGCGGAGCTTGCAGTGAACTGGGCGACAGAGCGAGACTCCGCCTCAAAAAAAAAAAAAAAAAAAAAGAATATAAGTCTTCTTACCTTTATAAACAGCCTTTAAAGAACTGCCAGAGAGGCCGGGCGCGGTGGCTCAAGCCTGTAATCCCAGCACTTTGGGAGGCCGAGACGGGCGGATCACGAGGTCAGGAGATCAAGACCATCCTGGCTAACACAGTGAAACCCCATCTCTACTAAAAAATACAAAAAAAAACTAGCCGGGCGAGGTGGCGGGCGCCTGTAGTCCCAGCTACTCGGGAGGCTGAGGCAGGAGAATGGCGTAAACCCGGGAGGCGGAGCTTGCAGTGAGCTGAGATTCGGCCACTGCACTCCAGCCTGGGCCACAGAGACTCCGTCTCAAAAAAAAAAAAAAAAAAAAAAAAAAAGAACTGCCAGAGAATTCAGATTATTTAGATTTCTGAAATACAGTAGTAGTATGTGATCTCCCATTTGGTAATACCTGTACTTTCCTAAAAAACACAAGTGGGAGGCTGGGCGCGGTAGCTCACACCTGTAATCCCAGCACTTTGGGAGGCCAAGGTGGGTGGATCACCTGAAGTCAGGAGTTCGAGGCCAGCCTGACCAACATGGTGAAACCCCATCTCTACTAAAAATACAAAAATTAGCCAGGCGTGATGGCAGGCGCCTGTACTCCTAGCTACTTGGGAGGCTGAGGCAGGAGAATCGCTTGAACCTGGAAGGTGGAGGTTGCAGTGAGCCGAGATCGCAACACTGCAGTCCAGCCTGGGCGACAAGAGCAAGACTTCCTCTAAAAAAAAAAAAAGAAAAAAAAAAAACCAAAAAACCCACAAGTGGGCCAATCACAAATATATTTGAATATATGTACACCCTTAATACTACCAATTACTACACACTTCTAAAGCAATCAGGCAGATCACAATTCAAGTTCCTAAGAGTGCTGACCATAAGGAAAACGGTTGGGCTGCAATTAAACACCTTCACATTAATAATTAGAATGCTGGATGACGACCCCAACAGTCGAGGCCCAAACTGACTGGGCCCACCGTTCCAAGCACTCCTAACAGCACTCAGGAATCACTCAGGGCAGACCGCTCCCCACAGCTCCACACAGGGTTCCTTCCTCGGGCTGCCCAGCAACTGCCTGTTCTAGGCTTTGCCCAAACCATTCAGCGTCTAATTACTTCTCTCACAGTTTACGTTTAGTATCTTGAAATGGTGGCCTGGCAAAAACGCTAATTAAAAACCAAGCAACAGCCAGGATTATCTTGAGTACGCACCTGGGAAGCAATGGAAGTTGATCAACCTCCGCCCGAGGAAACCTTGAAGCACACACAACACAAAAACTGTAAGCCATCAACGGCACAGGAAGGCATCCCTGAAACAGCAATCCAATGCTGCCATCTACTGGCCATGCGTGTTGAACACAAAACTAAGCTAATTTAGCAGCTGATTTTCATTAGCCTTCTTAGAGTAGGTTCCAGAATACCTGGCTATCTTCAATACAAACGAGAATTCACACAAGATAACCACCAACTTTAAAGCAGCCTGACCCCATCTCTACTAAAAAATACAAAAAACTAGCCGGGCGAGGTGGCGGGCGCCTGTAGTCCCAGCTACTCAGGAGGCTGAGACAGGAGAATGGCCCGAACCCGGGAGGCGGAGCTTGCAGTGAGCTGAGATCCGGCCACTGCACTCCAGCCTGGGCGACAGAGCGAGACTCCGTCTGGAAAAAAAAAAAAAAAAAAAAAAAAAAAAAGCAGCCTGGATGTTGGATATACAATATATTTATTTAATATATATTGAAGGAATCAACAAAGATTCACAGCAAACAGGCCTAGCTCTATGGATCAACCAATGGCTCTTCTTTTCTTATACCTGGCCCATTTTTCCTACTTAGGGTACCCTTGGATATTTGAACTACGACCTCTGTCCTTTACTCATGAGACTTTAAGCCTCCCAAGGGCAGGGGCTGTTTCTCTTATTTACCATTTCCCCCAGGATCCAGTCCAGTGATTTAAACAATTAATAAAAGATGGCAAGTGACAGCAAAGTACCAAGAAATTCTGTCAAACATTGATGGAGGACCACCTTTTATTGGTGGAGCATTTTATGGTATACCAAGCATTTTTAATTGCTGTAACCAGTTACCTGCTCAAGAACCCATTGGTCATTATTTACACCACTTTATAGATAAGAACACTAAGGTTCAGAAGTGTAAATGAGGTCCTAAGTTACCATTAAATGTAACTCTAGGCCAGGCGTGGTGGCTCACGCCTGTAATCTCAGCACTGTGGAAGGGCAAAGCAGGTGGATCACCTGAGGTCAGGAGACCAGCCTGGCCAACATGGCCAACAACACCGTCTCTACTAAAAATAGAAAAAAATTAGCTGGGCTTGGTGGCAGGTGCCTGTAATCCCAGCTACTCAGGAGGCTGAGGTTCATAAGAATCGCTTGAACCTGGGAGGCAGAGGTTGCAGTGAGCAAAGATTGCGCCACTGCACTCCAGCCTGGACGACAGAAGCAAGACTGTTTCAAAAAAAAAAAAAAAAGTAACTATCTAAATTTTTGTGAAACTTTGGTGTGCACCCATCAGCAAGAAAAGCAAAACTCAAACAGTGTGACATGTCCCCTGAAGGTCCACCTGGCAAATGAATGCAGTTACCTTCAAATTTTACATGATGTGGGCTTTTATGACATGAATTTCCAGATCCTAGAGACTGGATTTTAAGTGCCAATTTAGGCAGAAGGATCGCTTGAGCCCAAGAACTTGAGACCAGCCTGGGCAATGTAGTGAGACCCCACTGCTATTAAATTTAAAATAAAAATAAACTAAGTGCCAAGGTAAGAAGATATTACTGTGTGGTAGAAATCAAATATTTTAGTTAGTGACCGACCAGGCTCCCAGTCTGTTACTGAGTGCCACTGACTGACTGTGACAGGCCTGCCTCGAGTACTGAGCCTTATAGCTGAAGCCTCAGCTCTCCCCAGGAAGTTCAGCCTGTGGTTCAGCAGAGGCAAGTCTTAAAGCACGGACTCAAGTTAGGCTGTCTGAATTCAAATCGTGGCTCCACTTTTTACTAATAGGATCCTGGATAACTTATTTACCTCTCTGCTTCTTCATTATCTTCTTCATATGGATAAGTGTAACCTACTTTATTTGGTTAGTGTGAGGATTGAGTTAAACTAGAGGTACTTGGCACATCCTAAGTGATTAGCTAAATGTTAGCTATTCTGTTTCATTCTGGAAAACTCACTTTTTTCCTAGGCATAAAGAGAAGGCTATTATTCAGCTGGGCGTGGTGGCTCATGCCTGTAATCCTGGCACTTTGGGAGGCCAAGGTGGGTGGATCACTTGAGGTCAAGAGTTTGAGACCAGACTGACCAACATGGTGAAACTCTGTCTCTATCAAAAATACAAAAATTAGCTGGGCATGGTGGTGGGTGCCTGTAATCTCAGCTACTTGGGAGGCTGAGACAGGAGAATTGCTTGAACCCGGGAGGAGGTTGCAGTGAGCCAAGATTGCACCACTGCACTCCAGCCTGGGCGACAGAGCAAAACTCTGTCTCAAAAAAAAAAAAAAAAAAAAAAAAGAGACTATTATTAACATTGGAGATAATGTGCCAGACTGCTTCCAACTATTTTCATTATTCTGTCTCAAATCTGGTGAAGTGGGTATCATATTCACCACTTTCCAGGCATGGATCAGGTAACTGCAGAGCTTTCTCTAGATTGCACAACTAGTAAGGGGGCTGGCCCTGGAGAAAGTTACCTGCACCTTGGACTGCTGCTCGTCAGCATCTCCAGCCATGCTGATACCGCGTCAGGGTAATTGCGATGCAGCTGTCCTGCCTGGCCCCGGACAGACACAGCAGCCCATTCTTCACACCAGGAAGACACAGAGGTCAAGTTCCATCTCCTCCATCTGTCGACGTCACAGTCATCACAGCACACATACTGGCACAGCACAGAGTGTACAAAGCAGTGTCACGACCCGCATGGCATTACCAGAGAGATCAAGTGAAGGTCAGAACTCCCAACCTAACGTGTCTAAAAATACAAGCACCTAGACTGAGCGTGACAATTCAAACAACCTCTCTTTGCCAGGAGGCAGTCACAGACCAGACAAGAAAGCTGAAGCGTCATCCAGACAAGACTGAGCCATACCTTCAGCCATGACAGACTCATATGGAAAAGCTCTCTAAGGAGAAGGAAATCCCTCCATGATAAATGCTTAGTTTAACATGTTCGATTGGTGCTCCATTGTCTATTGGCTGACAAATCATTTCCACGAGCTGGGCTTTTCTAGCACATTCCTCTGAAATACAAACGTGAAAAGGCAAAACCTAAAAATCTGGTGATCCCCCATCACTAACATTTCTGGGACACTTGGAAAAATGACGTGTTTTTACAGTTGTGAGTGGAAATATGAAACTATGAGGAGCCTTCTGGTGACTGTACAGAGCCCTCTCTAGATCAGGATCTACCGACTGTGACCCATGAGCTAACTCTGGCAGCGTCCTGTCTTTGTGCTGCCTGCAAGCTAGGAAACGCTTTTGTACTTTTTAATGGTTGGGGGGGGGGAACCTTAAGAACAGTAATATGTCGTGACATGTGAAAATGATATGAAATTCAAATTTTAGTATCATAAAGTTTACATATTGTACTGTCTACAGCTGCTTTCACACTATAACCGCAGAGCTTAGTAGCTGCGACAGATATATAGCCCAGAAAGTCTAAAATATTTACTAGCTGGCTCTTTATGGAAAAAGGTTGCCAACCTCTGCTCTACATTATATTAAAATGAGCCTTTAGCCAGGCATGGTGGCATGCGCCTGTGGTCCCAGCTACTTGGGAGGCTGAGGCAGGAGGACTGCATGAGCCCAGGAGGTTGAGCCTGCAGTGAGCTGTCTCTGCGCCACTGTACTCCAGTCTGGGTGACAGAGGAAGACCCTGTCTCATTAAAAAAAAAAAAAAAAAAAAAAAAAAAAGGTCAGGCATGGTGGCTCCCACCTGTAATTCCAACACTTTGGGAGGCTGAGGTGGGCAGATCACCTGAGGTCAGGAATTCAAGACCAGCCTGGCCAACAGGGCAAAAACCCCATCTCTACTAAAAACACAAAATTTAGTCAGGTGTGGTGGCGTGCACCTGTAATCCCAGATACTTGGGAGGCTGAGGCAGGAGAATAACTTGAACCCAGGAGGTGGGGTCTGCAGTGAGCCAAGATCATGCCACTGCACTCCAACCTGGGTGACAAGAGTGAAACTCCGTCTCAAAAAAATAAATAAATAAAATAAAAAAGTATAAAAATTATTAAACAATGAGCCAAACATGGTGACACATGCCTATAGTCTCAGCTACTCAGGAGGCTGAGGCAGGAAGATCCCTTAAACCCAGGGGTTTGAGTTCAGCCTGGGCTACATAGAGAGACCCCATCCCTAAAAGAATTGGCCAGGCACGGTGGCTCACGCCTGTGATCCCAGCACTTTCGGAGGCTGGGATGGGCGGATCACCAGAGGTCAGAAGTTCAGGACCAGCCTGACCAACAGGGTGAAACCCCATCTCTACTAAAAATACAAAATTAGCTGGGCGTGGTAGCGCATGCCTGTAATCCCAGCTACTTGGGAGGCTAAGGCAGGAGAATCACTTGAACCTGGGAGGCAGAGGTTGCAGTGAGCAGAGATTGCGCCACTGTACTCCATCCAGCCTGCGTGACAGAGCAAGACTCCATCAAAAAAATAAATAAAAAATAAAATTGTATAGTCCATTTGGAAGGCAGCTATGCTCACCACTAGTCCATTTGTATATATATCATAAAACCAATAAAAGATTTTTAGTCACTTAAAAAGGAGGGGAAACAATTTTCATATACAAATTCCCAGAGCACTGCTTGAATAATTAAGGCACATAAAAAAAAAAAAAGAATATGTTGCATATAATTGGGCAGGTTGGTTCTAGGCCAAGAGAGCAAAATACATTTACTTTCTCTCCTTCCTAAGATCTTGAAGTACCTATACTTAATTTTTTTTTTTTTTTGAGACGGAGTCTCACTCTGTTGCCCAGGCTGGAGTGCAATGGCACCATCTCGGCTCACTGAAACCTCTGCCTCCTGGGTTCAAGCAATTCTCCTCCCTCGGCCTCATGAGTAGCTGCTGGGATTACAGGCACCTGCCACCATGCCCGGCTAATTTTTAGTAGAGACAGGGTTTCACCATCCTGGCCAGGCTGGTCTAGAACTCCCAACCTCAGGCGATCTGCCCGCCTCAGCCTCCCAAAGTGCTGGGATTACAGGTGTGAGCCACTACGCCCACCCTATTTAAAATTTTTTAAAGAATGCATCAATAACACTGGAAAACAAGAAGGGATGCATGACATCAATAGAGCAAAAACTTGGAGGAATTCCAAAAAGACAGAAACAAGGTTGAATTAACAAAAACCAGAGTGAAGGAAGGGGCAGTACAAGTTACCAAAGGTAAATGTGGTTTTCCCAAGAGCACCTTGAAGAAACTCCAAGCTGAATCAACAAACAGAAAGGGCAGGAGAGGCTGAGGGGGTAACTGTTAGGGCAATTCAAGAATGAAAGTGAACAGTGGCACTAGTTACACACGTCCCCTCTCTCACAGACAAAGCTGGGAAGGGTGGCTTTCGCATGCTCCATCGAACCAAAGAATACTCCAAAGCAAATGAGCGATAGCTTTAGAATGGCTTGCAAGGGTGAATGGACCTGAAAGAGAAGCAGACCAGATCAGGAGCTAACTCTGAACCTCTAGGACAGTCTTAAAAAGCGGGGGAGGGGTTGGACTGAAGAACACAGAAGGAAACCCTCCTTTCTTTGGCAAAGGCAGTAGTTGCCAGCCTGCTCCCTCTCATGCATTCAACAAGGAAGCCTGGCTGCCCACTCTCCAGATTACCTTTCCATTCAGAACATGCGAACTGGCTGGGCACGGTGGCTCACACCTGTAATCCCAGTATTTTGGGATGCTGAGATGGGCGGATAACTTGAGCTCAGCAGTTGAGACCAGCCTGGCCTACATGGGGAAAACCTGTCTTTACTAAAAATACAGTAACTGTTGTATTATTGGGCCAGGTATGGTGGTGCATGCCTGTGGTGCCAGCTACTTGGGAGGCTGGGGTGGGAGGAGTGCTTGAACCGGGTTGATGGAGGCTGCAGTGAGCACGGTACAGCACTCCAGCCTGAGTGAAAAAGAGAGACCCCATCTCAAAAAACAAACAAACAAAACAACAGGCAAACTCCCCTCCTCTCCAGGAAAGAGGCCTAAAGGAGAAACAGGCACACACATCTTGATATATTTAAAGTACAAGAGACATTATAGACACAAAACAGGCTTCTATGAAAAAAAGGAGCAATTAAACAACTAGAAATGTCTAGGAATTTAAAATGACTGCAGAACAAAAATTTTCAGAAAATCTCATGAAACAGAGAAGAGATAAAAACACTAAAACATGAATGGAGGCCTGGCTTGGTGCCTCATGCTTGTAATCCAGTGCTTTGGGAGGCAGAGGCAGAAGGACTGCTTGAGCCCAGGAGTTTGAGACCAGTCTGAGCTGAGACCCGTCTCTACAAAAAAATAAAAGTAGGTAGACGTGGTGGAGCACACCTATAGTCCCAGCTACTCCAGAGGCTGAGGTGGGAGGATCACTTGAGCCCAGGAGTTAGAGGTTACAGTGAGCTATGATCACACCAGTGCACTCCAGCCTGGGTGACAAAGTGGAGACGGTCTCTAAAATAATTAAAAAAAAAAAAAAAAAAAAGAATGAATAGACACGGAGGATAGATCCACATGGCCAACAATCTAATAGGAGTTCAAGAACCTGAGGACAAGAGACAATACAGTGGACAAAATAACCCGAGAAATGATACTAACTTTTCACGTGCTAAGGCATGCATTTCGATTGCATGGGCGCATCAGATGCTGAGACATTTATCCTGATGGAACTTTTGAATACCAAAGATAAGGACATCTTGTAAGCCTCTACAGATAATCAGTACTCACAATGGTCTTTAAAAGTTCAGAGGCAAGGCCGGGCGTGGTGGCTCACTCCTGTAATGCCGAGGTAGGCAGATCACCTGAGGTCAGGAGTTCGAGACAAGCCTGACCAACATGGCAAAACCCTAAGTCTCTACTAAAAATACAAAAGACTAGCTGGGCGTGGTGGCAGGCACCTGTAATCCCCAGCTACTCAGGAGGCTGAGGCAGGAGAATTGCTTGAACCCAGGAGACGGAGGTTGCAGTGAACAGAGATTGCGCCATCGCACTCCAGCTTGGGCAACAGAGCAAGACTCTATCTCAAAAAATAAAATAATATTAAATTAAAATTTAAAAATCAGATTAAAAACACTGTCATAAAACTATTTCCAAACATAATTTCAGAACCACCTGAAAGAGAAACTAATTCTAGAAATAAGTCTCAGTGAGTCTATTTGACCTACAAGATTTGAAAGATAAACATTTTCCTTCAGCAGAACTTCAATGATAGTTAGCATCCATAAAAGCAAAACACACAAGAGGAAATAGAAAAGTATTATATCCCAGGTATTATTAGAATCTGCAGTGTAACTTACTTTGTACCCTGTACTAGACAAGATATTTGGACTTACAAGCATATTTGCAGACCGGCAAACTGAGCTGTTTAGGTACTGGAACCTCAAGAGTTGGAGGAAAGATAGAAAAGGGAAAGGAAGACAGCTGGAGAGGATGCAACAAGACCAAGAAACTTCCCAGATATCCTTCCAGAACAATTCTGATTGTCACTTCGGATGCGTCAGAACTTTTTTTTTTTTTTTTAGATGGAGTCTCGCAGTTGCCCTGGCTGGAGTGTAGTGGTGCAATCTCAGCTCGCTGCAACCTCACCTCCTGGGTTCAAGCAATTCTCCTGCCTCAGCCTCCCGAGTAGCTGGGATTACAGGCACACACCACTAACATCTGGCTAATTTTTACATAAAGACAGGGTTTTGCCATGTTGCCCAGGCTGGTCTCGAACTCCTAACCTTAAGTGATCCCCCCTCTCCTTGGCCTCCCAAAGTGCTGACGTGAGCCACTGTACCCGGCCGGCATCATAACTTCTAAGCACTTATTTTCATGGACTTGCCAAGAGCTCAAGAGCAGCCTGGGCAACAGTGAGACCCCGTCTCTACAATAAATAAAATAAAAATGTTCCTTTCTGCACAACTCTCCACAATCCAACAGTGGTCTCTAACTTTTGAAGACAGGAGAATCGCATCAATGCATTGAGAAACTTAGAACAGGCTTCTAAACATTTAGTAAAACGAGCCTCCTCAGGTGTCCGCCTGTGTTTTCAGTATATGGCTGGTGTCTACCCGGGGCCTACGTCAGAATCAGCAGATGCTCAGGCCCCACTTGGAGATATTAAAATCCAGAAGATCTGAATGCGGCCCATGCATTTTTTGTCTATACTGGAAGGAGAAAAAAATGGTTATAGGGACATTCAAATTGGATGGTACCAATTTTGTTTAGCCTTCTTTCCCCTGGGCACTGTTGCCCACATCGCTGACACGGAATTCTTGCTAAGTATTAATATATGATTCAAGTGCTGCTTTGAGGCCACATAGGGCCAGAGGACAGCTAAGGTTTTCACTTGAGGTCTCACTCCCTCCGTGGGAAGGCTGATTTTCTCCCATTCTAAGAATAACGATAAATAAAAAGTATCTTAGCTGCTTTCCACGAAAGTCCAAACAGGTTTACTATGAGGCTAAACACCCATGCACACTGTCCTTCAAGTTTCTAAGTATTTACTGAAGTATAACCACCACTTAAGTGGCTATCAAAGCCCTATAAACTCTGATTAGTCACCAGTGACTCCTGACAGCAAATACAGATGCTGTATCTCCCTTCCTAACTCCAAGAAGCCAGAACACAATTGCCTCCTTTTTAGTAAACATTATAGAAACCTCCTTGATTATCCCACTCTATAAGTTATACGACTACATGGATACACACTCCCATTATAATGTCAGTCTCAAGTTTCCTCTCACTGAACTTTTCATTAATATGCAAATTTCTTCCCTTTTCTTTCTTTCTTTTTTTTTTTTTTGAGATGGAGTTTCACACTTATCGCCCAAGCTGGAGTGCAACGGCGCGATCTCGGCTCACCACAACCTCCACCGGGTTCAAGCAATTCTCCTGTCTCAGCCTCCTGAGGAGCTGGGATTACAGGCATGCGCCACCACGCTCGGCTTATTTTGTATTTTTAATAGAGATAGGGTTTGTCCATGTTGGTCAGGCTGGTCTCTAACTCCCGACCTCAGGTGATTCACCTGCCTTGGCCTCTCAAAGTGCTGGGATTACAGGCGTGAGCCACTGTGCCTCGCCCTGGAATTTCTTCCCTTTCTTAAAAGCTGCTTTTGGCAGGGCGTGATGGCTCATGCCTGTAATCCCAGTACTTTTGGGAGGCTGAGGTGGGAGGATTGTTTGAGCCCAGGATTGAGACCCGCTGGGGCAACATGGCAAAACCGTCTCGACAAAATATACAAATTTGTTTTAAAGCTGCTTTTGTTGGGGGTCAACGTTCTTGCTCAGGGGTCTCTTGAATTGCCTTAGGCCCCAAGCTCAAAGATTCTTTTTTTTAGAGACAGAGTATTGCTCCTACTCTATCACCCAGGCTGGAGTGCAATGGTGCAATCTCGGCTCACTGACACCTCCTCCTCCCGGGTTCAAGTGATTCTCCTGCCTCAGCTTCCCAAGCAGCTGGGATGTACAGGTGTGCACCACTACACTGGGCTTTTTTTTTTTTTTTTTTTTTAATTTTAGTACAGACAGGGTTTCACCATGTTGCCCAGGCTGGTCTTGAACGCCTGAGTTCAAGTGATTCGTGCCTCGGCCTCCCAAAGTGCTGGGATTACAGGCATGAACCACTATGCCCAGCCAAAGGTCTTCAGGCTCTTCCAGAATCCTCTCCAGAGCTTCTCAAGCTTTCCAGGAATAAGTACCTTTGGGGAAAGGAGGGGCAGAGCTCATGAATACTCCCTAATCTTTTTGGAAGAATCCCCTGGGGCACTTGTTAAATATGTACTCCACCAGACTTCTCCACAGGAAACTGATTCAAGATGGGTGAAAGACCAGAAATCTGCATTTTAACAAGTGTCCCAAAGGATTCTGATTATACCTCTTTTCCTAAGATGCCTGCCACAGCTCCTGCATGCTCCACCTTCTTCCAGGCAGTGTGTGGTCTTCTCTGCCTAGCCCCCTCACCCTGCAACCTGTCCCCTTCCAAAGCACCCTCCTTTTTCACCTAATTCAAAGCAAAGCGTTTCTTGACAAATTCAGCCATACCGATTTCTCTTCCAACTCCCACTGCAATTAGTCATGTCGCATTTTACATGTACTGTTCAATAAAGCTTGTGGATAAATTGCTATCAATTCATCTTATTTGTTCTAAGTCTAGTGTTGAGACAGCAAGCAAGGTTAAATGATTTGCAAATGTTAAGTGTGTGGAATGTGAATCTGGAGCCATGGTTATTAATCCCAAAGAACCCCAGTTCACCATATTTAAACTGTTGCCGTTGAATCCTAACAGAAAAATCATACATTAGTTTTCCCACAAGGAAAGCAATTTATTCCATAGCAGCTTGATAATTACAAGCTTTCCCATTTCTTCTCTCATCAGCAGTTTACTCACATAGTTAAAGGACATATTAAATAAAGCTGCCTTCTCAAATGAGTTGGTGGCATTTGCCTTTAAAATTGTACCATGAAAAAAGCAAATGTTCTAATGGTAGAGAACAGTAGCTCAGCCAACTCTTCATTCTCTGAGGAGGGATGTGGAGGATAGCATTTATAAACCCACGGATGACTTCCAACTGCGTTTGTTTCATCCAGTACAGTAACTGTGGCAACTGCTACTTCTTATGGGGGCTGCTATCCTTGCGAAAAGAAAGCCAAACACCGAGATCATCCCCAAGGTCACCTTTTAATTCTAAAAACCTGGAATCTGATAACTCCAAAGGGACTGTACTTATCTT
The DNA here is from genome assembly GCF_049350105.2 of Macaca mulatta. Classification (NCBI taxonomy): domain Eukaryota; kingdom Metazoa; phylum Chordata; class Mammalia; order Primates; family Cercopithecidae; genus Macaca; species Macaca mulatta. The sequence goes on along the minus strand of NC_133410.1, from coordinate 147,892,813 downwards.
CCCAATAACCACCAACTGCCAAGGGGCATTAAGTTATGCAGGAACTGACTAGCAAATGTGGACAGGTGTTGGGACTCACCACTCCCCATCAAAAGGCTCAGGAGTGGAGAGGAGTTTTCGGCTCCTTAAATGTCTCTCTCACATATGGGTGCCAGATGTCCAAATTTGAGGGCATAGAATAACAATCTGGAGTTATTCTTTTTGTCATTTCATTTGGTTATGTGGAATCCAGGGCCCATCATGAATGACTCAGACTTAATAGGTCTATAGTAGGATCTAAGAATCTGCATTTTAAAAATGCACTTAATAGGCTGGGCGCAGTGGCTCATGCCTGTCATCCCAGCACTTTGGAAGGCAAAGGCAGGTGGATCACCAGAGCTGATGAGAGAGCCTAGGCAACGTGTTGAAATCCCGTTCCTACTAAAAATACAAAAATTAGCCCAGCACAGTGGTGTGTCTGTAGTCACAGCTACTCCGGAGGCTGAGACAGGAGAATTGCTTGAGCCTGGGAGGTGGAGTTTGCAGTGAGCAGAGGTGGTGCCACTACCCTCCAGCCTGGGCAACAGTGCGAGACCTTGTCTCAAAAAAAATTAAAATTAAAATTAAAAAGTACTTAGTGCTGGCTCTGAGGCTCTTTGGAAAACAATGTCCATTTTGCAAAGTGCCTCTTCTCTCACCCTTCCTCATCTGTGTCTCATGCCTTTCTGCATTTATGCCTGCTTTTTCCAAACAAAATGCTTTATAGTAATCTCTTCCAATACTAACCATGCTTCAAGAGCCAGCTGAAATGCCATCCACTTCTAGAAGCCTAAAAGGGACTTCCTGCTTTCCTGCACCCTTGTGCCATTTCCAAGTCCAGAGAATAAAAGGTGTTTCATTTCATTAAACAGCCATTTCTTTGTGCAAATCTCATCTCTTACTGGGCAGTAAACTCCTTAGGGACTGACTAAAAAGCTCTTGTTCTTTTTAGCTCCTATAATAAAGCACCTACATTGTGTGAGACATTCTGTAAAGATCTGGAATGAGTGAACAAGCAATGAATGAATCAATGCACGCACATGTTTCTTCCAACAAGCCAAAGCTAAAACTGCATGATACAGGAAAAATGTCTAGACTTTACAGTAACTGCCTACAAAAGTTTAAGTACCATAAAGTCCTTCAATTTCCTAATCTGTAAAACTAGGGGGTTTCAGGAGATTTCTTAAAAGAAGTTCATTCAACACTTTGAGTCAAAAGCCCAACATTCCAATCTGACCTGATATTTATTACTCAGATAACAGTAATTGCTCAGATAACACAGCCATCTCTATCTGTTTTACACAAGCTAACTGTATTCCCAAGAGGCACCTACTAACCCTGCCTCTGAGACTGAGGGAATTTAAGATAAAAGCTGGTACAAAAGACATCATCTCGTTTTCTTTTACTTTTCCTACCTCAAACCTAACAATGTAGTTCTTAAAATTTCCAGCAAGAAAAAAGTTATCAGGTGGTATACCCATTCTGGCAGTTATTTCACAATGTGCCACATTCCTACGAAACTGGGGGTGGGGGTGGGGAATCTAACTGTCAAGTTTATTCTAAGGAACAATATAGTTCAGAGTCTCTAGCAACCAATTCAACATCCTAATTTTACAACTAAGTTGGGCGTGGTTGGCTTCCACCTGCAAATCTCCACTACTCCAGAGTCTGAGGATAGCCTGAGGCCAGGAGTTTGATACTAGTTTGGGAAATATCTAAACATCCGCCAGCAATGCAAATAGAGTTTAAAGTACTGGCTTCAATCACATTCCAGATAATCGTTTTATATATATACATACATATAAAAATATATGTATATATATAAAACGATTATATATATATAAAATGCATATATATATGCATTTTAAAATTTTTATTAATTTTATTTTGAGACGGAGTTTCACTCTTGTCGCCAAGGCTGGAGTGCAATGGTGCAATCTCCAGAGGTTCACTGCAACCTCTGCCTCCCGGGTTTAAGCGATTCTCCTGCCTCAGCCTCTTAGCTGGGATATTACAGGCGAGTGCCACCACGCCCACACCCGTTGGCCAGGATGGTCACGAACTGACCTCAGGTGATCCAGCCGCCTCGGCCTCCCACGGTGCTGGATCACAGGCGTGAGCCACCACGCCCGGCCTATTTTTAAAACTTTATAGGCCGGGCGCGGTGGCTCACGCTTGTAATCCCAGCACTTTGGAAGGCGGAAGCGGGCGGATCACCTGGGTTAGGGAGTTCGAGGCCAGCCTGACCAACATGGAGAAACCCCATCTCTACTAAAAATACAAAAATTAGCCAGGTGTGGTGGCGCATGCCTGTAATCCCAGTTACTCGGGAGGCTTAGGCAGGAGAATTGCTTGAACCCGGAGACGGAGGTTGCGGTGAGCCAAGATCGCGGCCATTTCACTCCAGCCTGGGCAACAAGAGCAAAATTCCCTCTCGGAAAAAAAAAAAAAATGCTATGTATTGCCTAGTTTTGAAAGAAAAAATTTATCAATGTTAAAAGTATAATTAATTTGTATGTAATTTGTGGCCACGGTAATGTGTGCCCAGGCAGAAACAGAGGTGGCTAAAAAGGGGAAAAAAAAGGGTAATTACTATGATGTATAAAAACAGCTGTTGGTGAAACTAAAGCCTCACTTTTACAAGATCTTAGGTACACAGGACACAAAATTATGTTAAGTATTAAGAGTTGAAGTCAGGCCGGGCGCGGTGGCTCACGCCTGTAATCCCAGCACTTTGGGAGGCCGAGGCGGGCGGATCACGAGGTCAGGAGATCGAGACCATCCTGGCTAACACGGTGAAACCCCGTCTCTACTAAAAATGCAAAAAATTAGCCGGGCGAGGCGGCGGGCGCCTGTAGTCCCAGCTACTCGGGAGGCTGAGGCAGGAGAATGGCGTGAACCCGGGAGGCGGAGCTTGCAGTGAGCCGAGATCGCGCCATTGCACTCCAGCCTGGGCGACCAGCGAGACTCTGTCTCCAAAAAAAAAAAAAAAAAAGAGTTGAAGTCTCCAAAAAAGAAAAAAAAATCCAAAGAAACGTAAAATGACCGGGTGCGATGGCTCGCGCCTGTAATCCCAGCACTTTGGGAGGCTGAGGTGAGTGGATCACGAGGTCAGGAGTTCAAGACCAGCCTGGCCAAAATGGTGAAACCCCGTCTCTACTAAATATACAAAAATTAGCTAGGCGTGGTGGCGGGCGCCTGTAATCCCAGCTAGTCGGGAGGCTGAGGCAGGAGAATCGCTTGAACCCGGGAGGCGGAGGTTGCGGTAAGCCGGTATCCTGCCACTGCACTCCAGCCTGGGTGACAGAGTGAGACTCCGTCTCAAAACAAAAAAAAAAAAAAAAAAAAAAGAAAGAAAAAGAAACGTTAAATGAATCAATGTGTTATCACGACTTAAAAAACTTAATATCTAGACCACGAAAGCCATATGAACAAATAAGCATCATTTAGATTTTTTTCCATAAAAATTTCCGTTAATTTCCGTGCAATAAAAAGTGTAACCAAAATAGTAACTCGTAGCCTCGGAAGGGGGAAATTTAACGTAGGTCAAGAGCAAGAAATTCTGAAAGCACGGCCTCCAAGGGTCAAGCGAGAACCTGAATACAGCCTCCCATTTCTTACCAGCTTTGATGCAAGCCCCAGGCAAGTCGGGGGACAGGGAAAGAGGAAAAAGGGAACAGAAAAGGTTGCTCCGGGAAGGTTTCAGGCCAGATCCCACGAACTGCAGCCCCGGGCTTCCCATTCATTCCGCGCTGTCTCCAGGTGGCGGCCGAGCGTTGGCGGCCGTGGCGTTCTCCGCCCAGAAATGGGGTGCACTCACCTGTTCGGGAACACGACCTCGCGGCGCCCGAGGCCGCCGAGACCGCCGCCAGCAGCCTGGGGGATGAGGGCCTGGGAGCAGACGCCGGCGGGGAAAACGGGCGGCGCAGCCCTGGGGCGGGCAGGCGGCGCAGGCCGGGCGCGTCCCTCTGCAGCAGGGCCGAGCAGAGTCGCCGCGGACTATGAAACATGCCGGGCACCGCCGCCACCAACGCGGAGCCCGGCTGGGGCCGAGGGCAGCGAGTCGAGCCGACTGTCCGAGCAGTCTGGGCGGATGCTCCCAGGCTCCTTCTCGCGCGGCGCAGGTCCTGGGGAAATCCCGGGCAGCAGAGCCGGAGAGTGAGGCGCCAGAGCGCTGCGTCGGCACCGTCTGCTGTGAGACCTGGCGAGAGCTGCAGGCCGCTCGGCTAGCGCTGCGCGCTGACAAAGCGGGCGCTACCAAGTGGGAGGTGGAGGGGGATCCGCGGGACCCGGCCACTGCGCGGCCACGCCGGGCTCCCTCGACCCGGCGTAATCCTGTTTTAAAAGGAAGCAGAGCTTAGGCTGATTTATCGGGTAGAATCTGTAGGAGGTCTAAAGTAAGAGATAGCCGTTGAAGCAGTTCTGAAGCAAAAAGCGTCCCCTTCCGCTGGCCAGCATGGAAACGCCCACAGGCTGGGAATCCCGAGACAGTTCCAGGGCTGTGGCCCAGGGGACACGTGTCTGTCAGAGTTGCAGACGGCGTCCGTGTGTGCATGCGCGGGTCTGTGTGGATACAGCAAAAGTCGTCCGCCTCCGACCCCCTCGGCAGGATGTGTTGCGTTAAACGACATTAAGCACAATAAAGCACCGACTATGTGCGAGGCGACGGTGATTAAAACAGCGTCCCTTTCCTCAGAGGTGTTACACTTAGGCAAAGGGAGCAGAAGAAGGTGGCAAGGGAAATCAGATCAGAAAGCTCAACAAGGTAGACTGAGATTAGTGCCACAAGATGCCAAAGATTGGCGATAGAGATGACAACAGGCCCGGGATCTCTAGAAGGTACATTAGAAGGATTGGCATTTGAGTTGGCCTATGACGTGAAGGTCTAGAATTTACCCACGTGAAACTTTGGTGGGGGCGGTGGTGAATTATAAATGAAAAAAGTAAATAAGGGTGTATTTGGGGAAACAACTCTTAGTCATTCATGTAAGATGGAAGCTAAGGAGTAAGAGGACAGATGCGTGGATAGGTTGTAGTGTAGAAGGAGGGGGATTATAGTAGGCTTAACTCGGTAGATAGCTTCGAGCCGTTGACGTTTTGTAAGCTGGGCAAGGATATGGTCAGGGCTGTGCTTTAATTGGAAATCACATGTCTCTGGTTCATGAAAAGGCAGAAAGGAAATCAGCTGAGATAACATACTGTAGATCTGCATCAGGTTACTGTTACTGGAAAAGAAAGGATGGAAGAAACATCTCAGATAGGCTGGGCAGGAAATGATGACTAATCAGGAATAGAAATGGGATGAGGGGGAGGGAAAACCCAAGACTGGATTCTTCTCTGAATGATTCATGAGTTAGAAATGTATTCTGTTGGTTTTCCCATGATTTTACTGATTCCCCTATGTTGTGGAATTGCAAACTTTTCATCACAGGAATATTCTAAATATTTTTCAGACCTAGAGGTGTCTAACTCCTAGAGGGTGTGGACAGATCAACTGGCACAAGTTGATTACAACTTCTGGCAGATAAGCTCCTTGGAAGTCATTAAAGCCTCAATTTCAGTTTCCTTATCTATAAAACATAGAATCACACCTTAGTCATTAGGTGAAGTAAAAGGTGATAATAAGCTACTCTGGGCACACTGCCTACGGGGTAGCCCTGCTCCACAAGGAGTAGTACTTGTAAAAAGAAAATTTTTTTTAAGGTGATAATAAAATTAGCCTATGAAAAGTGTTTTGCAAATATAGCAAAATGTTGATTTTGAATCTAGGTAGTGGGTATATATGGGTATAGGGACCATGGGAAAAATGTTCCCTTTGCCCTCTGAAGTTCACTGAAAAATCATCTCACAAAAGGCAGATTAATGGGAGAGAAGGCATATGCATTTATTAACGTGTGCACAGGGAGAAACACATGCCCGACGGGGTTCAGAAGCTTGTCTACCATCCTGGCAAACAGACTTGGGGAGAGAGGAGCAGAGGCATTGTGTTGAGGGGATGACTAGGGAAAGTGAATGGATCAGGGCACAGGGATGAACTTGCACATTATCTTGTGAAAGGGTCTTTTCGGGTGGTTACATTTTTGGTCTTACAGAGAGGGGAAGAAAAAACAATTGTTCCTTTTGGTGGGTCTGGATCGTAGCCAGATAAAGGAACTTCAACTTCATCCTGTGCTTTGGGAGAGATGGTGCAGGGCAGTGAGGTCAGAGAGACCTTGAGGCTTCCATTCAACATGTCAAAGCCCCACATTTTGGGGTATCGGTTTCTGAGTCCTGACACGAGTGTTCACTTACAATTATTTTTCCTCCATATATTTGGAGATTTTCATAATAAAATGTTGGGGGAAAGTGCTTTGAAAAATGAAAGATACTGTTCAAATATAAACTGTCACTATTTAAAGAGATCCAAAGAGCATGCTATCCTGAAAGTGCATCGTAGTTTTTATTTTTATTTGTTTATTTATTCGAGACGGAGTCTTGCTCTGTTGCCCAGGCTGGAGTGCAGTGGCATGATCACGGCTCACTGCAACTTCTGCCTCCCGGGTTCCAGCCATTCTCCTCCCTCAGCCTCCCAAGTAGCTCTGGCTACAGGCACGTGCCACCATGCCCGGCTAATTTTTGTATTTTTTAGTAGAGACAGGGTTTCATCATATTGGCCAGGCTGGTCTCAAACTCCTGACCTCAGGTGATCCCCTTGCCTCGGTCTCCCAAAGTGCTGGGATTACAGGCATAAGCCACCGTGCTCGGCCTGAATAATATTTTTTATAATATATTAAACACTAAGCAATCAGAAAGATAGAAATTAAAACTTATTCCCTTGAAAATTTATTCAGTTAACATTTGTTGAATATACATTATGTGCCAGGATCTATATTAGAGCATATAAAAATAAATTGAACAAAATCTATTGACAGTTTAGGGGGTAAGACATTGTATAAACAAAAATATTTGTAATTATCTACTAATAAATACAGAATCACTATATGGACAAAGTATTGTGGGAACAGAGAAGAGGAAATGTTACTGGAAAGGGTCACAATCCAGACCCCAAAAGAGGGTTCTTGGATCTTGCACAAGAAAGAATTCAGGACAAGCCCATAAAGTGAAACCAAGTTTATTAGAGAAGTAAAGAAATAAAAGAATGGTTACTCCATAGGCAGAGCAGCACTGAGGGCTACTGATGGCTTTTTCTTTTTCTTTTTTTTTTTTAAATTGAGCTGAAGTCTCGCTGTCACCCAGGCTGGAGTGCAATGGCATGATCTCGGCTCACTGCAACTTCCACCTCCCGGGTTCAAGCGATTCTCCTCCCTCAGCCCACGGAGTAGCTGGGATTACAGACGCGTGCCACCGCACCCAGTTAATTTTTTAATTTTTATTTTTAGTAGAGATGGTGTTTCGCCATGTAGGCCAGGCTGGTCTCAAACTCATGATCTCAAGTGATCCATCTGCCTCCCAAAGTGCTGGGATTGCAGGCGTGAGCCACTGCGCCCAGCCTTGTTGGCTATTTTTATGGCTATTTCTTGATTACATGCTAACTATGGAGAGGGTTATTTGAAAATTTTCTAGGAAAGGGGCAAGGATTTCCCAGGACTGAGGATTTCTCCACCTTTTAGACTACATAGGATAACTCCTGGATGTTGCTGTGATATTTGTAAACGGTCATGGCACTGGTGGGAGTGTCTTTTATCATGCTAATGCATTATAATTAGTGTACAATAAACAGTGAGAACAACTAGAGGTCACCTTCATCACCATCTTGGTTGTTGTGGGTTTTGGCTGGTTTCTTTTTTTTTTTCTTTTGAGACGGAGTCTCGCTTTGTCACCCAGGCTGGAGTGCAATGGCACGGTCTTGACTCACTACAACCTCTGCCTCCCAGGTTCCAGTGATTCTCCTGCCTCAGCCTCCCGAGTAGTTAGGACTATAGGCGCATGCCACCACACCTGGCTAAATTTGTTTTTTTTTTTTCTTTCTTTTTTGAGACGGAGTCTCGCTGTGTCATGAGTCTCGCTGTGTCGCTGGAGTGCGGTGGGGAGATCTCGGCTCACTGCAACCTCCGCCTCACGGGTTCAAGCAATTATCTGCCACAGTCTCCTGAGTAGCTGGGATTACAAGCGCCCATCACCACACCCGGCTAATTTTTTTATATTTTTGGTAGAGGTGGGGTTTCAGCATCTTGGCCAGGCTGGTCTTGACCTCCTGACCTCGTGATCCACCCGCCTCAGCCTCCCAAAGTGCTGGGATTACAGGCGTGAGCCACCGCGCCCGGCCGGTATATTTTTTAGTAGAGACTGAGTTTCTCCATGTTGGCCAGGATGGTCTCGAACTACTGACCTCGTGATCTGTCTGCTGAGCCACCGTGCCTGGCCAGCTGGTTTCTTTATCACATCCTGTTTCATCAGCTGAGTCTTTATGATCTATATCTTGTGCTGACCTCCTAACTCATCCTGTGACTAGGAATACCTAACCTGGCAATACAGCCCAGTAGGTCTCAGCCTGTATTCAAAATGGAGTTGCTCTGGCTCCAACACCTGTGACAGAAATAACTAATTGCCTAGAGAAGTCAGGAGAGGTGTTTTGAACAAAGTGACTATCAAGTGGAAAGATATCACAGAGGATATCCACAGAGAAGAGAACACTAAGGTGAGGAAAGAAGGCGTGTTCCAGGAACAGCAAGTACTACCATTTGATAAGGATTGAGTGTGGGATATCCATAGGGAGTGGCAGCAGATGAGGTGGAAGCTGTGGGCAAGAACCTAAGGTGACGGGTTTGAGAGGAGTTTGGACTTTCATCCTAGTGACTCACTGAAAGGCTAAACAGAGAGGTTGCATTTTTGAAGGATCATTGGATCATTCTGCCAGCCGTGTTGAAAATGGGTTAAGGACAGTGAAGATAAGGAAGAGTGTATACAGGTTCAGAATCTCTGGAGATGGGGCAGGGTATGTAATGGTTATTTGTTTGTTTATTATTTAATTTTTTGAGAGACCTCACTTTGTAATCTAGGCTGGAGTGCAGTGGTGCGATGATAGCTCACTGTAACCTCAAACCCATAGGCTCAACCGATTCTCCTGCCTCAGCCTCCCAAGCAGCTGGGACTAAGGGCATGCACCATCATGCCCAAATGATTTTTTAAATTTTCTGTAGAGATGGGGTCTTGCTGTGTTGCCCAGGCTGGTCTCAAACTCTTGGCCTCCAGCGATCATCCTGCCTTAACCTACCAAAGCATTAGGATTACAGGTGTGAGTCACCATGCTGGGCTTGTATGTTTCCTTAAGAACATTATACAGGTGGTTCTGATGCACATCCCTCTTCCTCCCTCAATGCCACCCCCCAAATAGATAAACTGGGGCAGGATGGTGAAAAGGAGATGGATTTAAGGACTGCGAAGGAGGCAGAAACCGTAGGGTTGAGTGACTTTGAATCTCGGGGCTGAGGCAGGAGATAATGGAATCTAGTGATGACTTTGGTAACTGATGGATAATGGAACCAAATGGGGACAACAGGTGGAGATGCTACTCTCAGGGGAAGATAGTGAGTTGATATGTAAACATATAATTGTGATGTGTCAATGGAACATACGGGTGGAGTCACTTTGTAAACAGTTGAAACTGTGGGCCAGGCATGGTAGCTTATGCCTGTAATCCCAGCACTTTGGGAGATGAGGCTCAAGGATTACTTGAGGCCTGGAGTTTGAGACTAGCATGGGCAACATAGTGAGACCCTGTCTCAAATAAATAAATAAATAAATAGCCTAATGTGGTGATGTGCGCCTGTAGTCCCAGCTACTCAGGAGGCTGAGGCAAGAAGCTCCTTTGAGCCCAGGAGTTCCAGGCTGCAGTGAGCTACAGTCATGCCATTGCACTCCAGCTTGGGTGACAGTGCCAGAACCAGTCTCAATAAATAAATAAATAGACAAATACATAAATAAATAAGAATAAACCATTGCCCTAAAGTTCATAGCAGGGTGAGAGCCAAATTCTGTTGGGAGTTCAGTAATTGAAGCCATGACTAATGAGTTGACCCAGAAAAAGGTCTTTTAAGTGAAATAGAAAAAACGTTAGGGTTGAAAATCCTATGAAACTTGTACCTTTAAGGAGTTGGCAGAAAGGGAGAGAGACTTGAGACTTGGCCAGAGGAGAACAAGGAGAGATTGGTGTCTTGAGAGTACGAAAGGAAAATAAACTTGGGACCCCAGTTTACTCTGCCAAAAGAAAAAAATTAAGCTGAAAGCAAGAAACTGGCTTGCTTTTGTTCCTAAACAGATAGCTTTATCTTTTTTTTTTTTTTTTTTTTTTGAGACAGAGTCTTGCTCTGTCACCCAGGCTGGAGTGCAGTGGCACAATCTCAGTTCACCACAACCTCCACCTCCCAGATTCAAGTGATTCTCCTCCCTCAGCCTCCCGAGTAGCTGGGATTACAGGAACCTGCCACCACACCTGGCTAATTTTGTATTTTTAGTAGAGACGGGGTTTCTCCATGTGGGTCAGGCTGGTCTGGAACTCCTGACCTCAGGTGATCCGCCCGCCTCGGCCTCCCAAAGTGCTGGGATTACAGGAATGAGTCGCCTCGCCCAGCCTCATTTTATCTTATGTAAAGTGCCCATTGACTGAGCGTGAGATTAATACATAATTGACCATTCCCCTCCCTGCTCCTTTTCTTTTGAAACATGTGGATTACTGTACCCTCCCTCTGTTCCCTGCAGCCCACGTTTTCCCTTTAAATATTGAAGGCTTCAAAATCATCTTTGGAGAAAGGCACAGGCCACCGACTGTTTCTTTGATTCTGTTTTTAGGTCTTTTGGGATGTCCTTAACCTTGGTAAAATAAACTAGATTGATTGTGACCTGTCTCAGATACTTTTTGGTTTATAGGAGTAAGGAAACAGTTTCCAGATGGATGTAACAGTGATAAATTACCCCAAGAGGTCAAGATGGGGACTGAATCCCTTGGATTTGGTCATTTATTTATTTATTGAGACAGAATCCACTCTGTCGCCCAGGCTGGAGTGCAGAGGCTCACTGCAGCCTCTGCCTCCCAGGCTCAGGCAATTCTCATGCCTCAGCTTCCTGAGCAGCTGAGAGTACAGGCGTATGCCACCATGCCCAGCTAATTTTTTTTTTTTTTGTATTTTTAGTAGAGACAGGGTTTCACCATGTTGGCCAGTCTGGTCTCAAACTCCCAGCTTCAGGTGATCCATCCACCTTGGTCTCTCAAAGTGCTGGGATTACAGGTATGAGCCACCATGCCTGGCCGGAAGTCTTTTTTTTTTTTTTTTTTTTTTGAGACAGAGTTTCGCTCTTGTTGCCCAGACTGGAGTGCAATGGTGCAATCTCGGTTTACCACAACCTCCACCTCCCAGATTCAAGCGATTCTCCTGCTTCAGCCTCCTGAATAACTGGGATTACAGGCATGCGCCACCATGCCCGGCTAATTTTGTATCTTTAGTAGAGCCAGGGTTTCTCCATGTTGGTCAGGCTGGTCTCGAGCTCCTGACTTCAGGTGATCCTCCTACCTTGGCCTCCCGAAGTGCTGGGATTGCAGGCATGAGCCACCATGCCCAGCCCTGAAGGCCATTTTAACCTCAGTATGAATAGTTGTGGGTAGGGGCCCTGGTGCTGGAAATCAGAGTGCATTGGTTAATGAGGTGGAAAGGAAGGACACCAATCAAAGAACAATGACGGAAAGAGCTAGGTAATTTTTTTTTTCTCATAAGATTGAAGCAACCTTATAATCGTCAGAAGGGTTTGTCCTGCCTGCTGCACAGACAAAACCAATTTACTGGGGCAACATTGTAGTAGAGTGTTTACTTGACACAAAGCCAGCCCATGAGACTCAACTAAAGCTAACACTCAAATCAGTTTCCCTGAAGGCTCAGAGGTTCGGGTTTTTATGGACAATTTGTTGGGCAGGGGCTAGGGAATGACTGCTACTGATTGGCTGAGGATGAGATCATAGGGATGTGGAAAACAATCCTCCTGCACTGAGTCCGCCTCTCATGGGGCCAAAGGATCAGCTGAGTCATGAGTCATGAGTCCAGGTGGGGTCAGTCTGAAAAAAATCTTTAAAAACCAATCTTAGGTTCCACAATAGTGATGTTATCTATGGAAGTCACAAATCTTGTGATCTCTGGCCACATGATTCCTGGGCAGTAAGAGATTATAGAAACTACTCCTACATTTTAGTAGAACTCAGGTCCCTCCCATAATCCTATTTTTGTGGCCTTCACAACAGTAATCCTAGCATTTTGTGAGCCAAGGTGGGTGGATCACCTGAGGTCAGGAGTTCAAGACCAGCCTAGCCAATATGGTGAAACCCCATCTCTACTAAAAATACAAAAATTAGCTGAGGGTGGTGGCACTCACCTGTAATCCCAGCTACTTGGGAGGCTAAGGCAGAAGAATCGTATGAACCCAGGAGGTAGAGGCTGCAGTGAGCTGAGATTGTGCCACTGCACTCCAGCCTGGGCAACAGAGGAAGACTCTGTCTAAAAAAAAAAAAAAAGAAAAAACAAAATTAAAGTCTTGCAAAGGCTGCTTTTGGTCCCTAAGCAAGGAGGGTGTTAGTTTTAGGGAGGGACTGTTATCATCCTTTCTTTCAAGTTAAATTATAAACTAAATTATTCCCAAGGTTAGCTAGGCCTATGCACAGAAATGACCAAGGACAGCTTGGAGGTCTGAAGCAAGATGGAGTCAACTATGTCAGATTTCTCTTATTGTCATAATTTTGCAAAGGCAATTTCAACCTTAAAATATTTATAAGTTGAGGAAAAGGAGCCAATAAACAGAAAAGGTACAGTTATTCTACTAATATTTTACAATTTTCAGCTTGTTGCAGTGAGCTATTATCAGCTACTGCACTCCAGCCTGGGTGACAGAGTGAGATCTTGTCTCAAAGAAAAGGAGGAGGATGGGGGGTGGGGGTATAGAAAAAATGAAAATTATAAACAGACACTATATGGATTGTTTTTTCTTCTCTTTTAATCTCAGCCCCTGGATTGTGATTTAATAACTTTATCAACCATACAACTCACCCATTTAGAGTTTACAATTTAATAGTGCTTAATGTATTGGAAGAGTTCATAAGGACAGTATTAAAATATTTTCGTCATCCTAAAAAGAAACCCCATAGACATTAGGAGCCACTCTTTATTTCTTATAGACTTACCTTTTTTTTTTTTTTTTTTTTTTGAGGCATGGTCTCACTCTGTTACCAGGCTGGAGTTCAGTGGCATGATCTCGGCTCACTGCAACCTCCACCTCCTGGGTTCAAGTGATTATCCTGCCTCAGCCTCCTGAGTAACTGGGACTACAGGTGTGCACCACCATGCCCAGCTAATTTTTGTATTTTTAGTAGAGATGAGGTTTCACCATGTTAGCCAGGATGGTCTCAATCTCGACCTAGTGATCCACCTGCCTCGGCCTCCCAAAGTGCTGGGATTACAGGCTTGAGCCACCGTGCCCTGCCTAACCCAGTTTATTTGAACCACACATCTACTCCAGTATCCTCTATTTCAATTTCAGGTATGCTTTCCCCATTTACAAACACTAATTTAAATACCTTAAGGCTGGGTGCAGTGACTCATGCCTGTAATCCTAGCACTTTGGGAGGCCAAGGTAGATAGATCGCTTGAGCCCAGGTGTTTGAGACCAGTCTGGACAACATGGCGAAACCTCATTTCTACAAAAAAATACAATAATTAGCCGGGTGTGATGGCACACACCTGTAGTCCCAGGTACTGGGGAGGCTGAGGTGGGAGGATCACCTGAGTCTTGGAGGTCGAGGTGGCACCACTGTACTCCAGCCTGGGCAACAGAGTGAGTGTCTCAAAAACAAGCAAAACAAAACAACACAACAACAACAATCCCAAAAAACCTCAAGGCAAGAATTTCTGTTTGACGCAATCGGCCCAATTCACCAGGATGCTGCCTTTCCAAGATTAAGGCTCAGATTCCAGTTAAAGTCTTCCTTTAGGGGATCCTCAACATCAGTAAGGCAGGATCTTAACTAGAGAGGTGATCATGGACTGCCCAACCAGATCAATTAAATAGAAGCCCTAACAGGGAGCAAGGGGAGGGCCGGAGAGTGGCAAGTTTTATTTCTATATACATTGAAAATGACAAGTCTTGATGGGAAAGCCCAATTACCAAAGCCAAATTTTCAAGAGTACATGTCTGCAATCCAGGAAGCCCCTTGATTCCTGATCATTTCAAGTTGCCAAATGAGCAGCCTTAAACGGACATACCTCGCAATTCAGTGATCTCAAAATTTGCCTCCATTTGTAAGTGCACAGTTCTCTGAGTTTTCACAAATATATATACTTATGCAATCACCACAACAATACAGATGAAAACATTTCTATCACCATAAAAAGTTACCTCCCGGCTGGGTGTGGTGGCTTACGCCTGTAATCCCAGCACTTTGGGAGGCTGAGGTGGGAGGATCACTTGAGGTCAGGAGTTTGAGACAAGCCTGACCAACGTGGTGAAACCCCACCTCTACTAAAAATACAAAAATTAACCGGGGATGATGGTGCATGCTTGTAATCCCAGCTACCTGGGAGGCTGAGGCAGGAGAATCACTTGAACCTGGGAGGCAGAGGTTGCAGTGAGGAGAGATCGTGCTACTGCACTCCATTCTGGGCGACAGAGCAAGAACCTGTCCACAACATATGTATATAAAGAAAAAAAAACAACTTACCAAATTGTTTTTCAAGTGGTTGTCAACCAGGAAGACAGAGAGTCTCATTCTGAGAAGGCAAGCTAAAGGTTTGTTTTTTAAGTAAAATTATGTTCTCTTTTTATTATTTAAAAAAATTGATCTAAATAATAGATGAGTACAGTCTCACTTTAAGACATTCAATCATTCAAACAAGAGGGAAAAAAACATCCTCACTTCCAGCACCCCACCTCCTGGGTAACTTACAGCTTCCTTGGAAGGAGCTTGCCTAGAGCACCTGGGGAGAAGCTACCACTGGCTGTAGTGCCTGGGTCAGCAGGACAGAAGGGAGAGCAGGAGGGGACTGTACGGGGGCCAGCTGGGCGTGTCACAGTTTCTGTTGGTGTGCTTGCTATGAAAGGATTTCTTTTTGGCATTTGGGAATAATTATATTTAAAGAAGTCTGTTTAAAAATAGATATTCTTTCCCCTAGAGTATACAGTGTTTGATACACACTGGTAGATTCTTGCTTCTCATGTGCATTTTGCTAGACTCCATTCAAACCACATCCCTTTCAGTACAACTCAAAAGAGGTTTATGCTTTACATCTCTACATTCCAGTTACATCTTCCGGAGGATACAGCCTACACAGAAGTTCAGCAAATACCTCGTCTTTTCCACACCTGGAAGACGCAGGTATAGGCCACTGTGTGTTTTCCTTTCAAAATGGTAAATTCATCTTGATTTTATCTGCTTTGGAGGTGGGACAGAGACACTCTTCTAGCACATTGACTATTTGTCTTTTTCTTTAAAAATGAACCTTAGATTATAAATTCTAGGATTGCAAGGTACTGGTTTTTCCACAAGATGGTATGTATTGGGGAGCTCAGTTTTATGGACAATTATACTGATTTGGGGTGGAGAGTATAGGGATCATTCCACAAACACTCATGTTGCACACTTAGCATATTCCAGGCACAGTGCTAGATGCTGGGGATGCAATACACAAGACAGACTAGGGTGTCTGCATGGAACTTACATTCTAATTGAGGGAGGAGAGACAGACAATAACCCAAAAAAATAAACATGATAAATATAGAGTGTGGTCAGTGCTGTGAAGGAAGTAAATAAGACAATGTGATAGAGAGCGAGTGATGTTTGAATTGGAACTGGAGGGTGAGAATGAGCCTACCTTTAGGAAGAGCTGGAGCTGGGTAAGCATTTGGTGACATTGAAGGACAGAAAGGGGAGTCAGTGTGGCAGGATCCAGGTCATAACTGTCATAGGAGTTTGGATTTCATTCTAAAAGCAATGGAAAGCCATTGGAGGGTGAGCCACACAGGAATGACTACACCTGATTTATGTTTTTAAATATAAAGCAAATCAAGAAACATAAAATATGAAACATAAAACATTTGGCATGTGGGTGGAAAATGGGTTGTAAGGGGAGGTGGTCAGAATGGAATTGGACTCTGCTATCTCCTCAGCCACCTCTTACCTGAAGACTGTGGGTACCAGGCAAATAGCAGGAGCAGAAGACTCTCCACCTCCAACCCCCTTTCCATGCCCCTAAGAATCCTTTCTTCCTGGGTCCCAGCACTGTAAGGAAGGTTCTGTGTATCTGCGAAGAGAGCAGAGGTGCCACAAGAGAACTTGGGCATCAGAGCCCCCAAAGCAAAGACAAGGTCTTCTCTTAGGTCCTTTTCCAGACTTTTCCACAATTTGACTATGGTTCCCTAGACTATTGGAAGGTTTTAGTTGCATGTAATGACTCAATGAGCTGACCACAGGACCTGTGTCACCAAGCCATGTAGTCAGTCTCTAACAGGAGCTGAAGAAATATTAGTGGATGTTAATGAAAATGATAGTCAATAATGAAATGTGAGCAAATTACTGAATAACGTTAACAGAAACGTCAGCAAGTGGCAGGAAGAGGACCTCTAAGCCTTTTGAGCTAGAACCGAAGGATAAAGGAACTTTAAAAGCCATCAATCCCAGCACTTGGGAGGCCGAGGCGGGCAGACCACCTGAGGCTGGGAGTTCGATACCAGCCTAACCAACATGGAGAAACCCTGTCTGTACTAAAAATACAAAATTAGCCAGGCGTGGTGGTGCATGCCTGTAATCCCAGATACTCGGGATACTGAGGCAGGAGAATCACTTGAACCTGGGAGACGGAGGTTACAGTGAGCTGAGATCGCGCCATTGCACTACAACCTGGGCAACAAAGAGTAAAACTCCGTCTCCAAAAAAAAAAAGCCATCATCCCAGAAGATTTGATAAATTATTTTGTCTCAAACATAGTTTGATATATAAATGAACTTACATATCATTATTCTTGGAAGTAAATTTGTGGCATATAAGCAAAGTATTTTAAATGAGGATATCATTTATGTATGTTTCTGTAAAGTACCCTTTATTTACTATTAAGTTTATTGATGATATGATTTATTATTTTATACATCTCAAAACAAGGGTAGATTTAAATTTTTAAGAAACTCATATTTCTTAGCATATGGAACATGAAAGTGGAGTATTAGCCATACTTTCTTTAATCTCATTTCTTTTTCTTTTAAGGAGAGTAGACTGAGAGTCAATTCTTCTGTCATAAACTAATGAAGTCAAAATTCTTGTCTGTATGCAAAAATATCTATATCTATATCTATCTTCCCCAACTGGGTTAAAAAAAACTATGGTAAAATATGTATAACATAAAATTTACCTTTTTAACAACTTTTAAGTGTACACTTCAGTGACATTAAATATATTCACACTGTCATGCAATCATCATCACCCATCCATCCCCCACTAGGTTTTTATTTTATTCTTTTATATCGAGGATATAAGAATGCTTTTCAGTAAAATTAGAAAACATGAAGGCTGGGCTTGGTGGCTCATGCCTGTAATCCTAGTGCTTTGGGAGGCCAAGGCAGGAGGATCACTTCAGCCCAGGAGTTCAAGACCAGCCTGGGCAACATAGTGAGACCTTGTCTCTACAAAAACAAACAAACAAAAAAATTAGAAAAACATGAAAATACTTAAGCTGCCATGGTTTTTGGAAAAGGTATTAAGGCTGGATCTTCTTTTCCAATAAAAGGGTTTCTTTAAGAGGGTTTCTTTTTTTTTTTTTTTTTTTTGGGATGAAGTCTCCCTCTGTTGCCCAGGCTAGAATGCAGTGGCGTGATCTCAGCTCAGTGCAACCACCACCTCCCAGGTTCAAGCAATTCTCTTGCCTCAGCCTGCCGAGTCGCTGGGACTACAGGTGCGCACTACCATGCCCGGCTAATTTTTGTGTTTTTAGCAGAGATAGAGTTTCACTATATTGGCCAGGCTGGTCTTGAACTCCTGACCTCATGATCCACCCTCCTCAGCCTCTCAAAGTGCTAGAATTACAGGCGTGAGCCACTGTGCCTGGCCAAGAGGGCTTCTTAAATCAACCCTCTGTAGCAGTGATCCCCAATCTTTTTGGCACCAGGGACTGGTTTAATGGAAGACATTTTTTTTCCATGGACGGGGTATGGCAACCGTTTGGGGATGAGACTGTTCCAATTCAGATCATCAGGCATTAGATTCTCATAAGGAGTATGCAACCTAGATCACTTGCACGTGCAGTTCACAATAGGGTTTGTGCTCCTATGAGAATCTAATGCTGCCACTGACCTGACAGAAGGCAGAGATCAGGTGGTAACGCTTAGTCACCCATGCTCATCTCCTCCTGTGCCACCTGGTTCCTGACAGGCCACAGACCATATGGGTCTGCAGCCTGGGAGTTGGGGACATCCGTTCTAGACTGCCTAATGAAACCTACTGCTTCTAGGTAGTGTTTGAAGAGGAAACACAAATTACAAGACAAAAGAAAACAAAAAAACCCCATAAATACATCAATCTCATAAGTACTCAAAGAAAAGCAAAAACAACTACAGTACTACCAAAAAAACCTGATTTTTTTCACAAATTATTTTGGCAAGGAGGGGAAAAAAAGTACAGTGCTTGCAAGGTGATGATAGGGTAATATATTTTTGTGCAATGTAGTTTGATTGTATGTATCAGAATTTCTCCTTCTCCTCCTCCTCCTTCTTCCTCCTTCTTCTCCTCTTCTTCTTCTCCTTCGTCTCCTCCTCCTCCCCTTCTTCCCCTTCTTCTTTTCTTCTTCTTCTTTTTCCGACATAATATATCTATGTAACATGGATCAGAATTTTCAATGAATGTACCAGTAGTTCTTCTCTTGGAAATAATTCTAAAGAGTTAGCTACACATCTGTAGCTAAATGAACAAGGATATTCACCCACAGTGTTGTTTATATAAAAGACTAAAAACAACTTAGCCTTTTGACAATCAACATCAGATAGGGTAAAGTAAATTATAATATATTCACACAATGGAATAGCTTGTGGTCATCATAAATGATGGTGTAGATCTATGCTGACATAGATTTGTTGAGTGAAAGGAATGGTTACAGATGAGCACTTATAATATGATCCTATTTATATGTATCCATATATACATTCATGTATTTGTGTGGGTGGATAAGATGGATGTCTGAAAGGTTCTTCACTAGAATGTTAACATCTTTGATTGGTTAAATTTACTTCCTTTCCTGGGAAATATTCTATATTATATATATATATATATATATATATTTTTTTTTTACTATGGGTATGTTCTATTTTTTACTGTAATGAAAACAATAAAGCACTTTTCCATCTGGGAACAAAAATTAAATAAATCAGTGTATTTAAAAATGAGTAGGATAAATAGAGAATACAAGGCACAACTCCACACACACAAATTTTACAACTTAGATGAAATGACCATTTCTCAAAAACACAAGTCAGATAATTTGAGATAATCACAGTTCAGATAATTTGAATACTCCTATTATAATAATTACTATTTATTTTGTTTTTATTTATTTATTTTTAAATTGTATTTATTTATTTATTCATTTTTTGAGAGGGAGTGTCGCTCTGTCACCCAGGCTGGAGTGCAGTGGTGTGATCTCGGCCCACTACAACCTCCACCTCCCAGGTTCACGTAAGTCTCTGACTCAGCCTCCCGAGTAACTGGGATTGTAGGTGCTTGCCACCACATCTGGCTAATTTTTGTACAGTGAGCTGAGATTGTGCTATTGCACTCCAGCCTGGGTGACAGGGCGAGACTCTCTCTCAAAAAAAACAAAAAAACAAAAAAACTACAGCCAGCATATTTAATGGTGAAAACTGCATGCTTTACACCTTTAGTTTGCTGGGGTTGCTATAACGAAGTACCACAGACTGGTTGGCTTAAGCAACAGAAATTTATTTTCTCACAGTTCTGGAGGCTATAAGGCCAAGATCAAGGTGTCAGCAGGGTTGGTGTCCTCTGAGGCCTCTCTCCTTGACTTGTAGATGACTGCCTTCTCCGTGTCTTCACGTGGTCTTCCCTTTATGAGTCCGTGTGCTAATCTCTTTTTATGAGGACCCCAGCCATATTAAATTAGGGCCCACCTTAGTGACCTTATCTTAATTTGATTACCTTTTAAAGACCCCATGTATTAGTCTGTTTTCACACTGTTATAAAGAAATATCTGAGACTGGGTAATTTATAAAGAAAAGAGTTTTTTGTTGTTGTTATTTTTTCTCTTTTTTAAAAAAGCCAGTCAAATTTAGTAGTGGAAGGGATTGTATACCAACTTTAGTGACACTAATGTAGAAAAGAGGTTTAATTGGCTCACGGTTCTGTAGGCTGTATAGGAAGCATGGCAGCTTCTGCTTCTGGGGAGGCCTCAGTAGGCTTCCAATCATGGTGGAAGGCAAAGCAGGAGCAGGCATCTTACGTGGCCTGAGCAGGGGAAGGGTGGTGTGAGGGACAGGAGTGAGGTGCCACACACTATTAAACAACCAGCTCTCACGACAATTCACTCACTCACTCACTATCATGAGAGTGATAGCACCGAGGGGATGGTGCTAACCCATTCATGAGAACCCCACCCACATGATCCAATCATTTCCCACCAGGCCCCACTGCCAACAATGGCGATTACAATTCAATGCGAGATTTGAAGGGGACACAGATTCAAATCATATCACCCTATCTCCAGATACAGTCATATTTTGAGGTAAAGGGGATCAGAGCTTTAACATATGAATTTGGGCAGAGGGGTAGGAGGGAAATAATTTTAGCCCATAATAACCTCTAAGATCAGGAATGAAGCAAAGATACCCACTCTTACTCACTCTTGATTCAGTTATAATTTTGGAAGTTCTAGCCAAGGCAATAAGGCAAGTAAAGGAAATAAAAGGCACATAGATGCAAAGGAGGAAATGAAACTGTTCCTATTTGCAGATAATATGATATTCTTTTTTTTTTTTTTTTTTTTTGAGACGGAGTCTCGCTCTGTCGCCCAGGCTGGAGTGCAGTGGCCGGATCTCAGCTCACTGCAAGCTCTGCCTCCCGGGTTCGGGCCATTCTCCTGTCTCAGCCTCCTGAGTAGCTGGGACTACAGGCGCCCGCCACCTCGCCCGGCTAGTTTTTTTTGTATTTTTTAGTAGAGACGGGGTTTCACCGTGTTAGCCAGGATGGTCTCGATCTCCTGACCTAGTGATCCGCCCGTCTCGGCCTCCCAAAGTGCTGGGATTACAGGCTTGAGCCACCGCGCCCGGCATAATATGATATTC
Source organism: Macaca mulatta (assembly GCF_049350105.2). Classification (NCBI taxonomy): domain Eukaryota; kingdom Metazoa; phylum Chordata; class Mammalia; order Primates; family Cercopithecidae; genus Macaca; species Macaca mulatta. The sequence continues at coordinate 147,871,489 of NC_133410.1, read as the reverse complement.
TTGATGGAAAATCCCAAGGAATCTACAAAAAGAAATCCTAGAACTAGTGAGTTCAGCAAGGTCTCAAGATACAAAATAAACGTACACAATCAATTGGATTTCTGTATACCAGCAATGAACATGTAGATGCTGGAATTAAAAATACAATACCAGGCTGGGCATGGAAATCTCAGCACTTTTGGAGGCCGAGGTAGGCAGCCATGAGCTCAGGAGTTTAATACAAAAATTAGCCGGGTGAGGTGGCACACTCCTGTAGACCCAGCTACTAGGCAGGAGTGGAGGAGGAGGCTGAGATGGGAGGATTGTTTGAGCCCACATGGTTGAGGCTGCAGTGAGCTGTGATCATGCCCTTGCACTCCAGCCTGGGCAACAATACCAATTTTTAAAATTAAAAAAAATTTTTTTAACGGAGTCTCGCTCTGTCGCCCAGGCTGGAGTGTAGTGGCATGATCTTGGCTCACTGCAACCTCTGCCTCCTGGGTTCAAGTGATTCTCTCACCTCAGCCTCCTGAGTAGCTGGGATTACAGTCATGTGCCACCATGCCCGGCTAATTTTTGTATTTTTAGTAGATATGGGGTTTCACCATGTTGACCAGGCTGGTCTCAAACTCCTGACCTCGTGATTCGCACGCCTTGGCCTCCCAAAGTGCTGAGATTACAGGCGTGAGCCACTGTGCCCAGCAGATAATACCATTTATAGTCACTAAAAGCAGAAAAGACTGGGCGCAGTGTCTCATACCTGTAATCCCAGCACTTTGGGAGGCCAAGGTGGGAGGATCACTTGAGGTCAGGAGTTCAAGACCAGCCTGGCCAAAAGGCAAAAACCCTGTCTCTACTGAAAAAACAAAAATTAGCCAGGCGTGGTGGCTCATGCCTGTAATTCCAGCTACTCGGGAGGCTGAGGCAGGAGAATCACTTGAACCCGGGAGGCAGGGGTTGCAGTGAACTGAGATTGTGCCACTGCACTCCAGCATGGGTGATGGAGTAAGAGTCTGTCTCAAACAAACAACCCAGAAAAAAATAAAAATAAAAAAACCAAACTGTAAATCTAACAAAACATGTACAAGACTTGTATGCTGAAAACCACACCATGCTAAAGAAAGAAATCAGCGGCCAGGCGCGGTGGCTCAAGCCTGTCATCCCAGCACTGTCGGAGGCCAAGACGGGCAGATCACGAGGTCAGGAAATCAAGACCATCCTGGCTAACACGGTGAAACCCCGTCTCTACTAAAAATACAAAAAAAAAAAAAAAAAAAAAAAATTAGCCGGGCACGGTGGCGGGCACCTGTAGTCCCAGCTACTCAGGAGGCTGAGGCAGGAGAATGGCGTGAACCCAGGAGGCGGAGCTTGCAGTGAGTGGAGATCGCGCCACTGCACTCCAGCCTGGGCGACAGAGCGAGACTCCGTCTCAAAAAAAAAAAAAAAAAAGAAAGAAAGAAAGAAAGAAAGAAATCAAAGCAGATCTAAATAAATGGAGAGGCATACAGCATTCATGGATTGAAAGACTCAACATAACAAAAATGATAATTCTTCCCAAATTGATATGTAGGTTTAATGCAATTCCTGTAAAAATTCCAACAATTCCTTGTAGTTACAGACAAGTTTGTTTAAAAATTTATCAGAAAAGGCAAAAGAACTAGAATAGGTAAAACATTTTTGCAAAAGAAGAATAAAGTAGGAGAAATCAGTCTACCCTTTTTCAAGACTTAAATAGCTATAGTAATCACAACTGTGTGGTATTAGCAGAGGGATAGAAAATAGATTAATGGAACAGAACAAAGAACTCAAAAATAGACCAATGTTAATATGCCAAACCAATTAAAAAAATTATTTTTAATAGAGATAGGGTCTTGTGGCTGGGTATGGTGGCTCACACCTGTAATTCCAGTACTTTGGGAGGCCGAGGTGGGTGGATGACCTGAGGTCAGGAGTTCAAGACAAGCCTGACCAAATGGTGAAACCCTTTCTCCACTAAAAATACAAAAATTAGCTGGGGGTGGTGGCGGGAGCCTGTAATTCCAGCTACTTGGGAGGTCGAGGCAGGGGAATTGCTTGAACCCAGGAGGCAGAGATTGCAGTGAGCTGAGATTGCGCCATTGCACTCAGCCTGGGCAACAAGAGCAAAACTCTGTCTCAATAAAAAAAATAAAATAAAATAGATAGGGTCTCACTATGTTGCCCCGGCTGGCCTTAAACTACTGGGCTCAAGAGATCCTCCTGCTTTGGCCTCCTAAAGTTCTGGGATCACAGGCATGAGCCAACTGATTTTTGACAAAGATACAAAAGCAACTCAATGGAGGATAGGTAGCCTTTTCAACAAAGGGTGCTAGAGCAAGTGGACGTGCATTGGCCAAAAAAACTACCATGATGTAATGACCTAATTCTTTTTTTTTGAGACATCTTGGTCTGCTGCCCAGGCCAGAGTGCAATAGCACCATCATAGCTCACTGCAGCTTCATACTCCTGGGTTCAAGAGATCCTCCCACCCCAGCCTCCCAAGTAGCTGGAACTATAGGTGTGTGCCACAATGCCTGGCTAATCCTGGCTAATTAAAAAAATTTTTTTTCTAGTGACGAGGTCTCACTATGTTGCCTAGGCTCTAATTCTCTTTTTTTTTTTTTGAGATGCAGTTTCACTCTTGTTGCCCAGGCTGGAGGGCAATGGTGCAATCTTGGCTCACTGCAACCTCTGCCTCCCGGGTTCAAGTGATTCTCCTGCCTCGGCCTCCTGAGTAGCTGGGATTATAGGCATGTGCCACCTTGCCCAGCTAGTTTTGTATTTTTCGTAGAGATGAGGTTTCTCCATGTTGGTCAGGCTGGTCTTGAACTCCCAACCTCAGGTGATCCACCTACCTTGGCCTCCCAAAGTGCTGGTATTACAGGCATGGGTCACTGCTCCTGGCCCAGGCTCTAATTCTTATACCTTATATAAAAATAAACTCAAAATGGATCACAGACTTAAATATAAAATGTAAAACTGTAATACTTTTAGAAAAAAAATAAGAGAAAATCTTCAGAATCTAGGGCTAGGCAAGGAATTCTTAGATTTGATACTAAAAGCACATTTTTGGGAGGAAAATTGATAAATTGGACTTCATCTAAATTAAAACTGTTGTTCTGCCAATGACATTAAGAAGATAAAAAGACAAGCTCAGAGTGGGAGAAAATATTCTACGAAGGACTAGCATCCAGACTATAAAAACAACTCTGAAAACTCAATACTCAGAAAGAACAATTCACTGAAAACATGGAGCTGGGCACAATGGCTTATGCCTATAATCCTAGCACTTTGGGAGGCTAAGGCAGGAGGATTGCTTGAGGCCAGGAGTTTAAGAGTAGCTTGGGCAACAAAGTAAGACCCTGTCCCTACAAAAATAAAAAAATTAGCCAGGCATGGTGGTGCACACCTGTAGTCCTAGCTACTCGGGAAGGATATGCTTCTTGAGCCCAGGAGGTCAAGGCTGCAGTGAGCCATGATCATACCACAGCACTTCCGCCTGAACAACAGAGCAAGACTCTGTCTCAAAAAAAAAAAAAAAAAAAAAAAAAAAAGAACATGGGCAAAAGGCATGAGGAGACATTTTAGCAAAAAAGATGTACAGGTGGAAAATAAGCACAAGAAAAGATGCTCAACAGCCTTAACTATTAGTGAAATGCCAATTAAAATCACAATCAGAATGGCTAAAATTAATATTGACAACAACAAATGTTGACAAGGATGGGGACAAACTGGATCCACTCATTCATTGTTGGTGAAATTTAAAATGTTATAGCCACTTTAGAAAATAGTTTGTCAGTTTTCTAAAAAACTAAATATGCAACTACCTTACAACTCAGTAATTGGACTCCTGGGTATTGATCCTAGAAATGAAGACTTATGTACAAAAATCTGTACATACATATTTACAGCAGTTTTATTAGTAAATAGCTAAAAACTTGAAACAACCCAGGTGAACGCCAATGGTCATCATTTAACCTTTGGAGGTCATCTGGTTTGTTTCAAGTTAATACATTCATACTATGGAATTCTACTTAGCAATAGAAAGAGAACTATTGTACACAAAGCCACCTGGATTTATCACCAGAAAATTAAATTCTAAAAGGTTATATATTGTATGATTCCATTCATGTAACATCCTGTGCTGATAAAATTATAGAAATGGACAGACTAATGATTGTGAAGGAAACCAAAATATTTCTCTCCCAAATATTGAGGATTGTTACATTAAAGGCATTGAAAGTGCCAGAGAACACTCTGCCTCAGCCTCTGTTTGCCTGATGGTGAGACATATATCCTTCCTTACTGGAGACAGCACTTACGTATTGGCACAGAGGAGGGACCAGCAGACACCAGAGGAATCTGGGAACAGATTTTACTGTCTTCCCACATTTTCCCACCTTTTAAAACCCCAGAACTCCAGCATGGACAACAGAGCGGGACCTCGTCTCTAAAAAAAAAAAAAAAAAAAAAATTAGCAGGGTGTGGTGGCACATACCTGTAGTCCTAGCTACTCTGGAGGCTGAGGTGGGAGGATTGCTTGAGGCCAGGAGGTTGAGGCTGCAGTGAGCTATGATGGCACCAATGCCTCCAACCTGGGCAACAGAGAGAAACCCTGTCATAAATAGATAAAATAAATAAATAACTGACTAGAACTGCTCTCTCCCTTGTCTTGTCACTAGGTAGGATTTATGGTTGTTTGTTAAAATGCTACTTAAGCAAGGTCCTTAAGCCACTGCCTTGAGAGAGAAATGCTTTTTTTTTTTCGAGACAGAGTTTCACTCTTGTTCCCCAGGTTGGAGTACAGCCGTGTGATCTTGGCTCACTGCAACCTCCACCTCCTGGGTTCAAGCGATTATCCTGCCTCAGCCTCCCAAGTAGCTGGGACTACAGGTGCCCATCACTACACCTGGCTAATTTTTGTATTTTTAGTAGAGGCGGGGTTTTACCATGTTGCCCAGGCTGGTCTCAAACTCCTGACTTCATTTGATCCACCTACCTCGGTCTCCCAAAGTGCTGAGATTATAGGTGTGAGCCACAACACCCGGCCCAGAGAGAGAAATCCTTTTGAACAGAGGCCTTTCCCTCATGATGGGTAGATACAGCACACATTGAACTTCTGCTTTTCTGTTTTTTTGTTTTTTTGTTTTGTTCTTTTCTTTTGAGATGGAGTTTCACTCTTGTTACTCAGGCTGGAGTGCAAATGGCGTGATCTCAGCTCACTGCAACCTCTGCCTCCTGGGTTCAAGTGATTCTCTCACCTCAGCCTCCTGAGTAGCTGGGATTACAGTCATGCGCCACCATGCCTGGCTAATTTTTGTATTTTTAGTAGAGACGGGGTTTCACCATGTTGACCAGACTGGTCTTGAACTCCTGACCTCAGGTAATCCACCCACCTCAGCTTTCCAAAGTGCTGGGATTACAGGCATGAGCCACCACACCCCACCTTCTGTTCTTTTTTTTTTTTCTTTTTTGGGACAAGGTCTCACTCCGATTGATCAGGCTAGAGTGCAGTGGCACGATTTCAACTCACTGCAGTCTTGACCTCCCAGGCTCAGGTGATTCTCAGCCCCCCTGGGAGCTGGGACTACAGCTGCACACCACCACGCCCAACTAAGTTTTGTATTTTTAGTAAAGATGGGGCTTTGCCATGTTGGCCAGCCTGGTCTGGAACTCCTGGCCTCAAGCAATCTGCCTGCCTCTGGCCTCCCAACCTGCTGGGATTACAGGTGTGAGCCACCGCACCCGGCCTGTTTTTCTTCTGTTAATCTGATTTTTATTTTTAGGAGAGTGTCTCAACTATGAACCTATAAAGGGAAGGAAAAGAAATTATATTTTCTGCCGGGCGTGGTGGCTCACGCCTGTAATCCCAGCACTTTGGGAGGCCGAGGTGGGCGGATCACAAGGTCAGGAGATCGAGACCATTGTGAAACCCCGTCTCTACTAAAAATAGAAAAAATTAGCCGGGTGCAGGGGCGGGCGCCTGTAGTCCCAGCTACTTGGGAGGCTGAGGCAGGAGAATGGCGTGAACCCGGGAGGCGGAGCTTGCAGTGAGCCGCGATTGCGCCACTGCACTCCAGCCTGGGCGACAGAGCGAGACTCCATCTCAAAAAAAAAAAAAAAAAAAAAAAAAAAGAAATTATATTTTCTTACCTACAATTGCTAGGGGTTAAGGAGAGGGAGAAGGTGGGAGGGAAGTAGATGATGCTATAAAGGACCACCATTAGGGATCCTTGTGGTGATGGAGCTGTTCTGTGTCCTGACTGTTCATTGTCAGTATTCTGGTTGTGATATTGTACTATCATTCTGCAAAATGTTACCATTGGGGAAGCTGTGCAAAGGATATAGGAAATCTCTTTGTAGTATTTTTTACAACTCCATATAAATCTATAATAATGTCAAAGAAAAAGTTCAATTAAAAAAGACAAAATCTGCTTGTTTTGTTCTCTGGCTCCCTTTCTTGGTGTCTGTCTTGGCCTGTTAGAGGGACCTGTTTCTTCTTCTAAGCCCCAGGAACTGTGTCAGTTTACCAGAAAATGTCTCTGGCAACTTTTCTCAATATGTCAAAGGGGACTGCCCTTTGCCAGGCTGGATGGGAAATAGCACAAACATTTCCTTAGCAGATTTCTGTGATATTAAATGGCTAAAGTTGGCAACAGGGACATTCGTCAATTACATCATGATTTCCCATGGGAGTGTCTATGAGAAGAAAATTAGAATTTAGAACTCTCAGTTATGTTCTCCAAAGACTGGGAGGAAGCAAGTGGGGAAGAGGTCAGTAAACAACTCTAAGTGGATTGGCAGCATTTTGCAACCCTACTGTGACTTCATCCTCTCCTGCTCCTGCCCCTATTGGCAGATACATTTGAATTCAGATGGTGGCCTCTAAGAAATCCTTCTTTTAAATTCACTTTTGGTTTGTTCTCTGTAATCCTTGTCATTTTTTTCCATCAGTCCTTGAGTTTTTGAAGTTAAGAAATATATGTATATTTGTTAACTAAAAAATATGTATATTTATTACATATGCTGAACTGTCACTTTCACTTGGATGGCATGTAAATTCTCAGTTAATATATTTATGTGTCACCTGTGCCTGAGGAGGTCAAATACATATATGTAATCACATATATATAATGTAATTGTTAACTTAAAAAATTCAGAAGTGAGACAACAAAAAAAATCTACTTTTTTTTTTTTTTTTGAGACAGAGGCTCACACTGATGCCCAGCCTGGAATGCAGTGGCGCAATCTCGGCTCACTGCAACCTCCGCCTCCCAGATTCAAGCGATTCTCCTGCCTCAGCCTCCCAAGTAGCTGGGATTACAGGCTCCTGCCACCATGGCCGGCTTTTTTTTTTTTTTTTTTAGTAGAGACGGGGTTTCACTATGTTGGCCAGGCTGGTCTCGAACGCCTGACCTCGTGATCCACCTGCCTTGGCCTCCCAAAGTGCTGGGATTACAGGCATGAGCCACTGCACCTGGCAAAATCTACATGTTATATATGCTGAACTGTCACTTTCACTTAGATGGCATGTGAATTCTCAATTAACATATTTCTGTATTAAAGACCAGGTATAGTGGCTCATGCCTGTAATCCTAGCAACTTTGGGAGGCCAAGGCAGGAGGATCACTGGAGCCCAGGAATTCAAAGGTACAGTGAACCATGATCATTCCACTGCACTCCAGCCTGGGTCACAGAGCAAGACTCTGTTTTGAAAATCTCTATCTCTATCTGTATCTCTTATCTATCTATCTGGTTATCATCTATGTATGTGTGTTTATATATCAATAAGTAAATGAAAATTTTAAATGGAAAAAATTAATATATTAATTGCCTTCTCTAGGGTGGTAAAATATGAGTTTTAAAGTAAATTACTTTACTTTTACTAGTTCAAGAGAACTAGTTCCAGCCTCCTGGAAAGTGTCAAGCTGTGGAGGAAAGTTCAGGGCTTTGGGCTCCTAAGACCCTGGGCAGGATGTGAGGCTGCTGGGAGCTGGCTATGGGTTCTGGGGCAGGTTTGCCAAGCTCGGTTTTCTCATTCAGGGGACATTAGAGAGAAACACAGCCCTTGAAGGGTTGCTGTGAGGATCAAGCTATGTATAACATGGGGAAATAATAATAGCTAATAAGTATTGAGTATTCATTATGTGCCAAGAATTGTTCCAATCAACTCACTCAGTTGTCTTCACCATACTATGAGGTAGGTATAATCAGCATCATTTTATAGATTAAAAACTTAGGCACCAAAAATTTATGCTACCTTCCCAAGATTACACAGCTAGTTAAGTGGTGGAGTCTGGATCCCATGCATGCAATTAGTCACCTAGGCACATAGATCATAAAGAAATATTGATTCTTCCCCTCTTTTTTTAACCTAAGATAAGCTTATTGAATTGGAATTTATTTGCAAAGTGGGGGATATAGTGTCCTTCCACATCAGAAGGAATGAACTCAGGAAATAGCTAATTAATAATGAGCACAACTTCTTAGATTTAATGATGCAATAATAAATTATGTACTAGCAGAATTTTCTAGCTAGTGCTAATGAATAGATGTTTTAAAATTTTTTATGTAAAAATCTTTGACCAAAGCAACTGGAGAATAAATGATTATAAAATCAGAACAGGTAAAATATTGCAGGAAAGGGAATTCCCATTAATATGTGTGTGTGTGTGTGTGTGTGTGTGTGTGTGTGTGTGTGAATTCCCGTTTATTGAACATCTGTTATGGTCGGATATAACAGATGATTTATCTGATTTATGAACCTGGTTTTGTTTAATTTCCCTAACATTTCTGAGACACAGAGATTATACTAGTGTGTGGATGAGGAAACTGCTTCATTGAGACTAAGAAACCTGTTTAACGAGTGATGGAGCCAACATTCAAACAAGTATCGGACTCCTAAGGTGATACCTTCTACGTCATCTCTGCCTCTGTTCCAGGAATCACTTGGGCATGTTCCCGAAGACTCTGCCAAGATTTGCAAGTCATGAAGTGTCTTTGGCTGGGATTTTCAGTGCCTGTGCATAGGCCATTTCCAGGAAACCTTGCTCTTAAGTATAGCTGTTGAATGAATGGGTGCAAGAGGAGGTTCTCTTCCCCTCTGAGCCAGGATAAAGGCTTGACCTTGCTATTCTATTACTATAGGCACTGACATTCTGCTCTTTTCTCTGAATTTAGCAATGGTCCAAACTTCAGACTGAATTTCATTCCCCTTCATATTTTATTTTTACTATTTTTATTTTTAAACTTTTCAGAGACAGGGTCTTGCTGTCACCAGTCTGGAGTGTGGTGGCACCCATTGTTACCAGAAAGGGGTCCCGATCCAGACCCCAAGAGAGGATTCTTGGATCTCATGCAAGAAATAACTCAACGCAAGTCTGCAGTGCAAAGAGAAAGCAAGTTTACTAAGAAAGTAAAGTGGTGAGAGAACAGCTACTCCATAGGCAGAGTAGGGCGTTCCTGAAAGTAAGGGGAAGAACACATCCACCCTAGGTACAACACTCGTGTATATATATATATACTCATATAGAAGTGTGTATATATATGAGTATATATATATGAGATAAAAAAAGGCCATGGGGAGACGTGCTCTGCTATGAGGGTTTGTGATAAAGAATTAATTTTCTTAATTATGATATTTTGCAAGAATCAATATTATTATCTTTTTTTTTTTTTTTGAGACGGAGTCTCGCTCTGTCGCCCAGGCTGGAGTGCAGTGGCGCGATCTCGGCTCACTGCAAGCTCCGCCTCCCGGGTTCACGCCATTCTCCTGCCTCAGCCTCCCGAGTAGCTGGGACTACAGGCGCCCACAACCGCGCCCGGCTAATTTTTTGTATTTTTAGTAGAGACGGGGTTTCACCGTGGTCTCGATCTCCTGACCTTGTGATCCGCCGGCCTCGGCCTCCCAAAGTGCTGGGATTACAGGCGTGAGCCACCGCGCCCAGCCTAGAATCAATATTATTATCTTTAAAACAAAATTTGGGACAGGCACGGTGGCTCACGCCTGTAATCCCAGCACTTTGGGAGGCTGAGGCAAGGGATCATGAGGTCAGAAGATCAAGACCATCCTGGCTGACACGGTGAAACCCCGTCACTACTAAAAATACAAAAAATTAGCCGGGCGTGGTGGCAGGCGCCTGTAGTCCCAGCTACTCGGGAGGCTGAGGCAGGAATATTGCTTGAACTCAGGAGCGGAGCTTGCAGTGAGCCACTGCACTCCAGCCTGGGAGACAGAATGAGACTTCATCTCCAAAAATAATACTAATAATAAATAAATAAGTAAATAAATAAAGCAAAATTCGGAATGCCTTTGTTCTGAAGATATCAAGATATCAGGACACAAGTCTGGGTCTGTTTAGTAAGCTCTCCATCTGTTCCCTTAACTGTAAACACCTAGAGGCTAGGAATACCTAACTTTCTGGGAATGCAGCCCAGCAAGTCCCAGCCTCATTTTCCTAGTCCTCACTCAAGATGGAGTTGCTCTGGTTTGAACACCTCTGACACCATCATAGCAAACCTGAACTCCTGGGCTCAAGTGATACTTCTGCCTCAGCCTCCTGAGTAGCTGGGAATACAGGCTCATGTGACCACACCCAGCTAACTTGATAACATTTTCTTTCATAGAGATGGGGGTCTCACTATAATGCCCTGGCTTCTGTTTCACTTCAGTGCACACAGGCCTGGGGTCACTGGAAGACTCATTTGGTAGGCTGTACTGGGGATTATTTAGATGAGCCACCACGAAGGCTTCTGGAAAAGAATTTGTCTCAAGGTTAAAGGGCGTCAAGGCACCCGAGCATGATGTAAGCCTTTGCTTCAGGATCGGATGGGGAATTCTTTTTTTTCTTTTTGCCAACCCCAGTCTTGAGCTCTAGGAAGCAGGGACTGGGAGTAAAAACCGAAAGAACTAATTGATTGAAATCTCTGTGATCAGAACCAAAATATCATATCTGACAACACATAGGTGGCTTTGAGGCGCACAGAGGCCTCAGCAGCTCATTGCTGCAGGGAGCCGCACCCCAGAGGCAGGAAATATGAGATGTCTTGGAGGGCTGAGAGGGCTCAGGTTTGCCCATGGGAGGCATACGCTGGGACTCCTGGAACCCTGGACGGGTGGGGGTCTGGAACTGAGTTTGAAGGACCCACAACAACAGGTGGAGCAGATTCAAAGGGATAGTTCTGATATTAACACACCAATCCCATTTGTACCCCCAAGTCGGTATGATGTGCTTTTAGAATACCCCTTATCTCTAGAGATGTAATTTATGACCTCTTAATCTAATGGAGGATACATTAGACGGATGTTAATTAAACAATCTCACAAATATGTTACTTCAAGCGGTGACAAATCCCATGAAGGAGAAATACAGGGTGTCCTGCTGGTATATAGAGGGGAATCTGATCTGGCCTGGGGTGTGTGTGAGAGAGAATAATAAGGAAGGGGCTTCCTGGGGATGTGATGTTTGCACTGGGGAGGGGAGGATGGAAAGGTTGTGAAGCGGATGTGACCAGGTCAAATAAATGACAAACTGAGGGAGGGGAAGCAGAACTCATGAGATGTTTCTTCTCTGATTTGCATTTTTAAATGGAGAGTTGCATTTGTGCAACTCTTGTGGAAGCAGAAGTTAGTGCTTGAAGGGTCTGTCTTGCACAGTTGGTCAGCTCTGTTTTTCAACGGATGTGGAGTGGGAGGGGCGCAGTATCCAATAACTAGGACTCTAATTATGCCTCAGTCACCAACCACATGTAGGGTTTTAAGCAGATTTCTTTTTATTTTTCTTGTTGAGATTGAGTCTCGCTCTGCCACTCAGGCTGGAGTACAGTGGCTCGATCTTGGCTCACTGCAACCTCCACCTCCCGGGTTCAAGCGATTCTCCTGCCTCAGGCTCCCAAGTAGCTGAGATTATAGGTGCCCACCATCACGCCGGGCTAATTTTTTGTATTTTTAGTAGAGACAGGGTTTCACCATGTTTGCCAGGCTGGTTTTGAACTCCTGACCTCAAGTGATCTGCCTGCCTCGGCCTCCCAATGTGCTGGGATTACAGGTGTGAGCCACCATGCCCGGGTGAGATTTTATTTTAATTTTATTTATTTTATTTATTTTTTTGAGACAGAGTTTTGCTCTTGTTGCCCAGGCTGGAGTGCTATGACATGATCTCGGCTCACTGCAACCTCTGCCTTCTGGGTTCAAGCAATTCTCCTGCCTCAGCCTCCTGAGTAGCTGGGATTACATGCATGCACCACCACACCCAGCTAATATTATATTTTCAGTAGAGATGGGGTTTCACCTTATTGGTTAGGCTGGTCTCGAACTCCTGACCTCACATAATCCACCTGCCTCGGCCTCCCAAAGTGCTGGAATTACAGGTGTGAGCCACCTGCCCTGCCCGGCTGAGATTTTATAACCTCCATTTTTCTACCTGTAGAAAAGGGCAGAGGATTGGGTGGAGTCTGCCAGATGATCTCTACAATTCCTTCCAGTGCTTAAAAAAAAAAAAAATCTAAGAGTAGTTTTTAAAGAACCCTCTGTTATTTCATCGTTAGAGAATGTGTTTGTTAACTTTTTAACTCCTCGCAAGTGCCCGATGTTTCCTGTTCACTCTCAGAGTAGGCCTTAGGAGAATAGAGTTCATTTTGTTATTATGTGAGGTCTTATTATTTTATTTGACATATTGACACATACCGTCTTCCATTTACTCAACACCTGGGCCAGGTGCTGAGCAGCCAAAGGAGAAATGGATCTGTTGGTGCTTCCCTCCCTCTGAGTCCACTGTCAACTTGGAAGACACACATGGAATTGGATTATTGCAATAGAAAGTAATAAATGCTTTGCTAAAGATATATAGACAGTATTAAGAGAGAATATAGGAAGGCCAGATAATCCACATATGAGTAGTATAATGGGTTAAACTTGAGATATAAAAAAGCGGGCAGGAGGCCTCAATTCCAGCACTTTGGGAGACTGAGGTGGGCGGATCACCTGAGGTCAGGAGTTCAAGACCAGCCTGGCCAACATCATGAAACTCCATCTCTACAAAAAATACAAAAATCAGCCGGGGGGTGGGGGGTGGTGGCGGGCACCTGTAATCCCAGCTACTGAGAAGGCTGAGGCAGGAGAATCGCTTGAACCTGGGAGGCGGAGGTTGCAGTGAGCCAACATTGTGCCCCTGCACTCCAGCCTGGGTGACAGGGTGAGACATCATCTTAAAAAAAAAAAAGAAAGTAAGCAGGTAAAACATGGTAGATACTTAGTAAATGGATGTGACTGAATGAATAAATTGTTGGCCAAAAAAAAAAAAAAAAAAGCCAAATTCTGTAAAATATTTGAAGAGATTTATTCTGAGCTAAAGGTGAGGACCATGACCTGTGACAGTGCCAGGAGGTCATGAGAACATGTGCCCAGAGTGGTTGGGTTACAGTGTAATTCTATACATTTTAGGGAGACAGATGTTACAGCCAAAGACATAAATCAATACATGTAAGGTTTACATTGGTTCAGCCCAGAAAGGTGAGACATCTTGGGGCGGGGGTGGGGGCGGGGGTGGGGGTGGGGGTGGGGGGCCAGGCGTGACTTCCAGGTTATAGGTAGATTCAAAGATTTCCTGATTGACAATTGGTTGAAAGAGTTAAGTTTTGCCTAAAGAGTTGAAATCAACAGAGATAAATGTTTGGAGGTAAGATAAGAGAGGTTGTGGAAGCCAAGGTTCTTTTTTTTTTTTGATGGAGACAGAGTCTTGCTATGTTGCCTAAGCTGGTTTCGAGCCCTTGGGCTCAAGTGATCCTCCCGCCTCAGCCTCCCAAAGTGCTGGGATTACAGGTGTCAGCCACCAGGTGGCCAACATTCTTGTTATGTAGGTGAAGCTTCCAGGTAGCAGGCTACAGAGAGAACAGATGGTAAATGTCTCTCATCATACCTTAAAAGGTGCCAGACTCTTAGTTGAACCTCTCTTGGATCAGGAGAAGACCTGGAAAGGGAAGGGAATTCTCTACCGAATATACATTTTCCCCAAAAGAGAGGGCTGTGCAGGGCTATTTCAAAATATGTCAAATAAATATATTTTGGGGCAAAATACTTTATTTCTCTCAGGGCCTAGTATCTGTCACGCAATGCTATACAACAGGCATGTTGGAATTTGGTATCTTATTGCTACAGAGTCTGTTTTTCAGTGGCAGAGTTTTAACATTTTTTTATTTATTTCTAACTTTTATTTTAGGTTCAGGGGGTATGTATGCAGATTATATGAGTGAATTGTCAGTCTTAAGATACCGTCTGTTTTTTGTTTGTTTGTTTGTTTTGTTTTTTTGAGACAGAGTCTCACTCTGTTGCCAGGCTGGAGTGCAGTGGCATAATCTCGGCTCACTGCAACCTCCGCCTCCTGGGTTCAAGTGATTCTCCTGCCTCAGTCTCCTGAGTAGCTGGGACTGCAGGCACGTGCCACCACGCCCAGCTAATTTTTGTGTTTTTAGGAGAGACAGGGTTTCATCATGTTGGCCAGGATGGTCTTGATCTCTTGACCTCGTGATCTGCCTGCCTTGGCCTCCCAAAGCGCTGGGATTACAGGCATGAGCCACCGTGCCCAGCCTAAAATCTCTGTTTTAATGTTAATGCTTGTCAGTTGTGCCTGAATTCCAAAGGCAGGAGAGCATAATGAGGTATATCCGGTTCCCCCTTCCCACCATAGCCTGAATTAGTTTTTCAGCTTTCTGTAGAATCCCTTTGGCTGAGAGGAAGGGTCCATTCAGCCAGCTGGGGGGCTTAGAATTTTATTTTTGGTTTACAAAATGAATCATATTGCTGTTATTCTAACTTTGAATTGCTAGATGGCTGATGCCAGACCCTTATTATTATTCTTTCATGTCATAGAAGAAGAAAATTAATAATGGTTGCAATTGTTATGATTCTAAGGAACAACGAGGCACTGTATACATTCACATGGGTTATGTTTACTTGCACTACATTTTTTCCCCTTAACTTTTCATTACGTGTTTGTGTCTACCATTAATCTTAACTCCCAGAGACTAGAAGGACTGCTCTTAGCCATTTTCATCTTATTGTATTAAATCTTAGAAAGGAATGAGTTCCTTGTATATAACACAAGAGACAGATAGGAGACTAAAACCTGAGGTAGAGAAATTCAATAAAAGTTTCCTCCCGGAGGATGGGAACCCTAGAGGGAGGTGATATGAATCTGTGAAATGATACAGTCATTACTGAGCTATGGAGATAGCAAGGTTGAAGGCTTGGAGTTTTTCTGTCTCTCTTTAATTTGTACTGAACACTTGCTATAGTAAAAAATGGGATTGGAAGCTCTAAGTGCAAATCATCAACCTCAGAAGAAAAATGTTACTTTTATGCTGTCCATTAAAACATTTACCTGCTCCATATGCTCCAGCACTTACCCGAGAAAGAGGAATTTGCCCAATGAAAATTGAGAGCACATTTCTGAAAAATTGTTTTCCATAAATCTTACAAATTGCTGTGCTCAAATATGCTAGGTTGTAGCCAGACTGACCTCTGGGGAGCGATTATCAGGGAAATAACCATGAACAGCAATAAGATCATGCACCGATCTGACTAGCAACACCAGGATGTGACCTTTTTGTGCAGGACGCATTCATGTGGGCCCGCCTGAATTGCCAGGAGCACGGTAATTAATGGGGCACCAGAGAACAGCTTCTTCTCTATGAGCTGCTAATTAGTCCTCCTGGAGACACATATCCCGAATCACATCCAGGGTGTCATGTTCCAGCTACTGCTTGCTGAGCTGAATTAGATAAGTTTGTAGGGGGGCCACGAGGACTAAAATCTCAGTATCACACAGCTGCAGTCCTTTCATTTTCTCCCAAAGTGGCCCCACCTAAGGGAAACTATGGTGATTGGGAAATACCTACAATTTCTACTTCCTTTTTGAAAGCATTCATGATTTCATTTGCAATCTCACGAGTATCAAATATACTAAATGTTTTAAACTCACAGATTGCTTTGCTTCCTTTTTACCTGTATGATGTTTTGATCAGTTGGCATGGCATGGAAAACAATAACTACCACCCATAGTCAGGAGAGGCGGAAACCTACCTGTGGGGCTGCCATGCAGGGCTGTGCAAGTTGTGCCCTGCTCAAGGATGCAAGCTATGGGAAAATGGGGCCTAAAATCCAGCTCACTGTTGCCCAGCATGTGTCTTTGTGCACATCAGAACCCAGCCAGTCTGACTGTAGAATTCTTAACTACACACCATATGGACTTTAAAACTAATAGCTGACTGAGCTTTTATATCCTGGAAACCAGCTTTATCATCTACCAGCTCGCAGTCACTGAAGCCTTAGGAAATGAAAGTTGAAGCAAACTTTTTAAAACCAAAAATTGATGTACATATTAGGATACTGTCTGTGATTGGTATTTGCTGAAGAAAGAATTGTTCACCCCAGTACACCATTCAATATGAAGGCCGATCAGTAATAGATGTGGTTATTTATTCACAATCTCAGCATTAAAGTTAACTTTTGGTTAAAGGCACAGAGTTTGACTGCTAGTTGGCAAATTATAAAAGTCAGTACTGTAAGCAACCATATTTGGTAGACCAGAAATGGAGGCCAGGTGTGGTGGCGCATGCCTGTAATCCCAGTACTTTGGCAGGCTGAGGTGGGAGGATTGTTTGAGGCCAGGAGTTTGAGATCAGCCTGGGCAGCATAGCAAGACCCTGTCTCTACAAAAAATTAAAAAACAAAAAAATTAACGAGGCATGGTAGCACATAACTGTAGTCACTGCTACTTGAGATGTTGAAGCAGGAGAATCTCTTGAGACCAGGAGTTTGGGGCTGCAATGAGCTATGATCGTGCCACTGCACCTCAGCCTGGGTGACAAACAAGACCCTGTCTCTAAAAGAAAAAAAAAATGGTTTCAGGGAAAGAGTGAAGGTCTGGTTCACCTGGTTAAAGGTTGTGTGGTAACTGATGCTTAACATCATTATACACAATTCTGCTGAATCAGTCTTCTCAAACTAATGCTGTGCCCTTGGAAACATTGTTAGCTTTAGAAGCAAAGCCATGCCTCAGCTTTTTCCAGCTGAGGGAACATCAGCACATCAACTTTATTATTTTTTTTGAGACAAGGTCTTGCTCTGCGGTCTTGCTCTGTGGCACCATCATAGCTTACTGAAGCCTCCAACTCTTGGGCTCAAGTGACCCTCCTGCCTCAGGTTCCCAAGTATCTGGGATTACAGGCACACACCACCACGCCTGGCCAATTATTATTATTTTATTTATATTATTTATATTATTATTTATATTATTTATAAATAATTATATTATTTATTTATATTATTATTATAGATACGGGGTGTTGCTATACTGCCCAGGCTCATCTTGAAGTCCTAAACCTCAAGTGTTTCTCCTGCCTTGGCCTCCCCAACAACATATCAACTTCCAACCTTCAATTTTTTCATCTGTAAAATGCTTTTGGCCGGGCGCGGTGGCTCAAGCCTGTAATCCCAGCACTTTGGGAGGCTGAGAAGGGCGGATCACGAGGTCAGAAGATCGAGACCGTCCTGGCCAACACGGTGAAACCCTGTCTCTACTAAAAAATACAAAAAACTAGCCGGGCGAGGTGGCGGGCGCCTGTAGTCCCAGCTACTCGGGAGGCTGAGGCAGGAGAATGGCGTAAACCCAGGAGGCGGAGCTTGCAGTGAGCTGAGATCCGGCCACTGCACTCCAGCCTGGGCGACAGAGCGAGACTCCGTCTCCAAAAAAAAAAAAAAATCCTTTCTTCTCATGATTATTAGAATTAAATAAAATAGGTAAAGCATCTAGCAAAGAGCCTGGAACATCATAGGTTCCCAGTGTCATGCGCGTCCATGTGAAGAGACCACCAAACAGGCTTTGTGTGAGCAACATGGCTGTTTATTTCACCTGGGTGCAGGCGGGCTGAGTCCGCAAAGAGAGTCAGCGAAGGGAGACAGGGGTGGGGCCGTTTTATAGGATTTGGGTAGGTAATGGAAAATGACAGTCAAAAGGCGGTTGTTCTCTGGCGGGCAGCAGTGGGGGTCACAAGGTGCTCAGTGGGGGAGTTTTTTGAGCCAGGATGAGCCAGGAAAAGGAATTTCACAAGATAATATGAATGGCAAGGACCGGCCATTTTCACTTCTTTTGTGGTGGAATGTCAATGTTAAGGGGAGGCAGGGCATTTGCACTTCTTTTGTGATTCTTCAGTTACTTTAGGCCATCTGGGCGTATAAATTCAAGTTATACAGGGGATGCGATGGCTTGGCTTGGGCTCAGAGGCCTGACACCCAGCAAATGTTAGTCCCCTCACCTCCAATCTTAAAAATCTTCGATTATTTCCATATTAGTTTCCTAGGGCTGACATGACAAAATCCCACACATTGGGTGGCTTTAAACAACAGAGTTATTCTCTTATAGTTGTAGAGGCTGGAAGCCCAAAATCAAGGTGTTGGCAAAGCCATGCTTCCTCCGAGGTCGCTTAGGGAGAATCTTTCCCTGCCTCTTTTACCTCTTTCGCCTCTTCCAGTGTCAGGTGATGCTTGGCTTGTGGCAGCAAACCACCTTCACACCTCAGCTTTCCCTTTGTATGTGTGTATTCACCTAGTGTTCTTCTCCCTGAGTGTCTCTCTGTCCAAGTTACTCTCTTCTTATAATGACACCAGTTAGGTCAGACACAGTGGCTCACACCTGTAATCCCAGCACTTTTGGAGGCCGAGGCAGCTGGATCACAAGGTCAGGAGTTCAAGACCAGCCTGGCCAAGATAGTGAAACCCCGTCTCTGCTAAAACTACAAAAATTAGCCAGAAGAAGTGGATGGTATTTGTAGTCCCAGCTACTCAGAAGGCTGTGGCAGGAGAATTGCTCGAACTCGGGTGGCGGTAGAGGTTGTAGTGAGCTGAGATCGCGCCACTGCACTCCAGCCTGGGCAACAGAGTGAGACTCCGTCTCAAAAAAAATAAATAAAAAAATAAAGACACCAGTTATATTGGATTAAAGCCCATTTTAATGGTCTCATGTTAACTTGATTACATCTGCAAAGATCTAATTTCTGAATAAGGTCACATTCACAGAATGTCAACATATTTTTTGGGGTGTCAAACATAGTTTTTGGGGGATGCTAGTCAAACCCTTAACACTTTCCATTCTCTGTAGGAAAACAATAATTAATGGTTGTATAGTGACTTTAGAGTTTACAGAGGGCTTTTATTATCTCTGCCCAGGGAGATAGGACTTTATTTTTTTTTGTTGTTAATGGGGGAATTACCATTTAAACTACTTGTTTTTTTTTTTTTTTTTTTAATAGGAACTGAAGATATCAATTTAGGTATGGTGCAAAATTATCTTGTTTTGGAAAAAAATCACCAGAAGATACCTTTTTTTTTCCACTTAAGATTTTACCACAATTACTTTTCCATGTTGCAACATAGTTTTCATACTTTTCAGTCAGTAGATGATCTAGTCAATGTGCCACTATTTATTTCCTGGTTGTTGAATAGTCCGAAATCCCTGATGAAGAATGTCTTGATTGAATCAAGAATTCAACGGATGTGTAACTGTACAATACCCAACTGGTCTTCCCAAATTGACGTGGCGTTTTCGTGTACTGGAGACAAAGTAAGTTCTAGAATCGGATAGACTGGGAGTCACATCGCAGTACCAGGTCTTTCCAGCTGTGTCAATTTGGCATATTAAAAAAGAGTTGTAGGCTAGGCGCGGTGGCTCATGTCTGTAATCCAGCACATTGGGAAGCCAAGGTGAGCAGATCACAAGGTCAGGAGTTCGGGACCAGCCTGGCCAATATGGTGAAACCCCATCTCTACTACAAATACAAACATTAGCTGGGCGTGGTGGTGGGCGCCTGTAGTCCCAGCTACTCAGGAGGCCGAGGCAGGAGAACTGCTTGAACCCGGGAGGCAGAGGTTGCAGTCAACTAACATCGTGCCTGGGCAACAGAGTGAGTGAGACTCCATCTCAAAAAAAAAAAAAAAAAAAAAAAAAAAAAAAAAAAAAAAGAGTTGTAGAACAATATATAAAATAAACCTATGTTTATAGTCACATGAAAAACTGTATTTGTATCCGCTCAGGAAAGGATCTGGAAGGATCCTTAACACAAAAACTGTTAAGCTGAGTATGTTTATAGTCACATGAAAAACTGTATTTGTATCTGCTCAGGAAAGGATCTGGAAGGATCCTTAACACAAAAACTGTTAAGCTGAGTAAGAATTCGTCTGGAAACTGACGCGGGTGAGAGAAGGACATTCATATTTTATTACAGGTACATTTGTATTAAAATTTTATTTCAACAAGTGTGTATTTTTTCTAGTTTTTAAAGAACCAATTTAGGTCAGGCGCGGTGGCTCACACCTGTGATCCCAACATTTTCGGAGGCCGAGGCAGATGGATCATTTGAGATCAGGAGTTTGAGACAAGCCTGGTCAACATGGTGAAACCCTGTCTCTACTAAAAGTACAAAAATTAGCCAGGCATGGTGGCACATGCCTGTAGTCCCAGCTACTTGGGAGGCTGAGGCAGGAGAATTGTTTGAACCCAGGAGGTGGAGGTTGCAGAGAGCTGAGATTGTGCCACTGCATTACGGCCTGGGCAACAGAGCAAGACTTTGCCTCAGAAAAAAAAAAAAAAGAACCAATTCGAAACAAATCAAAAGCTTCTGCAATTATATAGGCAGTAGGGGGAAGAAAGGCACCTATTTTATTTTATTTTATATTTTATTTTATTTTACTTTGAGATGGAGTCTTGCTCTGTTGCCCAGGCTGGAGTGCAGTGGCGAGATCTCAGCTCACTGCAACCTCTGCCTCCTGGGTTCAAGCGACTCTCTTGCCTCAGCCTCCCAAGTAGCTGGGATTACAGTTGCCTGCCACCATGCCTGGCTAATTTTTGTACTTTTAGTAGAGATGGGGTTTTACCATGTTGGCCAAGATGGTCTTGAACTCCTGACCTCAAATGATCCTCCTTCTTTGGCCTCCCAATGTGTTGGGATTACAGGCATGAGCCACCACTCCTGGCCAGCAGTCATTTTAAAGGCAGGTACTTTGGAAAGTTGGGAATTTGAACAATTTACCTATACCATTTTCTCTCTATCATTTGCTAATTGGAAAAGATAATCATGGAGAAAAGATTATTTGAAAAGAGAAGTAAAAATGAGGAACTTTTGTTCTTATTGTTTCTGGTTATAATTTTTTTGGAAACCCATTAATATCTTATTCAGATAGCTGAGACTCGTTCTTCATCTTCCTTTTTAAGGAAAGAAAACAGCAGAAGAAACTTTGAAAAGATGCACACTTTAATTAGAATTGCTGAAAAAAATATTTGAGATTTTTGCTGTTGTGGTTAATGTTTTTAACAGGCTTTTCAGCTGAAACCTGATTTTGCATTGCAAGCAAATGTTCTTATTTTTTTAGACAAAAGTTGCCTTTAGTAATGATTCCTCAATTATTTTCTTTTTTTTCTCAATGATTTTTTTCTACAGTTTGGTTTTGAACTTATTTCAAAATCTCTCAACAACTGCTTTCACAGGCTCTGTAAAAAAAATTACAAAAATTAAAAATATCTTTCAGCTCGTTTTGTTTTTTCAGAGAATGCATAGCTCAGCATCACATACCATGTCTTAACTTTAATGTCTGCTTTTGAAAAAAGAGTGTATGCTGGCTTTCAAAGATGCAGATTCTTCCATCTTACTCATCACCATTCTAACAAATACTTATTAAAGAACTAGCTTCCTACCAGCAAAGGTGTTAAAAGAGACAAATAAAATAAAAAACAGAAAAACAAAAGAAAAACTAGGAAGTTAGCAACATACCTTGGAAATGAAATAACTTAAAACAAATGTAATTCCCTATTTCATTTACTTCAACACTATTTTATTTTATTTAAAAAACTCTCTAAAAACAATTTTATTTTTTATATTTAAATAATTTCAACTTTTATTTTAGATTCGGGGGGTACATGTGCAGATTTGTTACCTGGGTATGTTGTGTGATGCCGAGGTTTGGGGTAGGACTGATTCTGTCACTCAGGTACTAAGCATAGTACCCAATAGTTATTCAGCCCTTGCCCCTACCTCCATCCTCCCTCTAGTAGTCCCCAGTGTCTATGGTTGCTATCTTTATGTCCATTAGTACCCATTGTTTAGCTCCCACTTGTGAGAACATGTGGTTTAATACCATTTTAATATTATTGTTCATTTAATTTCCAGTTGGCTTATACGGGGTCTGGGTGTGGTGGTTCATGACTGTAGTCTTAGCACTTCAGGAGGCTGAGGCAGGAGGATCACTTGAGGCCAGGAGTTCAAGACCAATTGGCTTATAGAAAAGGTCTTTATGAGAGGCTATTCTTTTTTGATTTATATTTTTTGAAAGGTTACAAAAAGTTTTCACAAATAACTAGGCCTGAAAAAATGGTTTAATAAATTATGTATTAATACAAATTATTAGGATATATTTTCAGCAAATATAAGAAATTTCATAATCAGTTACTGACAGATTGAAACATATCAGTTCATGCTATTTGAATACTTGAAGAAAAAAACCTGATGTGATCCTGATGAGTTAAAACAAGAACTAAGTTCAGGTTGAAAGGTCATTGGGACTATTTCGAAACAATTCCTACGTCACTAGTGAGAATACAAAGATGGTTTAAATGACCTTATGTACATATACAGTCATACATTAATTTGTGTAATGCTTCTTGTGGCTGCCAGTTCTTGTTATTCTTTAACACTTTCTTCACCATCCGCATTATTTGAAAATAACTTATTAATCACACAACTCTACATGGTGGTACACATGGAAGGTACAAAGATGACTCCATACTCATGAACACAAATTGTGGCCGCTGTTAAAACATTTGACGTTGTGCCTTCTGTGAATGAGGTTAGCACAAACATGGCATCTTTCTGCTTATAGATAGAAATATGAGACCCTGATCATTTTCCATTGCTTCAGTGGACTGAGGACTGATTGGTTGTAACAAATTTTGTGAGTCTTGCTAAGCAAGCCCAGAACCTGGCGCATTGAGAGCCACTTAAGAAATGTGTTCTGCATTACAAGATAACCTACAACTGAATGCAAATGAAAGCATCAAGGAAACAAGAGTCTCAAAAAAAGTAAATTTGATGCGGGGGCCATACGCTACAATACCAATTTGAGTATTTAGTTTCTAGAAAGAAACAAAACAAAAATATATTCTTTTGTGTAACTTACATGGCTTTGGATATTGAAAAAGCAGAATAATTAGATTTTCATTTTTAAATCTTCTTAAATAATGTGGAATAAAAATGTCATTTTGTTTTTGCTTTTTAGAAGATGGTTCATACAGAAAAATATAATTTCTTTCATATCAGAAAGTTGAGATACTTTGAAAAATTGAGAAATATAACTTTTAGAGAAAGAGTAAAATTTGAACATTAGGAAATCCAATAATGCAATTCACATGTTAATAAATTGAAAGAGCTCAAATGATGATCTCATTAGATGTTGAAAAAGCACTCAGAATTCAACGTGCATTCTTTATTTGAAAAGAAACTATTAACAAGCTTTGATAAGGGCAGAAGCCACTGCAGATATAATGATGAAACATCAGAAGATTTCTATTGAAGATGGGAGTGGGACAGGAATTCCACCATCACCATGTTAGGGATTTTTGTTTCATATTGTTTTCAGAAGCATATTCCAAATGAATTAAAAATTCAAATATTCTGTAATTCCAGTACTTTGGGAGGCCGAGACGGGCGGATCATCTGAGGTCAGGAGTTCAAGACCAGACTGGCCAATACGGTGAAACCCCATCTCTACTAAAAATACAAAAAAATTAGCCAGGCGTGGCAGCGGACACCTGTAATGCCAGCTACTCGGGAGGCTGAGGCAGGAGAATCACTTGAACTGTGATCTCAGTGAGCTGAGATCACACCACCACACTCCAGCCTGGGTAACAGAACAAGACTCTGTCTAAAAAATAAAAATAAAAAAATAAAAATTCGAATGTTAAAAGCTTTCCATAAAGGCACTAGAAGGTAGTATAGGAGAAGTGTCTTTTTTTTTTTTTTTTTTTTTGCGACAGAGTTTCGCTCTTGTTGCCCAGGCTGGAGTGCAATGGCACGATCTTGGCTCACTGCAACCTCTGTCTCCCAGGTTCAAGCAGTTCTTCTTCCTCAGTCTCCCGAGTAGCTGAGCTGGGATTACAGGCATGTGCCACCATGCCTGGCTAATTTTGTATTTTTGGTAGAGCCAGTTTTCTCCATGTTGGTCAGGCTGGTCTCGAACTCCTGACCTCAGGTGATCCACCCGCCTTCGCCTCCCAAAGTGCTGGGATTACAGGTGTGAGCCACCTTGCCCAGCCCGTTTTTGTTTTTTTCTTTTTTAAACAAACTTGGGGGTAAAGATGGCCTTTCAAAGAAGTCTCAAACCACAAAAACCGTAAAGAAAAGATGGACAGATCTGTCCTCATAACTATTTTAAAAACTTCCATTTAATGAATGATGCATAATTAAAGCTATGTGTCAAATATCAGAGAGAGGAAGTGTTTTCATGACCCATATAAGAACCATAATATTTAAAGGGCTCCTTCAAATTACAAGAAAAAGTAAGTCAAAAGAAAGGGGCAAACTTAAGGCAATTTACAGAAAAAGAAATATAAAATGGCTGAGAAACACCTGAAGATTATTTAATCTCACAACTAGGGAAATATGAATAAATACAACAATAATATGCTACCTTCATTCCCCAAAATAAAGTAAAAATATAATCTCACATTCAGCTGATGGAAGTGTTCATTGTTGTAACTGTTTGTGGAGAGCACTTTGGGAATATCTCTCAAAACAGTAATGCTCAGGCTGGATGTGGTTGCTAACGCCTGTAATCCCAGTGCTTTGGGAGGCCATGGTGGGAAGACTGCTTGAGGCCAGGAGTTTAAGGTCACCCTGGGCAACAGAGCAAGACCTCATCTCTACAAAAAATAGAAAAAATTAGACTGGCATGGTAGTGCATTCCTCTTCAGGTCCCAGTTATTTGGAAGCCTGAGATGGGAGGATCACTTCAGCTTAGGAGGTCGAGGCTACAGTAGGCTGTGTTTGTGCCACTGCACTCCAGCCTGGGTGACAGAGTAAGATGCTGTTTAAATAAAATAAAAGTAAAAATAAAAATAAAATACAACAGTAATGCTCACATGCATTGATTCAGCAACATATGTATAATGTACATGAATATTTATTACAGCATAGTTGGCATTACAGAAAATCTGAAAATAGCCAAACTGGGAAAACTAAAAACAGCTACCAAACACTTATGGTACAGTGATAATTCTACATCTGCAAAGGAGAGTCAGGCAGTGCTGGATGTATTGACACAGAAGATGTTTCTGACTTAACATTAAGCAAGTTTCAGAACAATATGTTTAATACAATCCACTATATGTAATAAAAACATAAAAGATTCATAGCACCTATATGTGTAAATAGATACACATATATAGAAAAAGTCTGGAAGGGTCCACTGTGAACAGCTAATCATTGCTTCCCATAAAAAATATGATGTGCTTATGAACGTGACATGTTTTATGAACGTGACATGTTTTCAGAAAAAAAAAGTATGTTGTTGTGAGTCTCAACCCTATGGGGCCTGAGGAGAGATGAACGGAGATTTTGACTTTTGTACCCTGTATACCTCTGTACTGTTAGGATTTTTAGACAATAAATGTACATTTGTAGTACAAAAAATTAATTATAAAAAGAGAAATGTAATTCATATAATGTATGGAGCATTGTTGTTTTTCATAAGCAGACATTAGAATGCAGCCAAGGTATATGAAATGATTTAGAATTTTTATCTATCAGGCTGAAAAAACTAGTTTTCATCATAGGTGGGAGAATTATTTTTTCATTGATAAAATATTTACTTTCATTAATGTCAGTTAACTTCATTTGCTATTTCTCTCCTTGGAAAATTTGCCTGCTGGGCCTTCAACCCTGGCTCCTGAGAAAGGAAACTGAGTATAGGCAGAACTCAACTAAATGCAAGGTTCTCTTATCAGAAACTTAGTGTTAAAAGAAAAACTTGTAGAGATATTGCTAGCTGGTTGAAGTCTGTTGTAGAGTATGATGGGTTGTTATGAAATTTCAGACACCAGAGGTAGATTTCTCCCTCCCATCTCTCATTTCCTCCCTCCTGATGTGATTCTGATGAGTAAAAACAAGAACTAAGTTCAGGTTAAAAGGTCATTAGGAATATTTAGATAATTCCTATGTCACTAGTGACCCCTTCCCTTCCCTTCCCTCCCCTCCCCTTCCCTTCCCTCCCCTTCCCTCCCCTCCCCTTCCCTTCCCTCCCCTCCCCTCCCCTCCCCTCACCTTCCCTCCCCTCCCCTCCCCTTCCCTCCCCTCCCTTTCCCTCCCCTCCCCTCCCCTTCCCGTCACTTCCTTCTTGTGATGGTTAATTTTATGTGTCAACTTGACTGGTCTCGGGCATGCTCATATAGCTGTTTAATGTTATTTCTGGGTATTTCTGTGGTGGTGCTTCTGGAAGAGATTAGAATTTGAATCAGGAGACACAGTAAAAAAGATCACCGTCATCAGTGTGGGTGGGCATCATCCAATCTGTTGAGAACCCAAATAGAACAAAAAGGTGGAGGAAGGGCTAATTTGCAATCTGCTTGAGCTGGGACACCTGTCTTTTCCTGCCCTCAGACATCAGTGCTCTTGGTGGTCGGGCCTTTGGGTCTGGACTGGCTTTCACTGGCTTTCTTGGCCCTCCAGCTTGTAGACTGTAGATCATGGGACTTTTCAGCCTCCATAATCATGTAAGCTTATCCCTCATAATAAATCTCTTTTTATATATCTGTGTACAGTTGATCTTTGAACAACACAGGTTTGAACTGATGGGTCCACTTATAAGTGGATTTTCTTCTGCCTCTGCACCCCTCGAGCAGCAAGACCAATTCCTCTCCTTCCTCCTCAGCCTACTCAACTTGAAGAAGATGAGGATGAAGACCTTTTTTTTTCTTTTCTTTTTTTCTTTTTTTTTGAGACAGAGTCTCACTCTGTTACCCAGGCTGGAGTACAGTGGCACAATCTCGGCTCACTGCAACCTCCACCTCCTCGGTTCAAGCGATTCTCCTGCCTCAGCCTCCTGAGTAGCAGGCACCCACCACCACGCATGACTAATTTTTTGTATTTTTAGTAGAGACGGGCTTTCACCATCTTGGCCAGGCTGGTCTTGAACTCCTGACCTGACCTTGTGATCCACCTGCCTTGGCCTCCCAAAGTGCTAGGATTACAGGCTTGAGCCACCGCACCTGGCCGAGGATGAAGACCTTTATGATGATCCAGTTCTGCTTAGTGAATAGTAAATATATTTTATCTTCCTCATGATTTTTAAAATAACATTTTCTTTTCTTTAGCTATCTTTATTATAATAATTCAGTAAATAATACATGTAACATACAAAATATGTGTTAACTGATGGTTTATATTATCAGTAAGGCTTCTGGTCAACAGTAGACTATTCGTAGTTAAATTTTTGGAGAGTCAAAAGTTATATGTGAATTTTTGACTGTGGAGGTCGATAACTCTAGCCCCTGCATTTTTCAAGGGTCAACTGTATATCCTATTTGTCTGTTTCTTTGGAGAAGCCTGACTAATATACTTCCTGTCTCTCTTTTTAATATTTTTGGTCTTGGGCTCCTTGAAGAAAAAAAGGCAGGGAAATTAAAGTGATGCAACTGAGATCCACATGTGCAAGGTCAGAGGTCAGTCTCACAGTGTACTTGCATTTCCTTGGATTTCTATTACCCTTAGGTGCATTGTAATAACCTTAGCCAGTCTGGAGATAGCCAGCCGGGAGGTAAAGGGAAGAAGCTGGGACAAGGTATTGGGAAAGCACCTGGCTAAAGGAAGAGCCCAGTGGGGTGTCCAGATGATCAAAGATTCAGAATGGGGAGGGACAGTGGAGCTGGCACATTGCAACAGAAGACCAAGAAAACTGATATCTGGCAACAGAGGAGTTGCAGAGCTATGATCCTAAGTGGTCCAGACAGCTTTGATAACAGCCTCACTGAAAAGCTAACAGTTTAGGGGTGCCGTGGAGGAAGGGCCATCTGATGTTGGCAGATATCAAAACCTCAACTGAACAGATCTGGTTTTAGGACAGAATAATGAGAGTCTCTATGGGGAAATGGAGGAAGGGCCTCATCTCCATGCCTCCACCTTCTAGGCAGAGTAGGCACCAGGGGAAACTGAAACAGATGCATGGATGTCCAGAACTTTTATTGAGCACACCAGAACTGGGCAGCAAAAATTAATCCCCACCCACCAGCTGTAACCTGAGTTTATCCATGTGTAGACTGCTTTGGACAAGACTGGTAAAGCTTACTCTTGCGAGGGACTGGGGTCATGGTTGAGAAAGGTTGGGAGGGGCATACCTGTTGTCTGGGAGTCTTCTCCAAAGCAGAGACAAGCATATTTTGTTGCCAGACGTCCCATGCCTATGTCCATTCCTCAGAAAGATTCTTTTCTGAGAACATTTAAAAATAGCCATGTTGAATGATTTTTCCAGAAGATGTGTTGGTTCATCAGCATGAAAGAGTTCAGAAACAAGAGGAAGAGGGGATCTGCCTCTTCTGATTCAACAGAATACTTTCTAGTTTATACCATACTTTGTACCATAAGAGTTAAATCCTTACTTTCTTAAGGCAGGTAGTTCACTGCTTCTAACGTCAAGTTACTTGTTACCTCTTATGTTTCTTTGTAGGTTACAAGTTCCCAATAACAGAGAGACAGGCCATCATCTTGTGTTCCTCAGAATGTTTTGTTCTGTAACACTGGAACATTAATCTCTTTCCTAACTCAAGCTTTATAACACCTCTCTCTCAGTATGTCTGTTCCCCTGGCACCCTGTTTCCCATACATATAGGATTCTGGGAGTAAGGTTATTACTCTTAGCAGAATCCATTTATAATCACACAGTGCTGGCAGGGATGTTGAAATATTGTTAGAACAGTATTGAGGTATAAATCTCACTCCCTCCATTGTCAAGTCTTCAGAACAGGTCAATCATTTGCTATTGCTTAACTACTCATTGATGACGTTCGGTATTGATCACAGGTCAGTTAGTTGGTTTGGCTAACTCAGCATTTTCAGTACTGTACGTGACTTTGGTTGCCATCACATTGGCTCCTAGGGGAGGAGAGGTTCTGGAATCTGAAGATACAAGATGTTTATTTATAACTGTCTCTTACCTTTGCTTTGGCTGTATTTAAAAAAACTTGTTTGTTTTGTTTCACATGACATCACCTTAACCTAGGGCTTGCAAAATGTTGCTTTTTTTCTTTACTTCTGGTTGTCATTTATTCTGCATAAAACCCTCAGCCATAATAACAACAAACCCTCTTGATAGTTCTAATTTTACACACATTTATAAAGCATTGAGCTTCAGCCTTTGCTCTGACAGTTACTGGTTTTGAGATCCTGGGATCCCTCCTTAAGGAAACCTTGTCTCAATTAACACGGGAAAAGAGTTCTAGCAGAAGATCCTTGATTGGGCAAAATTTTTCTGCTTCCATATAGGATGCTTCTGATTTACCCAGTTTTTTTTTTTTTTTTGAGACAGAGTCTTGCTCTGTCACCCAGACTGGAGTTCAGTGGCATGGTCATGGCTCATTGCAGCCTCAGCCTCCCAGGTTCAAGCGATTCTCCCACCTCAGCCCCTCAGAGTAGTTAAGAATAGAGGTGTATGCCACCACACCCAGCTAATTTTTTTATTTTTTTGTAGAGATGGGTTTTAGCTATGTTGCCCAGGCTAGTCTTAAACTCCTGGCCTCAAGTGATCCCCCTATTTTGGCCTCCCAAAGTGCTGGGGTTATAGGTGTGAGCCACCGTGCCTGGCCCAATTTACCCAGACTTAAAAGAGAGAGACACGTTTGGTTTTCTTTACCATGAAAGTGTAGGAGGCATGGGGCAGCCTGAATGTAGGCTGAGTTGACTTGCTCCATGGCCAAATCTGCTTTCTCGAGAAGAGCAGATGGCTCTGGCACACACCTACTTCCTTTTCAGCTTTGAAAATCACAAGAAAGGCTGAGTTAAGTTAGGGTGAAGGCTGCACTGGCTGAATGAAATTCAGAGTTACACTGGGTGAGAAATAAGCCAGTTTCAAAAACAAATGAACAAATAAACAGTAAGATTCATCAAAGAGCCTGCAAAAGAATAGGTCAGAAACAGAAACATTCAGATTAACTGAATCTAGTTAACATACATCTTGCAACTCCACTCCTCGCTATTTTCATTTCCATGAGAAATGAAAACCTATATCCACACAAAACTATGGACGCCTATAGCAGCATTATTCATAATAGCTCAAAAGTGGAAATAACTAGAATGACTAATGGATAAGTGAAATGTGGTATGTCCATACATTGGAATATTATTATTCAGCCATGAAAGGAATGAAGTACTGATATATAACACGGACAAACCTTGAAAACCTCATGCTAAGTGGAAGAAGCCAGGCACAAAAGACTGCATACTGTATGATTCCATTGATATGAAATGCCCAGGACAGGCCACAGACACAGAAAATAGATTAGTGGCTGCTTAGGACTGGAGGGTTAGGGGAGAGAGAATGAGGGAAGACTGCTAATGGGTATGAGGTTTCTTTTATGAAAATGTTCTAAAATTAAATTATGGTGACATTTGTACAACCACATGAATATACTAAAAAGCAATGAATTCTATGCTCTAAATGTGTAATTGTATGGCATGGGAATTACATCTCAATACATTTGTTTTTATTTTTAAAGAAAGAAACAGCACGTTTGAAAGGGATCGGTGAAGACACAGCATTGGCGACGGACATTTAGCTCTCCCCACTCTCTTCCTGGTGTGGCAATGAGGAAGCCACACCTCCAACCCCATTTCCTTTCTGGCAATGTTTCCTGCCCACCATCCTCAAACTGATCTTCCTAAAGTCCTGTGTGTCTTGCATCAGAACTGTTATTCACAGCTATTGATTCCCACTTCCTGAAGGATTCTTGGTTTCAAACCCACCTTTCCAGCCTGTTTTCCTCCCTGAATCCTCTGTTCCAAGTGGCCTGTCCCCTTACCTTCTGCCAAGCACTCCATGCATTCCTGTTTGCTCACACCGTTCATCCAGCTTGGAATATCACCCTCATATCCTTCACTTTTTCTGTCCTTCAAAAGTAAACTAGTACAAAGCCCACCCTTTTCCACTTTTTTTCTCTCTCTCTCTCTATATATACACACACACACATATGTATGTATATACACACATATATGTATATATATATTCCCTGTGTGGATGTAAAGGGTCACACATTTTCTTTTGTTTATATTCCTTTCCCCCTCCCATTACTCGCATGCATTTATTTTGGGGGTCCAGTAAGATCTGGGAATACCTATTGTTCTGGGACCCTATTCTGGGGCTTGGTTAGGGACGAGTGGAGCTCCCCAGCTCACCACACAATCAAATGATAACTTCCACAACATGAAAGAGCTAGGGATGATGAGAAATTACAGTTTTAAAAAATATTATTTTCCTATTGTTAAAAGAAATATATTTGAGTACAGAACATTGAGAAATAGAGGAGAGCATAAGGAAGAAAATTAAAGCTGGCCTTAAATTTCCCGCCCAGTGATATCCAACATTACCATTTTCTTTTTTTTTTCTTTTGAGATGGAGTCTTGCTCTGTTGCCCAGACTGGAGTGACCTTGGCTCACCACAACCTTCGACTCCTGGGCTCAAGCCATTCTCATGCCTCAGCCTCCCGAGTATCTGGGATTACAGGTGCGCACCACCATGCCCGGCTAATTTTTATATTTTTAGCAGAGACGGGGTTTCACTATGTTCGCCATGCTGGTCTCAAATTCCTGACCTCATGATCTGCCTGCATCGGCCTTCCAAAGTGCTGGGATTACATGCATGAGCCACTGCACCTGGCCAATATTACCATTTTCTTGTATGACATTGTACACACACACACACACACACACACACACACGTGTGTATGTAGCAGTTTTAAAATGCAGAAGCACAGAAATATAATATTTTTCAAAATTGAATTCCACTTGCTCATCAGCTCTCAATTTCTGCTGATGGAGGAAAAAACATTGTCTTTAGTCAAATATTCACTCAAATTTAGGGATCTCCTGATCCTTTTCTCTTGCCTTCATTCTCTTTCTTCATTTCTTCTTACGCTAACCTATCCTGATTGGTGGAACCATGGTCTTTACAAAGCACACATTTCATCAGGATGCACCCTTCTTCCACCCACTGCTCCCCTCCGTGCCCACTCTCCCTGCCAGGTCAAAGACCTTTGCTCACCAGAAAAAGTACTAACTCCTTAGCAAGCCTCATGCACAGCCTAGCCCGTGATCTCTCTTGAACCCCATCCCTTGCTACTCTTACTAACGCATTCTGCCCTCCAGCCACCAGAATACTTGCTTTCTTCTGGCGGTAGCAAAGCTTTCAAGCCTTTTGCTCACACTGTTACCTTTGCATAGAACACCTTTGGCAACTTTCTTCACCAAGTATATATATATATATATATATATATATATATTTTTTTTTTTTTTTTTTTTTTTTTTTTTTTTTTTGAGACGGAGTCTCGCTCTGTCGCCCAGGCTGGAGTGCAGTGGCCAGATCTCAGCTCACTGCAAGCTCCGCCTCCCGGGTTTACGCCATTCTCCTGCCTCAGCCTCCTGAGTAGCTGGGACTACAGGCGCCCGCCACCGCGCCCGGCTAGTTTTTTGTATTTTTAGTAGAGGCGGGGTTTCACCGTGTTAGCAAGGATGGTCTCGATTTCCTGACCTCGTGATCCGCCCGTCTCGGCCTCCCAAAGTGCTGGGATTACAGGCTTGAGCCACCGCGCCCGGCCCCACAAATATATTTTTTAATGCCCAGTTTGAATGTAACCTTCTCTGGGTAGTCTTGACTCATTTATACTGAAATAATCCTTCCCTTAATGTGCTCTCTCAGCACTTTGTGCATAAATATCTCTATTACTGAACTGATTACACTGTTTTAGGATTTGTAGGTGTGTCTCCTCCTCTGGAAGGTGAGTTTATCTAGGCTTACTCTTACTCATTTTTTGTTTTTCTTTTCACTCTCCAAAGTGGAGTATTACACTCAGAACACTGAAGGTGCTGAAAGATAGTTGAAAATAAAAGGATATAATATCTCTCAATACAGGCCGGGTGAGTTGGCTCACGGCTATAATCCCAGCACTTTGGGAGGCCGAAGCGGGTGGATCACTTGAGGTCAGGAGTTCGAGACCAGCCTGACCAACATGGTGAAACCCCGTTTCTACTAAAAAAATTAGCTGGGTGTAGTGGTGCATACCTGTAATCCCAGCTACTTGGGAGGCTGAGGCAGGAGAATTGCTCGAACCCGGGTGGCTGAGGTTGCAGTGAGCCGAGATTGTGCCATTGCACTCCAGCCTGGGCAACAAGAGCAAAACTCCGTCTCAAAACAAGCAAACAAACAAACAAAACCAGCCGGGTCAATGGTCAACATGGCGAAACCCCTTCTCTACTAGAAAATACAAAAATTAGCCGGGCATGGTGGCACGTGCCTGTAATCCCAGCTACTTGGGAGGCTGAGGCAGGGAGAATTGCTTGAACCTGGGAGGCGGAGGTTGCAGTGAGCTGAGATTGGCCATTGCACTCTAGCCCGGGCGACAGGGTGAGACTCTGTCTCAAAAAAAAAAAAAATACACACACACACACCTCAATTCATATGTATTGGTTGATTAAAGAATATGCAGAAAGAAATGTGGAATGCCCAGGTGAGAAAATGTTGTTTGTTAGCAGAAGCTATTCATAAGCTGGCAACAAAAAGATAACTGTCCCTTTGTGATTCTGCATTGAACTCTGAATCCTCATGTAGATGAGACTGACAAGGGACCTCTATGCACCTTCTAGAGAATGTGCTTCAAATGACTTTTTACATGACTTTTCAAATGGTTACAAGCATTTATGTTAAAATAAAAAAAGTTCAAATCAAATTGATGGAAGAATGGAAAAACAAAATGTGGCATATACAAAGGAATATTGTCCGGCCTTAAAAGGAAGGAAATTCTGATGGATGCTACAACAACGGATGGACCTTGAGACACCATAAACTCGTCACAAAAAGACAGCTAGTACAGCATGTGATTCCACTCGCAGCGGGGACCTAGAGTAGTCAAATTTGTAAGTCAGAAAGTAGAACGGAGTAGTGGCTTCCAGAGGCCAAGAAAGGGAAAATGGAGAGTGACTTTTAAATGGGTACAGAGTTTCAGTTTTACATAGTGAAAATATTCTGGAGATGGATAGTAAAGATTATTGTAAAACAGCGTGAATGTACTTAATACCACTGTAGACTTAAAAATGGTCAATTTGGTAAATTTTATATGCTTTTTGGCACAATTTACAGTAAAAAATAAAGAACACACAACCCATTGTTTTACTTATTATTATTATTATTATTATTATTATTATTATTATTATTTGAGACAGTGCCTCGCTGTTGTCACCAAGGCTAGAGAGCAGTGGTGTGATCATAGCTCACTGCAGCCTGGATCTCTCTGGCACAAGCCATGCTCGTGCCTCAGCCTCCCAAATAACTGAGACTACAGGCACATGCCACCATGCTTGGCTAATTTTTTTGATGTTTAGTAGAGACGAGGTCTTGCTATGTTGCCAGGGCTGGTCTCAAACTCCTAAGCTTAAGTGATCCTCCCACCTTGGCCTCCCAAAGTGTTGGGATTACAGGCATGAGCCACTGCACCTAGCCCCGTTGTTTTGTTTGCTACAGGGAAGAGTCCAGGTTTTGTGGGGCCT
Source organism: Macaca mulatta (assembly GCF_049350105.2). NCBI lineage: Eukaryota > Metazoa > Chordata > Mammalia > Primates > Cercopithecidae > Macaca > Macaca mulatta. The sequence goes on along the minus strand of NC_133410.1, from coordinate 147,836,649 downwards.
GAAGCTTACGGAATTTGGAGTTCCTTTTACAGAAAAAATACAAATAGAACATTAGGTAAGGAAGCACATATTTATGTGGAATGAGAATAGGAAGAAATTGTGTAAGTAAGGCGTCCTGAGCATGAGCTTCCTTAGCTTCGAGGATAATCTGCTTCTGCTGATCACGAAAGTTTTATATTTTATCCTGGCGCTACTGTATGCCTTGCAAATATGACAGCCGGGCTGCACTGCGAAAGGTTGTTACTGTGTGCCCTACAAGGAGGGTTGTAGGATCCACCACCTGTCTTGCACTCATCAATAGCTAGATGTGGAGTGGATTCAAGTGAATGGAATAATTAGCTTTCTCTCCATTTCCCTGAGACAAGTAATTGAGCCTTCTGTCCAGTCTAGACCCATTTTGTCTGTTGCCTCACACTGTGTAAATCTTCAGTAAATATAACTGGGCTATTCTTTGTGTGTGAAGTTAATGCATTTATACATGTGCCTTTGGGTGTTTTTCTAGCAGGGTTGGTGTGTTTAAATTGGTTGTCAGTCTTTTGGCTCTAGGATAGGAACAACAAGCACAAACATAAAAATCAAAAAGAATTGCCTTTCAGTTTTTCAGTAAATGCCCTTTCTGGAGAAAAAGCAGTGCAGGATGGGTAGGATAATTAACAAGCTCCCTCCGGAAGCCAGAGACTTCCGCTGTTTGCCTGTGGGACTGATAACGTCTCAATGTTTATCCATGTTTTAGCTTGTGTCAGAATTTTCTTCCTCGACCAGCACTGGCCACCATCCCCTTCCTGAGTTCCTGTGGTCCTGTCAAAGGCTGGATGGTGATGGGGATTGAAGAGCAGAACAACACCCTGTGAGTCAGCTATTTCCAGATCTCCTGGATTCACTTTCAGTTGTAAAAAAATTCCCTGGCAAATGGACAAAGTAAAAAGTGCAGAAGGGGGATTCTTCCTAGGGAGTTTCTGAGAAGAAAAACATTCATTTTTCCTTACAAGGTCTGAATTGCAGAACTTTCCCCTTCTTCCAACTCACATATAATTGCAATAGCAGATCGGAACTTCAAACTGTTTGTGGGTTACATTTATTCTCAGGTTCTCTTTAAACCATAAGACATAATTTTGAAATATTAAGAATAGTCATGATATAATTTTTATATTTAACCCCAGAAATGTGATTTGAGAAAAAATAGAGTGGTTGTGGGGTAAAGAACTATTTCAAGCACCAGATTTCTTAAATTATCTCTGGTCTCAGCTACTGTGGGTTGTAAATAAATAAATCCCTCAACTAATGAATGATAGGGCTATAAGACTTTTCAAGACTGGACCCTTGAAAAGAAATTACAGGCTGGGCACGGTAGCTCACGCCTGTAATCCTGGCACTTTGGGAGGCTGAGGTAGGCAAATCATCTGAGGTCAGGAGTTCGAGAACAGCTTTGCCAACATGACGAAACTCCATCTCTACTAAAAAACACAAAAATTAGCCGGGCATGGTGGTGGGTGCCTGTAATCCCAGCTACTCTGGAGGTTGAAGCAGGAGAATCACTTGAACAGAGGTTGCAGTGAGCCAAGATGTACCACTGCACTCCAGCCTGAGCAACAGAGCAAAACTCTGTGTCAAAAAACAAAACAAAACAAAACAAAACAAAACAAAACTGGAAAGAAATTACGGCTTCACCCAATTATAGAAGCAATGTGTATACATTGGAGGAACAGTTTTTTTTTGTTTTTTTTTGAGACAGAGTCTTGCTCTGTTACCCTGGCTGGAGTGCAGTGGCATGATCTTGGCTCACTGCAACCTCCGCCTCCCGGGTTCAAGTGATTCTCCTGCCTCAAGCCTCCCTAGTAGCCGGAATTACCGGTGCCCACCACCACGCCCAGCTAATTTTTTTTGTATTTTTAATAGAGACGGGGTTTCACTGTGTTGGCCAGGCTGGTCTCCAACTCCTGACCTTGTGATCTGTCTGCCTTGGCCTCCCAAAGTGCTGGGATTACAGGTGTGAGCTATCGCACCCAGCTGAGACGAGGTTTTGCTATGTTAGCCAGGCTGGTCTTGAACTCCTGACCTCAAGTGATCTGCCCGCCTTAGCCTCTCAAAGTGCTAGGATTACAGGTGTGAGCCACCTCGCCTGGCCGCAGAAACATTTATATCTACAGAAAAGAATGAAAAAAAAAAAAAGGAAAGATGTTCTGTGATTCTACCACCCAGAAATAATCTCTGTAAACTTTTAGGTTAATGTTTAAGTGTATTTACCTTCAGTGTCTGACATAGATAATAATTTTTATATAAAAACATATAATTTGAAAATTTAGAGAATATGCTGAATAGTAGGCCCTTTGCATTAAAAAATGTAACATTCAGAGGTGTGAATAGTTATGTAACATTTAGAGTTGTGAATATTTAGCAATGTGGAAGGTCCCTGACATATAGAAACACAGTTTCACTGACAGGCTGGTGAGCAGGAGTGAGTCACCTGGCTGATGAGTCATGTAGCGGCCATCTCAATTGGGCTTTGCTAAGTTCTAGAGGAGAAGAACTTTAATTGATGATTTTTTTTTTTTTTTTTGAGACGGAGTCTCGCTCTGTCGCCCGGGCTGGAGTGCAGTGGCCGGATCTCAGCTCACTGCAAGCTCCGCCTCCGGGGTTTACGCCATTCTCCTGCCTCAGCCTCCCGAGTAGCTGGGACTACAGGCGCCCGCCATCTCGCCCGGCTAGTTTTTTGTATTTTTTAGTAGAGACGGGGTTTCACTGTGTTCGCCAGGATGGTCTCGATCTCCTGACCTCGTGATCCACCCATCTCGGCCTCCCAAAGTGCTGGGATTACAGGCTTGAGCCACCGCGCAAGTGTGCTTAGTGCCTCCCAACATTCCTTCTTCCTTTCTTCATTGGTACGACATGTTGTTGTCCAACTAAAAAAATACGTTCCTAGATTCTTTTGTAGGTAAATATGTGACTTAATTTTGGCCAGTGAGACCTAAACAGAAGTATCACAGCTGCTGGGCAAATGTTCTTTTTCCATTTCTTCTGGGTGCAATATAGTTGCAATAGCTGGAGCTCAGCACCCACCTTGGATCTTGAGGATGAGCGTATAACATAGGGAGGGCCGACTGTGAGCTGCAAGGATACTGGTCCCTGACAATTTTGTGGAGCCACCATACCAGTCCTGGGATGCCTATTCCTAGATTTCTTTTACATGAAAGAGAAATACATTTCTATCTTATTTAAGCCACTTTAAAAAGTTTTTTTGGTCCTTATATTTAGCTAAACTTAATCCTAACTAATATAGGCTTGCTTACTGCTATCATTTACCTAACGTGGGAAGTTGTTGACTCACCTGTGGGAGAACTAGGGCAAAGTGATCTCACTGTGGAAGATGGAGGCATTCTGGCCTTGGTTTAATGTGTATTCATGTCTATTCTTGCCATGTGCTGTCTTCTGAGACTGAGGTCCTGTGGACACCTGTAAGCACAGGTCTAAAGCTGGGCCTTGCTCTGTGTCATTAGGGTGGGTTGAGATTGGGGTAAAATCCTCCTGCCTCATCAGGAAGGCCTGTATTGGCCACGAGAAGTAGCAGTGAAGGACAACTAGAAGAGGACGGCATCCACACAGGTATTTCCTCTAAGGTAGCTGTTTTTAAAGTATGTCTGGGGACACTTGAGATTCCCTAAGACTCCTTCACAGAGACCATTGGGTCAAAATTATTTCCTTTCCTTTTTTTTTTTTGTTTTTGAGATGGAGTCTCACTCTGTCACCCAGGCTGGAGTGTATTGGTGTAATCTCAGCTCATTGCAACTTCCACCACCTAGGTTCAAGCGATTCTCCTGCCTCAGCCTCCTGAGTAGCTGGGACTACAGGCACGTGCCACCACACCCGGCTAATTTTTGTATTTTTAGCAGAGACGGGGTTTTGCCATGTTGGCCAGGCTGATCTCAAACTCCTGACCTTAAGTGATCTGCCTGCCTCAGCCTCCCAAGGTGCCGAAATTACAGGTGTGAGCCACCACACCTGGCCAAAATTATTTTTGTAATAATACTAACACATTACTTACCTTCCCCCAAAAGTATGAGAACTGCTATTCTAGGTCTACCTTAAAAAGAGCTCATTTCAAACACATTGATACTCACCACCTGCTAAGAGCAGCAGCTGAAGATAGTTGTTACATCTGCAGGTTGGGAATGATTCTATCTAATGACTCTCTTCTAGGCTCTGTAATCCCTGGGAAAGGAGGATCCAAGACATTGAAGGGAAGGAGAAAGAGTTCCAAGCCCGGGGAGGTAGATGTTATGGGCTGAATTTTGCCCCCACCAAATTCATATATTGAATTCCTAACCTCTAGTACATTAGAATGTGACTTTATTTAGAGATAGGGCCTTTGAAAAGGCAATTAAGTTAAAACGAGATTATTAGAGTGGGCCCCAGTTCAGTATGACCAGTGTCCTTATAAGAGGAGATTAGAGGGCCGGGCGTGGTGGCTCACACCTCTAATCCCAGCACTTTGGGAGGCTGAGGTGGGCAGATCATGAGGTCAGGAGTTTGAGACCAGCCTGGCCAGCATGGTGGGACTCTGTCTCTACAAAAAGTACAAAAAAAAAAAAAAAAAAAAATTAGCCTGGCATGGTGGCACATGCCTGTAGTCCCAGCTACTCGGGGAGGCTGAGGCAGGAGAATTGTTTGAACCTGGCAGGTGGAGGTTGCAGTGAGCCAAGGTCGCACCACTGCACTCCAGCCTGGGTGACAGAGCGAGACTCCATCTCAAAACAAAAACCAAAACAAAACAAAAAACTAAAACAAAACCAAAAAAAGAGGAGATTAGGGCACACGCATATACAGAAAGAGGACGACGTGAAGACACGGGGAGAGGGCGGCTGTCTGGAAGCCAAGGAGAGAGGCTCAGAAGAAACCAGCCCTGCTGATGCCTTGATCTTGGACTTCTAACATCCAGCCTGTGGTATTTTGTTACGGCAGCACTAGAAAGTATGGTGGTTTTTTTCCCTAACACCCTGCAAAGAGCTGGAGGGGAGAGAAAGCAGGTAGATCTGTTCATTAGAGAATTTTTCCACTTTCTATGGCTTTCCACCCACTCTGGCTCTTTTACTTGAATGACTCTGATGGCTGCGACTCCTTATTTGGAATATTTACCTTATCAGTTCCCCAGAGTTTGAAAAAAGTTCTGGAAAGTTAAATGGAGAAACTTTAAAGCAGTTATTTAATGTGAGTGAATAGGGCCCTAGGAGGGAATCTTCTCCAACTCCTTCATTTTACAGATTACGTAAAGTGCCAGCTGTGGTTGCTCCAGGCTGCAGCCAGGGTAGCTGGCTAGAGTATTGCTTCCCAATGAGGAAGCCAGCAGAGCCCCTGCCCTCGGGTGCTTCCCACCTATCTGGATGTTTGTAAGGCTTTGTAGGCCAAAGGATGGCTATGTCTGGGGTAGGAGAGAAAGCGAGAACCCTGGGTGTACTTTTTTTTGTCTGTCCCCTCTTTTCTCCTCACATTCCCTCCAGATTAGAAGAAGTGAGCTCTTTTGTGTCTCATCCTTTCCTACAAGAAGCATCACAGCTGAGTTAGGGTGATCAACTACCCCAGTATGCCCAGGACTGAGCTCAGTGCTAAAACTGAATAGTCCTGGCCGGGCGTGGTGGCTCATGCCTATAATCCCAGCACTTTGGCAGGCCGAGGCGGGTGGATCATGAGGTCAGGGGTTTGAGACCAGCCTGGCCAACATGGTGAAACCCCATCTCTACTAAAAATACAAAAATTAGCTGGGTGTGGTGGCACATGCCTGTAGTCCCAGCTACTCGGGAGACTGAGGCAGGAGAATCACTTGAACCCGGGAGGCGGAGGTTGCAGTGAGCCTAGACTGTGCCATTGCACTCCAGCCTGGCCAACAGAGCAAGACTCCATCTCAAACAAAACAAACAAAAACCCGAACAGTCCTGGGCAAACTGGGACAAAATTGTCACCCTAGGCCTAGCTATCCTAACCCAGTGGGTTTTATTCTTCATACATTGAGAGGAACTCTGTGAAATCAGTCTGGTCCTCTGGACTTGGTGTTATGTGATGCTATAGACATTTAGGAAATCTCTTCAGCTCAGCAGATCTCAGATAGAGGAATTACTATTTCTCTAAGGGGCATTTGGGGAAGATTGTGAGTGTTGTTTATTGCAACCGTAACTGGAGTGTGCTGCTGGCATTGAGGTGAAGCACTGCCCATGGCAGTCCCCATAAGGAATAATTGTCCCACTTAAAATGCCATTGGTGACCCATTGAGAAGCTATGCCGGACTGCCTAACCCTGTTTTTCAAGCTCCGAGTCTTGCTAAATAAGTCAAATCTCCATTCTCTCCTTCTCTGGGGCCCCCAGCCTGAGTGATGTCTCCTGGGAGGTGAGAAGCTTCTAGAGAGTGTTATTTGTGGAGAAAATTACATGCAGAGGTTTAATATTTGTGAAATGTTATCACTTACAAAACAAAGGCCTCAGACTCTCTGAGATCAGTGAAAAGGGCTCTGCAGCAAGAACTAGACTTCTTAGAGAGGAGAAGAGTATGGGACAAGAGTGATGTAGAATAGAGTGTCCTGAAAAGCAAGATGGAGCATAAAGCAGAATGAGTCTCCTCATCATAGAGGCCAATGCATCTATGAGAAGAAACTGGAGATCGAGTCCAGAAACTTCTGTATAATAACCTTTACAGGTCAATGAATAACTATGCATATAGTTCTCGTAACAGAGCAGATCCATTTGTAATCGTCATAAAATTCCAACTGAAAGAAAACATTCAGGCATTGTAATATACATTTATCTTGGATGGAACAAATTTAGCATCAACGTTCTGAAGCTCAGAGTGGGCAAAATGGCTAAGAATCTCTCCCGATAAAATGCTCTCTTCATGAGGCTTTTCTGGCCCTGCTGCTGGAGGTAAGAGCCCTTGCAACAAAGCCAGCTCAAAACAATTTCTGGTTTACACAGAGGCTCTTTCTTTGCTATATGTAATAGTCCATTTTCTTTTTCTTTCTTTTCTTTTCTTTTTTTTTTTTTTGAGACAGGGTCTCCCTCTGTCACCCAGGCTAGAGTGCAGTGGTGCGATCTTGGCTCACTGTAACATCCGCCTCCTGGGTTCAAGTGATTCTCCTGCCTCAGCTTCCTGAGTAGCTGGGATTACAGGTGCCTGCCACCATAGCTAAGCTAATTTTTGTATTTTTTAGTAGAAATGGGGTTTCACCATGTTGGTCAGGCTGGTCTGGAACTCCTGACCTCAGGTGATCTGCCCGCCTTGGCCTCCCAAAGTGCTGGGATGACAGGTGTGAGCCACTGCGCCGGGCCTATATTAGTCCATTTTCATACTGCTATGTAGAAATACCCAAGACTGGGTAATTTATAATGAAAAAGAGGTTTAATGGACTCACAATTCCACATGGCTGGGGAGGCCTCACTATCATGGTAGAAGGCAAAGGAGGATCAAAGACATGTCTTACATGGCGGCTGGCAAGAGAGTTGTGCAAGGGAACTGCCGTTTATAAAACCATCAGATCCTGTGAGACTTATTCAGTATCACGTAGGGATTATGGGAGCTACAATTCAAGATGAAAATTGGGTGGGGACACAGCCAAACTATATCACTATAATAAAACTTTTATAATATTCGATTTTTTTTGGAATATATTCATCCATGAGCTCTCCAATATTTATTTATTTATCTGTCTGGTTCTGTCACACAGGCTGGAGTGCAGTGGTGCAGTCATAGCTCACTGCAGCTTTGAACTTCTGGGCTCAAGTGATTCTCCTGCCTCAGCCTCCTAAGTAGCTAGGACTACAGGCATGTGCCACCATGCCCAGCTAATTTTTGTATTTTGTTTTGTAGAGACAGGGTTTTGCTATGTTGCCCAGGCTTGTCTCGAACTTCTGGCTTTAAGTGATCCTCCCACCTCAGCTTCCCAAAGTGGTGGATTACAGGAATGGGCCACTGTGCCTGCCCCCATATTTAACAAATGGGTAGCAGGTCAGGTACATAGGCTCACTTAACATCTAGTGCCACCGGCTTCTAGGCTGTCTTCCTTTATAATAGAAACAGAAAAGCTAAAAATATTTCCCAGACTCTTTTGTAACTAGGGTTATAGTTTCCACCAAGTATAACCAAATGTCTGGTTTCCCTTGAGCAGTCTGGTTTATGCCTGTTGTCCTGGCATAATTATTGAAAGGGTCTCTCCTTCATGCTCATAGTCACCAAAGGGGCTTAGAGTGGTGCTGATGATTGGCTGTTTTGGCAAGTCCCTGGGCATTAGTTCTTCCAGGGCAGGTGGCAGAATTTCCGATGTGTTACAGGTATTGATCGGCATGGCAATGGTGGCAATGCTGTTTCTGCTGGACTAGTCACATGGAATGGTTGGGCATTTTTCTGGGATGCTTTGTTTCTGACTGTGAAGCGTCTAAACCTATTCCCCTGGTCTTCCTGGAAAGTCTATAAACTTCCTAGTATACTTTTATTTCATCAATTCTAAGATATACATTTCTCCCACTTTTACGTTCCTGAAATTGGGATGCTTCTTACAATTCATGACATATTATAATTTAATTAGTAACAATATATCTTTATAATGGATTATAAAACAATGGTGTGTCTTAACAAAAGATGACATCTTAGCTTCAGTGAAAAACAGTAATAAATGCCTTATTGCTTGTCTTTATCTGCTTGGGCTGCCATAACAAAATGCTATAGACTGGGCGGCCTAAACAATAGAAATTAATTTTTTCATAGTTCTGAAGGCTGGAAGTCCCAGACCAAGGTTTCAGCTGATTCTATTTTGGGTGAGGACTCTTTTCCTGGCTTGTAGACAGCTGCCTTGTCACTGTATCCTCATATGGCCTTTCCTCTGTGTGTGTGTGTGTAGAGAGAGAGAGAATTGAAGAGTGTTGTCTCTTATAAGGGTGCTCATCCTATAGGATCAGGGCCCCACCCTTATGACCTCATGTAACCTAATTACTTCCTTAGAGGCCCCATCTCCAAATACAGACACACTGAGGATTAAGGCTTCAACATATAAATTTTGGGGGATGCAAACATTTAGTGCATAACACTGATTAAATCGTAATCAAGTAGATTATATTGTTTGCAGGTGAATATCCTGAACCATATAGAATGCTAAAAAAAAAAAAAAAGGAACTTAAGATAGCTGGGATAAAGAAACTTACAGAAGTTTCCTTGATCACTTATCCTTTTTAAAATTCTACCTGGTTTTCAAAAAGATACTGTACAAATGGAGACTTTCTGATAGAGAATATGAAATATTTCACAATGCTTAACAGTCCCATAAAAACCTGTATTACTTGTTCATTTCTAGGGTGGCCTTAGTTTTTCTTTGTCATTCATCTTTCACTCTCTTGCTATGTCTGAATTCCTCCCCTCTTTTCCCTTCTTAAGTCATAAAAGAAACTTTTATGAGCTATGATTGTTATGTAACACTGTATTGCTTTTTTTTTTTTTAAATACTGTTTACCACAAGGTGGTCCAGGACCAAGCAGATTTATGTAAATTGAGTAGTTCCCCTGCAATATTTCTATAACATAATGATTATCATCATCAATATAATCATCAAAATTACTGAAGTGTATATGTGATAACTATGATAAATGTCTGTCAGCACATCTTATTGTTCTTCTGACACGTTTGATTCTTTTACATTTGATTCTTTCCATTCCCCCAGTACTATCCTATTTGGCATTTCACTATCTCTTATCTGGATAATTGCAGCATTCTCTGAGTCTAGCCTTGCTCTCACCTTCTCCACCTATCCTCTTTATAGAGACCACAGGTATCTCAGGCATCTTAGGAGCTGTGAGGCGTGGGAGTTGTGGCTGAGCAGGAGCAGGGCCATTGGTGCTTCTGATAAGAGGTATTAGACATTTTCCCTACCTGGGTATTCATTCATATCCATTGCTTTGCACAGGAGCTGCGAAAATTCCCACAAGAAAAAACAAAACAAAACATTGAACTCTGTTCATCTGTGGGATCCACAAACATAATAGATGGATTTGTGAAGAAGTTCTGACATAAACCAGATTGTAGGAGGGACAATGGTTATTTCTCTCTCTCTCTCCTTCCCTCTTTCTGTCTCTGTGAATTAGAATTCATCATAGGCAATTTGGCACAATGGACAAACCTGATATCCAGGTCTAATTATTTGATGGGGTGATGGTTCTACTTACAAGCTTTACCTGTTTCCATGTATAAGACTTGGGAAAGAGCTGAGTATATTGGGGTAAAACTAGGCCATTGTAATCAAGAGATGCATAATAATCAAGCAGCTTAAAGCAATAGAAGTTTCTTTCTTTGTTAACCACAGTCTAAGGCGAGCTTTGCTCTGTGAAGTCATTCAAGTGCTCAGGGGCCTATTATTCTCTACTATCCCCTAAATCCTGGGTTCTAATGACATGTTTGAAACTGAGTCACAATCAATTGGTATTCTAGTTTGAGGGAAGATGAAAGCGCGTGGGGAAATACATGTGCAATATTCTAAGGTCCAGGGCTGGAAGTGGCATGTATCACTATCCCCATGTTCCATTGGTGAGAAGTCATATGGCTTAATCTATCTGCAGAAAGTGTTGGGAAATGTAGTCCCTAGCCAGGTGCCTGCATGCCCAGTTATAACTCTTTTATGATAGCACTTAGACAGAATGGATTTTGGGGGACAATTAGCCTTCTTTGATATGTTGAGTATATGTGAATATGTAGGATTATAATATGTTGGAACCCAGATGATTTTGACAGGTCCCTCTTCAGAGGGCATCTTCTGGTTCCAGCATGGAGGATTGGGGTGGTGGATCTCTCAATATGGAGTCTTCTCTTGAGGGTTATGCATGGGGTTCTGGACCACCAGTCATGGTGACAGTAAGCTACCATCAGGATTGATTTAAAGACTCACAGGAACACCTCTGGGGGATTCCAGAAAATATGCAGGAGAAGGAAGCCAGGGAAAGGACCGGACTTCCTGTTACTCAAGCAGTGAGTACTGAGAGTATCAAGACTCAGGCTCGTTATTCAAATGTGGAGCACTTACACTAGGCCTGGGCATTCCAAGTATTCAGACTGGATTGCTTTGTTTTAATTAAAAAAAAAAAAAAAAACAACAAAACCTTTCTGTCTCTTCTTGCTGCCTAAATAAAGTGCAAGCTTTTTTTACATTCAAGGCTCCTCACTGGCTGAGTCCAGCCAACCCTTCAGATCTAAGCTTTCCTCAACACCTTCCATGCTCTGGCTACACGGTGTTAATTACTCCTCCCCAGGCATGACAGACATTTTCATGCCTCTGTGCCTTTGCTCTTACTGTTTCTCCTGCCTGGGATGCCTTTCCTATCCTGGGTTAATCTTACTCATCCTTCAAGGCTCATATTGACAATCATCATCATCAACATAATGATGACAGCTGATAGTTAAGCACTTGTTACATGACTGGCCTGTTCTAAGCACTTTACATGGCTTATCTCTTTTAACTTCCACAATAGATATGAGATAGGTACTGTTATCCTCACTTCCTATTGAAGAAATAAGGATATGAGGGAGTGACTTAGGAAGGGAGTGTCAGAGCCAGAATTTGAACTCAGGATGTTGACTCCTGAGTTGAGGTCTTGACCAATGTTACATGAAGCTTCTCCAACCCTGACTCCACCCCTGCAGCAAATTAATCTTTTCTGTGCTTCCATGAACTCAAACTGAGTGAAAGAGAGTATATTTCACCTTTGTTGTCCACTTGCTAGCACATTCTAACAGTAGATGTTAACGTGTGGTGGTTAGTTTGCTGTGTCAGCGTGGCTAGCCTATTTTTGGTTATTCAATCCAACACTAACGTTGGTGTTGTTATGAAGATATTTTGTAGATGTGATTAGCATCTATAATTAGTGGGCTTTAAGTAAAGGCTATTATCCTTGATAATCGGGATGGCGATCTAATCAGTTGAAGAGCAAAACTGAAATTTCCCTGAGGACGGCAGAGTTTCTAGCCTGCTGGCCTGCTCCATGGCTTTTGGACTTACCTGGTTAGTCTCCACATTTTCATAAACGGAGTCCTTGTAATACATTTCTCTCTCCCTCTTTACTGGTTTCATTTCTCTGGTAGAACCCTGGCTGATGCAGTAGTTGTACTCAATGACATAGGCTGGTGTATAAGGTGTTAATGTCCTTGGTTTTTTTTTTTTTTTTTTTTTTTTTTTTTTTTTTTGAGACAAAGTCTTGCTCTATCACCTGGGCTGGAGTGCAGTGGCGAGATATTGGCTCACTGCAACCTCCACCTCCCAGGTTTAAGCAATTCTTGTGCCTCAGCCTCCCGAGTAGCTGGGGTTATAGGTGTGTGCCATCATACCTGGCTAATTTTTGTATTTTTAGTAGAGACAGAGTTTCGCCACGTTGACAAGGCTGATCTCAAACTCCTGATCTCAAGAGATCCTCCCACCTCAACCTCCCAAAGTGCTGGGATTACAGGCTTGAGCCACCACGCCCAGCCCCTAGTTTATTTATTAAGTTCTAAGTCTACTGTTGACTTCCTCCAGGATACATTTAAGGAATTTTCAGAATTCCCAAAGTGTTGAATATGATTACATTTGAACAAGCTTCAGGTTTTCTCCTGGATCACATATCCTACAAGAATCAGAGGGTTATCTTGCATTACCTTTAAAATTCCAAACAAACTATCATTTCAACAGAATTGGATTTATTAGGTTGATGCAGAATTAGATTGAAAGCAATGGAAAAAACTGCAATTACTTTTATACCAACATAATAATGTGAAACTAATGAAGCTTATGCTTTAGGGTCCCTCTCTTACATGCTTACCAATGTGTTCACATGGCCATTTGTTTTCATGAAGTTCTCAATAGTAAAATATTGTGAAGAAGTAAGAAGTGAATTTGGAAAGAACACTTTTGAGTAACAATATATTGAATATTAATACTTTTGAAAAATTATTTGCTCGATTTGGACATACATGAAAGGTATCTTCTTCAGTCACCTTTATAATTTTTATTAAAGAAAGGAGAAAACTGGCTGGGCATAGTGGCTCACACCTGTAATCCCAGCTCTTTGGGAGGCTGAGGTGGGTGGATCACCTGAGATCCGGAGTTTGAGAGCAGCCTGACCAACATGTTGAAACCCTGTCTCTACTAAAAATACAAAATTAGCGGGGCATGGTTGCACACGCCTGTAGTCCCAGCTACTTGGGAGGCTGAGGCTGGAGAATTGTTTGAACCTGGGTGACGGAGGTTGCAGTGATCTAAGATGTACCACTGTGCTCCAGCCTGGGTGACAGACTCTGTCTCCAAAGAAAAGAAAAGAAAAAAAAGAAAATTATGAGAAAAAAATGAATGAAATGTGAGACAAAAGTGATTAAGAGAAAAATCAATGGAAATTTTCTTATACTGAGAAGTTAATTGTAATAAAATGTTTTAGATCATGCCTAAAGTGACCATCCATGGAGAGGAAGAAGTAATTTTGAGCAGAAATAATGAATAAGGTCTACAATTATTTGATAAAATGTCTGATGAAGAGGAGTGTATCACACTAGGCAAAGATTTACATTTCTTGCTTATTTGATAAAACACTGATATCGATGAAGATACTATAAAATTCATGTCATTACTGTGAAGATATTGATGACCATATTGATAAGCAAATTATTATTATTATTATTATTCTTGGAGACAGGATCTCCCTCTGTCGCTTAGGCTGGAGTGCAGTGGCACGAATTCCGCTCACTGCAACCTCCACCTTCTGGGTTCAAGCGATTCTCCTGCCTCAGCCTCCTAGCTGGGACTATAGGTGCCCGGCACCACGCCTGGCTAATTTTTTGTATTTTAGTAGAGACGAAGTTTCACCATGTTGCCCAGGGTGATCTCTAACTCCTGAGCTCAGGCAATCTGTCTGTTTTGACCTCCCAAAGTACTGGGATTACAGGCATGCGCCACTGCGCCCGGCCGATGAGCAAATTATTTAATGAAATACCAATTAGTATTTAAGATTAGCCATTGCCCAAGAACATTGGAAACATCCTGAAATTTTAGATCTCATTTTTAAAAATTTGACAACAATCCTAAATTTTACATGGTATCAATAATGTGTTATGAAGCTAAAAGAAACCTTTCTAAACTAACAATAAAAACACATTTTGATGAGTCATGATGGAGTAAAGACTGAATTATCTTTCTATTCTTTCTATAGAAAGCGATTTTTCTAAATCTCATAAAGAGGCAAAGGATATGTACAGTAAATGCAGTAAAGAGCATATCATAGAAGTGTGTCAGGCAGCTAATTAGTAAAAACACAAGTTTTTTTTTTTTCTAATTTTTGTGATGTTTATGGTATTCAATAGCTTTAAGAAATTTGATAATTTGTGAGGATTTCGTATTTGGTTCTAAAGAGATATTTACCACTGTAAATTTCTTTCTTTTTTTTTTTTTTTTCTTTTTTTTGAGGCAGAGTTTTGCTCTTGTTGCCCAGGCTGGAGTGCAATGGGCGCGATCTCAGCTCACTGCAACCTCCGCCTCCCGGGTTCAAGTGATTCTCCTGTCTCAGGTTCCGGAGTAGCTGGGATTACAGGCATGCACCACCATGTCCGGCTAATTTTTTGTTTTTTTTAGTAGAGACGGGGTTTCTCCACGTTGGTCTCAAACTCCTGACCTCAGGTGATCCGCCTGCCTCAGCCTCCCAAAGTGCTGGGATTACAGGCGTGAGCCACCTCGCCCCACCCACAATTCTTTTTCTTATAGAGGACCCAATGTCACACGAGCACCAGGATCCTCAAAACCTAGATTTCAATTTTCACTAATAATTTTCCTCTTATCTGTTGTCTTTTTCTCTCCAAGAACCAGGGACTTGGTTTCTGGGATTTCAGAGCATATGATGACATGCAGAGAGCCACAAGGTCAAACCTCACAGCAGACTTAATTTAAATTTGTCTCAGAAAACTGAGAAATTATTACATATCCTGAATCATAGGAGCTGCTTGAGTGTAACTGATACCTCAAATGTTACGTTAGCGAATTCCAGGAATTTAGCATAAAGCTTTATCCTTAGGGAGAGTTATCTGATCTCCACTGGAAAAGTAGCTCAGTGCTAACTTTAGACTTTAGGATCTTCCAAGTGCCCTTATGATGTGATTGGATGCTGGCTTTCAAACGTCCGATTCCACTTCGTCATAAAACAAAGGGCCTTCTGTTCTTTGGAACTGGGAAATACAAGTCAAATAGATTTGACGGGGCCCTGTCAGTTTTCAGTTGGTCAATAATTCTTGGCTCCCCTACTGTATCCAGAGATGGCTTACTGAGAACAGGGAATGATTTTTAACGATGTAATCCTGACTTAAGCAAGCAGATGTGGCCTCGCGATTGATGTGTATCTATTTAGAAAGATTTTTGCCTCATAGCTAGAACAGGTAAGGTCAAAGATGGTAATCTTCCCTATGAGGAAAGGCTCAAGTTCCTTCTGCAGTCTAATAGCTTTTTCTTTAAATCCGGAAGAGGAATTGGGAGTGGGGAAAACTTCTCTGCATAATGCTCACTTAGAGATCGATGTTAACAGGGATGCCTGGGCTCTGCCATGACCTTGCCGGTATTCTGGCTGGCCTTATTTTGGTTCTCATAGGTGACTGTACACCAGCGTTTCTGCTTGGCTTCATTCTTCCTTGGTGGGTTCCGTGGAGGAGAGAATGCAGGCATGAATTCTTGATAACAGCTGTGACACAGCACCAAGGACCCTGCAGCCATTCCTGTATTGGCATTTGAGGGTCTGTGTGAGATTCCACCAATCAACATCATATTTTACTTCTCTCCTATATTTATCCTGCATTTGAGTCAGAATGTACTACTTCTGATTCAATAAAAGGAGAGTAGCACTCAGATGATCTTTTCCTAATTTGTGATTTTATTCATGCTGTTTCCTTTACCTAGAGTGCCCTTTCTTCCTATTGCACATGCCAAACATTTTATCCATATTCGATTCATCTACACCAAGTAGTTCCTGATCCTTCTATATGATTGCCTCCTCTTTGGGGGTCCTCTTTAGCACTTTATTTCTATTTTGATGAAGGGACTTGCCTTGTTCCATCTGTTGTCACCACAGCACAGACATTGCTCACCTTAGGCACCTGTGTCTGTTAAATCGGCAGTGACTATTTCCTCCTGAATCAGGTTTGAACTGTCTACCTGCAAAGCCTGAAAAAATTCCCATGATGACAAGCTGCTAGAGTTCAGGGGCAGCTGGTCATCCCTGATCCCTTCCACTTTAACTTTAAAGTGAAAATTACTTTTCTGACCTCAGGGAGAAGCCATATTTCATCTCTTAGGTGTTATGACCCCACCTTGTCCTCATACAAATTACTTTTAGGGACTGTAGGCTGCTTTAGACAAAGTGTACCTTAAAACATCCACAGTTTTCTAAATATCTAAAGAGAAAACAGTCTTTCTCATAATTTCAAACACTCACGAAACTTCCATGATAGCAACCTTGCATTTCCATCTGGCAATTATTACATTAGAAGGGAAGCATTTAGGAGTCATAGTTATAAACGTTGATCTTTGGCCCTCATCCAACTTTTGTGTTTCAAGTTCTTTTTCAACACACTAGATGTCACTCTCTACCCATTGAATTTCAGAGCTAAGCACTGTGGTGAGTTAATTAGAAAAGAAAGCTATTTGGAAAAGGGTCCGTAAGTAGCTGCAAAACATATTTTCAATTACTTCCAAATAGAACATTTTCCCCCACAGTTTGCAAGAGGCGTTCATTATTTCTTTGGTAAAAAGAAACCCTTCAAAACTCGTTAAAGGAAAGAGGAGTAAAGTCAGTAGTAGTCTTTTCTCTTTCCAGCCTTGTGGCATGGTGATTTAGACAGGTGTGGAGCTGTGCCAAAATACAGTTCGCCTTTGAAATTATTTCCTCAGCAAAGCACAGAGCCTCAGGAGGGGGTAGGCATTTAAAACTGTTCCCAGAGATGCAGGGAATTTCCACACCCAGCCCTCTCAACAGCACCTCAGAAAGGATCCTTTGCGTCTAAAGGAAGCATCAATGACTTAAATTTCATTTTCTTGATTTAACAGGCGTTTTCTTTTCTTTTCTTTTTTTTTTTTGAGATGGAGTCTCTCTCTGTCGCCCAGGCTGGAGTGCAGTGGTGGTGATCTCCACTCACTGCAAGCTCCGCCTTCCGGGTTCACGCCATTCTCCTGCCTCAGCCTCCCTTGTAGCTGGGACTGCAGGTGCCCGCCACCTCGCCCGGCTAATTTTTGTATTTTTAGTAGAAACGGGGTTTCACCATGTTAGCCAGGATGGTCTCGATCTCCTGACCTCATGATCCACCTGTCTCGGCCTCCCAAAGTGCTGGGATTACAGGCGTGAGCCACGACGCCCTACCAATAGGCGTTTTCAATCATGAAACGTACATGCAGACCTTCTAATTGGATTGCCAAGGTAAAAGAAAACTAAAGAAATACCAGTGCAGAAAGGAAGTTCTTTGTTTTCAGGTTGCTTAAGCTGAAACAATAAGCAGCATTTCATGGATGACTGGCACGTCGCCTTTTACTTCACAAGGCAGACTCAAGAGTTTTCCCAGAATCGGAGGACGAGGCAAGTTAGTGTGGTATTACTTTATTTAAATTCTGTTTTGATTTTACTGCACAGATGCCCCCTAAGTGACAAAACTTCTTTACAATTTAAAAACTTTAAAGGCAAGTAGGAATCATTTTAGTGGTTCACTTTGATATTGCCCTTTGTGGCTTTGGTAAACCCTGGGACATATGAATTGGCCAGGAATTCCAGAACTGCTTTTCATTTTAAGTAATTTAAACTTTTTTTTTTTTGGACAGAATTTTGCTCTTGTTGCCCAGGCTGGAGTGCAATGGCGTGATCTTGGCTCACTGCAACCTCTGCCTCCCAGGTTCAAGAGATTCTCCTGCCTCAGCCTTCCGAGTAGCTGGGATTACAGGCATGCGCCACCGCACCTGGCTAATTTTGTATTTTTAGTAGAGACGGGGTTTCTCCATGTTATTCAGGCTGGTCTAAAACTCCCGACCTCAGGTGATCCGCCCGCCTTGGCCTCCCAAAGTGCTGGGATTACAGGCATGAGCCACTGCGCCTGGCCTGTAATTTAAACTTTCAAGATACGAATTTAAGGCAAATCTCATCCCTAACCTTACTAAAACAATAATATCCCAAAAATGACAATAGATAAAAGTGACAGTTTAAAGTTTGGGCCTGAAATTTCAGGTGTGAATGGAACTGTTTTCTACTTCCTAAAAATCTGCGGGTGCCATGGCTTGGATCTTTGTTCCCTCCAAACCTCGCGTTGAAATATGACCCCCACTGTTGAAGGTGGGGCCTCATGGGAGGTGTTTGGGTCATGGGGTGGATCTCTCATGAATAGAGTGATGCCCTCCCTCGGGAGTGAGTCTCTCTCTATTAGTTCTTGAGACAGCTGGTTGTTAAAAAGAGCCTGGCACGCCCCACACCATTTTCATCTTTTCTCTCTGTGTGATCTCTGCACACGCCAGCTCCTCTTTGTCCTCCACTATGAGTGGAAGCAGCCTGAGGCCCTCACCAGATGCAAATGCCCAATCTTGAGCTTTCTAGCCATCAGAATTGTGAACCAAATAAACTTCCTTTTCTTTATAACTTACCCAGCCTCAGAGAGTCCCTTATAGCAACACAAAATGAACTAAGACAGTGGGTCCGGTATGCTTGTAACAAGAACTCATGTAGCAAAGATAAATTCAAATAACCTGGGGGTCTGCTTTGCACCTGCATGTGTGTACATACGCAAACATAAAAATTGTGAGGTTTTACAAGAAATTATGTCTGCTGCATTTAAGATCATTATATATGCTTTGAATTTAGGAGAATACTCAAATGTCTTAGTCTTTGGTGAAGCTTAATCACTTGCGGCTATCCCTTAATCATTATTTTTAAATTATAATTTGATCTTATTTAGCTGATATTAGAATGTGATATGCTCAATTTTTATGTGTGTGTATGTGTGTGATGACGTTTTGAAACAAGTTTTGGTCTACTCATACAGGTCTCAGTGAGACTACATTTGAATTATAGCTAAAACTTTTTCTTCTCAAATGACAACTTTACATATATGGAGAGTCCTCAAAGCAGGAGAGAGATATAAAAAGTAAATTGAATTCATTCATTCAACAAGCTTCTAGAGGGCACTTACTATCTCTTGCTAAGAACTCTTCCCATTACAAAAGTAGCACACATACACTGTAAGAATTTAGAAAATACAGATGGGCACACAGAAGTATACACTCCACCCATAATTCCATCCTCCAGAGATTTCAACATTTATGTTTTGGTGACCTATTAATGCTTGATTGATATATTTCTAGTTCTGATCTCTATCTATCTATTTAAGCTATAACTTGCAATCATGTTGTACATATGCATACTATTTTATAAACTCCTTGTCTCCCATTTTTTTTGGTAATTAAATATTCTTCTGCAACACTATTTTTAATGGCTGCAAGGTGTTTTGTTATTCGAAAAATTTAAAAAACGAAGTTCCAATGGTTAAACAATCGTGTAGCTATCACTTAATGTATATTTATGATTAGTTTTTAGGATAAAAATTATAAGTGGAATTTTTAGGTTAAAGGATGAGAACGTGGTTCCTCTATGTTGCAAATTACCTTCTTATCTTTTAAAAGTAAATTTACCTTTATTTCTACTAGCAGTGCACAAACATTCCTGGATCTTTTCACTGTTGCCTTAGAAATCTTTTTATAGTGACTTCGGATGCTTTCCTTGTCTGCTTAGTAAAATGCAAACAGGTTTGTTTAACATTGGCCTTCAGATAAATGCCTTAGCACATTAGTAAAGGAGTTTTTATATTAGGTTAAAGGAAGAGCAAATAAACAATAAAAAGTAATAGTATTGCATCTCTGACTCTGCATTTATTACAACAAGAACAGCTTATTTTTAATTACTGGTGATAAATACTTCATAGTCTACTAATAAACGTCCTGCAGTATATTTTGAAAAAGGCAATAAACGCTTTGTCAGGTGAGAATTCACTATAATTCTTGGCCTCTAAATCTCTGTTGAAAAGAAGGATAAAACTGCCAGTTTTGCTGGTGAGAATTATTGGAAAGACTGATAAGGAAGTAAGACTTAGCAAGGTTCTGAAATAATTACTGTCATCAGGACAAAATTGGGAAAATAAACCCGCACATTCGTGTAGAACTAATATTAGGTCAAGTCAGTGCTTTTTCTTTTTAAACATCAAACACAGTGCTTAGGAGATAAATGAAAAAGTTAAGAATAAATTAGTTTAGGAAAAAACCCCTGGTTGGGGTTGAATTTGCTGAACAGATTAGTGATGTACTTGTATTTTCTTTGTGGCAGGGGGAATTTGAAATACTGTTTTTAGTATAGTTAGCAAAATTGGGGCTAAAAGATTCAAATCAGAAAATATGCAGTTCTAAGTTATGATCCTTATTTGTGCTGACTTTAGGGATACTACTGGGAATCAGGAAGAAATTACTTTTTATTCATTTTGTGGAACTTTCTTACTCTTATTTTCCTAGCACATATTACAACTTTCAAAATAGAAACAGATTTTTTTTTTCTGATTTAGAAAAAGATTATACACTCATTGTAAAACAAAAATTACATAGTACAGAAAAGTATAAAGAAAGTAAAAATCACTGTAAGTACCACTGCCCAGCAATAACTACTGTCAATATTTGAGGAACATCTTTCCAGACAGCTGATGCTCTTCTCTCAACAGATGCAGAATTTTATGCAACCATGTTTGTCTTACATATATTGTTCAGTAACCTGTTTTTCTTTTTTTCAGAAATATATGTTGTGACCATATTTTAAGGTCAATATGTATAGATTACAGCATTAACCTTTGTTTTTTTGGTTTTGTTTTTGAGATGGAGTCTCACTTTGTCACCCAGGCTGGAGTGCAAGTGGTGTAAACATGGCTTACTGCAACCTTGACCTCCTGGGGTCAAGCCATCTTCCCATCTCAGCCCCTTAAGTAGCTGGGACCACAGGTGTGTGCCACTACGCCTGGCTGTTTTCTGTTTTTTGTAGAGTTAGAGTTTTACCATGTTGCCCAGGCTGGTCTTGAATTCCTGAGCTCAAGCGATCTGCCTGCCTCGACCTCCCAAAGTGCTGAGATTACGAGCATGGGGCCTGCACCTGGCCAACATCATCATTTTTAATGGTCACTTAATATTCATTGTACAGATGTGCAGTAATGATTTTATCTTAACATGTGATTTTTAAAAAAAACTGTTAGAAAGACATGCTCTGAAATGCTTTTTTTTTTTTTTTTTTTTTTTGAGGCAGAGTCTTACTCTGTCTCCCAGGCTGGAGTGTAGTGGCCCAATCTTGGCTCACTACAACCTCTGCCTCCCGGGTTCAAGCGATTCTCCTGCCTCAGCCTCCCGAGTAGCTGGGACTACGGGCATCCACCACCACGCCCAGCTAATTTTTGTATTTTTAGTAGAGACGGGGTTTCACCATATTGGCCAGGCTGGTCTCGAACTCCTGACCTTGTGGTCCACCTGCCTCGGCCTCCCAAAGTGCTGGGATTACAGGCATGAGCCACCGTGCCTGGCCTGAAATGTTTTTTCCTAAACATTGCAGAAGGCATAAAGTAAAAAGTAATCTCATTTATTCATTCTTGTCCCCAATTAATTCTACCTCCCAAGGGTAACTTTAAAAAAAGATCTCCCGGCCGGGCGCGGTGGCTCAAGCCTGTAATCCCAGCACTTTGGGAGGCCGAGACGGGCAGATCACGAGCTCAGGAGATCGAGACCATCCTGGCTAACACGGTGAAACCCCGTCTCTACTAAAAAATACAAAAAAAAAAAAAACTAGCCGGGCGAGGTGGCGGGCGCCTGTAGTCCCAGCTACTCGGGAGGCTGAGGCAGGAGAATGGCTAAACCCGGGAGGCGGAGTTTGCAGTGAGCTGAGATCCGGCCACTGCACTCCAGGCCTGGCGACAGAGTGAGACTCCGTCTCAAAAAAAAATACAAAAAAAATAAAAAAAGATCTCCCTAGGATGAGACAGGACTAGTAAAAAAAAAATGTACACACATATTTTCCCAGATGGGATCATTTTATCTTCTATAATTTGCTTTAAAAAATTTCACACTGTATTCTGTACATTTTCCAGGTCAGTACATATAAAGTGATCTAATTCTTTTTTGACAACTGCAAACATATTGTGGATGTACCATGATTGATTTAACCTATACCCTATTGTCTTAGTCTGTTTGGGCTGCTATAATAAAATATTATAAACTGGATAGTCTATAAACAATATAAATGTATTTATTTATTTCCCACAATTCTGGAGGCTGGGAAGTCCAAGATCGAGACACTCACAGATTTGGTATCTGGTGAGGGTCCACTTTCTGGTTCATGGATGACATCTTCTTCTTGTGTCCTCACGTAGTGGAAGAAGTGAGAGATCTCTCTCAGGCCTTTTTGTAAGGACACTAAGCCCATTCACAAGGGCTCTATCCTCATGGTCTAATCACCTCCCAAAGGCTCCACCTCCTAATATCATCACCTTGGGGGTCAGAATTTCAACATGAATGCTGAGAGGAAACAAACATTCAGACCACAGCACCTATGGATCAACGTTGAGGTTATTTCAATTTTTAGATACGCTAAACAATGCGATAGTGAACAACCTTGCATATTCATCTTTATAAATGTTCCTATTGTCTCTTTAGCAGATTCCTGGCAATGTTATTGCTGAGTCATTTCATAGTTTGGTCAGTGTAGTCAAGCTTTTCTCCGGTTGCTTTCCACTTCAGGTTTGTACTGAGTGCTAATATTTTCATTTTCATCTTTTCTAACCTTCTGAGTAGAAAAATTTTGATAACTGTTGTTTTTATTTGTATTTCTTTCATTATTAGCAAAGTTAAAAACGTTTTATAATGTTTAATGTTGGTCATTTGAAGTTCTCTTGTAATGTGCCTATTAGTGCCCTAAACTTGTTTTTTATTAGAACATTTATCTTTTTCTTATTGTTTTGTAAGAGTTTTTAAAATGACCAATAAACACTGTGCTTTTTCCAGTCTGTGTAAAAATCTGACTTAATATGACACGCTCTACCAACACTCACTACCTTTGGCTTAACTGATGAGACAGGAAAATAAACTATGGGTTGCCCCATCTTTGCCTTTCCTTCTATGTCCTTTTCAGTGTGGTTTGCTAATACAGTGATGTAACATGAGTGAGAAAGAATATGGTAGGGTTCCTTGGTTGTTTTTTTTGCTTAAACAGTATTGATTCTTTCAAGCTAAACTGATTCAAAGGGAAAGCACGGCCTCTTGGCTGGGTTGTGGGGTAGGGAGTCACTTATCACTGAGTTACTCTGAACTTTCATGCATCATGGGTCCACCAGAATTCTCTGCATGGGACATCACAGGTGGTGTATGTGAATGGGAGGCAAGAAAAGGTGTTATTGCACATGCACACATATTGTATCTCATCTGCTTACACTCATTCTCCATTGTCCCATGAGACTTCACTTACAAAACACAAATTCAAACATAACATTATTAGGAATTTTAAGATGGCAACAATGGAGCATGAAATCAAGTGCAGGGCCTTCTGAATGAGGGCCTGTGGGACTGTGTAGGTTGCAGCCCGTGAAGCTGGTTCTGCAGAGACACCATAGGAATTATTGCTGGTAGCTGGGTCTGGGTCATGGTTTAGGGATCAGACCGCTGGGGAGAAAAGAAAGGGACTCTGACTCTGCCAGCTGGTGTGAAAAAGGATCTGAGATCTTTGTAGTTAACCCATAATAGTCTTCTGTTTCCCTAATGACATGGCCCACTCTGCAAGCCAGCGCTTTTCTCTACACATGTGCACACACTTCCAGCTGGCTAGGACATTTAATTTAACCCACTTTTGCGCATAGCTTCAATGAAGGGTGTGGGTATGGGCTGCATGTCAAATGCCCTAGCTTGCTCCCCATAAGGAGAGTCCCGAGCTCCATACCCATAGCCCATCTCTACTCTAACACATAAATGCCCTGATAAAGGGGAAAACTTGGAGCATTTCATAAGTACACTTACAAAATAACTCTTCTTCCTGAAAGCATGTTTGCTTTCTGGCAGAGCAGCTGCCTTTATTCTACCCTGGATACAAGTGCATTCCAATGACTGGTGAGGGACCCTTTAGATAGGTTCGTAAAATGCTTGAAGAAGCTCCCAGAAAAAAAGACACCATCTAAGCATAAGGCTCTGTGATCGCTTCTTTGGAAGTCTGCATTTTCCAAACATTTACCGAACATTCTTCCCTGGTGACTTGCAGATCAGCATGGTTTATTATAAGCAAGGCCATACGTGGCTTCTCATATTCTCCCCACTGGTCTGTGGAGGGTCCTAGTCTTACTTTCCAATCAGAACAAAACCATCCATAAACAGAGAAACAAAGCTAGGAAAGCTAAGAAACAAAGACTGAGGTGAGGGGGATTTGAGTATTCTTTTTCCTCTACCAGCAAGTGAAGAATTGAACACCTTAATCCATCTGATCTCGCAGGTGGAAGCCACAAAACTTCTTTTGTTTTGCTCAGCATCTTGGCACAGTGACAAGTTCATTTTCTACTCTCTAGCATCTCTCTTGTAATCTCACCAAGTCTCAATAAGTTCACAGAGAGGGCTGAGGCAAATAACCCTAGAATGCAGGTGATTGTTTATTTATGTATTTTCCTTGTTACATACCCATCTATACCCAAGGCCTTTGCAGAAGAGCTTAATAAATGTAATAGTAACTGACATTCATCACACACTGAGCTTCTCTTTCCATTTCCTGTGTCCTTAATAGATCCCTACAGAGGGTAGGGAAGAAAGCTTAGGCTATTGTCAGACAATTGTGTTACTTCCCTCTCTCCAAACTCATCAAAAATTCTTTTGCTGCTGTCTGAGTGAAACGTATTTTTGAAGAGATGACATGGGTATCGTTTGTAGATATCTTTACCAACATTTGGCCACCATTTTCCTTGACCTCACATCATTCTAACGTATTCCCAACATTTGCCATTCTCCTAAGAGCACCTTGAATATCAGAGGAAGGAGGCACAGGACATAATAACATCTTCTTGCACTTAGGATCATTGCTCAGGAAATTTTAAAGCACTGACCAGTGTAAGCACCCTCCATTTCTCTGATAAAAATAATGAAAAGTGCTCGGGTTTATGATATGGGCTCTCTGTAAATTCTGATAAGGGTGGACACATACATTTATAGAAAGAAAGCTTCTCTGTATAAGGTAAAATTTCCAGGTCCTTCCTGCTGGGAGACTTACTTATTCCCCCCCTTCTACTTCCTCTTCTACTCTCTTTGTCCCCCACCTCCTTCTTTTTTTTTTTTTTTTTTTTGAGACAGGGTCTCACTCTGTCGCCTAGGCTGGAGTGGAGTGGTGCGATCATGGCTCACTGCAACCTCGACCTCTCTGGGATCAGGCGATCCTCCCATCTCAACCCACCTGCGTAGCTGGGACTACTGGCACATGCCATCACACCCTGCCAATTTTTGTATTTTTTGTAGAGACAGGGTTTTGCTGTGTTGTCCAGGCTGTTCTTGAACTCCTGGGCTCAAGTGACCTGTCTAACTTGGCCTCCAAAAGTGTGAGAATCTCCTTTTTTCTTTTTCTTTTCTTTCTTTTTCCTTTGAATTTTGAGTGAGAGTCTCACTCTGTTGCCTAGGCTGGAGTGCAGTGGTGTAATCTCGGCTCACTGCAACCTCCACCTCCCTGGTTGAAGCAATTCTTGTGCCCCAGCCTCTCAAGCATCTGGGACTACAGGCTCACACCACCATGCCTCGCTAATTTTTGTATTTTTAGTAGAGACAGGGTTTCGCCATATTGGCCAGGCTGGTCTTGAACTCCTGGCCTCAAGTGATCCTCCTGCCTCCCAAAGTGCTGAGATTATATGCATGAGCCACCATGCCCGGCCTCCTTTTTTCTTACATTGGTTTGAAGAAATAAAAATCTTTTGCAAATTATTTTGATTATTCAGTTTGCTTCGATGTGACCTGTGATCATAGGGTGTATAACAACAGCGTAGTCTTTGCAGTATTTGGGAAGTCTCAATGACAACCCCTGTTCCTTGGGTTTAGACATAGTCAGCATTCAGATTTATTCACTGCTTTTTTTTTTTGAGACCGTGTCCTGCTCTGTCACCCAGACTGGAGTGCAGTGGTGCGATCTTGGCTCACTGCAACCTCTGACTCCTGGGTTCAAGTGATTCTCTTGCCTCAGCCTCCCGAGTAGCTGGGATTACAGGTGCCCGCTACCAGTTCCAGCTAATTTTTTTGGTATTTTGAGTAGAGACGGGGTTTCGCTATGTTGACCAGGTTGGTCTCGAACTCCTGCCCTTGTGATTCGCCCACGTTGGCCTCCCAAAGTGCTGGGATTACAGGTGTGAGTCACCGTGCCTGATTTTATTCACTCCTTTAAAAATGGTCAATTTGTTTCCAGATACAAATGAAAACAAGAGCTGATCTGGCATGGGGTGAGAGGAAGCTTTTAGGCTCAACTGGGTCTTCCAGGAAATCTCCTCTCCTCATTTTTCTCCTCACCCTTTAAACTGGGTAGAGACTCCTCTTACCTGCTTCCATAATACCCTACACATACCCCAATCATTGCACTCAT